>NC_060128.1:187258265-188498211 GCF_021461395.2 Schistocerca americana | reverse complement strand
GGACATGTAAAAATGTTAAAAAATGACCTGTCGAAATTACTTTCACGTATTTACTTGCTTTGGAATACTTTAAAACTGCAAAGCTCAATCTATCCTTATTTGTGTCATTTGACAGGTCAAGCAGGTCGTGAGAATGAGCACTACAGCAAGCCAATAATTTTCCCATTGTCTTTGGAAACCGAATATTATGCCACACAGATGAATACATTTCTCAGGATTGAGGTGAAACTACATAATGAATTTTAATATACAGATACAACTATAGATGAAATACAGGTACAGATATATGTGAAACACATTAAAAATATGTGAAATATACATAGCACATACTTCCGCAACTGAAGCCACTGGCAAAAGGCCGGTATTTTCTAATAGCACTAACACATGTCCAATTATACGTAAAAATATTGTGGTTCAAAATTTGTTCGTTAAATATTAACCTGTAAGTTTGCACACAAAATGTTTAGATCTGGGACCTGGCATCTGGGCAGTTGAAAGTGTCCCTGACGGGCCACATCAGCAGCGTGCGTGGGCTGGCCGTGTCGGCGCGCCACCCGTATCTCTTCAGCTGCGGAGAGGACCGCCAGGTCAAGTGCTGGGATCTTGAGTACAATAAGGTGAGTGAGTTTATGTACACTTGCGATAAGAGATGCATAAAACTGAGTGGTGAAGCTGAATGCACCCCATCTGTAAGGCAAGTGGGATATCTATCTGTTCAGTGTTGGAATACAGTTGACTGCAATGCTACCAGAATGCCTTCCCCTGCTTCCATTAGCTCATTTACAGCCCTTGTCTGTGGACAAGTTCATATCTTCACCATTATTATTACTTACTTGTTTACAACTGTTGTGTTGTTAATACCAGGTACTTATTATTAACCCGACAGTGTTTCAGGTGCTGCAGTGTGGCCTGTATACATTGCAGGGTGCTGAAGCGTCGTAGGTATAAAATTTCCACTTTCTGGCACAGGTGAAAATCTGGTGCTGTAAGGAGTCAGAATGTGATGTGGCTGCAGGAAAACGGAGAAACAGTCACACACATGAAAAAATGATGGTGGTTCTAGCACATTTATAAGGATTTCCTCACGATTTACAACACGTGTTCAGTACGGTCTCCCGGCTCAGCAACATGCTGCGTCCATAGCGTGGCACAGTCGACAGTTCCTTGCAGAACATTTGGTGTTATCAGACTGATATGTCATTGTGTGCTGTTTTTTATATCAGGAAGAGTCAGGATACAACCCTGATAGACACAGTCTCTCAGATATCCACACAACAAGTAACCACACAGATTTAGGTCAGTGGATCTGGAAAGCCACACATCTTGAACTCGCCCAGAGATGATGCGGTCACTACCGAAGGTTTCCCTAAGCAAATCTTTCACCTGGCAAGTGAAATGTGGTGTCATTCTTGCAAGGGTTGAATCACGTGTTGCACAACGAGGTGCTTATAACGTGCAGATGTCACTGTACAACTAACATTCCCACGAGTTTTCACCTCCTCAAACAGAAACGGACCGAGAATGAAGGAACTTGTGAAATCGTGCCACACAGTTGCAGTATATGTTCCTGTACAACATATGGTGGAGTAGAACCTCATATGTGACAGTTCTGTGTATTCACAACACTGTACAGAGTAAAATGTGCCTTGTCTTTCCAAAGGATATTCCCTAGCCACATCTCATGTCATCCAATCAATATCAACGTGTGCCAATGAACAGAAGACACGCATTTTGAATCTTGTAGGGATACCTGTGTAAAATGCGCCGCAAAATCTTTTGACCTGCTGACCAACGGAGAGACAATTCTCGTGACACAGCTCGATCACTGGCTGCAGGATATGAGGCACGTGTCGCACCGTCGACTATAGCTACAGCAGCTCCCATGGGAATGGGCTGCTTCCCTCTCCCTGCTGCACCACATAATTCACCTGCTTCTTAAAATTTCTTGATCATATTCTTACCCCATTCATTGACAAGGGCCTCTTCACGGCTGTTTCCTTCGAGTATATTCCTGCACTGCTGTGCTTGTGTTGCTGCCCTTCCAATAAAACAACTTTACTGCCAGTGCAGAGTCTTTCTTCTCAATAGCCACTGCATTTTGTATGGAAAACTTCAATATTCTTAACCCTGTACACCAACAGTCGCTTTGTAAAAGAAATCTACTCGCATCGACAAGTTACAAACAGCTTACTGACATCAAAACAAGAAATATTTCACACTCTGACTGCTTAGAGCACCATATTTTCACGTGATGGCAGAAAGTGAAACTAGAATTTATTTTTTTGCATACTCCTCGAGTGCACTGATTAATGAAAATACCACAGTGTTTCAGCATCCTACGACATATACAACCTCCACAGCAGTTTACAGAACTACATCAGTTTAATTATGACTACACAGTACATGCCCTCTCTGCTAGACCATATATTTTTAATTTTTTATCATACAAACTGCTAGACATAAAAAAGTGCAAACTGTCAACCCAGGCAGTTGTTAAGATAGGGGCTTTAATTTCGACAGGAGTTCCATTTGAACGCTGTCTGGAGTTAGGTCTTACTCAGTTTCTCACAATCACTTAATCCTAGAATACTGTAGGAAGGAAATGTTATGTTGCTGCTAAACCACCGTAAAATTTACTAATCCAAATTTTATTTAGAGGAAGTCATAATTTATGGGCTATGCATTAGTTGATCACCATTATTAGATTTCCAGTGGTATGTTAATATCAAATTAAGTACAAAATGTCTCATTTTATACCCTAGTACGGTCATAATTTTTTCAAGGGTTTAGTAATCTAGGTTTAACAGGAATGGCCCTCAAAAAGGACCTGACTGATTGCCTGCTGTACTCTTTCCCAATCCCACCACACCTCTTAACGGACTAGGAAGTGGTGGCACATTAAAGCATTATCTCCTCCTGTTCGGTACGAATCAGTTTTTTAAATAGGAGGATCGTCTGCTTTTATGACATTCCTGGTTTTGAATTTGCAGGTAATCCGGCACTACCACGGCCACCTGAGTGCCGTCTACACATTGGCACTGCACCCTAACATCGACGTGCTGGCGACGGCGGGACGAGACGCGACGTGCCGCATCTGGGATATGCGCACCAAGGCGAACGTGCACACACTTACTGGCCACACCAACACAGTTGCCTCTGTCATCTGCCAGTCCGCTGAGCCACAGGTCCGTATTGACTGCTCGTTGTATCTCACTTTGCACGAGAATGGAGTGCTTGTTTGTCCTAATCCATTTCCTTGACCTGCCAGTATTGGAGATGGTGACTCCTCAGTAGAATCTGTAACTACTGTGTGTTCCGTATTGAGGTGATATGTGATTTCTCTAAAAGTTTCTTTACTGTGACTGTGTACCATGGAGGGTCTCTTCCATCGTGAGCTATTGTACTAGGTACATATATATCTAGTGTTTGGTGAACAAAAATGTTATGAGTTGCTCTTTGAGATAAAGTGCTACTGCCTCTTCATCATGTAATATTCTGTACCAGTTTTAGTGGGAACTGCCTAGAAGAGGTCGGGTCTTTTTAGTGCTATTAGATCCAGTACATTTGTGTCATGAGTGAGCTTCCAAACTATCTGTTCTAAGTAGTTTTCAGAGAAGGCATTTAGTTCTGTTTCACAGGCTGTAATGCCAAGATAACTACTTAGAAAGACAGTTATTCTGCCTTATGATGACAGAATGAGAAAGGAACGTGCATACCAGTGAAATGAGGTTGTCTCTAAAGTTCTTGGTTACATCTTTTGTTTGATGGAAAGGTCCAATAACAAGTTTATGCCTATCCTCTGTACTGAGTCTTCCCCAAATAATCGTGTATAAGCTTCAATTTATATCTGGTTGGATTAGAGTTTATTTTCTACTGTGATAAATGTGCCAACCGTGTTTCCCTTTAGCCTATCCTTCCAGTATAAACTTAAATTTACCACAAATATCTCACTGCTATCAGTTGCATGTTTCAACCAGTTTGCTGTTGGTAGTATGTACAAGTTCCATTGTTTCGTAGAAGGCTTCAACTTCCACACTTTGTTCACATTCTTTGGCGCTCGGTCAGTAGGATTTTAATCTTTTTGATCCCTGGGGGGGTTATTTCTTTTAATCTCATCGTAATACTTTGGGGTGTCCTTCAGCTATCATTATTCAGAATGAATGGATAGTCATGTAAGCTAAACAAAAGTTATATGCATTCCACACACTGTCAGTCACCTAGTTAGTGGCCTCTGATGTGTAGTGCACCATTGACCCATTTATGGGGTCCTTACAATTCTCATTCTTGTGGCCTAGCTTGCCATAGACCATATTGTCTTTTCTACAAACGTAATTTTTAAGTGCATGTATAAACATTGAAAGATTTGTATGAAATCTATTCACAGTTGCAAATATGGACAACCATCAACTATCTAATGGAATGATGACAATGAAAATATGCGCCACACTGGGACTCGAACCTAGAAGTCCCGCTTATCACGAGGGCCTTTCCATGAGGCTGTCCGAACATGTGTCATGGCCAGATACAAACTTCCATATGTCATCAATCGTGTGTGTACGACCTGACTCGTATATCCATTATGTACATTCCTGTGTAGGGGAGACATTTACTTAGTGTCGACAAATAAATGCAATATTGCAGTACCTGTTTTGCACAGAAGGAACATTGCAGCATACTTCTGAACAACACAGGCACTGCAATATCATATTCAGAGATCTAACTTCCACTCTCAAGGCTCGTAGATTTTTGGGGTAGTCCATACAGTGACACAGAGGTCCATTGCTGCTGACTTCTTCTGTAACAGGCAGGAGTACTGTCTTCGCCAGATGCGTCTCTCGTGAACATTTTGTGTCATTTTGCCAATGTACAAACTGCTATAATTAATGTAAAAAATTTTCTAGGTTTGGTGCCACACCATATTGTAAAACAACTGTTGCTGTTGTTGTTGCTGCAATCTTCAGTCCAAAGACTGGCATGATGCAGTTCTCTGTACTCCTCTATCCTGTGCAAGTATCTTCATTTCCGAATAACTACAGCAACCTGCATTCGTTTGAACCTGCGTACTGTATTCAAGTCTTTGTGCACATCTGTAGTTTTTACTCTCCACATTTTTCTTCATTACTGAACTGACAGTTCCTTTATGCTCCAGAATGTGTCGTATCAACTTGTCCCTTCTTTTACTCAGGTTCTCCCATAAATTTCTTTTCTCACCAATTCAGTTCAGTCCCTCCTCATTAGTCATTTGACTTACTCAACAGATCTTCAGCATTCTTTTGTAACACCTCATTTCGAATACTTCTCTTCTCATTTGAACTGTTTGCTGTCCACATGTCACTTCCGTGCAAGGCTATGCTCCACACAGATACCTTCATAAAAGACTTTGTAAAACTTGAATTTATATTAGATGTTAACAAATTTCTCTTTTTCAGTAATGCCTTTCTTTCTGATGCCAGTCTAAATTTTATACTCTACTTTGGCCACCATCAGTGAAGCAGAAGTCACTGTCTTAGTTTTAATGTGCCATTCCCAAGTCTAATTGCCTCAGTGTCACCTGATTTAGTTCAACTACATTCCATTACCCTTGTTTTACTTTTGTCGATGTTCATCTGATAAACTCTTTTCAGGATACTAAAACAACTATTACTGGATAAAACTGACACTTAAAAATGCTTTTACATTAACTGGCTGTGGCCACAGAAGCCTACACATTTATAATTGCCATTCCTCCTGAGAGTAATCTGGTACGCATCTGTCTTTTGAAGAGGTGAACAACCCTTGCAGAACTGAGTAGGACTGCAGTCTTCACAGGAGAGTGGAAGATCACTCCGATATGGCATATCTCGAGTATCTGCCCTACCTTTGAGAGAAAAGAGCACCTGAGTACAGCAGAAATGTAGTCGACCCAAAAGTATCGCCCTCGTCCTTGCAGTCATGAACGTGCATCCTCGGTCATATGCCGAACACCTTGTGAATATGTTGCCGGAAATATGCATTTGATTTGAAGATGCTCTTCCCCGAGTGCAGGTTTGTCGTGTGGTGATTCTTCATCTGGAACCCTGTGTACCCTGTGTATCAAAGCATTAAGGGTGCCAGCAGACTGTGAAAGGTGTTAGTAGTTAGCTGGCTTATTAGGTATGTAGTGACATGTTGCATAGATAATCTGAATTATGTTTTAGTGGAATGACGTGAACTGAGTCAGTTCACAGAATAATTATATGTAACTAGTTTTAGTGATATGAATATAATAGAGGGAAACATTCCACGTGGGAAAAATATATCTAAAAACAAAGATTATGTGACTTACCAAACGAAAGTGCTGGCAGGTCGATAGACACACAAACAAACACAAACATACACACAAAATTCAAGCTTTCGCAACAAACGGTAGCTTCAAAACTGCCCAAACTCTTTGCCTTTACAAATGTCTGCTTGTGTCTGTGCATGTGTGGATGGATATGTGTGTGTGTGCGAGTGTATACCTGTCCTTTTTTCCCCCTAAGGTAAGTCTTTCCGCTCCCGGGATTGGAATGACTCCTTACCTCTCCCTTAAAACCCACATCCTTTCATCTTTCCCTCTCCTTCCCTCTTTCCTGATGAAGCATCCGTTTGTTGCGAAAGCTTGAATTTTGTGTGTATGTTTGTGTTGGTTTGTGTGTCTATCGACCTGCCAGCACTTTTGTTTGGTAAGTCACATCATCTTTGTTTTTAGATATAACTAGTTTTAGTGAATGACTGCGCACTAGCTACGTACGTGTTCCTAAATCGCAAACTTGACAAAAATTTAACATTTATGAAAATACTATTTTTCAGTCGTACTCGTGCAACTACACTAGAAACTAGATTTTTTGCACACTGCCTGTTTAAAAAAAAATTTGTGTACGGAATAAGAGGTGGTCTCCAGAAGAAATTATTTTAAATTAAATTAAAACTTGCTTTATTACTTGTCAGACATATTATATTATCGAGCAGATGATCAACAATTTTTGTCAATGTATAGTGAACTTCTGAGCCACTGACATTTTTAATAATGATTGATTAATGTCACTTTTTCTTATAGTGTTATAGGTACGGACATCGTTATTCTTCTCAAATTATAAAAATAGATTTGCCTGCATAAGTTTATGATATACTACTTGTTGTACTTTGTACGACAGATAAGAATGTCTTGAAATTCAATGCTGAAACTACACACACAACGAGAAACTGAGAATCCCTGAAAATTAAAAAAAAGAATGTGTTTAGTCACTCCTCCTGCAGGTGACTATTTAAATTTAAGGAACAAAAAGTTACTGTCAGTAGTATGCCACTTAATGATGCAACACCATTCCCTATCAGTGTACAAGACCAGTGACTCCTGGTGATTGAGTTATGTCCATGTGGGTACGAACAGGCTTTAGCAGACTGATGTTAATTGAGTGTGCTAGTATTTTACTTCTGCCTTTTTGACAACTACCTTACTTGTCCCACAGTGCTGCTAGCTGTTGTTCTTGATGTAGCACCAAGTGGGGTAGCACAGTGATTAGCGGACTTGGATTCAGGCAGATGCCGAGATGGTTCCTTTGAAAAGGCACGGCTGATTTCCTTCTCCATCCTTTCCTAATCTGCATTTGTGCTCCGTCTCCAAATGACCCCATTGTCAACAGGACATTAAACACTGATCTCCATTCCTGATGTAGGCTTCTGAACACAAAAGGCAAATGGATCAATTAATATAGCACTCAGATTTTTTCCAGTAACTGATATTACGCACAAGCGAATACCTTTACTCTCAATTGCAAAGCAATTTCTTATATTATCCAGTACATTTGAAGATTTGACTTTAGACATAATGTTTGGGCCAGTGTACAGATAATGTTTGCTTATATTATTTTTCAGTTAAGTACAAGCAAATAATTATTTTGTATTTATGAGAATAAACATCTGGAAAGAAGTCCATGATATGGAGGACAGATGATGCAAATAAAAATTTTAAAGCTTTCTTATTCTCAAAATTTTTTTTTAACTTTTGCAACACTGGTTACATGTCGACCAAGTGTAATGTCAAAGACAATTAACTCTATTCAAAACTGTTAATATTCTCAAGAAAGTTACGGATTTGGACAGTACGAGGGTTGTACCAAAAGTAAGGTTCCCAATGCGCTACAGCCTCGAGGGAAGGTGCTAGGCTAAGTTGACAACAGTGCCATGTGTTGTGGTTCCCCCACTCTCGTGCCCGCCCGTCTATGATTCTCTATGTTGCTCAGTGTTGGCTTGGCGGCCGTCAGAGATGGAAGTGTTGATCGCTGCTCCCGCCAAGTGCGAGGTTCAAGCAGTAATTCGGTTTCTCCACGCGAGAAAGTTACCATCCGTGGAGATTCATTGGCAACTGACTGAGGCTTATGGTTAAGGGTGCATGTCTGTTCAGCATGTCCGCAAATGGTGCAAGACTTTTTCTTGAGGGTTGCACAGAGGTTCACAATGAAGAACAGAGTGGAAGACCGCCAGTTTCGGATATGATTGTGGAGAATATCAACAGTGAGCTGCTCAAAGTTCGGTGGGTCCCTGTCCGTGAACTTGTTGAATGCATTCCTGAAGCTTCCCACAGCACAATTGAAAGAACTTTAACAGAAACATTGGGTTTTCGCAAGATGTGTGCTCGCTGGGTCCCCCAGATGCTGATTGATGGACACAAGGAGCAACACCTTGACTGGCTCACAGGTTTCTTCAACAGTGTGAGGGGGGAGGGGGGGGGGGGCAACAAGGAGAAGTTGTTGGACTCTGTCATCATGGGAGATGAAATGTGGGTGTTTCATTACACCCCCAAAACAAAACAACAATCTCATCAGTGGTGTCACTCCACTTCACTGCCACCAAAGAAATTCCAACAAACGCAGTCGGCAGGAAAGGTTATGGCGACTGTGTTTTGGGATCGGAAGGGGGTACTCCTCATTGATTTCATGCAACCTGGGATGACAGTAAGCTCAGACACATATTGTGAAACATTGACCAAACTCCGGCGAGCAATCCAGAATTGCTGCAGAGGATGACTGACGGAGGCAGTAGTGCTTCTTCACGACCACACATGACCCCATGTCGCCCATCAAACAAAGGAGCTTTTGAAGAAATTTGGGTGTACTGTTATGCCCTATCCCCCATACAGCAATTATCACCTCTTCCCCAAGCTAAAGGAACACTTAGGTGGCAAACGCTTCCAGAGCGACCATGAAGTCCGAGCAGAGGTCACACGTGTCCTCAACGAGTTGGCGGGAGACTTCTTCGACTTAGGAAATCAAAAGCTGGAGGACTGTCCTCAAAAGTGTGTCAAAAAAATTGGAGAGTATGTTGAAAAATAGACAAAAGTGTAAGCTCTTCAACAATGTATACATTAATAACAATAAACAATATTTTCTATTTGTAAAAAATATGGGAACCTTACTTTTGGTACAACCCTCATATTTAAATGGAATAGCTGATGCAGTGCATTTTGGAATCTGGTGAGAGAAAATCAGTAGTGAGAGAAATGGAGAAACTGAAAAGAAGGCAGGTGTGTATACAAACAAGGCTTGCTGATGCTTGTAAGGATTTTCACTCCTGAGGACTTTTGTAATGATTTTGTGGTCATAATTGTACTTTACTATTAATTTTTTTCTCTCGGCATTAAAAAAGTAAATGCACGCATCACACTTTGCAGTGAACTTTGTTCTCATTATCCAAGTGACAGATTTCTTTCGCTCAGTCTGAAGACTTTTGTAATGATTTTGTGGTCGTAATTGTACTTTACTATTAATTTTTTCTCTCAGCATTAAAAAAGTAAATGCACACATCACACTTTTCTGTGTACTTTGTTCTCATTATCCAATTGACGGATTTCTTTCGCTCTGTCTGTGCAGATTGTGACCGGCAGCCACGATTGCACTATAAGGCTGTGGGACTTGGCCGCTGGCAAGTCGAGGGCCACATTGACCAACCACAAGAAGAGTGTCCGTGCACTCGTCTTCCACCCAACAGTGTAAGTACATCTGAGTAATTGTATAACTAGATCCCTCCCTGCCTGCTGCCTTCTATGCATCGGATCATTTTTGAAACAGATTTCGGCACAGTGCACAACAAAAACTTTGCAGTTTGTCTGTGCTCCATTCAAATTTTTGGAAGGGTAGCAGAGTATCCCTTGCCTCAGGTAACAGAAACTCTACATAGAGTGGCAAAGATATTCAGGTGACCCATCAGTTGGCCAGCTGTGAGAATGACAGAAGAGTCACAGCCCAAAGTCTGTTTTCATTCTGTAACTTCTTATTGCTCGTGTAGAGCAGTGGCTCAGTGCTGACATTCAAGGTGACAAATCCTTTGATGCCGAGTTCGATCGGAGATCAGTATGAGGACTTTCGTGTCACTTATCACCTCTGACAGTGAGTTGTTAATGTAAGAAGAGGCTAGGTTGTGCTTTGATGGGAGTGCACATTAAACTGTAGATACCTCAGTGGGTGTCCGCAGACATTTATCTGAGCAATAACAAAATTCTAAATTGCCATTCTTCATACAACTTAGTCGTAGAATTTGAAGAGATATTGTGCCTGAAGAATTAAATTTGACAATTTGTGTCCAAAGCAATTGATATTTATTCACTCAGTGTATTTTTTCAAATAAATTACTTTGATAAAACATAATGACAATATTATGAAAAGGAAAGATCGCTACTTAGCATATAGTGGAGATATTGAGTCACAGACAGGCACAACAGAAAGACTGCTAAAAAAGAGAGGTTTTTACACACACACACACACACACACACACACACACAAAAACACGCGTGCGTGTTCATGCAAGCACAAGTGACACACACGACCACTGTCTCTGGCCACCAAGACTGGACTGCAAGCAGCTGTGTGTGATGAGGAGAAGCAATGTGGGATGGTGGGGGTAAGGACTAGGCTCGGGTGAGGAGGGGGAGTGATAGCGTGATAGTTGTGGGGGACAGTAAAGTGCTGCATGTGGGAGCATATATGGCCGAGATGGGCAGCCAGAAGGGAGGAGGGTGGGGAAAGTCGTAAAGGAGAGATGTAAAAAGACTGTGGGTGCTGTGTAGTGCTGGAGTGCGAGGTGGACAAAGTCACACTTGCGCAGTTCAGAAGAGCTGATATTGATGGAGCAGTCGTTGTTGTGAAGAACTTTGTGTTGGCCAGTGTACTCAACAACTGGGTAGTCCAGCAGTTCGTATGTAGCCATTTGTGCAAACAGACAACTTGTTGGTTTTCAGTCCCACATAGAATGCGCCATTGTGGTTGCAGCTTAGCTTGTAGATCATATGGCTTCTTTCACAAGTAGCTGTGCTGTTGATGGGAAAAGTGATGCTTTGACCGTAGTGGAGTAGGTGGTGGTGGTGGTGGTGGTGGTGGTAGTTGGAGAATATATGAGACAGGTATTGCATGCAGGTCTATTACAGGGATATGAGCCATGAGGCAAGGAATTGGGAACAGGGTGGAGTAGGGACAGACAAGGATATTAGGTAGGTTGGGTGAGCAGCAGAATATGTTGTGGTGGTGGTGGTGGTGGGGGGGGGGGGTTTAAAAGATAGCAGGTAGGATATTCTTCATTTCAGGGGGCATAACTACATGTAGTTGAAACTTTGGTGGAGATCATGATTCAGTTGCTCCAGTCCTGGGTGGCACTGAGTCACGAGGGGAATAATCCTTTTCGGCCAGACAAAGGGGCTTTGGAAGGTGGTGGGTGATTGGAGAGATAAGGCACAGGAGATCTGTTTCTGTACCAGATTGGGAGGGTAATTTTGGTCTGTGAAGGCCCCAGCGAGACCCTCAGTATATTTGGAAAGGGATTACTCGTAAGTACAGATGCAACAGTGACAGGTTGGTAGGCTGTATGGGAGGGACTTCATGGCATGGAATGGGCGACAGCTGTTGAAGTGGAGGTATTGCTCGTGGTTGTTAGGTCTGATATGGACAGAGGTACTGATGTAGCCATCTTTGAGGTGGGGTTCAACATCGACGAAGGTGGCTTCTTGTGTTGAGGAGGACCAGGTGAAGAAAATGGAGGAAAAGGCATTGAGGTTCTGGAGGATTGTGGATACGGTGACGTCACTCTCAATCCAGCACAAAGATATCGTCAGTGAATCTGAATCAGATGAGGATTTTGGGATTCTGGGTGGTATGGAAGGATTCCTTTAGATGGCCTGTGAATAGTTTGGCAAAGGATGGTGCCATGCATGTGCCCATCACCATATTACAGAGTTGTTTGTAGTTAATGCATTCAAAGCTGAAGTAATTTTGAGTGAAGATATATTTGGTCTTGGTGACGGGAAGGGGGTTATAAGTTAGGAATCCCTTGGGCATTGAGAAATATAGTACCACCCAGGACTGGGGCAACTGAATCTGCCAGGGTTTTAACTGCATCTCATTGTGCTCTGAAATGAAGAATATCCTAACCACTATCTGTCCCAGTCCTCCCATAGTGGTATTCTGCTACCTGTTGTACCTACACAATATCCTGCACAACCCCTGCTCCCAAACCCTTGCCTCGTGGCATATATCCCTGCTATACACCTAGATTTAAGACCTGTCCCACACATCCTCCCACCATCACTTACTCCAGTCCTGTCATAGGCATCTTGTACCCCATCAAAGGCAGGGCTACCTGTGAAAGCTGTCATGTGATCTGCAAGCTAAGTTGCAACCACTATGCTGTGTTCTACATGCGCATGACAACCAACAGGCTTTCTGTCTGCACAACTAGCCACCAACAAACTGTGCCCAAGAAAGAGATGGGCCGCCCAGTTGCTGAGCACTCAGCCCAACACAACATTCTTCACTTCAATGACTGCTTCACAACCTGTGCCATCTGGCTCCTTCCTATTATCACTTGTTTTTTTGAACGGCACAGGTGGAAACTCTCCCTGCAATATAGCCTATGTTCCAGTAACCCTCCTGGCCTCAACCTTTGCTAGTCTCTGTCCTTTGTCCCCCTAACCCATTCCCTGTTCCCACTCCAGCACTGCACAACCTTCTGTTACACAACTGCACCCACAGTTTTTTTACTCCTCTCAGTTACTCCCAGTCTGTCCTCGGTGGCCAGAGGCAGAGGTTTTGTGTGTGTGTGTGTGTGTGTGTGTGTGTGTGTGTGTGTGTGTGTGTGTGTGTCGTGTTGCTGGTATAATTGAAGTTGATCAGAATGTTGTATGAAAGCTACATTTTTGGATGGTCACGTAAAGTGTAATTTAGGACCAGTATTCAGCTAGACAACAGTGGGGAATCTCTCAATGTGACCCAAAACTGTCTCGGCTCCCCATTTTGACATGTTAATGTGCAGCAGTGTCTTAATGTGAGACATTGCTGAAACTGCCACCACACCAATGAAGTGACACACTTTCTTGTGGCTAGCCAGATAAACATTGTTTGTATGTATTAAACCTGGACCCTAGAAACGATGGTGTTAATGTATAGGATCCCACTTGTGACACCAATGTTAACATATATGATCCCACTTCTGGTCACCAATGTTAATGTATACAGGCAGGGAAGTGGGGAGGAGGTTGTTACACATGCCCCGTGACGACAGTCTGCCGGAGGTCGAGCGGTCAGGATTTGAGAGTGGGCATCCGGGGCTGCCGTTAAATGACACAACAGGAAATCAGGTACAATAAAGAGGATATACTTCAATGTACAGTGTACAGGGGGCACGCCTAGGGTCGGATGTTACCAGGCTTAGGCCAGTTCCCCCTGCAGGTTTGGGGGTAAGACTAGGCCCGCGGTATTCCTGCCTGTCGTAAGAGGCGACTAAAAGGAGTCTCAAACTTTTCGGCCTTATGTGATGGTCCCCTCTTGGGTTTGAGCTCCATTTTTCCAAATTTCCGTTGTTAGTGCGTGCCATTTGGGGAAGGACGCCTTACGCGGTGTTTTTCTGTTGGTCCATCATGCACCGCCATCTTGCATGCTACCTCTTGTCGTGTGGCGGGATTTACATCCAACGTCTTCTGGGTTGCCTCCTTCTCGTCTTGTGTGCAATCCCCTTCTTAGCGCCCCACGACAACTGTGGACCCTTTCGACACCAGCACGGTAGCCAGTCCGTTGTGGTGGGGTTGTCATGTACCCTCTTGGTGGTAGCCCCCTGACCACGCAGGGATCGCACTACAGATGCCAGAGCTGTTTCCTCCCCATGCATGCCAAGGAGTATGTGCCCATCTTGTCTGGGGCACGGGGACTCCGGGCAACGGGATATCGGCCAGGTACCTGTTGCTTTGGCTGGGTGGTGCCCTTGGGGAGAGCCCTCGTTCGGAGTAGGTGGCATCTGGGCGGATGTGGCGCAGTGAAGCGCAATAAATCACACCAAGCTGGTGGTTGCACGGCCACCAGCGTCTCTAAGCGAGGCAGAGTTGAGTTTGATGCTGCGCAATATGACCCTCAGTCGTTCGCCTCATTGGCTGCGCCGTGGGAGGAACGCAGATCTAGTGCCAAGCGGGAGCCTTATGTGTCACAATACTTTGTCTGCAGCAGGACTGATGGTGACTCCTTTCTTACGACGAAGCCTCTGTTTTTTGTGGAACACCTGGAGGATACGTTTGCGGGAGTGGCGGGGTTGTCTAAAATGAAGAATGGGTCCATCCTCCTCAAGACGTCCTCCCCAGCCCAGTCACGAGCGTTGCTCTTGTGTGATAGGCTGGGTGACGTCCCTGTTACCGTCACTCCCCACAGTAGCTTAAATATGGTCCAGGGGATTATTTACCATCGTGACCTATTGTTACAATCCGACGACGAGCTGAGAGCCGACTTGGAACGACGTGGTGTACATTTTGTTCGTCGTGTATATAGAGGACCCAAGACTAACAGGGTGGCCACAGGTGCCTTTATCTTGGCCTCCTAGGGTGATGTCTTGCCCGAGAAGGTCAAGGTAATGGTTTACCGTTGTGACGTCAAGCCATACGTCCCTCCCCCGATGCGGTGCTTCCAGTGCTGGAAGTTTGGGCAATATGTCCTCCCGTTGCCCATCCAGCGCCACATGTCGAGATTGCGGACGCCCCTCTCATCCCGATTCTCCAGTTGCGCCTCCGCCTGTATGTGTCAACTGTGGGGAGCACCACTCTCCATGCTCGCCGGATTGCCCCGTTCTTCATAAGGAGCGGAAGATAATGGAATTTAAGACCCTGGACCGGCTTACTTATCGAGAGGCAAAATTGAAATATGAAAGGTTGTATTCTGCTTCCCTTCGAACATCTTATGCTGCAGCCACGTTATCGTCACCCTCGCGAGCGGCGGTTGTCGCCTCATGTGTGCTGCCTTCAGTGGACCCTCGGGGCCGTGCATCTCTGTCTGCCCCCCTCGTGTCTGGGGGCAAGCCTTCCTCTGTTGCCCCCTTAGCAGTTGGGGGCAAACCCTCTTCTGTCACTCCCCCCACGCTTCCTTCGGGAGTGACATCTGCTCCAAAACTGGGGGGCTCGATCCCTCCCCCTCTTTCTTCGCCGGCATTGCCTCTGCCAGTTCCTCTCTCGTGGAAGGGGTCCCTCGGGGCTCTCCCTTCTTCCGTTTCTTCTCCTACCCAGCCGGATGTCAGCCAGTGGCTGAAGGTTCCACCACCTGCTGGTCGTAGGGCTTCTGCGTCGTCGTCAGCTTCCGACGTTCCTTCAGAGAAGCTCTCCCAGCCCTCTAACCCTAAGGACAGATGCGAGAAGAAGAAACGGAACGTGTCCAAGAAGAAGGACGTTCCGGCGGTTTCAGTACCGCCTGCTATAAACAGTTCTGGCTCCGGGGATGAGGTGGAGATCCTCGCCTCTGCCGCGGATCTCGCCCTCACAGAACCCTCGGGGGCCTTTCCTATGGACACAGCTGCCTCTCCCCCGGTGGCGGCAGTTGGCTCTGAGGCGCCGTCTGCCTCTTAGTCGCCTGCACGCCCTCCCAGTCCCTTCCTGCTTCCATTCTCCAGTGGAACTGCGGCGGTTATTTCCGCCACTTGCCTGAGCTCCGGATGCTTCTGAGTGTTTCCCCTGTTCTCTGCATTGCTCTGCAGGAAACTTGGTTTCCAGCAATGCGGACCCCCCGCCCTTCGCTGTTATCGGGGATACTATAAGAACCGCGCTGCCTGTCAACGAGCGTCAGGTGGGGTTTGCCTCTTTGTTCACCACTCTGTCTGTAGCTCGCCAGTACCCCTTCTGACGCCTTTAGAGGCAGTCGCTGCGGGGGTGAGCTCTCGCCGGCTATTACTGTTTGCTCTGTTTACATTCCTCCGGATGGAGAGCTCCCCCGACATTTCTTGGCTGCGCTGCTGGCTCAACACACCGCCACCATTGCTGCTTCTGGGCGATTTCAATGCCCGCAACCCTCTATGGGGTGGGACTGTCTCCGATGACCGCGGTCATGCCGTGGAGCATGTGTTGGCTCAGCTCGACCTTAGCCTCTTGAACGCCGGTGCTCTCACGCATTTCAGTGTGGCCCATGGCTCATTCTCGGCCATCTATCTCTCTCTTTGCAGCCCTGGACTTGTCCCATCCCTCCACTGGAGAGTGCATCCTGACCTGTGTGGTAGTGACCATTTTCCCATCTATTTGTCACTGCCTGAGTGTCGTTCTTCTGCGCGCCTGTCCCACTGGGCTCTCAACAGGGCTGACTGGCCGGCTTTTACTTCCGCTGCCACCATTGAGTCTCCCCAACAGGGTGACATTGACGAGGTGGTCCATGTCTTGACCACGTCAATCATTTCTGTGGCCGAGGCTGCCATCCCCCGCTCTTCTGGTCTCCCTCGGAGGAAGGCTGTCCCCTGGTGGTCGCCGGAGATTGCTGAGGCTATTCGCGACCGTAGACGGGCTCTCCAGCGTCATAGGCGGCACCCGTCTCTGGAGACCCTCCTCGCCTTTAAGAGGCTCAGTGCCTTGGCCCGTCGTCTTATTGCACGGCGTAAGCAGGAGTGCTGGGAGAGGTATGTCTCATCCTTGGGCTCTCGTGTCTCCCCCTCGCTCGTGTGGTCCCGGATCCGGCGGATTTATGGATACCGGACCCCTGTGGGTGTCCCTGGGCTCTCCCTGGACGGCGCTGTTTGCACGGGCGCTGCCGCCATTGCTGAACACCTTGCAGCACATTTTGCTACAAGCTCTGAGACTGCAACTTACCCCCGCCTTTTTGCTCTCTAAAGGAGCGAGCCGAGCAGACGCCATTATCATTCCACACGCATCGTTCTGAAACATACAATGCTCCTTTTAGCGAGAGGGAATTCTTCGCTGCCCTCGCCGATTGCCCTGATACAGCACCAGGCCCAGACTGCATCCATGCGCAGATGCTGAAGCATCTCTCCAGGGACTGCCAGAGACACATCCTCACCATCTTTAACCGCATTTGGAGCGAGGGCGTGTTCTCGTCGCAATGGTGAGAGGGTGTTACTGTCCCCATCTTGAAGCCCGGTGCGGACCCACTGGCGGTGGACAGCTATCGTCCCATTACCGTCACCAACGTTTTGTGCAAATTGCTCGAACGTATGGTGGGGCGGCGTTTGTGTTGGGTCCTTGAGTCGCGAGGTCTCCTTGCTCCATCCCAGGGTGGCTTCCGTCGAGGCCGGTCTGCTGCGGACAATTTGGTGCGGCTGGAATCTGCTATCTGTACGGCCTTTGCCCGACGTCAGCATCTCGTTGCTGTATTTTTTGTTCTGCGGAAGGCGTATGACACCACATGGAGGCATCACATCCTTGCTACGTTGCATGAGTGGGGTCTTCGTGGTCAGCTCCCGGCTTTTCTTCAAACCTTCTTATTGCGCCGCTCTTTCCGGGTGCAAGTCGGTGCCACCTCTAGTTCCTCTTATATACAGGAAAATGGGGTCCCGCAGGGCTCGGTGTTGAGCATCTCCTTATTTCTTGTGGCCATTAATGGTCTGGCTGCGGCTGTGGGGTCGTCGGTGTCTCCTTCTTTGTATGCCGACGACTTCTGCATCTCATTTAGCTCAACGACTACGGGAGTCGCCGAACGCAGGCTGCAAGTAGCCGTTCACAAGGCAGCATCATGGGCTCTGACTCATGGTTTTCAGTTCTCTGCAGCCAAGACTCGAGTTATGCACTTCTGCAGGCGTCGGAAGATCCACCCTCATCCTGAACTTTACCTCGACGGCCACCTGCTTGAAGTGGTGGACACTTGCTGCTTCTTAGGACTCGTCTTTGATGCCCGGCTCACATGGGTTCCTCATATTACTCAGCTGAAGCAAAAGTGCTGGCGACACCTCAACGCCCTCCGCTGCCTGAGCCACACGTCTTGGGGTGCAGATCGCTACACGCTGTTGCGATTGTACAGAGCCCTTGTGCAGTCCAGGCTTGATTGTGGGAGCCTGGCCTATGGGTCTGCATCACCCTCAGTGTTGACGTTGTTAGACCCCATACACCACTGTGGGGTTTGGCTTGCAACTGGCGCTTTTCGTACAAGCCCCGTGGATAGTCTACTGGTGGAGGCCGGGGTTCCCCCGCTGCGGATTCGCCGCCATCGACTGCTCGCCGACTATGCTGTCCACGTGCATTGCTCGCCGGGCCATCCCCATCATCGCCTGCTTTTCCCTGCCGTGGTCCCCCATCTGCCCGAACGGCGACCTCGGTCTGGGCTTTCCATAGCTGTTCGCGTCCAGTCCCTACTGTCGGAACTGGGGTCATTCCCTCTTCTGCCTCCCTTCCGGGTCCGTGCACCTACGCCACCCTGGTGTTTGCCCCGGCCGTCCGTCCGTCTGGACTTGGCACAGGGACCCAAGGACTTGGTTCCGCCTGTGGCCCTCCGTCGCCATTTTCTTGTGCTCCTCGCCTCATTTTCGGGTTGTGAGACTGTCTACACTGATGGTTCCCTGGTTGATGGTCGCACTGCCTACGCTTTTGCTCATGGTGCCCATGTTGAACAGCGCTCCTTGCCGGCTGGCTGCAGTATTTTTACTGCAGAGCTGGTGGCCATATTGCGCGCTCTTGAGCATATGCGTTCCTGCTCAGGTACGTCCATCGTCATCTGCAGTGACTCCCTGAGCAGCCTCCAGGCCATCGACCGCTGCTATCCCTCTTCTCCTCTGGTATCCTCTATTCGGGAGTCTGTTTCCACCATTACCCGCTCTGGTCGTTCGGTGGTCTTTGTTTGGACGCCAGATCACGTTGGCATCCCGGGGAACAAACGTGTCGACAGGCTGGCCAAAGGGGCGATCAACACCCCCAACTTTGGAGATCGGCCTCCCGGCTCGAGATCAGCAGTTGGTGTTGCGCCGTAAGGTGCTTGGGATGTGGGCTGATGAGTGGCGTGGCCTGACATCCCCGAATAAACTGCGAGCTGTTAAGGCGACGACCGATGTGTGGCGGTCCTCCCTGCGGGCTTCTCGCAGGGACTCTGTCATCCTGTGTCGGCTCCGCATCGGCCATACCTACCTGACGCACGGCTATCTTTTGCGTCAGGAGGATCCCCCCCCTGTGTTGGTGTGGGTCCTGGCTGACGGTCGCCCACATTTTGTTGGAGTGTCCCCGACTGCGCACCCTCCGGTAGTCTTTTAATCTCCCAGGCACTTTGCCTTTGGTTTTATGTGACGATGCCTCCATGGCTGACGACGTTTTAAATTTTGTCCGTGGTAGTCCTTTTTATGGTTCCATTTAGGGAGGTCCTGCCCCTTTCCCTTTCTGTGTCTCTTGTCCTCGAGTCTCTCGTATTTGGTTGCAGATTTTAGTGTGTAGTCGGACAGTTGACTCTTTCCCTTTTTTTGTTCTCGTGGTCAGTCAACCAGTCTCTGGCAATCTTCTTTTCTTCTGTTTCTTTCTGTCTGGTGTTCATCTGTACTCTTCTTGTCTGTAGTGTTCGTTGCCACATTTGTGTTCTTTCCGTGCCTGGGGGGGGAGTCTCCTTCCCCTGGGGGTTTTACCTGCTTCGCGAATTGATGTCTCACCTGTTTTCGGAATGGGGGACTGATGACCTTCGCTGTTTAGTCCCCCTTAAACATCCCAACAACCACCACCGCTTAGGCCAGTCTAGGAGGTCGAACAGTTAACTGAAATGGGCAATGGAAGGGGAAGCGGTTCATGTTGGTGGCCGGTCGTGGAAAGCAGAGCCAGAGGCTCTGCCTTCCGAAAAGATCTCTGTTCTGCTCGAGGTCTGGATTACAAGAGAGAGAGGCAACTGAGTTCCATACCGCACAACACTCCACTGTCCACCCACGTGACGTGTATCCCATGCACGCTATAGGGTAAAACCAGTGGCATGAATTCGCTAGCAGTTTCAGCAGAGGTCTCAGGGCGTCTCTTGTCAGCAGCTTTAACTGGACAGAACTGCCTCGGTTTTGCAAGACAGGAGACTTGTGTCACGTAGATACAGCGTAAGTTACTCTGGGAGAAAACTTGTAAAGATTTCACTGGGCCTTTGAAATAAATTTTTTAATCAATTCCCCTAAAATATTCCCTAACTGGCTGCCATCCTGTACAACAGAGGCTTCATTCCGCTGTAGCCTTCAGTGGTTCACAACCTCACAGCAGTCCATCAACCCCACCGACGCCCCACACCAAACCCAGGGTTATTGTGCAGTTCGGCCCCAGGAACTTTTCATACCAGATGAGTGTAACCCCAAATGATTACGTGGTAGAATAATTAGGGTGTACGTGTACGTGGAAATAGTGTTTGCGCAGTAATCGCTGACACAGTGTAATTGAGGTGGAATAAGGGGAACCGGCCTTCATTTGCCAAGGTAGATGGAAAACCGCCTTAAAAACCATTCACAAGCTGGCCGGCACACTGGACCTCGACACCAATCTGCTGGGCTGATTCGTGCCGGGGTCCGGCATGCCTTCCTGCTCAGGAAGCAGCACGTTAGACTGCGCGGCTAGCTGGTCGGGCGCAACATTGTATAGTAATTGTCTGTGGCATTACCTGAATTGCTCGCTAATACTGAATCTGCAACTCAATAGAATAAAACACAGCAGACACTAGAAATGTGGGAGAATAATATGAATTAAAACACTGCAACTAGATTCCAGAAGTGGGCAAGTGTCCTTGCACCACTACCCCTCTCCCTCCCCCCCTCCCTCTCCCCCTCCCCCTCCCCCTCCCCCTCCCCCTTCTCCCCTCTTCCCGGCCCTTCGCATTGTGGTGGAAGCCTATGAGTTAGGGATGGGAAAACGTACCAATTAAAACTGATATTGATAGTTTAATTCAAAATAACCAGTGTCTTATATTATTTGTTAGGTTTCCATTATACCAGTATTTTTATTTTTTTAAATTAATAACTACCGTATTTACTCGAATCTAAGCCGCACCTGAAAAATGAGACTCGAAATCAAGGAAAAAAAATTTCCCGATTCTAAGCCGCACCTGAAATTTGAGACTCGAAATTCCAAGGGAGAGAAAAGTTTTAGGTCGCACATCCAAATCGAAACAAAGTTGGTCCACTGTAATATGAGATACAATTTAGGTCGAATGAATGACTATACAGCTACAGTAGTTTGGTTCGAGTCTTAAGCTTAGCAGTTAAGCTTTACCATGTAGCCATTGCTATGCGTCAGGAGCTCCGTACCTATTTATACGGGTACCATTGCTTTTTCACGTGCTTCGTCTGGTTTGAATTGATTGCTTATTTTTCTTTGATCTGGTAAGTGTCGTTCTCTTTGTTATAGATGTTTACGTCACTACGTCACTCTAAGCTGAAAATGCATTACTGTACTGTGTCATGCATTGTTTGTCGCATTCTTATAGTGAGTGTTTACGACCTGTCGCCGCTCGCGGCATGGCTTGCTTTTGTGCGCGCTACCACCGCTTAAAAAAAAAAAAAAAAAAGGAATCGTCTCATTAGCGAAACAATGGCAAGAGACTGCTTGCTATTTGCTGTTACTTACACTGCTGCTTTCTTTGATAATGATCAACAAGAACCAAATAATAGACTGTGTATGATAGAAGATGTTCTGAACGAGAGTTTAGCGAAAATTTTTCTGCGGTTGAAAATCTTTGCAGACGCCTCTGTAGTACATTACATTCTGCACAGAAATTAGTCATCTTAGATTTAAAAATCGTGTCAATTGTCGTGCTACATTCCTGACTGTATCACTATTAGGCATAAGAACAATACGAATATAAACATGGCATGATATGTATATTATTCCGCGTTTGCTGTAGTCTTACCCTAGTTTCGTAGTTTATTAGGCAGACAGGATTTAAATGAGATAGCAGCAAACATGAAATAATACATGACAACATGTTTATATTCGTACGGTATTATTCTTATGATGAAAAGAATACTGCATGCGATTCACAATTCATAAAAGTTCTTATTAGCAATGATCTCTTATCACAGGTAGGAAAAAACTCAGAACGTAGATTTGGCCATATTGACAAACATCCCAAACACTCTTGCCAGTCGGATTTTTGTAGTACGTTGAAATGCTGCTACATTCGAAGATGAACAGTACGGAATTTGTATTTACTTCGTTGGATAATGTATGAAAATGCAGTGGTCGAAACTCAGGGCGGTGAAAAACAGCTCGTCTAACACTTTTTTTTACTGATGCAGAGGTTTTGTCGCCAGTACCTTTGTGCCTGCAAAGCATGCCTGTGTGGCGCTACATAATTCGATGGCAGAAGTTAGTTGTGGCGGCACCTACCAACATTTTTCAGAACGTCCGCTTACTTTGCACTCGATTCTAAGCCGCAGGCGGGTTTTTGGATTACAAAAACCGGAAAAAAAGTGCGGCTTAGACTCGAGTAAATACGGTATATAAAAAAGTGGCATATCTATTTGTCATAGCAGTAGTGGTAAGATTATTGGTTTTTAAATCAAACTCTTTTTAAAACGAGTAACACTGGTTCGTAAAATTTCCATTGCTTTGAAATATTTGATTAGTATACAAAATGGGGAAAGCAATCAGTGCTATTTTAATAACAACATTGTCAGTTACAAATGAGCAACACACACAGAATGTAAGAATCAGTGCAGCATTGCTAAGACAATACTGTACCTGTTTTCCTTTATTATGCAGAAGCAGTAAAAGGTGTATGCTAGGCTTGTCATTTATAGCTCGACAATATTTATTGTAGTTAGAAAGTTTTGTGGCTTAAAAAGGATTGGCATCATCTCTGAATGATACTGTTTCTGAAAGGAGCCAACTTATGGAGCAACACATTGTAGGATGAGTATTTGTGAACAGACTGGACAATAAATATTGGCAATTGGATTAATTCGTTGTTGAAATATTAACTATTATAGTGTCATTGTTCCTGTTAAATGTTCTGTTTCACCTCCTATCTAAATTATTCATTTGATTTTTTAAATAAGGATTTTTAGTTTTGTCAGCAAAAAATTAATTTTATTTAAACTCCTGTTAAAAAGTAATTATATTTCACTACAAAACTGTTTTTCATTCTAGATAATCAAAGAAAAATAATGGTACAAGTTTAACACAATTACTTTATAGCTGTCTGTGTCTATGAAATAAGAAAAGAGAAAGTAATTAAGGCAACAGTACTAAATTAAAAACTTAACAATTAATTCATAGCTTTTAATTAAAATAGAAAGTAAGTCATCTGCTGCCTGTGTCTATATAATATGCCTTTATCTGCTTGTAGCCCATGGAAAATGGGGCAACTTAAAATCGGAAATATAGTTTTCTATCCTCAGTTTTCACCAGTTAGCACTAACTATTCATATACCCAAATAGTGGTATGATCCTGGATACAACATGATTTTGAGCAGAGTCACAAAAAACAGGAATTAATAACATAATACCGTTTTTTTTGTAGTATCCGACCTCTCATTACTTTTCGAAAAAAGCTGTGTACAAAATTTTGTTTTATTTAGCTATTTTATTTAATGATCTATTCTGTGTGTAATCTTGAAACATATAATGCAAAAGTTGGGGTAGTCTTAGAATTTTTCAATCTTTGTTTGATGACTATATTTATTACTGGAAAAAGCCAGAAAAAACAGAAAAGCGGTTATTTCAGAAAGAGGTTATTTTGATTGGTTTTAACAGTCGGGTTAAATTGGAGGTGATGAACATTGGCATAATCAAAAACCAGTTGTTTTTAGTATAGTTTGTTGCTTTTCAGGAGGCATAAGTCAGCACAGCTCTGTTTATGCAGAGAATTATTATACAGTATGCTGCTTGATATTTTATTTCTGTATATAATCGTATGTTGGCTGTATTGCCTTTATCAGTACGTGTCTCTGTTGTAGATCGACATAAGTCAGCTTTGAATAAATTATTACTGCTGCCTGTAGTTGTTGGAGGGAGTATTATTTCAGTAATGTTCTAAATTTGTTCAGGGGTTTGACGTTGCGTGTATATAATAATACATTTTTTATTTTTTTGACAGTCATAAAAATTCAAGTTTTCTCGCTAGTTGTTTACTCAAATGGCAACAATATAAATATCTTTTTTTAGCCTGTGTTCTCTGCTTTTCATGTATTCCTCACTTTGTGCATTGTGTGTTATTTTTCTTTCAAGATATCAGAATTCCTTCACTCATATACACTCCTGGAAATGGAAAAAAGAACACATTGACACCGGTGTGTCAGACCCACCATACTTGCTCCGGACACTGCGAGAGGGCTGTACAAGCAATGATCACACGCACAGCACAGCGGACACACCAGGAACCGCGGTGTTGGCCGTCGAATGGCGCTAGCTGCGCAGCATTTGTGCACCGCCGCCGTCAGTGTCAGCCAGTTTGCCGTGGCATACGGAGCTACATCGCAGTCTTTAACACTGGTAGCATGCCGCGACAGCGTGGACGTGAACCGTATGTGCAGTTGACGGACTTTGAGCGAGGGCGTATAGTGGGCATGCGGGAGGCCGGGTGGACGTACCGCCGAATTGCTCAACACGTGGGGCGTGAGGTCTCCACAGTACATCGATGTTGTCGCCAGTGGTCGGCGGAAGGTGCACGTGTCCGTCGACCTGGGACCGGACCGCAGCGACGCACGGATGCACGCCAAGACCGTAGGATCCTACGCAGTGCCGTAGGGGACCGCACCGCCACTTCCTAGCAAATTAGGGACACTGTTGCTCCTGGGGTATCGGCGAGGACCATTCGCAACCGTCTCCATGAAGCTGGGCTACGGTCCTGCACACCGTTAGGCCGTTTTCCGCTCACGCCCCAACATCGTGCAGCCCGCCTCCAGTGGTGTCGCGACAGGCGTGAATGGAGGGACGAATGGAGACGTGTCGTCTTCAGCGATGAGAGTCGCTTCTGCCTTGGTGCCAATGATGGTCGTATGCGTTTTTGGCGCCGTGCAGGTGAGCGCCACAATCAGGACTGCATACGACCGAGGCACACAGGGCCAACACCCGGCATCATGGTGTGGGGAGCGATCTCCTACACTGGCCGTACACCACTGGTGATCGTCGAGGGGACACTGAATAGTGCACGGTACATCCAAACCGTCATCGAACCCATCGTTCTACCATTCCTAGACCGGCAAGGGAACTTGCTGTTCCAACAGGACAATGCACGTCCGCATGTATCCCGTGCCACCCAACGTGCTCTAGAAGATGTAAGTCAACTACCCTGGCCAGCAAGATCTCCGGATCTGTCCCCCATTGAGCATGTTTGGGACTGGATGAAGCGTCGTCTCACGCGGTCTGCACGTCCAGCACGAACGCTGGTCCAACTGAGGCGCCAGGTGGAAATGGCATGGCAAGCCGTTCCACAGGACTACATCCAGCATCTCTACGATCGTCTCCATGGGAGAATAGCAGCCTGCATTGGTGCGAAAGGTGGATATACACTGTACTAGTGCCGACATTGTGCATGCTCTGTTGCCTGTGGTTCTGTCAGTGTGATCATGTGATGTATCTGACCCCAGGAATGTGTCAATAAAGTTTCCCCTTCCTGGGACAATGAATACACGGTGTTCTTATTTCAATTTCCAGGAGTGTATTTCTTTGTCCCCAGTTGTTATGTCAATTTTATCGCTATTCTCATTGTCCTACTCCTCATTATTTTGATCATTCTTTGGTGTACTCTCTGTTCATAATGTTGATTCCATTCAAGTGGTCGTGCAGTTGTTCCTCCTTTCACTGGGGAAAGCAGTGTGATCAGTAAACCTTATCGTGGCTATCCTTCCACCCTGAGAATCCGTTACACTATAGAGACTTCCAGTCAAACACCTGCTGCAGTGCCAGTGATCAGATGCATTAACTCCTCTCAGACCATTCTTTGCCCATAACATCTTCCTTGTGCCCATTTCCTGATACGAGATAACCCCTACCTTTGGAACATGTACCTTTTCGAACTGAACTCACCACCTCCACAGTTTGTCGGTCCATGTCCATTCTGCTGACTATTGGTCTAAAGCTTACTTTGTCTTGTGACCCTACCATCTCTTAGCCCTCACTGCAGCGTGTGCTATGTACTTTATTTGCAGTTTCCTCGTATACTGGATTCGTGGTATTTTGGTTCTGCCCTCTTCTCATTGGCTAGCTGGTGGTTGCCAATCTTTTGCAACTGGACTCTTTCCTGTCATAGGGCAAAAATACATACAAATTTCAACTTCTTTTTTATGTTTATGCTCATAAAATTTGTTTAGTTGGTGTGGGTGTGCGTGGCAGAGGGTTGGGGGTGGGGTGGGGAGGGGGGGTGGGGGGTGGGGGGCACAAGTACGTGTGGTTTTCTTCAATTTTTTTTTTCTGAAACGCTCAGACTGAAACACAAGTTTTGAAAGATTGTGATGGTAGATTGTCTAAAATTTTCCACTCAGTGTTTTTTGTACCTCTGTTTCCAGTTGTGTAGTTACTTTTTGCCAACATTTACTTTCTGTGTAGTTACATAATATACCATCACTGTTAATGTCGGTGACACTTAGAAAGGACTGATACAAAAGATGAATAAGAAAACGAACCCTTTGCTTTCTCAGTTTTAAGTAACTTCAGGTATACTTTAAACATTCTCATCTCAATATCCGGCGCAGCACTGTTTCCAAGCAGTTACCGTGTATTCTTACTCATGACAACACACTTGAATGTACAGCAAAGACACACGACAGTTCTTTATTAAGGCGTTCCATGGAAAACTGTGCAGTTCTCAAGACTAATCTAAAATCACTGAATAGTTGATATTGATATATGTACACTACTGGCCATTAAAATTGCTACACCAAGAAGAAATGCAGATGATAAACGGGTATTCATTGGACAAATACATTATACTAGAACTGACATGTGATTACACTTTCACGCAATTTGGGTGCATAGTTCCTGAGAAATCAGGACCCACAACAACCACCTCTGGCCATAATAATGGCCTTGATACGTCTGGGCATTGAGTCAAACAGAGCTTGGATGGCGTGTACAGGTACAGCTGCCCATGCGGCTTCAACACGATACCACAGTTCATCAAGAGTAGTGACTGGCGTATTGTGACGAGCCAGTTGCTCAGCCACCATTGACCAGATGTTTTCAGTTGGGGAGAGATCTGGAGAATGTGCTGGCCAGGGCAGCAGTCGAACATTTTCTGTATCCAGAAATAGCCATACGGGACCTTCAACATGCGGTCGTGCATTATCCTGCTGAAATGTAGGGTTTCACAGGGATCGAATGAAGGGTAGAGCCACGGGTTGTAATACATCTGAAATGTAACGCCCACTGTTCAAAGTGCCGACAATGCGAACAAGAGGTGACCGAGACGTGTAACCAATGGCACCCCATACCGTCACGCCGGGTGATACGCCAGTATGGCGATGACGAATACATGCTTCCAATGTGCGTTCACCGCAATGTCGCCAAACACGGATGCGACCATCATGATGGTGTAAACAGAACCTGGATTCATTCAAAAAAATGACGTTTTGCCATTCGTGCACCCAGGTTTGTCGTTGAGTACACCATCGCACGCGCTCCTGTCTGTGATGCACCGTCAAGGGTAACCACAGCCATGGTCTCCGAGCTGATAATCCATGCTGCTGCAAACGTCGTCGAACTGTTCGTGCAGATGGTTGTTGTCTTGCAAACGTCCCCATCTGTTGACTCAGGGATCGAGACGTGGCTGCACGATCTGTTACAGCCATGCGGATAATATGCCTGTCATCTCGACTGCTAGTGATACGAGGCCGTTGGGATCCAGCGCAGCGTTCCGTATTACCCTCCTGAACCCACCGATTCCATGTTCTGCTAACAGTCATTGGATCTCGACCAACGCGAGCAGCAATGTCGCGATACGATAAACTGCAATTGCAATAGGCTACAATCCGACCTTTATCAAAAACATGATGGTACCCATTTCTCCTCCTTACACGAGGCATCACAACAACGTTTCACCAGGCAACGCCGGTCAACTACTGCTTGTGTATGAGAAATTGGTTGGAAACTTTCCTCACGTCAGCACATTGTAGATGTCACTACCGGTGCCAACCTTGTTTGAATGCTCTGAAAAGCTAATCATTTGCATATCACAGCATCTTCTTCCTGTCGGTTAAATTTAGCGTCTGTAGCACGTCATCTTTGTGGTGTAGTAATTTTAATGGCCAGTAGTGTATATTACTTTATTTGTGGTATGATACACTACTGAGCAAGAATAATAATACAGATGGAAAATGAAAAGAAAAAGTTACACATGCCTGAGTAATTATGTCGTAACACAGTGCAACAGTGATTAAATCGTCAAAAGAGTCCATGTGAGGTAAAAGATAATGCTGTCAGTGGCCTGACGGGCAGTTGGAAGGGCACAGTGCCACACTGGGCTCAGTCACATCACAGGTGGTATGCCCTCGCCTTCCTCTGAGCTCCAAACTGGCTCACTGTGACATTCTGTTTAATTTGCACTTAGAACCACATCACAGCTCAGCATTTTTCAAGTTGTCGAGTCATTTCCTGAGTTGCTTGTGCTGCCCGGGAATCTGATCCCAGACTTGCCGATTGCCCACCTAGTCACCCTCAAAGCTTTGTAGTGTACTTTGTCCTCGAGCTCACTGCAAATTGATCTCTATCTGCAGTACTCCCTGTGAGAGACTTTACTTCCTCTGTTTGTCAACTGGTCTTTCTTTGTCCTCAGTAAAATTGGAGATACCATTGTAGTGGTCAGCATGTGCTGGCAGACGTTGGGGGAGAGACGTATGGTGTGTGTGTGGGGGGGGGGGGGGGTTAGGAGAAAGCTACCCCGGACCTGCAGTGACTACTTCTGCTTTCAGATTGCTCGCCCAAGTCCGTTTGGGAAATGTCAAGTGAATTGTGTCCGTGGGTATATATGTGCGTACCTCGAAGCACAGTGTGAGGACGGGGGAAAGGAACACTATCTGCAGTATTTCTGAGCTGTAGGGAAGTACGGTAATAGTGGGTACTGTATTTTATATATTAGTGAGATTTATGTGCATTTCTTACGTCCTACTTGTCAGTTTTTGGAGTGGTGGTAAGACCAAAGGTGTCTCGTATCAGTTTCTAAGGGAAAGTGAGATATCGTTGCGAATACTAGTGGTGAAAATGGATTTGTAGCAAATGTATTATTAACATTTAATTCTGGGATAAAATTTGGTTGTGCTTATTGTAACACTGAAGTCAAATGCATCTGCCTTTCATTTCTGGAATCTTGAAATACGCAGCTGGCTCTCACAGAAAGTTATTTTGTTTCATTAAGCTATGTAAAAAGCAGAACTGCGATCTCTTATGAATGATGAAACGTTTAAAATTTGGTGCTATCCTTGCTGCTTATGAGAAGTCAGTTCTTAGATTACCACTTTACGTAAATCTTACTCACTTGCAATCTATCTCATTTGTGTTACACTGATACTATATTTGTTAAAGAAGAATTTTACATTCACATTGGACAGTGCACTTCAAATGTAGAGCAACGGTTTTGTGTTATAATGTTGAGTACACTTCTCTTTAGTCATGTTTGAAAATTGGAAGAGGAATGACTATTGACACAATGCTTGCACAATACATTGTCAGCATACAGGCAAACAGCGTAATAATGTGAACAACAGTAACATCTACAGGACACTGGCAACAACATTTGACAGTAGTGACACTTACTCGAGTGGCCTCCATTTGGCCTTACGGATGTGCCGATTGATGGCCCGATATTTATGAGGTCGATCGTAGCTAGACAGGCACTCTCCCTCTACTACCTGAGGCCTCTTTCTCCCCCTTAACTGCAGCTCGCACCTCGCACTGCTCCTCGCCGACTGCAGTCAGTAGAAGATGTAACTTTCCGTACTGTGTCGTCAGGTATATGTTTGCGTCTGCCTCACCTGACAACATCAAGCAGTGGAAGTGCCCAGACGGCAAGTTCGTGCAGAACCTGCCGGGCCACAACGCAATTATCAACTGCCTGGCGGTGAATCCGGAGGGGGTGCTGGTGTCGGGTGCGGACAATGGCACGCTGCACTGCTGGGACTGGCGCACCGGCTACAACTTCCAACGCTTGCAGGTGAGGCGCTGCCAGCTGTCTGTGCTGTGCAGTTTAATTGTGGATTTCATTTCCCTGTGCCCAATTTAGTTGGTGTTGCTTGTTATTCTTTTAATTTTTTGAAGCGTAATTTATTTTGTGCAGTCTCCAGGTGTATGGAAACTTTGCTGCTTGCCACATACAGCAAGGTGTTGATTGGGAACAAGCACATTTAACCTGAGCAATACCAGTGCATTTTCAGTGACATACTACCAGTAAGGGAGTATTTTGTGGCCGCTGCAAAAAATAAAAAATAAACAAATATTGTTAATTCTCATTGACTTTTATTAACGATATGCATTTTAAATAGAGACTGGTGTTTAAGTATGGTCCACAACATGATAATATGTTTTAGCATTCTCTTACCAGTAGCAACCCATTTTGAATAACATACTACCAACCCGGAGGGGGGGGGAGGGGTGCACACTTTAAGACCAACACAATAAGAATAAAATACAAATCTTGTTTTGTTGACTTTTATTAACGACATCATTTGAACATGAAAATACTGAATATGATATTTATTGTGGAATTTTGAATCGAGTGCTAAGGGGAAGGGGTGAAGAGACTTTCTGACCACCTCAGTTAAAAATAAATTTTCGAATTAAATTTAATTGAAAATAAATAATAAAATAAAAATATAGACGTCTGAGTACTGTCAAAGTAGCAAAGTCACTGTCACTGGAGTTTCCCCTTACAAAAGTGTAACATCAGGTATGTGCATTAGTGCTGACACTATTTAAAATCAATGTGGAGGATGCACTTACAGCCTGGAGAAGCAAATGTGAAGGCATGAGAGTCCTTGTAGGGGACAAAATCTCGTATGCACTTTTCTTTGCTGATGATCAAGTCATTGTAGCAGGAGACATGGATGATGCTGAGTACATGCTTTGGAAGTTAAAAGAGGAGTATGGAAGATAGTTCCTCACAATAAGCATGACAAAAACCAAATATCGGAACATTTGCAACAATACGACAGAGGATCTGGAGTTTGCAGCCAGTAAGATCAGGGGATGCAGGTCTTTTAAGTATCTGGTAGTTACGATGTCATCAGATGGAAGGAGTGAAGATGACACAAATAATAAAATAGGGCAGGGCAGGGGACTGTATGGCAACTGAACTCAGTTCTTTTCAATAACAAAAAGGCTCAAACATGTGATGTATCTTTCAGTTGTTGAAAACATCTTTATGTACAGAACAAAAATGTGGGTACTGAACAGAAATGAGTTGCTTGGACTGGGACTTTTGGAGATGAAGTTGTGGCCTCTCCAAGGTGGACTGTTTACTAAATACCAAATTAAGAGAAAGTATGGGTGTCAGTAATAGACACCAGTAATAGTCACTGCAGAGACAAAATTTCTAAAATATTGCCGACATCTAGAAGGGATGGGTGATAGTTGATGGCCAAAGAAAGTGTGGGAGTGACCCCAGTAGAAAGAATAAAGTTTGGGCAAACTTGGGGGAGCAGGGATCAAGATGTCTGGGACATGATGGATGCCAGAGGACTATGAGGAGGAGGCTGGCCCAGTCGAAGGAATTGGAATGCGGAAAGTGACAAGTGGCACCAGCTGCAGATTACTTAAAATACGTTGATGAGAGAATCTGGTTAGAAGAAGTCATTAAAAACAATAAATATATTTTTCAGAATTTTACCATACTAACAAGGGAATGGTCAGACTTTTCATGCCGAAACATGTATTGCTTTTTTTAGCACTGTTATTTAACTGTGCAAAAGGTCCATATGCAAAATTGTAGCTGCTGACATGAACTGGAAGTCACCTAAAAAAAATCACGAACATGGCTGTGTTTCCTGCTTGGTGCTTGCAGTGACGGCTGGCCACCCCTGGAAATGGTGAGTCGTGAGCGTTGTGCACATGGTCGGGAAGTGCGGCCGTCTTATCGCGGAGTTCACTAAAGAGGAATATCGCTGCACGGTTTTGGTGGAAAGGGGAAACGAATATTCGTTTCTGTGGCATGCACATCCTTTTAATTTGTGGTACGTATTTCGAAACATACCGATCTGAAACTGGTTAGAGATGTGAAAGATGTTCTGTACATGTTCATCTATACTCCGCAAGCCACTTTACGGTGAACATTCAATCTCCCCTCACAGGTGATGGCGAACCCTGTAAATGTTTTGCTGCTTGCCATGGAGATGTACCACAGACGCCAAATGAAGCAATCAACTGAAAACACGCGTGAAGACTATGTGTTGTGCGATGTGGTTGTTAAACTTCTAGACGAGCATGTAAATGGTGCAGACATGTGGCTTGAAACAACTGAAACACTCAATATTGCAGACTGTGAATCTACAGACGGCAAAGCCACCAACGAAAGTTGCACTCATGAAGACTCTTCGAGTGATAGTGCCACGTACCATCATCAATTATCTCCGAAAGTAACACCAGCAACTACAATTACCTTATCAGACAAAGAAAAAGCGGTGACATATTGGTTGAACGAAAGTGGTAAGAAATGCCTACATGTCAGTACTGTTCAAAATAAGTATCACTTTGTCCGTTCCGAAAGTGAATTGTATAGATGGAAAAAGGAAGTCACTGGACGACGTAAGAGTCGACTGGAAATTGCGACGGAGATAAACGCGCGACTTTCTGAGCTATTTACCAATGCCAGACAACAGTCATTTAGTGTCAGCAATACAACTTTGCATGATTTGGCGTTAGAGATTGCCAATGCTATAGGCGCTAATGAATTTACAGCTTCTCAAAGTTGGATTAGTCGCTTCAAAAGATCACATAAAATTGTGGCAAGAAAGATAACAAAATTTGTATTGAAATGATAGAAGCTTTTTTATGAATGAAAAAAATAAGATCGCTAGTTTTAGTGAATCGTACGTGTACAATGCAGATCAGTCAGGTTTTCAAAGAGAAATGAGTGCGAAAAGAACACTGTCATTCAAAGGGGAAAAACATATTGAGGCGATTGCGCAGTCCACGACTGCACTCGCCCATTCGTACACTATAATGCCCATAATTAGTCTGGATGGTTCATTGCTACCTAAACTATATGTGTGTTTTCAAGAACCAACTGGACATTTTGGACTACGTGTCAAAAGGACAATGTTCTACGCAAACAATCTTGTGGTAGACGCATCGAAGTCTGAAAAAATGGGAAATGAAAACGTTATCCTTTTCATGCATCATGCTTTTCTTCCGTTCTGCGGGAACAAATCTCTTCTCCTTCTAGATTCGTGGTCAGGTCATAAAAGGTCTGATTCATTAAAAGCTGTATTTCAAGCCCACCCTGACAAAGAAGTAGAGATACTTCAGATTCCACCTGGCACGACGAACGTAATTCAACCTTTAGACAGAGAATTTTTGCGTCAGTGGAAGGCATTTTACAGAAAACTTACAGAGAAAATTATTGTGTGCAGATCACTGCAATTTCCTGTCTATCACCGTGACAATATTCTCAAGCTGCAATCAGTATTACATTATCAATTTTCCTCCCAACGGTTTCAGAATTTGATTAAATATGCGTGAAACTCCTCGAAATATACTGATACTAGGCCTGATTCATTCCTAACACCAGCCCAGTTTTGTCTACGGACATCTAACAACGTCTGTGATTCGCAGGGCTGTCAAATGTCGTCTTTGCTTGTATGTTCTTGGTGCACAAGAAACCTATGTTTTGAACATTGTATTACTATTTCGCATTTTTGCGGTAATTACAAGAAATAAAATTTGGACGTTTTCTAAATCGTATATTTATTTGTGTCTATTTCATAGCTATTTGGAATGAATGTTGTAGATAACATATCAGCCATATTTGTCAACGAATGTTTAATTATCATACGATTGCTTTCACTGGGGGTATCAGCTCTCTCACTGCTGTGGCAAGAGAGCGGCGCGTATCTAACTCCACCTTGTCCCTAGATGGCATTGGTATAACGTTGCGAGAGAGGTCAGGGTTGTACAAGAGGCAGTTATAAGTGCGGAAACCATGTGACAATAATGTCTTATTTCATAAAATTGTTTACAGACTTCCAGGTCGTGTCAGCAGCTAAAATTCTGCATACAAACTTCTTGCAATGTTAACTCACAGTGGTAAAAAAAGCAACACAGGTTTCGACATGACAAGTCTGACCGTTCCCTTGTAAGTACATGACCAGATAACAATATTTACAAAAGGTGGGAAGAAAGTACCATCACCCTGTTGGTATTGTTAGGGTTACGATAGACTGTAAGATAGACTGTTGGATGTTTCTTAGCTACCAGACAAAGCCCTTCATCAGACAAAGAAAAAGAAGGAGGCTGTTCATTCAGACAGACAGCTCATTAGTGGCTACCCTGAAGTAGAATGTGGTGCTGTGGTTTCAGTGAAGCTGTTGCACTGCATGGCCGCTTTCACAGCTTTTACAAGACTGGAGTAGGCTGTAGTGCAAGGATGTATGACAGCTCATATATAAGCCATGGGTGGGGAGGGCAATTTTGGTCTGTGAAGGTTCCAGTGAGATGCTTGACATATGTGGAGGCCACAGCTCATTAGTACAGATGTGACAGTTGCAAGTGGCTAGGGTGTATGAAAGAGACTTCTTGTTATGGAATAAGTAGCAGCTATTGAACTGTACGTATTGTTGGTGTACAGTACACTTGATGTGGACAGAGGTAAAGATATAGCCATCTTTGAAATGGAGTTTGACATTGAGGATAGAGGCTTGTTGGGCTGTGGAGGACCGTTCAAAGTGAAATGAGGGAGAGGGTATTGAGGTTCTGTAGGAATGGGGATAGAGTGTGCCCACTTGTGATCCAAATCATGAAGACGTCATCAGTGAATCTGAACCAGGCGAGGAGTTTAGGACTCTGGATGGTTAGGAAGATTTTCTCTAGATAGCCCTTGTATAAGTTGGCATTGGATGGTGCCATGCAGGTGCCCATTGTTGTACTGCAGATTTGTTTGTGGATGATGCTTTCAAAGAAGAAATAATTGTGGGGTGAGGATATAATTGGTCATGGTGACCAGCAAGGAGCTTTTGGGCTTGTAATCAGTCGGTGGGGGAGGGGGGGGGGGGGAGGTAGTGTTCAGTACTGGCAAGGCCATGGGCTCTGGGGATTTTAGAGTTGAGGGAAGTGTCATTGACAGTGATGAGCAGGGTACTGGGTGCAAAGGGAACACGAACTATGGATAGTCAGCAGACAAAATGGTTAGCATCTTTTTATAACAGTTTGTCCAAAAAGTGGTCAATATGACCGCCAGCTCTTTGTCACATTGCACCTTTCCAGTCAACTGGCGAGTTTGATCCCACTGCTTGAGATGTAGGCTCATTCGTTTGGACCTCTGTGAACAATGGAGGAGCAATACTAGGGTCCAGTGGTACCACTTGAGGTCAGCTGGGGGCAGCATTAGCTAAGTTAGTGAGGAGGTGCAGAATAGAGATATCAGGTTGTCTCGCACTTGTGGGAGGGGATGTGGTTGTAGAATATTGAGGTTAGTGACTGGTTTCACACTCCCTTCAGCATAAAAGAGCAGCTCACAAACTTTCTCTTAGGCTGTGTCTTTAATTTTGAAGATACTCTTGTACACTGCAAAAACTTCACAGTATTCCTCGGACCCAAAATACACATATCACAGATGTTGGCCCTCAGATTTAGAAGAAATGTCAGTTTCTGACTGAAGACTGCATACTGGTGAATGTCTTCTCGAGTGCACTGACATTTTATTTGTGAATTCTCTGCACTCTTCAGAGCCTTTTTAAATCTGTAATTGATGTGGATCAAACTGCAAACATTTCCTTTAAACAGTCCACAAAATTTTACTGGATTACTAATTTTAAACTGCTGACAATATATACACGTAAGGTATCACTATTCAATGTCATATATACTGATGAAGAAACGGAAGGCTTTCTGTCCTTGAATTTCCATTTGTTTTATTAGTGCCTTCAAATGGCAGCTTATGGAAGTAGTTTGAGAGCAGAAGTACGACAGAGCTGGTCACTACATTCTTCACCATTGCCTCAGTTTTCTTCTGGTTATATGTCGTCCCAAAAATCAAAATTAACTACTTTTTTTCCTACCTCACACAGTGACGATAGTGTTCACTGTCTGTGCATTATTGTAAGTGATCTTTGGTCCTTCTGCTCCAACATTTGGATTTAGAACATTTATCACTGCCTCAATGTCATTTTCCAGGCTCCCGTGCAGCCAGGTTCTATGGACAGCGAGTCCGGCATTTTCTCCATGACTTTCGACATGAGCGGTAGCCGACTCATTACTACTGAGGCAGACAAGACGATAAAGATTTACAAGGAGGACGACACGGCTGTAAGTACTCACTGTGTCGTACGTACTGCTGAGTGAATTGTTTGGTATACGATACTAACATAACTCTTTTTGTGTCTGCAGACCGAAGAAACACACCCGATCCACTGGCGACCAGAAATACTCAAGAGGAGGAAATACTAAGTGTGGTGAAAGTTGCGGAGCACGTGTATGTAAAGGATCGGTCATGGCTGTCCGACCTAAAAATAAATGCGATGTCAGTATAGAAACAGTTCATCTCTCACAGATTCCTCCAACAGTCATAACAAATCAAGAAAAAGCAGAATCGTTGCAGTTCATTATCTTTTACTGTAAGAGAATTCGTGTGTGTATGGTGACTGATCCATTTTTTGGAAAAGAATATAGGCATTTTAATTAAAGAAATCAGTTATGTACAGCATTCTGTAGCCACCATTAATTCATTTTCAGTTTTGAGATGAATGCTGTTGCTTAACCGACAATCAACTCTGAGGTCATAGTGAAATAGAAAAATCAATAAAAACTGAAACATTTTGTCTTGTTAGAAAAATATATTTCTATATTAAAATGTTAAAATTATTTTGTTTCAAAACTTAAAGTAGCAAATATGCAGGAATTATATTCAGTATGTCTGCTGAAAGCAGAATAAGGATTTTTCCGCAAATCACATTTGCTAAGCATAAGGCAAGTTGTGTAACATAATGTAAGTTCAGTCCTTTAATTAGAATTTACCTGTCATACATTTATAGTAATATAGCTTTCTAGCAAAATGCAATTAAATTTTTAATTAAATTGGTGTTTTTAAAGTATATTTATTTTTATTGATGCACTGTTTGGGAATCTCCATCTTCCTAGGAGACATAAATATGTATCACGAGTAATCAGCTCGTCAGCTACAGCATGTCTGCTGATATCTGAGGTAAGCAACCAAATACGCCACTAAGAAACTGTCGCATAAAAATTATGGCACTATTGTATAGAAATGGAAGAGATTTGGAATCGACAGAAGTAGCCATTAATATAAAATTGTTGCACAATTGAAAAAAAAAAGAAAAAAAAAAAGAAAAGAAAAAAATTTAAAAGCACAAAACTAAGCCATTTTTACAGATTTGGCCATATTTCTGATGCCAGATACCATTTGTATCCTTTGGCTTGAAGAGACCATCAGTTTCAGTTGTGTTAATTTTACACAAAAGGCTGTCTTGCTGAAATCTGCCGCAGTGCATTTCTGTAGGTTATTTGAGCCAGCAGGTGAGTCGCGAACACAGAAGTGAGTGCTGGAGGCTGATAGGTTAGCGTATCAGCCGCACGGTCTGGAACTCGTAGCGAGTGCTCATCACGATGTAGACCAGGAAGGCTGGCAGGACTGAAATAAGAGGAGAGAATGTCACATGTAGACAATCAGTACTTCGATTTTGAGAAACTGCTTATGCGTGGATGCTGTTCGATAAAAACCTGTTGTCTTCATCAGTTGAACTGCATTGCAATTAAAACATCCTTCACATGAAAATAAAGAGTCTGTTCACAAGCTACCACCATACGTATCGGTAACAATAACAGACTGTGACATCTGCCATATTGCACAATTCATTCCTTGGTAAACATGTCCTTTTCCCAAGAGCAGCAAATTTTCACTGTTGAACAATGTTTTTCTAGTTGTTCATATGCACATGTACTAGAAGCATTTTGTGAGAAATATACAAATGCAACATCTGAACAATGTGTCAGTAACGAGATTAATTGCTCTTCTTCGAGAATGCAGATTAGTTGGTAAGTAGAGAACTGGGAAATCAACCAATTTGATGGACATTAAACTGGCTGAGGTGGGGATTGTGCTTTCTTCATTGATGTGTGGTTGTTTCACTTTAGGGGATGTGTGGCTAGTCAAAATATAAGAACTTAGTTAACTCAAGATCCATGTCTTCCATGAAAGCAGATTGCACTGTCATAAAATTGGAGTGTAGTGTGCCACATTGCATTGTCAAATAGTGAACCCTATGGAAGTTTTTGGCAGTTTAAAGCCACTCTTCTCGAGTTTGAGTCTCGATCCTGCACACAGTTTTATTCTGCCAGGAAGTTTCATATCAGTGCACACTCCACTGCATAGTGAAAATTTCATTCAGTGAACCCTATTTTCTTTGAAAATGTGGTTATAAGAGTTGTTTATCAGGACATTGTTAACATAATGTATATTGCATCTTGAGGCAAATTAATGTCAGCTGCAGCAGGATGACACCAGTTGTCATATATCTAATGAGACAATTCATCCCTTGAGCGAGTTTTTTGGTGATCGAATCTATATATATTCCACAACTCTGCCTAAACTAAAATCGCTGTGGGGGTAAGAACCACCTACATATCAAAGGGATTGGGGGGGGGGGGGGGTGAAAAAGTAGTGTAGCACGTGAAAAGCTCCTCCTAAACACCTGGATCAGTTTCGACCAAACTTGGTCATGGAATGAAATACTGGGGGCGTAAGAAGAAGCAACCTCCAGTTTTAGTGGGAGTGAAACTTGGAAACAGAAGGGGGTAGGAAGAAATGGACAGACAGAGAGGGGGAAGGAGGACAGGGACACAGGTATGAAGGAGAAAAGGAGAAGGGGACAGACACAGTGAGGGGGAGAAGGAAATAGGGGAGAGGAGGAAATAGACAGAGAAAGGGGGGGGGGGAGATGGTCTGATCGAGGATGGAGAGAATGAGAGAGAGAGAGGAGAGTGGGGGATGGGAAGGAGGAGATAAAAGGGAGTGTGAGGAAATAGAAGGCAGGAGGAGATGGAGTCAGAGGGGGGAGGAGGGCATGGACCTCAGGGCAGGAACAGATAGATTGAGAGAGAGAGAGAGGTTCAGGAGGAGCAGATGTACAGAGAGAGTTGGGGCAGTAGTAGATGGACAGGGAGAGAGACAGGAGGAGATAGAAAGGAGTGGTGGAGGAAGTGGACAGAGAGAGGGGAGGCAAAGGAGGTGGAGAGAGAGAGGAGGCCGGAGGAAATGGACAAAGAAAAGGGAAAAGAGGAGAAGATTTAATGTCCTCAAACTTTTCGCTATTGGACTACCTTAATGGATGGCTCTATAAAAACTGGCCTGACGTACACTGGAGGAGATTAACATCATCAGCGTCAGCTTGCTCTGAAAAGTGGTCTCAGACACGTTGAACCCAGTTTGGACAAGGCAACAATTCTGAACGTGTGTTATACATGGTGTGTATGTGCCTAGAACATAAAATACATATTATAAACATACGTCTTGAGGGTATTTTTGGTCTGTCATTGCAACTACAAAAATCCGTGTCTCAACCGATTCTTAACTAATTGTTTTTTGATCTAAAAAGCAAATCAAAATGTAAATAACTTAATTAAAGACCACTGATGATGCTTTACCACAATAAAGCAAAATGTGTCTGGTGAAAAAATCACACATTTTTGTAGTTGCAACAACAGACCAAAAATACCCTCTAGAATTATAAAGCAACTACGGACACTATGGCCACACAAATGAAGAATATAAACATATGTGAAGACAAATCAAACTGAAACTCCAGGTAGGAATATCAACAATGTACGGATGGGGAAAGAGACGAACACTGTCTGTTTAAGTGTGAAAGGACTAGCCTCCCAACTGGCACAGTGTCAGTAGGTTGTAGGGCAGGGAGGTGGGGAGAAAAGGAAAAAAGGAAAGAAGTGAGGAAAGACATGCAGATGTGTTCGCAGAGGGTTGCAAATAAACAGGGTGGGAGATGAGAATGAGAAGGCAGAATGGGAAACTGTTAGGTGGAGGGCATAGGGCCAGTATGTTACCTAGGTTGAGGCCAGTTAAATATAGGGCAGAGAATGTGGTGTAAGGATAGCTCCCATCTCCGCAATTCAGAGAAGCTGGTGGTGGAGGGAAGGATCCAGATGGCTCTGGTAGTGAAGCACCCATTAAAATCAAATGTGTTATGTTCAGCTGAATGTTGTGTCACAAGGTGGTCTACTTCGCTCACGGCCACAGTCTGACAGTGACCGTTCATCCTGACGGACAGCTGGTTGGTAGTCATACCAATAAAAAAAGCTGTGAAATGATAGCAGCAGGGCTGGTAATAGACGTGGCTGCTTTCACAGGTGGCCTGGCCCCTCTTGGGGTAGGATAAACCCGTGACAGGACTGGAATAGGAAGTGCTGGGTGGGTGGATTGGGAAGGTTTTTCATCTGGGTCTTCCACAGGGTTATGACCCTTGTGGCAAGGGGTTGGTATTGGGATAGGGATGGAGTAGGATGTTGTTGAGGTTGAGTGGACAACAGAATACCACTTTTGGAGGGGTGGGAAGCATCTCGAGTAGGATGTCCCTCATTTTGAGGCACAATGATAGGTAATCAAAGCCCTGAGTGACCCTCTATAAAGCAGCTGTATTCCACACACCCAGTGCACTGACACCCTGTACACATGTCCAGATTTAAGTTTCCCACTGTTCCCCCTGAATCTCTTGAGGCAAATGCTGGAGAAGTTCTTTCTAAAGGGATATGGCTAACTTCCTTCTATGTTCCTGCCTTATTTGATGTTTTGCTCCAATGACATTGATGGGAAGTTAAACTTTACTCATTGTTCCTTCTTTTTTACGTGCACTCTGACTGTTCTCTCTAACCAACTACAAAGAGGTATCCTCTGCCACCTCATTATCTGACACAGAAGCTAAACTGCACCCTGAGTCACAGTTTCAACTAACTTGTGATTGCCTCAAAATTAACAATATTCCTCCCAAAAACCCTAAGCGTCCTCACGTGACTCCTCCTTCCGACAGTGTTTACTGCGAGGCCTGGCCCACAAATTCAGATGGCACGTGCTGCTCCAGTGCTGTAACCGAGAGCTGCTGTAGTGGTCATGGTCAAATGAGGTGGCGCAGGGGAGGGAGAGTGGCTTTGAAACTCCTGTCTGACCACTCTTTCTGAATTTTTCCATTAATCATTTAATTTGAATTATGAGATGGTTTCTTATCACATGTGAGCTTGTGTTCTATCCCATTGTTGTCAGGATGTTAAACCGTAATTTTACTCACCTAAATTCCTATGTTGGTATGGGTACATAATCCCTGTCAGAGGAAGGGCCATCCTATCTCATACCAACTCCACTGCAACAGCTGTGTGGCATATTACACGTGCTGTCCAGCAGTTCGAGAGGTCATTGGGAGTGCTCAGCTTCCCAATGACAGAGTGTAATATTTGCATACTTGTCCACTTAGTAATAAATTTCCCCCTCCTGGAGAGTTTTCCCCCACCCTCTTCTATCAGTCGTCTCACTGTTTTTATGTGGTCTGCCACAAATTCCTCTCTTGTGCCAGCTTCTTCATCCCAGAACAGCACTTGGAATTATTTTTTGGATATATTCCAGTTTCTGCTGTCCACTACAGTTCTTACCCTCTACAGCTCACTCAAGTACTACATGAGTCATTCATTGATCTCATAAAGCACATCCCATTGTTGTGTCCCTCCTCATTTTCATCTGCCTGGGGACTGGGTGTTTGTGTTGTCCTCATCATTCATCATCATCATCATTTGTGAGAGTTGACTAGATTGGATTATGAAAAGAAAATGGAATGTGTAAACATTGGGACTTTGTATGGGTGCTGCTGACTGCACAGTTGAGTGCCCCAAAAACCAATCATTATCATCATCATCCTTCTTTTCGTCGGTTTCCACGTATTCGTCTCATCACTGAGCCTGCGGGAAACCTCTTTATTTCTTATGTTACGTAAATTTCAACGTACTTCTGCTCCACCACTTTTCAGATGCTTTGATTCTCTCCTTTTGTGGTTTAACCCCAGTTCGTGGTTCACTCTTATTAAATGCTGTGTTCCAGATATACATACTCAGAATTTTTTGTCCTCAAATTAAAGCTGATACTAGTTGACTTCTTTTAGCCAGCAATGCTGTCTTTGTCTGTGCTAGCCTGCTTTTTATGTCATCCTTACTTTGTCATGTGTTATTTTGCTTCCAGGGAAGCAGGTAGCAAATGGCATAAAGAAAAGGGTGATTATTCTCATATTGTGTTATGCTGGCTTTATTCCACGGATAAGAGTGTGCTCTGACTTGTCTGTAGTTTGGCATTTCATCGCTAAATGTAAGCCCCTAGTGGCAGCTTTTTACAACATATAAACACCTAATATGACAATTAAGTGAAAAGTGTGCCTTTTACTCTAACATTGTAGTTTTTCCATTTATAACCAATTTTTATCATCACTCGATTGTTCCCCATTGCTGGTTTGGACTATATTGATCACATGTCTTACAGTTGGAGATATGACACTGTGAGATGAATCTGGCAGAGCACTGAAAGACATGATTCCTTGAGTAGATGACATACCATCAGACTTGCTGAGATCTTTGAAAGATGCAGCAATGAGAAAATTATTCCACCTTTTGTGTAAGATATACAAGACAAGCAAAACAACCTGAGGCTTCAAGAAGAATGTAATGACTCCAACCCCAAAGAGGGCTGATTCTGACTGGTACGAATACTATTTAACCATCAGTTTAAGGTGTCATGGTTGCAAAATATGTGCACAAATTATTTACAGAAGAATGTAAAAATTGGTAGAAGCCGACATGGATTCCAGAGACTTAGCTTAATAGATGGATTGAAGAAAGGCAAACTTCATTTACAATGTTTGTAGATTTAGAGAAAGCTTTTAACAGTGTTGACTGGAATACACTGGTTGAAATTTTTGTGGCAACAGTGTTAAAATACAGGGAGCAGAAGGTTGTCTGCAACATGTACAGAAACTAGACAACAGTTAAAGCAATCGAAGGATATGAAGAGGAAGGAGTAAGGCTGGGTTGTAGCATATCTCCCATGTTATTCAATGTGTATAGTGCACAAGCAGTAAATGAAATCAATCATAAATCAGGAGAATAAATTAAAGTTCAGAGAGAAGACATAAAAATCTTGGTGATGGCATTGCAATTCCATTAGAGGTGGCAAGGGACTTGGAAGACCAGTTGATCAGAAAGGATGGTGATTTGAAAACATATTGTAAGACGAGGGGATTAGATTAGGAAATGAGACATTAAAAATAACAGATGAGTTAGCTATTGAGCAACAAAATGACATCAGTAGAGATGATATAAAATGTAGGCTGTCGCTGGCAGCCGGCCGGAGTGGCCAAGCGGTTCTAGGTGCTACAGTCCGGAATCGCGCGACCGCTACGGTTGCAGGTTCGAATCCTGCCTCGGGCATGGATGTGTGTGATGTCCTTAGGTTAGTTAGGTTTAAGTAGTTCTAAGTTCTAGTGGACTGATGACCTCATAAGTTAAGTTCCATAGTGCTCTGAGCCATTTGAACCATTTTTTTGTCGCTGGCAAGAAAAGTATTTCTGAAGAAGAGAAATTTGTTAACATTGGATATAAATTTAAGTGGTAGGAAGTCTTGCCATAAGGTATTTGTTTGGGTATATGAGTCAAATATGGAGGATGCACATTTCTGACAAGAAGAGAATAGAAAAGTTTTTTTTTTTTTTTTTTAATTTGGTGGTACAGAAGAATGATGAAGATTAGATGGGTATGTTGAGCAACTGATTATGAAGTACTGACCCATCAGGGGATTACTGATTTAGCATTGGAGAGAATGTGTGTGTGTGTGTGTGTGTGTGTGTGTGTGTAGAGGCTTGCACAGGATAGAGCAGCATGGAGAGGTGCAGCAAACCAGTCTGCACAACAATTGTAAAATTCACATGCCATCAATGTTTCTACCTATACTCTACAAAAATCTGTGAAATGGATGATAGTTATCAATTCTTATTCCAGTGTCATTCATGTATGGGGCACGGGAGGGATTATTGTTAGACACCTCTGTGTGCACTGTTTTCTTTGGTATCCTGCTATCTCCATGGTTGTGTTACATAGGGGTTTGTAGTATGTACCTAGATTCATAACTTAGTAACTTAAAAGTTTGTCCTCATTTGCATATAGCTTCAAGCATCTCTCTCTCTCTCTCTCTCTCTCTCTCTCTCTCTCTCTCTCTCTCTCTTTCTGTCTCCCCCCCCCCCCCTTCCATCTTCCTCTCACTCTCTCCCCCCTCTCTCTTCTATTCTCCTTTTTTCTCCCTCACTCCATGATGCTCTCCCATAGGCTCTTAACAAAGCTGGACCTGTGACCATTCATGTTCCCCTTTGTTTGCATATGTTCAATAGCCCCTGTTAGTGAGTGTTTGAAATAGGTCCCACACACATCAGGAATATTTTGGGATCAGTTTCATGAGTGTTTTGTAAGCAGTTTCCTTTAGAGACTGATTGCATTTTTGTAGTATTCTACCAAGGAACAGAAGTCTGCTGTCTGCTTTACCTGTGACTGAGTCTGTGTGGTCATTCCGTTTCATATCAGTACCAACTGTTAAACCCTGCTATTTGTATTTCAAACTGTGACTCACAAGTTGCCAGCCTTATAACATCACTTTGAAATCATATCAAGATCTCGCTGAACATTTTTGCAGCCATTTTCAGACATTACTTCATTATAGGTAACTGCATCAGCTGTAGAATGTCTGAGGTTACTGTTAATATTGTCTGCAAAGTCATTAATATACAATGTGAACAGGAAGTGCCCTAACACACTTCCCCTGTTGCACACCTGAAGTTATTCTACATTTATCGACGATTCTCCATTCGATATAACACACAGCTAAATACTATGTTTGATTGTACTTTCAGATAATAAGTGTACCTATGGTACTGCGTCAGAGTCCCGTTCACTGCAAATGGCTCTAAGCACTATGGGACTTAACATCTGATGTCCACTGCAGCGCCGTTGTGAAACCATTTTGAAATTGTGCGCTCTATTAGACTTACTCACAGGAGACACAAATGCCGACGAGGAGAATGGCTGTCATCAGCAGGAAGGCCTCACCGAGGCCAGCCAATACGGCGAACAGCACCGCCGCCAGCACCACCAGTGGCACCGACAGCCCATTCAGCACCAGCCACGGCACCAGCAGCCCGGGGGACCTCTGCAGCAGAGGAGACAGGGGCACATGGAATGTGGCCGCTGCTGCATGTTTCTGTACTGTATACTGACAAAGAGCTGCCACACTGATATTTAAGGGAATTATTTCAACATTACTCTTACACAGGGTGTATACGACCCGGGACAACCGGGAGATCTGGGAAAAACCCGGGAATTTTTCATTATTTTAGTTTTCAGTTAAATTTTTGTGATTTTGACTGGTAAGAACCAATACTCTAACAAAGGATATTACTGTATCCCGCTACTGCAGAATAATACTGCAGCAACAAAACATGAACAGGAGGAAAAAAAAAGAAAGAAAATAAAACCCAAGTTTCAAAGGAAATGCGCCATATACAACAACAAAACAGTGCTCATACAAGTGTCTGCCAACAGCAAAGTGTGTCAAAGGCTTTAGGAAGACTATGCAATGCTTTGTAACAACAAATTGCCTCCAATGAGTGTGGCGTGACAACTGTTTAAACAGATTTGTTTCAGCAGTTGCGGGTGGGCTCTTACGCATGCACAATTTAGTCGTGTATGAGTAGTACCTTCTCCCACTTCTCGTTACAGATGTGTGGCTGGGCGCCACTACTTAATATTGCCCCGGTTCGGAAATTAGTAAATCTGGGGCTGATGCACAGATCAGTCTGACTTGTGGTGGGGAGGTGGGTCGTCTCCACATGACCTGTGTTTACGTTTAGTGATTTTGTTGTTTCCTCTTCATTTATTGCTCTCACATTAAATGATAACAAAATGGATTTTTGTGGCCGGGAGCTGTCAAATGAATTAAAATATGTTTGCGTATTTACGGAAGGCTAAAATATATTATTAGTTTTAGATTTTATTTCCACCTTTCTGACAGTCAAACATTAATCGCCTTACAGAACAATGAAGTTATTTTGGCCGGTTTGCTAAAGAGATTTGGCTTTTATTAATCTTTTCTGTTGAGGCAGTCAATTTATTTGGAACAAAGTGTTTAATTTCACACTATTGGCTAGTTTCAACTGTTTACTGGATTTCAAGTGCACGTATGGCATTATGCCATGATAAAGAACCAAACATGAGATAATACAGTCCTGCTACTGCAAGAAAATTTGCATACAAATGTGCATTATAAGCCAAATTATGTGTTTTAGTATTGTTCACGAAAGTATCCTCTGATGTCTTGTTTCTTTTATGACATAATGTAAGATCTTTTAATGTTTTACACGTACGAACATATGGGCTTCCTGCGTCGTCGTAGCTGCGCAAGCGTGGTTATCTGGCACTCTCTTGCAACTGCTGAAACGAACCTATTTCTAACAGGTTGCGGGAAAATATTGTGAATGGTGGTTTGAAAAGTGTTACATTCAAAGATTTCCTTTTACATAAGATGAGCTATGTTCGAGAATGTACGATGAATTTCTTAAATCACAAAGCATTTGACTCTCATTTAAAAATCAACTCTTTAAGGATGACCATTTAGAAGAATTTCGAGCCCAAAAGATCAGACATTTAAGTTGTTATTAAAAATTTTACTGGCACGTTTGTGTGATGTATCTTAAAGTGTAACATGCGCAAAAAAGATCAACATTATATGTGGAAGCTTGGCTTCTCTTCCAGCTTATTAATCTTTGAGACCAATATGATAGGTGAATGGTACGTATATTAATTTAAACCAGTAACGTTTCTTATTTGTGTGTTCACGCTATTGGCTGACTACATCACGTGTCCTATGCTGTCATCAGCTGGCGAGATCACGTGACATGGGCTATGACTGACTTACAAAAGCGCATCACAATCTCAATTTCAATGCTTCGGAAAGTGACATGCAGTGTTTGGTGGAATTCGAATTTATACCTTCGTAATACGAAAATATCCAGCGTACATGTTGCTGCACATCAAAGGTCTTTCAAAATGTGTTTTCCCCCCCTGAGTTACGTTTTCTAAAGTGACGGGAAATTCTACTCCGGTATATAAAACCATTAACATTCAAAGGATTGATGAGTTTTACAGTGCCGAATAAGAGTATACTGTCACTTAACATGGAAAAAGTGTATTTTTAACTGGGAAATCCGAGAAAAATCCGTGGATTTTTTTTCCTTGTCCACATACACACCCTGTTATACTACTGTACTAGTCAGCATGTCCAATATATGTTCAAAGAGTATTGAACTTATGGTTGGCAGAAGTACATATATTGTTTTGGAGGTACAGAACCCCAGTCCACTTCAAAGTAGTTTCCTATGTAATGCACACACTTCTGTTCCCTTCTTCCATCTCTCTCTCTCTCTCTCTCTCTCTCTCTCTCTCTCTCTTCAGTTTTCAGTCACCTGGCGGATTTGAATGTAGTGCACATGCACTAGCTGATCTCGAATCTTCATGCATGTGCATGAATTTTTTCCCACCTGTTGATAGCATCAGTTGCCGGTGAGCAGCAGTTGAGTGAGGTAGTGTGTAGTACTTGCGCCAGTTTTTGTTGTGAGAGAAATGACAGAAAGCCTGGAAGGACACTTCTTGTTCAAATTTTGCCAGAAACTGGGCGACCGACTGGTGGAAACCATTCAGAAGATTCATATGGATTTTGGTGATGGTGCCATGGGCATCACATAGATTAAGGAGTGGTACAACCGGTTTAAAGGTGATTGCACTTTGGTGTCGTTCAAGCTGTTCTCCTGTCAACCATTGACATGCCGAACTGACTGAGTCATTGCTAAAGTGAATGCTGTGGTGATGCGGGACTGTCTTGTGACTATTGAAGAAATTGCGGAATATTGACTTTTCAGCACATTCCATTGTGACAGAAGATTTGGCCACGAAGAGGGAATCGGTGAAATTCGTGCCGTAACTGCTGATGGCGGAGCAAAAGCGACTTCGTTGTGAAGTCTCACAGGATGTGGTGGGCGCTACAAAAAGTGACATCGACTTTGTGAACACCATAATTACTGGTGACGAGTCCTGGGTGTGCAGGTATGACCCGGAAGCCAAACCCCAGTCGTCACAGTGGATGCATTCCTCATCACCAAGACCCAAAGAAGGCTCGCCAGATGCGTAGCAATGTCAAAAGTATGATGACTGCTTTATTTGATTCCTGCAGTTTGATAAACCATGAGTACGCTCCACAGGGTCAAACAATCACCAAAGTGTACTACAGGGAAGTCCTCCGTCATCTATGTGATGCTGTATGGTGCAAGAGACTAGATTTTTGGTCAGTAGGAAATTAGCATCTCCACCACGACAATGCTCCAGCATATTCATCCCACTTTATTTGACTGTTTTGGCTAAAAACCAGGTTCCTGTGCTTCAACTGGCTCCTTACTATCCTGATTTGGCCCCCTGAAACTTCTGGCTGTTCCCTCAACTTGAGAGGCCATTGAAAGGAATGCAATTTCAGACTCGAGGGCATTATGGCCACAACGACAGTTTAGCTAACTCCATTCTAAAAGAAGCTTTTTCTGCATCTTCCAACAATGGTGGAAGTGCATGGAGTCCCAAGGGAACTATTTTGATGGTGATTAAGTGTCCAACACTCGAGGTAAGCCAGTTCTTTTTTCTCCGATCCAGAGGTCAAATACTTTTCTAACAGACATCGTACTCATAGTTATCAGCTGGACAATTTCATTTTGCACAATGTCGCATGTTGTCTCAAATTGTGCTCATTTCAGGAACATTATCAGCTTGGGAAATAGCTAAAGTCACATGGAATCACAGAGAGGAGTAGGGATCCTGACTAATCACAGGAATGTTGCGTTTGGTGAGGAAACTGACTCAATTGCACAGAATGGGTACGTGCATTAACATTATGGAGCTGCCAAGGTTTGCAGTCCATAGATCCAGATGTTTGCACAACACAGTTACCTCTATCTGGTTTGCGAGTTCTCGTAATGTGGCACTATGGTCTTCCATCATCAAAGTCCGTGCTTTCTCAATAATATTGTTATTTCAACTCATTGATGGTCTACCTGTATGCAGTTCACTGTCCAGTGACATGTAACCATGTTTGAAGCAGTTGTATCAGTCTTTTATCTGTGAGATGCTTTTGCCATTGTCCTCAAAATTGTGTTGAAATTGTGAACAGCTTCCACTCAGGTATCACAAAACTTTTGATAAAATTCAATGCAATATTGCTGCTCAGTTTGTTCTATCGGTTTACCTACTGGAATCCAACAAACAGTTGCTATATATCCTCAGTCATAGGCGTACCGCCTGCAACTGATGCTTTCTGTTGGCAGGAAAACTCTCAACTGCGCACAAATGTACCTTGCCTCTTCCCCTCAGAAGAAAGTCTTCTGCGTGTCATCAGTTTGTGTGGGAAGAGGAAGGTTTGATACTTTTTTGACACACCTCATATGTAACAATACGCAGACCACTATTGGTTGATGATGTGAAAATCTGTCTAATGGTATGTCCATAGAATGCATCTTCCCTGGTGCTTGAGTGCAGATGTGTAGGTGTGTGCAAAAATTAGAGGTTAGATCATATGGCTGAACTTCTCGTTTTTCCATATGCCTCATACTTGAGCATTCCGCTCGGTACCCAGTTTTTTGCTCAGTAGTTTGCGTTGCAGCTACTGTGACAGAGAAAGAAAATATGAAGGTTACTGTGGACAAAACATTATCTAAATAACAGTGGTGCCATATACTATTACATGAAATATAATTTTTGTGGTTATAAGGCTAGTAGTAACATTTCGTTTAGTGGCGATTTGTTTACCAGTTTGAGATATATATTTTATATTCTGAAACAAAGCATTTCATTGATTTCGTCTGAACCTCAGAAATACTTGAAGGATGATCTTAGTCGCTATATGAAGGTCAGTTGGCTTTAACTGCATCATTTGTATGTTATTTTACCAAAAAAAAGTATCTTTAACAAAAAAGATAGAGTAACATCCTCATACTCAACAAATGTGGATGATAAGAAGTTCAGACAAGAAGAGAACAGAAGCTTATGAAATGTGGTAATACAGAAGAATGCTGGAAATTATATTGGTACAGCATGTAACTAATGAGAGTACCAAATAGAACTGGGGAGAAAAGAAATTAAGGAGGAGTCTGTTGAGAGGACACATTCCGAGACAAGGGATCACAAATTTAGTGTTGGAGGGAAATGTAGGAGGGAAAAATCATATGGGGAGACCGAGAGATGAACACAGTAAGCAGACTTAGAAGGATGTAGGTTGCAGTAGTTGCTCGGAGATGAAGAGGCTTGCACAGGACACAGTAGCATGCAGAGCTGCATCAAACGAGTCTTCAGACTGTAGACCACAAACACACAACTCTTTGACATAATTCCATAAGTAAAAGTATTCAAGTCAGATGCCCTGTGGTGGTGGTTGTGGGGGGGGGGGGGGGGGGGGTGCACTGGTGAGTATGTCCAATGTGACACAGGCAGTTTGGGACTGAGGTAATCACAACTGTGTGAAAGAAGGTGTGTTGCAGCACAGTCTTGTCTAAAAATCAATTCCCCGGCGTCTTGTAGTTGAGGCATGAGCTATTGCTGCAGCTTTTCCAGGAACATGAACTCGTCCACATTTTTCTCTGCAAAGAAAAATGTTCCATAAATTTTGAAAATGACATGGCACAAAATACATTAACTTTATATGAATTGTGAATATGTTTTACTATCTTGTGTGGATGTTCTGTGCCCCAGACATGCACATTATGACAAGCTACCTTTCCAGACACGCGTAACATGGCTTTGTCACCGAAAACCAACTTCTGTGCAAAAACTACAATGTCCTGAGGTGGGGAGAGGGGGTGGGGTGGGGGAGGGGGGGGGGGGGGAGTGAATAGGAGACTGGTGACCTTTGCTATTTGGCCTCGTTATGCGCTCAAATCAGAATCTGACATTTTGGGTTCGACAGCCTCCTTTTTTGGAGCAAAAGTTCCCTTCACAGTAGAACATTTTGCAAAGTGTAGCACTGTTGGCTGTGGATTTTACTTTGCAGTCTGTGAACTCTTTAGCTCGTGGTTCTCTTATGTCACCACTCAACTTACCAGATGCACTCCAATAAAGAGGAGAACGGTTGCAATGAGCGCCAGGGCAGCCACCACGATAGACACGATCTGCGTGATGAACAAGGCTGAAACACACACAATATTTCTCAGCATATTTGTTAATTTATGGGAGGAATCAGAAATCTGAGATGTGTTCACAAAATAGCAGGAATTTTTCTTTTTTTGAAAAGAAGGTTATTTATTCTTTTACAGTAATATATCTCTTTTTTTAATAGTCCCCATTAGATATTATACACTTACATAGCACTTTTCCCAATTCTCAAAACACCTCTGGAATAGTCACATGAAGCCAGGTGTTTTGAATATTGATGCTGTGGCATCATTACAGTAATTTTTTTTTTTTTTGCCGAAAATTCACAAACAAGCAATGAAGTGTGAACAGGTGCATTATAGTGGTGCAAAACCGCAAATTCTGTCACCACAGATCCAGACTTGGCCCCAACCCCCCTCCCACCCACGCAGTCTCACTCCCCCCCTTTTGGATTGCTTCAGGCATTGAACTTGTTAAATGGTACCCTTACTGATTATTTGATGTTGTGACAAGAACTCGAGGTGTACTCTACTGTAAAACTGCAGACTACAGTGTGCATAGCCTCAAGCAACTCCTGAGTAACTTGCATTCACCACAGTTTTTTATTCATAATCGGAAAATTTTGAAACAAATTTCGCTGTAAAGTGTTTCATACCTAAAACATCCAAAAAAAATTCATGCAATGAACCAGTTGATATGTCAGCATCATCAGTGATTTCTGTGATTGTGACTCAGCGATCCTTCACGATCGTTTCCTTCACTTTTTCCACATCCATTGCACACATCTTCACGGTCTTCAAAATGCTTATACCACTTGCAAAATCTTGTTTTACATTCAGTGGACTCACCAAAAGCAATATTTAATGTTTCTAATACTTTACTGCACTTTATTCTGTTCCTATAACAATATTTCATACAAATGCTCAGCTGCATTTTGATACAAAATAAGTTATCCCCAGTACTACCAAAATACATGTAACCTTTTTGACAGCTGACAACAGACTATATATCCAATATGGCTAACACTGCACAGATACTTTCCAGATATAACTTTTTTCAATCTTGGAAGCATTTCTGGAACTCACTTTTCATTGAGGTGATTGGCTCCTTCAGCAATTCTGTGTTCAATTAGTGGTGGCAAAACAACATACTTTCATGGGTCTCTTCAGCCCTGGGAATAGAAAGAAGTTGCAAGGGACCATTTTCGGTGAATGCATTGGCTGAGGCAACATAACGGTTTGTTTTTTGCTAAAAAATCATGAACAGGCAGACATTGAGATGTGAGCAGGACCATTATCATGATCCAATTTCCATGACTGGTTTTGCCACAATTCCTGTCATTTTCTTCAGATTGCTTCACAAAAATGGTGCATAACTTCCAGGTAGTATTCCTTATTGACTGTAAGACCATAGGCAGGAACTCATGATGTGCTATCTCATTGTTAATGGAAGAAAACAGTGAGCAGAACCTTCACACATGATCAAACTTGTCGATTTTTTTTCTGTCTTGGCTCTTCAGGCAGGACAATTGGGCCTTGGTTTCAATTTCACCTATTGCAACATTCTTTAGAAGTTCTAGATCATAGTTGATTTCATTCAGCAACTCCTGGGCGATGTCTACATGATATCATTTTTGGTCAAAATTCAACAATCTTGGAACAAACTTCGGTGCTACCTGTTTCATGCCCAAAATGTCCAAAAAGTGCTTGGCATGAGCCAGAGGATATGCTGACATCATCAGCAACCCCTCTGATGGTGATTCAGTGATTTTCTTTAATTCTTGCACATTGCCATGTCATCATGAATGGATGTGCTAGGGTGTCCAGGGTGGTCATTGTCTTTTAACGTCCTCTCAACCCTCTTTGAAATGTGTAGAAATTTGTAAACTTGTGTCTTAATAGTAGATTCACCAAAATTCAAATGCAGTTTTGTATGTTATTTCCTTTTTCTAGCAAAATTTAATGCTAATTCTTTGATCCATCTTTTTCTAAGGTCGAAATTCACTGAGCACTCAAAAATGCATATAACCTTCTTGACTGCCAAGAATAAACTAAATATTCAAAACAGCTGAAAATGCAAATATACATCAGGAATGTGTGTATGAAAAAGATAAAAAGAAATTTTTAAAACTGGACGCATAAAACCCACAAAATTAAAAAAATTCCATAGCTTTTTGATCACACATCGTACAGCTGAAATGGACTTGTCATTTTTTACTTTTCTAATTCCTTGAATGTATATAATGAGACCTGCTTTTCCCTTTGTGAGGGAACAAAAAGGTGAAAGCTTATATATTCCACTGGGCTGAAGTGTTTGACCAAATGAAACTTTTTGAATAGGAGCGAGATTTGTATAGTGGTCTAGCCAAGTATGTAGAGTAGTGGTGAACAATAATAACTTGTTGACTAATGACATATTTTGATTTTTTCTAATTCTTCCATTTGGTTCATCCAAATTCTGCTTGCATGCACATTGCAGTAGTAGGCATAAAATGAATCTTCCACATTGCTTCTTTGGAATCATACTAAAATGAACTACTACAAAAAACAGATTAAAAACAGTCTTGACTCCAGTAAAGTATTTCTTTACAATGGTTACCGGTTTCAGTCAAATTGTGACCTTCTTCAGACCATTTACACCATGATGATAGGCATTGACAGGGAATGGAGTAGTTGTTATTGATTCCTTGAACATCAACTGCTGATTTGAGCAGTGGAGTCATAAGACCTGCTCTGTTTACCATCACTGCCTACCATAATGGTATAAATGGTCTGAATATGATCACATTCTGACTTAAATTGGCAATGATTGTAAATAAATGTTTTGTTGCAGTCAAGACTGTTTTTAATCGGTTTTTTAAAGTACTTTTAGCCCAACCACTGTTTTTCTAAGCTGATATAGCCTCAGTGAATAGAAGACAATGATTTTACTTTTAAATTAATATCATTACCTGAAGCAATGAAAAGCCTTTTGTAAAAGCTAATTAAGTTTGTGAAAAAAGTCAGTCGATTTCAGCACATGTCCTAGAGCAGGTATAAGTGTTAATAGATGTCCACTGAGCAGTCATTAGCCATGTTCAGAAGGTATTTAAGCATCACAACTTGTGTAGGTGTGAAGAAAATAAATTTGCTCTCATAGTTCGACAAATTTAATTACTGTCAAATAAGTTTCATTTTGTTTGCTTTTAAACAGCAGGTCCCATGGCCTGTGTAAATGGACTGCCATATGGTCACTCTGTGGCAGTGACTCTCATTGAGGTATACATAGCTTGTGCTTAAGAAAATAGACCAATCAGTTGTGGAGTGCATTTTGCTCATTGTTCTTTTGTTGATATAGCAATTGGATGTATGTAACATGCAAGATAGTACCATCAAATATTAAAAGAAGAGGAAAAAAAGGAGAGTCTAATATTAACTGGAGAAAACACAATATTAGCATGGATGATAAAATGAGATACAAGGTTTGGATGTTGGAAATAGAGAATTAAAGGCTGTAAAGTGTTGAAATATCCAGGAGTCATTCTGCCATCTGGCAGAAGAGTCTGCTCGCAGTATTTGTGCCGTGCATTGCTCTCTGCACTATGAATCACCAGGTGCAGATCCAAGAAGAGCATCATGGGGGTCATGAGGCACTCAACCCGCCTTCCCCCTTCGCTTCCAAAGAAAATTTTTCTGTAAGCATTCCCATACTTTAATATTCCAATTTCCAAATTTCTCAGCTAATGTTCACAGAATAAAGTAGCCTGAGAAATAAGTGTCTTGAAAATGTCTTTCAAATAACATATCTCTCCGAATCGGAGTTTCATGGAAGCTATGCTAAAGCATTCTATTAAGTAATGACATAAACAAATTATTATTATTATTATTATAGTATGACATTTTATTGTTATTAAAATCCTAGGTGTCTGGGAAATGTTAAAAACAGGGGCAACAGCTAGTTATAAACCAGGAGGGGGAGGGGGGGAGGGTATGGTAGGTAGATGGTAACAAATGTGAATCTCACTCAGACTATAACCTGGCTTCATGCCTGTGAACTTCAGTGCACAATTGCCTTTCCAAACTGAACTGTATGATTACACAGTGGCAGCTTTCAACCTGCTCGGTCAAATTACTCTCTAAAGTGGCTGGCCTAATCTTTCTGTGTTCATATAATGCTATTCTACAACTAAAGGAATTCTGTATGTATGTTGTGGTATTTTTTAATGTTTTTTTAATTATAGCTATACAAGATAAAATTACCACAACGAGAAAAATGAAATGAAGTGTCGTGTGACGAGGGCCCCCCGTCGGGTAGACCGTTCGCCTGGTGCAAGTCTTTCAATTTGACGCCACTTCGGCGACTTGCACGTCAATGGGGATGAAATGATGATGATTAGGACAACACAACACCCAGTCTCTGAGTGGAGAAAATCTCCAACCCAGCCGGGAATGGAACCAGGGCCCTTTGGATTGACAGGCTGTCGCGCTTACCACTCAGCTACCGGGGGCGGACATTGCCATAATATAATAGAATATTTTTAATGGAAAGTGCAAGTGAATGACACTAAATTCTTTCCCTGTGCATTGGAGCATTGCATGACTGTCGGGAGTGATAATTATTCTGTGGTGAGCCAGCAGAATCAGCGTTAGAATTATTGCAGTAAAATACGGGAGAAAATAATTGTGTCAATTGGAATTAGAATGCAACACCTGCAGTTAAGCAAGAGTGTATTATTTTATATACTTTGTCCAGTCACTTCAATATGGCCACAACTATGTTCAACATCAGTGTGCAGTAACCACTCACACACTGCAGGTGGCTGCACTAGCAGTGGGGTGTATAATGCGTGTTGAGAGATGCTGAAAACAGCGCAGCCATTGTCGTAATGTGGAAACGGAGTGATTAATCTGACATCCAAAAGGGGATGATCATTGGCTTTTGGGTGAAGGCTGGAAGCATTTCCAAAATGGCTAAGTTTGTAAACTGTTCATGTACCATCATGACTAAAGTGCAGTGTGATTATAATTAAAGTTAAATGTTCAAATCGCTGTAGAAATAATGCCACTGATCAGAATGATGTCAAATTGCAACGGAATGTTATTGGAGAAGAGGGCAAACATATGGCAGAAGAAAAATAAATAGTTACAAAACATAACAATAGATGGTACTGTAAGTCCAAAAACCACAAAAAAGCATCACTTGCATCAGTTTTTAGTTGTCCTGAAACCACATAAAAAGCATGAATCACATCGATTTTTAACTGTCCTGAGGCCAAAAACCACAGAAAAAGCATCAATCAAAATCAAATCGGATTATTAATTTCCATGTGACTGGCGCAAAACATGTTTAATATAGTGTCCACCATTTTCTGCAACAAGTTGAAATCGAGAAACAGCATGTTCCACAACTGATTAAAGTGTTTCTGGGGTCACTTTCAGAATGTGCTGAACAATGTGTGCCTTCAATGCAGCTAAGTTTGCAATTGGAACACTGAACACAACATCTTTCAGATAGCCCCACAGCCAGAAGACACACAGATTAAGATCAGGTGATTGAGACGGCCAGGCTGTAGGTAAATGGCAGCTGATAATTCTAGCATTTCCAAAATGGCGCTTCAGCAGCTGGTTAACTGGATTTGCAATGTGCAGAGGTGTCCCATCTTGCATAAAAATGATCCCATCCACACATCCATGCTGTTGGAGAGCTGGAATGATGTGGTTGCACAAAAGACAATCATAGCACTTACCAGTGATGGTACAGGTAACAGGACCGGAAGGACCTGTCTCTTTGAAAAAATATGGCCTTACGATAAATGATGCCATAAACGCCCACCACAAAGTGACCTTTTCAGGATGAAATGGTACTGGTTGATTTCCTTGTGGATTTTCCTTAGCCCATTTTCGACAGTTCTGTGTATTGACATATCCTGTCAGATGGAAATGGGCTTTATCTGTCCACAGAATCTTCCATGGCCAATCATTGCCCACTTTCATTGTCCACTTTCATGCGAGCTAGAAATCCTAAAGCAAAGATCTCTCTTGCTGGCAGGTCAACAGGAAGCAACTCGTGCATATGGGTAATTTTGAATGGATAGCAAAGAAGGATGTTTGCTAGGATTTTATGCACCGTGTTCATGGGTATGTCCAATGTTCAGGCAATTCTCTGTGCACTACATGTTTCCACACCACCATCTGTCATCTCCTGCTTTGCTGGGGCCACTGCTTCCACTGATATCGAATCAATTCATTTCCTTCATCTACCAGGTTGCGCACCAAAAGAACTTTTCTTTTCGAATTTCGAATTCATTTTCCACATACCCACAGCACTCATCAGACCAATGCCTTTCTTCAAACCCTTCATTGTCCATAACGTCTGCAGAGCAACATGTGCGCAGTCATCATTCTTTAATACAACTTTACAAGCAGAGCACGATCCTGCATTGAGACAGTCACGGCGATGTGAAAGGAAGAAAAGCCGTGTACCCGGCATGTTTATACCAACTTCAGTGGGTCATGCACATGATGGGTGTTTTCATTTACATATTCTGACACATAAAGCGCCATCTATTGAGCAATTTTCACACTATTTTTTTCTTCTGCCATATGTTTTCCCTCATCTCCAATAATATTCTATTGCAATTTGACGTCATTCTGACCAGTGGTGTTATTTGTACAGCGTTTTGAAAGTTTAACTTTAATGATGATCTCCCTGTACATTTCCTGAGTGTATGAAAGTGACAAGGAAGGATATAAGATGAACATCAACAAAAGCAAAACGAGGATAATGGAATGTAGTCAAATTAACTCGGGTGATGCTGAGGGAAATAGATTAGGAAATGAGACACTTAAAGTAGTAAAGGAGTTTTGCTATTTGGGGAGCAAAATAACTGATGATGGTCGAAGTAGAGAGGATATAAAATGTAGACTGGCAATGGCAAGGAAAGCGTTTCTGAAGAAGAGAAATTTGTTGACATTGAGAATAGATTTAAGTGTCAGGAAGTCGTTTCTGAAAGTATTTGTTTGGATTGTAGCCATGTATTCAAGTGAAACATGGACAATTAATAGTTTGGGCAAGAAGAGAATAGAAGCTTTCGAAATGTGGTGCTACAGAAGAATGCTGAAGATTAGATGGGTAGATCACATAACTAATGAGGAGGTATTGAATAGGATTGGGGAGAAGAGGAGTTTGTGGCACAACTTGACTAGAAGAAGGGATCGGTTGGTAGGACACGTTCTGAGGCATCAAGGGATCACCAATTTAGTATTGGAGGGTAAAAATAATAGAGGGAGATCAATAGATGAATACACTAAGCAGATTCAAAAGGATGTAGGTTGCAGTAAGTTCTGGGAGATGAAGAAGCTTGCACAGGATAGAGTAGCATGGAGAGCTGCATCAAACCAGTCTCAAGACTGAAGACCACAACAACAAGAACATGAAAGTGACAAAATTTACATATTCTGACACATATAGCGCCATCTATTGATCAATTTTCACGCTATTTTTTCTTCTTCTGCCATACTTTTTCCCCCTTCTCCATAATACTCCATTACAATTTGACGTTGTTCTGACCAGTAGTATTATTTCTACAGTGTTCTGAAAGTTTAACTTTAATTATAATCACCCTGTATACCATCCGTGGCAAAATGGCACTATCCAAAACTGGTGTCGAGGCGATTGTGGTGCACTATGGGCCACAGATGACAGGGGTGAACGATAGCTGCAGAGATGTGTACAGGCTAATAGATGTGCAACTGCTGAGCAACTGTCTGCCCAGATGAACTGAGGAGCTACCGACAGTGTCTCCTCAATGACCATTCAGGGAACGTTGCTGCATATGGGTCTCCTCGGCAGGTGTCCGGTTCACACACCCATGCTGACTGCTGTTCATTGCCACTGAAGGCTGTAATGTGCATACCAGTACCATAACTGGTCGTCCACTGAGTGCTGACAGCTGGCCTTTTCAGATGAATCACATTTTAGGCTCCCTTAGACAGATGGCCATTGGCGTGCTTGGCATGAAAGTCTGAAAGTGAACACCCTGCAACAATCAAGGGGGTGTCATGGTCTGAGGAATGTTTTTATGGGATTCTCTGGGTCATCTTGTCATTCTAGAAGGCACAGTGGATCAACACAAGGTTCGACGTATCATTTGGGACTGTATCCTTCCCTGCATGCAGTTTGTTTTTCCTCGACACCACAGCATTTGCGAGCAGTACCTGCAACATGTAACACAACTCGCAGTGTATATCTGTTGTTTGAAGAACACCGGGGCGAGTTTACTGTACTCCCCTGGCCACCAAACTCTCCAGATTTAAGCACAATTGAGAATCTACATGATCACCTCAATTGGGCTGTTGGCACCACGGATCCTCAACTGAGATCCCTAGCATAACTGGCTACAGCACTGGAGTCGGGATGGCTCCACATTCCTGTCGGTGTCTTCCAGAGCCATATTGGCTCTCTTTCTCTGTGTCTCACAGCTGTCTGCACTGCCAAAGGTGGCTATTCAGGCTTTTGACAGGTGGTCAGATCACTGCGAGTGGATAGTATATTTCCAACGTAGTGCCCTACAGCCAGTAAATATTTAAAAAAATGCCAAAGTTCAGTGCCAAGATCTAGTGATAAATACTTTTTATTATGGCTAGTTTCAGTCCTAGGTCCGCCCCGATAGCTGAGTGGTCAGCGCGGCGGTCTGTCACGCCGAGGGGACCGGGTTCGATTCCCGGCCGGCTCGGAGATGTTTTTTCCGCTCGCGGACTGGTGTTGTGTTGTTCTCATTATCATTTCATCCTCATCAGTGGAAGGCAATGGAAAGCCACCACCAGAATCACTTCCCCAGATGCTCATGCAGTGGACCTCTCCAATGAGGCTTCTCCCATGACAAGACCTGCCGTAAGGCAGAACCTAAAATTCCCATTTTTGATGTAACTGATTTCATGAGTTTTAAAATATGCCCTGTCCCAAGAAATATACAAAACCTTTCGTACTTCAAACAGCTGATAGTTACACACTCAGTATTTTTAATGTAGATTGCTTTGACACCTAAACAGTAACAGTAAAGATATTTCAATGTTATATGCAGATTTCATCATTTCATATTATATATATGAATAAAGACACCAGCTTTTTTATTCAATGATCTGAAATTACATACTCATATGATCAAATCTGAGATATTCAATAAGTTAGAAAATAGTTAGAAAAGTTCACAAAAAATTACTGCTATTACTGCTATGCTAGGTTGAAACTGAAAATTAAAAATCTGAAATAGAAAAAAAGTGAGAACAATTGAGAAAAACCTATTGCATATGTACAACAATAACCCCCCAAAAATGTCAGATCAACACACCTTGAGGAGCAGGAACAGGGTGCAACACATCACATTAATGCAGTTATAGCATGACTTTCATATTTTCTATTTTGTAATGTTCACTGACATAAATAAAGCTGACTAAAATGTGTTTTAAAAGCTATATTTTTTATTTTGGTTAGTAATATGTAACCTTGAGTCATTGTATGACTAGGTGAACATGGGATGTCTCCTAAATCTACCCTCATATTGATTGGTAGAATAGATTTGACTGAACCAGGCCTTGTCTCTCCAGTTTGCCACACTGTTGTTTGGGCGCACTAACCAGAATTTATAGCCCTGTGACTGCATTATTCCAGTCCCACAAAACGTGTAGGACAACTTTTGTGATGTTTGGGAGGTAAGAGACAAGATACTGACACAAGTGAAGATTCTTGAGCTTCGCTTAGATAGCTCAGGTGGTAATGCACTTCCCCGCATTGGCTAAGGTGCTGGGTTCGAGTCCAAGTCCAGGATACAATATTAATCTGCCTGGATGTTTCAGTATTGCAATGAAGGCGGAACTCTCTTGCTCTCTCCTTTTCCTTCCACCCCTCACTCCCCTCCCCCTCCACCACCCTTGCAGATGCCTGTGTGTGCAGGTGTGTGTATATTCATGTGTTTGTGTGTGCACTGTAGCTCCAAAAGCTACTAAGTTTTCAGCCTTGTTTGTGTTCCTGTTGATGACTCAACATCTCTACCATTCACCTTCGTGTCTAAGTTATTTATGGGTGATATACATTTTTTATTTTCTTTTGATCTGGATGGGATTCCCAATTTCTCACTTTGTGTTGGGAGCTTGTTGAATATCTTTTGGTCAGAGTAAATAACTCTTCTCTGAACCCTAGAGCAAGAGACAAAGTCTATGCAAAAATTATTTTTGTTTTTTATCAGGATTGTGTAACTTGCAATTAATTGCAAACTTAATTTTATTATTAACAACAAAAACCATAAAGGAATAAATTTTCTTTCAAATTTAAACATACACACTCCTCACAGATTAGGTCTACAGGTTATTCCGGCTCACCGACTGCTGCCTACGAGGCACCACAAGGAGTGATCTCTGTACATGGGACATGTAATCAGCATGACTCCTTCTGGTCGTTATTGCCAGTAAATGAATCCTTATGGCACCACTGCTCCTTTATTTGAGAAGCTCAGCATTTGGCCTCACGAGGCTGAGTGGATCCCAATCCACACCTCCCTGTTTCAGAAAAAACTGAGGAAGTACTGGTAAACAAAGCTGGGTACTTCCACACATGAGGCACTGACACTAACCATTCCACTGCAGTTTTTCTGTGAAACAAGGGTAACAATTCTGAGATTCCTTGCTTACTTTTGCTCTATAGGTACTTAATTTACTTTAGATGACTTGTCCCAGAAGGCAAACTTATAAGGTGGCATACAAAATGAGTTCCCGCTCACAGCTTTAAGTCAATGTAATGAGATATTAACTTCTCATTGTATGGTTCACAGTTTCTATAAATGTTTGACTAAAATTACTACATAAAATTGAGAAGGATGCTTTAGAATAAATTAAGACTTATAATAGTGGCTTCAAAGAGGAACTGAAAATTATACTCTAGAGAACAAATGGACATCAGAAATAAGAAATTTTTATGACTCTTTTTAGGAATTTCCCCTAACTTACTATTAGTACACATTTTTAGGTATGTAAGCCACTATTGTGATGTACACTGTTCACTCTAGAGTACACTATGTAAAATGGATTATCACAATCAATGCTATACTGTTCACTAGTTACCCTATGATGTACACGGTGACAATTATTGAACTATATAAAATAAAATCGTCATAACTTCTGAATGGTTTGTGTTAGGACATTCAAATTGCACGGTTGGCCAAAGGGCACCATGGGAATTAGTAAGCGTATGCATGGTTTGGTTTAGTGACGAAGCCCACTTCCATTTGGATGGGTTCATCAATAAGCAAAATTGGCAGTTTGGTACTTTTGGGGACTGAGAATCCACATTTTGTGATTGAGAAGTCTCTTCACCCTCAATGGGTGACTGTGTGGTGTGCAATATTCAATTGCGGAATAATCGGTGTGATTTTCTTTGATGGCACGGTGACTGCCAAATGGCACATGGAGGTTTTGAAAGGTGATTTCATCCCCATTAGCCAAAGTGACCCTGATTCTGATAAGATGTGGTTAATGCAAGACAGAGCTTGACCCCATCAAAGCAGGTGAGCGTTTGATGTCCTGGAGGAGCACTTTGGGGACCACATTCTGTCTCTGGGGCACCCAGCAGGCATTAGCATGGGCCTTGATTGGCCACCATATTCTCGGGATCTGAACACATGCGACTCCTTCTTGTGGAACTACATTAAAGACAAGGTGTACAACAATAACCCCAAAACCATTGCTGTGCTGAAAGCAGCCATTCAGGAGGTCATCGACAGGATCGATGTTCCGACACTTCAGCAGGTCATACAGAATTTCGCCATTCATCTGCACCACATCATCGCCAATGATGGTAGGCATATTGAACATGTCATAACCTAAATCCAAATATCTGTAGTGGCATTTACATGTTGAGTAAAGTGTGTGCACACTGTAGTTTTTGTAATTTATGTTTTTTTTTCATATAGTTCAATAATTGTCACGCTGTACATACATCTTACACTGTTATCTCTGCCCCATGTTGACTGACTTCAGCCTGCATGCCATTAGCAAATCCACTCAGTCATTATGAACAGCCAATGACTAAGTTACCATTGAGTGTAATGCAGCCTTACACGATTGTTATTTATAACCTATATTGTAACTTTGTAAATGTTAACAATTTACAAAAAGTGGCTGCAAGTGCTACTAATGTCATATATGGTTTATCTTGATATGTTGCTTATGCCTTTGTAGATGCTTGAAAATGGCAGAAATGCTGAAATGGCAATAGCAAAATATAAAGGACCTATGGCTAAAAAGTAAAAATGAAATCATAAAAAAGAGAGATAGAGACATTGCTGACTGGTAAACACAGCAAACATAATTCTCAATTAATTTTCATGTGAGTTAAATCCATCTTTAATTAATAACTGACTGCACACTAAGAAATTTTACTCATAGTGTTTTATTCAGTATTGACCATTAATGCTTATTTCTGTCCACATCTGTTTTCATCTGTCTGTCACTTGATGGTTCTTATATCTCCTCGAGCTCAGAAATGGCAGATTTTGGTGACACTGGGAGAAAGCACGTATGGCAGAATGGTGGCAGGGGGTATTACCTTGCGCTCGCATTGGCCCCAAATCGTGGTCAACAGCACCCAGTGGGCAGTCCTGAAGGAGGAATGATGCTGTCACAAAGGCAGCAGCTTCTATCTACAATTCAGAGAATGCAGAATGGTTTGTCAGGAGTTATCTCAAACATTTACGGTTATTTAATAAATTTCATGAAACATAGGTTACATTTACTTTTTGTTCCATAGATCCACAGTGAACTGATCCTCAAGCATTTAGAATACATCATAAAGCAAGAATACATAACACATATTTAAAAAAAGAAAGTATGCTGATGTCCCTTCCACGTATTCTAAGTGGAATTGTCCTCAGGGATGTGGTAAAGGAAAAATAAACTGGCAGAAAAAATCACAACACCAAAAAATAATTAATGTAGACTAATGAAATTTTGGGGATGCATTTGTCCAGATACCATATTTAAGTGATTAACATTGCAAAATCACAGGTTAATGTAACTGCGAGATAAGGCATTGCAAATGTGAAATGCCGATACATTAATAACCAATGTAACTGCCAGAATGTTGAATGCAATCATCCAAATGTGCACGCATTGTCTTGTTCACGTGCTGGATGTCAGTTTGTGTGATGGAGTTCAATGCCTGTTGCACTTGGTTGTTCAATATAGAGACAGCTAATGCTGTTTGTGGATGACACTGGAATTGTCATCTGATAATGTCCTATATGTGCTCGATTGGAGCCAGATCCGGTAATCGAGCAGGCTAAGGCAACACGTCGACACTCTGTAGATCGTATCGGATTGCAACGGTCGTATGTGGATGAGCATTATTTTGTTGGAGATCACTGCCTGGAATTCTGTTCACGAATGGCAGCACAACAGATCGCATCTCCATACTGACGTACAAATTTTCGTTCAGTGTGTGGGAGATAACCACAATAGTGCTCCTGCTGTCATACAAAATTGCAACCCAGGCCATAAATATAGGTACAGGTGCGCTGTGTCTGAGGCACAGACAGGCCTTCAACTGGCCTCCTCCTGACCAGTACACGCACACGTTCACCACTGGCACTTGCCGAGGCAGAAGAGCCTCGCATCAGAAAACTCGACAGACGAGCACCCTCTCCTCCAATGAGCTCTCTCTTGACACCACTGAAGTCACAGATGGCACTGGAGCGCGTGCTTCAGGGCCATCAGGCTCATAACTGCCCTGAAAGTAACCAGTTTGTAACAATTTATTGGTCACTGTGCTGCCAACTGTTACTCAGATTGTTGCTGCAGATGCAGTATGATGCACTTGAGTCATACACCGAGCACCACAGTCTTCCCTTTTGGTAGCGTCTGTGGCCATCCAGAGCCCAGTCGTCTTGCAACTGCACATTCCCATGACCACTGCTACCAGCAGCCGTGTACAGTGGCTACATTCCTGCCAAGTCTTTCTGCAGTATTGCTTTTTATAACCCTGTTAGACGACCTCACTGTAAGTCAGTGAGGTGTCGATAGTGGTGTCTGTTGCTTTACAGGAATTCTGGACTAACATCAATGCACCACATCCAATCTCAAATGTAACTAACACTCACAACTGTTTCAGTGTGCAACCCTGATTTGCATCCTCATAGTGGCACTACTAGAGCCACTCTTATGCCACTGATGCAAAATTTGAGAAAGCATCATCTTTCATACGCCTCACAACGCCTCATGTATGCTGCAATATTTTTTCTGTCAATGTATTAAACACATATTCGTTTGTGGCACAATAACAAACTTTTCAAAACATGTAAATGTATTCTCATTACTCAATATTATTAATAATATATGAGTGTACGTACATCAGTTCTCCTAAGAATTTTGTCAGTGGGCTAGAAGGAGCTGGCCACCAATAAATCCTGTAAGATTCTCTGGAACTGAACTTCATGTGTAGTTAAACTCTTTTATGGTAATTGGTACGTTATTGAAAATGTGTGTTCCTGAATAATAGACACATTTCTGGACCAAAGTAATTTACTGAAAATCTTTATGTACATTGCGAAACAGAACTAAAGGATCACTTTTTCGAAATACCGACATTTCCACCCATTGCGGTGCTTAAGTTTGAAATTTAGCTCTATGTCTGTGCAACCTTCCTCTGTAATGTTGCAAATGTGTGGCATCCTGCGACGTCACCCTCAGGCTCGAAGACACTTCGAACGGCGAGGTGTTGACATGTTCGAGCTCAGAAGTTCTTCTGACATGTAAAGTGAGCTAATGATGCTACATTGGCACCAGATTTCACCACGATTCTGCCCAATGCCATCACGGATGTGCCACACAATGGGAACATCAGCACAGCCCCTCTTACCTGCATTTCATCTCTTCTTTCAGTGCCTCTGCATTGGAGGTCAGAATTACAACAATTAGTTTTGAAACCGTGCGGTGTTCCTGTGAGTGGCCAATAAAAACATTCCGTACACACCACTGCTCAAAGTTGCCACAAACAGGCCACAGGTGGTGGCATAAAGGGCGTCAATGAAATACCCCATTATCTGGTGCATTGATTCCCATGTATTTTGTGGTCAAAATGACAATTCACATTGTGATGAGCAACAGCAAGACATTCATCACAACCCTTGACACTGCCGGCACCCTCGGGTGTTTCAATCCTTCTCTAAGGACATTGTGAGGGTGCACCCTATCGAACATAATTTGGAGCACAGTGCGACCACAATTTTTGCTTTCGTGTCCATGTTGGAACCACTAAGGACTGTTCTAAACCATTCAGTGAGATTTGAACATGATATGAAACAGTAAAGGCAGCTTATGCTTTTTCAGTGCTCGTATTTCCTGTTGTCTCGTGATGGCGTGATCACGGAGGATACGATATTGGCACGTCTGTGAATAAAATGGCAAAGGGTTGCTGTAAGCCACCTGCACAACTTCACTGAGAATTTTAAAGATGTACCTGTACAGACAGAACCCACGATGAAGTCCTAGGCATTTGCAGATTCTGGATGTCCTGCTATCAAGTGCACGAGCAGCAGCGTAGCCTGACTGCAGGTGACTGGCACACTTGTCGGAGGTCCTGTCCCTATAGGTACATTTTTAAGGTACTTGACAGAGGTGGGCGGGTGGCACCGAGGGTTTTGCCAAACTGGGCAGCCTGGGAAGGACCCTTTGCCATTTTATTCACACACATGTCAAAGGAGGACACAATACAGCACGAATGAAGAAGCATAAGCTGCTTTGAACTGCATTCAAACTTTCATCAAATGGTGTTGAGAGTTCCACCCCCCTCCCACCCCCCACCCCTCCTCCTCCCATTATCATGCCGCAGGAGGTTGCAAAACACAAGGTACGCAGAAGCATAAGCACCCTTTGCTGCTTTGGATCACATTCAAACCTCGTCAAATGGTGTTGGATGATCCCAAAGGGCTTCAACCTGTGCACAGGAGCAAAAATTGCAGTCGTGTTGCACTCCAAAAGGGTCAGATCACGTTTAATGGGGATGCATTCCCAATGTGTCCTTAGAAAATGGTCAAAACATCTGAGGATGTCAACAGTGTCACAGTTGTCAAGAACATCTTCTTGTCGTTCATCACACTGTGAACTGTTGTTTTTGACCAAAAAATGTGTGGGAATGATGCCTCAGGGAAACGAGTGGTTTCACTGAGATTCTTAATACCATACCCCCCCCCCCCCCCCCAAAGGTTCTTCTGAGCCAGTTCTGAGCAGAGGTGAGCCCAGAATGTTTTCCACACTCATAAGAAAACTGTGATTTCAATGAGGTGCATCGCAGTTCTGATCTCCGTCACAGAGATGAAATGGAGGTAAGAGGGCTGTGATTACCTTCTCATCATGTGACGCATCCACAGTGGCATTGGGCAGAATTGTGGTAAAATTTGGTGCCACATCATTAACCCATCTTACAGGTTACACAAACTTCTGAGTTGTAGCTTTTTCTCCAATGTGTTGACACCTTGCTGTTTGAAGTGTTGTTGAGACCAAGGGCGATGTGACAAGGCTTTTGCACCATTGTGGAAGAAGGCTGCATGCACCTTTGAGCTAAATTTCATATTTAGCATGACAATGTGTGGGAATTAAGGAGTTTCAAAAAAAGTAGTCCTTTAATTCTGTTGCACAGTCTAGATTATTGGTATTAACTGCATGGACTGAGCTGTTGGTTCGAAAAAAAAAAAAAAAAAAAAAAAAAAAAAAAAAAAAAAAAAAAAAAAAAAAAAAAAAGGTGTATTATTTCTGACAAATTTCATTAAGGAATAAATACACTACTGGCCATTAAAATTGCTACACAATGAAGATGTCGTGTTACAGACGTGAAATTTAACTGACAGGAAGAAGCTGCTGTGATATGCAAATGATTAGCTTTTCAGAGCATTCACACAGGGTTGACGCAGGTGGCGACACCTACAACGTGCTGACATGAGGAAAGTTTCCAACAGATTTCTCATACACAAACAGCAGTTAACCGGCGTTGCCTGGTGAAATGTTGTTGTGATGCCTCGTGTAAGGAGAAGAAATGCATACCATCACGTTTCCGACTTTGATAAAGGTCGGATTGTAGCCTATTGCAATTGTGGTTTATCATACTGTGACATTGCTGCTCGTGTTGGTTGAGATCCAATGACTGTTAGCAGAATATGGAATTGTTGGGTTCAGGAGGGTAATATGGAATGCCGTGCTGGATCCCAATGGCCTATCACTAGCAGACGAGGTGACAGGCATCTTATCCGCATGGCTGTAATGCATTGTGCATCCACGTCTCGATCCCTGAGTCATCATTTGGAAAACAACAACCATCTGCATGAACAGTTCGACGACGTTTGCAGCAGCATGGACTAACAGCCCGGAGACCATGGCTGCGGTTACCCTTGATGTTGCATCACAGACAGGAGCACCTGCGATGGTGTACTCAATGATGAACCTGGGTGCACGAATCGCAAAACGTCATTTTTTCAGATGAATCCAGGTTCTGTTTACAGCATCATGATGGTCACATCCATGTTTGGCGACATCACGGTGAACACACATTGGAAGCGTGAATTCGTCATCGCCATACTGGCGTATCATCTGGCGTGATGGTATGGGGTGCCATTGGTTACACGTCTCGGTCACCTCTTTTTCGCATTGACGGCATTTTGAACAGTGGACGTTACATTTCAGATGTGTTACGACCTGTGGCTCTACCCTTCATTCAATCCCTGCGAAACCCTACATTTCAGCAAGATAATGCACGGCCACATCTTGCAGGTCCTGTACGGGCCCTGCCCTGGCCAGCACATTATCCAGATATCTCACCAATTGAAAACGTCTGGTCAATAGTGGCCGAAAAATTGGCTCGTCACAATACGCCAGTCGCTACTCTTGATGAACTGTGGTATCGTGTTGAAGCTGCATGGCAGCTGTACCTGTACACGCCATCCAATCTCTGTTTGACTCAATGCCCAGGTGTATCAAGGCTGTTATTACGGCCAGAGATGGTTGTTCTGGGTACTGATTTCTCAGGATCTATGCACCCAAACTGCGTGAAAATGTAATCTCATGTCAGTTCTAGTATAATATATTTGTCCAATGAATATCCGTTTATCATCTGCACTTCTTCTTGGTGTTGCAATTTTAATAGCCAGTAGTGTACACTGTAGAATGTGTGGCACAGCACACATCTGCATGTACACTCCACAAGCCATCTGACAGCATGTAGCAGTCAGTACTTTCGGGTTCCTTTTCTGAATGGTGTGAGGGGAGAAATATTATTGGGAAACCTCCATACATGCTGTAATATCTCTGATTTTTGCAGCATGACCATTTCTGAGATTCATGTGGAAAGAAGTAAAATGTTCTCAGATCATAGACTCTAAGAACTCTAAGAATGGTAAACTTCTGTACAGTGCATAACACCTCTCTTGTAACATCTGGCACTGGAGCTTGTGATCATCCCTGCACCTAATGATGTGATGTGCTTCCACGTATTCTGCCGGGCTGTCATTTCCATTTTCTTACTATGTTTCACTGCAATATCTACTCACTGCCTAGACTCCAATTACCGTGTGAAGTAATGTCAGTCTTGTACCTCTGTAGCCAAGTTTGATTCTCAGTGTCCTCTGTGCCCTTTGATGCTCTTTCGTTCTTCAGAGTTTGCAGCGATATTCCGTGAAATGCAAATTCCCTCTGTGTTTTCCAACTCTGATGGATTCCATAGCCAGCAATATTTTAATAAATTATTTAAATTAATTTCGCAGCTTGAGGTCTCGCGGTAACATTCTTGCTTCCCGAACACGGGGTCCCAGGTTCGATTCCCGGCAGGGTCAGGGATTTTCACCTGCCCTGAGATGACTGGATGTTGTTGTGTCATCCTCATCATCATCATTCATTCCCATTATGGTCGGAGGAAGGCAACAGCAAACCACCTCCATTAGGACCTTGCCTAGTATGGTGGTGCAGGTCACCCGCATCGTTCCCCTGTGCTCTGTCAAGAAGCATGTGACTCCATTTTCAGTTAAATTGGCATTATTTAAACTGAGAACTCTGACCCAGTTTTTCTGATTTCTTTATTTTGATAGATTCCTTAATAATGTTGTCCTAGAAACTTGGCATTTGCACCACAATGCTGGTTTCATTGTATTTCATTTTACAATTGCATTTTAGGCAGTGCTCATTAACAGCTGATTTACTCAGTTGTTTTAGTCGTCTGTGACACTAATGTTCCTCACAATGTGCTGAGAAAACCTGAGGTGTCACATTACATCACTCTAAGGAGAGGAGATTTTCGACAACATACGCAGATTCGATAATATCCACCATGCGTAAGACTGATCTCTCATGACATTGAGCTCCCTAACAAAATAGTGGCTTGAGACTGACATTAGTTTAGAGTATGTATGGAATCCAAGCATCCAGTACTCATAACGGCAAAAATTTCAGCACTTGAAGAAGACGGATGGGTCAGTTGTCAAAATATTGTGCAGGAAATGGAAATGACAACTCGCCAGAACACCTGGAAACGCCCTATTAATCAGTTGCACTCAAAATCCTGAGAGATCACACTTCTGCAATTCACTTGCACTTTCTTAATGAACCTGTGACAAATTGCACAGACCATTCTTCATCACACATTCTCTATCTGTTCTATTAATTGAACCTGGTAAGTGTCCCAGTGAACGAGATATACTCAAGAATCTTTCAAATTAGTGTTTCATAATCCACATCTTTCATGGATGAGTTACATTTCTTAGACATTCTTCCAATGAATCTTATCCAGGCTGCTTCTTTTTCTACAGTTAGCTTGATGTGGTCATTTTATTTGAGGCCACTCTGGACAGTTACTCCTTTACTTCAATTAAATAACTTTTTGAATGACAGACTGCAGTGGAGGAGACAGTGTTTTGGCTTGCAGCCAGCCACATTTGATGAGGCTCTGCCAGCACCTGCAAAATAGGTGACATGGTGAGCACATGGCACTTGAAAAAGAACTATGGTCGATATGCGGCTGTTCCCTATCACTGACTCACAAAAATGTCAATTGCAAAATTATTCTAATTGAAGTATAGATATTTTACAGTTGTTACTGTTTCCAACTATTTATCACCAACAGTCTAATCCACAGTGACGGATCTCTCCACCCATTTATGTGCAAAATGTTACATTTATCTACATTCCCGGTCAACTGTCAGTGCTTGCATCAGTTGTTGATCATTGGCAGGTCTTTCTGCATTTTGCTGCAGTCTTCTCACATTGCAACCTTGCTAAAGACAACTTTGTCTTTCTCAAACAGGCACAAAAATTGACACAATTTTTTAACTTGGAAAAGCTCCATAACAATAATAACTAGAAATATAGTACGTCTCATTGTAAAGAACTACTTAAAAAAACTGGGTATCCTTACTGCACCAAGTGGGTTCATCTACTATACTAATACCAATCTTTTATGCAAATCAGGGAAAATGTCATTAAGTATTTCACTAATAGTGCAAGTTCTATATATAATCATGAAACCAGAGCCCAATTTGAACATAAAAAAAGATAAACAGCCCTTTGATCAGGGAATAATATCAGATACCAAATTGCAAAAGGAGGTGAGAAAGAGTACTAAAACATATTTTTAAAACTCATAAAAAATTATAAATTTTTATAATTACCTTAATTGTAATAATGCACAACTAACATTATGTTGCAAGAAAAGTAGGTCAGGTTGTTAAGAAATGATTATCTGGGCACTGTTAATCCTGCATCCGAGTTATGTGTAAGCTATGATTACAAGAAGCTTTTGATTGTTAATCTAAAACTGTTCACTTCACTGCTGGGATGGAGTGATGAGTTTTGGGTTATGTAGCCAAGTAAATACCTGCCAAATTATTTTTTCCTGAAAACATAACATTTTAGTAAAGCTTTGGAGAAGTAGGGTACATCAGAACAGGCACAGTAAAAGAAGTACCCACTCACCAGAGAGACGATGCCTGCTGTCTGAGCGGCCGCTGGCAGCGAGCACGCCCCGCACTCCTCCATGTACAGCATTGCACCTGTGGGCAGTATCACACAGATAGAGGGTAAACACTGACAGCCGTATCTCAGTTTATGTTAGGTTAGGTTAGGGTTTGATAGTTGAGGTGAATAGAGAGAATGTAGGACATTACTTTGGACAGGGAAACGCTGATGAGCTGCAACATAATGGCCACTGCCCACCTAAAGGATGAAGAAAATGCAATTCTAACATTAAAAGAAACAAAAACTCTGAAGGTTGGGATGGAATATCCACTGAAATTATTAAAGCAGTACACAAAAAATTGCAAACCCACTAGCTCAAATAATGAATCAATGTTTTGAAGAGGGGTGCTTCCCAGATATACTGAAATATGCTGCAGTCAAACCACTTTTCAAAAAGGGATCAAGAGAGATCATGGAAAGTTATTGTCCTATCTCAGTTCTCCCAGTAATACCCAAAGTATTTGAAAAAGTTGCTATTGCCCAAATCCAGAAAATCATTGCAAAATATTCTATTATTCTGAAGAGTCAGTGTGGTTTCAAACAACAGAAAAACACAATAGATGCAGTGAACAGCCAACAAGGCCTTCTTCAACATTACGTAGGTTGGAACTTAAATAGTGGCAACACTGCTGTGAAGACACTATGCAATGGAATCTACTATTGTCGCTGATAGTACACATTGTTGACATACCTACCTTACCTCCAAGCAAATGGACTCGCCTGTCCCACGTCACCAGCGTGCGCACAATCGAGGGAAAACAATAACTTGTGAGAGAGCGGGCTAACGTAATGGTGTCACTATGTTTTTGAAACAGGAACAACAGACTTGGATCAAGATTGAATGTGCCAGAGTTCATACAGCATGGCAGTGTCATCAAGGTCTTCAAGAGACATGTGAGGAATCAGCGTTGCCATACAGAACAATGGCACATTGGGTAAAACCTTCAACGAAGGTCGACAACCCCTTGGGTTGGAAAGAACCCTGTTCACATGCTGAAGAAATCGTCTTGGAAGTGAGTTAATTGTCATTACAGTGCAGTGTTAACGACTTGTGTAATAAATCGACTGATTCAGAATACCTTGTCACAAAGTGTTGTAAAATATCAGTGCCCTTTAGGATAATGCATCTAAATGTGCAGTATCTCAGGAATAAACTCAATTTGCTGCAAGTATTTGTGGATGAGAATTCACCACACTTATTAGTAATGACAGAACATGGACTAAAAGACAATGAAATTGAGTATTGCAAATTAGAAGGTTATGTGCTAGCAGATAGCTACTGCAGGCAACAACACAAAGGGGGTGGGCTGGCAATATTTGTAAATGAACATCTTACATTTAAGAAAGTTTCATTTGTTGAACAATACTGCAAAGAAGAAACAATTGAAATGGCTGGTGTTGTCCACATAAACACTCATTCAAGCAGGTTAGCCAAACATAAAGTTATTAGTATGTACCGCCCACCAAATACAGATGTGTTGTACTATCTTGATAGACTTAACAGGGAAATTAGACAAGCAGGCCCCACTGACCTTAGCATAGTTGGAGACTTAAATATTGATGCAAACTCCTGTAGTATAACCTATTTGAAAATAACAGATATATTAAACTCATATAATATCACAAATATAGTGAACTCTGACACTAGAGTAACAGAGTCAAGCTCCAGTACAATAGATTATGTAATAGTCAACAAAAATATAAAAGACAGTGTTAACTTTCAAACTGTTGATTTTCTTTACTCAGATCACTATTGTCAAGTGTTACAATATTTAAGGTTTGCTGTACCAATGGCAACTAAGATAATTGAGAAGATCCTGAATAGCACCAACATCAGTGCCTTCAAAACTAATTTAGCAGAGGAGAAATGGGACACTATTTACCAAACTAAATGGCCAGGAAAAAATGAAAAAAATTTTATAGGACAGTGCTGAAGCATTTCAACTGCTGCTGCTCTCTCAAAGAAATAACCAAGGTACGAACCAACACTCATCTTGAAAGTAATACTAGGCTGAAACTTACACCTAGGCTGATTAAGTTATGGCAGAATATATACGATCTTGACTGCTTATATAAGGAAACAAAGCTACATATATTTAAGGAAGAGTACAATCAAGCCAAAAAAACTTTAAAGACAGACCTTTTACTCTTGAGGAAACAGATAAACAATGATGCAATAGAGCATTCAGCCAACGTAGGTAAGGTATCCTGTAGACTAATCAATAAACATTGTGAAGTCACGAGAAAGGGACAGACTGAACCAGTTAGCATTAGACATGAGGGCCATCTAGTGAAAGATCCAAATGAAGTATGTAATTTATTCAATAACCATTTTATCTATCATTTTGACTAACCTGCTCCTATTATAGATCTACAGGCTGGCACACCAAATGATGTCACGAATGGTACAGAGCTCGAATTTACTGAGGTGAATCAACAGGAAACATTTAACACAATACAAAAGCTAAAGAACAAGCATTCATCTGTATTGGATGATATCTCAGGTGTGGTGTTAAAGAAATATGCCAATGAAATAATTAAATTCCTTACCTATCTTATCAATTGTAGTATTAATGAAAAAATATACCAAAATGCCTTAAAAATAAGTGTAATACAGCCAATCCATAAGAAGGGAAGTAAAGAAGAAGTTTCAAATTATAGATCAATATCACTAATCCCTACCTTCAGTAAAATATTTGAAACAGTTACCCTATCACAACTCTCAACATTTTTCTCAAGACATAAAATGCTTACCAAATCGCAGCATGGGTTTAGGAAAGACCTAAGCATGGCCACTGCTGTTACCAGTTCCTTCCATGAAGTATATAGCAACACAGAATGGGGTATGCACACAGCCAGAATATTCCTTGACTTGAGCAGAGCTTTTGGCTCAGTAAACCATGAGCTTCTATTACAAAAACTCTGGGCATACAATATCAGTGATGCATCAATGAAACTTCTACCCACCTATCTGGTGAATTGGAAGCAGTGTACCAAACTTACACATCAAATTGACAATAATATCTTAACTTTTAAATCCACAAGTGAAACAGTGGCACAGGGAGTCCCTCAAGGCTCAATTCTTGGACCTTTCCTCTGTTTGACATATATTAATGACGTACACACCATTAACTCACACTTTGTAAGTTATGCTGATGACACCTCAATTTTATTTCTTGGTAAAGATTGTGAGGAACTGAAATTTTCAGCAAGTAATGGGATGCTAGAATTAAGTTCATATTTTCATGCACAAGGATTAAAGGCCAATGAAAATAAATCCTAGATGCTAATATTTACAACTGGCAGCTCACACCACTCATGTGTAAATGAGGTATGCGGCATAGTGGCAGAGGAAGCAAATGGGTGTAAATTTCTAGGGGTCCATCTGGACCCAAACCTGCAGTGGATTAGCCACATTAACGCTGTATGTAAAAAAGTCAGCAATGGGCTGTATCTTCTTAGCCAACTGTCCACAATGGTGCCCACTCACGCACTTAAAACTGTGTATATGGGTCAGTCTATCGCCATCTTAGCTACTGTATATAAATATGGGGTTGTGCTGCAGACATTCACCTTAACAGAGTACTATTGCTACAAGTGTGGTGTCACCGCCAGACACCACACTTGCTAGGTGGTAGCCTTTAAATCGGCCGCGGTCCATTAGTATACGTCAGACCCGCGTGTCGCCACTGTCAGTGATTGCAGACCGAGCGCCACCACACGGCAGGTCTAGAGAGACTTCCTAGCACTCACCCAGTTGTACAGCCGACTTTGCTAGGAAAGGTTCACTGACAAATACACTCTCATTTGCCGAGACGATAGTTAGCATAGCCTTCAGCTACGTCATTTGCTATGACCTAGCAAGGCGCCATTATCAATAGATATTTAACTTGTGATGCCTGTACCGTCAGACCGATGTTCTCCAATTGAGGATTAAAGTTAAGTATTCCAAGAACTATGTTCTTTTCTTTATAGGATAATTACTTTACCTTGTTCCAGACCTCACGCCAATCTGCGTGAGCTTAAAAGCGTGCATTTCGGCCTCCTCTAGCAACACGGTGTTGGCTCTTCTCCCAACACTTCAACAAGAAATAGGGTTAAGGATTATATGTGGACTAGGCTATAAAGACTCTTGCCGTGATGTTTTCGGACAACACAAGTACTTCACTATATACTCTTTTTATCTTTATAAATTAATTACTTTTTTGTCTCACAGAAAACTGAAGTAACTAAATGTAGTGCTATACATGACCACAACACCAGTTCCAAAGAGAATTACTACTGACAAAGAATAAGATTAAAAATGAGAGACCAGAGCCCATATACTAATGGACATGGGAAAAACAGTAATAAAAATCAATTAAAATCAAAACTAAAAGAATTCTTAATTGAGAAGTTTCTCTATTCACTCAACAAATTTTAAACGGTTCAGTTTAAGAGCTGTAAAGTAATGTATAAATGTATTAATATGTGTATGATGTAATGTATTTTGGCAAGCATCAATTTACTGTTTAATTACTACCTGTAAGGCTAAGATCAAAATGCATTTTATGATTGTAACTGTTCTTGATATTTGCAAAAACCATCATATTGATGGCTCCACAAAAAAAATCTAAATAAATAAATAAATAAAGCTTGTTCATGTTAACGTCCTCCACACCTCTGTGGCATGTTGTAACAGTTATCGGGATTTACACCCTGTATAGCAGAGCAGAGGTGAACGGTGAATCAAAGCATTGTAGTGATGATATGGCCCGGATGTGGAGGAATTGGCCACCACTGCCATCCTCCACACAGATTGGGACTTATCGCATACAGATGACAGTGACCATGTGTGTGTGACTTATGCATGTATGAATGCATGTGTGTTTTGTCAGCATCTGGTGAAGGGCTTAAAAGGAGAGATGCCAGTCGGTGAGATTGACTTTTTGAAACCATCTGTATGGTGACAGGCTAAGAGCCCACGTATCACACTCTGCAGCCAGTCAACCTGGTGGGCCCTCATTCACAAGTAACTGGGAAAAAAAATTGGTATTTTGCATGATGGACAGTAGCATTAAAAAGTATCATTGTATTGACTGTTTGCATGATGTAATGGATAGGGTAAGTCCTTCACATGCAGAAAGTCAGGTTCAAATCTTGCCAGATACTTCAATCTTTTCATCTTCAAATCTTTATTGAAATTGCTCTGATTATTATTTTTATTCAGTTCTTTGGTTTAAATACAATTTTTATTGCTAATCCTATGTCACATGATGTTAATCATTGTATCACCTTTTTTCTCCCTATAACTTTAACGACTTGAAATCTTTCTTAATGTGAATTTAACTAACTTTATGTATTGATTTTGATTTAATTTCTTTAGCTTTGTCATCCTGTTTCTTCACCCATGTTGTTGCATTCACTATTTATATTCCTCACTTTGCTTGAATTTCATTTTATTTACAATCCCTTCTTTCGGTTAAACTTTCATCTGTGTTATGTCATTCACAGTGCAGCAGTAATTTAGTCTTTGTTTTAAATGTTTGTATGATGATAAAAAAAAATGCACATCTTGTAACGAAAAATACATTTTTGACACCATTGCACAGTCAGTATTGAGAGATTTTGTCATATTTTGTTTCTTACCTAACAGTTTGGCTTTTTCAAGTACTTAAATATTATAAAAGATAAATGTAATTAAACTGACATTCACAAAAAGTCCTGAATGGAAAAGGATGATACAAAGAAAAAAATAAGAACAAATGAAAAACTTAAGGTTCATAAGATAATTAAAATGACGTGGCAAAAGTGCAGAAATAAAAAATTACATTTAAACCAATTAACTGAATAAAAGTAATGATCAAAGTCATTTCCATAAAGATTTAAAGGTAACAAAATTGAAGTACCAGCCGAGATGCAAATGCACAACCTTCTGCACATCAAGGCCTTACCCTATCCATTGCACCGCACAAACAGTAAGGTGATGCTTTTTTAATGCTTCTGAGTTTCAAGCAAAATTCTGAAATTTTTTCATCAATTACTCACAAACATGGGCCCACCAGGGTGAATGGCTGCAGTGTGTGATACCTGGGACCTTAACCTACAATACCACATAGGTGGTTTCCAAAAGTCAGTCTCACTGTTGGGGACCTATCCTTGTTATTTTGGTATGTGATAATATATAGCAGTCTTTTTCCAATGTGCTCTGTTTGATGAAGATCATGTTGTTATGGTGCAGCACCTGGGAGTGATCATCTGGGAAATGGCAGAGGTGGTCAAGTGTTTGTGTCCTACTGTCACGAGCATCTGTGGGAAGTGCTCGAGGGACCATGAAACTGTGAGTAGGTGACAAGCTGTCAGACATCCACGCCTTGCCACAGAACATGGAGGTTGGAGGAATATCCACCCTGTGAAGCACGATAGGCAGCAGTCTGTGGAAGGGTGGATGCAGAGTACATTACTTGTGCAGGTATAAGTGTTCCAGAGTATAATATCCAGTGCCCACTGTCGAGTGGGCAGTTCCACACTACATGTTCCCATGTTAACCCAAGAGCACCTACAACCAAATCTACATCTATACTCTGAAAACCACTGTGAGATTCATGGCAGAGGCTACATCTCATTGTATCAATTATTAGGGTTTCTTCCTTTTCCATTCATGTATGGTGCACAGGAAGAATGATTGTTTGATGCCTCTGTGTTTGCAGTAATTATTCTAACCTTATACTCATGATCCTTATGTGAGCAATATGTGGGAGGTTGTAGGATATTCCTAGGGTAATCATTCAAAACCAGTTCTTGAAACTTTGTTAATAGACTTTCTCAGGATAGTTTACGTCTATCTTCATGAGTCTTCCAGTTCAGTTGCTTCAGCATCTCTGTGACACTCTCTCACGGATTAAGCTAACCTGTGGGCATTCATGCTGCCCTTCTCTGTATCTACATCTACATGGATTCTCTGCAAATCACATTTAAGTGCCTGGCATAGGGTTCATCGAACCACCTTTACAATTCTCTATTATTCCAATCTCATATAGCACAGAAAGAATGACCACCTATATCTTTCCGTATGAGCTCTGGTTTCCCTTATTTTATCATGGTGATCATTCCGCCCTGTGTAGGTTGGTGTCAACAAAATATTTTCGCATTCAGAGGAGAAAGTTGGTGATTGGAATTTCGTGAGATATGTCTTACTAGTCCTATTTGGAACGGGTCCCACACAGTTGAGCAATATTCTAGAACCATTCACACAAGTGATTTGTAAGCAATCTCATTTGCATATTGATTGCACTTCCCCAGTATAATACCAATAAAGTGAAGTCTACCACCTGCTTTACCCATGACTGAACCTATGTGATCATTCCATTTCATATCCTTACAAAGCATTACACTCAGGTATTTGTATGAGTTGGACAATTTCAACAGTGACTCAATGATATTGTAATCATAGGATACTATGTTTTTTTTTTCATTTTGTTGAGTGCAAAATTTTACATTTCTCAACATTAAAACAAGTTATCAATCTCTGCACCACTTTGAAATCTTATCAATATCTGACTGAATATTTATGCAGTTTCTTTCAGATAGTACTTCATTATAGATAACTGCATCATCTGCAGAAAGCCTGATTTTACTATTAATATTATCTGCAAGGTCATTTATATATAACATAGCAAGGGTCACAACACTCTTCCCTGGGACACATCCAAAGTTACTTCTACATCTGACGATGACTCTCCATCCGAGATAACATGCTGCATCTGCCCTACCAAAAAGTCCTCATTACAGTCACAAATTTCACTTGACAGCTCATATGATCATTCTTTTGACAATAAGTGTAGGTTGGTTCTGAGTCAAATGCTTTTTGGAAATCAGGAAATACAGCATCTACCTGATTGCCTTGATCCAAAGCTTTCAGTATGGCATGTGAAAAAAGAGTGAGTTGCACTTTACATCATCAATTGAGGAGGTCATTTCTTTCAAGATATCTCATTGTCTTTGAGTTCAGAATATGTTCGAAGATGCTACAATAAATTGATGTCAAGTATATTGGACGGTAGTTTTGTGGATCGCTTCTACTAACCTTCTTGTAGACAGGTGTGACTTGTGCCTTTTTCCAAGAACTGGGCACAGTTTTTTGTTTGAGGGATCTACAGTCGATTATAATTAGAAGAGGAGCTAACTCAGCCAAAAAATCAGTATATACTGTGACAGGGATTCCATTGGGCTCTGGAGCTTTGTTCAGTTTTAACAATTTCAGTTGTTACTCAACACCATTGACACTAGTACATATTTCATTCATCTTTTAAGTTGTACAGGGATTAAACTGGGGCAGTTCTCATGGATTTTCCTTTGCAAAGGAACATTTGAAAATGGAGTTGCGCGTTTCAGCTTTTGCTTTGTAACCCTCTGTTTCAGTTCCATTCTTATTCACTAGGGACTGGATACTAACTTTGGTGCCACTAACAGTCTTTACATGCAATCAGAATTTCTTTGTGTTCTGTGAATCACTTGACAATATTCTGCCACAATAGTCATTGAAGGCATCACACAATCCTCTCTTGACAGCCAAATGTGTTTCATTCTCTCTATCTATAGCTGTACACTTTGCTTTATACCTATTATACAGTAATCTCTGTTTCTTTAGAAGTTTTTTTTTACAGTGACTATATATAATGGAGTTTCCCTCCCATTATGAATTGTTCTTTTAAACTTGAGGTGGAATTCTCCTTCATGCTCCCACCATCTGCTGAAAGTTTCAAGTTCCTCATTGAGACATGACACTACTGATTTTTATCTAATTTACTGAACATGTGTATCTTTCTGCTTGTTTTAGTTGTCCTTTGTACTTTAGTAGTCATTGTTGCCACAACCACATCATGATCACTGATACCAGTTTCAATGTGAACATCCTCAAGGAGCTCCGGTCTGTTTGTTACCATTAGATCCAATATATTTACATCAAGAGTGGGGTTCCTAACTATCTGTTCTAGGTAGTTTTCAGAGAAGGCATTTAGTTAAGTTTCACAGGATGTCTTATCATGCCCACCACTAAAAAAAACATTAATTTACTTAATTAACTGTTGGATGATTAAAGTCTCCACTGATGGTTACAATATGATTGGGGAACTTATGTACAAGTGAATTGAGATTTTCTCTAAAGTTTTCAGTTACATCAGGAGATGAGTCTGGTATGTGATAGAAGGATCCAATTGTCATTTTATGCCACACCTGAGTCTTGCCCAAACAATCTCACATGCAACTACAATTTATACCTTAGTGGATTTGAGTTTCTTGTCTACTGTGACAAATGCACCACCTCCATTTCCCAATTGCCCATCCTTTCAGTATACAGTGTGATTATAATCAAAGTAAAACTTTCAAACCGCTGTAGAAATAACACCATTGGTCAGAATGACATCAAATTGCAATGGAATATTATCAGAGAAGGGGGAAAATGCATGGCAGAAGAAAAATAAATAGTTACCATATGTAGGAGTGCCCGAGGGAGCAATCGAGCCTACGCCGGAATCAGACGCACAGTCCATGACTGCAGTGCCTTAGACTGCTCTTTTAATTGTCCTGAGGCCAAAAACCACATAAATAGCTTCAATCACACTGGGCTTTAATTGTCATGAGGCCAAAAACTGCATAAAAAGCATCACTCAAAATCAAATCAGATTATTAGTTTCTGTGTGACTGGCACTAAACACGTTCAGTATGCTGTCCACCATTTTCTGCAACAAGTTGAAATCGAGAAACAGCATGTTCCACAACTGATCGAAGTGTTTAAGGGGTAACATTCAGAATGTGTTGCACAATGCATGCCTTCAGTGCAGCCAAGTTTGGAGCTGGAACACTCAACACAACATCTTTCAGATAGCCCCACAGCCAGAAGTCACACAGATTAAGATCAGGTGATCAGGACAGCCAGACTGTAGGGAAATGGTAGCTGATAATTCTAGCATTTCCGAAATGGCGCTTCAGCAGCTGCTTAACTGGATTTTCAATGTGCAGAGGTGTCCCATCTTGCATAAAAATGATCCCATCTGCACATCCATGCTGTTGGAGAGCTGGAATGACATGGTTGCGCAAAAGACATTCATAGTGCTTACCAGTGATGGTACAAATAACAGGAACAGAAGCACCTGTCTCTTCAAGAAAATATAGCCCTATGATAAATGATGCCATAAACCCACAAAGCGACCATTTCAGGATGAAGTGGTATTGGTTCATTTGCGTGTGGATTTTCCACTGCGCATAATCATCAATTCTGTATATTGACATATCCTGTCAGATGGAAGTGGGCTTCGTCTGTCCAAAAAATCTTCCACAGCCACTCATTATCCACTTCCATGCAAGCAAGAAATTCTAAAGAAAAGGTCTCTCTTGCTGGCAGGTCAACAGGAAGCAACTTGTGCACATGGGTAATTTTGAATGGATAGCAAAGAAGAATGTTTCTTAGGATTTTACTCACCGTGCTCATGGGTATGTCCAATGTTTAGGCAATTCTCTGTGCACTACATGTTTGCACACCACCACTTGCCATCTCCTGCATTGCTGTGGCTATTGCTTTCACTGACATTGAGTCAATTCATTTCCTCCCTCTACCAGGTTGCACACCAAAAGAATGCTTCTTTTTGAATTTCCAAATTATTTTCTCCAGACCCACGGCAGTCATTAGACAAACACCTTTTTCAAACCCTTCAATGTCTGGAACTTCTGCAGAGCAATGTGTGCACAGTCATCATTTTTGTAATACAGCTTTACAAGCAGGATACGATCCTGCATTGAGACAGTCATGGTGAACGTTGCTGGCACAAAAGGAGAAAAAGCAGTGTACCTGGCATGTTTATACCAACTTCAATGGGTCATGCACATGACAGTTGTTTTCATTTACATATTCTGACACATACAGCTCCATCTATTGATCAATTTTAATACTATTTTTTTCTTCTGCCATACATTTTCCCTCTTCTCCAATAATATTCCATTGCAATTTGACATCATTCTGACCACTGGTGTTGTTTCTACAGTGTTTGAAAGTTTAACTTTAATTGTACTCACCCTGTACACTTAAATTTTCCCCAAAGATCTAACTTCTATAAATTTTAGGTTTCAGTCAGTTTTCTGTACCTAGTATTATGTGAGATTCAGTGCTTTTCATGAGCACTTCAAACTCTGTCAGTTTGTTGCGAATGATTCAACAATTTACCATTACAATTTTAGTTCTCTCACCTGTGGGAGGCATTTCTTTTGATCTTACACTGTTACTTCTAGGATTCATACAGCTGTCATTATCTGGATTGGATGGAGAGTTGCCTACTCTAAAACAACCCTTGTGTGCGTTCCACACACAGTTAGCTACCTAAGCAGCAGCCTCTCATGTGTAGTGCACACCTACACCATTTATGTGGACCATACAATTGTCAACCCTATGGTGGAAGTCGAGGAAGTTACAGACTAGCTTGTCAAGAACTTTCAAAGCCTCTGCTGCATAGTCAAGCAGGCATTACACTCAACTCAGAACCAAAGAGCCATGATCAGTTCTGGGGACAATGCTGCAAATTGTGAGCTTCATTGAAACTCTACACACAAGGGTGTCTTCTCAACCTTCTCTCCCAGCCGCTGTTCCCTCAATGACTGCTGGCATAGCCTTTTGTCTTTCAGCATATGTTTGAACTGCCAACAATTAATAGATGCCTGCCCTGTTGCATTTGTCTCCTTCTGACACTGGACAAAACAGGTTCCTCCAAAACAGTTAAAGCAAGTTCCACGGGCTCAATTTCAGTTTTAGTGAAAGACAGACCTGAAACTTGTTGGTTAGGTGGATCAGTACATCACCCTGAATCCTCCCTGATCCTCATACACCCTGTACAGGATAGTTAGACCTACCATTGATATGCTACTTGCAGTCAACTGGATGAGAAATCACAGATCCTGTACTTACTGCAAGGGAGACAGTACCTCTGGTACAGGTATGATTGTCAGGTATCATTGTCAAATAGCATTGTCAGTTATGATTGCAGTGGGCCTGGGATCATTGTGATTGGACCTTGAATCAATGGAAAGATGTCACCTTATCAGATGAATATGTTTCTTGCTACACAAAGTTGACGGCCACGTTTGGATGCGCTATCATCCAGGCAAATGACTGGTCAAAACACACTGTGTCACAGCTACAGGCTGATGGTAGCAGTATTTTGCCATGGGGGCATTCACCTGGGCTTACGTGGGACTTGTGGCAATGTGACACCTGTGGACTACGTGAACATTATTGCAGGCCATCTTAATCTCTCCACCCTTGTTGTCTCCCTCAAAGACAATGGTATTTGCTAACAGAATAACTGGCCATTTCATAACACCATAATTGTGCTACAGTGGTTTGCAGAACAGGTTATTGAAGGTAGATTGATTTCTTGGGCACCAAGTTCACCTGATCTGGACCCAGTAGAGCACATCTGAGATGACACCAAGCACCATCTCTACATCTGTGACCCACTGGCCCACAATACAGAATTGAGTGATCTGTGCATAGTCATACAATGCCACATACCCTCATAAACAAACTGAGGATGTGTGAAATCTGTGCTGTGCAGACACTCTGATGTATTGCGGAGGACCGACACACAATTAAGCAAGCAGTTGTGAAGCATTGACCTTTCGATGTACAGTCCCGTGCACAGAAGTAATTTGAGACGTGCCCCACAGAACAGTGGTAAGGCAATCATTACTTGTGTTATATGTTAATGACTTAGCAGTTGTTAATTTTAATGTCATACCTTTTTTACATGGCACTGCTATCTACAAGGAAGTGTTATTGTGTTAAAAGTTGTTGGCAATATTGAGTAAGTTAGGGGCTATATTTTGATAGGGTGTGAAGACTGGCACCTTATAATTGTGTAAATTAATTTTACTTGAATTTTCATTTTGAAGTTGAATTTTCATATATTCATTAGATCCATTTTCACTTCATACTGCACCCATCATTGTTTAGTTATTTTTCTGAAGCTGGCATTCTTAAGCTGTCATATTGAACTTCATTAAAATTTAAAAATGATACTAATAAGATGTAGTAGAAATAAGTAAGAAGAGATCATATCCAGAGATTTCAACACTAATTTAATCATGGGTGGTTCTAACTGGGGGCCTATATAGTAACTGATGTCCCACTTTCGCTTGAACCCCACACTAATAGTTCCAACAAAAAAAGAACAGCAACTGATAATTTATTTCTGAATACAATAGTGTTCCACAAAATAGATTTGAGCCACATATTAAAAGATTTATCTGACTGTGATGATCAAATGGCAGCAATAAAGCAAGTCAAGTTCAACTAAGGTAATCAAGTTCAAGTAAGACAACTTATCCTGCCCTGAGATTAGGGATATCTTGCTCAAATTCCTACCCACATCACCCAAATTAGGGTTTTGTCACCCACCCAACGTATGGAATATCCTTATCCACCCCATCTAAATCTGCATCTACAAGGATACTCTGTGAATCACATTTAAATGCCTGGCAGAGTTTTCATTGAACCATCTTCACAATTCCCTATTATTCCAATCTCATATAGCACGCAAAAAGAACAAATACTTATATCTTTCTGTACGAGCTCTGATTTCCCATATTTTATCATGGTGATCATTTCTCCCTATGTATGTCAGTTTAAATGATATATTTTTGCATTTGGAGGAGAAAGTTGGTCACTTGAATTTTGTGAGAAGATTCCTCCACAGTGAAAAATTCCTTTATTTTAAAGATGTCCATCCCAAACCCTGTGTCATTTCAGTGACGCCATCTCCCCTATTTCGCCCTTCTTTGAACTTTTTTGATGTACTCTGTCATCCTGTCTGGTAAGGATCCCATACCATGCAGAAGTATTCTAAAAAAGGATGGACAAGTGTAGTGTAGGAAGTCTCCTTAGTAGATCTGTTACATTTTCCAAGTGTCCTGCCAATAAAATGCAGTCTTATCCTACTCCCAATCCTCCACCTCATGGATTATTCCTTTGTGGTTGATAATTGTGCACCCTGCACTGCCTGCCACAGTTGTCACAGCCAGGACCATGTGTGAAAGCAGCTACATTATATGAGCAGTCAAATGAAAACTGAACACCCACCATAACAGGTCCATGGAATGTTCCATTCAAAAGTAATCACCACTAGCATTAAGATATTTACCCCACTGGGAAATGAGATGATCAATTCCTGTTTCATAAAATGTGGTTGGCCACTAATGGATTCCCAACCACACCAACTTCCTTATTTGATTGAAACTGATGTCTTCGGATGTCTTTCTTCAGGTCACCAAGGATGTGAAAATCACACGGTGAAGGATCCGGTCTGTATGGAGGATGTTGCAGTGTTTTCCAAACATGTACCGAAGTGTAGCCTTCATCTGATTGGCAGTATCGTGGTGGGCATTATTGGGGTAAGATAGATATTACCTACAGGAAAGTTAAACAGACCTTTGGAGAAAAGAGAACCACCTACATGAATATCAAGATCTCAGATGGAAAACCAGTCTTAAGCAAACAAGGGAAAGCACAAATGTGGAGTATATAGAGGATCTATACAAGGGGGGCATACTTGAGGGCAATATTATGGAAATGGAAGAGGGCATAGATGAGGATGAGATGGGAGATATGATTCTGCATGAAGAATTTGATAGAGAACTGAAAGATCTGAGTCAAAACAAGGTCCCAGGAGTAGACAACATTCCTTTAGGGATACTGATAGCCTTAGGAGAGCCAGCCATGACAAAAGCTGGTGAGAAAGATGTACGAGACAGATGAAATACCTGCAGACTTCAAGAAGAATATAATAATTCCAATTCCAAAGAAAGCAGATGCTGAGAGGTGTGAAAATTACCGAACTATCAGTTCAATAAATCACAGTTGCAAAATACTCACATGAATTGTTTACAGACAAACAGAAAAACTGATAGAAGGTGACCTCAGGGAAGATCAGTTTGCATTCCATAGAAATGTTGGAACAGGCAAGGCAATACTGACCCTACAACTTATCTTAGAAGATAGGATAAGGAAAGGCAAATCTACATTTATAACATTTGTAGACTTAGAGAAAGCTTTTGACACTCTTTGAAATTCTGAAGGTGGCAGATATAAAATACAGGGAGCGAAAGGCTATTTACAATTCGTACAGAAACCAGATGGCAGTTATAAGAGTCAAGGGGCACAAAAGGGAAGCAGTGGTTGAGAAGGGAGTAAGACAGGGTTGTAGCTTGTCCCTGATGTTATTCAATCTGTATATTGAGCAAGTAGTAAATTAAACAAAAGAAAAATTTGAAGTAGGAATTAAAATCCAGGGAGAAGGAATAAAAACTTTGAGGTTTGCTGACAACATTATAATTCTGTCAGAGACAGCAAAGGACCTGGAAGTGCAGCTGAACGGAATGGACAGCGTCTTGAAAGGAGGATATAAGATGAACATAAAAAAACCCAAATGAGGATAATGGAATGTTGTAGAATTAAATCAGGTAATGCCGAGGGAATTAGATTAGAAAATGAGACACTTAAAGTAGTAAATGAATTTTACTATTTGGGGAGCAAAGTAACTGATGATGGCCAAAATAGAGAGGATATAAAATGTAGACTGGCTATGGTAAAAGAAAGCATTTCTGAAGAACAGGAATTTGTTAACATCAAGTGCAGATTGAAGTGCCAGGAAGTCTTTTCTGAAAGTATTTGTATAGAGTGTAGCCGTGTACGGAAGTGAAACATGGGCGATAAATAGTGTAGACAAAAAGAGAATAGAAGCTTTTGAAATGTGGTGGTACAGAAGAATGCTGAAGATTAGATGAGTAGATCATGTAATGAATGAATAGAGTTGGGGAGAAGAGGAATATGTGGCACAACTTGACTAGAAGAAGGGATCAGTTGGTAGGACACATTCTGAGACATCAAGGGATCACCAATTTGGTATTTGAGAGAAGTGTGGAGGGTAAAAGTCGCTGAGGGAGACCAAGAGATGAATACACTAAGCAGATTCAGTAGGATGTGGGTTGCAGCCATTATTCAGAGATGAAGGAGCTTGCACAGGATAGAGCAGCATGAAGAGCAGCATCAAACCAATCTCTGGACTGAAGACCACAACAGCAACAAGATTATTGGGCAACAGGACGATTCCATCAAACAGCATTTCTGGGCATTTTGATTTTACGGTGTATCACAGTTTCTGCAAAATGTCTTCATAGTGTTGTGCATTGATTGTGGCTCAATGCTCGAGGATCTCAATGAGCAGAGGCCCCTACACTTGAAGAAGAAGGTCATTGTGACCTTACTGAAGTCTGTGTGAACAGCTTTCTATTTCTGTGGTGGGAGAGATGGGAGATGTTTCCACTATAGGCTATTGTGGTCAGACTGTCAGAATGCTGTCACTCTGAATCATTCCACTACATAATAATGCATGCCCCCACACTGCCAATTGGACAAAGGCTACGCTCCAGCAATTTGGTTGTAAAACACTGCAATATCCTCCATTCAGTGCAGATCGTTCATCTTGTTATTTCCACATCTTTGGCGACCTGAATGTATGGACGTCAGTTTCAGTCAGATCAGGAAGTGCAAGGGTGGCTACCATTGTGGGTCTGTCAGCGGCCGCTTGCGTTCTACGAAACAGGAATTGATTGTCTCATCTCCCAGTAGGATAAATGTCTTAAGATGTGTGGTTATTATTTTTGAATGCAACCATTCCACAATCTCATTGTGGCAGATGTGTGGCTTTCATTTGACTGCCCTCATACATCAGCTGTACTGCAATTACTGTACAGCATTCTTTGTGGGGACGATAAGTAATTGAGTGTCTACTCCTGTGAGGGTCCACCGACAAAGTGTGGCAAACCACAAACTCCACCATCTAATCGCCGAACGTGCTGTGCATCACGACACAAATGACTTGAACAGAGACTTCATTTTGTGAGCCATTTGTATAGTTACCATAAGTTTCTCTGACTTACACAGTTGGGAATTGTCTCTCCAGCTTCATATCCCATGCATCCTTCTCTACTGCTGCCCCACCTCCAGCTATCCAGGTAACTACTCTCAATAACTGACAATCGAACGTCAGTCTCGCCGCAGCCGTAGCCGCAGCTGCAACTGCAACCACAGGTGTGTGCGTTTACTAGTCTGTGTGTTCTTGTGTGTGTGAATGTGTGTATTTTTGCTGGAGAAAGAGCAAGAGCGCCAAGGTTAGTGTGAATACTCTTTTCTGTTGCACGTTTCCATGCACCGGGCAGCAGTCAGCTATAGGTGAGTGATTGCCTTTCCTTCATTTTATATACTATTCCAGCTAAGAAGAGGAATATATACGTTTTCACGGAATCATGAAGCTGACTCAGTTACACTGATCATAAATAATTTACATTAACACTAGAATCAACAACTGCTCCTTGTTCTACACTACTCAGCTGCTGTTACTATCTGATACTTCAAAGAAAGCATTTCAACGTTGCAGAGACCACTATTAGCTGTCTATAGCCTGCTAAAATATGATCTGTCTGACACAAATATTAGAGCTAGGCAGAATTTACGTTCCTGAGTCCAAGTATTCAGATAAATTGTAGAAAGAGTTGCTAATCGGATATTCTTGCACTTTGGGGATTTTCAATTTCCTCCCTTGTGTCCACTGGCAGCCTCTTATAGACTTTTGCACCAGACTAGAAAACTACATTCTGAACCCCAGAGACTGATGCACAGTCTACATGGAAATTATTTCCACTTCTGCTGTTGTGGTTGTGAATTGCTGAGTTCACCCATTGCAGTGCCCTGGAAGATTGTTCTAGAACAAAATTGAGTGACTTATGTAAAATATGCAATCAGTCTTGTATGTAGGTCACCACAATGAGAGAGATTTCTGAGTGAAAAGCAGACAGATCTGAGCTCTTTTGTTAACTTGCCCACATGCTAGTACTGTTTCAGTTTATCATGAACATAGATGCCCAGGAACTTCACATGTGGTGCCTCATCCAGTGTGTGCCCAGTGACCTCTTCTCATGGACCCATTTTTGTTTGTCTGTATTTGCATAACATGAGTTTCTGCAAGATTAATGGTTAACCTGTTGGCTGTGAAACAGTTGTAAGCCTGCTCCATTGTTCTCCTGGCTGTGTCTGGTTGGATGTATTTGGATATTTTAGCAATGTACTTGTGTCATCAGCAAACATTACAGTTTTTGAAGAGTCCTCCAGTGTCCCAGGTACATCAGTTATGCAGACAATGAACAGGTGTAGGCCAAGCACTGAATCTTGTGGCACATCGTATTTAATGTTTCTTCTTTCTTAATTTTATCTTATTCCTGTTGCATCATTTGCTAATATGTTCCCTTTCTTTCTGTTGTTTAGATGTGACTTCATCCATGCATGTGGGAGACCTCTAATGCCATTCCATTTTAGTTTCACTAATCAAATTTTGTGATATACACACTCAAAACTCAAGGTTGTTGTGTGATCTTCAGTCCAACGACTGTTTGGATGCAGTTCCATGCTACTCTATCCTGTGCAAGCCTCTTCATCTCTCGACAACTACTCCAACTTATATCCTTCTGAATCTGCTTACTGTATTCATCTCTTCGTCTCTCCCTACAAATATTACCCCCCACACTTCCCTCCGGTACGAAATGCATGATTTCTTGATGTCTTAGAATGTGTCTTATACACCAATCCCTTCTTCTAGTCAAATTGTGCCACAAATTTCTTTTCTCCCCCTAGGTCTATTCAGTACCTCCTTATCATTTATGTGATCTGCCCATCTAATCTTCAGCATTCTTCTGCAGCACCAAAATTTCAAAAGCTTTTGTTCTCTTCTCATCTAAACTGCTTAACATCTATGTTTCAATTCCATATGTTGATACACTTCATACAAATAATTTCAAAAAGACTTCAAGACTTAAATCTGTATTCAAAGTTAAGAATGTTTTCTTCTTCGGAAATGCTTTTCTTTCAATTGCCTGTCTACATTTTAAATCCCCTTGACTTCAATCGTCATCAGTTATTTTGCTGCCAAAATAGCAAAACTCATGTACTACTTTACGTGTCTTGTTTCCTAATCTAATTCCCTCAGCATCACCTGATTTAATTTGAATACATTCTATTATCCTTGTTTTACTTTGCTTGATGTTCAATTTATATCCTCCTTTCAAGATGCTGTCCATTTCATTCAACTTCTCTTCCAGGTCCTCTACTGTCTCTGACAGAATTACAATGTCATCACCCATCCTCAAATGTTCCTATGTTTCTCTGGAATCAAAACTGATCTCCTCCAAGGTTGGCTCCTACCAGTTTTTCCGTTCTTCTGTAAATAATTTGTGACAGTATTTTGCAATCATGACTTATTAAACTGATGGTTCAGTGATAGCAACATTTGTCAGCACTTACCATCTTTGGAATTGGAATTTCACCTGTTTCATGTACTTTGTACACCAAGTAGAATAGTTTCATTGTCTCAAGAATCTAATTAATAATAAGGGACTGTCATCTATTGCAGGCGCTTTTTGCAACTGAAAACTTTCAGTCTTCTGTCATTGCCACCTGAACTTTGATATTCATACAGCTGCTTCTCTTTTCTCAAAATATCTCTTTAATTTTCATGTAATTTTTGTATACTTTCCATCAATTCATGCATGCTTCTACATACTTGCAATTCTCATCTTGTTATTCCTGCTTTGCCATTTTGCACTTTTCTATTAGTATCATTTTTAGATATCTGCATTCCCTCTCTTATTCCTGTTTCATATGGCACATGTTTGTTTTCTCTTTTTGTCAATTAAATGGGATATCTTGTGTGTTATCCATGGACTTGTACTGAATCTTGTACTTTTGATCTTGCCTTCACTATTTTACACATGCCTGACACAGTTCCAAGCTCACTGTGCAGTTCATCAAGTTCAAGATACTGTAGAGCTACAATACTTTCTTTTGATTCCAGGGTCCCCAGTGTTCAGGTTAATACAAAAACTATTCCCAACTGTGTCTCCCAGTGAACTCAGTTATTGCAAAGTAATCACCGCATTAACTCAGGACAGCCACATAGACAGGTGAACAGATTTGTGAACTTAATGAAATCTTGCCCTAGATGTTTTGCTCACCATAAACGACAGGATTGCCCATCACTAACGCAATGTGTTACACGTTTGGAAAACAAGATCATGTCCAAGCAATTTGTTTGCAATGGCACAAAAACGTCAATATTGCCTGATCTCAGAAGAAACAGGCTCATGCACATGCAGTGAATGCCGTGTTTTCCAAACCTACAATGGGTTCTGACAACAGTAAGATACAGGTTGTGCCTCATCCTTGCTCGAGGGCTGTACAACAACGTTCAAACAAACTATTTGTCTCCTTACACATTGCTGACTGTCGTGTGAACTTTCAGTTGGACACGGGTGCCTCAGTAACCTTGCTTAATCATGCCACATATGAACAGTAAGGCTCACCATGCCTTTCTAAATCTAGCAAGCACCTTGCTGCTTACAATGGACAGGAAATTCCAGTACTTGGACAGTGCAATTTGCCTGCCACTCACAGATCTCACACTAGGACAGTAAATTTCACTGTGTTGAAATCAACAGACAGTGAGAACATTTTTGCTTGGTTAAAGAATTTCCTGAACTATTTTCAGAGAGAACAGGAAAAACTAATAACTTTGTAGTGCATGTTACATCGAAAGATATTGCACAGCCTAAGTTTTTTCAGGCCCAGCCCATTTAAACTGCTTTAAGAGACAAAGTAGTCATGATTGAAAGAATTGCAAGATAGTTGTGTAATTGCTCCCATTACAGCTAATCAATGGGTGAGGCCACTCATTTTGTTGCCTATGCCTTCTTGTCGCATCTTCATTTGTGTTGACTTCAAGTCTACAGCCAACCCACAGACAGTAGTAAACACTTACCCATTACTTCGCCCTGAGGAACTCATGGACAGGCTTGGTGCAGGACGTTACTTTTCTAAGATAGATTTACGTGATGCCTATTTGCAAATTCCATTGGATGAAGAATCACAGAAAGTGTTTGTTGTAAATACATACTTAGACCTGTTCAAGTATTTGCATTTGCCCTTCGCAATGCTTCCGCACCCACCATTTTCTACGTTACTTGGAACAGTTGACTGCAAAAGTGCCATTTTGTTCAAACTATCCTGACGATATTGTTGTCTCAGGCCATACACCAGAGGAAAACATTGCCATTTTGTGTCCTCTTTTTCAAATGTTGTCAGAAGCAGGAGCCGAGTGTTGTCTCGAAAAGTGTGACTTTTTTCAAACTGAACTACAGTACTTAGGTCATGTGATAAACAGTCAGCAAGTGCACCCCCTCCAATCTCATTTGTGTGCGGTCAGTACTAGGCAAGATGACATACTACATTTGGTTCATACCGAATACCACACAGATCCTGGCTCCATTGCATCACTTGCATTGTAAAGATGTACCTTTGTGTTGACTAGACACTACCGAGAAGCATTTCAGAAACTCAAAAATGCTTTGCTTAGTGACAGATGTTTAGTGCATTTTGACCCTGCGAAGCCAGTAGGTTTGTAAGTCGACTCTTCTTCCTATGGAATCTGTGTTGTGCTTTCATTGGTGCACAAGACAGACCTATTGCTTTTGCCACAAACTTATTAACTCAAACTCAGTGCAGTTATTCTCAAATTGAAAAAAAAGTTCTTGCTATTGTGTATAGAGTGACAAAACTCCATCACTATTTGTATGGTCACAAGTTCTGTTTAGTGGCAGATCACAAGCCTTTGCAGACCTTGTTTCATCTGTCAAAGCTGGTTCCTACACGCACTGCTCAAAAATTGCAATGCTGGGCTTTACTGCTTTTGCAGTATCAGTATGAAATTGTGTGCCAACCTACAGCAATGCAGATGCCCTATCTCGCCTTTCAGTTGGTCCAGATTCTGATGTTGATACATCTGGCACATTTTTTTGCCAAATTGATGTGCAGGACTCTGAATTGCTGGAATCATTTTCCTTGCACTACAGAAAAATTGCACAGGCTACGGAAGCAGATCCAGATCTCAAGATTTTGTTTCACTATATTCGCATGTCTTGGCCTCATTTATTGAACAGTATACAGAACTCACTTGTGCACTGATACTTTGCTCATCGGCATAGCCTTTCAGTTAAACAGAGTGTGATTCTAGTTCAAAATGACAGTGGACAATCGTGAGTGCACCGCCACTGTACTTGGCAGGGCACAGATGCCCACGTTGAACAGACGACAGCACATTACCAATGAATATTGGAACTATTTCAGCAACACAAGACCTTCTAGCAGAAAACCGGTCTGCTCTGCCACAAAAGTTCTCAGCTTGGCCTAAGACTCAATCACAATGGCAATAAGTGCACATAGACTCTGCAGGACCATTTTGGAACACTTGTCGGCTCATGGTGGTAGACTCTTTTAGCAAGTTTCCATATGCTGTGCCTATGAACTCTGCCACATCATGTAGCACCATTCGAGCATTGTCCTCAATATTTTGCCAGAAGTACTTGAGTCAGACAATGGACCACAGTTCACTTCATATGATTCTGAACAGTTTTGTGAATGCAATGTCATTCGTCACCTAAAAAGTGCAAAAGTGCTCCGTTTCACCCACGGTCATGCAATCTCGTTCTTTTTAGGTTTTGTGGCAACCGTGAGCACTGGGAAAGAGGTGTGAACCAGGAATCCATTGGCTCTTACACATGTTCGATTGCAGGTCCTGACAGTTTGCAGTGCTGGCACCAGAACCAAATCCGTGCATGTCATTTGCCCCGTGATTGTGCTGCTTCTCTTCCCCCAGACTCATGGTCTCATGGGGCCGTGCGGCTTTTGCAGCTGCCCACTGGTGCCACCGGGGCATCCCAGGAGGAGCAGATGGATGATGTGCCCTCCCCCTGCCATCCCTGCTCGCCGACCCCGTGGACCTGGACCTGCCACTGTTATTGCTGTTGCCGTAATTGCCTCGGCACACATCCTCGGGCCCAGATGTGTGTCCTGGCAGCATTTTTATGGAGGATGTTTGTGTTGCCTCACAAGCCAGATGGTGGGGTATGCTTACCCCCACAGTCACAGCTCCCAGCCCACTGCTACATCAGCATCCCACCTCCCTCCCTGTGGTCATTCGCAGTCTCACTACACGACAACAGTGCGTCATTTTGAGGGGGGGGGGGGGGGGAGGGGGGAGACAGGAATGCGCTGGCATAAGCTGGCACCGGCACAGAGATTGCAAGATGATCGGTGGAAGCCGACAACAGACTCGCAGGTAATGCGCCTCCGACGCCCTCTCGGCCATCAGTATTTAGATCGCCACTGCGGACTGGAGGGCCAAACAGTCTGCCAGTCTGTCGCACTGAGTGAGTTCCAGTCTGCTGTCAGTCACAGCCCAGTGGGAGCCACAGCAGCAGTTAGCTCTGCCACTAGCTCAGAGACAGACAGCACATAGCAACCAGAATAATGTACATAGCGGACTTTGTACTTCACCAGCAGTGAGGCTAACATGGACTAGAATGGAATGACTATCCAGAGTTAAGTAATTTTCCATCCTAATGAATGAAGAACCCAGTTAATATATGTATACAGTTTATGTTATACAAAGAGGATACCAGCCACCAAACAACATCCTCTTCTTGCTCCCTTGGTGGAAACCTACAGAGAAAAGGAGACGACATAAAACTTTGTGAGCTTTGGCCTTTTGTGGAAGATTATTTCACTCTTTCCTTCTTAGTGCTGAACTCCTCCAATTCTGGATTGCAATTTTCCTTAAGTCCTCCATGAAACCTTCCTCCCACCTTAGCTTTGGTTTTCCAATCCTCCTCATTCCTTCAGACACTGCATTGAATATCTTCCTAATCATTCTGTCATTAGATCTCAGTACATGTCTGCCCATTTCAGCCTTTTAATGTTAATGTAACTGACAGTGTCTGGTCCATTAAATAGATTGTATAATTCTTAGTTAAATGTTATCCCCCAGGCACCATTTATTTGCACTCGGCCAAGAATTTGTCTCGACCTCTTTCTTAGACATCAACAAATAGGGTGTCTTTTTACATGTCGGATATTTCTATTTGTCAATTTTTTTAAATATATTAATGACTTTTGGACATTCTCTGTAGTCATCCTCAAAATGATATTTTAACTTTTATATGTCTAATGGCCTGAAACCATTGACATGAAATACGCAGTTCAAGTTCCGTTATAATAACAATTATCAGTTAAGTTCATTTAACCTTAAATGAGTCCCATGAACTAAGAAAATGAAAACACATTAATTAATATAAAAGGAGGCTTTGTAACACAAAGGCTACCTATTGAATTACTCTATTACACTGTACACAAGAGAAAATATGGCTTTTCCTGTACTTTTATCTGTGCTTCTGCTAGAAGGTCTTGTGTTGCTGAAATAGTTTCAATATTCATTGGTAATGTATTGCCAGGGGATATAGTCATGCAAACAATGTATTACAGTATTGATATTTGCTTGTTTAACAGGACAAAGTTTAACGTACTTTAAGCAACATTCTGTGTTTTTCAGCACATTGCTTAGAAATAATGTTAGTATTAAGCTATTCTACTAACTTTTGTATGGTAGAATTAAAAATTCATTTAATCATCCCTCCAAATTAGACAGTGTTTCAGGTGTGTTAACTATTTCTCTAACTTCTTTGCATTGTTCTAAAACACTTACATGCTCATTCACCCCTGAAATTTGTTCTTTAACCTGACTAAACTACATAAATGGCAAATTGACCTACTTTGTTAATTTTACCATCTAATGTTTTGAATTGCTCTTTAACTTCCTCATGACTAAATTGCATTGGTTATTGATCTAATCATTCAACTCCTAGACAACTGGGTCAAAGTACTTTCAATGTTACTTAATTTAGCTTCTATTTCCTGTGTGATGTGTTCTGTTATCTCTAATTTTAGTTCTTCTTTTGTATTTTCTACCTTGACAGACAGTTCATTACTTTTAGACTCTACTCTGTCACCCAAGTTTGTTATGGCAAGAACAAACGTGATTTATGGAACATAACAGTATTATGAAAAGGGAAGTTGCTATTCACCATATAGCCGAGATGCTGAGTCGCAGATAGGCACAATGAAAAGACTGTCACAAATAAAGCTTTCGGCCAGAAAGGCCTTTGTCAAAAACAGACAACAGACGCACAAAAACACACAGACATACGTGAGTGTGCACGAGCGCACACGCGCGCGCGCACACACACACACACACACACACACACACACACACACACACACACACAAACACACAAAAAAAAAACCGCATGCTGGCTCGCGCTCAACTCACACACACATGACTGAAGTCTCAGGCAACTGAAGCCACACTGCAAGCAGCAGCACCAGTGCATGATGGGAATGGCTACTGGGTGGGGATAAGGAGGAGGCTGGAGTGGGAAGGGAGAGGGATAGTAGGATAGGGGTGACAGGCATTAAAGTGCCACTGAGGGGGCATGCAGGAACGAGGTGGAGAAAGGGTGGGGCAGCTGTGTGCAGTCGGGGGTTAGACAGTGGGCAGGGGAGAGGTGGTTAAGTCCCATAGTGCTCAGAGCCAGGGGAGAGGTGGGGAGGGACGGGGGTAGCGGAAAGGAAAGAAGTAAAAACACTGGGTGCGATAGTGGAATGAGGGCTGCAAAGTGCTGCAATGGGAGCAGGGAAGGGGTTAGGTGGGTGAGGACAACGACTGATGGAGGTTGAGGCCAGGAGGGTTATGGGAATGTAGGATATGTTGCAAAGAAAGTTCCCACTTGCGCATTTCAGAAAAGCTGGTGTTGGTAGAGCACATGCCTGTGAAAGGCAAAGGTCCTGAGTTTGAGTCTTGGTCTAGCACACAGTTTTAATCTGCCAGGAAGTTTCAAAATCAGCGCACACTCCACTGCAGAGTGAAAATTTCATTCCGAAAACATCCCCCAGACTGTGGCTAAGCCATGTCTCCACAATATCCTTTCTTCCAGTAGTGCTAGTACTGCAAGTTTCACATGAGAACTTCTGTAAAGTTTGGAAGGTAGGAGACGAGTTACTGGCAGAAGTAAGATTGTGAGGATGGGCCATCAATTGCGCTTGGGTAATTCAGTTGGTAGATCACTTGCCTGTGAAAGGCAAAGGTCCCGAGTTCAAGTCTTGGTCTGGCACACAGTTTTAATCTGCCAGGAAGTTTCAAAATCAGTGCACACTCTGCTGCGGAGTGAAAATTTCATCCTGGAAACATCCCCCAGGCTGTGGCTAAGCCATGTCTTTGCAATATCCTTTCTTTCAGCAGTGCTAGTCCTGCAAGTTACACAGAAGAACTTCTGTGAAGTTTGGAAGGTAGGAGATGAGGTACTGGCAGAAGTAAGATTGTGAGGCTGGGTCATGAGTTGTGCTTAGGTAGCTTAGTTGGTAGAGCACTTGCCCGCTAAAGGCAAAGGTCCCGAGTTTGGGGGAGAAGTTGTTGAGGTTCTGGAGGAATGTGGATAGGGTGTCCTCACCCTTGATCCAGATTGCAAAGTTGTCATGAATGAATCCGAACCAGGTGAGGGGTTTAGGATTCTGGGTCTTTAGAAAGGATTCCTCGAGGTGACCCCTGAAAAGGCTAGCATAAGGTGGTGCCATGCAGGTGCCCATAGCCACAGCCTGGATTTATTTGTAGGTAATACCTTCAAAAGAGAAGTAATTGTGGGTGAGGATATAGTTTGTCATGGTGACTAGGAAGAAGGTTGTTGGTAGTGTTCAATAGCAATAAGGCCATGCCATTAAGGATGTTAGTGTGAGTGAGTAGCAACTTTCTTTTTCATAATATTCTTACATTCCATCCTGGATTTTCCTTTGGTTGGTTTATGGAAATAGTACTTTTTAGAGCAACACACCAGATACAGTTTGTATGTAGCACTGGAAACATTGATGGGAAAACTTTAATATAGCGTAAAGAATAGGCAGAGCATTGGTTTGCAATTGCTTAAACGATGCTGTTTCTCTGGAACTTCACCAGAGCATACCAGGGGACTGACACAGGTGTCCTCTATAAGTGGGCCTGTGAACTGTATGGATGCAGGCTCCCTGAAATCATGTGCTTCATGAGTGAAGGTACATCAGAGACCAATTACCAGGAGATGTAATCCTGTAGGCACTTATATGTTAAAATGTGACGTTTTTGCTAACTTAGCCTACTTATTCCTTTGGCACCTCAACTGTCAACCATTCTTTTGACAGAAGTAACTGCACTTAAAAAAGAAGTTTTTAAAATACCATAATAAGTAACCTCTTCACACTTGTTATATTGTCAGAAAAATCTGCTGCCTCATCATACAGCAGACACTTATCTTGCAGTTAGTATTGATGTACTGAGAACCTACACCAGTGCAAGCTTGAAGGAATTCTGTGAGAATCCATTGAATTTAGGCCTCAAATGACTCACTGGTAGTCATGTTCACACCCATTAATTGTATTTGCATCAAGAAATGCCTTTGTATCTCAATGAGCACAATAATAATTGAAATAACAGAACAAAACAGTATGCTATGTTGCTGGAGGATATGAAATAAAAAAGTTTAATTTCACTATTTGAGCTTATTCTCAAATAACTCCCAAAAGGTCAACATGCACTCAATTTGGATTTCACAATTCTTTCATGCAAATTAATCCATTACTAGGCATATCAATGTAGCTGTCCATTCAATGAAATGATGTAAAATTGAGTCCTTTTAATAAGTTGGTGGCAGCAGCAGAGTCTGACTGAAAATGTTCAGACCATGCCCAATAATTCACACTGTTGAACTAAACATAAAGTAGTTTTAATAAATCTGTCTCTTCACAATACTGCAGGATATGTCATGCTTTAAAATACAAAAATGTCAACAAAAAAACTAAATCTTTATCAAAATGCAAGTCTCTAAATAATGCTGAGTGCTATCATTATGTGCATGTCCTGCATGCTGACTGTACATTGAAAACACAAATTCCTGACTGAACCTGTCAACGTGATGATGGGCCCCTCTCTCTCTGCAAATGACAAGCTGACCATGTATTGGATAGATGTGTACCTACTAGATCAGTTTGTGGTGGGAGAAATCCTTACAGAATACAGTTTCTGTAAAGAAACTTCCAAAGATGCAGCAACTGCTGCATAACAGGTTTGATAGAAGAACAGGGTGATAGATGAACAAATATTAAATGAGCTTGACTAACAGAAAAGCAGTTGTGTAAAGCCTTCAACAATTACTGTTGTAGAATTTTATTAAAATACTTCTCACCAAATCCCTTCTTGTTATATGTGAAGGCTCTCAATGAACTAAAATTAGTGTTCAGATGATTATGCAAGATAGAGGATTGAAATTAAGGGTATCAAAACAGAAGCAGAAAGGGTGAGCTTAGTTTCCAAATGTTCATTTAAAAAAAGAAGTAAAAGTACTGCCCCCATTTAGTTTTCACACCACCACAGGGTTGAGTGATGTAGATATTAATGTCAGATGAAAACACCAAAATTAAACACTGCTCCAGAGCCCAATGGGAAACCTGTCACATTCTACACAGAAACTGACCTAGTTCCCATTTTAATCAAAATATCTCATACAACACCAAACATAAAAACTGTGTCCAGTTGAAAGAAATCACAGGTCACACCTGTCTACAAAAAGAGAAGCTATAATTCACATCTGCCTGTTGGTTAATCTGAGAACATATTCTGAGCTCGAACATAATGAGGTATCTTGAACAGAATGACCTCCCCATACTAAAGAACATGGATTCTGAAAGCTTCGGTCATTCAAAACCCACCTTCCACTTTTCTCACAAAGTGGTGCAAATATTGACAACTTGTTTCAAATGTTCATTAATGTGAAATTGTACACATAACAAAATTTTTAAAAAATGTGGTATTCTATGATATAATATCAGTAAGTCACATCTGTTACCAGTCAACAAATACAAATGCCTGGTTGTAGTGATTTGTGAGAATCTGAAATGGAATGATCTCTACAGCTGATAAAGCAGGGCTCAAGGGTCAACACACTGGGAGCCACCATGTTGGTGTACTTTCCCTGCTCACCAGGGATCACTATAACAGCATCAAAGATTGATGAATGTAAATAAACTACAATAAATGGTTTCTTGTAGCTACAAGCTGCCTTCTTCTGCACCCACATCTATCTCCGATACAGAGTCAGTGCCTGCAGCAATGCATCCTAGACACTTTGTTATAGATTCATTGGTACATTACTGGGAAAACACAATCAGTCTAGAAAGGAGATTGCTTAGAAGACACATGAGCAACCTAATCTAGAATGTTGGTCAAGTGGTGGGGACCATATTGGAAAGGACTAACATAGGACATTGAATGTATATGAAGAAGAGTGGCACTAATGGTCATGGATTTGTTTGACCCATGAGAGAGACATGGGACAGCTGAAAAATTCTAAACTGATAGATACCTGAGGATAGATGTCTAATATTCTGTGGAAAGCCACTCACAAGTTTCAAGAACCAGTATTAGGTGAAGAATGTATAAGCATGCTGCAGCTTTCTGTGCATCACTCCCATAGCGACCTTGAGGACACAATTAGACTAATTATCACATACAAAGAAGCATTTTGTGCTATCATTCTTGCTGTGTACCATAAGCAAATGGAACAGGACAAAACTGTAATATACAATACAGTGGGAAGTACCCTCTGCCATACATACTGATTTTGCAGAATAAATGTAGACAATGCAAAGGACTCACAGCAAGCCAGTGAAGAAAACCTGTGGTAAAATAAATAAAGGTAGACTGTCCTATTTAAGTGTAAGCGTACACGGTACTTCTGCACCAGAGTCATAAGAACTACACAGGTTCTCTACCACCAAATGTGGCACAACAAGCCAAGTTGAAGTGCTTGTTTTGTGAGTGACACCCACTTTGTACAACCTTCATTTTTGCTGTACAGCCACTAGTTTTCTGTCTCCCGACATGTCAGCTGAGTTGTACTGAAACATCTCGGGAAGCCTCAATCGACAAGCACAACCGAGGCATTCACTTTTGCACCCTATACTGGAAAACAAATTAACCCTTTATCTGGCGATGTTGCTCTGATGCAATATTGAAATCAGAGATAATTTAGAGAAATGAATACACTCTCTGATTCCCCATTTGGCACTGACGCATACAAGTAACATTTACTCTGTGTGATCCGCAGATACTTAGCAATCATAGTTGCAAAGACAATCAGCAACAAGCTTCTGAGTCACAGTCTTTAGCTGTGATACTACATGCTAATAAAAGTAATTTTTTCTGTGTTTATCTTATATTCTGAAGTAATTTGTGCTTTTATTCAATAGTAGAAGTTATAAAGGTGAGCTGTAATGATAAATACCTTATGTCAGAACAGTAAGGGGCATATAAAATTGGTCATAAAAAGCACATTGCTTGTACATAACTCTGCCAATCTAAGATAAGTTTTTATCAGTTTTTTGTGTCACTGTGGCACACACTGATTTACAAGAGGAAATGGATGCACACTCCTTCAATGGACAAGGAAATGGCAGTATACTGTCTGATGGTGATTCTGAAGGAGACTGACACATGAGCTTGAAATCCTAGCAGATAAAAGTGACAATGATCCTGGCTAGAGGGACTCTCTCTGGTATGGCAATGGAACAATCAGATATAGAATCAGAAAGTGACAGTGTGAATTTTGAAGAAATTAATTGTGCAGTGTTCGATATTTTTTTGCTTAGTACATCAAATTGAGACAAAACTAAGAACCAGGGAAATAAAAATTCATCCATTGTGTATAAGCATATAAAAGACATTTCTTCAGACTCAACAAAACTTTTCCCCTGTTACATTTGCCCGTGTTAGCAATACATCATTGCAGTGCTTCAAGAAATTCTTCAACTCTGCAATAATGGACACAAAACGAGACAAAGCTCTATTCTGTTCAGCAGACATCATGATCATCTGTAAATCAAAATAGAAATGGACTGGAGATATTCTATGGAATACTGATTTACATGGGCATTCTCGCAATGACTTCATATATTGATCACTGGTCACAGTTGACATACATCGAGAAGCTTTCCAATGTTATGAATCTGAAACACCTTCTAATAGTGTTGCATATACATTCATTTTGCCAACAATGAACAGGCTGTCAATAGTAATGATAGAATGTTCAAAATAAGACCTATTCTTAATCCAGTGATTGTTACTTGTTGTAATCCAAATCAAGAAACAGAACAATTGATTGATTAAATGAAGGTACCTTACTAAGGATCGAGCACTGGTAATCTCAGTCAGTGTATAAAAAATAAGTCCCACAAATGCGGTTTCAAAATTTTTGTAGTACCTGTGATATCTAGCATTATCTATCACTTGCTTCCTTGTACTGGTAAGGAAATGCTGACCAACCTGTTGGAAGAGGAGAAGTATTTTGGAATTGGTGGTCAAGACATGATTACTCTGTGCAAGACTATACCAAAAGATGGAAAATGCAGGGTACATTTTGATAATTTTTTTGTCCTCTAGACTTTATCATTCAAACTGAACATTGGTTCAGTTGGAACACTATGAAAGAATAGATTGAAAAACTGCCCATTACTTGATGGGGAAAATCCACAGAAGTGTGGTTGAGGTAGTTACGACAACAGGAAGGAGAGAAATTCTGACCTTATAACAGTAAGATGAATAGACAGTAAGGTTGTATGGATAGCTAGCTTATTCTGTGGTAATGAACCAATCAGCCCTGTGGAAAGATAGGATTCTGCAGAGAAAGAGAAAATGGATGTCCCATATCTCAGAATTGTGAGATAGTATAACAAACATTTTAGAGTAGTGGACTTTGCTGGTATGCTTACAGAACTTTACAGAACATCTCTGAAGCAGTTCCAAGCAGATACTGCCAATGATTTGATTGCAGGGGAAGAAGAGAGGTTGGTAGACCATTACTGGAAGCAGCACAGCCAATTGAAAAGAAGAAGAGAAAAGGAACATCTCCTTTACCAGTCCAAGACATTAGATATGACAAAGCATACCACTGCTTTGAATGTGGGGCAAAAGGAAGGTGCAGATTTTGTCTGCTTGGATAGTCAACAATTAGATGTGGTAAATGTTATGTTGTATTGTGCTTTGTTCGAAGCGAAATTGTTTTAAATCTTTTCATGAGAAACAGTGAAATATTTGTGTATTACAATGAGAAAGGAGGCTGGGATACAAATTTTTGTTGCAGTGGCTGTGTGGGTAGATCTGTACCTCAAATTGAGAGTGTTCCTTACAAGCAACACCTTGTATCAAGAATGAAATTTTCACTCTGCAGTGGAGTGTGCACTGATACGAAACTTCCCGGCAGATTAAAACTGTGTACCGGACCGAGACTTTAAGTTTACGTGGGCAAGTGCTCTATCATCTGCGCTACCCGAGCACGACTCACAACCAGTCCTCACAGCTCTGATTCCGCCAGTAACCTCGTCCCCGACCTTCCAAATTTTGCAGAACCTCTACTGTAGGCCTTGCCGAACTAGCACTTCTGAAAGACGGGACACTGCGGAGATGTGTCTTAGCCACAGCTCGGGGGATATTTCCAGAACGAAATTTTCATTCTGCAGGAGAATGCGAAACTTCCTGGCAGATTAAAACTGTGTGCCAGATCGAGACCCGAACTCGGGACCCCTGGCTTTCGTGGGCACGTGATCTTCTGTCCGAGCTACCTGAACACGACTCACGACCCATCCTCACACCTTAAATTCCGCAAGTACCTCGTCCACTACCTTCCAAACTTCGAGAAGCTGTCCTGCAGACCTCGCATAAGGCAAACAGTTTTAATATGCCAGGAATTTTCAACACCTCGTACTATCGAAAGATAAAAATTAGAGATAAATCGTAAGAGTCTGTTCATGTCACTATACACAGTGAAATTAACTAGCAAAATAATTTTTCCTGCAGGTGGGTTTGCTAAATAAAGAGGGAAGCACGTGTGTGTTCGGAATAATAAACAAATGAATGAACTGTATTTTTTCGGGGTTAAAATAATCACGAGCTTTCACGAAAAATATCATTAATTTTCTTCTATGTTGAAGTTTGTTCGTTCGGCTCGACAACAACACAACGTATCGCCCACAAAACCTCGGAATTCCTAAATCCTTATTCAGTAGAACGGTAGGAAACCGACAGACAACGAGACTGATAGACCCGGTATCGGAGCCTGCGCAACGGCCGCGGTAATTCCTGCCAGAGTGGATGAAGCGGCGAGTTTCTCCGATTTGCTCGGAGGGCCTGGGTTTAACTTGCGGGCTGTCGTGCCTTAATGTTTTGGAACGTACCGCTTGCTGCGCGTCACCTGGTGTGGGGAGCTGGTGCCGCTGGGTGCAGACTGGCCCTCGCTCCGTTTCGCGTCGCAGCTATTCGTGGAATTGGCGGCTACCCAAAACAGCGGCACAACCCAAATAGACGCCACGCCTTCCAGCTGCCTGCTGTACTTCCGTCCTGCGTGCACGGAGAACCCTGGGCTCTGAGCACTTTTAATTGCGCGTGCCTGCAGGTTTTTCCCGCTCTCGTCTGCGCGGTCCACCTTACTACAGCGGAGCAAAAAGTTCCCGCCGGTCTGTACGAGATTAAGGATTGTTTGTTTACATCTGGTTACGAACCTTCTGTCATTTAACAGCACTGAAACGGGGAGTTGTCCTATGAGCACAAGATTGTTAGATAGTTTATCTGGTCCCAGCGTGAGGTCAAGGGGCGGCAAAATTTAGGAACCTAATTTGGCTGCAAGTGTGAGAAAAATACTGATGCGTTACATACTTAATACCAGAGAAACATTGGATACCGCAGCAAGCTTAAAATGTAAGCAGCAGTGATGCGAGTGGTTTCCGTCACGTCTGTTATCTGCACTTGAGGTGTCTCCCTGCGTGGACTGCTGTTGGCGCCGTTCGCTGGTATGGCGGTTGCGTGGCTCGCAGCAGCCGTGTGGAATCATCAGAGTACCAATCCTATTCACACTTGCTCAGTTTTTTGAAACGTAAGTGCATCTATAATTCGGGTGTCGTTTAGTTTGGTAGATATTAATTTATCGTAAATCGGTCATCAGAACAAAAGAATGGAAGCGTTTTAAATAAAATAAATATTTAATTTATCCAAAGAAGCCGTTTTTTTTGCATAAATCAAATCTGAATGTATTCTATAGATATAATTATTTATATTTCTGCTTCACAGAAGCAGTCTTTTGAATCAACAGCATAAGACATTTATCATGTTCATTGCTTCGATAAAACGCGTTTCGCAATAATATACACTCCTGGAAATTGAAATAAGAACACCGTGAATTCATTGTCCCAGGAAGGGGAAACTTTATTGACACATTCCTGGGGTCAGATACATCACATGATCACACTGACAGAACCACAGGCACATAGACACAGGCAACAGAGCATGCACAATGTCGGCACTAGTACAGTGTATATCCACCTTTCGCAGCAATGCAGGCTGCTATTCTCCCATGGAGACGATCGTAGAGATGCTGGATGTAGTCCTGTGGAACGGCTTGCCATGCCATTTCCACCTGGCGCCTCAGTTGGACCAGCGTTCGTGCTGGACGTGCAGACCGCGTGAGACGACGCTTCATCCAGTCCCAAACATGCTCAATGGGGGACAGATCCGGAGATCTTGCTGGCCAGGGTAGTTGACTTACACCTTCTAGAGCACGTTGGGTGGCACGGGATACATGCGGACGTGCATTGTCCTGTTGGAACAGCAAGTTCCCTTGCCGGTCTAGGAATGGTAGAACGATGGGTTCGATGACGGTTTGGATGTACCGTGCACTATTCAGTGTCCCCTCGACGATCACCAGTGGTGTAAGGCCAGTGTAGGAGATCGCTCCCCACACCATGATGCCGGGTGTTGGCCCTGTGTGCCTCGGTCGTATGCAGTCCTGATTGTGGCGCTCACCTGCACGGCGCCAAACACGCATACGACCATCATTGGCACCAAGGCAGAAGCGACTCTCATCGCTGAAGACGACACGTCTCCATTCGTCCCTCCATTCACGCCTGTCGCGACACCACTGGAGGCGGGCTGCACGATGTTGGGGCGTGAGCGGAAGACGGCCTAACGGTGTGCGGGACCGTAGCCCAGCTTCATGGAGACGGTTGCGAATGGTCCTCGCCGATACCCCAGGAGCAACAGTGTCCCTAATTTGCTGGGAAGTGGCGGTGCGGTCCCCTACGGCACTGCGTAGGATCCTACGGTCTTGGCGTGCATCCGTGCGTCGCTGCGGTCCGGTCCCAGGTCGACGGGCACGTGCACCTTCCGCCGACCACTGGCGACAACATCGATGTACTGTGGAGACCTCACGCCCCACGTGTTGAGCAATTCGGCGGTACGTCCACCCGGCCTCCCGCATGCCCACTATACGCCCTCGCTCAAAGTCCGTCAACTGCACATACGGTTCACGTCCACGCTGTCGCGGCATGCTACCAGTGTTAAAGACTGCGATGGAGCTCCGTATGCCACGGCAAACTGGCTGACACTGACGGCGGCGGTGCACAAATGCTGCGCAGCTAGCGCCATTCGACGGCCAACACCGCGGTTCCTGGTGTGTCCGCTGTGCCGTGCGTGTGATCATTGCTTGTACAGCCCTCTCGCAGTGTCCGGAGCTAGTATGGTGGGTCTGACACACCGGTGTCAATGTGTTCTTTTTTCCATTTCCAGGAGTGTATTTAAATAATTGAACTGAATGAAATGACAAAATCGAGAGTTTTGAAGGTGGTTTTATTTATGATTTGCTGAAATATTTGTTATTATAAAACGCATGTATAATAACATAAAACTTTCTTTGCATTCACAGGATAAGAAAAATATTTTATATAGATCATAAATATTTTTATGTCGAGTGTCAGAATATAATTCCGAAGTTCTGTTCATTACGGTTTTAGCTTATTTGGTACAAGGATTAATCTTTAATTTTTGTAGATTACAGCGTTTGAGTTATGTGAGTACCTGCCTTTTCCAGAATGTCTGTAGGTCAAACAAAACTGTCTGGTTACCAGTACAATAACAAATAGGGCTAGAAAAGCCAAAACAAGTTGGCGCATTGAAAAATTATATCCAGAGTTGTACCAGAACAACTGACGAGTCTGAGAATTGAACATCGAGCACGGTTATAAAAGAAAGTACGGAATCGCCAAAGGGTATGACGAACAAATATACAAAGTTTCTAAATCAATTGGAACTGATGACACTCTGTCACCACCAGATGAATGCACTGAAAGAAAGTGACACTCACAGAAAGCGTTCTACAAACACTGCGTACAGATGCAGCATTGTGGCCAAGAATTTTAGAAGACGCGGAAATAAGTTTTTTTTGTAAGACAAGGTCTGCCTAAAGCATTGCATAGTTACAAATTTTCTTCCAGCGACACTGATTGACATTATAGTGCAAGTTATTGTACACAAATTTTAAGCAATGCAGAACAAGTTTTACAAGGTTGGAATTCACAAAACTATGTCAATTGTTTCTCTTGCAAAATGTTCGGCTGGATACATAGTTTCCTTTCAAAGGACGGTTTAAAAAGTTGGAAGCCACTCGTCGAATTTTAAAAGAGCATGAAATTTCCAAAAATCATAGTCAGGCCTGAAAATCGTGGCTAGAAATGAACCGAAGGTTAAAGTGTTGTAAAATTATAGATGCAGCCACTCAGAGAATTATTAATGCCGAAACAAATCTTCGGAACGTAGTGTTTCTGAGAATCGTACCAATTACTGAAATACTTGGTAAAAATGTTCTGGCTTTTCAAAGTACAACTGATAAGTTGTTCAGGTATAATAATGGTAGTTTCTTAAAAATAGTTGAGTTGCCGTCTGAAGTTCCATTGTGGAAGAGCACGTCTGTAGAGCGCTAAAGAAAGAAGAGGCTGAAGCTTACTATATCGGAAAAATATAGAAAAGTGTAAAGTCTGAAATAAAAAAAATAAATCGGCATATTTTTGCATAGTTTTAGGCTGTACTCGCTGACATTAGTAAGGTCGAGCAGATGCCTCGTGTAATCGTATATGTTTCAATCAGTAAATTTTACACAGATGTCAAATTAAATTTAACGAAAGATTTTTGGGCTTCTTATCAGTCGAAAGATCCACAAGAAGACAAATGCCTTATATTATACCTTACTAACTCGGTTCAAATTTGCAGGGCGTAGGGTTATGACAACGGGTCCAATACGAGGGACGAATAGCAGGAGTGGAATCTTGTTATAAACAATATAATTCGTGAACATTATCTGTTCTCTATTTTTCGTTAGTGGTGTGGCAAAAGCGTACTTGGAAGCCGCAAATTTCTTCAAAATTGTCCAAAAAATATATTTATTTTTGCCACAAACGGGCGGCACTTGTCTTTTGTCCGGGGTTAAATAACCGCTTAGAGCGGGCCTTATTAATCTGGATACCCGAATCGTAGTTAAGTTTTTTTTTTTTCTCCTGCGTACAGTAAGTGTATAGTATTTGATATTCCAGAAGTTATGACAGCAAAAACCAAAGACGATAATCATAAAGCTGAATTCAACCAACCGCATATACGGATCGTGGCACCGTCTCCATTAACAAATTAACATTGAATTTTAGGCTTAAAGCAGTGTATTGCCAACTTTATTGCGAGTATTAAGTTACGAGAAAGAGAAAGACAATGATAGTGTCCAGGGAAAGACGCATAACACACTGCACAGGATTGAGTTTGTTGACACATGTGCAAACATTCCTAGATACTCAGACGTAGGTGTTGAAAAAAATGATGTAAAGCCTAGTTGTGAAACGACGATAACTGAATGAATTACCGCCGTCACGATGGTGATGATGGATTAGCTGATGAAATTCGCACAAATCTGAACCAATTGTGACACATAAAAATCCAACTATGCAGTTAGAGGAAAATAATGGTTAATTTGGAACAACGTAGGCCCAGCTAATGCTGGTGAAACATCTGTTTGATCGCACTGCATATAAACGACATACGTATAAGGCATGAAATTAAGTCACCGACTATTTCGACGCATAAAACTTATTGCGTCTTTAAATTTCAGTATTTCGCTAAAATAAAAATGTATGTGAAAATAATGTATAATTTACGTGAAAATAAATGTAATGTTTTTGTGGCATCTAACTCATGTCATTCTATTTTATTTTTTTTATGAATGTCATTATCCGGGTTCCCAATAGTCAGTCCCGCCTAATCCGGGTAAACAAAGTTACAATGCATTTCTATTATTGCTCACATAACCAGAATTATTCCTTCCTCCACACTGACTATGAATTTTATAATCTCACTTATCGCCTTACCCTTCCACTTAATAACTGAAAATTACCTTGTTAAATTGAAATTGTGAAGGTACGTCACTATGAGCCACAGGTAGTATTCAGAAGTGCATGTTGACTTCTGTCAATTCGACTTTAATGTCCTGTAGAGGGAAACACGTTGTTGTATTTAAAATACGTGTCTCTGTGACACTGGGAGCAGCATAAGTGGTGGTAGGCGATACGTCGCTTTAGATACCAAGAACTTGAACATTTGTTTCGCACTTGACAGAGAAGTAGGCAGGCGTTCTTGCACGTATCAGTACCATTTTCTACTCAAGCCACTTGCTTACTTCATTCATATTTTTTTGGCCAATGTAGTATCTAATTCAGAGATTTCTGTTGCATATGGTGGTGTTATTTTGCACGACAGTGGAACGAATGCGCTAGTGAAAATTAAATGGAATCCATTTTTACGATCATCCTGTGAAGTGCCCGAATCACACTCGAGTATCGAAGTGCTAACAGGTTTTATTGTTCTCTGGGCACTCTGGAACATGGAATGTAATAGCTCCATGTGGGCACAGAATCAGAAAGTGTTTACTGTTGGGTTCTAAACACACTTGGTTTCTCACTAAGGCCTGGCAGTTGAATCTCGCTGCGGCGCGTCTGCGTATCATCTGATGCTGGTTGGCTACCGCACATGACGTCATAAAAAGGCGGAAGAGTTTGGAGTTAACGCGATCTGTTGACGTTAGGAGCTTGTGTTTTGGCGCAAGTCAAGTCGCTCGCGTGTGGCGAAAGTCCTTTGTTAATGATGAATTTTTTTATAGTGTATAGTGCAATGTGTCGATAATAAAATTAGGCAGAGATTTTGTATGCATACTTAAAAAAATGTGCATACAGTTAAGGTAAATGAGGAAGGTAAAATGAATTGCCATATGTAGGACTGCAGCGTTTTGAGTAATTTGTAATTAGTGTCAAAAGGGGTTATTTCCAAGAATGATTGCCTATCGAAGTCGCGGGGTCCAAACGATAAATATCGAACGTTCGATCGAATTCGATCATGCGACCCTGGTGGATGGCGTTGTGATCGTCATTTTTATCTGTTTTCCGTTGTTTTTCTTTCTTGCTCTAAATTACATAATTTACATTATTTATGAGTTGCTAGGGAAACCCAGACGATTTACATCGTTAGTGAATGTCTGGTGTTACTGCTGTTTTTTCGGCGGATTCTCTCACATGGAAGAATCTAATTCCATGTTTATGCAGCGTAGAAAATGGTTCGGCTTTTTGTAGCAAATATGGAGTACTACCGGACGAGGAAAGAAGGGACTGTGTAGACTTTCGCGGTGCGAAACACGTAAAACTTCGTAAGAACAGTTTCGATGCTGAAATCCCGTTATAATTTCATTTCGGACAGCGCGAAAAACGAACGAGTATCAGGAAGAATACATGGTTAGTCTCTTCAAAATTGTCCATCCACACCAGCGTAATGGACTTTTACATGACGACAACACCGACGACGAGTAAGGTAAGTTGTCTCCTTTATAATTACAAGTATTTTTATAACGCTCTTCTTTCGTCGTTACTGTAGTGACCAACGTAAACATACTCATAACGCCCGCCAGAGTCGCATGATCGAATTCGATCGAACGTTCGATATGTATCGTTTGGACCCCACGATTTGGATAGGCAATTATTCTCGGAAATTACCGCAGAGGGAGTAAATTGTTGTATACTGAAAAGAAATGATTGTATTCCAGTCATCGGGCCGTAAGTAACTTCATATAATTATTAGATTTTGGTGCACAAACTCGTAAGGTAGTTTTATTTGCACTGTGCCCTGGCAAATAACAGTAATAAGTTTGTTAATACATAATACATACATCCTGCAAAATACTAACACTCTGTGTTCTTAGAAAGGGTACTTCAACAGACATCATTTTGCCAATGTATATCCTCCAGTTTCACGTGACAACATCATACACACCCAAACACATCAGTGCAGTATCTCTTCCACAGTGTAAAAGTACTATTTAGTTCTGTTAAAGACATAATTTCTGTGTAGACTATATATACATTAAAATTAGTCAGTTTTTGTGGTCCTTACTGAGCTGCAGTAAGCTTTGTACCTTAGAGCAATTATGCATTGTGTCATCTGTTCAGTTTAGTATTCACCCTCACAGAATGATGTGAGCTGTTGCATGTCATACATGGTTAGTAGTGTATGTTTAGTGATATATTTACATTTTAGCTAACTATTGGAATGCTTCAGGTAAATTGTGGAAGGGGTATCTTTACTAATGATTTTGGATGATGTGAGAGATTCCATCCATACTGAAGAACTCAAATTATTACTTGGTTGGACCTTCACACCATGAGGGATTTTGGCATCAGTGGTAATCAGCACCTGACAGGGAAATGTTGGCACTGAACTCACACATTGTAAGAATTAACTTGATCTGCTCTTGGTTCACATCATGGATATAGGGCAGTTGGGGAAACTCGTCTTAGGAAATGAGTAATTTATCAGATTTTTATGATGTTGAAATTCGAGTATTGTTAATAAAGAAAGCAATTGTTTTATGGTGATGTCAAAATTCAACTGCTGTTAATGAAGAAAGGAAATGATTTATGTGCCTTGCTCCTGTTCATACATTTATCATATTGCATTAAGCTAACAAACTTTAACTGAAATATCCAGTTGATTATTTCAATATGAATTGGATGATGTGCATTTTGAGACTTTTTGTGACCTTGCTACTTTAATAATTAAAGTATCAGTATCCACTGAAGTCACGTATAAGATTGAATTTGTAAACAGTGTAGTACAGTACTGTTAGTCTTCTGTAGATCTACACACTGTATGGCAATTTTTACATTGGTATTTTTGCGTACATATTACTCGGTTGTGGCAAAAAATACACTGAATAAAAAATAGAAGAATGTTGAATTATTTTGCACATTAGTGTTCCCTGAGATTTTCTTTTTGTAATTCTCCAGATTTAACTAGGTTTGTAAGGACTCTGAGTATAAGGTATATGCATTTGTAACTCCACTGACAGAATGAATGTACTGCCAAAGAATGCTAAATTTGCTGTGAGATATTGTCCTGTACATCTTGCTCCCTGAATCAGTAATGTTGCAACATTAAAAACAATAGTTCAGACCAAAAGCTCCGCTAGGAACAGGGAATAGTGGATAGGATAAGTTAAATATTATATAACTTAAATATTACAGATTATTCTGCATCTAATTTTCTAGTGCAAGAATTGTCAATTCCGAGAGTTGCAAAATCTACAAATGAAGCAGTACAAGGCTGATACATCCTAGTATCCTTTGTCTGTAACAAAATTAAAGACAACAGCTTTGCCACTGTGGCAACACTGGTTCACATTATATCACCGAAGTTAAGCAGTGTCGGTCTTGTCTAGCACTTGGGTGGATCACCATATGGGTCTGTCGAGTGCTGTTGGCAAGCGGGGTGCACTCAGCCCTTGTGAGGCCAGTTGTGAAGCTACTTGACAGAGGAGGACACCAGTTATGAGAACTGACAATGGCCAGGAGAGCGGTGTGCTGACCATATACCCCTCCATATCCATATCCAGTGATGTGTAAGAGCCGAGGATGACACAGCGGCCTGTTGGTACCGGTTTTGTCTTTGAGGCCACTTCAGATGGTGTTTGTTTTGAAACACAGTTAAATTAGAATCGCAATATTTTCTTTAACATGCTAGAACCGTGTTATATATGGCTCTACCCAGCATCATGTAAAATGTTTTAATATATATTGCAACTGAGAATAAATGATTAAAAATAATGAAGATCCATAAATAATTTGATACCCTTGAGAAGCAACTTTGACAGTTATTGACACACAGACGCCCAGCTGTGTTACACTTACAAGCGTTATCTACAGTTGCAAGCAGTTTACTCAGAAAACTTGATGCATTTTACTATGGAGCACGCTGGTATAAAGTTATGAAAAAGATGCAATGTTTCGATGATATACACCGGTATATGTAAGGAAATTGTTTCACTTAGGTACGTAAACTTTGGCATTACGTTAATTGTAAGTTAGCTGCAATATCCTTTCATCCTAACACATTTTGGAGAGATGGTGTGGGAAGGATGGCTTACATTTAAATGGGTTAGGCGCAGTGAGTCTTAAATTGCCTGTAGACATATGTAAAATAATAAAATGTGTAACTGGAGTAAAGTAGTACCTGCAAATGACAGAGAAAAGAAAACTGTCTGTGCATCAGAATAAAATGCGTATTTAAGAATTTTTGAAGGTTAGTCTTCTCCTTCAGTCCAAACACTGGTTTGCTGCAGTTCATCGTGCTAGTCTATCCTGTGCAAGACTCTTCGTCTCTACACAGCAACTACAATGTACATCTATTTGAATCCGCTCAGGTTTTCAAAACTCATCTGGTGCAATCCCCAACAAACAGTCTTTCCTTCTCATTCCGTCCAGTAAGTCTTCCCTGACCAACGGTTCTGGGTGACTTAACCAGAATCTACTCCTTTCTCCTAATCCTCTCCTGTCCTTTTTCTTCACCCCTCTTTCTTCCACTTCAACCATTCTGCTGGAAGGAAGAGCCACTGGCTCCAAACGCTCACACAAGTATAACCTTCTTGTATGCGCATGTTGTGCTACCACTTGGTGAGTAGATGTTTTGTTTGTCTGTCCAATTACATTGTATGCAGGGGTTTGTTGCATATAGGCCTACATGTCTTGTACTTAAACAACCAACCAGAAATTTATGGATTGCTTCGTATATATATTAGTACTGGCATAGATGTGCAGTACAGCGTCCACCCTGTATACAAGACTAATTGCCATGGTTTTTAATTGTGCAATAATATTTTTCAGTTAATTAAATATTTGTGTAAAACATGTTTTCTAGAAGTAGAATGTTACAGAAATATATATTTTCACAGTATATACGACTATTGCATTTTGTTAAACTCGTCTTGTACTTAAAGAAAGAGTAAGAAAGATGTTTAAAGAAAAAGGAGGTATTACCTACCCCTTCCTCTAACTTGCAGACTTTACACTTTATGGCCTTCAAGACAAATAAAAACAAAACCAAGAGAGCATCACCTAACTTACACTATTTCTCCTGACAATACTGCAGTTATATGGAAGTAAATTTTGTGAAGCATGTGAGTGATGCAGTGTGTGTTTGCAGTGCCTTCTGAACATTTCTGTCATGTGTGCATGCTTGCTCTTACAGTCTGAAATCTTAAATTGTAATATGAGATTTATAATTCATATCTGATTAGTGACTGGTAATATTACATTGTTTTTAGGATTAAGAAATTGGGCCCAGGTGCTGAATAAGTGACTAAACATTGCAGAAAATATATCCAGGCTACTACAAAATAAAAGTATTTAACAATATTTTCCTTTCCAGTTCACAACATTAAGATACATTCTTGCTGTAGGTTTTTCAGCTGTGCATTGCCATAGGCCTATTATCTATTTCAAAATATCATTACAACTGACAAGAAACATAACCATAAGTGCAGTAATGAAGTTAGGCATAAAGGATACGCACATGTGTCCTGGTTTTTTCTCTCTCTGAAATCTGGTCAGCTTAATTCAAGTACACAGTTATCATGTCTCGATAATGTAATCACCAGAGTTCAGAAAATCGGTATGAAGATGGATTGTTCAATATGCATTTTTCTGTCCCCCCATAAAGATAACTGAGTATGATAGTGGACAAAAGCCCCTTGATGTATAAGTTTTGGTGACAGACTGACCTGTAGCATCTCCTGAGTTCTAGGTTTAGTTGGAAGGTGACAGTTTGGTTGTGGGTGCAAGGGGGCTCAATAATATATTTTTTTACCCATAAAGGCATACGATTAAAATCAAAAACTAAATTGCATGCAACACATTGCAGTGAAATGAAGTACACTAGACTTCTAAATGATGACACTGAGAATCACAGGACACGTTTAAGGATGATAGGAGAGGACAATCTTATCTTGAAGATGCATTTACTTATCAATGCGCACTAAAATATGTTAAGAAGCTGTTGTGCTACGGTAGTAAAAAAAGAATAAATCAACAGGCAGGAAACATGATCTCACATCTGTGTATAAATGGCTGCATGCCAGTCAACGTGTTAACTGTGAAAAACCTGTAAATATTCTCTACAATTTTTATACTGAATATGACAATGATTGCATTTGCTAAACTTCTTGGGATTCATATTGACTCAAAATTAACTTTGAAAAATCACGTGGAATATCAGTACAAAGTTAGCAAAGATCTGTCTTAGGGAAATTCATCTTGATAAAAAAAATAAAAAATTCTTAATTGGCTGAAATAAGCAGTTGGATGAATTTGTGGAGTCAAAACTACAGCCTTTTTGAATAAGTGATTCACAATGTAAAAGGAGGTGGTAATCATAGGTGATTCAGAATGTAAAAGGAGGTGGTAATCATCTACATCTACACTGATATTCTGCAATCCACATTATAGCGCATGGTAGAGGGTACCTCGTACCACTGCCATTCATTTCCTTTCCTGTTCCACTTGCAAATAGAATGAGGGAAAAGAACTTTCTATATGCCTTCATTTGAGCCCTAATTTCTTGTATCTTATCACTGTGGTCCTTAGGCGCATTGTGTAATGGAGGCAACAGAATCGTTCTGCAGTCAGCTTCAAATGCTGGTTCTCTAAATTTTCTCAATAGTGTTTCTCGAAAAGAATGTCATCTCCCCTCCAGGGATACCCATTTGAGTTGCCAAAGCATCTGCATAAAACTTACATGTTGTTCGAACCTACTGACAACAAATCTAGCAACCCACCTCCGAACTGCTTCAATGTCTTCCTTTGATCTGACCAGGTACAGATCGTAAACACTTAAGCAGTACGCAAGGATTGGTCACAGCAGCATTCTATATGCAATTTCCATTACAGGTGAACCGCTCTTTCCTAAAAGTCTCCCATTTGCCTTCCCTATCATAGTTTTCACATGCTAGTTCCACCTCGTATTGCTTTGCTACGTGCCCCCAGGGGCTCAGCATTCATTTGCTGGGTACGGGCTTGGCGACCCCGGGGTTCCTGAGCTGGGGACTGGTAAGCGCCACCTGTCCCCCGTCACCGTAAGCTCTGAGTACACTTCAGCGACCACCGTGCAGCGCGGCGGTGGAATGTTGTGTGTCTCAGGGAATGGGGATCTTGGCTTGGCCGCCCGGATCGCGAGGATGGAACAAACCTCTATAAAAAAACCCTCAATCTTCCGGTGTGCTCCGCGCCTATGAGATGCATGGCTGTTGAGGTGGAACAGTCGCAAGCGGGCAACCTCTGGGGCACCTGCCACACCCCAGTTGTATAGGGCTTACTCAGGCATGCGGGGCTCTGTCTGAGCGGACCTTTAGTTCCCTAGCTGCTCGTGGGATCGAGATGGAACCCTCGAACTTTTATTTTCCTCCCAGTGGAAAGGGTGGGCCGCTGGTAGGTTCTAACACCCAATCTAACAAGAGGGCTCGTGTAGCCAGTCCTCCTGATTCAGGTACTAGTAACAGAACGCATTCTGCTTCTCAGAATGTGTTTCTCATAATTAAAAGAAAAGATGGGAGTTTTGAAAAAGTTTCGCCATTTTATATACAGAAGGGCTTAGAGGGTATTGCTGGCACGTTAAAGTCTGTAAAGCGCCTGCGCAATGGCACCTTGCTGGTTGAAACATCTAGCTTCCAGCAAGTCCAGAACCTTCAGAAGGCACACTTTCTTGGGGAGTTTGCGATAGAGACTGACTTTCACAACACCTTGAACTACAGCAAGGGTGTTGTGACTTGCAGAGATCTCATCAACATTCCCCAAGACGAACTGAAGTCTGAATGGTCCCGGGAAGGAATTGTGGACGTGCAACACGTTATGAAACGGGTGGATGGTGCTCTCATCAAAACTGACTCATTTATTCTTACATTTAACAGCACCAAATTGCCAGAGCATGTGAAGGCAGGTTTCCTACGTCTCAGTGTACGGCCTTATTACCCCAACCCCATGCGGTGTTTTAAATGCCAACACTTTGGCCACACTACTCTCGGCTGTAAAGGGAAAGCCACTTGTGGGAAATGTGGTAAAGCCGCTCATGAGGGAGTTGATTGCTCCTCTCCTCCCAAGTGTGTGAACTGCTCTGGGGATCACCCTGTGTGGAGTAGGGAATGCAGAGTTTTCCTTGAGGAACGGAAGATCCAGGAACTTAAAACCACTAAACGCATCCCGTATGGTGAGGCAAAGAAAATCTACAAGTCCATGCAGCCGCCCACGTTCGCTGCCTCCTTTTCTTCCGTTCTGAAACAGCCTGTCTTGAAAACCGATGCCGCTACCCAAACGGAGGTTGCTACTGTCAGCACTAGCACCTGCGTTTGTCAGTGTACATGTGCTGCTGCCATTCCTGTGAAGCCTGCTGCTCCCTCCCGGCCGTCTGACCAGGCTGTGGTAGCTGACATCATGGAACTTCCTGCCCCTTCCCGGGTCCAGTCTTGTGTACTGCCTAGTGCTGATACACCCCCTACTGCTTCTGAGGTTTTGGCTCCAATGCCACCTCAGGCCAGAAAATCGAAGCCAAAGACAAAGGTGAAGACTCGCCCACAAAAGGAGACTGAAGTTCTACAGTCTGCTGATGTGGATGTCATTCTCTCTGACGTCTCTCTCGACTCCTCTTCTGAGGCGATGGAGGTAGATGTCAGACTGGGGCAATCGTCTCGCCCCAAAACTGAGCCTCCACCTGTTGTGGGCTCTCCTCCCCGACAGAAAGTGCGACTGAAGGTACTCCCGCCCTGATAGATGGCTCCCATTATACAGTGGAACATGAATGGATTCCGGGCACATGTGGAGGAACTGAACCTCCTAGCACAGCAACGCCCCCTGTGCTTGTGTTTACAGGAAACACATCTCAAACAATCTGATGCTCCTGTACTCAGGGGCTATAGGTTGTATCGCAAAGATGACCTGACTGGAGACAGGGCCAAAGGCGGAGTCGCCGTGTTTGTCGATAATGACCACCACTCCTCTGCTCTCCCCCTGGATACTGACCTGCAAGCAGTTGCAGTTGCAATTTATTCCGGTCGGAGGCTTACCGTTTGCTCCCTTTATTTACCCCCTCTGGATGCAGTGAACTTAGAGGCTCTCACAAACCTTATCGACCAACTCCCCCGCCCATTTCTCCTCCTGGGAGACTTCAATGCCCATCATGTCCTGTGGGGCTCCACTTCTCTTTGCGCTCGAGGTCGAATTTTGGAGGGCCTCCTAACATCTCAAGTGTTGTGCATCCTCAACACAGGTACTCCGACTCATTTCTCTAGTGCTACAGGGTCATTCTCAGCCATTGACCTATCTTTCTGCTCTCCAACCCTCACTGACTCCGTTCGCTGGGAGGTTATTGACGACCTACATTCCAGCGATCACTTCCCTATCCGCATTCATCTCCTGGATGGTGTATTGCTGGAGCAGCGGCCACCATCGTGGATGATTGGCAGGGCTAACTGGCCACTGTTCACTCGGTTGGCTGTCTTTGACCGCTGCACCAGCGTACAGGAATGGGTGGATCACATCACGCTTGTGATCCACCATGCTGCTGACCTGTCCATACCACAGTCTTCTGGCACTCTTAAGCGGCGCCTTGTGCCTTGGTGGACAGAAGTGTGCCGTTCAGCCATCCGTGACAGGCGTGCGGCTCTTCGCCGATTTAAATGCCGCCCAACAACGGTCAATCTTACCGCCTTTCGTATCGCGAGAGCCAGGGCACGCCGTGTCATTAAAGAGAGCAAGAAAAGGTCATGGCAGGTGTTTCTGGACTCCATCAACCGTTCCACTTGTTCCACAAAGGTATGGGAAGCCATCCGGAGGATTTCCGGTAAACGCAGCCGTTTACCAATAGCTGCAGTCCTGAACCAAGGATGCCTCCAAACGACACCCAGCACCATAGCTCAGTCGCTGGCAGAGCATTTTGCACAAAGTACTGCCACTGCAACCCAGGATCCAGCGTTTCGTCGCTACCGTGCGACTGTCGAAAGAGCGCATTTGAACTTTCGGTCGAACGGTTCTGAGGCCTACAACTCCCCTTTCTCCATGTGGGAACTTGAGTCGGCTCTTACTGAGACTTCTGACACTGCACCAGGTTACGACCGCATCCGGTACTCCATGCTTAGACATCTTCCAGCGGCGTCAAAGGAAATCCTCCTTGAATGTTTTAATCTCATATGGCACACGGGAGTGTTCCCAACCTCGTGGAGGGAGGCAATCCTCATCCCTCTCCTCAAACCAGGAAAGGACCGCACATGTCCCAGTAGTTATCGTAGTATCGCCTTGACAAGCTGTGTCGGAAAGACCCTGGAACGGATGGTTAACCGTCGTCTGGTCTGGCTGCTAGAGACCAGACAGCTCCTTAGCCGCTTTCAGTGTGGATTCCGAAAATTTCGATCCACAGTCGACAACCTGACCCTCCTCGAGGCGGCTATTCAGCAGGCTTTCCTCCGTCAGCATCACTGTATCGGTATCTTCTTTGATATCAGTAAGGCATATGATACTACTTGGAGACACTGTATTCTTGCACAACTGCATCAATGGAGCTTTCGTGGCCGCCTCCCTATTTTCATTCGGTCTTTCCTGTCTCAGCGGTTTTTTCGGACCCGTGTTGGTAACATACTGTCTGATCGCTTTGAGCAAGAGAACGGTGTCCCCCAGGGCAGTGTTTTAAGCGTTACCCTCTTTGCCATAGCAATCAACAGTATAACGTCTACAGTGCGGAGTCCAGTACAGTGCTCCTTGTTTGTGGACGACTTTGCTGTTTTCTGTTCCTCCTCTAGTGTTGCATCCGCGAGCCGTCAATTGCAACTAACGGTGCGGCGGTTAGAGGAGTGGGCTGCAAAGACGGGTTTTAGGTTTTCTGCCGATAAGTGTGTTTGTGTTCATTTTAATCGTTCTCGTCGCCTTTTTACGTTGCCTGCCTTGCATATGGGGGATACTGTCCTGCAGTTTGGAGACACAGTGCGGTTTCTACGCCTAATTTTTGACTCCAGGTTGTCATGGTTGACACACCTACGTGACTTGAAAGCCAGAACGCTGAAGGCACTGAACATCCTCAAGTGCCTCAGCCACAGGTCTTGGGGAGCGGATAGGGCGCGTCTCCTTCAGTTTTATCGAGCTTTCGTGCGCTCACGGCTGGACTATGGCTGCACAGTATATGGGTCAGCAAGGCCGTCTTATTTGCGGATCCTTGACGCTGTTCACCATGCTGGGATTCGACTGGCTACGGGTGCTTATCGGACCAGTCCCGTACCCAGCCTCTGTGCTGAGGCTGGCGAACCGCCACTTACCATCCAGCGGCAGCTCCTGCTGGTGCGCCAAGCTTGTAAGTTTCTTCCAGCTCCCAGCTCGCCTGCTCACCATCTTGTTGCCCATCCACCTCTGGATCGCCTTTTTTCCCGCCGTCCCCGGGCTACGTTGCCGTTTGGGATCAGAGTGCACCGTGTGCTTGAGTCCCTCGGTGTGGAGTCTGTACAACCCCAAATCCTGGGTTTTAACCGCCTGCCACCCTGGTTACTGAAGAGGCCACGTGTGATTTTAGATTTATTGCAGTACAAGAGAGATTGCACTCCTGCCACCGTTTTTAATGCAGCGTTTTCTGCTATTTTATCTGAGCACCAAGACTATGTAGCTGTTTTTACGGATGGGTCGAGACAAGGGGATTCCGTGGGTTGCTCAGTTGTTTTTCCGGATCGTGTCCTCAAGGTCCGCCTGCCTCAGACTTTTACTGTCTTTGATGCAGAATTGTCTGCGATCTTGCGGGCACTGGAGCCGATGAGACTTTCTTCCTCTCTTAAATTTCTTGTCTGTTCCAATTCACTCAGTGCCCTTCAATCCTTGCACCGTTTGTATCCGGCGGATAAAGTAGTCCAGACCATCCAGGATGCCCTCCTCCGACTACAGCGACTAGGGAAGGTTGTAGCTTTCTGCTGGGTTCCGGGGCATGTCGGCATTGCTGGGAATGAACGGGCAGATCTCGCAGCCAAGGAGGCGTGTCTTGATCCACACGTATCTCAGTGTGCTATCCCGTTGCACGCACTCACCTTGCTGTTGAGCTCCAGAGTCATGTGTCGGTGGGAGGATGAGTGGCTGGAAGTGACTGACAATAAGCTCCGTCTAGTCAAGCCCACAACGCGTGTGTGGTGTACTTCCTTTCAGCCCCATCGACGGGACGAGGTTCTCCTCACTCGGCTTCGAATAGGCCACAGCCCTATGACGCATGGCTTCCTGCTCCGGCGAGAAGACCCTCCATTGTGTGGTGCTTGCGGCGTCCAGGTCACTGTGAGCCACATTTTACTGGATTGTGTTTTATTTTATGACCAGCGGGCCTCGGCTGATTTGCCAGCGGACCTGCCAACTCTTTTAGGCAACACTCGGACGAATGTGGTTAAAGTTTTAAAGTTCTGTGCCTTGTCAAATGTTTTTACAAAGATTTTAGGGAGCGGATTTTAATTTGCTCACTGTGTGACAAGCTCGCCCATCTTTTCTGTAAGTGGCCAGCCAAGGACACATTCCTGTGTCATTCTTGTTGCTATGTTTTCCCTTCCCTTCGGTTATACTTTCTTATGTAGTAATTTCCCTCTTTTCCTGTTTTCTTTGAATGTGTTTTTCAGTTTTATTAGGTCTCTCCACATTCGTTCCTTTTAATGTGTGTCAGGGCGCTGATGACCTCGATGTTGAGCGCCCATAAACCCCAACACACACACACACACACACACGCTTTGCTACGTTATGCCCAGACATGGCTGTATCAAGCAAGATACTGCTTATGCTGTATCCAAACATTACTGGTTTATTTTTCCTACTGATCTGCATAAATTTAGAAATTTTCTATATTTAGAGCAAGCAGCCATTCATCACACCAACTAGAAATTTTGTATAAGTTGTCTAGCTTCCCCCTACAGTCACTCAACAACATCTTCCCATACAACACAGCACCATTGGCAAACAACAGCAGATTGCTGTCTGCCAAATCCTTTATGTACACTACTGGCCATTAAAATTGCTACACCACGAAGAAGACGTGCTGCAGACGCGAAATTTAACCGACAGGAAGAAGATGCTGTGATATGCAAATCATTAGCTTTGCAGAGCATTCACACAAGGTTGGCACCGGTGGCGACACCTACAACGAGCTGACATGAGGAAAGTTTCCAACAGATTTCTCATACACAAACAGCAGTTGACCAGCATTGCCTGGTGAAACGTTGTTGTTATGCCTCGTGTAAGGAGAAGAAATGCGTATCATCACGTTTCCGACTTTGATAAAGGTCGGATTGTAGTCTATCGCGATTGCGGTTTATTGTATCGTGACATTGCTGCTCGCCTCGGTCGAGATCCAATGACTGTTAGCAGAATATGGAATCGGTGGGTTCAGGAGGGTAATACGGAACGCCGTGCTGGATCCCAACGGCGTCGTATCACTAGCAGTCGAGATGACAGGCACCTTATCCGCATGACTGTAACGGATCGTGCAGCCACGTTTCGATCCCTGAGTCAACAGATGGTGACGTTTGCAAGATAACAACCATCTGCATGAACAGTTCGACAACGTTTGCAGCAGCATGGACTATCAGCTCAAAGACCATGGCTGCGGTTACACTTGACGCTGCATCACAGGCAGGAGCGCCTGCGATGGTGTACTCAACGATGAACCTGTGTGCACGAATGGCAAAACGTCACGTTTTTGGATGAATCCAGGTTCTGTTTACAGTATCATGATGGTCGCATCCGTGTTTGGTGACATCGTGGTGAACGCACATTAGAAGCGTGTATTCGTCATCACCATACTGGCTTATTACCCGGCGTGATGGTATGGGGTGCCATTGGTTATACGTCTCGGTTACCTCTTGTTCGCAATGACGGCACTTTGAACAGTGGACGTTACATTTCAGATGTGTTACAACCCGTGGCTCTACCCTTCATTCGATCCCTGCTGAAACCCTCTATTTCAGCAGCATAATGCATGACCACATGTTGCAGGTCCTGTACGGGTCTTTCTGGATACAGAAAATGTTCGACTGCTGCCCTGGCGAGCACATTCTCCAGATCTCTCACCAATTGAAAACGTTTGGTCAATGGCGGCCGAGCAACTGGCTAGTCACAATACGCCAGTCACTACTCTTGATGAACTGTGGTGTCGTGTTGAAGCTGCATGGGCAGCTGTACCTGTACACGCCATCCAAGCTCTGTTTGACTCAGTGCCCAGGCGTATGAAGGCCGTTATTAAGGCCAGAGGTGGTTGTTCTGGGTACTGATTTCTCAGGATCTATGCACCCAAATTGCGTGAAAATATAATCACGTCAGTTCTAGTATAATATATTTGTCCAATGAATACCCGTTTATCATCTGCATTTCTTCTTGGTGTCTATAGAGAATAATAGCAATCCTTTCACACTTCCCTGGAGCACTCCTGATGATATCTTTCTCTCTGATGAACACTCATCATTGAGGACTGTAATGTAATAAAATAATTTTTTTTATTATTTTGTGACTATTAGTGTAACGTAATAAAATAAAATATGACCTGTGACTTATATAAAAAAGAAACACACATTAATGCAATGGCTCAGCGTAAAAGAGAAATAACTAATGTAGGAATATTATTAACAGCGTAATATGTTGTTTAATTTAGCCAGACGTGTATAAGCACTCATTAAACTAGCTCAGTTCTCAGGGTAGTTACGTAATCATCGATAATTAATTGTCCTTTTCTTATGTATCCAACACTACAGATATTATTCCAGGCTCGTGAGAAGTCATGTGCTTATTGCACCAGAGAATATTTGCCAAGTCTGTTCGAAGTACACTACTGTAATACGTAACTTATCGTGGTTTCGTCTCGATTCCCCAATATAAGATAACAAGAGTAGCATCTACAAATGAAATCCTATAATGGAACTGGAATCCTGTGACCAGACCTTTCCTGCCTGTTATCTCGTTCTATAAAGAAAATCTGTAAATAAAATTGTTAAATTATTGGTAGCTGCCTCTGGTCCCATGGGATTTTAAATAAAGTTAGTTGTCCTACCCGACGGCACGTCTCGTAGAAGAGCTAAAAGAAAAATGTTAAAGATTTTTTAAGATGGTGCCTAACAATGAAAATTCTTTGTTAAGGCCCATATCTACTTAAGGCAGTCTAGGTATCAGACTCACAACAGATTGACCACATACACAAATCCTTTTGACAAAATAACCATTGTATTTTTCGGGTTTTAAGTACAAGTTACATTATCAACTGGTACAGCAAGATGAGCTTTACACAAGAATATCCTCTTAGGTCTGAAGCCAAGCTGATAAGATAAGCAAATGACAAAGGAAGGATAGTTCATGCACAGAAGCGCAAGAGTCCATGGAATAACATGTCCATTGTAGTTCTATCTGTTCTTCTTTGGCGTACTTGTCAATTATTTATAAAATATATCGTAATATTTAGTTCACAAACTACGTATTGGCTTCTGTCTCGGGTTCATCTAATGCTTTTACTGACATTTTGCCAGCACGAGTGGCTGGCATTGTCAAAGCTTCACCCTCCATTGCCGGTGGTGAACTGGAGCCGAGCTCGCAGCCGCAGACTATATGTACCTGGCGCGCCAATGTCCGAGGGCTTCTCCGCGGTCATTCCCGGTGCGGTTCTCCTCTTGCTACCTGCGATGGTCGTTCGCTGCAGTACGGGAAGCCAGGACCCGTTTACCTTAAGGCTTTCCTCTTTCTTGTTGAAACTGTTCGCGTGGTTTTGTATTTCTACAGCTTCTCTGAACAAGTACGTGTGATAGTGCTTCTCTACAGCCAGAACTTCTGTGTTGGCGAATTTTATTACGTGGTGGTCTCACTCAGTGAGTGCCCTGCCACAGCAGGTTTCTCCACCTGCCCCAACCTGCAATGTCGCTTATGCTCTTTGATCCTGGTGTTAACTGATTGTCCAGTCATTCCGACATAAACTTTTCCACATGTGCATGGTATACGGTATATTACCGACATTGCGAGTGGGGTCCCTTTTCTCCTTCGCCGATCTAAGACACTCTTTGATCTTCGGTTTGAAAATCGTCTTTATGCCATGTTTTCGAAATATACGGCCGATTCTGTCCGTCACTCTGGGAATGTATGGCAGAAAGGCCGTACCCCACATTTCCTTTTCTGATTCCTTACTTCGCCGAGTGTTTGGCTCTGTTGTTGTTGTTGTGGTCTTCAGTCCTGAGACTGGTTTGATACAGCTCTCCATGCTACTCTATCCTGTGCAAGCTTCTTCATCTCCCAGTATTTACTGCAGCCTACATCCTTTTGAATCTGCTTAGTGTACTCATCTCTTGGTCTCCCTCTACGATTTTTACCCTCCATGCTGCCCTCCAGTACTAAATTGGTGATCCCTTGATGCCTCAGAACATGTCCTAGCAACTGATCCCTTCTTCTAGTCAAGTTGTGCCACAAACTCCTCTTCTTCCCAATTCTATTCAATACCTCCTCGTTAGTTATGTGATCTACCCATCTAATCTTCAGCATTCTTCTGTAGCACCACATTTCGAAAGCTTCTATTCTCTTCTTGTCTAAACTATTTATCGTCCACATTTCACTTCTATACATGGCTACACTCCATACAAATACTTTCAGAAACGACATCCTAACACTTAAATCAATACTCGACGTTAACAAATTTCTCTTCTTCAGAAACGCTTTCCTTGCCATTGCCAGTCTACATTTTATACCCTCTCTACTTCGACCATCATCAGTTATTTTGCTCCCCAAATAGCAAAACTCCTTTACTACTTTAAGTGTCTCATTTCCTAATCTAATACCCTCAACATCACCCGACTTAATTCGACTACATTCCATTATCCTCGTTTTGCTTTTGTTGATGTTCATCTTATATCCTCCCTTCAAGACACCATCCATTCCGTTCAACTGCTCTTTCAAGTCCTTTGCTGTCTCTGACAGAATTACAATGTCATCAGCGAACCTCAAAATTTTTATTTCTTCTCCTTGGATTTTAATTCCTACTCCGAATTTTTCTTTTGTTTCCTTCACTGCTTGCTCAATATACAGATTGAATAATATTGGTGAGAGGCTACAACCCTGTCTCACTCCCTTCCCAACCACTGCTTTCCTTTCACGTCCCTCAACTCTTATAACTGCCATCTGGTTTCTGTACAAATTGTAAATAGCCTTTCGCTCCCTGTATTTTACCCCTGCCATCTTTAGAATTTACAATTCAGTCAACATTGTCAAAAGCTTTCTCTAAGTCTACAAATGCTAGAAACGTAGGTTTGACTTTCCTTAATCTAGCTTCTAAGATAAGTCGTAGGGTCAGTATTGCCTCACGTGTTGCAATATTTCTACGGAATCCAAACTGATCTTCCCCGAGGTTGGCTTCTACCAGTTTTTCCATTCGTTTCTAAAGAATTCGCGTTAGTATTTTGCATCCGTGACTTATTAAACTGATAGTTCGGTAATTTTCACATCTGTCAGCCCCTACTTTCTTTGGGATTGGAATTATTATATTCTTCTTGAAGTCTGAGGGTATTTCGCCTGTCTCATACATCTTGCTCACCAGATGGTAGAGTTTTGTCGGGTATGGCTCTCCCAAGGCCGTCAGTAGTTCTAATGGAATGTTGTCTGCTCCCGGGGCCTTGTTTCGACTCAGGTCTTTCAATGCTCTGTCAAACTCTTCACGCAGTATCATATCTCCCATTTCATCTTCATCAACATCCTCTTCCATTTCCATGATATTGTCTTCAAGAACATCGCCCCTGTATAGACCCTCTATATACTCCTTCCACCTTTCTGCTTTCCCTTCTTTGGTTAGACTGGGTTTCCATCTGAGATATTGATATTCATACAAGTGGTTCTCTTTTCTCCAAAGGTCTCTTTAATTTTCCTGTAGACAGTATCTATCTTACCCCTAGTGAGATAAGCCTCTACATCCTTACGTTTGTCCTCTAGCCATCCCTGCTTAGCCATTTTGCACTTCCTGTTTATCTCATTTTTGAGACGTTTGTATTCCTTTTTGCCTGCTTCATTTACTGCATTTTTATATTTTCTCCTTTCATCTATTAAATTCAATATTTCTTCTGTTACCCAAGGATTTCTACTAGCCCTCGTCTTTTTACCTATTTGATCCTCTGCTGCCTTCACTACTTCATCTCTCAAAGCTACCTATTCTTCTTCTACTGTATTTCTTCTGCCATTCCTGTCAATTGTTCCCTTATGCTCTCCCTGAAACTCTGTACAACCTCTGGTTTAGTCAGTTTATCCAGGTCCCATCTCCTTAAATACCACCTTTTTGCAGTTTCTTCAGTTTTAATCTATAGTTCATAACCAATAGATTGTGGTCAGAGTCCACATCTGCCCCTGTAAATGTCTTACAATTTAAAACCTGGTTCCTAAATCTCTGTCTTACCATTATATAATCTATCTGCAACCTGTCAGTGTCTACAGGCTTCTTCCATGTATACAACCTTCTTTTATGATTCTTGAACCAAGTGTTAGCTATGATTAAGTTGTGCTCTGTGCAAAATTCTACCAGGCGGCTTCCTCTTTCATATCTTAGCCCCAATCCATATTCACCTACTACGTTTCCTTCTCTCCCTTTTCCTACTACCGAATTTCAGTCACCCATGACTATTAAATTTTCATCTCCCTTCACTATCTTAATAATTTCTTTTATTTCATCATACAGTTCTTCAATTTCTTCGTCATAATTTCTTTTATTTCATCATACAGTTCTTCAATTTCTTCGTCATCTGGAGAGCTAGTTGGCATCGAACCAAATATAGAAATTAAAATGGCACAGTCCAGGTGAGTTTTGAACTCACAACCCTCCATTCAACAGTTTAGTTTTATAACCACTAAACCATGGTACTACTCAGCTCCTTCTGCGACAATATGAACAGCTTTAAATGTAAGAGAGCCAAGCGAAATCTCTGCAAAACTACATCCAAGATTTAACGTCTCTCTATTTTGTGGTATCTGTACACAATTCTACATCTATACTCTGCAAACCATCGTGAAGTACATGGCAGTGGATATGTCCTATTGTACCAGTTGTAAGGGCTTTTCCATTCCATTCACACATGGAGCATGGGAAGAATATCTGTTTAAATGCCTCTGTGTATGTTGTAATTAGTCTGACCTTGTCCTCATGATCTCAATGGGTTTGATACATAGGGATTTGTGGTATATTCCTAAAGTCATTATTTAAAGCTGATTTTTGAAACTCTGTAAGTAGGTTTTCACAAGATCTATCTCCAAGTTTAGTTTGACCAGAATTTCTGTTGACATTCACCCAAGTGTCAGACAAAGCTGTGACCATTCGTGCTGCCATTCTCTGTATACATCAATATTTCCCGTGAGTCCTGCTTGGTACGGATCTCACTCTCACTTGAGCAATATTCTAGGATGGGTGACATAAGTGATTTGTGAACAATCTACTTTGTAAACTGATTGCACTTCCTCATTACTCTACCAGTAAATCAGAGTCTGCTACCTGCATTACCCATGATTGAACCTATGTGATCATTCCACTTTGTATCCCCACAAAAAGATACGCACAGGTATTTATATGAGTATACCAATTCCAACTGTGACTCATTGATACTGCAGTCACAGCATACTGCATTTTTTTGTATTGTGAAGGGAACAATTTTACATTTCTGAAAAATTAAAGCAAGTTACCAGTCTCTGCACCACATTGAAATCTTAGCAGTATCTGAATGAATATCTGTGCAACTTCTTTCAGACAGTACTTTGCTATAGATAACAGCATTATCTGTGAAAATCTGAGGACGCTATTAAAATACACAACATGGGCAGCAAGGGTCTCAACACACTTCCCTGCAATATCTATGACTCCATCCGAGATAACTTAGTGCATCCTCCCAAACAAAAAATGATTAGCCCAGTCACAAATTTTTTTGATACACCCACCTACAGTTGTAATCTTGATCATAATTATACGTGTGGTACTAGTCAAATGCTATTTAGAAATCGAGAAATAATACATTTACCTGACTACATCTATTCATGCCTTTCAGTATGTCGTGTGAGAAAAGTGTTAGTTGGGTTTCACATGACTGATGTTTTAGAAATCCATGCTGGCTGGCGTGGAGCTAACCATTCTCTGTGAGGTACCACATTATGTTTGAGCTCATAATATGTTCTAAGATTCTGCAACAAATGGATATGAAGGATATTGGATGCTAGTTTTGAGGACACTTCTGCTACACATCTTGTATGTAGGTGAAATGTAGTCTTTCTTCCGAGTACTGGGCACAGTTTTTTGTTCAGGGTATTATGACAGAGTACAGTTAACAGAGGACCAACTGAGCTGCAAATTGGGTGTAGAATCTGGTAGGGATTCCATTTGGCTCCGGGATTTGTTCAGTGAGTAAGTAAACTCTTTACTGACCGCAAATGTTAAGCACACAATTTGTTGTAAGATCAGAACTATTGTTTTAACTTGTATTAGGAAACAATTGGGCAGAATAACATATTCTGCTGTTAAACAATGGAAAATTCCGGGCTGGAATAACGACAATAATATGAAAAGGATAGGTTACTATTCACCATGTAATGAGATTTGAGATTGCAGACAGACACAACAACCCTGCTAAACAAGTAAGCTTTCAGCCAAAAGACCTTCTTGTGAATCAGACAACACACACACACACACATACACACACACACACACACACACACACACACAGACACACACACACACACAAAAAAAACACAATCACTATCCCTGGGTGCAGAGGCCAGGCTAGAGTTAGAAGTGAGCACAGAAATAATTAATAATTCATTTCGACATCAGAAATGCCATGTGGGACCAGGCAATTAATTCCATTTAAATGAGACATAACTGGCTTGTATGAACCCTGCAGTCAACAAAATATTTTCTGTTCAATTTTCTACATGTTGCTTTCTGTTTTGATCACATTGTTGCTTGCGTACTTACAAATATATCATTGCCTTGGGTTAAAGTGAATATACCAGAACACTAATTTATTATCTGTAATTAATACTGTACTGTATTCCATTTTATGTAATATATTGCATGTTTGAAAATTACAATTTTTGCAAAAATATTTACCATATTGATCCAGTTTAGCATCTATATCCCTCCATGATTTGGCCTCCTCCAAAATGTTCTTAAAACCTCCATCATCTATATTGTACAAGAAGTTGTGCCACCTCAACTGTTCAAAAAGTTTTTCTTTTTCCATCATTTCCATTGTGTGCATGATGCACCCATCAACATGAAATATGTGCCCCCTGCCACTGCTGGCTCAGCCGTCAGTGTCAGAACAAAGCAAAGAATGCACCTGCAGGTGCTCACAGCTACCGGCCACAGCAGTGAATCTGTACAGTGAGACAGACTTGCGCCACCTGAGGCAGTTGCTTGTTGGTTGTAGCAAGGAAGCTGTCCTTTGTGTGATCTACACAATGTGATAACACACATCTGAATGATACATCCTGTCTGCCACAGCTCGAGATCACAGACTGCACAGGTGAGCCCTGTTTTGTGTGGCCAGGTATTAAGGGGGCAGAACTTGTCTCGTTATGTGATTTACAAAGTAATGAGAGTCAATATGTAAGACATAGGAGATCCATGATTACAGTTTTCAGAGTTTAATAGAGCTTTGGGAGACCTGAGATCAAATAAGGCTGAAGGGCTTGAGGTCATTCATTCAGAATTTATGAAATTATTGGGGGAAGTGGAGCCAAATAACTATTGAAATTAGTGTGTAGAATCAAGATATAGTTGATGTACCGTCAGACTTTCGTGAAAATATCAGCCACTCAGTCCTGCAGATATCTGGAACAGATAAGTTGATCACTATGTAAATATACAGAAGAATGGAAAAGAAAATGGAGATCTGTTAGATGATGATCAGTTTGACTTTTGGAAAGGTAAAAGCACCACAGAGACAATCCTGATGTGATTGTTGGTGAAAGTAAGCCTGAAGGTAAATCAAGCCACCTACATAGAATTTGTCAATCCAAAAAAAGCATTTGACAATGTAAAATGGTGCAAGATTTTCAAAATTATTAGAAAAATAAGAATAAGCTATAGGGAAAGATAGATAGTATACAGTATTACAACAACTGAGAGCAAACAAAGAGAATGGAAGAACAAGACTGAAGTGGTTTGGATTAAAAAGGGTGTGAGACAGGAAGGAAGCAATGTCTTTCGAAAGGGATTAAAATTAGATAAGATTCGCTGAATTCGCTGATGACATTGGACATTTATGTCCTCAGCGAAAGAGGAGAACAATTAAGGGACATTCTGAGTGGAATAAATATTTTAATGAGAATGGAGTATGGAAAAAGAGTAAATTCATGAAAGGCAAAAGTAATGAGAAGTGTCAGAAATGATATTAGCAAGAAACTTAACGTTGCAAACTGGGACTGTGAATTAGACAAAGGTAAGGAATTCTCCCACTTTGGAAGCAAAATAAGACATGACAGATGAAACAAGCAGGACATACAAAGCCAATTAGCACAAGCAAAGAGGGTATTCTTGGCAATGAGAAGTCTGCTAGTATCAAATATTGGTCTTAGTCTGAGAAAGAAACTTCTGAGTGTGTACTGCATATTTGGAGCGCAGCATTGTACAGTATTGAATCATACACTGATGGAAAACTGGAAAAGAAGAGAATCAAATTGTTTGAGATGTGCTGCTGTAGAAGGATGTTGCAAATTAGATGGACTGATAAGATAAGAAAGAGTAGATTCTTTGCAGAATTGGCAAAGAAAAGAGCATACGGAAAACACTGACAAGACGAAGAGGCAGGATGATAGTACAAGTGTTAAAACTTCAGGGAATAACCTCCATGGTATTAGAGGGAGCTGTAGAGAGTAAAAAAAACTGTAGGGGAAGACAGACATTAGAATACATCAAACAAGTTATTGAGGACTCATGGTGCAAGTGCTAGCTTGGGAAGAAGAGGTTGGCACAAGAGAGGAATTCGTGGCAGACTGCATTAAACCAGTCAGCAGATTGATGGTTAAAAAAATTGAGGTGTTAGTAATGCACACATTCTTTTTGCAGGAATTACTTCAACTGCTGATGTGTAATGGTCAGTACTCCTCTTTGCGTACTCCCTCTACTCGGAGTAGCACACAGAGCGTGCTGACCTTGTGGTGGTTGTGGTGATTCTTGAGCTCGTAAATTAAGCCTAGTGGCTGCAATATGCCTACATGAGTACTGTAGCTTCTGTGGACTCACAAAAGAATGAATCTTGTCATGACTTCTGCATGGAACTGCTTAAAGGAAACTATATTTCATCTAAGGGCTGACTGCACACGTGTACATTGTGAAACACAATAAAATTCATTGGAGCACTGAATGCAGTGCTTAGTATCACAACAAAACAGTTGAATATATTGATTGTAAAAAAGCAGTTTGTACATCAGGAATAGCTTTCATTACAATTTCTGCAATTTCAATCAAACTTCTTTCCGTTACCGGACTTGAATTCTACATGCTACAGATATAAGGCCTACAAAATTCAGCTTTTGCATTAAATTAATGCTTAACAGTACATATTACATTATTGTCATCAGTGCTTATTGCTGATGAGTGTCCATTATGTCCTAAGACTCCCATTCGTTTCTGCGACAAAGATGTCTCCCATCAACAATAATTTTTTATAATACCGCAAGGTGGATTTGTATATCTGCGAGATTTAAAGTTCATAAAAATATGTTGGTGGGAAAATACATTGTCATCAACTAGTCGTTGAAGATATATGAAATTTCAACAATCTTTAGAAACAAAAAATGGATAGCGGTAGTTCTTATTTCCTTGGTCGTTAAGTACACATCATTGTACATGAATATTAGGGGTCAACTGAACGTATTGATACCATATGTCAGCATTATCCAAGGATATACTGATGATGTGGTGTGTAACGTCATACATGCACAAAGGAAAAGAACAGCTCACTGACAGTTTTTTTTCTTCTTTTCCAAGGTATAGATTACGTTGAAAGTTGAAAATTGTGTTGTGAATCTTCAAAGCCGACTAATGTGAATACAAAAACCTTGTGGTGGCATAGGTATCTGTAGCGTAGCCTGATGCACAAGTTAGTCTGAGAAGTGGCAGTTTGGTTGTGAGTTGGTAAAGTGGTATCGAAGGCTTCAGTTAATAACACCACAGTAAGTGTACTGCTAAGTGCAACATAATCACAAATGTGTGTCATAAATTTGAAACATTTTGACTGTGAGGTAGCTAAGAGCCTAATAATCACACAGAGAATAGTCAAATGTGCCTGACTTTTGGGAAATAACATGTTTAATTTAAGTACAGTAGAAAATATGCAGTTCTTTACTTACATCATTCAGCTCACTGCAACTCTTCTATAGCTGATTTTACTTTCCTATGTTTTACATTAAACTGGTTCAGCAAACCACACATTTTTGAATAAAATTCTTTAGAAGTGGTATTGTGTCTCTCAAGGCACAGCATATTTTAAAATTCTTGACAAAGTTTGTATGCAGAAAAATAATATTAGAGCTGTCACAAAAACATGCTCCATACAGGGAACTAGCCTAGCACTTGATGAAGCCAGAAAGTAAGCTTATAACAAAAATTATTGTATTTGATATAGGCTTTACTGTTGAGATAAAAAATGCATATTGTAAATGAAGTAATTGAAAATACAGGATGAATGTGTGGTGCCGATGAAATCGACACCAACATCGATGCATCCATCTTTGAATCTAGCTAAGATTATCTTTGGCCTCTTCCACCATGTCCAGTTCTTTGTGAGCCTTGCTTGTGTTTGGGTGAATAAATGAACTACTGCTAAATTGGGGTTGTTTGGTGTAACTAACCCGAACATTTCCCTCACTGGTGACCCCGAGTTGTAACGTCTTCCGTTTTCGCCATTTTACTGTGTCTGCGACCTCCACGTCGGTTATTTTCACGTGTATTACATTGACACAGCATTCGAACAATGATTTCGGCCCAGTGCCTAACGCCGGATTTTGTGATTGACATGCATCGTGTTGCGGGCAATGTACACCCGCCAGGACTCCAGCACGATTCCTATCACTCGCCGATTTCGCCGGACGTTTTCGAGCCTGCAACAATAAGTGAGGTTAGGAGTGTGCATGACTCCAGCTATCAAATGCCTTTGTTCCCATCACATGTGCCCTCCCTCATCGACTGTGCAGTTACCTCTTACGGATCTCCGTGCAGTGCGGGACCATTGCCGATTTCTGCAAATGCTTCGTTGGACAACCTACCACCACCAGGACATCGATTTGCCTTGCCGCAATCCGTGCAGCACCACGCGGATACCTGCCGCGTGGCCAGAACTGCTTTGTTCACAGGTCTACCTCCTCAGCATCTGACCACGCCTGCACCTGCCTCGGTTCAGCATCACCACATGCCTTCCTCCTTCAAATGGTTCAAATGGCTCTGAGCACTATTGGACTCAACTGCTGTGGTCATTAGTCCCCTAGAACTTAGAACTAATTAAACCTAACTAACCTAAGGACATCACACACATCCATGCCCGACTGTAGCGCCTAGAACCGCTCGGCCACTCCGGCCGGCCCTTCCTCCTTTGATACCTTGGCCTGCAACAGGAACAATAATTTGTTATCTGTGCCTGACCTCCACCTCTGTCCCAGTGCTATGCCTCAGTGTTTTGTGCCGCGACATTCACCTTATCGGCACACTGTTTTGAGTGGAGTGACTATCTCAGTGAACATTCACACATTCCGTCCCACGTTCAACATCATTTGCCACACTGTGCTTCTGAACAGCCCTCACCTCTGCAGCCTCCCTGCAACACAGGTGGCTCCGGCTCTGATCATACGTCGAGCTTTCCGCAGACTAACACGCATTCTTAAACTTTGAACTTTTTCTCATGTGTCACCCCCGCGCCGGCTCCAGGCGAGCTTCTGCTACCGTTCTCAGCACATCTTGGTGCCTCATCCACATCGGCCTTCCGCTTTGCGTCAATCCGAATACACCCGCAACAATTTGTGCTTCCATAACTGCAATCAGCACATTACGGTGTCTCAGCCGTGTCAGCCTTCCGCGTCAAGACGGATTGCGCTCAACCACGGCGTGTCACCTCCATGCTGCCACTCGAACAGCTGTTGTTGCCACATCCCCTGAAGGCACACTCTCCTGGAATACTACAGCAACAACAGCTCGTTTTAGGCAGTGCTCCGATGAACTCAACCCAACCTGTTCTTCTGAACATTCTACGACACTTACCGACGCTGCTGCTGTTTAATCCCGACAGAGCTACTACCTGGTTCAGAATTTCAGATGAAGTGCTCGACCATTACAAACTCGACGAGTCAACTAGGTTTCTGTGCCTCACCTGCACGACCAGGAGGACTTGATTGCTGACCTGGTCGATGCCCCGGACTCATCTACCTGGTACACTCTAGCCAAAACGACAGTTCTACGTCGGCTTGCACGCTCAACTGACGCAGCAATACGGCAAGTGCTCCACGTCGAGCAACTAGGCAAAGACAAACCTTCCCAGCTCTGGAGATGGCTACGTGCCCTGGTCAGCGCCGATCTACTCTCTGACACAGCTCTCCTTGCCATCTTGTCGGATAAACTCTCCACACATCCGCTTTGCTCTGGCTCAGAGGTCTCCCAAACCTGTCGAGCAAAGAATGACACTTGCTGACGAGCTACATGATGCATCATTGCTCTATTTCGCCAGCCACTGCCTACCTGACAAGTCTCAGGATCATGCTCATCGTCCTGCGGCCGGACGCGGCTGGGGCCGCATTGCGCCAACCATTCCACTCGCTCAGGGAAGCAGTAAACAAGCTACTGGGATGTTACCGGCTCCTCCCATGGTCACGCCCCCTCCTGCAACCGAGAATGCCGCGGCCACCGAACCTCGGCCACCGCCACTGGCAACGAATGTTCCGCAGGAAATGCAACCGTACTACCCGTACTGTTACTTCCACACATGGTTTGGTGAGGCGGCACGGAACTGCAGTCCACCCTGCTACTTCCCAAACGCCAATCGCAGGTAGGTCCAGGTGCCGTCTCCTCCGCACAACATGACAGGCATCCCCCCAGTGCTCCATTCTGTCTGGGAACGACCAGATAATTGCGGATGCCTTTACATTAAAGACATTTCGTCGGGATACCTTTTCCTAGTGGACATAGATGCCGATGTTTCGCTGCTGCCTACGTCCTTAGCGTCGTCGAACATCCACCCTCATCATACTTCACTGCAGGCCGTGAATTCAACTAAACTACAATGCTTGGGTTCAACTTCCCACGTCGTCTCACCCTCCACAAACTGCAAACTCGAGTGGACTTTTTTAGTGTGCGAAATTGACGAACCTATACTAGGCATTGACTTATTGCAACACCACAAACTTTCACCAGACCTAGTGCGAAACACCGTGTTTCATCACCCGTCCAAGGCTCACTTCTCCTTTGCTCCGTCGAGCAAACCCCCCCGTGATACATCGGTCCAGGCTCATCTCATCCGTACATGCTCGTCTCTGTCAACGATGTTACAAGAAACAGCACACAAGTGCCTTGTCAAGCTTGAAAATGTCGCTCGCCTACACAAGGAAAACTTTGAGCTCTCCCTCTGGCTCCACGAAACTCAGCTCCAGCTCTCCGATGAAGCAAAGGAATTACAGACACTACAGCAAGGACAAAGCAAGGTCAGTAAGTGCGCCAAAACTGCTTCCCCTCCCAGCAATCGAGCCTCCGTCTGTTTACCTCCCACTACCCCTCGCAACTGTGCTATCAAGACTGCCATAACATGTACTGACAGCTCTGCAGGGCCACACCCTCTTAACACGGCAGCGTTTGGCACTCGGCCAGACACAAGTTTGCATGCGCGACGAGCATCACATGTTCCCAAACTGACGGCTCCTACTCCACCCCTCGCAAGACAGCACCTCAAACTATGCAACTTCGGCTCCTGCACGCCGCCTTGCGAAACCCACTGACAAGACCAACAGTGCACTCGCGGCAAGTGTTTCGCTCGCGACCGTGCTACCACATGCCGCGCCCTCAGACAATGGACTCACTAACGGCTCACGAGCTCACCCGACCATGGTGCCACTGCTTCGGGCCGGCGACCATCTTGTTGCGTTGACTCCTGGGACACTTTGCCGCCTCGACTCCCGTCGGATCCGCCGAGTGGCTCCGAACACCATGACCATGCCTCGCCTGCCCCGCCCGCCACACATTGTAAACAAACATCCTCCCGCGCCGCCAGCAACATTTCTGTCATCACCAATGGCACGATTCACAAGCTATGCCTCACGCCAGGTCCCCTGATCTCCAATAGACCAGATCGACTTTGTCCCGAGTGCCTCTCCGACCTGATTTCTGAACTAATAAGCTTTGGCATCATTGGACCCTCTGCCAGTAGCTGGTTTATGCCCATACATATGACACCCAAGAAAGACGGGTCCTGGCACATGTGCGGAGACTACCGTCAACTAAACGCACGAACATTTATGGACACCTACCAAACATTGCCAACTTTACCAGTTCCCTCGCAGGTGCGGCCACGTTCTCTGTCATTGATTACAAACAGGCCTACCACCAGATCCCCATGGCACCTGAAGACATTGAGAAGACAGCAATCACCACCCCGATTGTGTTATTTCAGTTTCGATTCATGCCCTTCGGTCTGAAAAACGCAACCCAGACCTGACAACACTTCATCAATGAAGTGCTATTCGACCTAAAATTCTGCTTTCCATATCTTGATGACGTTCTTGTGTTCAGCTTCTCTGTCGAGGACAACATTCGACATGTGGAAAATGTTATGAACACTCTCGCAGCAGCAGGCATCGAGACCAACCAGGACAAATTGCAGCTACATCAACCCGCGGTCACTTTTATTGGTTTTCGGGTCTCTGCCGACGGCATTTCACAGCCCCCTGAGAAAGTACAAACAATACTAAACCTACCCACACCTTCGTCATTCAAAGAGCTCTGACGCTTTCTGGGGACGGTTAATTATTATCGCCAACATCTATCTCAGGCTATGGAGATTCAGGCTCCACTGACGGACACCTTGGCAAGCACCAACGCTTCTGGATCTCGGCCCGTTCCATGGACCCCTGCTATGACTGACTCTTTCACTGCCCTCAAAAATCTTCTTGCCGAGGCCTGCACCATCGCGCATCCTCATCCCAATGTGCAGCTTTTCATCGTCACAGACGTGAGCGATACTGCCATCGGCGCTGTCCTTAGCCAGACAATTGACGGCCAAACTTCGCCTTTGCAGTTCTTCTCGCGCAAGCTCACCAATGCACAACGAAAATATTCCGCATCTGACAGGGAGTCGCTCGTGGTCTACGAAGCGATCAAGCATTTTAAGACTGACGTTGAGGGGCGCTCTTTCTATGTTTTAATGGGCCACAAACCCCTGGCTGCAGCCATTACAAACCCGCCAGCTGACCCGCCTCCTCGCCGCTTCAGATACACTGACTTCATATCTCAGTTCACCACTGATGTCAGACACATAAAGGGTGCTGACAATATAGTTGCTGATTTCCTTTCACAAGTCGACGCCGTCCATTCACTGTGGGACTTCTCTGAACTGCCTAATCTCCAACCCACCGACGAGGAAACACAAAACCTGATTTCAGACTCTACATCTTCACTACACTTCGTCCGCACCACCTTCCCTGGCATTTCTGGTGAGATCTGGTGCGACGACAGTATGGGCATGTTATGCCCCCACATCCTAACCATGCTCCATCAAGCTGTCTTCAACGCATTGCATAATTTAGCTCACCCCGGTGTTCGCGCATCTGCCAGCTTCGTAGTGGAGTGCTTTGTGTGGAGAAATGTCAACAAGGACTGCCAGCAATGGGCACGCTCCTGCATCGCTTGCCAACGCTGCAAAGTACACAAGCACACTTCACCCCCCCCCCCCCTCCCCGCCTTTTTGATCCCTCCTGGGCGTTTCCAGCATATTCATATTGACGTTGTCGGTCCTCTCCCCCCTCTAACGACTTTCGTTATGTTCTCTTGTCTATCAACCGAACAACTCGCTGGGTCGAGGCTGTCCCCCTCCCCAATACTACGGCAGAAACTGTTGATCGAGCTTTCGTCGAGTCATGGGTATCGCATTTTGGATGTCCAACTATCATCACGACTGACCAGGGCAGACAATTTGAGTTGGCCCTGTTCAACGAGATTTGTAACATTTGCGGCATCCGGTGCATCCATACCACAGCAAGTAATGGGCTAGTTGAGCGCTGGCACCGCACTTTCAAGGCGGCTCTTCGATGCCACGATTCTCTATGGACGGAGGCCCTTCCCCTTGTGCTACTCGGCATTCGTGCAATCTATAAGGAAGACCTCAAAGGCACAATAGCCGAGTTCGTGTACGGCCAGAACATTGTTCTCACTGGCGAACATGTGAGCCCTTCCACTTCTCTCCCTCAGTCTGACCTACCTTCCTTCATGAACTGCGTCAGACGCCACTTCATCAACCTCCATATCCCTCTGCCTGCCAGCCACTCCTGCCCTAAGGTTCACATCCCGAAATCTGAGTACAATTGCGAGTACATCATGCTCCAAGATGACACTGTCTGTGCTCCCCTCCAACCTCTATATACCGGCCCGTACCGAGTTCTCCGGCACTCAGCCAACACCTATGACATCCAGATGAAAGATTCAGCTGTTACAGTGTCTCTCAACAGACTTAAGCCTGCTCATGTCGAGCCATCTTCTACCCCCCTTCAGGCCACGACCACGCCACTCACTGTCATGGCTCACGACGCTCCGACCCCTCCCTCCACATCGGACTTACACACTCAGTCGAGTGACTTCCAGCTTCAGTTGTCGAGCTCTCCTCTGACCTCGACCTCTACTTCGGTCTCACACACTCCATCGAGTGACCACATGCTCCCCACATCAAGCTTACCTATGATCACGCTCTCGCCGCCAGGCCCTTCGTCGGACCCTTTGACCTCTCCACCATTGCCTGCCTCACCCTGCCGAGGCTTCTCACGCCCCCCCCCCCCCCTCCCCCATCTTGAACGTACCCTCGCTCGAGGTGTTTGTGCCTGTCCCCCCGTACATAATCCGTGACATCTCAATAATACTGCACGATTATACACTGTTCGTCGTGTTTCTCTTCATCCAGTGCCCATGCTACAACCTCCGCCATTCCCTACCACCTGGTGAAATGTGTTTCCCTCCCGCCCAACGTCAACCTGGACATGCTTCGTGTGTTCGCCATGCCCACCAGAGACATCGCCGCCGTCACTCTGTTCCATCTGCAAACTGCCGACCTACCTGTCGCCACACGACCAGCATGCCCAGTTCGACACCCGGCTCGCTTCAACGACTTCCAGGTTCGGTGGCCCAACCTTCCTTCACGAAATCTACCCACACAGCTCCCCGACGACACTGTCGAGCTGACCATGGTCCGGCTCCCACGGACCACTCCTGCTGACGCCATAGTCACCCCCCCCCCCCAGTCTCTCAAGAGTACTCCGTACTGTGGGGGGGGGGGGGGGGCTGGCTATGTGGCGCCGATGGAATCGACACCAACATCGATGCATCCATCTTTGAATCTAGCTACGATTATCTTTGGCCTCTTCCGCCATGTCCAGTTCTTTGTGAGCCTTGCTTGTGTTTTGGGTGAATAAATGAACTACTGCTAAATGGGGGTTGTTTGGTGTAACTAACCCGAACATTTCCCTCAAATGTATTGTATTGTAAATGAGGTGATTATACTATTTTGGCTGACCTATGTACACTTATTCTTTCACCATTATGTGTACATGTTCCTTCCCTATTCTTCCTTAAAATAATACAACAAGAAATTTATTTCTATTTGGTGTTCACAAAATTTAGGGAGCAGGAATGCGTTCTAAAAAGAATAGTTGTTGCTTTAACTTATTGTTTGTTTTAACAAAACATGTTTGAACTGTGTACCATTTCAGGGACCCATTATTCATTCCATTTAAACATACACTAAGAGGCTGTACACACAATTTGTATTTACATTGATTAGTTTAGAACTGACAAGGACTGAAGTGGCTACAGAAAGCTGTGGGAAAAGAAATGATTTTATCAAAGAAAGAAATTTACTTACCCACATTAGTGAAGGAATTGGGATCAGATGCTTTCTGGAATTATTGAAGGCTTGATGAGAGATGCTTTTCTAAGCTGCTGAAGCACATTAAGTTACACTCAAAGAAAAAGGATACTGGTACAGTAATAAGAGAAGCAGTGAGCTGTGAGGAGCAGCTCTTCAATGTATCAAGTTTTCTAGCTATTAACAGAACTTAGCAAGCTCTCTAATTCAGTTATTGTGTAAAATTATTCCTGAAATCTGCAGCATTACTTACAGGTGTTCAGGAAATACATCATGGTAAAGCAAATCAGAAACAACAATGATCAAGGGCACGTGGATTCAAAGGTCAATGGAAACCATCCCATCAAAGACAGATAACATATATCCACAGGACATGTGGCCTGCAACTCACAAAGTGTCATAATGATTCTCCACTGGCAAAAGATTCCAGAATAGTCCCCCAATTTAGATCTCTGCGGGGGGACTACAAATGGAGAAGTGATCATGAGGAAAAGCTTGAACAATCTACAAATGGATATTGTTTCTACACGTTGGGGCAAGTAATCTCAGAAGTTTGAATGTGGTGGGGAAGCTTGAAAATATGAAAAGATAAAAGCCAATGCTCAATATAGATATCATGTGTTCAGTTAAGTGAAATGGAAAGAAGAAAAGAGTTTCTTGTCAGACGAGCATAGGGTAATATAAACAGCAGCAGAAAATGGAATAATGAGAGTAGGATTCATTATGAATTGGAAAGTAGGACAGAGAATGAGTTACTATCATCAGAATCGACAGCAGACCAACAACAATAACAATATTTCAGGTATACATGCCGATGTTGCAAGCAGAAGATGATGAGATAGAGCAAGGATATGAGGATATTAAATGGATAATTCAGTATGTAAAGGGAGATGAAAGTCAATAATCATGAGAGACTGTAATGCGGTTGTAGGTGAAGGAGCAGAAGAACAGGTTATGGAAGAAAATAGGCTTGGTAATAGGAATGAGAGAGGAGAAAGACTAATTGAGTTCTGACATAAATTTCAGATGGTAACAGTGAACACTCTGCTCAAGAATCACAAGAGAAGGAGATACACTTGCTAAAGGCTGGGTGATACACGAATCTTTCAGTTAGATTACATCATGATCAAGCAAAGATTCCAGAATCGGATATTGGACTGTAACGCACCTGGGGGCAGGTATATACTCAGATCACAATTTACTGATGATGAAGAGTAGGCTGCAGTTTAAGAGACTAGTCAGGAAGAATCAATACACAAAGAAGTAGGATACGAAAGTACTAAGGAATGAAGAGATATGCTTGAAGTTCTCTGAGGCTATACATACTGTGATAATGAATAGCTCAGTTGGCAGCTCAGTTGAAGAGAAATGGACATCTGTAAAATGGGCAATCACGGAAGTTAGAGAGAAAAACATAGGTGCAAGGAAGATAAATGCAAAGAAAACATGGGTAACAGAAGAAATAGTTTAAGGGAATTCCAGTGTTAAATGTAGAGGAGAGAGTGAATAGGTGGAAAGAGTACATTGAGGGTCTCTATGGGGGGAAGACTTACCTGGTGACGTGATAGAAGAAGAAACAGAAATAAATAGGGAAGAGAGAGGAGATACAGTTTTAGAATCAGATTTTAGAAGGGGTTTGAATTACTTGAAATCAAATGAGACAGAAGGGATTGATAACATTCCTTCAGAATTTCTAAATAATTGGGGGGAGTGAGAATATTACTGACACTGGTGTATAGAATGTATGAGTATGGCAGTATACCATCAGACTTTCAGAAAAATGGATCCATACAATTCCCAAGAATGCAAGAGCTGACAAATGTGAGAAGTATCACTCAAACAGCTGAAAAGCTTATGCATCCAAGAATAATGTACAGACGACTGCAAAAGAACATTGAGGAACTGTTAGATGATGATCAGTTTGGCTTTAACAAAGGTAAAGGCACCAGAGAGGCAAGTCTGATGTTGCAGTTGATCACGGGAGCAAGACTGAAGAAAAATCAAGACACATTCGTAGGATCTGTTGACCTGGAAAATGTGTTCGTCAAAGTAAAATGGTGCTAGATATTTTAAATCCTGAGAAAAATGGGGGTAAGCTCTAGGGAAAGATGGGTAACATACTACATGTACAAGAACAAAAAGGGAACAATAACACGGGAAGATCAAAAACAAAGTGCTCCAATTGAGAAGGGTGTAAGACAGGGTTGTAGTCTTTTGCCCTGTTCAATCTATATACTGAAGAAGTTTTAAGAGTGGGATAAAAATTCAAAGTGAAAGGATATAAATGTTAAGATCCACTGTAACACTGCTATTCTCAGTGAAAGTGAAGAAGAATTACAGGATCTGTTGAATGGAATGAATCATCTAATGAGTACAGAATATGGATTGAGAGTAAGCCGAGGAAAGACAAAAGTAATGAGAAGCAGCAGAAATGAGAACACCAAGAAACTTAACATAGGAATAGGTGATCACTAAGCAGATGAAGTTAAGGTATTCTGCTACCTAGGCAGCAAAATAACCCATGATGAATGGAGCAAGGAGGACTAGCACTGGCAAAAAGGACATTCCTGGCTAAGAAAAATCTGCTAGTATCAAACATAAGTCTTGGTATGAGGAAGAAATTTCTGAGAAAGTACATCTGGAGTACAGCACTGTACGGCACTGAGACGCGGAATTGGGAAAACCAGAATGCAAGAGAATAGAGGCATCTGAGACTTGGTGCTACCAAAGAATGTTGAAAATTAGATGGGCTGATAAGGAAAGGAATGAGGAAGTTTTATACAGAATCAACGAGGGAAGGAATATATGAAAAACACTGACGGGAAAAATGGACAGGATGACAGTACAAGTGTTAAGTTATCAGTGAAAACTTTCACGGCAGTAGAGGGTGCTGTAGAGGGTAAAAACTGTAGAGGAAGACAGAGATTGGGATACATCCAGCAAATAATTGAGGATGTAGGTTGTAAGTGCCACTCTGATATGAAAAGGTTGGCACAGGAAATGAATTCATTGCGGGTTGCATCAGTCCAGTCAGAAGACTGATAATTCGGGGGGGGGGAATTATTTATTTACGTATGTAGCACAAATGATGTCTCCTATAATTTTGAGAACTGGGAACACATTTAGATCAGAAGAAGAAAGATTAGATATGGTGATGAGTAAACATTTTGAACAATAAAAAGACAGATTATCAGCTGTGTAAGTTAAAATATAAAAGGTTGATTTGATGATTAATTAAAATATAAAAACATATGTGTGGGTGGATGTTTGGAGCAAGGACTGGGGAAGGGTGAAGTGGGAAGGAGTGCTCTGAATCGACATTGAGACTTAGAAAATGGGTGGAGAGGACTGGAAGGGAATATTGCCCTCACAATGGGATGGTGGTAGGGATCTATTACATCTGGTAGGATGGGCATATATATATTTCAGGGTGGATTTCATGGTTGGGTAAAGGAAGGCAGTTAAAGTTTCATTGGGAGAAGATGTGGAGGTGTGGAGTTGGGGGGATGTGGACATAGAGGTACAGCAGAGTATCACAGTCAGTGAATGGGGGGAGGGAATACCAGGGGGTGGGTAGTGTCGAGTTTATGGTATGGGGGTCTTCAAGATGAAGGAGTAGTCTGGGGAATTTTTAAGTTGGCAAAGGATGCAGGGGGCGGGGGGAGTGTAAGTGGAGCCCAAACACTGGATGGAGCACATGGCATTCGAGGATCCGTGGGGCATGATAAAAGTAAAAGGAGAGAGGAGCGGGAGTCCATGCCAGATTTGCATAACAGCGCAGAGAGTAGTGTTATGTGCCTTTTTTCTACACATCACGAGAGGTAATGTAGCTGCACTCCTTTCAAAAATATTCTTTGGCTTTCTCAAAGGCATCGATAAAGGTATCTGTTATTGAGGTACAATCGTGATTATGGCAGCTATTCTAACAGATGAATTAAAGCAGAAGCTCTTTTCATGTTCATCTGGTTTATTCACTGCAAACTTGGAAACTGTTGCTGCCTTTTCTTTCTTGGAAAGTGAGAACCTAGTACTGGTATGTAGTACGAAAAGTACAGGGTTATTACAAATGATTGAAGCGATTTCACAGCTCTACAATAACTTTATTATTTGAGATATTTTCACAATGCTTTGCACACACATACACAAACTCAAAAAGTTTTTTAGGCATTCACAAATGTTCGATATGTGCCCCTTTAGTGATTCGGCAGACATCAAGCCGATAATCAAGTTCCTCCCACACTCGGCGCAGCATGTCCCCATCAATGAGTTCGAAAGCATCGTTGATGCGAGCTTGCAGTTCTGGCACGTTTCTTGGTAGAGGAGGTTTGAACACTGAATCTTTCACATAACCCCACAGAAAGAAATCGCATGGGGTTAAGTCGGGGGAGCGTGGAGACCATGACATGAATTGCTGATCATGATCTCCACCACGACCGATCCATCGGTTTTCCAATCTCCTGTTTAAGAAATGCTGAACATCATGATGGAAGTGCGGTGGAGCACCATCCTGTTGACCGTCGGCTGTGGTACGTTTAGCTCCCTGCTTGCTTTATTTATCGACTTCCGCAGGCTACGAGTGAAACTTGCCCACACGCGTTCAACCGTTTCTTCGCTCGCTGCAGGCCGACCCGTTGATTTCCCCTTACAGAGGCATCCAGAAGCTTTAAACTGCGCATACCATCGCTGAATGGAGTTAACAGTTGGTGGATCTTTGTTGAACTTCGTCCTGAAGTGTCGTTGCACTGTTATGACTGACTGATGTGAGTGCATTTCAAGCACGACATCTGCTTTCTCGGCTCCTGTCGCCATTTTGTCTCGCTGCGCTCTCGAGCGCTCGGGCGGCAGAAACCTGAAGTGCGGCTTCAGCCGAACAAAACTTTATGAGTTTTTCTACGTATCTGTAGTGTGTCGTGACCATATGTGAATGAATGGAGCTACAGTGAATTTATGAAATCGCTTCAATCATTTGTAATAGCCCTGTACTTAAGAAGCTCCCCCAATGCTAAATAAATGTGCTGGTTGCATGAAGTACGTTATAATTTGTGCGAAAAATTACATTTCACTGTTAGAAAAATAAATTTTCCTTAGCTCTTGAAAGTAACTGAAACAACGAGAAAAAAACACCAGCACTGATATGCTTGTACCAGTACCATAATGAATTTTGTCGGCATATGTGGTTTATTTGAAGACGTTCTTGTTTGGAAAAGTTGTCGCTTAAAATTATTAGCTTGTAAATCTTCTTTTATACCTTATAGGCGACTGACAGTGAGAATAACTCATCTGTTAATTCTTTTTCTCATGGATCAGTCTTTTTTCGTGATTTTTCTAACAATGAGTGGGAGTTTGTTATTGCCATATAATCATTCGCATTTTCCGTGTTTCATGGAAAATTAGTAAATTATTGACAATGATAAGTCGCAGAAGCTATCAGAAACGTGAAGCTAAATAATAACATTTTTATTCATGACTGGTTGAGAAACAGCGTTGTCGAATTTGCAAATTAATCTCTTTACCCGCAGCTGAGGACGTTCCTCACTAAACCAAAGTGATAACGGACAGTCAATATTCGTGTACTGTGTCATTTGTCTCCTGATACATTTAACCGCCGATTACCCATTGTATAAACTTTTGTTGGACGCTTGTCACGACAGCGCTGCACAAGTCATGATTTGTTGAGCGAAATGGTGTGGACTAGACTTGGCCACTGTCCTATGTATCGATACAGTGTATCGATACGTGGAACTGTTTCAGTGTTTCGGAACGGCTCACTGTTTCGAAACAGTGGTGTTTCATTCCGTCCCTGTCTCGGATAACTGGACCAGATTCGATATCGAGCCAGACACAGAAACTGTATCGTCGTTTCAAAATAAGGCTGTTTCAGTCCACTTGTGCTTGGAACGGACTAATTGTATCGAAACAGTGATGTTTCATTCCCCTCTGTGTCGGACGAAATTCGGGCTCGGCACAGGTACTGAAACACATTTAACATACTACTTCATGAAACACTTTCAAGAGTGTCGAAATCTTTTTGACGAGCAATAGTATGAAGCTTAAGATATCCGAAAATAAAGCTTCGTTTCTAGCTGTCATATTCCAATTGGCGTTCACATCTGCTTTATAAACACTAACCAAACAATAAAACAACGCATACTTTTCACATTCAAAATAATAAATATGTGAAAATCATTCAGTTAAATTACACTTTTTGATAACATACGCTTCTCTGTTCATGTACAGTAATCATATTAAGAAACGTAAGTAAGTCTACAGCATTGAATTTAAAAAGAAAAGGCGTAGAGTGACAGTTATTAGACATATACATAAATTTGATGTAGGTATAATTGCAAGCAATCTATTTGATATATCACTGATAGTCTAATGGTGAACGGGAAGGACTAATAAGCATGGTGAATGTATAGTAACGGTTCGAAACACCTTGTAAGACAAATTTTTTTTCTGTTATATTTTGTTATTTATTCGAATTATTTGGCGTTATTTGTGAGTCTATAGTCACTGTGCCTATTATCCTCAGTGATTCCCTTTGTGTACATGGAAATTAGCAGGATGGGTATATTACCCATACTAACGGAATGTGGGAATCCCAGTAGCATATCCGTTGTTTCTGCAGTTTGCTCCCACCTCCCGTTCGTGGTGGCTCTTCTGTCTTCAGCCATGGCTGTCCTCAGCCAATTGAAAAGTATGAAAGTCACACGACACGAAAGCAGCGCATTTGCTGCAGGAAATACGAAACTGCCAAGACGCCCAAGTGATAATTTCATACTTTCTGCGATATGATTAGCGCTTTCGCACCTCATTTGTGTTTATGTGGACATACTTATACAGTAGACAGTCAAGATGATAAAATGTGTAGGTTTATTAGATTACAAAACACAAACTGCTTCACTGTTTCGAAACAGCGTATCTAAACATTACATCGTACTGTTTCATTTGTTTCGAAACAGTTAACGTGTTTCAGTTTGCCCATCTCTAGTGTGGACGATCGGCCGGTCAATAAATTCATGCGTGTGTAGGCCATTCAAGAGCAAAACAGATGCTTGGCAGAAGTAAAATCTAACATGCCAGTTTTCCAGTTCATATCAGGGTGACAGTCTGTGTCAGGGTAGTGTCAACAACTACTTTTTTCCAAGCATATTCGTTGGAACGTTTCTTGTAGTGGTCATTTTCGCAGCAGCTATGTATAAATTGCAGTTGTTCCAATGAAAATGCCTTTTTTGCTTGCTGCACATCGAAATTTGTTACTTTTATTTATGCACCCAGATGCGTTTCGCCTTTTTTACAAGGCATCTTCAGTGGGTGTTACATGATTTGTCCAATTTTTACGTTTGGGTGCATAAATAAAAGTTTCGATGTGCAGCATGCAAAGAATGCAATTTCTTTGAAACAACTGCAATTTACATATGTTGGCACTGCGTCAGTCCCGTAGCCAATGGGAAGACTGTTTTAGGCAGCCAATGAGAGACGAGGAACGAGTGAAATGTTCGAAGCGCTGGAATTGAAATTATTCGACGATTTACTCTCCCCTCGAATTTTCAGCACAGCAGATTCGACATTTTTTTAATTACTGGTTTTGAATAGAGGTTGCTGTGAAATATAGGTTTGTAATGTAGCTCAAGGTTCTAATTACTGAATTGCTTTTCTGGTTGGTCATAATTATAGTTTAGAGGCGGCTATTCAAAGTTTCGTAGTTACAGCTATTGCAATATATCAAGTTTATCTGTACTTAGTAGATTATATGTGTTAGGGAGAAAATACGTCGCATCGACGTTGTAAAACAAAGCTGTAGCTAACTTTTAGCATTTAGGTTTAGGAAAATATCAGTAGTTTTGTGCAGTTGCCGGTACTATAGTTTAGTATAACGCCAGTATCCACAAAACTACTAGTTGAATCCCATCAGATTATTTCATTTTATCACGACTGTCTAGTAGCTGTGGACTAACCTAACCTCCGTTTCTGTGACGAGAGAGTTTACATCTGTCTTAAAATCTTCACCAATAAATAATATATTCTCTCGGAAAATAAATTTCATTGTGATGCGAATAGTATTTAAACTTAAAACTACTCTTAAATTATGTAACTAATTTTCCCCAAAATAATTCTAATTTTCTAACAGTGTTGCACAAATCCCTTGTGCATTATCTTTTTGTAACATAGCGTTCTAACCAATTACGACGAGTGTTATAATAAACAAGTGTACAAATTGTTGCAGGAGGATGGAGGCTCCAATCTTCATATAGCCATTGTGATTCAGGTTTTCCGTGGTTTCTCTAATTTATTTCAAGTGGTTACTACTGTAAGGCCACAATAAATAATTTCAATGATCAACACAAACTGCCTGGTATCCTCACCATAGCAGTAACTGAGCAAATGGAAATTTGCAAGGAAACGTCTAAGATGAGAGAGATACCTAACATACCGGTACCAGTATCTGAAGGAGTGGCAGAATATGGGGTACCAGCAGAAATGTCAGGAACATCCAGCAGAGTTGAAGAGGAAACAATTTCTTCAGATGAGAAAGCCTACAAACCTAGTGTAAACTCATGTGCACCTGAAACCTCCAAGGATGAAGCTGTCAGCACATTCGACACACTCGATGCTTCATGCTCACTTGTAACTAGGACTGCAACCACACCAACAGCCAAGAACCATTCAATTAGATCCAGAAACTCATCAGCTGCTCTGCAGACATCTCAAAGGAAGAGCCTCAGGATAAGAAGAGCTGCTGTGCGTAGTGACTATTTTTTATGGGACCTTCGCAATTTGAAGAAGAAGAAAAGGCAGAATCTTTACAGTGTCAGCAACAAGAAAGTACAAAGGTAAATAGTGCAGCAAATCCACTACATGAAACTTTAACAGTTGTATACCAAAATGTGCAAGGACTAGAAAGTAAATTAGCTGAAATAGAAGTTCTATTAACTGACTATCTAAAAGACATTAACATACTATGCATAAGTGAGCACTGGGTAAAAGAAATGCAAGCGTCTAGCATAATTATTCCAAATTTTGAAATGATTAGCAAATTTTGTAGAATCAACCATAAAGGGGGTGGGACATGTATTTATGTTAGGACAGGGGTAGAATCAAAAGAAATTAAATGTAAACTAAAATGCATAGAAAAAGATTTTGAATACAGTATATGTGAGCTAACCAAATTAAAAATTACTATTGTGTGTTTGTACCGATCACCACTGGGCAACTTTGCCATTTTTATGGAAAACCTTGAGGGACTGCTGAATGAACTTAAACATAATGTAATTGTTCTTGGTGATTTTAATGTTAACTTTAAGAATGATTGTTGTAAACAACAGCAACTGTGCAATCTGTTTTTGTGTCATAATATGATCGCAACTGTAAATGAAGTTACCAGATGCGTAAATATGTCTGAAACTATAATAGATCAAGTATTTATAAACAAGGACAAGTGTGAATATAACACTGAAGTAATTGACACTGGTTTCTCGGATCACAAGGGTATCAAATTGAGTTTAAATGTCACATCTTACAAGGACCCTGTTATCAATAACAATTACAGAGAAAGGAGATTTATAAATGATGACAGCATAAGAATTTTTAATTACATTCTGGAAAATAACAACTGGGGTAGTGAATCAAGTGGTGATGTCAACAGAAAGTTTGACTCATTTCTTGAAAGCTACAAACACTGCTTCGATGTTGCCTTTCCTATAAAAAGAGTCAAAACTAAACATAAAACCAAAACATGGGTTACACAGGGGATTAGAAAGTCATCAGACACTCTCAGAAAGTTAAATAAATCAGCCAGGAAGAATGTAGTACTGAAAGCACATGTGAAATGTTATAGAAGCCTGTACAAGAAAGTAATAATTGCAGCTAAGAAGCTTGATAATGATACCTATATTGAGAAAGGTAACAACAAAATGAAGTCAACTTGGGAGGTAATAAATAAAAATATAGGTAGACACAAAAGAAAAGATAACAGCTTTGTCATTAAAAGTGGGGGTAAAACTGTTAAGGACCCACTTCAGATTGCCAACATATTTAATGAACATTTCACAAATATAGCCATAAATTTAATTAAAACTAAATGCAATTCCAATAGCAAGGTAAAAATCCCCATGAATGACATGACAATGTTCCTTTATCCAGTATCTGATTCAGAGGTACTAAATGCTATAAATAAGTTAAAAAATAAAATGTCATGTGGGTGTGATGGGATTCCTGACAAAGTCATTAAGCAAAGTGCAAGAAACATAGCCTCACATCTCACTGAAATTATAAATGAATCTTTTAAGACAGGGGTGTTCCCATCAAAACTTAAAATGTCTACTATAAAGCCACTTTACAAGAATGGTGATAAATATGATGTTAGTAACTTTAGGCCTTTATCAATGTTGTCAGGTTTTTCAAAAATAATAGAAAGAATAATGTATCAGAGACTATACAAATTTCTTATTAAGAATAGAATATTGGTTAATGCGCAAAATGGTTTCCGTAAAAATAAATCAACTGAAACAGCTATCTTCAATTTTTTGCAACTTGTTCTAAATTCCATAAACAGAAAGGAATTAAATTGTGGATTGTTTTTAGACTTATCAAAGGCCTTTGATGTCATCGACCATAAGTTACTGCTTAGGAAGTTATATGCCTATGGGATACGTGGAGTTGCCCACAAATGGTTTGAATCATATCTGTCAGACAGGTATCAGAAGGTGGAGATAAGCCAGGCAGATAGGACATATTCATCAAGATTCGAGAGAGTTTTGTATGGAGTACCCCAGGGATCTGTATTAGGGCCATTACTGTTTTTAATATTTATCAATGACCTACCAAGTCATCTATCTGAAGCAGAGGCAGTACTGTTTGCTGATGATACAAGTTTGTTTGTTAAAGCAAATAGTGAAGCTGACTTACAGGGAAAAGTCACATTAGCAACAGACGAAGCAGACAGATGGTTTAATGAAAACAGACTCATTGTGAATGCCAAAAAAACAACGTGGATCAACTTCAGACATATTACAAATAAAATAAAAACTAACCTTACAGTAGAACTGGGTAAGTGTAAGATTGAACAAGCATCATACACTAAATTCTTGGGAGTATGGTTTGATGAACATTTAAGATGGGAAAAGCATGTAATATCATTGAACAAAAAATTAAGTCAAACATGTTATATACTTAGAATGCTTAAAAGCTCATGTAATATTAAAACAGTGTTATGTGTTTATTTCTCATTCATGCACAGTTTATTAAGATACGGCGTACAGTTTTGGGGGAACATCAGTCTAACAAAACACTCATTTAGACTACAAAAGAAGGCAGTCAGAATAATAAAAGGTATAGGATATAGAGACTCTTGTAGGCAAGCTTTCAAAGAATTAAAAATCATGACACTACCATCTTTATACATATATGAAAGCATATGTTTCTTAAAAGAACACGAGGAATTTTCTACATTAAACAGAGAATTTCACAACTACGAAACAAGGAATAGGAATGATTTCCACAGAGAAATTCATAAAACAGCTATGTATCACAAAAGTGTACTATACCAACCCAAAATCCTCTACAGTGCTCTCCCCAAAGAACTAAAAATAATACCAAAACTGTACATATTTAAAAGAGAATTAAAAAACATGTTATTAAGCAATAGTTTTTACAGTATTGAAGAGTTTGTGAATCGTTGACAATAAAAGCGCAGTTAATATTTCCCTGACATACTAAATATGTGTAATTGCTCACATTTAAATACTTGCTATTTCTATGAAAGTGTGAAATTATTAATGTAAGAATGTAAATAATCTTTGATGTGAGAATCAGTAACTTTTTTTTTTTTTTTTTGTACGTTGTTATCCTACTTGTGTATTTTTATGTTAATGTTCTAAAAGTTCTATTAAAATTGTAATGTCTAAGTGACATGTAAATTCAATTACAAATTTTCATGTATATGTATTTTAAATTGTAATGTTATTGACAAGTCCTATATCATTTCGATGATGTACTACAAGGACGCTAATAAATTGAATTGAATTGAATTGAGCTAACTACCTGTTGCATTCTTGGCATTCTGTACTGTAAGTATGCAATATGTGTACTACTTTATTTTTGTTTTTCTTAAATTGTAATACTGTGTTATGTCCAATATCCTTGTAAAAATAATCCACAGATGACTAAAACTACTACTACTACTACCACTACAGAATCATCAGGAATGGCAGCTAGTGTGAGGAATGTAAGTGGTTTTTTTCCCCCCCTTACATGGGATGTTGTAATGCAATATACATGGCAACCATTAATTGTCCAGTGACTGTCTCTTCTACTGCAAAGTGTTTGAAAAACAAGCAGCTTGTCTTGAAACTAGGTGCTAATTTGATAGTAGTGCAAGAAGAGTTGGCAATTTTGAGAGCTGCAGTCTGGATCAAGCCTTCTAAATCTGTACAAAGATCTAGGTGATGCTCCAAATGTATTTTTTTTCATTCTAGTTGTGTAGCTTCATTGCTTTGGAGACTGATTTAGCTACGTGTTCCATGGAGCATTTGTATAATTAATCATTATAATGAGGAACAAGTCATCCTACATTCTCATTACAAGTTCACGTTAAGTAAAGAATATTTTTCTGTTTATTTTAAAATTTAACTTTTCTCTCTGTCGGATATTTTACATCATAGGGAAAAAGACCAAAAATTTTGGTGGCACCATTAAGCAAAGTTTTTTGTGCTAACGACAGCCGTAATGTGGAGTAATGAATAATTTTATTTAATTTTGTCTTCTGATATTGTTATTATGTATATCATATTGTAATTATGTATATCATTATGCCTATCCAACTGCAGTGGACTAGTTACAACAAACTTCTTGAGGGAATAAATAGACTGTCAGGCAGTAGTCAAAATGCCTAATCCCTTAAACAGGTGCCTATAAGTTGATCATGGGTGAACACCACATATTATTCTTGCAAGCACATGTGTGAGCAATGAACACTTCCTTTCTCAAAGATGAGTTACCCCAGAACATTATCTCATATGATCTAACTGAATGAAAATACACAAAATATATCAGCGTGCTGATTAGTTTCTCTCCAAGATTTTCTATGATTTGAAGTGCAAATGCAGCTGAACTATGTTCTTTTAAGAGTTCCAAAATGTATTTTTTTCCAGCTTAAATTGATTATTGATACATGGACCCCTAAAACTTTGAAGTTTCCTGCCTAGCCATTGTTTCCTCCCCATGTGAGGATGAAAGCATTCAGAGAACCCAAGAAATTTCAAGCAGTCTGTGTGGGAAGAAAACTTTTATGAAGACCAAAATGATCTTATTGCTGGCTAGTAGCCACAAAATGGGAATATCAGAACTAGCTCAAAACTCTTTGGGAAGTGATTACCAGGTTACAAAAGCATTTTTAAGTAAAATCAAGGCCCAGTGGTGTCATCTGCAATTTAAGATCTTTGGAGAAGGTTCTTGAAAAAGATCATACAGTTGGGGGGGGGGCTCATTGATTTCTCATATCCACACGAGACAATTAGAGGATAAATCTAAATCGAGTTCCATTCATTTTTTCATCATGTTTCTTAGAGTCCATCAAGAAAGATAGCCTTCAGGGATGTGAAATGAGCCAAGATAAAGGTTAATTAAGAAAAGACAAGGAAATTGTGGAAACCTTATCCGTATACTGCTTTAACCCTAAATTATCACTACACTGTGTAACACTTTCCATGTTTATCATTTAAATTTAATGGCATGTCCTAAATCAGAAGGAAATCTGCTTCTCTGAACAAAAGGACGGTGCCATCTCAGTCATGCCATATTGCTGCTGCTTATTGATATTGGTAGCTTTATATTTACTTTATTAGAATGGTATATTTCAAAGGAAATATGTACCTAAAACTTTATTTACTGAATTCTATTCAGAGTACATAACTGCTTGTTATGCAGTTTTTAGTCACACTTTGTTACTTGCCTTATAGGCAACAACTTATCATTTCCTAGTGTTAGGGCATCAGATAATTTGTAGAAAGTTTGGTAATTGGGTATGCTTTTTAATTTTCTTTTGAATTGGTGGGTACTCCCAGTTTCTTTCTTTATGTTGTGTGGAAACATGAATATCTTGCCATCAGAGCACAGACTCCATTCACAACCTTAAACAACAGGGTGAAGTCTACATGAAATCATTGTTTCTTAATTCTATTCTGAATGTGAAAGTCACAGTTCAGCTGATGATAATCGTGGTGGTGGTGATCTTTAAAAGATTCACTCGTAAATGTCTCAGGGTTGAGCCGTAAACTATCTGGCTAAGCCCTGATATGGTAGTGACCAATCAATCAAAACACTGTGATCCTGCTGTCAAATGGTTAAGGGAGGACATGTAAAGAGAGTTAGAGATAACTAAAGAGAAAAGATCAGGAAAATCGCAGTAATAATGTATGTTGTAATTCAGATTTATATTTTATGTAATTCATTCAATTACAAAGATATAGCATCCTACTGAATGGTGGTCCTTAATGAAACAAAAATGTGGCTCCATCAAGTAAGGATGTGCTATTTTCAACCTAACTGCACACAAGTGATGGTAATCTCCAATTAATATGCTCAAATTGCTAAGTGCATTTATACATCAGATCTTCTAACGTAACGATCAGAAGCAGACTTTAGCTGATGGAGCATGTGATTGCATTTCATTATATATGGATTTTAGAATCCATATATAATGAAATGCAATCACATGCTCCATCACCATTTTAGAATCCATGTATATTGAAATGCAATCACATGCTCCATCAACTAGAGACACAGTCTCAAGCCTCTATTCTCAACCTATCACGTGGCTCAATTCCATATCACGAAAAATACAAGTTGATGATGGTTATAATTAAACAGTCTCTGTCATGTCAGAAAAACCAAACCAGTCTTCTCTACCTGATATCCGTAACATAAACATTCCTTGCATTTTCCAACAGCTCCCAAGAGTAAATCACCCACCACCCTGCCACTACAGCCACCAAACACCTCATCAGATGAGTTAGTGAAACTGTTAGGTCGGAGGAATCAGATGAAGTGTTGTTGGAGGAAGATGAAAAGGATGAGGTAAATAATTATATTTTATGTGTACGTGGTAAAGCTATGGAGAGTAATGCAATAGAAGAAAGGATGAGTACATTACATTCTGTCGAGAGGATCAAATCGGGCTTTGAATGACAAAGTCGAATTAGATGGGAGTACAAACGATCTAGACAATTACACAAAAGAGGAATGGTGATTATGTACTCAAAATTACAGACATCATTCAGGTATATGGAATTTTCAAAAGGCCGAGATAGGTAGGGAAACTGATCAGAGAACTGGAAGTGAAGGAATTACTTGATGAATTAATGGAACCAGATAACCAGGCTCAAGACTGTTTAACAGACAATATGTATGCACTGGAAGTACAGAGACATAGAAAATGATCTATGAAGCGAAAAATTTTTGGACGAAGATCATAGAAATCAATAATTGTGATGAGAAAATACATGCACTTATCGGTTATGAGAGCAAGATGTCAGCAATTTTAGAAAATTTGTTAAATAGGCAAAAAACCAAGAAATTGGTAATTGTTACTGTCACTGGTGTAAAAATTAGATTTGTAACAAGTGGGTTGAGAAAGTCAGTAATAGAAGAAATGTTAGTAGAACTGTAAAGTCATTGGTTTCAGTTCAGAATGAGTTGTTTTATAGTGAGAGAGTTAATAAAAGATCTTGTGTTGGGCACTGATTTTATGATGAAGTCTAGGACAGTGCTAAGTTATAAGAAAAAAATGTAAAAATTTGAGAAGCAGCTAGAAAAGCAAAAATAAAATTTAACAGGATGCTGGGTGGCGAACAACTAACAACTCATTTGTATGTTACAGTCACCCCAGACTCCATCCAGAGGAGCTGTTTTACTCACCATAACTGTTTCTGTTGTTGTTGTTGTTGTTGTTGTTGTGGTCTTCAGTCCTGAGACTGGTTTGATGCAGCTCTCCATGCTACTCTATCCTGTGCAAGCTTCTTCATCTCCCAGTACTTACTGCAACCTACATCCTTCTGAATCTGCTTAGTGTATTCATCTCTTGGTCTCCCTCTACAATTTTTACCCTCCACACTGCCCTTCAATGCTAAATTTGTGATCCCTTGATGCCTCAGAACATGTCCTACCAACCGGTCCCTTCTTCTTGTCAAGTTGTGCCACAGACTCCTCTTCTCCCTAATTCTATTCAATACTTCCTCATTAGTTATGTGATCTACCCATCTAATCTTCAGCATTCTTCTGTAGCACCACATTTCGAAAGCTTCTACTCTCTTCTTGTCCAAACTATTTATCGTCCATGTTTCACCTCCATACATGGCAACACTCCATACAAATACTTTCAGAAACGCCTTCCTGACACTTAAATCTATACTAGATGTTAACAAATTTCTCTTCTTCAGAAATGCTTTCCTTGCCATTGCCAGTCTACATTTTATATCCTCTCTACTTCTATCATCAGCAGTTATTTTGCTCCCCAAATAGCAAAACTCCTTTACTACTTTAAGTGTCCCATTTCCTAATCTAATTCCCTCAGCATCACCCGACTTAATTCGACTACATTCCAATATCTTCATTTTGCTTTTGTTGGTGTTCATCTTATATTCTCCTTTCAAGACACTATCCATTCCGTTCAACTGCTCTTCCAAGTCCTTTGCTGTCTCTGACAGAATTACACTGTCATCAGCGAACCTCAAAGTTTTTATTTCTTCTCCATGGATTTTAATACCTACTCGGAATTTTTCTTTTGTTTCCTTTACCGCTTGCTCAATATACAGATTGAATAACATCGGGCAGAGGCTACAACCCTGTCTCACTCCCTTCCCAACCACTGCTTCCCTTTCATGCCCCTTGACTCTTATAACTGTCTTCTGGTTTCTGTACAAATTGTAAATAGCCTTTCGCACCCTGTATTTTACTCTGCCACCTTTAGAATTTGAAAGAGAGTATTCCAGTCAAAATTGTCAAAAGCTTTCTCTCAATCTACAAATGCTAGAAACGTAGGTTTCCTTAATCTTTCTTCTAAGATAAGTCGTAATGTCAGTATTGCCTCACGTGTTCCAACATTTCTACGGAATCCAAACTGATCTTCCCTGAGGTCGGCTTCTACCAGTTTTTCCATTCGTCTGTTAAGAATTCGCGTTAGTATTTTGCAGCCATGGTTTATTACACTGATAGTTCGGTAATTTTCACATCTGTCAACACCTGCTTTCTTGGGGATTGAAATTATTATATTCTTCTTGAAGTCTGGGGGTATTTCTCCTGTCTCATACATCTTGCTTATCAGATGGTAGAGTTTTGACAGGACTGGCGCTCCCAAGGCTGTCAGTAGTTCTAATGGAATGTTGTCTACTCCCAGGGCCTTGTTTTGACTCAGATCTTTCAGTGCTCTGTCATACTCTTCCTGCAGTATCATATCTCCCATTTCATCTTCATCTACATCCTCTTCAATTTCCATAATATTGTCCTCAAGTACATCGCCTTTGTATAGACACTCTGTATACTCCTGCCACCTTTCTGCTTTCCCTTCTTTGCTTACATGGGAACTTCCCCATCGCACCCCCCTCAGATTTAGTTATAAGTTGGCACAGTGGATAGGCCTTGAAAAACTGAACACAGATCAATCGAGAAAACAGGAAGAAGTTGTGTGGAACTATGAAAAAATAAGCAAAATATACAAACTGAGTAGTCCATGCGCAACATAGGCAACATCAAGGATAGTGGGAGCTCAGGAGCGCCATGGTCCCGTGGTTAGCATGAGCAGCTGCGGAACGAGAGGTCCTTGGTTAAAATCTTCCCTTGAGTGAAAAGTTTACTTGCTTTATTTTTGCAAAGTTACGATCCATCCGTTCGTTCGTTGACATCTCTGTTCACTGTAATAAGTTTAGTGTCTGTGTTTTGTGACCGCACCGCAAAACCATGTGATTAGTAGACAAAAGGACGTGCCTCTTCAATGGAAACCGAAAACATTTGATTCCAAGGCCATAGGTCAACCGATTCCTCCACAGGAAAACACGTCTGATATATTCCATACGACACTGGTGACGGCATGTGCGTCACATGACAAGAATATGTTGTCGACCCACCTAACTTGTACACTTGGCGAATGGGTAAAAAGATTCTTCTTCCTCACCCAATTTAGGTTTTCTTGTGGATGTGATAATCACTCCCAAAAAAGTGATGAAAACATAAGAGTGTCACATAAACTGCAACAAATGAATGCAACAGTTTCATGGTAACACAGTTTTCCCTGTGCTCTGTCAAAACATATGTTTTTAACATTTTCAAATTTTTCCATGTGTAGACTGTAAAATCCTGCATATGTCCTAGCAAATCTGAACATGTCCTGGAATTTTGGAGAGCAAAGTTGATTATGTGTGAGTGCCTGAACTTTGATAATTGACACATGATCACGTAAAAAATACTGCTCTGTGTAGCTGTGTAGCTTCGCAAAATCATAGAATCTTTTCACAAAGTGTTTCGCTTGCCGAAAACCAAACACATCTCACAGTTGCACAAGAGGTGTACAATCTGCAGGAATGATAATCACGTCTACTTCCATACTAAAATTGCACGGACAGATTAGTCTGAAAATAAAAAATTAAACTTTTCACTCGAGGGAAGATTTGAACCAAGGGCTTCTTGTTCCGCAGCTGCTCATGCTAACCATGGGACCACGGCGCTCCTGAGCTCTCACTGTCCTTGATGTTGCCTATGTTGCGCATGGACTACTCAGTTTGTGTATTTTGCTTATTTTTTCATAGTTCCACACAATTTCTTCCTGTTTTCTCGATTGATCTGTGTTCAGTTTTTCAAGGCCTATCCACTGTGCCAAATTATAAATAAATCTGAGGGGGGTGCGATGGGGAGGTTCCCTTGTTAGAACTGGGTTTCCATCTGAGCTCTTGATATTTTCTTCTCTTTTCTCCAAAGGTCTCTTTAATTTTCCTGTAGGCAGTATGTATCTTACCCCTAGTGAGATTAGCCTCTACATCCTTACATTTGTCCTCTAGCCATCCCTGCTTAGCCATTTTGCACTTCCTGTCGATCTTATTTTTGAGACGTTTGTATTCCTTTTTGCCTGCTTCATTTACTGCATTTTTATATTTTCTCCTTTCAACAATTAAATTCAATATTTCTTCTGTTACCCAAGGATTTCTGCTAGCCCTCGTCTTTTTACCCACTTGATCCTCTGCTGCCTTCACTACTTCATCCCTCAGAGCTACCCATTCTTCTTCTACTGTATTTCTTTCCCCCATTCGTGTAAGTTGTTCCCTTATGCTCTCCCTGAAACTCTGTACAATCTCTGGTTTAGTCTGTTTATCTGGGTCCCATCTCCTTAAATTCCCACCTTTTTGCAGTTTCTTCAGTTTTAATCTACAGTTCATAACCAATAGATTGTGGTCAGAGTCCACATCTGCCCCTGGAAATGTCATACAATTTAAAATCTGGTCCCTAAATCTCTGTCTTACCATTATATAATCTATCTGAAACCTTCTTGTATCTCCAGGATTCTTCCATGTGTACAACCTTCTTTTATGATTCTTGAACCAAGTGTTAGCTATGATTAAGTTGTGCTCTGTGCAAAATTCTACCAGACGGCTTCCTCTTTCATTTCTTAGCTCCAATCCATATTCACCTACTATGTTTCCTTCTCTCCCTTTTCCTACTCTCAAATTCCAGTCACCCGTGACCATTAAATTTTCGTCTCCCTTCACCACATGAATAATTTCTTTTATCTCATCATACATTCCATCAATTTCTTCATCATCTGCAGAGCTAGTTGGCATATAAACTTGTACTACGGTAGTAGGCGTGGGCTTCGTGTCTATCTTGGCCACAATAATGCGTTTACTATGCTGTTTGTAGTAGCTTACCTGCACTCCTATTTTTTTATTCATTATTAAACCTACTCCTGCATTACCCCTATTTGATTTTGTATTTATAACCCTGTATTCACCTGACCAAAAGTCTTGTTCCTCCTGCCACCGAACTTCACTAATTCCCACTGTATCTAACTTTGACCTTTTTAAATTTTCTAACCTACCTGCCCGATTAAGGGATTTGACATTTCACACTCTGATCTGTAGAACGCCAGTTTTCTTTCTCCTGGTAACTACGACCTTGCCGTTGATGGGGAGGCTTGCCGTACCATAGGTGTAACCACAATGGAGAGGTATCTGTTGAGAGGCCAGACAAACATGTGGTTCCTGAAGAGGGGCAGCAGCCTATTCAGTAGTTGCAGGGGCAATAGTCTGGATGATTGACTGACCTGGCCTTGTGTAACACTAACCACAACGGCCTTGCTGTGCTGATACTGCGAACGGCTGAAAGCTAGGGGAAACTACAGCCGTAATTTTTCCCAAGGGCATGCAGCTTTACTGTATGGTTAAATAATGATGGCATCTTCTTGGGTAAAATATTCCAGAGGTAAAACAGTCCCCCATTCGGATCTCCAGGTGGGGACAACTCAAGAGGACGTAGTTATCAGGAGAAAGAAACCATAACTGTACATAATGAATATACTTACAATTTCGCACCAGGAGTTATAACAAACAGTTGGCGTAATTCGAGGTATGCGGAGGTTGGGAAAGGACAAGAGGTCAATCAGTTCAAGTAGTAACAATGACAAGCTAATGTAATTAAATTTTTTTGTATGTGTATAACTGTAATTGGCATTTAGTTAGTTTTAAAATTTATCAAGGGATATAAATGTTAACTTAAAATAAATGAACATCCAGTTCTGTCAAAGCATTAGGCAGTTTGCATTGGCTCCTACAATGTTTGTCAGTTCTGCTGGGAATGGTGTGCGCAGCATAAACTTTGGGAATTCATTCGGATTTAGTATTCTGAGAACTGTTTAATGAAACAATTTTGACAGATTCTACATCATCTTTGCTGATGGTGGGTGCTGAGTGACACACGCATGGTTGCAGTACTTAAGTGTTGGGTACCAGACTCAGCACCATGAGAAGTGCAAATGGAAAGAGTAGGGAGAGCAAGGCCAGGTGCTGTGACCGATTGGCTACTAAGAAAATGAAGTGCTATGATGAAACATGTGAAATGGGCTGGTATAAATTATTTGAATAAGTGACAGTTGACAGTCAACAATAATTTGCACAAATGAACACCACTGCATAAGAAACCTTTCATGATAGTATTTAAAATTACTACTTCTTTGTCCAAAAGTATGCAAATTCACTTAATTTTAAATTTATAGAATAGTGTATTTATAAGTGCTGAATCATTCTATATTTAGTAATAATGCTTCAGTCTCCACTTCAAGCTATTTACACTACTGGTCACACAAAGATAGAAGTGATGACAACATCAATGGTATGTTAGGTGGTACTGAATGTGTCATCTAATAAATCAAAAGTAGCGTAGAGCTGAGATTCTGTAACATGATGAGGCTAGAGAGAAAACATTATGGTGTCGTTAAGAGCCATTTGATACAACTGGGGAAATAAGTAAATATTCCACTGCTGCAGTAAGGCCCCTAAGCATAAACAATAAGACACTCCTTAACAAGTGTTGTACGAAAGACCAGAGTGGCAAAGGAGCATAACAATTAGTTTGAACTGCTGAAGGACGTCAAGGACAGTTCCCTTGTGGGAAATGCATTCATCATGGCATTACTATAGGAAACAGTTGATGCTGCTATGTATGTGGATGTAGCCTGGCAAATGGTAATGGGTTCCACTGAGCTCAGAATGGTGAGGGCCTTTGGACACAGAATATATTAGCAGGAGTGAGCAGGTAGCCTTAAGTGTTAGTCACTTACATGTAAAAGACAAGAGACAGCTACATATGCTCAAAGTAATATTGTTTGGAAATCCCAAAGCCCTGAATAGAACAAACACTCTAGTAAATATATCTAAAAACAAAGATGATGTGACTTACCGAACGCAAGCGCTGGCAGGTCGATAGACACACAAACAAACACAAACATACACACAAAATTGTGGCTTTCGCAACAAACGGTTGCTTCGTCAGGAAAGAGGGAAGGAGAGGGAAAGACGAAAGGAAGTGGGTTTTAAGGGAGAGGGTAAGGAGTCATTCCAATCCCGGGAGCGGAAAGACTTACCTTAGGGGGAAAAAAGGACGGGTATACACTCGCACACACACACATATCCATCCACACATATACAGACACAAGCAGACATATTTAAAGACAAAGAGTTTGGGCAGAGATGTCAGTCGAGGTGGAAGTGCAGAAGCAAAGATGATGTTGAATGACAGGTGAGGTATGAGTGGCGGCAACTTGAAATTAGCGGAGATTGAGGCCTGGTGGGTAACTGGAAGAGAGGATATATTGAAGAGCAAGTTCCCATCTCCGGAGTTCGGATAGGTTGGTGTTGGTGGGAAGTATCCAGATAACCCGGACGGTGTAACACTGTGCCAAGATGTGCTGGCTGTGCACCAAGGCATGTTTAGCCACAGGGTGATCCTCATTACCAACAAACACTGTCTGCCTGTGTCCATTCATGCGAATGGACAGTTTGTTGCTGGTCATTCCCACATACAATGCATCACAGTGTAGGCAGGTCAGTTGGTAAATCACGTGGGTGCTTTCACATGTGGCTCTGCCTTTGATTGTGTACACCTTCCGGGTTACAGGACTGGAGTAGGTGGTGGTGGGAGGGTGCATGGGACAGGTTTTACACCGGGGGCGGTTACAAGGATAGGAGCCAGAGGGTAGGGAAGGTGGTTTGGGGATTTCATAGGGATGAACTAACAGGTTACGAAGGTTAGGTGGACGGCGGAAAGACACTCTTGGTGGAGTGGGGAGGATTTCATGAAGGATGGATCTCATTTCAGGGCAGGATTTGAGGAAGTCGTATCCCTGCTGGAGAGCCACATTCAGAGTCTGGTCCAGTCCCGGAAAGTATCCTGTCACAAGTGGGGCACTTTTGTGGTTCTTCTGTGGGGGATTCTGGGTTTGAGGGGATGAGGAAGTGGCTCTGGTTATTTGCTTCTGTACCAGGTCAGGAGGGTAGTTGCGGGATGCGAAAGCTGTTGTCAGGTTGTTGGTGTAATGGTTCAGGGATTCCGGACTGGAGCAGATTTGTTTGCACGAAGACCTAGGCTGTAGGGAAGGGACCGTTTGATGTGGAATGGGTGGCAGCTGTCATAATGGAGGTACTGTTGCTTGTTGGTGGGTTTGATGTGGACGGACGTGTGAAGCTGGCCATTGGACAGGTGGAGGTCAACGTCAAGGAAAGTGGCATGGGATTTGGAGTAGGACCAGGTGAATCTGATGGAACCAAAGGAGTTGAGGTTAGAGAGGAAATTCTGGAGTTCTTCTTCACTGTGAGTCCAGATCATGAAGATCTCATCAATAAATCTGTACCAAACTTTGGGTTGGCAGGCCAGGGTAACCAAGAAGGCTTCCTCTAAGCGACCCATGAATAGGTTGGCTTACGAGGGGGCCATCCTGGTGCCCATGGCTGTTCCCTTAAAACCCACTTCCTTTCGTCTTTCTCTCTCCTTCCCTCTTTCCTGACGAAGCAACCGTTTGTTGCGAAAGCTAGAATTTTGTGTGTATGTTTGTGTTTGTTTGTGTGTCTATCGACCTGCCAGCACTTGCGTTTGGTAAGTCACATCATCTTTGTTTTTAGATATATTTTTCCCACGTGGAATGCTTCCCTCTATTATATTGAAAACACTCTAGTAACTTAGAATTAGACAAGAAAGATTGATGCAGTAATCCAAACGGGTTATGTGTCAGTTGAAGGAATGCAGTCCTATGTACACCAGCACCAACTTCAACTACAAGTGTAACTAGACTCTACAACTCTACAGTGTAGGCATTTACACATTACAAATAACAAACACAGCAGCATTACAAGGTAGACATAATATCGGACAATGGCATTCCACAATAGTCATCATGAGTGGCAACACAAATTATGTTATTATCATTTAATATGCTGTGATAATAAGTGTTTACATTAATTAAGTGATACCAGAAATTACTCCACACATACACTTATAAAAGATGCGGTACATGATTAATAGTATAACAGATTAATTTAAATATTTATTTTGTCAGTGGTTTTTGAATGAAAGTGCAATAAACACATATTCTTGTCTATGAAAAGCTTAGGCATGTACTTAAAGGAATAGTAATTAGTATCTGTATACACGGTACCAAGTAAGGTTTAATGTAAAATATGTAAGTTAATTGTAGAATTATTATTGCAGTTAAGGTGTCCAATACCATTTACATTTACACCTACATTTCATTCCCAGGGCATTTTCATTCTATTTCATCCACACACAATCTTTCAAAGGTTGTAAGAGTGTATTATCCGGTGGTGAGTTACACCATTTATGCTTAAATATTTCTAACTAAACTAGAGTACTCCTTTGCAATGAAAGGGATTCTCTGTTTCCATCAAATTAGGATCTGTTCTCCACCCTTGCTCTAGGGTCTGACCTCTGATATTCGCATCATAGACATTCCATGGACATCTTTTCAATTTCATAATCTTCTAATAAGAATTCATCATAATTTCTCTTGTGCTAATTTTTCTCTCCTTCTAATAAGCGCTTTCATCACCTTAATCTATTTATTGTTCCACTATTACAGTAATAGTGATTTTGAAATTTTCCAGTATGATCTTCTTCCTTTATGTACTACTGAGTATTAATTTCATGATCCCGCTCAATAGTTTCCTCATAATTTATTACTGGTCAGTGGGTCCAACTTAGAACTTCTCATTGGCTTTTTATCATCATATAAAACAATTAGCCCACCATCCACTATAGAAATGAATGCTTTGATTCTCTCTTCTGACTCATCTAATCCAGCAGTATTACAATCCTCATCCACTACAGTATTCTCTGAAATCTCCTTCTCACTTTTCTTTGACAACGAATGAATTACATCTGTTGTCGACATAAATTCAAATGATTACTACTGCTGCATTTTATATGAATTGAGATAAGATTCCATTCAATCTCTGCCAAGGTTGTATCTGCTTCTGGTCATAAAACTGATAGAGATATTGTTTTACAAAGTCTTTTACCATTAGCATCTTCCTCCCATGAATCAAAAAAATCTTTTACTCCCATTTTATTGTCATTTGATGTCCGTGTCCCATGTATTTTTCTTCCCTTGCTGTTACTCTGCTTCTGATTTTTCCCTACTTTCTTGCGCTCCTTTACAATCTCCATTTCCATTATTTCAACCTCGCTTTCTAACTGACTATATATTTTCAGATTCGTTACCCATCTTTCCCCTTTTCCATTCTGGCTTAGATCTACATCTCTGGACCTGGGATGCAGAGAAATCTAGTTTTCTGCTGTCCTGTTGTGGTTATGCTGTCCTTGCATTGTTGGTCATTCAAAACTTTGTTCCTTCTCATAATGTCTAAAATTTTCTTCATAATTATCCCCCCTTTCTTAATTATTTCCATAATTCATGCTGTTTCTGTGAAATACATAGGTCTAATTCATTTTGTCCTAATTGAAATTTACATTGTGGTTTCCATTCCCGTGCCTGCAGTTGAAACTCTGCAGTTTCCAGTTTCACTACAAATTCCAAGAATTTGCCTACTGAGTTTGTTGGGCTGTGTACTAGATCCCATTGCATCTATTCTGGAAATCGTCACTCCACTATTGTAATTTCAGTTAGAACACACAGCGAGTTAAGTTTTGTGCATCAGTTTCGCCACTTCACATACACAAAACTTTCTCATTATTGTATTGCTGTGTCTGTAAATTGGCTCACCCAAGAACTTGTTTGGAAGTTTCGTCCATTGTGATTCATTCCAGACTTTATTTACAAAACATTTTTCAGGTGCCTCATAACTGATAAACAAGTCATTCATCAATTTTTCCCACTGTTGCACATTTCCTTCTGTCATTCCACTAGTTTTATTTTTCACACATGAGACATTTCTGGTTTGCAACTGTCTTTAAATGCTGCAAGAAAATCTATTTATTTTCTCATGTGGCATACTGGTTCTGATTTGAGCTAACTTCCTCTCAATTATACCATTTATATCTGCTTTAATTAGTTAGCTTCATCTGTCTTTGAATGTAGTTGGTTTTTACAATTGAAATTCCATTTATTAGATGAGTCTGCATTTTCCCAATGCAAAACTGTAGAGCCTTGTTATCTCCTTCCATTAATTCGTGAAGTAATTCCTCCGCACCTGGTTCTCTTATCAATTTCATTCCTTATCTTAGCCTTTACAAACTCTGACATACCCTTCTGATGTCTGTAATTCTGACTGCATAAACACCATTCATCTTTAGGATACCTGTCTAGATCTTTTGTACTACAATCTATTTTGACTTCGTCATTCAAAGTCTGATTCAATGCTCTCGACAGAGTTTAATGTACTCTACTTTTCTTCCATCGTATTACTCTCAGTAGCTTTACCAGCTACACATAAAATATGATTATTTATCTCACCATTTTCATCCTCCTCCAAAAACAATTCATCTGATTCCTCTGATCTAACAGCTCCACTATCTCAGCAGGTAAGGAAAACACCACATCACCTTCACCAACATTTTGTGGCCAAAAATCCCTGTTAATGTTTAAGTATTTGTAGCTCCAACAGATTACTCCTTTGCAATTAATGGGACCCTCCATTTCTATCAAACTAGGACCTGTTCTCAGTCCTTGTTCTGAGGCCTGACCCCTGATATTCACATCATAGACATTCCACAGACATCTTTTCAATTTCACAATATTTTAAACAGAATTCATCACACACTTCTCTTGCACTAACATCTCAATAAAAGATGTTGTGTGGGGCACTGATTTTATGATGAAGTATAGCATGATGTTAAGTCACATGAAAAAATGGTTAAAATTCAAAGAACAACATAAAATAGCAAGAATAAAATTGAACGGGATGCTTGGTAGTGAACAAAAAATGCTGCATTTGTGTGTGAGAGTTGCCCCAGATTCCATCACAGATGAGCTGTTTCACTCACCATTACTGTACACAACGGATATAAGATTATGCATAAAATTATTAAGTAATACATGTGTAATGTAAAAATATTCATTGGATATTTATGTCTTCTGTTACGGTGATCTTAATAGTGCCCAAAGGAATCGAAAGAATAAAGAGGAACTTAAAATTTCATGCCAGGAGGTATTACAAATACTTGGCGTCATTCGAGGCATGTGGAGGTTGGGAAAGGGCAACCAATCAGTACAAGTAGGGATGATGAGGAGCTAATGTAATTAAAATGTTTTTGTATGTGTATAACTGTAACTGTCATTTAGTTAGGTTTAAAATATATCAAGGGATATAAACAAACACAAACATACACACAAAATTCAAGCTTTCACATCCAATGGTGTGCGGATGGATATATGTGTGTGTGTGTGTGTGTGTGTGTGTGTGTGTGTGTGTGTGTATACCTGTCCTTTTTTCCCCCCTAAGGTAAGTCTTTCTGCTCCCGGGATTGGAATGACTCCTTACCCTCTCCCTTAAAACCCACATCCTTTCGTCTTTCCCTCTCCTTCCCCCTTTCCTGATGAAGCAACCGTTGGTTGTGAAAGCTTGAATTTTGTGTGTATGTTTGTGTGTCTATCAACATGCCAGTGCTTTCGTTTGGTAAGTTACATCATCTTTGTTTTTAGATATATTTTTCCCACGTAGAATGTTTCCCTCTATTATATTCAAGGGATATAAATGTTTAGTTAAAATAAATGAACATGTAGTTCTGTCAAAGCATTTGGTGGTTTGCATTGGCTATGACATGCATGTCAATTCCACTGGGAATGGTGTGTAGAGCACAGACTTTGGCGATTTATTTAGAGTTAGCATTGTGCTTGCTGCTTTGAAATCCAATTTTGGCAAATTCGACATTAGTTATGATGAGGTTGGGTGCAGAGTGACACAGGCATGGTTGCAATACTTACTGTTGGGTACCAGACTTATCAAATGAGATGTACAACTGGAAAGAGTAGGGAGAGCAATGCCAGGTGCTGTGACCAATTGGCCATTATAAAAGTAAAGCACAATGATGAACCATGTGTAGTGGGCTGATATAAATTATTCAAATAAGTGACAAGTGAGAGTCAACTATAATTTGCAGATTGGTACACTGTTGCATAAAAGACCTTTCATTATAATATGTAAAGTTACTCTTTCATTGTGCTAAAGTATGCAAAGTCACTCAATTTTTAACCTATAGGATAGTGTATTTAGAAGTACTGGATCATTCTATTTTTACTAGTACTGCTTCATCCAGCACTTCAGTCTACTTACACTACTGGTCAGACAAAGATAGAAATTATGCTAACATCAATGGTATGCTATGTGGTACTGAATGTGTCATCAAATAAATCAAATGTAGTGTTGAGTGGAGATTCTGTATTATGATGAGGCTAGAGAGAAAACACTAAGCTGCCATTAAGAGTTATTTGTAAAACTGGGGAAATAAGTGAATGTTCCGCTGCTGCAGTAAGGCATCTAAGCATAAACAATAAGGCACTCCTTAACGAGTGTTGTATGGAAGACCAGTGTAGTAAAGGAATATAACCATTAGTTTGAACTGTTGAAGGGCATTACATTGGTTCGCTTTTGGGAAATGCATTTAATGTAGCATTCTATAGGAAACAGTTGATGCTGCTATGTGTAATGATGTAGCTTGGTAAATGGTAATGGGTTCCACTGAGCTCGGTATGACAAGGGCCTATGGTCAAAGGATGTATCAGCAGGGGTGAGCATCTAGTTTTAAGTGGTAGGCACTTACGTGTAAGACAAGAGGGAAGCTGACAGCTACATATGTGCAAAGCAGTGTTGTTTGGAAATGTGAGGCTGAGAATAGAACAAACACTCTAATAACTTAGAATGTGAAGAGAGATATTGTGGCAGTAATCCAAAGGTTTGGATGTCAGTGTTATGTAAACAAGCACCAACTGTAACTACAGGCATAACTAGACAGTACACTGTAGGCAATTAGACCTTATAAATAACAAACATAGCAGTCTTACAAGGTAGACGTAGCATCTGATAATAGTTTTGCACAGTAGTCACTATCATGAGTAGTAACACAAATTATATTATTATTATTTAATATACTATGATGATCTGTGCATACATTAATTGAGGCATACCACAAAATACTCCACACATACACTTATAAAGAAAGTGGTACATGATTAATAGTATAACACATTAATTTAACGCATTGATTTTGTCAACAGTATTTGAATGAAAGTGTGATAACGACACATTCTTGTCTATGAAAAGCATAGATATGTGTTTAAAGGAATAGTAATTAGAATCAGTAGACATAGTATCAAATAATGTTTCAAATAAGGTATGTAAATTAATTGTAGAACTATTATTGTAGTAATGGGGTCCAATTCCATTTACATATAAGTCTACATTTACATTGATAACCACACAATCTTGTCTATGAAAAACATAGATATGTGTTTAAAGGGATAGTAATTAGTATCAGTAGACATAGTATCAAATACTGTTTCAAGTAAAATATTTAAATTAATTGTAGAACTATTATTGTCATAATGGGATCCATTTCCATTTACATATACGTCTACATTAAAATTTTCAGCTTGTTTTCATTCCATTTCCTTTGCACACAATCTGTCAAGTGTTGTACAATGTGTATTATCCGGTAGTGAGCTGCTCCATTTATGCCTAAATATTTCTAGCTACCCCCCTGCGGGTTCGGGGGTTAGAATAGGCCCGCGGTATTCCTGCCAATCGTAAGAGGCGACTAAAAGGAGTCTCACATGTTTCGGCCTTATGTGATGGTCCCCTCTCGGGTTTGACCTCCATCTTTCTAAATTATTCCGAAGAGCGAGCCACTTGGGGAAGGGCGCCTTACATGGTGCATTGTATCCGTCGTGCAATTAGACCTTTAGCCGTCTTTCTCGTCATTGCAATGGTGTCCCGCTCGTTTTCGATCTCTTGGGCGATTACCACGCTGCACTCTGCAGTGTTTCTTTTAACTGCGACGACGACCTTGGCCATTTTTGCACCTAAGATCCAGCACAGTAGCCAGTCCGTTGTGGTGGGGCCGCCATGTACCCTCTTGGTTGTAGCCCCCTGACAACACAGGGATCGCTCTACTGATGCCTGCGCCATTAACTCCCCACGTATGCCAAGGAGTAGATGCCCATCGCCCTGGGGCATCGGGACTCCCGGCAATGGCCATCTTGCCAGGTGGCCTTTGCTGTGGCTGGGTGGCGCCCGTGGGGAGGGCCCTTGGTCGGAGTAGGTGGCATCAGGGCGGATGACCCGCAATGAAGCGTGGTACATCATCTCTCGCTGGCGGCCAGCCGTCAGCAGTCTCTAAGCATTCCAAAGCTCACTTTAAGGCTAATGTGTATGACCCCAAATCGTTCCCCTCCCTGGCCACACCATGGGAGGAACGAAAGGCTGTGAATGAGAGCGAAAGATACTCGCCCCGGTATCTCGTCTGTACCAGAGCTGACGGGGACTCGTTTGTGTCTGTGAAGCCTCAGTTCTTTGTCGAACATTTAGAGGACAAGTTCGGGGAGGTGGAGGGCTTGTCCAAGATGCGGTCTGGATCGGTGTTGATAAAAACGGCATCCTCTGCCCAGTCACGAGCCTTGCTGGCTTGTACGAAGTTGGGGGATGTGTCTGTTACTATCACCTCACATAACAGCTTAAATATGGTCCAGGGAATTATTTTTCACCGCGATCTCTTTTTACAGTCCGATGACGAGCTGCGCGCCAACTTGGAGTGCCGAGGTGCCCATTTCGTCCGGCGCGTCCACCGGGGTCCGAGGGATCGTCAAGTTGCCACCGGTGCCTTCATCTTGGCCTTCGAGGGTGACACGTTACCTGAAAAGGTCAAGGTGATGGTGTACCGTTGTGATGTCAAGCCGTACATCCCTCCCCCGATGCGGTGCTTCAAGTGTTGGAAGTTCGGCCACATGTCTTCACGCTGTGCGTCCGACCTCGTCTGTCGCGATTGCGGTTGACCTTCCCATCCTGATCATCCCTGTGCGCCGCCTCCAATCTGTGTGAACTGTGGTGCGCACCATCCGCCTTGCTCGCCAAACTGTCCGATTCTGCAGAAGGAGCGGAAGATCATGGAAATCAAGACTCTCGATCGCCTGACGTACACTGAGGCGAAGCGGAAATATGATCGGCTTCATCCAGTGCGCATGACAGCTTCTTATGCCGCAACTGTCACTCCTCCTACAAGTCCATCCACTCCAGTCAGCTCTCAGAGTCGAAGTCCCACACCTGCCCCCTTGATGGTGGGGGGGCACTAAACCTCCTGTTGCTCCTGCTCCATCTACTTCAGGAGCAACACCCCCCCAACCATCGGGGACATCAGTCCCCCCTTCCCAGCCGGAGAAGTGTAAGACTTCTTTGGCTACTCTCATAAGGAAGGGGTCCCTTGGGGACCTCCGTTCGCATGTTCCGACCGGTTCCAAAGCCGACAGCCACAAGTGGCTCAAACAACCGCCAGTCCCTGGTCGTCGGGACACATGGTCATCGTCTGTCCCTGAGACTGACCCAGTGACGCCCTCCCTGCCTGAACCACCCAAGGCGCAGTGCGAGAAGCAGAAGAAGAAGAAACTCCCCAAGGCTACCGACATTGTGGTGGCACCCATTCCACCGCTTCCTACAAGCTCTGCGTCTGAGGATGAGGTGGAGATTCTGGCGTCCACTGAGGATATGGATCTCGCCAGTCCCTCGGATGCAATAGATAGCTGTTGTCCAGGTGGTGACTCAGTAGCAGCAGGGGCCCCGGAGGCGTAATCTGCCTCCCCAATCCCTTCACGCCTTTCCCATCCATGGCTAATACCATCCTCCAGTGGAACTGCAGCGGTTTCTTCCACCATCTAGCTGAGCTCCGCCAACTTATCAGCCGTCATCCTTTCCTTTGCATTGCTCTGCAGGAAACTTGGTTTCCAGCAATGCGAACCCCCGCCCTCCGTGGCTATCGGGGTTATTTTAAGAACCGGGCAGCTTATGAAAGGGTGTCTGGTGGTGTCTGCATATATGTCCTTAACTCTCTTCACAGCGTGTTTGTACCTCTACAAACAGCTTTAGAGGCTGTCGCTGTTCGGGTGTGGACGCCACAGGCTATTACCGTCTGCAGTATTTACCTTCCACCTGATGGTGCTGTCGCGCAGCATGTCCTGGCTACTCTGATAGCCCAACTGCCGCCACCTTTTTTGCTGCTGGGCGATTTCAATGCCCACAACCCTCTATGGGGTGGGACTGTCTCCGATGACCGTGGTCGGGCCGTGGAGCATGTGTTGGCTCAGCTCGACCTTAGCCTCTTGAACGTGCTCCCACGCATTTCAGTGTGGCCCATGGCTCGTTCTCGGCCATCGATCTCTCTATTTGCAGCCCTGGACTTGTCCCATCCCTCCACTGGAGAGTGCATCCTGACCTGTGTGGTAGTGACCATTTTCCCATCTATTTGTCACTGCCCCAGTGTCATTCTTCTGGGCGCTTGCCCCGCTGGGCTCTCCACAGGGCTGACTGGCCAGCTTTTACTTCCGCTGCAACCATTGAGTATCCCCCACAGGGTGACATTGATGAGGTGGTGCGTGTTTTAACCACGTCCATCATTTCAGCGGCCGAGGCTGCCATCCCCCGTTCTTCTGGCCACCCTCGGAGGAGGGCTGTACCCTGGTGGTCGCCGGAGGTTGCTGAGGCTATTCGCGACCGTCGGCGGGCTCTCCAGCGTCATAGGCGGCACCCGTCTCTTGAGACCCTCATCACCTTTAAGAGGCTCCGTGCCTTCGCCCGTCGTCTTATTGCACGGCGTAAGCAGGAGTGCTGGGAGAGGTATGTCTCATCCTTGGGCTCCCATGTCTCCCCCTCGCTCGTGTGGTCCCGGATCCGGCGGATTTACGGATACCAGACCCCTATGGGTGTCCCTGGGCTCTCCTTGGACGGCGCTGTCTGCACGGACGCTGCCGCCATTGCTGAACGGCTTGCCGCGCACTTTGCTCAGAGCTCTGCGACTGCATCCTATCCCCCCGCCTTTCGCTCTCTAAAGGAGCGAGCCGAGCGGACGCCGTTCTCATTCCACACGCGTCGTTCTGAAACATACAATGCTCCTTTCAGCGAGAGGGAATTCCTCGCTGCCCTCGCCGATTGCCCTGATACAGCACCAGGCCCAGACTGCATCCACGCGCAGATGCTGAAGCATCTCTCCAGGGACTGCCAGAGGCACATTCTCGTGATATTTAATCGCATTTGGAGCGAAGGCGTGTTCCCGTCGCAATGGCGAGAGGGTGTTATTGTCCCCATCTTGAAGCCCGGTGCGGACCCACTGGTGGTGGACAGCTATCGTCCCATTACCCTCACCAACGTTTTGTGCAAATTGCTCGAACGTATGGTGGGGCGGCGTTTGTGTTGGGTCCTTGAGTCGCGCGGTCTCCTCGCTCCATCCCAGGGTGGCTTCCGTCGGGGCCGGTCTGCCATGGACAATTTGGTGCAGCTGGAATCTGCAGTCCGTACGGCCTTTGCCCGACGTCAGCATCTCGTTGCTGTATTTTTCGATCTGCGGAAGGCGTATGACACCACATGGCGGCATCACATCCTCGCCACGTTGCATGAGTGGGGTCTTCGTGGTCGGCTCCCGGCTTTTCTTCAAACCTTTTTATTGCGCCGCTCTTTCCGGGTGCAAGTCGGTGCCACCTCTAGTTCATCTTATATACAGGAAAATGGGGTCCCGCAGGGCTCAGTGTTGAGCGTCTCCTTATTTCTAGTGGCCATTAATGGTCTGGCTGCAGCAGTGGGGTCGTCGGTGTCTCCTTCTTTGTATGCCGACGACTTCTGCATCTCATTTAGCTCCACGACTACGGGAGTCGCCGACCGCAGGCTGCAAGTCGCCGTTCGCAAGGCAGCATCATGGGCTCTGACTCATGGTTTTCAGTTCTCTGCAGCCAAGACTCGAGTTATGCACTTCTGCAGGCGTCGGACGGTCCACCCTCATCCTGAACTTTACCTCGACGGCCACCTGCTTGAAGTGGTGGACACTTGCTGCTTCTTGGGACTCGTGTTTGATGCCTGGCTCACATGGGTTCCTCATGTTACTCAACTGAATCAAAAATGCTGGCGGCACCTCAACGCCCTCCGCTGCCTTAGCCACACGTCTTGGGGTGCAGATCGCTGCACGCTGCTGCGATTGTACAGAGCCCTTGTGCAGTCCCGGCTTGATTATGGGTGCCTGGCCTATGGGTCTGCATCACCCTCAGTGTTGAAGTTGTTAGACCCCATACACCACTGTGGGGTTCGGCTTGCAACTGGCGCTTTTCGTACCAGCCCCGTAGATAGTCTACTGGTGGAGGCCGGGGTTCCCCCGCTGCGGATTCGCCGCCATCGACTGCTCGCCGACTATGCTGTCCACGTGCATTGCTCGCCAGACCATCCCAATCGTCGCCTGCTTTTCCCTGCCATGGTCCTCCATCTGCCCGAACGGCGACCTAGGTCTGGGCTTTCTGTAGCTGTCCGTGTCCAGTCCCTGCTGTCAGAACTGGGGTCATTCCCTCTTCTGCCTCCCTTCCGGGTCCGTACACCTACGCCTCCCTGGTGTTTGTCCCGGCCGTCCGTCTGTCTGGATTTGGCACAGGGACCTAAGGACTCGGTTCCGCCTGTGGCCCTCCGTCGCCGTTTTCTTGCGCTCCTCGAATCATTTTCGGGCTGTGAGCCTGTCTACACTGATGGTTCCCTGGTTAATGGTCGCACTGCCTAAGCTTTTGCTCACGCTGCCCATGTTGAGCAACGCTCCTTGCCGGCTGGCTGCAGTATTTTTACTGCAGAGCTGGTGGCCATCTTGCGCACTCTTGAGCATATGCGTTTCTGCTCAGGTAGGTCCATCGTCATCTGCAGTGACTCCCTGAGCAGCCTTCAGGCCATCGACCGCTGCTATCCCTCTTCTCCTCTGGTGTCCTCTATTCAGGAGTCTGTTTCCGCCATTGCCCGTTCTGGACGTTCGGTGGTCTTGGTTTGGACGCCAGGTCATGTTGGCATCCCGGGGAACGAACGTGTTGACAGGCTGGCCAAAGGGGCGCTCGACGCCCCAGCTTTGGAGATCGGCCTCACGGCTCCCGATCAGCAGCTGGTGTTGCGCCGTAAGGTGCTTGGGATGTGGTCTGCTGAGTGGCGAGGCTTGACAATGCCTAATAAACTGCGGTCTGTCAAGGAGACGACCGATGTGTGGCGCTCCTCCCTGCGGTCTTCTCGCAGGGCCGCTGTTATTCTGTGTCGGCTCCGCATCGGCCATACATACCTGACGCACGGCCATCTTTTGCGTCAGGAGGATCCCCCCCTGTGTCGGTGTGGGTCCCGGCTGACGGTCGCCCACATTTTATTGGAGTGTCCCCGACTGCGCACCCTTCGGCAGTCTTTTAATTTCCCAGGCACCTTGCCTTTGATTTTATGCGACGATGCCTCCATGGCTGACAATGTTTTACATTTTATCCGTGCTAGTCCTTTTTATGGATCCATTTAGGGGGGTCCTGCACTTTTCCGTTTCTGTGTCTTTTGTCCTCGCGTCTCTCCATATTTGTTGCTGTTTTGGTGTCTTATCGGATGGTTGACTCTTTCCCTTTTTTGTTGTCGTGGTCAATCAACCAGTCTCCGGCCATCTTCTTTTCTTCTATTTCTTTCTGTCTGGTGTTCGTCTGTACTCTTCTTTTCTGTAGTGTTCGTTACCTAATTTGTGTTCTTTAGCACCTTGGGGGGGGGGGGGGGGGGGAGTCTCCTTCCCCTTGGGGTTTTACCTCCTCTGCGACTTTGTCTCGCCTGTTTTTGGAATGGGGGACTGATGACCTTAGCTGTTTAGTCCCCCTTAAACATCCCAACAACCACCACCACCATTTCTAGCTACAACAGATTATTCCTTTGGAATTAATGTAACCATCGATTTCCTCAAATTAGGATCTGTTCTCGCCCCTTGCTCTAGGGTCTAACACGTGGTAATCACATCATAGACATTTGACGGACATCTTTTCAACTTTGTAATTTTTTAAAAAATTTCATCATACACCTCTCTTGCGCTAACGTTTGTGTCGTTCTGTTAAGTGCTTTCACCACCTTGAACTATTTATTCTCCCACAATTTCAGTAACAGCGATTTTAAAATTTTCAAATATGATCTCCAATCATAAAACTGTATTCCATTTCCTCCTTTATGTACTACTCAGCATTAATTTTGAGATCCAGCTCAATAGTCTCTTCATAATTTCTTACTTTTCTGTGTCTGGCTTATAACTGTCATTGACTTTTTATCATCATCTAAAATGATTGGCTCTCCATCCTCTATAGAAATGAAAGCTTTGATTTTCCCTTGTGACACATCTATTCCAGCAGTATCATAATGCTCACCCATTACTTTATTCTCTGAAATCTCCCCCTGACTTCCCTTTGACAATGATTGGATTACATCTATCAACATAAATCCAACCTTCTCTACATCCGTCAATACAACATATGAACCACTATCACTTCCTTCCTGAACATCCATCGATGCATCCACTGAGCTACAACCGACATTGCAGTGATTACTGCTGTTGGATTATATATCAATTGAGATGAGATTATGGTCAATCTCTGCCAAGGTTGTATCAGCTTCTAGTCTCGAAACTCGTACCAATATTGTTTTTCAATATTTTCTACCAATAGCCTCATCATATCCTGAATCAAATAAATCTTTTATTCTGATTTTCTTTTAATTTGATACATCTTTTCCATGTATTTCCCTTTCCTTGCTGTTACTCTGCATCTGATTTGTCCCTACTTTCTTGCCTTCCTTTACAATCTCCATTTTCATTATTTCAACCTTGCTTTGTAACTCACTATATTTTTTTGGATTTGCTACCCATCTTGTCCTTTACCATGCTGGTTTAGATTGACATCTCTGGACCTGAGATGCAGAGAAATCTAGTTTTCTGCTTTCCTGTTGTGGTTAAGTTGTCCTTGCATTGCTGGTTGTTTAAACCTTTCCTCTTTGTCCTGATGTCTAAAATTTCTTCCTCTATATTCCCCTGTTATTAATTATTTCCATAATTACTGATGCTCCTGTGAAATATATTGTATTGATTCCTTTTGTTCTAATTAAAATATACATTGTAGTTCCCATTCCCTTTCTTGCTGGTGAAACCCTGTGGTTTCCAGTTTCACTACAAGTTCCAATAATTTGGCTACAGGGTTGGTTGGGCTGTGTATTAAGTCCCATTGCATTGATTCTGGAAATTGTCACTTGAGCATTCTAATTTCAGTTAGAACATCCAGCAGTCAAGCTTTGTGCATGGGTTTAGCTACTCTACATACACAAAACTTTCTCATTAATGTATTGCTATGTCTGTAAATTGGTCCATTTAAGAACTTGTTCTGAAGTTTCGTCTGTTTTGCCTCACTCCAGGATTTATTTACAAAACATTTTTCAAATTCCTCATATATGCTAAGCAAGTCATTGAACAGTTTTTCCTACTGTTGCACATATCTTTCTAACTGCTTTTCCCACTAGTTTTATTATTCACACATCAGACATTCCTGGTGTGCAGCAGTCTTTACATGCTACAGGAAAATCTGTCAGATGGCACTTTCCATTGTTAGGAAAGCATATTGAAGATCCTGGTCCACCACATGGTACATTTATTAATGTGGTGACCTGATCAACCACTAACACATCTACTTTCAAACTCGTCTCCTCCAAACTCCATTGAATTTTTTCCTATGGCCATTTTGCAATTCACAGTTTTTTCAGACACATTCTGAATCGCATCTTGTGTTTCCTCCAAAAGTGAATTCTGCATTAGAAAAGAGTAATTAACACCACCTCTCAATGGTCATGCATCTTTTCCACTTTTAGGTCCATTGATCTTTTTAACATGATTTATTTTCTCATCCATGCAGCCTTCTTCGTTGGGAATTTTGTCAATTTTGGTTCTGATTTTATTCAACTTCCACTCAATCATAACATCTACATTGATTTTAATTTCTGCCGATTCTGGATCTGCTGCTGCTGGTGATGATGATGCTGAAGCTCTCATGTTTGTAGCTGATTTCTACACTGTTGATCTCTGATGCTGAAGGTGATACACTTATTCAGTGCTCTTTCATTGTGCCATCATCTTCCCTCCTCTACTGCTTAATATAGCTAGCAACTCTGTGTACTACTACTACTGCTGAGTCTTTCTAAGCTCGATGCCCCTATACAAAATTGTCTACACCTCTCAGGACCGGGACAACACATTCTTCATTGTAAATTCGGAACTAAATAAATTTAAGACCACATTCCAGGCAAGAAAGACCCCATTTGCGACTTAACTGTTGTGGCCCAATGCACAACTCTGTTAGTTAAAAACTTGGCTCATGGTTTTTTCAGGGTTGTGGTATACACAGTCTTCTTTACACCCTAATATGGTAGAGACCAATCAGTCAACTGCACTGGTAATCATGCCATGAAATAGTTGAGGGCAGATACACAATGTGAGTTAAACATTATTACATGCAACTTATCAGAAAAATTGCAGTAATAACATATGCTATGCCCCAGAATTATATTTAATGTAACTGGTTAATTCAGAAAGACATGGCTTCCTACTGCATTGTGGTCCTTAATGAAGCAAAACAGTGAGTCATTTAGTAAGAATGTCCCATTTTTAACACAAGTAACAGCACACAAGTGATGGTAGTCTTAACTTAATGTGCTTAAATTGCTAAGTGAGTTTATACACCAGGTCTTCTAACCCCACATCAGATGCATAAACAAAAGTTCATATAATGTGCAATACAGACACATGCTCTGTCAGTCAGAGTCACAACCGTAAGTCTCTGCTCCTAATATATGACTTGGCTAGTCTCCCCATCATGAAAAATAAAATTTTATGATGGTCATAATCAAATATTCAGTCACGCATCAGAAAAACTAAACCAGCTCTCCGTCTGATGGCCATAACATAACTGTTCCTTGCATATTCCAGCAGCTCCCAAGACCACATCTCCCACTGCCATGCCCACACATGTCACCAAAGATAACCAATTGGATCCCTATTAGTTCCCTACCACGTATGGCACTTTTTGCAACACTTTGATAGATTGCATGCAGTTGAAATTTAGTGAAAATGGTCTGGAAATGTAGATGTAAATATAAATGGAATTGGACCCCTTTCCTGCACTAATAATTACATATGTTACATGAAACATTATTTGATACCATGTCTACTGATACAGATGTATGCTTCTCATAGGCAAGAATGTGTATGTATCTTACTTTCAGTCAAATACTGTTGACAAGATCAATATGTTAAATTAATTTGATATACTATTAACTATGAATGGCTTCCTGTATATGTCTATGTATGTAGTAATTTTCTGATATCACACATTTAATGTAAACAATTATCATTGTAGCATATTAAATAATAATAATGAAATTTGTGTTGTTGCTGGTGATGATTGCTGTGCAATGCCATTATCTGATATTATGTCTACGTTGTAGGACTGCCTTATTTCTTATTTACACTCCTGGAAATTGAAATAAGAACACCATGAATTCATTGTCCCAGGAAGGGGAAACTTTATTGACACATTCCTGGGGTCAGATACATCACATGATCACACTGACAGAACCACAGGCACATAGACACAGGCAACAGAGCATGCACAATGTCGGCACTAGTACAGTGTATATCCACCTTTCGCAGCAATGCAGGCTGCTATTCTCCCATGGAGACGATCGTAGAGATGCTGGATGTAGTCCTGTGGAACGGCTTGCCATGCCATTTCCACCTGGCGCCTCAGTTGGACCAGCGTTCGTGCTGGACGTGCAGACCGCGTGAGACGACGCTTCATCCAGTCCCAAACATGCTCAATGGGGGACAGATCCGGAGATCTTGCTGACCAGGGTAGTTGACTTACACCTTCTAGAGCATGTTGGGTGGCACGGGATACATGCGGACGTGCATTGTCCTGTTGGAACAGCAAGTTCCCTTGCCGGTCTAGGAATGGTAGAACGATGGGTTTGATGACGGTTTGGATGTACCGTGCACTATTCAGTGTCCCCTCGACGATCATCAGTGGTGTTCGGCCAGTGTAGGAGATCGCTCCCCACACCATGATGCCGGGTGTTGGCCCTGTGTGCCTCGGTCGTATGCAGTCCTGATTGTGGCGCTCACCTGCACGGCGCCAAACACGCATACGACCATCATTGGCACCAAGGCAGAAGCGACTCTCATCGCTGAAGACGACACGTCTCCATTCGTCCCTCCATTCACGCCTGTCGCGACACCACTGGAGGCGGGCTGCACAATGTTGGGGCGTGAGCGGAAGACGGCCTAACGGTGTGCGGGACCGTAGCCCAGCTTCATGGAGACGGTTGCGAATGGTCGTCGCCGATACCCCAGGAGCAACAGTGTCCCTAATTTGCTGGGAAGTGGCGGTGCGGTCCCCTACGGCACTGCGTAGGATCCTACAGTCTTGGCGTGCATCCGTGCATCGCTGCGGTCCAGTCCCAGGTCGACGGGCACGTGCACCTTCCGCTGACCACTGGCGACAACATCGATGTACTGTGGAGACCTCACGCCCCACGTGTTGAGCAATTCGGCGGTACGTCCACCCGGCCTCCCGCATGCCCACTATACGCCCTCGCTCAAAGTCCGTCAACTGCACATACGGTTCACGTCCACGCTGTCGCGGCATGCTACCAGTGTTAAAGACTGCGATGGAGCTCCGTATGCCATGGCAAACTGGCTGACACTGACGGCGGCGGTGCACAAATGCTGCGCAGCTAGCGCCATTCGACGGCCAACACCGCGGTTCCTGGTGTGTCCGCTGTGCCGTGCGTGTGATCATTGCTTGTACAGCCCTCTCGCAGTGTCCGGAGCAAGTATGGTGGGTCTGACACACCGGTGTCAATGTGTTCTTTTTTCCATTTCCAGGAGTGTATAATGAGTAAATGCCTGCAGTATAGAATCTAGTTATGCTTGTAGTTACTGTTGTTGCTAGTGTACATAGGGTTGAATTTGTTGGACTGACATATAATTGTTATGCTTATTGCATTAATATTTCTTTTCTCATTCTAAGTTATTAGAGTAGTTGTTCTGTTCAGAAACTTGGTCTTTGCAAACAACACAGCTTTCGATATTTGTAGCTGTTAGCTGGCCTCTTCACTTTGCCCACCACTTAAGGCCAGATTCTCACTCCTGCTAATCCATCCTTTATCCACAGGCCCTTGTCATGTCAAGCTCAGTTTAATCCATTACCGTTTCCCCATTCTTTGTCCACATACACAGCACAATCAACATTTTTTTTATACTAAATCCAAGTTGAATTCATTTCCTGAAAGGGAACCATCTCTGGCATCCTTCAGCAGTTCAAACTATTGGTCATGCTCATTTGCTGCTCTGGTTTTTCATACAACACTCGTTAAGGAGTGTCTTTTATTGTTTACAGTTCAGGGCCTTACTGCAACAGCGGAAAACTTCCTGATTTATCCAGTCCTAATAAGCAACTCTTAATGGCAATGTTATTTGTATTCTCTAGCCTCATCACGTTACAAAATCTCTACTTAACGTTACAGTTGATTTATTATATGAGACGCTTAGTACCACCTAGCTTACTATTGATGTTAGTATAATTTCTTTCTGTGTTTGACCAGTAGTGTAAATAGCTTGAAGTGGTGACTGAAGGATTACTACTGACGATAGAATGATCGAGTACTTGTAAATACACTATGCTATAGATTTAAAGTTGCATACCTTTGCATAAAGAGGTAGCGATTTTTAATATGATCATGAAAGGTTTTTTATGCAATGGTGTTCCTTTATGCAAATTGGTGTTGACTCTCTGCTTTCACTTACTTGCATAATTTATACCAGCCCATGGTGTTTTGCAATATTACATGTTTTGTTGCAGCACTTCACTTTTATAGTAGCCAAATGGTCACAGCACATGGTGTTGCTCTCCCCACTATTTCCAACTGCACATCTTATGGTGATGAGTGTGGTACCTGATGCTGTGTACCTAACTACTGCAGCCATGCATGTGTCACTCTGCACCCACCATCAGCAAACACGATGTAGAATGTGTCAAAATTGGATCACAAAGCAGCCCCCTGGATACTAAGTCTGAAGGAATCCGAAAACTTCTTGTTCTGCACACCATCTCTAGTGGAATTGACACACATATAAGAGACACTGCAACCAACTAATGCGTTGACAGAATTGGATGTACATTTATTTTGAGTAACCATTTATAACCCTTGAGAAATTTTAAAACTAAAAAAATGTCAATTACCATTATACATAAACAGAAACAGTTGAATTACATTAGCTCCTCATTATGCCTACTTTAACTGATTAACCTCTTGCTGTTTGCGATACTCCACACACTTCAGATTATGCCGAGTACTTGTAATATCTCCTGGTGCAAACTTATAAGTGCCTCCTTATTCTTTGCAGTCCATTTAGCACTATTAAGATCACCATAACACAAAACATACATATCCCATTAATGTTTTTTTATTAAGCATGTAGTACTTAATAACTTCATGCATAATTGTATATACATTATCCACCATTATGATGAGTGAAACAGCTCATCTGTTCTTGAGCCTGGGATAGTTGTAACATGAAAATTTGTGGTTTCCTGTTTGGCGCCAACCATGCTGTAGAATTTTATTCTTCCTCTCTACCTTCCTGTTCAAGTTTTAACCACTATACTTCATCATAAAACTAGTGATCAACACAACATCTTTTATTAATCTCCTCACAATAAAGCAACTCATTGTGAACTGAAGTCAATGGCTTTGCAATTCCACTAACATTTCTTCTGTTATGCTTTTGCACAACCCACCTGTTGCAGTACTATTTATTACACCAGTGACATCAAAAATTACTAATTTATTGGTCTTATGCCTATTTAACAAATTTTTGAACATTGACAATACCTTGCTCTCAGAACCGATAATTGCATGTATTTTCTTGTTACAAACATCTTTTCCTAAGGTTGTCTGTACATTTTCCATTTCTTCATCCTCCAAACGTTTTTCTCTTCATTGGTTCTTTTCTATTTTTGTGCACCTACTCTGTATTCATCTCCTCTATCAAAGAGTCTTGAGTCTTGTTATCTCTTTCCCTTAATTCATGAAGTAATTCCTCCATCCTTGGTTCTGTTATCAATTTCCTTCCCTATCTTGGCCTTTTCAAAATCTCACATAACCTTCTGATGTCTGTAATTTTGACTACATAAACACCATTAATCTTTAGTATACATGTCTAAATCTTTTGTACTACAATATATTTAGACTTTGTCATTCAAAGTCTGATTCAATGCTCTTGACAGAATTTAATGTACTCATCTTTTCTTCCGTTGTATTACTCTCAGTAACTTTACCAGCTACACATAAAATATAATTATTTATAACACCCTTTTCATCCTCCTCCAAAAACAATTCATCTGATTCTGCCGACCTAACAGTTCCACTATCTCAGCAGGTAAGGAAAACATCACATCACCTTCACCAACATTTTTTGGCCTTAAATCTATGTTAATGCTTTAAATATCTGTAGCTACAACAGAGTATTCCTTTGGAATCAATAGAACCCTCCATTTCTGTCAAATTAGGACATGTTCTCCTTCCTTGTTCCTAAGCCTGACGCCAGATATTCACATCATAGACATTCCACAGACATCTTTTCAATTTCACAAACTTTTAAGAGGAATTCATCATACACTTCTCTTGCGCTAACATCTTAAGAAAACATGTTGTGTGGGGCACTGATTTTATGATGAAGTATAAGGTGGAGTTAAGTTATATGACAATATGGTTGCAATTAGAAGAAGAAGAAGGTAGAAAAGCAAGAATAAAATTGTACGGGATGCTTGGTAGCAAACAAAAAACTATTCATTTGTATGTGAGAATTACCCCAGACTCCATCACAGAGGAGCTGTTTCACTCACCATTACTGTACATAATAGATACACAATTATGCATAAAATTATGAAGTAATACATGTTTAATATTAAAATATTCATGGGTTATTTATATCTTGTGTTATGGTGACCTTAATAGTGCTCAAAGGAATTGAAAGTATAAGGAGGCACTTATAATTTCACACCAGGATGTACTACAAGCACTTGGCGTCATCAAGGTATGTGGAGGCTGGGAAAGGGCAATCAATCAGCAGCATCAGTAGGGATGATGAGAAGCTAATGTAATTAAATTGTTTTTGTATGTGTATAACTGTAATTGTCATTTAGTTAGGTTTAAAATTTATCAAGGAATATAATTTTTTACTTAAAATAAATGAACATCTAGTTTTGTCATAGCATGAGGTGGTTTGCATTGGCTCTTAAAAGTACGTCAATTCCACTGGGAATGGTGTGCAGAGCACAGACTTTGGGGATTCATTTGGACTTACATCATCTTTGCTGATGTTGGGTGCAGAGTGACACATGCATGGTTGCAATACTTAGATATCATCATGATTTAACAGTTCCAGTTTCCTGGGTACTGGTAATGAGCCTCTTCCACTTCATCCTGTGCAAATACACATGTTCACAGAGAACATCATCCACAGTCCATCCTCTGGTCACTAAATCAGCTTTAATCAAGTCCATCCATTGAGAATGAGGTCTTCCTTGTGGACTTTTCCCATCCACCTGTCTTTTCAAATTTAATTTAGTTGTTATAGTTGGCTCCATTCTCATCACATGCCTGTACCATCGAAGTCTTTATGTGCCAACTCGATCTAATTTGGATGTCTTTATTCCTTGACATGTCCATCCTTGTCTTCTGGATGGTGGATCTAAGAAATTTTATATCTGATGCTTGCAGCCTTGATGATTCTCTTTTTGTGAGGGTACATGTTTCAATACCAATGGTCAATATTGGTATGAAATAGTTGTTAAACATCATCAATTAGGCTGGTTTAGGAGTGAGGTCAACCCATAAAAGTCATCTTAGTTGTTAGTAGAATTCATTTCCTTTTTGCACTCTGTTGGTGATTTCATTTCTGACCAAATTATGACTGGCCATTACACTTCCAAGGTAAGGAAAACTGTCAACACATACTCTAGTCAGTGGTCTCCTAGTTTTACACGTGCTGGTTGCCCATCTCTGTTGACAGCCATCTTTACTCTCTTGGTCTTGCTGATGTTGAGGTTATATTTCTGGAACTGAGATTTCCATTCATAGAGTCTGATCTGCACTTTCTCCTCAGTTTCACCCCATATCATGATGTCATCACCAAAGGCAAATACATTCAGTTCACTTGACTTATCCTGACGTTCTTTGTTATAGTAACCATAACAGTAGTGCATAGCAGTGAGGATAGTTTACTTCCTTGCTGAACTCCACACTCTGTCTCAAACCGTGATGATCGTCCTTCCCCAATTCGTACACAGGTAGTAAAGTCTTTTATCAACATCTGAATTTTTTTATTAGTCTTTCAGGCACATTCTTTTCCTCAGGCATTCCCAATTCTTATCTCTTATAACACTATCATAGGCTTTTTCTATATCCAGGCATACAATGACTAGGTTCTTACCTTTCTCCCATTACTTTTCCATCAACATGTGGGTGCTAAAAATTAGATCTATTGTTGATCTGTTACTTCTGAAGCCATATTGTTCCTCTCCAGCTGTGGTTCTATTATAGTTCTCAGTCTCTTTTCTATGATCTTCTCAAGTATTTTCAGCCCATGAGACAATAGAGTTATTCCTCTGTAGTTGGTGCGTTTCCACCTGATTCCTTTCTTAAACAGGGGAATCATTACTCCCTTGCTCCAATCTGCAGGTATTTTGTTATCTGCCCATATGGCATTGAGTACTCGGTGCAGCCATTGTATGCTTTGGATACCTGCTGCCTTTATCATGTCTGTGTTCACTTCATCTGCACCTGAAGATTTTTCTTTAGGCATAGATTTTAAGGCTGCCTTTGTTTCTGTTCAGGTGATGTGAGTTTCCTCATTGTAAATGTGGATTTCCAGTTCTGTATTTGGTTCTTCAACTGATCTACTTAATAGGTGGTCAAAATGGTGTTTCAGGACTTCTCTCATGTCATTTTCTGCCCTAACCAGATTTCCATTCTCATATTCAACTGCTTTTATGATATTCATTGGTTTCCTTTGACATCTGATAACCCCATACAACAATTTCTTATTTCCTCTACTGTTCTCCTCCAATTTCTGAGTGAATATCTTCCATGCCTTGGTCTTTTCTTCTGCAACTGTTCTTTTAACTTCCAGTTTCTTGATTTGGTACATTTGTTTGAGGTTTCTGATCTTTGTCTCATCTCTAATAGGTTCCAGTTTATTTTTCTCCCAATCCCTCTCTTTCCTGAAGAGATTTCTTTCCCTGATTACTGCTCTCACTCTTTCATTCCATCAAGGTGTTTCCTACTCTCTCGTCATCATACTTGTCTTCCCACAAACTTCGGTGGCTTCCTTTATCAATGTGTACCTTAGTCTGCATTTTTCCTTCCATCTCTTGGTAACAGGGCTTTTATCCGGTTCTGATATTCAGCGCCCTTCTCTGTTCTCTGGAGTTCCCATACTTGATTTCTTTCATTTTCTTGTTCTGTACTTTTGGCATATGGAAGTTTCTGAGGTCCGCTAGTAATAGACGGTGATCATTATCAAGGCTCTCACTAGGGATTACTCTGACATCAGTTACTATTCCACTCCTCTCTTCATCTGTGATGATGTAATCAGTTACAGTATTTTGTAATCCATCCCAACTTTATTGTGTTATCTTATGGCTCTGTCTCTTCTCAAACCAACTGTTTTTTACCACCAACCCATTCCTCATACAGATGCCAAGGAGATGCTCACCTTCTATATTTCTTCTACCATATCCATGGGGTCCCATTACATTCTCATATCATGTTCTACCTGTCGCAATCTGTGCATTTAGGTCTCCTATAATCTACATCTACATTGATACTCTGCAAGCCACCCAACGGTGTGTGGCGGAGGGCACTTTACGTGCCACTGTCATTACCTCCCTTTCCTGTTCCAGTCGCGTATGGTTCGCGGGAAGAACGACTGTCTGAAAGCCTCCGTGCGCGCTCTAATCTCTCTAATTTTACATTCGTGATCTCCTCGGGAAGTATAAGTAGGGGGAAGCAATATATTCGATAACTCATCCAGAAACGCACCCTCTCGAAACCTGGCGAGCAAGCTACACCGCGATGCAGAGCGCCTCTCTTGCAGAGTCTGCCACTTGAGTTTATTAAACATCTCCGTAACGCTATCACGGTTACCAAATAACCCAGTGACGAAACGCGCCGCTCTTCTTTGGATCTTCTCTATCTCCTCCGTCAACCCGACCTGGTACGGATCCCACACTGATGAGCAATACTCAAGTATAGGTCGAACGAGTGTTTTGTAAGCCACCTCCTTTGTTGATGGACTACATTTTCTAAGCACTCTCCCAATGAATCTCAACCTGGTACCCGCCTTACCAACAATTAGTTTTATATGATCATTCCACTTCAAATCGTTCCGTACGCATACTCCCAGATATTTTACAGAAGTAACTGCTACCAGTGTTTGTTCCGCTATCATACAATCATACAATAAAGGATCCTTCTTTCTATGTATTCGCAATACATTACATTTGTCTATGTTAAGGGTCAGTTGCCACTCCCTGCACCAAGTGCCTATCCGCTGCAGATCTTCCTGTATTTCGCTACAATTTTCTAATGCAGCAACTTCTCTGTATACTACAGCATCATCCGCGAAAAGCCGCATGGAACTTCCGACACTATCTACTAAGTCATTTATATATATTGTGAAAAGCAATGGTCCCATAACACTCCCCTGTGGCACTCTCTCTTAACTAATGACTTTTTCCAGATCATCAAGGAACTGGTTCCTATCCTTTTGACAACATCCAGTGTGTAGTGCATATACTGGCTCAAAAGTTATTTTTTTCCTTCTCTAAATGTACAGTCATCTCTATTATTCGCTCACTAATGTACTGAATGTCAGTGACTCCTTCTAGATCTTTATTCATGATGAAACTGACACCATTCTTCATCTTTTTGTTATTACCATGCCAATACTGTGTGTATTGCTTCCTTAATATCTTCATGCCTTTCCCTTTCCATTTTGTTTCACTCATCCACAATATCATTGATTTTCTCCTTTCCATAAGGTCCACTTGTTCTTCACATTTTCCTGTGGGACTGAGTAAGATGATGGTCCCAATCCATGCAAGTCTTCTCAAGGAATTTTGCAAGGCCCTGTGTAGCAATACTTGGTGTCGGGTACCACACTCATCACCATGAGATGTACAACTGAAAAGATTAGGGAGAGTAACACCAGGTGCTGTGACCAATTGGCTATTATAAAAGTAAAGCACTATGATGAAACATGTGTAATGTGCTGATATAATTTATTCAAATGAGTGACACCTGAGAGTCAACAATAATTAGCATAAATGTACACCATTGCATAAAAGACCTTTCCTGATAATATTTAAAATTACTACCTCATTGTGCAAAAGTATGGAAATTCACTTAATTTTAAATCTATAGAATAGTGTATTTAAAAGTACTGAATCACTCTGTATTTAGTAGTAATGCTTCAGTCACCACTTCAAGCTATTTACACTACTGGTCACACAGACAGAAATTATGCTAACATCAATGGTTTGTTAGGTGGTACTGAATGTGTCATCTAATAAATCAAAAGTAGCATAGAGTGGAGACTCTGTAACATGATGAGGCTAGAGAGAAAACATTACGCTGCCATTAAGAGTTATTTTTACAATTGGGGAAATAAGTAAACATTCCACTGCTGCAGTAAGGCCTCTAAGCATAAACAATAAAAGACACTCCTTAACGAGTGTTGTTTGAAACCCCAGAGTAGCAAAGGAGCATAACCATTAGTTTGAACTGCTGAAGGACATCATGATGGTTCTCTTTTGGGAAATACATTTAACACGGCATTACTATAGGAAAGAGTTGATGTTGCTATGTATATGAATGTAGCCTGGAAAAAGGTAATGGGTTCCACCGAGGTCGGCATGACGATGGCCTATGGACATAGGATGGATTAGCAGGAGTGAGAATCTAGTGTTAAGTGGTAGGCACTTATGTGTAAAAGACAAGAGGACAGCTAAATATGCCCAAAGTAATGTTGTTTGGGGATGCCAAGGCTGTGAATAGAACAAACACTCTAATAACTTCGAATGAGACAAGAGACATTGAGGCAGTAAGCCAAAGGGTTATACGTCATTCAAAGGAATGCTGCCCTATGTACACAAGCACCAACTGTAACTACAAGTGTAACTAGACTATGCACTGCAGGTATTTACACATTTTAAGTAACAAACACAGCAGTCTTACAAGGTAGACATAATATCGGACAATGACATTATACAGTAGTCATTATGAAGAATAGCAACACAAATTATATTGTAATTATTTTATATACAAATAAGGAGGGGAGTAAGGCAAGGATGCCCATTATCACCATATTTGTTCAACTTATTTATTGAAAAAACAATTGAAAAATTGAAAAGATTTACCAAAGGAATTAAAATTAATGGGGAACGAATACACTGTATCCATTTTGCAGATGATATAGTAGTACTTGCTGACTCAGTAAAGGAAATGGAGCTTATGTTGCTAAAATCTGCCAAAATCCTAAGAGAATTTAATCTAAAAATAAATAAGAAAAAAAAAAAAAAAAAAAAAACCTATGGTAGTAGGGAAGACGAAAGAAAATGGTAAAGTTAATATTAAATGATGATCTAGAGCAGGTTGAGAACTTCTGTTATTTTGGGAGCACAATCACTGATGACAATAAATGTATCACTGATATAAAGAGAAGAATAGCCTTGGCAAAGCAAGCCTTCCAAAATAAAATGAATCTACTAAGAGACAATCATATAAGCATAGAAAGCAGGAAAAAGTTTGCCAAAACTTTTGTCCGGAGTGTTTTAACACATGGATGTGAAGCGTGGACCCTGGGAAAGGCAGAGAAAAAGAGACTGGAAACAGTGGAAATGTGGATATCGAGATGAATGACAAAAACAAGCTGGGTAGATAGAAAAAGTAATGAACAGGTCTTAAGAGAAGTGAATGAGAACAGAATGCTGCTAGATAATATAGGAAGAAGAAAATCAAAAATGATAGGGCACATAATGAGACACAACTAGTTCCTAAAGAATGTATTTGAAGGAAAAGTTTCAGGGAAAAAACCAAGAGGCTGGCCAAGAGCAACGTATTTTAATAACATCAAAGAAGATATGGGGATAAAATCGTATGAAGAATTGAAGAAGATAACAATGGAGAGAGGGATGTGGCTAAGTCGACAAGGGATAGCCTTTAGTTTATGATGATAATGATTATTTTATATACTAAGATGATGAGTGTAACGTGATTAATAGTATAACAGATTAATTTAATATATTGATTTTGTCAACAGAATTTGAACAAAAGACAACAGGAATTTGAACAAAAGTGTGATAAAAACACATTCTTGTCCACGAAATGCATTGGTATGTGCTCAAAGGAATAGTAATTGGTATCAGTAGACATAGTGTCAAATAATGTGTCAAGTAAAATATGTAAATTAATTGTAGAATTATTATTTTATTATTATTGTAGTAATGGGGTCCAATTCCATTTACATTCCCAGGACAAATAAATTGGAATTATAACATTTTTTAACTGATGTGTAATTTTTGAAATATTTCAATGTTTACAGTTAAAATAAACATTGCTGAAATGCACAAATTTCGGAATTGAAATGCTCTGCATTTTCATTGCCACAAAGAAATCATCACTGTTATTTATCAGAATCTCAAAGTTCAATGAGAAATCCAAAGAAAGAAGCTCTGTGGACTCCGGAAGAGCCTACATTAGTCATTCAAAATAATATTACTTATTTTTGTATGCTTGCTGTGGCTGGCATGTGCAATGATGTCCTTGATGCCAAGAATGTTAATAAATTAAAGTTTCATCTACATCTACATATATACTTTGCAAGGCACCGTATGGGGGACGGCTGAGGGTACCCTGTACCGCTACTAGTCACGTCCTTTCCTTTTCTGACTGTCTATATGCCTCTGTATGGGCTCTAATTTATTGTATCTGATATTTGTGGTCCTTACATGAAATTTATGTTGGTGGCAGTAGAGTTGTTCTGCAGTCAGACTCTGATGCTGGTTCTCGAAAATTTCCTCTGTAGTGGCTCTCAAAAAGAAAGTTGCCTTTGTTCCAGGGATTCCCATTTGAGTTATCAAAGCACCTCCGTAATACTAGCATGTTGTCTGCACGTACCGCTAATGAATTTAGGACCTGTCCCTGAATTGTTTGGTGTCTTCCTTTAATTTGACTAGATGTGGATCTCAAATGCTCAACTGTTACTCAAGAATAGATAGTGCTAAAGTCCTATATGTAGTTTCATTTACAAATGAACCATACTTTCCCAAAATTCTCCTAATAAACCAAAGTCAACCATTTGCCTTCCCTATCACAATCCTCGCACACTCTTCCCATTTCATAGTGCTTTGCAACGTTCCACCCACATGTTTTGTGTAAAGCAGGACATTACTAATGCTCTATCCAAACATTATGGGGTTGTTTTTCCTAGTCATCCGCCTTAACTTATATTGACCAGATCATTCAAATTCCAATGGAATGAGATAACTAACTAAAAATGGTTGGTTCTCACTTTTTTGTTTAGGTAGATGTAAATGCTGTTATATTCAATCTTGTCTTGTTCAATGGCCACTATAAATGATCGAACAATCTGTCAAATTTTGTTATGTTTGCCAAATATTTGACCTTGTATGATGCTGTTTGACATGTTTGTCAAAAATAGAGTATGTTTGACATAAATTTTGATACCTGATGTTTTTTAAGTGAGTGACATGTGCCACTGCTCACTGTCCCAGATAAATAATGGCTGAATGTTGTAACAACTCCTTTGCAGTGTACCACACGAAGCTATTCATATAGCTCCATTGGATCATCTCTCCACCAATCCCAGTTCACTTGTTTACATTTAGTTCTTCTTTTAAGGTTAAGAGTTCTGGCATATGACAACTCTGACTTCAGCCATTGTCTCTAATTTGTCTTTCTGCTGTTTGTGATATGAATTCATTACCTTGTGAGTGTGCCATTTCTAATGTGAGTGAGTTAGATGACAATCTGAATACTACATTATGTGATTATGAACTTAATTTCTTTTCTTCCTTACACAATTGGAATAAGCCAAGTATCAACTACCAATAAGAAATAATGATGTATGCATCTAAGCAATGGTCTTTTGTTTCCTGTCTGAAATAATGTTAAGCAAAGATATGCTGGCCTCACCTCAAACATTGGTCCAAACACCATAGTACTTTACCAAGAACAGTATCTTACTGGAGTTGTTGTGCTGCAATCTTCCTCTGATCTTTGAACTACTTAACCAAGTACTTATAGGAAGACCTACAGTTTAATGAAAACTCCAAAGCACAGTTCAACTTGGAATTTATTGTTATCAGGTTTAAGAAGCAATATCTGGGAATAAGCATCTGTAGTAATTTAAAGTTGATGAGTACATAAAACTAGTAATAGAAAGGCAAATGCCAGATGGATTCATTGAAAGAATCCTGAGAATGCATAGTCCACCCACAAAGGGGGTAGCCCAGAAAACATTCATTCGACCAGTACTGGAGGTCTGCTTGTCAGTTTGAGCATCTACAAGGGAAAAAGAGGATGAAGGATGGATGGGCGGCTCTTACTCCTCTTAAAATCTGCAACACACATTTCTAATTGTTGTTGTTATGTAGTATTTTGTCTAGTGGCACGTTCATGTCACTGTATGGAGAATTTCTGACCTCAATGTTACCTGTCTTGAGCTTTTTCTTACAGTTTGCTGCATCTCCTTTTATCTTTCATGTCATCCAGATATTGAATTATTCTTGTTCTTCATCCTGTATTTCATTTGATTTCCTTCCTATGAAATTTTGTATTTGCCCATTATGTGTGAGTATGTGTCTGATCCTATCGGACTTCCTCTGAATAATTGTATACAGAGAATTTTCTTCTCTACTACTCTTTTCAGTATATAATCATTTGTCACTGATCTGTCTTCTTGATCTTCCCAAGCGCTGCATTTCAAAACTTTCCAGGTATTGTTTTCTAAATTTTTCTCATGGTCCATGTCTCTGCTCCATACAGCGCAATGCTCCAGATGTAGCAATTCCTCAGTTTCTTCCTTAATTCCATGCCCAACTTGCTGGTCAGCCAAGTGCTCTTCTTGCTGAATGTAGTTTTAACCATACCAATTCATGCTCAAATTTCATTTGTGCAGTGGGCATCCTTTGTCAGCAAGCTTTCCAAGTACTTAAGTTGCATCACATTCTCAATTTTCGTCAGTTATCCTCAAAGGTTTCTCCCATTTTGATACCCCCATCACTTTTGATTGTTCAGTGTTGATTTTCATCATGTATTTTCTTATAGTATCCACCAGCTGGTTCATTACATGTTGCAGTTGTCTTTGATTTTTGGCTAACACTTGGTGGTGCTGATGAGTTGTACCACTTGTTATTGTGGCCTTGAGTCCAGTGACTGGTTCGATGCAGCACTCGATGCTACTGTATCCTGTGCAAGTCTCTTCATCTCAAAATAACTGCTGCAACCTACATTATTTAGTACCGTCTTGTTAATTATGTAGTCTACCCAACTAATTTTCAGCATTCCTCTCTGGAGCCACATTTTAGAACTTTCTATTCCCTTCTTGTCTAAACTGTTTATTGTTCATGTTTCACTTCCATACATTGCTATATCCCAGACAAACACATTCAGAAAAGAGTTCCTAAGACTTAAGCCTATATTCAATGTTAACAAATTCCTCTTCTTCAGAAATGTTTTTCTTCCCATTTCCAGTCCACATTTTATATCCTGTCTACTTCAGCCATCATCAGTTATTTTATTGCCCAAATATCTACTGTGTGTACTACTGTAGGTGTCTTGTTTCCTAATCTAATCACCTGATTTAATTTGACTAGATTCCATGATTCTTTTTCTTGCTTATGCTGATGTTCATCTTGTATCTTCCTTTCAAGACGCTAAACTGCTCTTCTAATTCTTTTCTTCCCTCTGACAGAATTACAAAGTCATCAGGAAACCTCAAACTTTTATTTCTTCTCCCTGAATGTTAACTGCTTCACCAAATTTTTCTTTTGTTCCCTTTACTACTTGTCAATCATGTAGAAATTGAATAACATAGGGGACAGATCACAACCCTGTCTCATTCCCTTCTCAACCACTGCTGGCCTTTCATGCCCCTCAACTCTTACAACTGCCTTCTGGTTTCTCTATAAGTTATAAATAACCTTTTGCACCCTGTATTTTACCTGTGCTACTTTCAGAATTTCAAAGAGAGTGTTCCAGTCAGCACGACCACAAGCTTTTTCTAAGTCCACAAATACTATAATTGTAGGCATACCTTTCCTTAACCTATCTTCCAAGAGAAGTTGTAGGATCTGTAGGGATTCCTACATTTCTCCGTACTATAAACTGATCTTCTCCACAGTTGGCTTCTAACAGTTTGTCCATTCTTCTGGAAGGAATTCATGTTAATATTTTGGAACCACGACTTATTAAACTGATAGCTTGGTAATATTCACACCTGTCTGCACCTGCTCTCTTTGGAATTGGAATCATTATATTCTTTTTTCAGTCTGAGGGTATTTCTCTTGCCTCATACATCGTGCGCATCATACGGACGAATTTTGTTACAGCTGGCTCTCCCGAGGTTATCAGTAGTTGTTTTGACTTAGGTCTATCAGTGCTCTGTCTTATTCTTCTCACAGTATCTTATCTCCAGTCTCATCTTTATCTATGTCCTCTTCCATTTTTATAATATTGCTCTCAATTACATCTCCCTTGTATAATCCCTCTATATACTTCTTCCACCTTCCAGCTTTCACTTCTTTGCTTAGAACTGGTTTCACATCTGGGCTCTTGATATTCATGCAGCTGCTTCTCTTTTCTCCAAATGCATTTTTAATTTTCATGTATGCGATAATCTATCTTTCCCCTAGTACTACATGCTTCTAAATTCTTCCATTTATTCTCTACACATTTCTGCTTAGCCATTTTGCATTTCTCGTCAATCTGATTTTTCAGACTTTGTATACCCTTTAACCTGTTTCATTCGCTGGATTTTTATATTTTCTCCTGTCATCAGTTAGTCCATATCGGACATTCTTTTTGTGGTGCCTGTCTGCGACTCAGCATCTCCACTGTATGGTGAGTAGCAACTATCCTTTTCATAATATTGTTACATTCCATCCCGGATTTTCCATTCTTTAAATTCCACATCTCCTGTGTTATCCACGGATTTCTCCTACGCCTTGTCTTTTTATCCATTTGATCCTCTGTTGACTTCATTATTTCATCTCATCTTCTACTGCATTTGTTTCTCCTGTTCTTGTCAATTATTGGCTAATGGCCTCTATGAAACTCTCAACAACCTCTGGTTCTTTCAATTTATCCTGGCCCCATCTCCTTAATTTCATACTTTTCTGCAGTTTCTTGCAGCCATAGTTCACATCTGCCCTGGGGAGTCTCACAATTTAAGATCTCTTTCTGAAATCTCTGTCTTATCATTATATAATCAATCTAAAACCTTCCGGCATCTCCAAATCTCTTCTGTGAGTACAAATTTCTCTCATGGTTCTTAAGCCAAATGTTAAAGATGATTAAATTATGCTCTGTCCAAAATTCTACCAAGCAGCTTCTTCTTTCATGCCCCTACAATATGTTAACTGTTTCCAAATGCCCTGTAAATGGAATCAGTTTTCAAGCTTATTTCCCGATTGGCCAGTTTTTAGGAGTAATATCCATTGGTACTCTATGAATGGTTATAATTTGTTTGTTGTTGCGGTCTTTAGTCCAGAGACTGGTTTGATGCAGCTCTCCATGCTACTCTATCCTGTGCAAGCTTCTTTATCCCCCAGTACCTACTGCAACCTACATCCTTCTGAATTTGCTTAGTGTATTCATCTCTTGGTCTCCCTCTGTGATTTTTACCCAGTCCTACAATACTAAACTGGTGATCCCTTGATGTCTCAGAACATGTCTTACCAACTGATCCCTTCTTCTACCCAAGTTGTGCCACAAATTTCTCTTCTCCCCAATTCTATTCAGAACCTCCTCATTAGTTATGTGATCTACCCATCTAATTTTTAGCATTCTTCTGTAGCACCACATTTTGAAAACTTCTATTCTCTTCTTGTCCAAACTATTTATCATCCATGTTTCACTTCCATACACAGCTACGCCCCATACAAATACTTTCAGAAACGACTTCCTGCCACATAAATCTATACTCAATGTTAACAAGTTTCTCTCTTTCCGAAACGATTTCCTTGCCATTGCCAGTCTACATTTTACATCCTCTCTGCTTCGACCATCATCAGTTATTTTGCTCCCCAAGTAGCAAAACTCATCTACTTCTTTAAGAGTGTCATTGTCATTTACTGGTCTAATTCCCTTAGCATCACCCGATTTAATTCGACTACATTCCATTATCCCCGTTTTGCCTTTGTTGATGTTCATCTTATATCCTCCTTTCAAGACACTGTCCATTCCGTTCAACTGCTCTTCCAGGTCCTTTGCTGTATCTGACAGAATTACAGGTTGAATAACATCGGGGATAGGCTACACCGCTGTCTCACTCCCTTGCCAACAACTGCTACTCTTTCATGTTCCTCGACTCTTATAACTGCCATCTGGTTTCTGTACAAATTGTAAATAGCCTTTTGCTTCCTGTATTTTACCGCTGCCATCTTCAGAATTTGGAAGAGAGTATTCCAGTCAACATTGTCAAAAGCTTTCTCTAAGTCTACAAATGTTAGAAACGTAGGTTTGCCTTTTCTTAATCTTTCTTCTAAGATAAGTCATAGGGTCAGTATTGCCTCATGTGTTCCAACATTTCTACGGCATCTAAACTGATATTCCCCGAGGTCGGCTTCTACCAGTTTTTCCATTCATCTGTAAAGAATCTGTGTTAGTATTTTGCACCTGTGACTTATTAAACTGATAGTTTCGTAATTTTCACATCTGTCGACACCTACTTTCTTTGGGGTTGGAATTATTATATTCTTCTTGAAGTCTGAGGGAATTTTGCCTGTCTCATACATCTTGCTCTCCAGATGGTAGAGTATTGTCAGGACTGGCTCTCCCAAGGCTGTCAGTAGTTCTAATGGAATGTTGTCTACTCCCGGGGCCTTTTTTCGACTGGTTATAATTAGAGACCAGATTATATACATCACAAAAACTTTAAAATATGCATGAAAATGGATGAAAAGTGTTGCAATATGCAAGATCAAATAATAAAAAAAACATGGTGGTTTCTGCAAGCATTATATCTCAAACTCAAACCTTTGAAACCTTTGCATGTCAGTTATGATGAAGAGTGCCAGCCATGCGAAAAATCAGTATATTTAGAATGCTGACATCATTTTCTGACTAGTTCCTGGTAGAGTGTAGGAACGGGGCCTTTTCTAAAAATTTGCAAAATGGGGAGACATACCATGTTCCAAGAATTGTTGCTTGTATGCTATTGTTGCCAGTAACAAGCAGATGTGATGTGAGTGAGTCACAGTGGAACAGTTGATACATATAGGATCAACTTCGAGATATATTGCACGCAGAGGGACATGCTCAAAAACTCCATAATATTTTATTTAAAAAACAACATATAATCATGATTTTTTTTTGAACAGCATTAACTTTTAATTAATACTATTGGACCAAAGCATCATTTACAATTTGTTTTACATTTTTCTACCAATTTAAACATAAACGACCAAATACTGTTCCAAATGTTTGGTAGAAAGATTGTTTCTTCAATCAATCAAAACATTTTTATAAGCAGAAAAGGACCTTTCTACGTCAACTGAGGTTACTGGGCAGTATTTGAATTTGGGTGCTATGTTGGCAATTACTGTTTCTGGTAAAATTTCACCTGCCCCTCTAATAAAACTATGAATTTGGCACAAGGGTTCAAAGTGTAGGTTATTGGTTATAATGTTTTCGAACTTTTCTTTAACTTTTCTTGGGAATACCTCCAGCAATGAGGAGTTCACTAGAGTAATTTTATTTATTAACTGAAAAGATCCATTCAACTCCAATGAGTTTCAAGCTTTTTAATACTTGCAGGTATATGGGAAAAATGAGTGCTAATCACAGCAATGTCTTTTTTGATACTGGAATAATTAAAAACTTCCTTGCACTGACAAACTGCCAAAGCCTCTGCATTCTCAAAGCCATTTACTTCCCATCTAATGTCCTTGAAATGTTCAATGTAAAACAACACAGCTTCAACCCACATACCACAACAAGTAACCATTGCTTTGGAGGTAAAACTTATTTGCTAGTTTTCCTTTGCAGCTCTTGATGCAAGCAGGAGCCCTTAGAAACACTTTCTTTGTGGGTGAAATCAGTTTAGTTACATTCACAAACATGGAACGTACTTCTCCAGCAAGGTGATGTACTCCATGAGCAAAGAACGTCACCTGAATCAAATTGAGGTAAAATACTTAGAAGGCTTTTTCTGCTTTGATGATATAGGGAGCAACATCTGAAATGAACACAAACACCCTTTCATCTGCGAAAGATTCCAGAAACATTTTTCTAATACCCTCATTCCCAAATCTGGTGATCATAGAATGATTTACTTTTCCAAGTTCTTTGCAGGCTGCTAAATAGGAAGGAGAAGGCTCTTCTTTTAAAGCACTAACAAATTTGCAGTGTATTGACCACATGTGTCTGTAGTTTCTTCCACTGAAATCCAGATAATGCTGTCCTAGAGTTCTCTGCATATTTCTTCCTAAACATTTATGTAAATTGTTGGTATGTAATATTTGCGCAGTGTTCGTAGGTTTGTGAAGAGAAATATCGCTTGCAATGGATGCTACTGCAACTTGCTGTTGTCAGAAGTTGTCATCTTGGTCCTTTCTTCTACATTCATGTGATATGAAGACTTGTCTTGGCATGCCGGTCTATTTGAAACTTTTTTTTTTTGCACAAAACGGTTTTCTCATAATCTCGGCAATATAAAACAAATCTGTCATATGTAAATGTTCCAGGATGGTAAGCTATCCATGAAAGAACATTTCATTTTTTGGATACACTACACACTACACATCGTAAACATTCTCAACTGTGTACAAGTAAATAGAAAGCTAACTGAAACATTGGATGTGCGACTGAAGGCTGGGCTTGCATACTTTAATTTAATTGTTGCCGACACGTACAGTATGACAGCGGAGGGGATTAACCGGGTGGGTGTAGGCACAGGAGCATTGACTCTGCCTCTGTTCCTCTTCTGTAATGATTTTGCTAGGCAATGGCCGTGACTGTATGCATTTCTAGGTTGCGGTCAATCTGTGAGACATCAAAACTAGATCAAGCTATAGACCACCCGTCAAAATTTTTAAAATATTGAAAACACAGAGCAAACATATGTATCATCACTAGTTTTAGTTAAAATATGCAGTAACAAGTTAAAAGGAACCAAATGTGCAAATTCATGTGCAACTGCAAATGCATGTAATCCGGTCTCTAGTTATGATTATTGATGTCAATCAGGATTACTGCAGGTGGTGCTCTGTTTTATTTCTAGTTCAGAGTCCTAATTGTTAGTATCAAGACTACTGATACAATTGTGAACAAATAGTTCCTGTAGATTTTTTGTATATTTCATGACTTGTTAACGTTTTTGTTGGATGCTTGCTGTATGTAATATAAAAGAAGACTGTGTGATTTGGGATTACCAAGTCAAAAAGCGTGAAAAGAATGGTCATATTAATATTCATTCGGAGTAATATTAATTACTAAGTAAGTCATATCATTATTGTAAAAACACTTTAGGATTAAAGGTAACCGCTCAGCATAAAGCAGAAGTGTTGAGTTGTCGATAGGCACACACAAAAGAAGGAAAACTTGCTAGCTTTTGGAGTTATCCTTTGATGACCAAGAGTAAAATACACAAACACACACACTCTGACACATTCATACCCACATGGTGCCAGCTAGACTGACAGTGCCAGTGCTACTTTGCACCAGGTGACTGGTTGTGGTGGGGGTAGTACTGGGTAGGGTGAGTACAGGGAGAGGGAGGCAGAAGACATGAAGCGGGACTGACGTGCGGCTAGCAGCTTGGAGGGAGGTGACCAGATTGCCATCTAGGAATGCGGGAGGGAAGGTTGCCAGGTATATGGATTGGCCCGATAATAACTGTTGGTAGGAAGCGAAGCATGCTGGAGGTGACACAGGGATGTGATTCGGAAGAGGGTGACAGGACAGAGGAAGGGTGGATGGAGTGTGTGGGGATAGTGGGTTAAATGAGATTGAAGTCAGGACAATTACAGGATCAGAGGATGTGTTTTAAGGATAACTCCCATCTGTGCAGTTCAGAGAAGCTTATGGCACAGGAAAGGTTCCAGATGGCTCAGGTTGTGAAGCAGCCATTGAAATTGAGCATGTTGTGCCTTACTCCTTTGACAAGGTAAAGTAATATACATAAACACAAACAGATACTCACACACATGCCTATGTCCCCACATTGTGCCAGCTAGACTGACAATATCAGTGCTATTTTGTGCCAGAGGGGCTAGTTGTGGTGGGGATAGTATTGGGTGGGGTGGGTACAGGGAGAGGGATGCAGAAGGCAGGAAGAGGAACACAGGAAGGGCGAACTGTTGGATAGAGTTTGTGAGGATAGTGGGTTACCCGAAATTGAGGTCAGGATGATTACAGCAGCAGAGGATGTGTTGTAAGGATTACTCCCATCTGTGGATTCGGGGAAGCTGGTGGTGGAGGAATGGTTCCAGATGGCTTGGGTTGTGAAACAGCCACTGAAATTGAACATGGTGTGCCAGTGCCACTGGTTGTTCAACTATGTTCTTGACAGTAGTTTGGCAGTGGCCATTCACCCTGATGAATGATTGGTTGGTATTCATCGCAACATAAAAGGCCGTGCAGAGCTTGCAGCAGAGTTAATATGACATAGCTGCTTTCATAGGTGGCCTGGCCTGAGATAGTGAGGATAAGTGCTTGACAGGACTGGAGTAGGAGGCGCTTGGTAAGGGTGGATTGGGCAGATGGCAGATCTTCCACTTTTGTCTGCCACAGGGATCATATCCCTGTGGTAAAGGCTTCAGAATGGAAGCGGTATAGGAATGGATTAAGATGTTGTGTAGGTTGGGTGGGTGATTGAACACCACTTCAGGAAGTGTGGGGGAATTTTGGTAGGATGTTCCCAGCTTCAGGACAGAGTGAGCGATAGTCAAAGTCCTTGTGAAGGATATGATTCAGTTGTTCCATTGGGTGATGGGAGTGCACTCCTTTGTGGCTGATTCTTGGTGGTGATGGTGGGAGGACTTGGGGCATGTAAGGATATGGCATGGGAAATCTGTTTGTGGACTAGATTTTGGGGTATTGCCTGTCTAAAGACCTTTGTGAGGCCTTAAACATACTGGGCAAAAGAGTTATTGTCTCTACCGATGTGTTGTCCACAGTTGGGTAGGCGGTATGGAATGGATTTTTGTGATATGGAAGGTTTGGCAGCTATCAAAATGCAAGAACTGTGGGTGGTTAATGGGTTTAATGTGAACAAAGTGGTGGATGGACCCATCAGAAAAGTGGAAGTCAACATTCAGAAAGATGGCCCATTGGAGACGAGGTGGGCCAGATGAAGCAGATAGGAGAAATATTGTTGAGGTTGTGAAGGAATGTGGATAAGGTGTCCTGGCCCTAAGTCATGAAGATATCATCAATGAACCTGAACCAAGTTAGGGATTGCAAGTTTTGGGACACTAGGTAGATTTCCGCAAGATGGCCCATAAATATGTCGGCATAGGAGGGGTCCATGTGGGTGCCCATGGCTATGCTGTGGATAAGTTTGTAAATTTTCTATTGAAAGTAAAAATATTTGTGGGTCAGGATATAGTTGGTAAAGTATATGAAGAAAGAGATGGTAGGTTTGGAGTCTTGAAGGACATTGGGAGAGGTAATGTATGATATTGGCAAAGTCACAGGCATGACGGATGTTGTGTGTAGGGTGGTGGCATCAACCATGACGAGTAGGGGATAAGAAGATAAAGAGATGGGGATGGTAGAAAGTTGGTGAAGGAAGTGGTTAATATTGTTAATGTGGGAGGCTAGGTTTCAGGTAAGTGGTTGGAGACACTGCTCAAGAAGAGCAGAAATCCTTCCAGAGGGATCACAATAGTCAGATTCAATGGAGCATCCAGGATTGTAGATTTTGTGGATTATATGGAGGCTTGGTGTGTGGGGTGTTGTTACGATGAGATGGAAGATGATTTCAAGTGTGCAGATATGCTCCATAAAAGGAAGAAGATGCCTGAATAAAGTCTGATACTGCAGTCTCCCCTTCAGACAAAAAAAGACATACAAAATATGTTCAATGCAAATAAAATACTTGTATTCTTGTTCATTCCACCTCCACCACAGAATACAATTGTGCTCCGTTAGACAATCATGCAGTTTCATCTTTTTCAGTGTCCACTACTAATTGTAATACACTATACATACAAACCTTGCAGTTGGGTGCTGCTCTCAGCTTGGTGCCCCAAGCATCTGCTATTACTTGTGATATGTCCTCTCTAGAATTCTTGTAGTTGTGGTTGTGGTGCCTCTCTCAGTTTGGCACCCTCAGCCACAGTTTGTGTCACTTGTGTCTGAAACTGGTCCTTTCTGTATGGTGTTTGTAACATAACTGTTAGACATTTTGTGAATAGAGATTAAATATTTTAACAATTTACAGCAGTTTTGAACAAGTTTTCCTTAAGTAACTGAGTTTACGGAAGCAACAAGTTTGCAAATAACGTCATAGGACTTGCTAGTGTGTTTACAGAGCTCTTTTTTTTACCTCTAATGGTGTGTAATTATCTTAAACATATAAACTGTACAGTGAGTAGTTACCTTTCCCCCTTCCATTATTCCTACTGCATCATTTTATGAATATACAATTCTGATAAAATAATGTCACGTAATGAGCCAGTTAATTACAAACACACCGAGTATCTGGGGCAGTTCTGCAGTGCTTTTCAGGCCTGGCAACAGCCACACACACTCACTGACCCTCCTACCTACCTTGTTGAGGGCACAGACGAGCTTGTGAGTGATATTGCAGTCCTGCAGGTTCTCCAAACTGTGCAGCTGCCTTCAGGGTCATCAGTGTCTGACTGTAAGGACCTGTCCTCGAGAGACAGTTAGTTTAAATGTCAGTTAAAAGTTCACCAAATGATCAGAGCTGCAGAATATAGAAAAAATTAATGGTGTGCAAAAAACACACCTAAGGAACAGGAGGTATCAAAGTAGTTTTGGAATATGCACAAATAGCTCCTACATGAATCTGTTTACTGTGCTACCTGTTACAAACTAAGGTATCATTATTGGGCCTCAAAACATCAACCTCAGCTACACACGATAAGTCATAAATGAGGAAAAATATAAGATAAAGCAGCTAAAACACACCATCCAAAACTTACACGAAAGTAGAAAATATATCAAGGTATGGTTTTCACTTAATTGTAGCAAATGATATGGTGAATTTTCTGACATACAGAAGAAATTTTTAATGTTTATTGCTGCCAAATTATGACACTAACTTAGTTATTTTTAAATGGATCTATATATCTTTTTCTGTGGCTTCAAAGGGTATTTCAAACCCATAATGAGTGGAACTTAGTAGAAAGATAACAGCATCTGCCATACTGTTCCAAATGTAAGTAATCTCTTAACTTGTGTATGGTTAGAGTGTATATTATTATGAAATTTATATCAGGTGTTCAAAATGTTGCTTAATTTCTTCTTGATCTGTTAAGAGCTGTAGTTATCTGGATGAAACAGGAAGTAATGTTGGTACCACACATAAATTGCCTTATCTCAGTTGTGATGTTTCCTACTAACTTCTGTTTGGGACTACATAGCCAGGTACATTTAAAATTCCTATCAGTAAAACAGGGACCAATGATATGATTCCTATAAAGTTTGCACAGCACACTGGGTGACCAAGGTAACTGCTTATCCATTTCTTCCAACCAGTGCGGATTTTCAAGTGGACAGATAGCGCATATTGTGAAAATCTATTTGCTCATGATCTGTAAATGATGCTGCATACATAAACAAAATCTTACACAGAAAAACTGCATTCGTAGACATCAGAACAGTCACATGAACTGTTGATGGAGTGAAATATGGAAAGGGTAGAATGGGTTGGGATGCACTATTTGTACAACATTCCTTCTGACTAATCCCTCTTATCCGCTAGATCTGCCTTCCGGTGACGTGTTGATTTTGTGTTACTACAGTTACAATGTTAGTTCCATTTCTCTCATGTATTACTGTTCTTTCTTCAAGTATGAAAATATGAAGAGTAAAATGCAATTCTTGAATTTATCATTATGTTTGCAAATTAAGATCATGTGGGATTGGCACAATCAGGACACGTTTCAGTACAGGATAGCACCACTGCTCCAACAGTTTGACGACACTGATCATAAACAAAAACTGTATCCACATTTTCAACTGTCGTTTATATTGTGAAAATCCGAATATCTCACCAAACAAGCTGTCCTGTTGTTATAACTGTTCAACAAAGGCTAATGGGCTTCACGCATACTAGTGAACACACAAACTGTAGTCGGTTTATGTGTTGAAAGAATGGGCAATCTCACACTACACGAGGTTCGAGCTGTGAACAGAGTGTGGTTGATGTCTCTAGAGACACTGCCATTTACAATGTTGAAGAAGTTGAGCAGTCTGCCACTTTCTCCTCAGAGCTCATGCATGCACACAAGAACCTCTAAAAGTTCCCTTCAGATTACTCAAGAAATAGCTGTTTTAACATAAATTGCTTAAAGACCAGTCTAACTAGGAATATGTTTTGTTCTTAAAATATTTGACAAAGAGAAAATTTTTTTGACAAATTATAGTTCTTCCTACCCCACCATAAAGTGTATCAAACTGCAAGCATTGATGATTGATAACACATGCAAGACAGGTCTGCATATCTTCTTCAGCTTGTTTAAGGTACGTGGGGGTACGCATGCCATTTTTATTAAATGGGCTATTCATGGATGTATTTCTTAGTGAGGAGAAGTAAGAGCTAAAATATTTCAAGAACAGTATATTCTTACATCTAGTTGAGGTGGTCTTTAAGCAATTTATGTTGTTATAGCTATCACTTTAAAATGGCATTATAAGCCATAATCACAATTGTGGTGCATAAATAATGTAATAATATTCTTCCTTTTATTATTCCTAAACTTGTGAGCAGCCAAACATAGTGACTGGAAGTGGCAAAATACACAGGTATCCTCCATGAAGTTTATTGCTGTTAGCCACTAGAGTATTTAATGTAAGTGTTTAAGCCTGTTTTGACTAATAGGTTTGCCTATGCTCAGCTATGTTGTTTACAGAAATGTGCTTGCTTGGCCTCTCTCACAAGGCCAATGTGAACAATTTCACACACTCTCCAGAGTATCTGCTGTAGAGAAATGTAGGGTTACTGCCCATCTCCAATCTATAGAGCAATTCCAATTTATTAGTAATCGGAAACATTTAGATTATGATTAGCTCTGCATATTAATTTAAATCTATCAGCTTTCCTCCCGTGTCAATCTCGTCACCTCCAGAGCAGCAATGACAACCACCACCTCAAATTATTTGTTGTACATACTCTAATCTCTGTTTGCCTGTGCAATTCTTGGCCTCTACAGTCCCTGCAGTAAAATGGAAATTATTCCCTGATGTTTTAACAGAGTTGTTTCCCACATATATCTCTCCTTGTCAGTTCACCTAATATCTGTGCACTTCATATTCAGCATCCTCTGTCCAGAGTATAAAACACAAGCCAAAGTCCTTTTGTTGACAACACAAACGAGACAATACTGCAATCTAGAGCAGTGTGTTGCTTTAGGCTATGTCAACAGGTGGTGTGTTTGCACATGTCACAAGTGTTGTTGCTCTACAGTGCCACTTTGAAAGCGATCACAGCAACAAAGCCACAGCAGCCTTTGGCCTTACATAGACTGGGCATACTGCATAAGGGGAACATAACAATACTGTTGAACACAAAATACTTTTATTGTGTATTTTGTGGTGGCAGTACCACACAGCTTGTAAGCATTTGAGAAAACATCATTGTTCCACCACCAAGATATCACCATTAGTTATTCTGTATATCGTGGGAGATAACTCATGAAATGCATTTCATTTGTAACTGTCAATACAATGCAATCTGATGAAGTGTTTCTGTTATATTGTACAACATTCAGTCAATTGATATTAGCTATACACCATATGGAACTATTGTTTTATCACTTAGTGTATTTATTTTCACTGTGTGTGCATGTTATCATTAATAAGATACTGTGTATGTAACTGTGTTCCTACATATTGTCAGCCTAATATTATAGTTCACTATGGTTAATGTTTCCTGTAAGGAATTAGAACCTAACTGTGAGCATATGTACATGTTACTTCAAGTCAGTAACGTACCATACATAAAAATGTATTAAAAATGTACTTTCTTGTACTCCACTTACATTAAAATTAAAGAGTGTTGTTTCCCTCAAAGGTCACAGTGTAAGAAAAACATTGTGCATACAAAGTGTAAGGAGCAGAAAATTCAGATAAAAGATAATAGATAAATATCAGTCGCCACTTATTAGCACTTTGTGACTGTCAATGCTAATGTTGATGTAATATTAATAATATGCTATTGCATACAAAGTATAGATTGCTGAGTTTTTATTTATGACTGTCATAAATGATCAGAGCGGTATATGATATAGAACATGTATAATGTAAGGATATTAGTCATCGGGGTCGTAACATACATATTTCTGTATGTCAACTGTCTGTATCATTTTTGGCTTGACTTGTGGAAGTAAAACAGTTGTATAGTCAACAGTATAAGGTGTGTCTCTACATGAAATGTTGGAATTATCTGTACATATAGAATGAACATTGATAGTGTGTGGTACATTTTATTATTGTCAATGTAAGGTACTTTAAAATTTGACAGCAGATAACATTGTATAAATTCATCATATTTAAGTAGTTTGTTATATGTCTGTACACTCTCAGCTCCAATACTTTCTGTGGTGTACTTTTAATATCTATGACTTCTGATGGATGTTATGTTGTTTGATGCCATAGGCCATGTTAGCTGTCTATCACTTTGGTAGTAGGTAACATGTTACCATGTGAATTTTCATAAGCACATACACCAGGATTCATTGTATTGACAGTGAAATACAAAATGCATTTCACAGGTTACCTCCCTTTGTACATAGGATATCTCATGATGGTCTAAGGATTGAAACTGGTCGTAATTTTTAGCAGCTCTTGATGATGGAACTGTGACATTATTTAAATAAAACAATGGAAAATCGAGGATGGAATGTAACAATATTATGAGGTTAATAGTTGCTACTCACCTTATAGTGGAGATACTAAGCCACAGATAAGCACAGCAAAAAGATGGTCACAAAATAAACTTTTGACCAACAAAGTCTTTGTGAAAAGTGGATGTCACACACACATAAACGCAACTCACACTCACATATGACCACAGTCTCTGGCTTCAGGTGTCAGTAGCCGCCAAAGACTGTGGTCTGTGTGTGTGAGCTCCATTTGTATGTGTGCGTGTCTGTCACCTATTTTTGACAAAGGCCTTGTTGACCAAAAGCTTATTTTGTGATAGTGTTTTTGTTGTGCCTATCTGCATCTCAGCATCTCCACTGTATGGTGAGCACCACCTATCCTTTTCATAATATTGTTACATTATCAAAATACATTTATTGTGATTTGACATTCCCTTTTTTTCTTTTGAGTTAAACAGATCACCCAGTGATGGCATAGAAAGATACAAAATCAGTAATTGTACCCTTTGTGTAAGCTGAGGCCGAATCATGTAATGAAAGAATTATGACAGCAGCAAAAGTTTGCAGTGTCAGATTTAAGGTGAGCTCACTGTCAGTTGTTACAGGAGAAGGGGTGCGAGAGTTTATCTACATCCACACTTTGCACAGCACTGCGGAGCTCATGGGAGACGGTGTTTCTCAGTGCTTCAGGTACTGGTAGTTCTTTCCATTCCATTTGCATATGGTGAGTGAGAAGAATGCTTAAATGTCTCAGCAGCAAACTTGCATATCAAACTCTAATAAAATTACTCAAATATATGTCAAATGCAGACAATACACACTACCTTCAAGATGGGAAACTTAATGAATATAATTTGTGCAGGAAACAACTACACCACAGAAGCTGATTTCCTAAAAACTACAGTTAAATTTTGATCTTTGACTTTCGAAAATGACCTTAAAACAAGCATAATGAGGAAATATTGTCCTAATTATGTGTGTACCTACACTGGAATTTAGTGGCGACAATTTTCCAAAACAAATATGCTGCCAAAAGTTGTAGAACACACAATTGCAACATGCACATGTTGGTGGACTATGGGGATGCATTTTTTATGACACATGCAAACTTCCAAATATTCTCCAAGATATATGGTACCTTGAATGATATAGATACATCTTGAAATTATGTAGAACATCAAGTAAAAGCAGAAATGTATGAGGACATGAGCTTTACTCAGCACACTGAATGTTCAAATAACTTATGGGACTGCAGCCAGTAACATTATTGACAACCACAAATATTTCAACATTTGAATCTCACATCATTTTTATGGTATGTGTACAGCAATTTAAATCCTCGGTCACCAAGACTGTGGGAGAATAAAAAGGTGGGCAAAAGAATGTCCCAGACTGCCGGCAGTGGTGTTGCCAGCTTTCAGGTGCAAAGGGCAAATGGCTACAGCCAGAAACAATAGCCATCTACACAGCTGAGGTGTTAACACAAAGATGTACACACAATTGCATTATGTGACTGGGTGTAGTAATTGCACAAATCGGCCACACCGAGCCCACTGCAACTGTCTGGGATCATCGACTCTACGATAGCACCATCACACAACTCATGGTGCTGGTCATCAGATGTTATCAGTAATGATATATTAACCAAACACAGGTAAGCAAGTAACTTTAATCCTGTCCTTCTGTTTCACCAAACACAATTCAAGCAAATGCATTCCATATCTATTTATAAAACATATTTTACAGCAGACGATACAGTAAGTACCCTCACCCCCCACTGTATTCATCTAAAAATATGCAGTGTATAATGATACATGTTTAGGTTCAGATAAAATCAGTCTAAAATAACTGAGTTTAAGACAGAAAGAGGAAATTTAAATTATATGTGAATTGTTAGGGTCTACATTTACAAAGTAAATATATCTGACACATGTGGTCTCAACATGTACACAAAGGAAATATCAGAAGTAACATTACATGTATGTAAACATGCACAAATTCTGCTCTAAGCAAGTTTCCTAACACCTCCGACACAACTGTGCCAAAGGTAAACAGAACAGTACTGTTTTGTCCCACTCAAAGCAGAGAAATCTGTGAAGGCAACAAAGCATATCTGACGTGGCTCCACTTTGCTTGTACAATACACAGCCACATCCCCTGCCACCTGTGGTGTTTGTGTGTCATGTTGAGGATGTGCCTCACATGGTCCTCTGCTGCTGCTGGTCACTGCTCACAAGGGAACCTCCCCATCGCACCCCCCTCAGATTCAGTTATAAGTTGGCACAGTGGATAGGCCTTGATAAACTGAACACAGATCAATTGAGAAAACAGGAAGAAGTTGTGTGGAACTGTGAAAAAATAAGAAAAATGTACAAACTGAGTAGTCCACGTGTCGCATAGGCAACATCATGGACAGAGTGAGCTCAGGAGCGTCGTGGTAGCGTGAGCAGCTGCTGAACGAGAGGTCCTTGGTTCAAAGCTTCCCTCAAGTGAAAATTTTATTTTCTTTATTTTTGCATAGTTATTATCTGTCCATTCGTTCATTGACGTCTTTGTTCACTGTAATAAGTTTAATGTCTGTGTTTTGCGACTGCATCGCAAAACCGTGCGATTAGTAGACGAAAAGACGTGCCTCTCCAATTGGAACCGAAAACATTTGATCGCAAGGTCATAGGTCAACCGATTCCTCCACAGGAAAACACGTCTGATATATTCTATATGACACTGGTGACGGCATGTGCGTCACATGACAGGAATATGTTGTCGACCCACCTAACTTGTACACTTGGCGAAGGGGTAAAAAGATTCTTCTACCTTGCCCGATTTAGGTTTTCTTGTGGATGTGATAATCACTCCCAAAAAAGTGATGAAAACATAAGAGTTTGTCACATTAACTGAAAATAAAAAATTAAACTTTTCACTCGATGGAAGATTTGAACCAAGGACCTTTCGTTCCGCAGCTGCTCACGAGACCACGGCGTTCCTAGCGTCCTTGACGTTGCTTATCTTCCCATGAACTACTCGGTTTGTATATTTTGCTTATTTTTTCACAGTTCCACACAACTTCTTCCTGTTTTCTCAATTGATCTGTGTTCAGTTTATCAAGGCCTATCCACTGTGCCAACTTATAACTAAATCTGAGGGGGGTGCGATGGGGAGGTTCCCTTGTCAGTGCATTTCCCATCTTGACCAGCTGTTCCTGCAGGTGCCGCAGCTCTTCTGACATGTAGTCCCACATCTCCTGAGTGTGCTGCATGACATGGTGCCTTACCACCCCTTAGCACTGTTCCGGCTCATTATGTTGCTGTAGGGCCAAAATTTAACAAACTGCTGTTGACATTGTTTTCGGTCAAAAGACACACAGAATCATTGTAGTACACCTGTCAGCATGCACAGAGGCTGCAAAAGCTTAGGCTACATATAAGACAATAAATTGTGAGGTTTGGTTTTGCATTTGGATCTGATAACAAATAAATTCACTAGCACCCAATGACAAATAAATGAATATAATTTGTAACAATGAATTATAACAAATCAAAAGTGGGCAATAATTATTAATGAAGAATTGTAAGCAAAAAATGCACAACACATGGAATTAATAGGTCCAAAATGTGGTTGGCTAATTAGAATTAACATGCTGACAAAGACTGAGAATTCTTGATTGATAAATTTATTCATCTGTAGATTTAGTATGGCACACAGTTTTAATGCACTACAAAGCTTCAAAACAGCGTACGCTACAGTACAGAGCAGAGCAGAGCACAGTCTGGAAATAATCACCTGGGCTGTGATTAAGCCATGTATTTTCAATATCATTTCTTCCAGGAGTGCTACTTCAACACAGTATGTAATAGAATTTCTGTGAATTTTGTAAGGTGGGAGAGAGGTGCTGGCTGGAGTATAGCTGTGAGGGCCCAAAAAATAAATCTTTAGCATGTCTCATACTTTTATTGCAGTCTGTCAAAATGGAGAAGAGCTTTATAACTAAATGACAGGGTTGCCTGAAATTAGCAACGGGTGTTGTACTGCACAACTAACAGCACTCCATATTTATGTGTTTCTGTGGTAGACTAGCAATCCACAAGTAAAGGCACACCATGACAGGGTACCAGGTTAGTAAGACTTCCTCCCTGACTAAGCTGATGGAAGGAGATGTGAAATGGTCAGGTAGGCAGGTGTGTGTCCTGGTCCACTTTCAGGAGCTCCTTTATACGTGTATCATGTTACTCATGTCCAGTAACAAATATGTAGTCAATCACAAGAATATCACACACACACACACACACACACACATATTACATTATGTGCAAAGTAATGTTACAAAGTTAAAAAATTAATGCTAAATTCTTTAGACATTTTAAGGTGCTCTATATTATTCCAAGACTATGCAGACATTAGAAATAAAATAGAATATTAAAATTTCTTAATGATAAACTTTACAAGAAATTAAAAGTATGGTACAAACAGCAACCACAACAAAATTTTACAGACCCAGTTATTCCTAGGCTACAAGTAAAATAGAAAGGACTGTTTCATCAGTTACATGAGGATAAACAAAGAAAAAATTTTAATACTGACTAAATTTCTAACACAATATATCTCAAAAGATGTCAGGCTTACAGAACAAAATGGAAGAATCAATGAGAATGAATTACACTTATATTCTGACTTAACGAAGGCAACAAAAGATGGGGAAACAGCTGAAAAATGGATAGACATACACATCAAAACATGCTAGATAGCCAGATTCATGAAGAGAGAAGAAACCATTTCTCCATGGCATTGCTCAAGAATCTGTAATCTTTGCGAGATGGGAATTACTTTTAAAAATATCATAGAAATAGTTTAAATCAAGAGGGTGAGGGGCAGGGGGTTTTAATCTCCTGTTAAGGAATTGTGCACCCGGACTGAAGGTGGCAGATTCATTGTCTATCGAGGCTAATCAGTTATATGAATATGTAATGTCTGAGTTGCAGTTCGGCACAACAAAACGACTGTCACAAATAAAGCTTTCGGCCAGTAAGGTGTTTGGCAACAATAGTTGACATACACTCACGCAAACGCAACTCAAACACACGACTGCAGTCTCAGGCAACTGTAGCCAGGCTTTATTTATTTATTTGTCCATATAAATCTCTTTTTCAGTACATATAATGTACACAGGATATCGGACAGAAAACCTTTTTATCTATTGGGTTTTCAAACAACATACACACACATTTAATTTTTTGATAACAAATTGGATCTATACAGTTAATAACTACAATTTTGTAAATACTGTATATTTTTAACTTAGGTCTACAATTAAAGATACAAAATTACATTTTTTCTTGCATAAGATACTGTGAGACTGAATAGTAGCAGTTTTTCAGAAGGTAGGCTTTTTAAAGCTCTGTAGTTCAGAAAAAGATTTTACATGTCTTGGCAATCTGTTGTATAATTTTTTTCCTGTGTAATTTACATCTTTTTGGTATAGTGTGGTGTTACAATGATTAACATGTATGTCACTGTCTGACCTGGTACTGGAATCATGGACACTTTTCTTACGTCCAGTATATAAATGCAGGGAAGGGGTAAAATCTATAGATCTTTAAAGAAAGGTTTGCAAGGCTTTCTGCTGCTCACTTGTTTCATTATTCTCATAATTGCCTTTTGTTTCCTGAAAATGGATATGGTCTGGTGTACATTTCCCCAGAAAATGATACCGTACTTCAATATTGAATGTACACAAGCAAAGTATACAGCCTTACCGTTTCTGCACTAGTATTGTTGCAAAGAATTCTTACTACATAGCTCATTTTTGCTAGTTTTGAATTCAGGGATGTGACAGTGGTCCATTTCATATTTTCCTGAATATGAATCCCAAGAAATTTAGTTTCATTGAAAGCACTAATGATTTGGTTATCTATACATATTACAGGTTGTGCCACATTTTTATTTTGATCTGTGTGGAAATTCGTGAGTATTGTTATTTTCGGGATTAACTTTTAGCCTGTTTCTGGTAAACCATTCAGACACTTCTTTTGTAATATCTTTTGCAAATGCAGTGAGATTTTCTTCTTTATTACCTTCAATCAATTGACTCATGTCATCTGAAAGCAGCACAGGTTCAGAATCCCTAATTTGTGATGGGAAATCATTTATGTATACCATAATAAGAAGGGGACCTAAAATAGAGCCCTGTGGAACAACATGACTTAATTCACCTGGTTCTGAAAGGTGTACCTTGAGTTCATTTCCTTCCATGTACTTAATTTCAGTTACCTGAGAATGATATTCCAAATATGCTGTAATCCACTGATTTGGCACAGCTTTTACACCATACTGTTCGAGCTTGCCCTGGAACACAGAATGACCAATCACATCAAAAGCTTTTGTTAGGTCCAGAAATAAACTTGAGATATTACTGTGGTTGTCCACTGCATTGAAGACATAGTTTACCAGGTATAAAGTGGCTGTTTCAGTTCATCGCTGTGGTCTGAAGCCATGTTGACATCCAGAAATATTATTATTCTTGTCGAAGAATGTAGTTAGTTGTAAAAGAAGCACTTTTTCAATAATTGTCGAAAACCCTGACCTGTAGTAACACACCTGATCACCTTTTTTTATATAGGTGTATTACCTTTGCCATTTTCGGTTGCTGTGGGAGGACACCACATGATAGGGAAAAACTGCATATGTCTAATAAAGGAGACAGTACAGTATTTGTCTTGCTGTTATTTTTATAATATAATCTGGAATATCATCAATACCAGTTGAATAATTACACTTCCATTAGCTAATGGTATTTAGCTCGGTTGAGCCTATTGGACTGAGGAACCTGGATATATTATTTATTTCAATAGATGAAAATTCTTTCTATGTTGTATTAGGTTGATTTCCAAATTTTTCCGTCACCAATTTTCCAGCAACCATTGCATAATAAGAATTGAAGCTGTTTGCAACTGCCATTGTGCGATATCACAATGTTTTTGTGAGTTGTCCTCTTCCCTGTAAGATCCTGCACAGTTTTCTACATGGACTTAGTTTTATTGGATGATTTAATAATATATTTGCCATTTTTCTTAATTTTTGCCTCTTTTTATGATGTGTTTCAAAACTAGCTTGTATTTTTTGAAATAACTAAGAAATTCTGGACTGCTGTCAGGTTTTGACTGCAGAAAAAGTTGCTGCTTCCTTTTACAGGATACTCTAATGTCTGATGTAATTCTGTTTTTGACTCTATCTGCGCTTCTGGTAATCACTTTACTTTGTGGAAAATCTATGTCAAAGTTATGCCTGAAAATGTCCAAAAATTTTCTATCTTTTCATTGGTAATAGAGGTATCATATACTTCTCTCCAAGACTGTTCACTGATTAGATACTGGAAGTATTCAATATTTTTCTGGCAGTCAGACAAAGATTGCAGGCTTTTATAATATGTAAGAACTTTTTCCTGTTAAGGCTATGGCTGAGAAAGTCAAGATTAAAATATCCACACACAGTACTACTGTTTTCCCGGTTGTCTTAAGTTTGCCCCTAAAGCAAGGCCCAGTTTTCTGAAGAAAAAAAAACTTATGTTGCTAATAGATCCATATACACGTCAAATAATAGTTTTTTCAGACACTAACTCAACAGCTGAGATTTTAAAGTCTCTTTCGCACCCAAGTTTGCAGGCAGAGGCTATATTCTTATAATCTACATTTTCTTATATATATAGTTCCCACATGTTTTTATTCCATTCTACACAAGCAATTTGCAACAATATTTTTAAGCATTGGAAATGCTCATTTTGTAACCAATGCTCACAAAAACATAAAACTGACACTTCTTTCCATTCACTAGTGAGGAGTATATTTATTTCTTCAACTTTGTTAATGATTGTACATTCTGGTGTGCAATCTCCAGTGTGTATTTGCGATTTAATTCTGCATCACATTTTTTTTGTGATACAGTCTACTTTCCTAAAACTGCCTTTCGCCCTTTTTGTAAGGCATTGCATCTTTCTTTATGACCCATTTGCCCAATGTACTTTGGACTGCTTCTATACTATGCCTGATGTGACTCAAATTTGCTAAACGACAGATTTCTTTGACCAATAATTGTTTCCCACTGTGATTTAAATTAAGGCCATGGCTGGTATGCATAGATCTGTATAACGTGCTTACATTTATTAAGATCACATACAGAATTTTTTTGCATACTTCATCTATCTCTTTGTATTAATTTATTCACACATGACCAAGGAGGTAGGTTGTATCTGTGTGGTTGATTTACAACAGCTACAGTTGTGTTGCCTAATTTGGGTAGCACACTTTCAAGAACAGTGATGAGTTCACTACTGTATCTCTGGCAATATCATTTGCACCTGCACAAATTATGACAGTCTTTTGAGTCAAGATTTTCACACAATTTCAGCACTGTTTTTTGTCACTTATGCATTGCCTGCTCATGGTATGAGAAAAGCGTGGACACTTGCATTAGTTTGTGTACCTGCCACCTTTTCTGGTATTTGATGTCCATGATTATCAGCAAAAATTATGACTTTTCTTTCTTTTTTTCACACACTTGTGGCCAATTGACTGATTTTTTAATCACATTACTTTGTTTACAATGCGACACATGTGAAAAAATTACAGTGCATGGCTGTTGTCATTAGTAATTATTATCTGGACTCATATGTTTCAGAGCGACATTGTTTGTAGACTCACTTTTGTGACAGTATTTTTGTTGTGCCTATCTGCGATTCAGCGTCTCCAATCTATGGTGAGTAGTAACTTTCGTTTTGATAATATTGTTACATTCCATCCTGGATTTTCAATTTTTCATGTGTGGAGTCTTGGTCCACATAACATCATTGCAATGCTAGCTACACTATGCTTTAAACTGCACATGGTAGAGTACTTGTAGTCCAAGGCTGTTGGCTGCAGCTATGTGGTGGCTGGCCCATCCAGCGGTGACTCTGCATGGCACAGTTTCTCAGGCTCCACAGCATTGTCTCGCATTCTTCCCCCCTCAGTGACAGGTCTTTTCAGGGGAAAATATAGGAAAAAATGTGATACCTTGTCTTTTCTGCCTACGTATGTACAAACACTGTCTAGAAACAGCTGGATAATAACCAGGTTTCATAATTGTTACAAGTTACAGGTACATACAGTATAATTTATTGAGGGATTTTTACAAAGATACTGAGAGAGAGAGAGAGAGAGAGAATGACCTATGTGAAACTCAGATCTTATGTGATATGATTATCACAGACTGACGAGACACAGATATCCCCCTTTCCTACATGCAAATGCAATGGAGCTGGTGCAGGGATTTACAATCGGTCTTCTTTCTGGACACAATTTGTATATGATGACCCACATTTCATATGCACTGCCAACAATTCAATGGGCTATCACGTAGGTCAGGTACCTGTGGCAGGCTAAGAGTTAACCAATGTCTCTGATAGGTATGTTGATGGCACAACCTAGAAGGGCATTCCAGGTTATAGGCAAAATATAGCCTCCCTCAGCATTACACAAGGTACTGCAGCCAATAAACTGTGTTCACAATAAGGACTCACATCAGGCAGGAATTTAATGTGCCCCTCTTAATTACTACATTTGTAAGCAACTAACCACTCAGTTAACTGTCGGGTGATAAGAAACTAAGAGCGGGTACAGTATTCGTGTGTCATTTTACAAACCTAGAATTTCATCTTCTAATGATCTGGTTACTAATAATCAATAATGAAGGCAATTTTGTCATATGATGACATGGTTGGAGACTGTGGCTGTTACTTGAAGACAAATGTTGATGGTATTGAGACAGCAACCAGCCCCAAATTTATTTTAAGTTCCTTTATTCAAAAGGTACCAGTACCAGTTTCGAATGATTACAATTTGTATCACTGAGCACAAATTTATGTGTGCACTGATGAGAATGTGGCGAAAATTACAAACATCATTTGTTGGGCAAAAACTATGAAAACAAATAGTCCAGACCGTCATTTCACATAAATCACATCCCAACTCAAATCTTTAATGCAACCATCTGTGTGGCATGCTTATAATTATGTATTATTTATATTTTAGGACAAATAATCAATAAAAAATGCACCACATGTTCTAATGAAAGCCGCCTGATGATGAGTTGTAATGATTGGAAACTGGTAATGGTACCTTTTGAGTAAAGGAACTTAAAATAAATTTGTGGCTGATTGCTGTCACAACCCCATCAATAATTAAGGCTTTTGTTTGCATTCTGCTGTTCTCTTGCTCCTATTGTATGTAAGACTGTACTGCATAACAGGAACATGACTGCAACAAGCATGTACTCCTATGACAGCAGTAGTTCATTCATTCATTCACATACACATGCATTGTGTATTCCAAACAACACATCATGAAGCACACATGTTGAATCAAATTACACATTTAACAGGTAAAATCAGCCACTCCTGTGAGGTATAATAACAAAACATTTCAACCTACTCACATTAATAACAACTGGATTTACTTCAATATCACTGTATGCATATGAGAAGAAATTTAGCTACTTTGAAAAATCCACTGCTCTTCCTCTTGCACTATCCTACTACAGTTATTATCCACTGCTGCATATTAAGTAAGAATTTATGTAATTTTATTGATATTTAAAATCACTCCCAACTGCATGTATACTGTAAAGTCCAACATGTTTTTAATTCTAATATTAGTGTTTACTGGAATTTAAGCCCTGCAGACTAAATGTTGTAGGAAATTTGAAGAGTGGCCAATGAGGTGCTATTTTACTTGGACATGTTGAGATTAGTGCTTAGGGATATAAAACTCTTCTTTCAATCCCAGACAGTGATGCATGGATTATATTAGGGTGTAAATGTATTTGGCATCTGAGCACAATAATTCCATGGAGAGGCTTCTGCAAGATAGTATGTTGTCCGCCTTACACAAAATTCTTAGTGCATGCTTCTGTAGAATAACAAAAAGATTACACCGTAGGAATCTCTTACAAGACTAACCATCCTATCAAGATAACAAGAGAGTTTTTCAAAGTCCTAGGCTAGTTACCTACATGATCAAGTGTTCAATGGCTCAGTTGTCTGAGATAGGCTATCACAATGACATGGAATGTGACAAACTGTAGGTTATTAAATTCATTTCTATTTAAACATGACTGTGTAAAATGAATATTCACTTTGATAACAGAAGTAAGTAGGCAAGACATTTGCTCTATGCACATCATACATTTATAAATAAAAACATTCTATAGAGTAGGAGTTGCCCACAAACATATTTTCCAGCCTAGTTCCAAATTTAGCTTTCACATGTGTTAGGCTCAATGACCATGGGTAAGCCACTTTGGCAGCATCAATATACACCTCTTTCTGTACTTCATTTTTTTCTCTTCTGGTGTTGCGACTATGGTCTCCATTCCATTTGAACATATAACTATGAACAAGTTGCACAATTTAATTGATGTGCTGTGATTATGTAGCGAAAATTGAGAATACTCTTTAAATAGCTGTCTACAGTATGAGATGATCAGTGTGTGGAGGTGAGTACCACATATTATTCTTATGGCACACACTTGTGCAATTAAAACTGTGAAACACAAGTTATCCAAGAACATAACCCCATATGACATTACTGAACTAAAATAATGGAAGTCCTCTATGTTAATTTATTGAATTGTTTCTCTGCAAGACTTACAATGACTGAATTCTGAAAGCAGTGGAAATGAGGTATTGCAGGGAACAATGGAGAGGGAAAGAAGCACACACACTACGGACTGACTTATCCCTTCCACGCACCCTGTGAGACCCACATTCCCAACATGTCCATACCACTACATTCGTAGTGCGCCTAATAGATGTTTGCCCATCATACTCATTACTCGTGGCAAATTAATCTACCAAGTCCCGCACGAGTTCGGGCATAGCGTGTGCGTTTGCTATGTTCGGAGCGCATTTTCATCCAGAAAGGAATCTCCTTGAAGGTCGTTCGACAGAAAGTGAAAATTTGAGGGCGCAAGATCCGATTAATAAGTTGGGTGTGGAACGACTTCTCAACACATTCCCTGTTTTGTCAGACTAACAGAATGCGGCAGGTGTTATCGTAGAGAAGCTTTCAACGCAGTCTTTCTGATCGTTCTCGTGTTGCTCCTGCTAGGCATCTCAGTTGTTGCTGATAGATGTCGGCAGTGATAGTTATACCTCCGGGAAGCAAATTGAAGTACACTACACTGTTGTTGTTCAACCAGAGGCATAATATTATGTTTTGTGGATGCGCACAGTTCCTTGGATGGAAGTAGAGTAACGTGACGTACTTCCACTTTTCGTCTTGGAATGTTGTCTACACTTCGTGTGATGGGAGCAAAGACAGTGTCATCTATTAATGTTGCGTAGCCAATGTAAAAGCAGCAGGCAGAACACTTGTTTCGAAGTAATACATTTGGAAGGCTGGGTGAAACATTGCTGTAAACGAGAATTATAAAATTAATTGCGCCTCATTTGAGTAGCAGCTATTTAAGCTGCAAACGAAGGACAGTGTATCAGATCACGACATAGTCGAGAAAGTGGTGAAATATTTCTGTGCTCTGTGTTAATGTGCGAGCACACTAACAAGGGGAGGCCGCCAATTGTGAAATTCAGATTCGATTCATACTGCGCATAATAAAAGCTCATGGCCAGAGGTGTAATGTGGCAAAGCACCAAGATGCACTTCTCAGCCGTTGTCGAGAAAATCGACAGTTAAAAGAAACCGTTGCGGTGAAATACTCTCTACGATTAATAATTTTTCACAGCGTCGTGGCGCAGCGGTAAGCGCTTGGGTTCGTAATCCGAAGGTCGCCGGATCGAATCTCGCGCCATGCGATTTTTTTTATTATTAGTTTTTTGTAATTCAAATATATATATATATATTAATGAATTGCTTATGCATGTTGGTGAAGGCGGATCGCTCTCCAATTGTACCGCCCCCATTTTTCCGTTTTTTTAACAGGGTGTACCAAAGCTCTCCCGTCCGCACTGATTTTCGACGATGTTACAAGTTGCGCTAGGGACCGCATCTACCTTCTTTCGAAGTTAGCAGGCAACTACGCTGTTATGCGGCGGCTCGTTTCGGCCCATTCAACATCTGTCCTTCAAGTGTAACGGAGTTTATATTTCATACCGAATTTGTGTTCGTGGGGTCTCTATTCTAATTCGAACGTTTGACTTACGCTATACGTATTCGTTTCGGAATATCGTTTCTACGTCTTCCGTTAACTATACGTGGTTAACATTATGAAGACAATTAATAACATTTGTGAAATACAACTTTGTTTGCGGAAAACATAATGATGTTCGAAGTCGCCAGTTTTTCCACGACAAACGACATTCAACAACTTATTATATGCATAATTGTTGCAACTGATTGCCGGGAATTATATATATATATATATATATATATATATATATATATATATATATATATTTGAATTACAAAAAACAAATACTAAAAAAAAAGTTACATGGTGCGAGATTCGACCCGGCGACCTTCGGATAACAACCCAGAGCGCTTACCGCTGCGCCACGACGCTGTGGAAATTTATTAATCGTAGAGAGTATTTCACTGCAACAGTTTCTTTTAACTGTCGATTTCCTCGACAACGGCTGAGAAGTGCATCTTGGTGCTTTGCCACATTACACCTCTGGCCATGAGCTTTTATTATGCGCAGTATGAAGCGAATCTGAATTTCACAATTGGCGGCCTCCCCTTGTAAGTGAATCAGTGTTTCTTAATTACATCATGGGAGGAGATATGTGGCATAGTGTGTTTGTAATTAAATCATGGGAGACGGTTTGTGGATCAATGTTTATTCATAATAGAGTCGCACCTTCGATATATTAATAAACATTAATATTGATAAACATTGATCCACCTGCCTTCTCTCCATTGATCCATTTAGTGTCCTCGCGTAGATCGATTGCGTGGTCATTTCACCACTACATGTTACATTTTCATGCCTCTGCAATTAACGCACCTGCAGCAGTCTATAGCATTCGCTGCCATAATCACAAAATATTTTTCTCGAAAGCCACTTGTACACCAAAAAAATGGCAAGCAAAACAATCTTTTTAATTTCGGCATACATTGTATGTCATCTCGCCTCTCACTGGTTATTTCAAAGTATCGTCCCTTGACTACGCGAGACTGACGCGTTGTTTAAGTGCGCATGTGAGCAGTAGATAACTACCGGCGCTAGCCCTCATCTAGACTTAAGCAGTTGCCGTTTTGTTTCGTTTCAAGCATTTCTTTCTTTTCTAAACGTTCGCAGAAAAATACCATTGCTCATCACAAGAAATGATACAAGATAGGATGTTTGAATTCTAATTCCATTCTTTGTTCTCTCTGCAAGAATGTCATGGCCACGTCTTTGTAGAAATTGGATTTATCATGACCTCGCAGCTCCGAAAGCAAATATTTCTCAGTGGGGGTGAAGCTTACACCCAAACCTCCAGATGTCAGACACTTAGATCGTTACCAAACGTTGTGTGTATAAACCAAAACGGATTTAGTTCGGGCTGTGTACTGTCGACCAGTAGAAGATGCATAAACGGTAATTAAACGTAACACCAGAATTGCGGAATATAAGGAAATCATATCTGTGAGCTCCGAATGTTAAAATCTCGGGTAGCTGAGTTTGTAGAGTGTAGGACCGTCGGATGAGAGGTCATGAATTTGCAACTCGGTGATAGCGACCTTTTTTTTATTTTTTATTTTTTTACAGATTACGCGTGAAACTGTTATATGAGAGAAAATTTTTTTCGCATATAAAAAGGACGTTTCGGAGTTTGTAGCAATGTTCTTTCGGCAGTCTGCTTTCGCTTCGTTAGTCGAAAGTAGCAAACCTGTAGAGTGCATTTGTATAGATAGGTGTGCTGTTATCTGTACAAATATATGCCATAGATTTGCGACTTTCAACTAAGGTAGCGCAAGAAGTCTGCCAAAAGAACATTGCTACAAACTCCGAAACTCCTTTTTACAAGTCAGAAAAAAGTTCTCCTGTGTAACCTTTCCACGCTTAATCTGTAAATAATAATAATAATGTGCCATCAGTAGATTTTGAACTTGGCACTTATTTATTGTTTTTAACAATAAGTAAACTTTATTCAGTTCAATTATATATAGTAGATATAAGGTATGTTTTAAATTACATTACATTTCGCTATCAGTTTTCCATTTAGACAGTTGATTTTGTTTTAATGGCATTTCTGGAACGTTTTCCGTCAAACACTGCACTCGACAGTGAAAGAGAACTTCACAGAACAATGGTCTGGCCCACTACCAACTCACCTACCAGTGATCAGATCCAGAGCGCACAGATACGATTTCCCAATACTCGGTAGTTCTAGGTGTTATCTTTAATTACCATTTACACATCTTCTATTGGACGATAGCACGAACTAAACCGGTGTTTTGATTGATACTCTATCGACACCAAACATTTGGTATCGATTTGAATGAATATCTGACATCTGGAGGTTTGGGTGTTCACTTATCCATGCCATGTTGAGTTTGTGTAGCACAGCAGATGATGTCTGAATGAGCCCAGTCAGCTGAAATATTTATGTTAAGCTACTCTGCAGATTAATTGCTAGTAAATAGTTAATAATTTTAAATAGTTTTTTTCGATTCTTCGCCAGAAGCAAACCACATGGAAGTTAATTCTATGCAGAGCTGTCATATATAGCCAGGACACTCTTGGGGGGGGGAGAGAGAGAGAGAGTGAGAGAGAGAGAGAGAGAGGGGGGGGGGGGGGCGGGTTGCAATGAAGAAAAGAAATTGTTCCATATAGCTGCATTTTGTTTAGATCACTTTTGGTACAATTTTTTTCATCAATCCACTGTGGACATCAGCAAAAATACTCTACACAGCAGCGGTTTGTGCCCAAATAGAGAACAAATATTCGAATTTTAGGTTGGCATTTGCGTTCACGATTTCCGGTTTTCTTAAGGAAGTAAATCTACTTTTCTTCCACAGTTTTTAGACTATTATTTCGAGTTGCGCTTAGTCGCTAAAAAGCTCTTCAAATCTCATATTCCTGAAAACAATTGTTTCCTGAAATGTTCACCTTATTTTTAGTCAGATATAGTATTTCACAACATTACCCAATCTGGCGTTTCATAAAGTGCCATCGAATCAAAATTTCTATATTTATTAAAACAAAGAGCCCATTCCTCTTAGCCATCAAGCGTTATAGAAAGCCATTGTCTGTTCCTCAAATTTGGTAATCAAATTGATGGTCAGATCCCATACTCTGAGGAGCATAGGGGACGATGTGGGAGACCCGCACCGCCGACTAGGCAAGGTCCTAGCAGAGGTGGTTTGCCATTGCCTCATCGATCCGATTGTAATCTAAAGGAATCACAATCATTCGTAAGTGGAGCCGTTCGAGCAATATTTTGTTTTGTACACACGTATTATGGTTGAACTGTTTACTTTCGTTGTAGTGGTTTTATTTTTGCCATTTGACTTTCGATTTGCCTTACTTAGTGTCCTCTCTTCTGTTTGCCATTGCCTTCCATATCGCAAACGATCCGACATCCGAGCCACACTGCAATAACGGTCTCGTCCCCGCGGACCAGAAGCTCGCATAACCGCGCTGATTGTTGGGGGGGCATCATCCCATCCCCTAAATTCCTACCCCTTTAAAAAGATTCTAGCCAGAATAGCCGGAGACAGCAGTCCTGCCTGTGTATTTGAATGTGTGTGTGTGTGTGCGCGCCGTGCTTCTTTTCTGATGGTGGTTTTGGCTGAAAACTTATGTGAACACACTTCGTGCTTGCCATGTTGGGTCAATTGAAGAATAGGATACAATTGGGTGGCTTTGGCATTAACTTCTGGGACAAAGCGTCACAATGTAATTAAAAATAAATGTGTTATTGAGTTACATACGTCATATGCTCTCTGTCGCTTGTCATTTTAATAAATTTGAATCATTTGTATGCACATTATGAATTATACCACTGTCTGATACTGAGTCGTTCCAGTTGCTGGTTCCTCTGCAGTTGATTCGTATCTTGTTTTACGTGGATCAGCTAAAGACTAGGATACTAGTACTAGAGACCGCAAAAAAAGCTATATACCAGTGCGTAGCACAGACATCATGTACCTCAGTTAAACTACCAAAGTTGCATCCTTTTCTTCAGTTGACCTACACAGGTCTGCTGAGGTACACGATACAAATTTTACATTTATCGCTTTTTTTCACCTTCGTCAGTACTAATATACTATTCATCAATTCTCCTATGTAAGTCAACTGAAATACAGGATACATATTTTATGTAGTATACATAGGATACAAATTTTACTTTAGTCGCTTTTTCTCGTATCCTAGCCTTCAGCTGACCTGCATAAATCAAGAGAAGAGTAGGATACTAGGACTTTACACTGCGAGAAAAGTAATATATGTAACATTACGTTCGAAATATGGTTATATCTGGAATATATCCGCGATGTCTTTTCCCTACTCTTCATTCCTGTGCTTGTTAACATCCGTCTCTGTCTTTGCAATACGTCATCTGTGGGAAATTATGACGTCATTTTTCAAAGCCGATGGGATTCTCACGTGTGTAGTCGCTTGTCATAATTTAATCGTTTGTTCGTTCTAATTTATTAGGTACTATTTTCATCCTTAGTGCTTTTTGAGACTTGGATAAAGCGTTTTTCATTCTGTACAATGTTTGCTTGAGTCGACCTATATAGGTCCACCGAAGTACGGGTGCAAATTTGGGATATATTCTAGTGTCCGATTCCACTCGTCGGCTTTGAGCAGTGATGTCATATCAGAGCCGAGGACGCTACATTGTGGTAAACTTTGAAAGCAGCAGATGATATCTGCAAACAAAAGAATGTAGCATACGATATAATTACTCAATTCTCGCGAATACATACTTACCCACGAACTGTATCGAAATGAATTGACGATAATGGAAATAAACAAGAGAGAAATATAGATGTGTGTGAAATAAATTATTGTCGCGATTTATACGAGCAAGAAAAGCAGAGGACCTTTAACTTCGATTCTTACACCTTCGCAAGCATCGGCTGAACAACAGGACACTAGTAATAGCAAAAAAAGTGATATACATTTGTATCTTGTACTTTCACTGACCTATTTAATTTAGGTGAAGAATAGGGTACTAGTACTAGTGAACAAGAAATAAGCGACAACCGTAATATTTTTAACGTGTAGGATACGTTTAGAAGAAAAAAAAAAAAAAAAAACTACATATCATTTCTATCCCATACTTTGGTTGATCTGTGTAAGTAAAGTCAATTACAACTATCAAAATAGGTCAGCTGAGATTCGCCATGGCGATATTACGCATTCCTTTTCTTTTGCATTCACTATCACTAGTATCCTATTCTTGTTGATCTATATAGATCAACTGAAAAATAGGATACGAGGACTGAAAAAAGCGATATAGATAACATTGCGTTCGAAAAATTGATGTATGTGATATATGTTTTTCAACATTTGTCCGTGCTTGTAAGTCTTTGCTATGCATCATTTGTGATAACTTGTGACGGCATTGCTCAAACTGACGGTTTGTATCTGATACTCCAGTATTACCGTCTATCCGTTTCACAGTAGTTGTTCCCCCATGAAGTTTGCTGTAAATAATCCACAGCACTTCGAAGGAACAATGATGCATATAATTACAATACCAGAAGAAGAAATAAAACATTCATTACACCACATTAAAGTTGTCTGTAGCAGAAACAGGGGTTCACAATGCTGCAACCAAAAGGAAGTTCACTTAGCTACTGATATAAAATGAAAGACAGCAAAGTAAAATTTGAAACTAAATTGAAAAGTTTCTTTATGACGTAAAAGGTGATGGGTAGGAATTGCTGTCCAATACCTGCCCATAATTCAAAAATGGAAAAAAAAAACAGCTAATAAATACTCAATATGGAAGCATATTCAGACAAATTCGATGTAAATATATAATCATATCATTTAGATTTACCGTTCAAATCATACTGGACAGAGATGAAGCATGAAAACAGGAAGGTGTACTAAACTCTGAAAAACGAAGCAAAATTGTAACAGTGAACGATCCAAGCTCAAGATGTGCAATATCGAGCGAGTTCAAGTAGCGACGGCGTCGTGATTATGCGATAGCAGTGTTGGACTGCAGAGGGGGATATCCGTGTTCAAATCTCGGTCCATCCCCATACGCTGTCCTACCTCTACGTTAACAAATGGAACAGTTCAGAGATGTCGTGGCGTGGACACGTCGCTTCGTGATCCACACCACGTCCGTGTATCGCAAGGAGCGGCGCACCGAAGCGATGCGTGTCATGAGACGCCAAACCGCGCGCTGCTATTTACATTAATTTGAAGTCATTCGATATGCCTTAAAAAAATTGGTTTCTGTACATAAAGCAAATCTAGACCAGTCTCTGTAAATAGTTCCTCAGAAATACTATACTTTTCGCTTAAAAAACACTGGTTTGGGATTCGCCCGTGTTGTCCACTATGCAGTCTTTCGCGTTCGATTTTGGAGGTAACTAGTCTGACATCACAGCTTAATAGTAAACTGTTTTATTTTTGCCCTTTGTTTTTGTGTTACTTGTCAAATAAGTAAACCACCACAAGTATTATGAGAAATGGAGACTAGTCACCAGCCAGGTTACATTTGGTGGGTTTTAGGACATACGTTGCTGTGTACGAAATATAACCAACATATCGAAATCGTTTTTAACGGTGGAAGAACAGGTATACCTGCCACCAGTCTCGCGTGAGACATCCGTTTTGATGAAGCCCAGCACTCGACGTAATGGCCGCATGCTAAGCAAAAACGCATAATGATTACTGCAATAACAGAAGATAGTGAAAAGATACACTATTCCTGTTGCAATTATAGTAAAACATTAGTTCTGTAAAAGTCTATGGAAAACTGTGAAGCGACTGTAACTGCTGGGTAGGACCTGTTCGGACAATTAACGTAAAACCTTAAACTTCCCGGCAGATTAAAACTGTGCCGGAAGGAGACTCGAAGTCGAGACCTTTGCCTATCGCAGCAAGTGCACTGGAAGGTAGGATACAAGGAACTGGCGGAATTGAAGCTGTGAGGAAAGGTCGTGCGTGGGTAGCTCAGACGGTAAAGCACTTGCCCGCGAAAGGCAAAGGTCCCGAGTTTGAGTCTTGGTCCGGCACACAGTTTTAATCTGACAGGAAGTTTCATAACAGCACACACTCCGCTGCAGACCGAAAATCATATTCTGGTAAAGCAAAACTTTTTTTTAAAAATAATTACTTTGTGGCAACTGGGTGAAATTGACATGTGTTTCACAGACCTGTTAATAATAGTCTATCTTGTAGATATACGACGCATTTTTCGAAATGGGAGTGTTAAACTGCTGTCTAAAAACAATGTGTACTGTATCTGCAAATTAATAAAGTAAACAGTGTAATAGAGAATCCTTGGTTAACCATCCTACAGTGCTGTAATACACAATGATTACCCTTGCATAGATCTATTAAAATTCTTATATGTTATAATATTCCTTAAATATTGAATTTGAGGTATGACATATACGACAGCAAAGTGAAAAAATAAACACTGCACACGACACCGCGTGGCTGGTTCCTGAAGCTCTCTAACATATGAATGGAGAATATTGTCAACTGTCAATATTTGACCCTGCATTCCTGGACTTTCGGGAAGTGTTTAGGGAGGATGAATATCCAAATCCCACTCTGGCTGTAGAAGATATAGGTTTCTTTCCAGTTTCCCCAAATCAATTAAAGTGGAAATTGAGATAGTTTATTTGCAAAGGATATGACTGGTTTCCTTCTCAAGATTGAACTTGTGCTCAGTATCCAGTGGCCTCACTTGCAGTCACTGACCTTCCTTCTGATTTTGACAAGAAAACTGGGGGGGGGGGGGGGGGGGGGATATTAAAAGTCTTGAACACTGCATTTCAGCAACTTTTCAATTGAGTCACTGCAAGTCTTGCAGAGAAACCAATCAATAAGTTGACATACAGTACTTCCATTATTTCGGGTTATTTGGGGGAGGAGACCAAACTGCGAGGTCATCGGTTTCATCAGATTAGTGAAGGATGAGGAAGGAAGTCGGCCTTGCCCTTTCGAAGGAACCATCCCGGCATTTGCCTGTAGCGATTTAGGGAAATCACGGAAAACCTGAATCAGGATGGCCAGACGCGGGATTGAACCGTCGTCCTCCCAAATGTGAGTCCAGTGTGCTAGCCACTGCGCCACCTCACTTGGTACTTCCATTATTTTCATTCAGTAATATAATAGATTATGTTCTTGGATAACTCATGTTTCACAGTTTACATTGCACAAGAGTGTGCCATATGAATATGCGGTGCTCACTGCTCACCTAGACACGCTGATCACGCAGAAAAGTATGGATATTGATACTAACAAAGATTTTTTTAATGACTTACCCATTCTTTGTTGTTCAGTGTGACAGATGTGAAAGCTAAATTTAAAACTAAGCTGAAAAAATATGTTTGTGGCAGCTTCATTTAGAAATGTATGATGTACAAAGTGTAAACATCTTACCTCTGTTATTAAAGTGAATATTCATTTAACGCAATCATATGTACAGAGAAATAAATATAATAACCTGCAGTTTGTCACCTTCCATGTCATTGCGATAGCCTATATCGGACAACTGGGTCATTGAATACCTAATCATGTAACTAACTAGCCTAGGACTTATAAAAAAAAAACTCTTGTTATATTGACCTGTTGAGAGGGTGGCTAGTCTGGTAACAGTGTCCTATGACATAATCTATTTGTGGCAAATGCAGGTAAAATCATAAAGTGTATTTATTCTACAAAATATGCATTAATAATTTTATGTAAAGCTGACAACATAACCACTTGCAGAGGGTCTCCAGGGGCCATCAGATTCTTGCACTCAAATGCCAAATACATTTATGGCCAAACAGTATGTTTGCGGGAGAATTAAAAATAAATCCATATACACCACACATCACTGTCTAGGACTGAAAAATCATAGTTATGTTCCTATGCACATACTCAACAGGTCCAAGTAAAATAGTACCTCATTGGCCACTCGTGAAATTTACTGCAATATTTGGTGTGAAGGGTGTAAATTCCAATAAATACTAATATTATAATTAAAAACCTATTTAACTCTACCAGAATGCAGACAGTTGGGAGTGGCTTTAAATATAAAAAAAAAAAAAAACTACACAAATGCTTACTCAGTATGCAGTAATGGACAAAAACTGTAGCTGAAAAGTGCAAGAGAAAGAGCAGTGGATTTTTCTAAGTATCTGAATTTCTACTCATATTCATACAGCAATATAGAAGCAAATCCAGTTACCGTCAATATGAAAAGGTTGTAATTTTTTGTTATTATACTTCACAGAAGTGCCTGCAGTGGCTAGTTTTACTACTTAAATGTGTAATTTGACTCCTTCAACGTGTCTGAAGCCTCTGGTTCATGATTTGTTGTTTCGAACACAGAATGTGTGCGTGGTTGAATGAACTACTGTTGTCACAGGAGAAAATATTTGCAGTTGTCATCCTTCTGTTAAGCAGTACAGTCTTACCAGAAGAGCAAGAGAACAGCAGAACACAACCGAAAGCTTTCATTAGTGATGATTGGTAACCAGATTTCAACTGGAAAATTAAATTCTGTTTGTGTATAGTGGTACAGGATTACTGTACCTGTTCTTAGCACCAGACAGCTATCTCAGATGTTAGTTGGCTACATATGAAGTAATTAGGATAGAAACCAATAAATCAGTGAGATTAGTTAACTCTCAGCTTGTATCAGGCACCTGACCTAAGGCAGTGCATATGAAATGAGTCATCAGATAGAAATTGCGTCCAAAATGGAAGTTTGTTGTAAATTAAAGAAACCTTCCCTGCACCAGCACCACTGCATTTGCATGGGGGGGGGATATGTGTGTCTCACCAGTCTGTAATAATCACAGCACCAGAGCTGAGATTTGCATGGGCCATTCTCTCTCTCTATCTTTGTAAAAATTCTTCAATAAATTACTCTGAGTGAGAATGCATGCATCTGAGGAAGTGACACCTTATCTCAATTTTTTTCCTCTATTTTCTCCAGGAAAGACATGTTGCTGAGGGTGGAACAGCTGGAGGCAGTGCTGTGAGACCTGAGAAGCTGTGCTGTGTCACTGTTGGATTGGCCAGCCACCACACTTGACTACAAGTACTACTGCATCAATGAGCTGCACTGTTTCTCCATCTGCCACATTTTTGTTTATTTACTTTTTCTAGTGGGCAGTTTAAAGCATAGTGCAGCTAATATTGCTTTGATTTCTGTAGACACTATGTACACACACAGTTTGTTCATAAAAAAATTAAACTTATATGGACCCACATCCAGGAGGATGGCAATTTCAGTTACCACTTGACATTCTGGGTATAGGTTTTCCAGTCTCAAATTATTTACAGCAAAAGCTGAAATGGCTGCTTTGAAAAGCACACATTCTATGTAATTTATCAACCTTTCCTAGTCAGTTATGCGAATGCATGATTTCTGTTCTTTCAAACATGTCTGAAAGAACAGACACCACATTCAATTTGTTTTGGTGGACAGTGAATACATCAATACAGATGCAGTATGACATTCGACCTGCCAGAATTGCAAAGTAGCGAGCATGGAAGACTTGCTCAGGGACTGCAGATAGATGGTGCTTGGTGGGAATGTGGGTCAGCCAGAAGGTGTGCTGAGACAACCGTGCAATTGCAATGAACTGTGTTTGGATGATGCAGTGGGTAACACCACTGCGTAGTAACAGAGTTCCCACATTTGAATCTCAGTCCAGCACACGTTTTCAAGCATTGCTGCTGACTCCGCATAAAGTCCTGACACATCTGCCATCAATAGTTCTTTCCTTTCCTTTCTCCCCCTGCAGCTTCAGTATACATAATATCCCCAAATCAAGTTCCAGTTCTGCCTCTAATGGCCATTTCCTTGACAGTAGATTCTTTTGATGTACACTATTTCTATAATGCTTGAACAGTCCACAGATGTACTGCTGGTCCATAGTGTCCAACGGGCACAATATTTCGGCGATCAGCCATGTCGCCATCATCAAGTGCAAAATATTGTGCCCGTTGGACACTATGGAACGGCAGTACACCCATGGACTGTTCAAGCAATAAATACAGCAGAGAAACTGAAGAATTACTTCAACTATGTTTTCAAAAGTAATTCCAGTTGCCAAAAATTACCATCTTGGCTGCTTGTTCTCTCACATTGTCTTCAATTAGCACTTACCAGCAGATAAGGGAACCAACATAACTTGCTCTAATTGTGTGTAGGTGAGGAGCTTCTGAAAGTGGACAAGGAAACACAGCAAACCACATGACCATTTCACACATCCTTCTATCAGCTTAGTCAGGGAAGAAGTTTTACTATGGTGGTACCATGTGATGGTAAGGTAGGACTTGTGGATTGCAAGTCTACCATATAAACACACTGATGTGCAATGCTGTTGTGTGTACGTCGTATCAATACATGAACCATTGCTAATTTGAGGGAACCCCATGATATAGTTGAGAAGATTGTCTCCATTTTGACAGACTGCAGTAAAAGTGTTTAACATGCTAAACATAAATTTATTTATTGTGCCCTCACAGCTTTACTCTGGCCAGTACTTCTCTCGTGCCTTACAAACTTCAGAGAAACTCTGCTACTTACTCTGTTGAAGCAGCACTCCTGAAAGAAATGATATTGCAGAGAAATGATTTAGCCACAGCCAAGGCAATTGCATCAAGACTTAATCCTCTGCTCTGCGTTGTTCGGTACACCGTTTTGAAAACTTGTGGTGTATTAAAACTGTGTGCAGCCTAAATTCTATGGATGAATAAATCTGTCAATCAGTCGGTCAGACAACCGAATATTCTCAGACTTTGCCTCCATGTTCATTCTAATTAGCCAACTATTAACAGTGTCATAATTTTGATCTTGTAATCCCCTGTGTTGTGCACTTTTTGTGTATGATTCTTAATAATTATTGCCCAATTTTGATTTGTGATAGTTCACTGTTAACCAGTGATATTCATTTATTTGTGATTGGATACTAGTGACTTTATTTGTGACTGGATCCAAATGCCAAACCAAATGTCACATTTTATAGTGTTATTTGTGACCTAAGCTTTTGCAGCCTCTGTACATGCTAACAGGAGTACTATCACAATTCTGTGTTTCTTTTGACCGAAAACAATTTTTGCCACAGAGCAACATGTCAAGCCAGAACAGCACTGAAAGGTGGTAAGACAGCGTCACACAGTGCATTCAGGAGATGTGAGGCTACATGCCAGAAGAGCTGTGTCACCTGCAGAAGTAGCTGGTCAAGATGGGAAACACACTAAGCAGTCAATGGCAACAGCAGCAGCCTTAGTCATCAGACCACGTGGGGTACATCGACAAGGCCCACAAGTACCACAGGTGGCAGGATGTGGCGGTGTATTGTACAAGCAAAGTGGACGGACGTCAGATATGCTTAATTTGCTTCACAGATTTCTCTGTTTTTAATAGGAACATTATTCTGTCTGCCTTTGGCACAGTTGTGTAGGAGGTAACAGGAAACTGGCTTAATGCAGTTTGTGAATGTTTACATATATGTAAGGTGACTTCAGATATTTCCTGCGTGTACATGTTGAGACCACATGTGTCAGATATATTTACTTCATAAATGTAAATCCCAACATTTCACACATAACTTAAATGTCCTCTTTCTGTCCTAACTCCTATTTTGGACTGATTTTATCCAAACCTATGCATGTAGGTTTGAATGATGAATGCAGAAAAAAAAGAACCCTTGCTGTATCCTCTGCTGTAAACTACATGTTTCATAAATAGATATTGAATGTATTTGTCTGAATTATGCTTGACATCTTGCTGTCATCCTGGTGAAACAACAGAGGGACAAGATTAAAGCTACTTGCTTACCTGCTTTTGGTTAATATATTGGTACTGATAACATCTGATGACCAGCACCACTGGTTGTGTGATGGTGCTGTAGTAGAGTCAATGAAAGAAGATCCCATACAGCTGCAGTGGACTCGGTGTGGCCGATTTGTGCATCTCCTACACCCAGTGACATAATGCAGTTCTGTATATGTCTCTGTGGAAACACCTCAGTTGTGTCGATGGCTACTGTTTTCACCTGTAGCCATTTGCACTTCACAGCTGAAAGCTGGCAACACCACTGCCGGCAATCCGGAACATTCCCCTGCCAACCTTTTTATTCTCACATAGCTACGGCATCAGCGACTGAGGATTTAAATTGCTGTACACATACCATAAAAATAGTGGGAGATTTAAATGTTGAAATATTTGGGTTGTCAATAATGTTACTGGCTGCAGTCCCATAAGTTATTTGAACAATCAGAATGCTGGGTAATGCTCATGTCGTCAAACATTTCTGCTTTTACTTGGTGTTTTACATAATTTCAAGATATATCTATATGATTCAAAGTACCATATATCTTTGAGAATTTTTGGAAGTTTGCATGTGTCATGAAAAATGCATCCCCATAGTCCACCAACATGTGCATGTTGCAATTGTGTGTTCTACAACTTTTGGCAGCATATTTGTTTTGGAAAATTGTTGCCACTAAATTCCAGTGTAGGTACACACATAATTAGGACAATATTCCCTCATTCAGCTTGTTGACTTGCTTGTTTTAGGACACTTTTGAAAGTTAAAGATCAAAATGTAACTGTAGTTCTTAGGAAATCAGCTGCTGTGATGTAGTTGTGTTCTGCACATATTACATTCATTAAATTTCCCATCTTCACAGCAGTGTGTACTGTCTGCATTTGACATAAATTTGAGCAATTTATGAGAGATTGATATGTAAGTTTGCTGAAGAGATGTTAAGCATTCTTCCCACTCACCTTATGCAAACAGAATGGAAAGAACTACCAGTACCTGGAGCAATGCGAAATACCTTCTCCCATGCACTCCACAGTGCTGTGCAGAGTGTGGATATAGATCAATTCTCACACCTCTTCTTCTATAACTACTGACAGTGAGCTCACCTTGAGTCTGACACTGCAAAACATCTGCTGCTGTCAAAATTCTTTCATTACGTGTTTCAGCCTCAGCTTACACAAAAGCTACAATTACCAATTTTGATGTCTGAAAGAAAAAAAAAAGGAAATACCCGACCACAATAAATGTATTTTAATAATGTAACAATATTATGAAAAGGATAATTGCTACTCACCATACAGTGGAGATGCTAAGGCTCAGATGGACACAACAAAAAGACTATCACAAAATAAGCTCTCTACCAACAAGGACTTCGACAAAAACAGATGACACACACACACACGTGTGTGTATTTTTGACACAGGCTTTGATTGCCGAAAGCTTATTTTGTGATAGTCTTTTTGTTGTGCCTATCTGCGACTCAGAATTTCCACAATATGGTGAGTAGCAACTATCCTTTTCATAATATTGTTACATCCCATTCTGGATTTTCTATTGTTTTATTTAAATATCTCACAGTTCCACCATCAAGAGCTGCTGAGCAGTTTCAATCCTCAAACCATTGTGAGGTATCCTGTGTACAAAATGAGATATGTGAAGTGCATTTCATTTTTCACTGTCAATACAATACTACTTGGTGTATGTGCTAATGAAAAGTCACCTAATAACACATCACCTACTAGCAAAGTGCTTATGAAAATTCATATAATACATCACCTACTAACAAAGTGATTTAAAACAGTTAACATGGCTTATGGCATCATACAGCATAAAATCCATCAAAGACATGAAAATTAAAAGTATGATACAGTAAGTATTGCTGCTGATAGTGTACATACATATAATGAATTACTTAAATGTGATGCACTTATACAGCATTATCTGCTGTCAGTTTTTAAAGTACATTATATTTTCAATAATAAAATGTACCAAACACTATAAATGTTCATTCTACACGTACAATCTAATTCCGACATTTCATGCAGACACACACCTTATATTGGTGACTACACAGCTGTTTTACGTCCACAAATCAAACGAAAAATGATACAGAGAGTTTGCATACATAACACACTTGTTAACTGAAAATGCAAGATCAGTTCCTGAATGTTCTACAGAGCTTCAACTTGTATCCATACATAACTAGCCCTACAAGAGCAACAAACTCTTCAGAAAGTCTCAGATAATTTCTTCACAAATATAGGAGCCACAGATAAAGATGTAATTAATGTCAACCTAGGACTACCAATCACAATGCAGTAATCCTTAAAATTCTCACAGCCCCAGTGACTAAAAATGCTTCACATCAAATGTACAACAGAGCTTTCTCCTCTAACAGTTGCAGTCATTTCGTAAATACACTGGTTAACCAATCATGGGCAGAAGTATTGTTACAATCAAGTACAAATGCCTCATATAATGTTTTCTTCTCCCTCTTTATGTTAAAGTTTGAAATGCCTTTTCTGAAAAATCTTGTCAGAACAAACTCATACGGGCATTTACATACTAATTCCTGGATTACGACAGGTATTAGAAATTCATCCAGGACAATGAAAATGCTTAACTCTAAAATGAAAAGTTTACTGACCCCAAGTTTGAAGAACATGTAATAAACTACAGAAGATATATAGAAAGTTAATAATAAAAGCAAAATTATGAAGTAATGATAGATTAATAAGAAAATCAGGCAGTAAATCAAGAACTACTTGGGAAATAATGAAAAGGGAAACGGGTAACAGCCTCATGAATCAGGAAATAGTACCCAAAAATTGCGAAAATATTGTATTAAAAGATGAAACTCTGGAAAATTACATTAATAACTATTCTTTAAGTGTATGTGTGTCATTAAGCAAAAACTTTACCAAACGCAAGAAATTAACATCTTCGAAACCAGCCAGTAGTATGATGTTAACTACCACAAATGTAAATGAAATATAAAAAGTGATAAAGAGTCTAAAACAAAAAATGTCTGCAGGTGTGTATGAAGTGTCAGTAATTTAAAAAGTTACCCAATAAATTATAAAGCCCCTGGTACATATTGCCAATTTGTCATTGCAGAGGTTGAAAATCTCGAAGGTTAGACCGCTGTTTAAAAAAGGAGATCCATATATAATTTAGAAAATTAGAGACCAACTTCCATCCCCTAATCATTTTCCAAAATTTTAGAGACATTAGTGAAAAATCAGACTTATTTAGATGCATGCAAACTTCTGAACTGCAAGCAACATGGCTTTCGTTCAGTCCACAGCACACAATCTGCCAACCATGCCTACACTGATGAAATTGTTTTGAATCTTGACAACAAAAAATGTGTAGTGGGAATTAACTTAGGTCTATCGAAAGACTCTGATACAGTAAATCGCCAAATTTTGGACCGATGACCTCGCTGTCTGGTCTCCTACCCCAAACAACCCAACCCAACCCCAACACACCACCACCACCAAATTTTGTTAAACAAGAAGGAGGCAATAGGAGTAAGAGGAGTTGTGCGGAAATGGTTTGGATCTTATCTTCAAGACAGAGCTCAGTTCATCGAAATCATCTCAGATCACAATAACCAGAAAGTAAAATGGGGTTCAGATGAAAAAAGGGGGAAATAGGCATCCTGCAGGGCAGTGTTCTTGGGCTCTTGTTGTTCTTGGTTTATATAAATGACAAAGAATCTAAATATTTTTACCAAAATTATGTTGTTCGGAGATGACACGAGCATAATTATAAGTGATGATAAAAATTACTATCGACCACAACTTACATAGCCCTGAAATATATACACCAGTGGTTTACTGAAAACAATTTAACTTAATCAAAACAAATTATAACCAGTTGACAAAGCAACTGAAGGAAATGACCTGCAGTTAAAACTGAGTGACCAAGAGATGGAGAATGTGCAATCCATCAAGTTTCTGGGCATGCACATTAATCAAAACTTAAGCTGGAAAGAGCATATCAAATATTTGTCTCACAGGCTCAATTTGGCATGTTTCACACTGAGAATAATATGTAGAGTATGCAGCATAGAGTGTGCTAGATTAGTGTATTTTGCTTACTTTTAATCTATTGTGTCTTATGGTATAGCATTCTGGGGTAAACAGTGTAAATGAAGGAAATAACACATGAAGTAAAATTTAAGACTGAACTTAAAAATTACCTTTTAAGAAAAAGTTTCTATGACATAGCTGAGTACTTTGAATGTATGTAAAATTATTGTCTTAACATTTACGTACATGTTCATGACAAATGCTGTACTCTCAAAAATTCATTGAAAATAGCTATTTAAGTGACATTCCATTATTATGTTTGTATTACATGTAATTTGCAAATTAATTAAACTTGTGACAATTCCTAACTCACATAAATGATTTACAGGAAGATAATAAAATGAAATTTTACATGTTGTATATCGTATGACATATCTGATCATTTATGACAGTCATATACAAAAACTCAGCAATTTGTACTTCGTATGCAATAGCATACTATGTGTATTACAACAACATTAGCACTGACAGTCATGAAGTGCTAATAAGTAGCGACTGATATTTATGCATTCTCTTCTATCTGAATTTTCTCCTCCTTACATTTTGTATGTGCAATGTTTTTCTTACACTGTGACCTTTGAGGGAAACAACACTCTTTAGCTTTAATGTAAGTGGAGTACAAGAAAGTACATTTTAGTACATTTTCATGTATGGTACATTACTGACTTGTAGTAATATGTAAATATGCTCACAATTAGGTTCTAATTCCTCACAGGAAACATTAACCGTAGTGAGCTGTAATATGAAGACTGACAATATATAGGAACATAGTTTCATACATAGTATTTTATTAATGATAACATGCACACACAGTGAAAATTAATACACTAAGTGATAAAACAATAGTTCCATATGGTGTATAGCTAATATCAATTGACTGTATGTTGTACAATATAAAAGAAACACTACATCAGATTGCATTGTATTGACAGTTACATATGAAATGCTTTTCATGAGCTATCTCCCTCGATATACAAAATAACTGACGATGATCTCTTGGTGGTGGAACAATGATGTTTTCTCAAATGCTTACGAGCTGTGTGGTACTGCCATCACAAAATACACAATAAAAGTACTATGTGTACAACAGTGTTGTTATGTTCCCCTTACACAGCATGCCCAGTGTATGTAAGGCCAAAGGCTGCTGTGGCTTTATTGCTGTGATCGCCTTCAAAGTGGCACTGTAGAGCAACAACACTTGTGACATGTGCAAGCACACCCCCTGCTGACAGAGCCTAAAGCAGCACATTGCTCTTGATTGCAGAATTATCTTGCTTGTGTTTTATGCTTTGGACTGAGGATGCTTAAAATGAAGTGCAGAGATAAGACATTAGGTGAATTGGCAAGGAGAGGTATATGTGGAAAACAACTCTGTTAAAACATAAGGGAATAACTTCCATTTTACTACAGGGATGTGTAGAGGGAAGAACTACAGAGGCAAACAGAGATCAGAATGTACACAACAAATGATTTAAGGTGGCAGTTCTCATTGCTGCTCTGGAGATGATGAGACTGACACTGGAGGAAATTTGCTATATTTAAATTAACATGTAGAGCTACAGAAAACCTAAATATTTACTGTCACTTAAGTTGCAATTGCTGTATAAACTGGTAGATGGGAAGTAAGCCCACATTTTCCTACAGCAGAGACTCTGGAGAGTGTGAGAAGTTGTTCACATTTGTCTTGTTACTGGCAGAGAGGCCAAGTGAGCACACTTCTATTAACAATATAGTTGAGCGTTCTTAGCCTCTGGAGTATTTAGTGTAAGTGTTTAACAGCAATAAACTTCATGTAGGATACCTGTGTACCTTGCCCCTTCCAGTAACTATTCATGGCTGCTCCAAAGTATAGGAATAATAGAAGGGAGAATATTATTACACATTATTTATGCACGACAATTGTGATTATGGCTTATAATGCCATTTTAAAGTGATAGCTAAATCAACATAAATTGCTTAAAGACCTCTTCAACTAGATGAAAGAATATACTGTTCTTGAAACATTTTAGCTCTTACTTCTCGTCACTAAGAAATACGTCCTTGAATAGCCCAATTAAGAAAAATGACATGTGTACCCACACACACACATACCTTAAACAGGCTGAAGAAGATATGCAGACTTGCCTTGCATGTGTTATCAATGAACGATGAATGCATTTTGATGCACTTTGTGCTGAAGTAGGAAGAGCTAAAATTTTTCAAAAAATATTTTTTTCTCTCTATATCAAATATTTTAAGAACAAAATATATTACTAGTTAAACTGGTCTTTATGTTATTTTTCGTTATGTTTTGTTATTTATGTTATTAATGTTATTGCTTGGAAAATCTGAAGGGAACGTTTAGAGGTTCTTGTGTGCGTGCATGAGGTAGGAGGAGACAGCGGCCAGACAGCTCTATTTCTCTGGCACTGTAAATGGCGATGTCCCTAGAACTATCGACCACTCTGTGTTCACAGCTCGAACCTCATGTGGTGTGACTCTGCCCATTCTGTCAACACATAACCCAACTACAGTTTGTGACTTCACTAGGATGCTCGAAGTGCAATTCAGTTGTTGTAGCAATGGGATAGCTTGTCTGTGAAGACATTCAGATTTTCAAAATGTAAACAACAGTTCAAAATGTGGACACACTTTTTGTTTACTATCAGTGTCATCAAACTGTTGGAGCAGTGGTGCTATCCTGTACTGAAACATGTCCTGATTGTGCCAATCCCACAGGATCTTCATTTGCAAACATAATGTCTATGAATGCAGTGTTTCTGTGTAAGATTTTGTTCATGGATGAAGCATCATTTACAGATCATGAGCAATTAGATTTTTGCAATATGCACTACCTATCCACTTGAAAATCCAGACTGGTTGAAAGAAATGGATTAGCAGTTACCTCGGTCACCCAGTGTGCTGAGCAAATTTTATAGGAATCCTGTCATTGGTCCCTGTTTTATTGACAGAAATTTTAAATGTATCTGGCTATGTAGTCCCCAACAGAAGTTATTAGAAAACACCACAACTAAGATAAGGCAATCAATGTGTGGTACCAATGTGACTTCCTGTTTCATCCATGTAACTACAGCCCTTAACAAATCCAAGAAGAAATTAAACAACATTTTGAGCACCCGATATAAATGTGATAACGATACACACACGAACAATACCAGAGTTAAGAGATTACTTACATTTAGAACATCATGGCAGATGCTGTTATCTTGCTACTAAGTTCCACACACTATGGTTTTGAAATTCCCTTTGAAGCCACAGAAAAAGACACATAGTTTCATTAAAAATAACAAAATTAGTGTTATTATTTGGCATAAAAAACATAAAAAATTGTTTTGTAGATCAGAAAATTCACCACATTATCTGCTATAACTTAGTGAAAACCATACCTCAATACATTTACTACTCTAGTATATGTTTTGGATGGTGTGTTTCAGCTGCTCATCTTAAATGTTTCCTCATTTATGACTTGTATTGTGTACTTTATGCTGATGTTTTGAGGCCCAATTATGATCTCTTAGTTTGTAAGAGATAGCACAGCAAACAGATTGATGTGACAGCTGTTTGCGACTATTCCAAAACTACTTTGATACCTCTTGTTCCCTAGGTGTGCTTTTTGTGCACCAATAACTTTTTTCAACATTCTCCAGTTCAGGTCACTCAGTGAACTGTTAATTGACATTGCAACTAACTGTCTCTTGAAGATAGGTCCCTAAAGTCAGACACTGATGAATGGGCCAGAGTGGGCGGTTATGAGGTGTGGCGAGAGCTGGAGGCTGTCAAGTTGAGTGACCTGGTCCGGAGGCGGCTGCACAGTTTGCAGAACCTGCAGGACTGTAATACTGCTCGCAAGCTCGTCCATACACTCAACAAGCTAGGTAGGGGTGTCAGTGAGTAGTTGATGCAGGGCTTGTGAAGCATCATGTAACTGCCCCAGATACTCAGCCTGTTTACAATTAACTAGCTCATTATGTGGTATTATTTTATCAAAATTGTATATCAATAAAATGATGCAGTGCGAATAATGGAAGGAGGAAAGATAACAACTCACCATCTAGTTTATATTTTTAAGATAATTACACATCATTAGAGGTCAGAAATGACTGCTGTATACTCACTTTAAACCCACTAGTGGTTCCTATGGCATCATCTGTGAACTCGCCGTCTCTGCAAACTGTTAATTTTTAAAATATGTATTCTCTATTCAGAAAATGTCTAACAATTATGTTAAAAATACCATACAGAAAGGACCAGTTCAAGACACAGGTGACACAAATAGCGAACTGGAGTGCCAAACTGAGAGAGGTGCCAGCAACATCATAACTATAAGAATTCTATACAGCACATACCACAACTAATAGCAGATGCTTGGGGCAGCAAGCTGACAGCGGCACAGAAGTACAAAGTTTTTATGTACTCTATAACACAATTAGTAGTGGAAACTAACACGGATGAAAGTGCACGATGGAAAATGTGGTGAGGGAAGGGGGGAGGTGTATGGTGAGTTACTTGTGCAGAAAAATGTTCTTGAACCGGCCCTTCATACAGTACATATACTTTAGCTATGTCGCCATTCATTTGATAACAATAGAAGAAAACTGGACACGAGGATTAGGTGTATTCTCTAAATACTAATCAGTTATGAAGATAAATTTACAACAGTCTCCAAAAAAGTTACAGATATGAGTGATAAGCTAAATAAATCACTATTAATCTATTATTGCAGGTTGTCATGACCAGAAGAATACACAAACTGCACTTTTAGGTTGCAGGGACATTGCTCTGTGCCCGGTTTCTATTTAACAGAGCACAATTGTTTTCTGTGGTGGAGGTGGAATAAGCAAGAATACAACTGTTTTGTTTGCATCAAAACAAATTTTGTATGTTTTTCATCTGAAAGGTGGAATGTAGCATCAAACTTTATCCATGCAGCATCCTTCCTTTTATGGAGCATATTTGCACACCCAAAATCATCTTGCTTCTCATGCCAACAGCACCCCACACAGCAGCCTTCCACATAACCCCCAAATCCAACAATCCTGGGTGGTCCATTGTAGCCAGCTATTCTGATCCCTCTGGAAGAATTTCTGCTCTTGTTGACCGACACCTCCACCCACTATCCTGAAACCTAGCCTCCCACATTAATGATACTAACCACATCCTTCACCAACTTTCCACCATCCTCCCCTCTTTACCTCCTGAACCCCTATTTGTCAATGTTGATGTCACCACCTTTCACACCACAAAAATCCAACCCACGTGGTCTAGCCACCTGTGAACAACACATTGGTAGTGACAAGAATTCTTTTTCCCAGTAGGTTTAAGGTCTCACAAAGGTCTTTAGACAGGCAATTACCCCCCCCCCCTCCAAACCTAGTCCACAAACAGATTTCCCATGCCATTTCCTTACATACCCCAAATCCTCCCACCACCACCACCAATAATCAGCCACAAAGGTGCATCCCCCTCATCAGCCAGTATCACCCTTGAACGAAACAACTGAATCATATCCTTCACAAGAGCTATGATTATCTCTATTTCCTGAAGCGGAAGACATCCTACCAGAACCCTTCCTGCACTTCCTACAGTCGTGTTCCATCACCCACCCAACCTACACAACAACACCCTAGTGCATTCCTATGCCACTCCCACTCTGAAGCCCTTGCCACAGGAATATGATTCCTGTGGCAGACCAAACTGTAAGACCTCCCCAATCCACCCACACCAGGCACCTTCTACTCCAGTCCTGTCAAGTGCTTATCCTCACCATCAGAGGCCAGGCCACTTATGAAAGCAGCTATTTCATACATAAACTATTCTGCAAGCACTGCACAGCCTTTTATGTTGGGATGGCTACCGACCAATTGTCTACCAGGATGGATTGCCACTACCAAACTGCTGTCAAGAACATGGTTGACCACCCAGTGGCACAACATGCTCAATTTCAATGGCTGCTTCACAACCTGTGCCATCTGGAACCTTTCCTCCACCACAAGCTTCTCTGAACTGCACAGATGGGACAGCTATCCTTACAACACATCCTCAGCTCCTGTAATTGTCCTGACCTTCCAAACTCAGGTACCCCACTGTTCCCACACACTCCATTCAACAGTTCGCCCTTTCTCTGTCCTGACACCCTCTTGCTTATTGCATCCACATGTGACCTCCAGCATGTGTTGCTTCCCAATGCCAGTTATAATCGGACCAACCCATATACCTGGCAGCTGTTCCTCCCACATTCCTAGATGGCAATCTGGCCACCTCCCTCCAAACTGCTAGCCACCCACGCCAGCCCCTCTTCCTGCCTCCTGCCTGCCTCTCCCTGTACCTACCCTACCCAATACTATCACCACCACAACCAGTCACCGGTGCAAAATAGCATTGGCACTGTCGATCTAGCTGGCGCCATGTGGGTACATATGCAAGCGTATGAATGTGTGTAAGAGAGTGGGTGTTTTTGTATTTTACTGTAGCTCATCAAAGCTCCAAAAGCTAGGAAGTTTTCCTTCTTTTGCATGTGCCTATCGACAGCTCAACTCTTCTGCTTTTTGCCAAATGGTCTCCTTTAAACATAAAGTATTTTTACAATAATGATATGAATTAATAAATAATTAATATTAATCTGAATAAGTATTAGTATGACTATTCATTTTTTTTGGCTTGATGATCTGAAATCATACAGTTTTCTTTTATATTAAATACAGCAAGCATCCAACAATGATGTTAACAAGTCATGAAATGTAGGTAAAAAATATTCCCCACAAGTAATTTATTCATAGTTGTGTCAGTAATTTTGACAGTGACAATTAGAAACCTGAATTAGAAACAAAACAGAGCACCACTTGCAATAATCCTGGTGGATATCAATAATTATAACAATTCGTAAAGTGCCTATAGATACTATTCCTAAAAAATGATCAATCAGGAAATAAACTTTAACACTAATGCCATCTACAGGATGTTTTGGATAGATATTAACATACTTTAGGGGTATGAAAAAGGAAGCCACGTGGTATAATTTTGGACAGAGCGTAATTTAGTCATCACTGACACTTGGCTTAAAAACCACAAAATAACGTTGTACACACAGAAGAGACCTGGAGATACCAGAAGATTTCAGATTGATTATATAATGGTAAGACAGAGATTTCGGATACAGATTGTAAATTGTAAGACATCCCCAGGGGCAGATGTGAACTCTGACTTCAATTTATTGGCTGTTGACTGTACATTAAAAATCAAGAAACTGCAGAAAGGTAGGAAATTAAGGAGATGGGGCCAGGATAAGTTGAAAGAACCAGAGGTTCTTGGGAGTTTCATAGGGACCATTAGGCCACAATTGACAAGAACAAGGGAAACAAATGCAGTAGAAGATGAATTGGTAGCTTTGAGAAATGAAATAGGGAAGTCAACAGAGGCTCAAAATAGGACTGATTTTAGTTATCTGTTTCTCAGCCTTTGTGTTGTACAGAAAGGAGTGTGGTATTCAGCCATGAAAAATTGTTGACCGCCTACTTAATGAAGTAAACAATTTTAACAGATGATTTGGACAGTCTGTATACTGCCATACTTTCCACTTATGAAACTGGTTCATTCCAAATCATAGTGAGAGATTGCAATTATGATTCATGGAACACGGAAATAAGTAATACATTTGTGTACTTTTTATATTAGTCTGCACTGATTGTTTCACTTACATGGAACTAGTGAACTATGTGATACATGTTCTGGTCAAACATATCAGGATATCCATTTTGTGAGCAGGTAAATATGATTTTATGTGAAGCCAAGTGAATGGTAATGTACACAAGGCTGTATCAAAATGTGTTTCTGGATAGAAGACAACCTTCAAAGCTGTTTGTCATAAAATTACTGAAATAAGATCAATAGCAACACAAATTGTGTATTAAGTTGGACTAAGACTTGCTAGCAGATGTGACGAAAATGAATGCACAGATCAGATTGTTGAGGATTCAGTTGTCACCATGGGAGAGACAGGTGTACCATGTGAGACATCTCATTACGCCACATGGAGGGTAGATAACAGTTTTGTGTATGGTCTTCAGTGTCTCTTTTCCCCACCAGTAATAGGCTATGAGAGAACTATTGCCATTGATCTGTTCCACCAATTGCTAATCCACTGTTTGTGTCTTCTGTCTTGTTTACACATGAGCCAATATATGAAGTAAATGGGACAGCAAATTTTTATGAACAATTTTTGTGGGAGGATAACAATCCTTGTGTTACAACAATTCAGATTAAACACCAGTTGGAGTTTCTGATTAAAATGTAGGCTGAAATTATAGGTAGCTATCTACAAGAAATATATTGAAAGCACTCAAAGACTTCGTGCAGGATAGCCTCATGAAAATTTGAAGATGAGGCTTCAGCATATTTCAGTCACATTATCAGAAATGCAGAGGATAATGTTACTGGGTTCGGGCACTGATGATCTGCTGGATTGTTGTAGGAGGTGACATAGGTCCATATATGGATTTTGACTAATCTGATAATGGGGAGTCCTGAAATGTGTAATGATGAGATGTTAATAAAAATTATGTTGATTAGCGAGACTAGTGTACTTCCATCCACTGCTAAATATGGCCACAGATTGACTATGAGGCTTCCTGTCAAACATGACAACAAAAAATGTTAGTGATAGCAGTTGGATATGTCGGTGATGATTAGTGCTACTGTCTACATGTTCTGCTGATGTCTGACCATTATTTGTGGGTCCACTTCAGACAATAAGCATCTGCAGCAACATTCCTAATGCAGTGACACTTCATCAGACCATCATGGTTACTAGCTAACCATTTGACACAGTCTAGGGGTGTTTCAAAGAATCTGACTGTCTTTGGTGTCTATATGCTAACAGGGATATTTTGGTATTTGCCATCACTTTCTGACCTTATTATCATGGAGATTGTTCTTTCTCAATAACAAAAAAATATTTTATGTATTATGTGTATATCAGTCTCATAACCTGAGCTTCTTCATTTGGGGAGAGGAATCTGTACCCAAAAGATTTAGAACTATTTGTGTCACATGTTGCATATCACATTGTTAGCTCACAGAAATTTATATCTTATCATATCAATCAATGGATTCCATTATTTCCATGTCTTCTATTTTTTTAAGTTTGAGCAACATGATTAATGTTGAAGAAATGTGAGCTGAAAGCTAAATGTTTAGGATACTTGATGCCAAGTGTAATCCAGAATCAGCATTTTGTGTAGATGTTTGTGACAAACCACCTAAATCTGCACTAAAACTGGACACTAGATCAAACTCAGAATGCCCTAGAATTGCATTAACACAGTCCTGCAGTACCTACATTGATGTGTTGTTGAGCAATTTTATCAGTGTGTTACAGAATGGTGTCATTTTCTCTCTACACGTTGATGGAAAATTTCATTCTTTCACTTCTAGCACTGTAAATAGCATGTTTTATTTCCAACTGATGCATTTGCAACTATATATGAAGCATGGTCTAGGTTGTACTTAAGGGCAAAAAGTATATAACACTACTGTGGTTACTGAATAGTGCTGGTAGGATGTCCTGCAAATGTTGGCAAGGTGTACTGCATCCAGATCTGTGTTGTGCTCATGAGGGAGGAGAGGGGGCAATGGTAGGTGAATCCACTTGCTGGAGGTTGGACTCACTCTGCTTTGCAGCATGATAATGACATGTATGAGGAAGTGGAAGAGATGATTGTGTTTTGGGGCATTTTTGTAAAAGTTCACACTTGTGAGGTCCCCTTCCCAGGGTAACAGTGAAATCCTCAAAAGCAGTGAGGAAGAAGATGAAGAGATTGCAGAAGAGACAACTCTGTAAGCTAATGTCCACGTTGTAGAGGGTGGGCAGCTGGTGATGTAGGTAGGCTGGTACCAGGCAGCAGCAGGCACCATACTGACATGAAGCACCAAGTAAACGACACTTTAAATTGATCGAGATCAAAGGTGCAAGGGCGAAACCAATCAGTCTGGTTCTTCAGCAATGACACTGTGATGTGGAAAGGAAATTGAAAGATCACTATGTTTTTATATTTCCAGAGAATAATGATGGCATTTCCTAAAGTAAAAAATTCTGGAAGTAAATGTGGCCCCCTCCCAATTTGGATCTCCGGGTTGGTAGTATTTCAGATTTCAGGTGTCATCAAAAGAGATGACCATTTTAATAAGAACACTTCAAAAAGCCGGGGAACGGGAAAATCTGAAGAAAGAAATGGAGAAATGTGATGTGAACATAATGTGTTTAAGTGAAGTGGGATGGCTAAATAGTTGTGAAATATTGTCAGGTAAGTACATGATGTTTTATTCACGTGGAAAAAGCATTTAATATGGCATAGCAATAGTGATAGTGATTCAAATACTCCAAGAGTGTGATTAAAGTGGTGTGCCATAGTGATCATTTAATATTTGTGAAAGCAAGTGCAGAACCAACGGACATTCTGATAGTTCAAGTGTAGTTTGTTTGTTAGTTGGTTTGTTTTACGGTGCAAAAACAACTAGAGTCATATGCGCACCAATCGGAACTGTAGAACACGAAGACAAAAAGAGGAGTTAAAAACGACTACACATTAATCCCAATCAATGGAAGAGAAGACAGCTAAAACCAGGAACACTTGCTGGAGGACTGGTATCCTCCATACTCTTTACACGTGAAGCTTCCATGGCTGCCTGTTCTGTTTTCTTCAGGAATTTTTAAAAGACTGAGTTTTCAAGGTACGTGTCTGTTGTGCCTTGTCAGACACCTTTATCGAGGAAAATGGTGTGCCTCAGGGTTCTGTCCTGAACGTCATTCTCTTTACTATTGCCATTAGCTCTATAATGGCCTGTCTCCCGCCGGGCACCTCCGGCTCCCTGTTCATCAACGAAATTGCTATCTAATGCAGTTCTCCATGGACCTGTCTGATTGAGTGACATCTTCAGCAATGTCTCGATTGTCTTCACGCATGGAGCATCGACAGTGACTTTCACTTTTCCACTGACAAAACTGTTTGTATGAATTTCTAGCTGCACAATTGGTTTCTTCCACCATCTTTACATCTTGGGTCTTTTGCTCTTCCGTTCATTGAAACTACAAAATTCCAGGGGTTTGTGCTTGATAGGCAGCCCACTGTATGTGGCCCTTCAATGTTCTCAATGGTACTTCCTGAGGAGCAGATCAAACCGTGCTCCTCTATTAGTACCAGTCCCTTGTCTGTTCAAAACTAGACTATGGGTGTTTCATTTATGTAGCTGCACATCCATCCCTCTTGTGCCATCTTAATACCATCCACCATTGTGACATGTGTTTGACCACTAGCGCCTTTTAGACTAGCCTGGTTGAGGGTCTAAATGCAGAAGCTGCCGAACTACTGCTGTCCTACTGCCGTGACTTTCTCCTCCACAGGTATGCATGCTGTTTGTCTGCCATGTGTGGCAACCCATCCTGTGACTCCTTTGATTGCCAGTATGGGGCACATCCCTCTTCTCTGTTACCTCCTGGAGTTAACTTTTGGCTCTTGCCCTGGCAGTTTAACTCATTTCTGATGGAGGAAGCCAGGCTGTTAGAGGGAGGAGCTTAAAATCTCCACAAAATGGTCATCCAAGAAGTTGGAGATAGCAATAGAATCCATGGTGACATTGTCTGCTACAGTTGGGCCAGAAATAGGGGAATGGGTTTGGTCCCAGAGAGCTGTCGGAGGTTGGCCCACAGAACAGAAGAGGGAGTGGAACTGTTAAAAGGACTAGTGAATGAAATCCAGCTAGCTCTTTTGCTATCCTGAAGAATGCAACTCTGTGCAGACAACTGTTTATAATGAATGCAGTTGGCCATTGTAGGATGACGGTTAAAAATACGGGGTGCACGTCTCACATGGGCGATGGTTGCTCGAGTACGTGTCAGAGAGAATGGATGACTCGAGACGATGGGCAAGCTGGGCAGTGCAGAAGATGACGATTGATTTGTGGGGCGCTCAACTGCGTGGTTATCAGCACCCGTACAAATTGCCCAACCTATGCTCAGTCCAGTCTTGCCACTTTCATGAATGATGATGAATCGATGAGGACAACACAAACATCCAGTCATCTCGAGGCAGGTGAAAATCCCGGACCCCGCCGGGAATCAAATCCGGATTCCCGTGCTCGGGAAGCGAGAACGCAACTGCGAGACCATGAGCTGCAGACCAGTGCAGAATGATAGGTCCAAATGGGAATAGGTTTGCATGAAGTTTGAAAGGAATGTGGGTGCTCCTATGTTAAGACAGAAGAGGTTACCATATTTACTCAAATCTAAGCCGCACTTTTTTTCCGATTTTTGTAATCCAAAAAACCGCCTGCGGCTTAGAATCGAGTGCAAAGTAAGCGAAAGTTCTGAAAAATGTTGGCAGGTGCCGCCGCAAGTAACTTCTGCCGTCGAATATATGTACCGCTACACAGGCATGCTTTGCAGGCACAAAGATAAATACTGGCGCCAAAACCTCTGCGCCAGTAAAAAAAAAAAAAGGGTGGAAGATGAGCTTTTTTCTCCGCCCCGAGTTTCGACCACTGCATTTTCATACATTATCCAACAAAGTAAATACAAATTCCATATTGTTCATCTTCGAATGTAGCAGCATTTCAATGCACTACGAAAATCCGACTGGCAAGACTGTTTGGGATGTTTGTCAATATGGCCAACTCTACGTTCTGAATTTTTTCCTACCTGTGAGAAGAGATGGTTGGTAATAGGAACTTTTATGAATTGTGAATCACACGCAGTATTCTCTTCACTATAAGAATAATACGAATATAAACATTTTGCCATGTATTCTTTCGTGTTTGCTGCTATCTCATTTAAATCCTGTCTGCCTAATAAACTATGAAACTAGAGTGAGACAACAGCAAACGCAGAAGAATATATATATCATGTCATGTTTATATTCGTATTATTCTTATGCCTAATAGTGATACAGTCAGAATTGAAGCACGGCCAATTGACTAGATTTTTAAATCTAAGATGACTAATTTCTGTGCAGAACATAATGCACTAAAGAGGCGTCTGCAAAGATTTTCAAACGGAGAAAAATTTTTGCTAAACTCTCGTTCAGTACACCTTCTATCATACGCAGCCTATTATTTGTTGATCACTATCAAAGAAAGCAGCAGTGTAAGTAACAACAAATAGCAGTCTCTTGCCATTGTTTCGCTAATGAGACGATTCCTCTCTCTCTCTCTCTCTCTCTCTCTCTCTCTCTCTCTCTCTCTCTCTCGCACACAAAAGCAAGCCATGCCGTGAGCGGCAACAGGCCGTAAAGACTCATTATCAGAATGCGACAAACAATGCATGACACAGTACAGTAATGCATTTTCAGCTTAGAGTGACATAAACACCTATAACAAAGAGAGCAGCACTTACCAGATCAAAGAAAAATAAGCAATCAATTCAAACCAGACGAAGCATGTGAAAAAGGAAGGGTACCTGTATAAATACGGACGGAGCACTTGACGCATAGCAATGGCTACCTGGTAAAGCTTAACTGCTAAGCTTACGACTCGAACCAAACTACTGTAGCTGTATCATCATTTATTCGACCTAAATTGTCTCTCATATTACAATGGACCAACTTTGTTTCGATTTGGAGGTGTGGCCTAAAACTTTTCCATCCCCTTGAATTTCGAATCTCAAATTTCAGATGTGGCTTAGATTCCAGAAATTTTTTTCCTTGATTTCTATTCTCATTTTTCAGGTGCGGCTTAGCTTCAAGTGCGGCTTAGCTTCAAGTGCGGCTTAGATTCGAGTAAATACGGTAAATTGATTGAGGTCAGCCAAGAGGTCACCTCTCGGACAGGTTCTGGGAGAACCCCAAAGCGGATGGTGCGCATTAAAGTCACCGAGCAGTAGCTGAAAGGGATGAGGTAGCTGCCAATAAGCTGAATGAAGTCTCCCCTGGTGACATCCAATGTTGGAGGGATGTGAACAGTGAGGAAGAAAAGGGCAAACTTCAACAGCTTGATGCCGGGTAGTCAGGGAGATGGGTTGACTATAAATGTCAGCCCATATAAGCAGCGTGACTTCCCCATGAGAGGGAAGATCAAAATGGACCAGGAAGAAATGCAAGAGCTCCAAGCGGCCATGAGGACGCAATTTTGTTTCCTGAAGGCAGAGAACAAATGGACGCTGCAATTCTAAGAGCAGCCGTAAACCCTCTTTGTTGAATCAAAGACCACAAACGTTCCACTGGAGGAGAGCCATAACAAGGAAAAAATGAAGGGGTGTCACCTCACCCATCACTGAGAGCCAGCCTTCGAAGACTCACTGCTGCAGGGCACAGAGGCGGGAGGATCCTGCTCCATGAGGTCTACAGAAGCGTCGGCATTCTCCTTCTGTCAGCCTGCAGAGTCCAGGGCAGACAAACAGTTGGTGGTGTGCACCGGTGACACGGAGATCGGCCGAATGAGGGTATCACATGGTAACACTGTTGAAGAGCATTTTTGAGTCAGCGAAGGATAAGACCATTTGCCTTTGTTTGACTTCTTTGAACCTTTCCATTTGGCAGAGGAAGATTCAGATGTTGGTTGGCTGGAGGGACGTAGCAAGTCTTCACGGGAGTATTCCTTCTATCCTTTCAGGCCTGCCAGTTGTGTAGCTGGTGACTTTGCTCTGCAAGGTAAAAGTTTGGCAGCTGGAGGAGGATACGGGATGCTACCATGATGCTGGGCGATTTCACAACCACATTGTCCTTGGTGGAGTGAGATGTTGGAAGAACAGTGCTGTAGGTGCCAGACAGTAGAACACAGAGTTTCCGACTAGCCAAAAACTTGCAAGCGACAAAGTAAGGCACTTTTTCCTTCACCCGGATCTGCTTGGACAGTCCACTCATCGAAATATATGGGATAATTGCGGGAGGAGGTGACATGGTCGCCATTGCACTTGATGCAATGGGGAGAAGGAGATGGACAGTCACCCTCATGGCCATCCCTACTACATGTTACACATTTGGCTGGGTGTCGACAGGCTCTCGAATGTCGTTGTAACGATGACACTGGTAGTAGCACATCAGGTTCAGAATATATGGTCTGACTGTGAAATTTGATGGAAGAACCACTCTATCAAAAGTGAGAAAGACAGTGTTTGTGGACACTAAAGAGGCATCAACTTTTTTCGTCACCTGATGGATTGCAGTGACACACAGATCAGAGAGGTACATTTGGATTTCTGCCTGCATCAGACCATTGAGCAGCCTAGTGCAAATAGCACCATGTGAAGAATTCAGCGTTCGATGGGCTTCAATGCAAACAGGATAGCCATGAAGGAGTGAAGCTGCAAGCAGTTGTTGTGCTTGACAATTTGATGCAGTTTCCAAACGCAAAGTGCCATTGCATGCACAAGAGCAGGATTTCACAGAGCCAGGAATTGCATATCATGTTTCTGAATAGTAAACGGATTTACCGTAGCGAATGACTGAGCATCTTTAGTACATGAAACCATAAGGAACCGTGGTGCAACTGGGAGGGTATTTGAATCATTAGCCTCATTTTGTTTATGTTTTGTAGCTGCTGACTGTGAAGATGATTGGCTCATTGCCAGAAAACCCCCCATGATTTCCCATGTCTGATGGCATGCTCCTTCCAACAGGGGGCCCCCTTCAGAAGGGGTGCACCTGCTTTAGGTGACTGTTCACACCTCAGGTCACACTTCCTGAACACCTGATAGAGGGACCAATAGGCAATTTGGGAAGGTTGGAGCTCAGGCAATCATCCCTCCCTGGCCCTGGCCTGTACCAGAGGGTTCGTGCGAACCCCACTTGTTGACCTGGGGCTGGGAATTATGCATTGTCCAGTCACTTGTTACATATCAGATGCATGGGCCGACCTTCAGGAGTGCATAAAGAGGAAGAATAAAAAGAGAACCTCACACACCAAAGTGGAGGAAAGATAGGAGAAGGTGAACGAAGGAAGAAAAAAGCAACAAAAACAGTGGAGAGTAATCTGATATTGACTACCAAAAATGCAGAATACACCTACAAAAACAGCCCAGACATGTTCCCCAAGGGAGGGGAAAAAGAACAGGTTGAGGATAGACATGCAGCATGGAAGGGAAAAGATGAGGCAAAGAATGGGGCCTGGTGGTAGCCAAGTACAAACCCGCAAAAGAGTGGTGAGCCCCCTCCAGTGGTAGTTCAAGTGTACACGCCAATATCAGCTAATGGCAACAAAGAAAGGAAAATGAACTATGAAATAGAAGACATTATCCACAGAGAAGCAGAGGAAGAGCAAACATCATAGTCATGGTTGCCTGGAATAGTGTGGTTGGGCAAGGTAGTGACCTAAACATCATGGGGCAATTGGATTAGGAACAAGAAATTACAGGAGGAGTGATGGTGGTGGAATTCTGTTGGCGGAACAATTTGGTGGTGATGAACACTTGATTCAAGAAAAGGAAGAGTAAATTGTACATATGGAAGAGCCCCAGTGATATTAACAAATATCAGACAGACTACATACTTGTCAAATGGAGGTTTTGGGGCAGCATAGAAGATACCAAGACATGCTGCCTGATGATGTCAGTTAAGGTCTTGGCCATTGGGTTGCAGGTATCAGTACAGTGCTGTAGAGGATAGGACAGTGTGGGAGGAGAAAGCAAGGATGGGACCTGGAAAAGCTACGAAAGAAAAATTAGGCAGTAAGAGAATCCTTGGAGCAACAATTTAGTGAAGTGTGAGGTGAAAATGCAAGCATAGAAGTGCAATGGTGAAATGTTACTCTGGTTTTGTTGAATATTTTAAGAGAGTGAAGTTGGGAGGGAAACAAAGAGACTGAGGAAACAAAGATACCGAGGAAATAAAGATAGTGAGGAAACACAGGATCACCACTGAGATGCTGCAAAAGATGGAGGCAAGGAGTAAGTGTAAAAATGTTAATGAAGACAAATACAAAAAAGTTAAAAATGCACTCATGAAAGAAACAAAATGAAGGAAAAGTACATAGAAGAAATTCGCAGCGAATTAAAGCAACTACAAAGCAGAGGAAGGTACAAAATCACATACTAGAAAATGAAGGAACTGAGAGGGAGAGAGAACAAAGGAGTAAGAACCTTTGGAATAGAAGATTGTAGAGGATATATAGTTACTGAACAAATACACATTGTGAAAATATGGGAAGAATATGTAAAAAACCTTTATGATAGGGAACACTGTCCACAAGATGTCAAAATAGGGACAGAGGAAGCTACTGATGAAGATAAAAAGGGCCCAGCATACTGACAATGTAGACAGAGAAGGCAATTAAGGACTAAAGCTACAGGAAATGACAACACACTAGTGGTTTTGTTCAAAGAAATCTGAAACAGAGGTTTGAAACTAATGACTCAACTCATCAACAAAATTTATAAAACTGGACGTCACAAAGGTTAATCTTGAGAAGAAACTGGACGTCACAATGGTTACTCTCAAGAAGAAACCAAAGCCACGAAATTTAGTGACTGCAAAACAATTGGTCTGATCTCACACATGGTGAAGATCATTCCAAGAATGTTCAACAGGCAAATGGTACACGAAACTGAGGAAGTAATAGGAGAGGACCAGTTTAGATTTAGGAAATGAAAAGAAACCAGGGACATAATTGGCATGGTGAGGATTTTATCAGAGAAGGTTTTGGCTATTAATTAAAAAGTTTGTGCTTCTTGTATAGACTGGCAGTAGGCCTTTGACAGAGTCAAATGGACAAAATTGATGAAGGAGATAGGAATGCACTGGCGAGATCAGAAACTAAGTCTCAACTAGTACGTGAGGCAAAGAATAAAGCTGCAACTGACCTATGGAGAAACTAACAGTGTGGAAAAGAGGAAGAGGAGTAAGACAAGGATGCTGTCAATCACAGAGTCTCTTCAGCCTGCAAGGAGAATGGCTGGTGAGAGGAAAGCTTTGAAAAGATGTGGAAACTTCAGGATAGGACAACTCATCAACACCATCAAGTAAACAGACGATCTGGCAGTGCTCGCCAAAAATCAGAAACCAATTAGTGGATACTGGAACAAAATATGGAATGGAAATCAACACTGAGCAATCAAATGTGATGGGGATTACAAACTGGGAAAAACCTTTGAGGATAACTGACGAAAATTGAGAACGTGATACAGCTGGAGTACTTGAGAAGCTCACTGACAAAGGATGCACACTGCACAAATGAAATTTTAACAAGAATCACCATGGACAAAGCTGCATTCAAAAAGAAGAGCACTCTTCTGACCAGCAATTGGGGCTGGAATTAAGGAAGAAACTGATCAAGTGCTACTTCTGGAGCATTGCACTGTCTGGACCATGAGGGAAATTGAGAAAAAAATACCTGGAAAGTTTTGAAATGCAGTGCTGGAGAATAATAAGGAAGATCAAGAGTGCAGTTCGGTGACAAACGGCTATATACTGAAAAGATCAGTAGAGAAGAAAACTATTCTGTATAATTCAGAGGAAGGTCAACAGGATCAGACACATACTCACACACGAGGAGCTCATACACAACGTCATCAGAGGGAAATCAAACAGAATACAAGATGAGGAAGAAGAATAATTCAATATCTGAATGACACGAAAGATGAAAGGAGATGCAGTAAATTGAAGGAACAAGCTCAAGACAAGGAACATTGGTGTCAGAAATTCTCCATACAATGACATCACCATGCCACTAGGCAGAATACTACATAACAACAATAATAATCGCACCAATATAGATTAAACTGTGGTTTAGTACAATCAAAGACAACTATTTCTAGACATTCAAGAGAATACTGCAGTGCGTAAGAAAAGTGTGTTGCAGATTTTAGAGGGGTACGAGCCGCCAACCCGTCCTTCATCCTTTTCTTCCCTTGTAGATGCCTGTCGGTCCCAAATTGACAAGCAGTCCTCCAGTACTGATCAAATAAATGTTTTCTAAGCTAAAATCAAACAATGGAAAATCCAGGATGGAATGTAAGAATATTATGAAAATAAAAATTGCTACTCACCATATAGCGGAGATGCTAAGTCGCAGATAGGCACAACAAAAAGACTGTCGCAACATAAGCTTTTGGCCAACAAGGCCTTTGTGTCGAAAATAGAAGATGCACGCATGCGCGCGCACACACACGCACACCCACATCCACACCCACACACGCGAATACACACAAACACAACTCACACACATGACTGCAGCCTCTGTCAGGAGGCTGCAGTCGTGTGTGTGTGTGTGTGTGTGTGTGTGTGTGTGTGTGTGTGTGTGTGTGTGTCTGTATGTGTGTGTGTGTGTGTGTGCATGCGTGCGTGCTGCATTTGCAGACTCGCATGCATGCCAGTGTTTGTGTTTGTGTGTGTGTGTGTGTGTTGTATTTTCGACAAAGGTCTTGTTGGCCAAAAGCTTGTAACAGTCTTTTTGTTGCGCCTATCTGCGAGTCAGCATCTCTGCTGTTTTCCAAGCTACCCCCGTTGTGTTTTCTCAGGATTCTTTCAACGAATCTGTGACATTGGCCTTTCCTATTACTAGTTTTATGTAGTCATTTAACTGTAAATTACTACATATGCTTATTCCCAGATATTGCTTCTTAAACCCCTCATAATAAATTCCAAGTTGAACTGTGCTTTGGAGTCTTCGTTACACTGTAGGTCCTCTTATAAGTGCCTGGTTATGTACTTCAAAAGTCAGAGGAAGACAGCAGCACAATACCTCAAGTAGATATTGTTCCTGGTAAAGAACTGTGGTGTTAAAACCAATGTTTAAGATGAGGCCAGCATATCTTTATTTAACGTTATTTCAGGCAGGAAACAAAAGGCTGTTGCTTGGATGAGTACATCATTATTTCTTATTGACAGTAAATGCTTTGCTTATTGCAGTTGTGTAAGCCAGAAAAGAAAGTAAGTCCATAGTCACATAATCTAGTACTGGGGCTCTCACCTACCTCACTCACACACCAGAAACGGCACACTCCCTAGGTAATGAATTCACGTCACAAACAACAGAAAAACAAATTGGATACCATGGCTGGAGCCAGAGTCATCATATGTCAGATCTCTTAAATGTTAAAAGAAGAACTAAATGTAAACAAGTGAAATCGGGGTGGACGAACAGCTGATCCAATGGAGCTATACGAATAGTTTCACGTGGTATGTTGCACAGAACTGTTACAGTATTGTGCTGGTATTTATTTGGGGCAGTGAGTAGTGACCATGCATACGCCACTCACTTAGAGCTAGGTTGTTGATAAAATATCAATACATCAATACTTTTTCCAGAAAATATACATATCTATTGGAGATATTTTTTTCACCGATATATCAATATCAAAACAGCAATATCAGGTGCCTATATTTTTATTTCGTATTATATTTTTTCGCAATTTTCAGTAAATATTTGAAGTTGTTTCTTTAAAATTGTAGTAGAACATAATTTTATTTTCACAGTGTCAACAAGTCTTACAACTTCTTGAGCTTTCATCACGTCCAATCTTTCTCAGTTTGGTGATGACTCCATGGCACAGTTCAGTTTTTAACACCACTAGTGTGCTATTTCTTCACACTGGCATTCTTCAAAAACAGTTACTGAAAATATACAACAAAAATCTAAATGACAAGATTGGTTTTTGCCATGAGTGGAGATGTGTGAGGAGAAATGCTGACATAATTGGTGCTCGGCACTACCAACAGGAACTGCAATGTTTAACTTCACCATGCAATTTTGACACTACAATTGCTAGGTCGCTGGCGTTTGCTCAAATGAAAAAGCAGGAAAGTCAACATGAAGTGTTCTGGACAAATCCAATGTGCAACAAAACTGAATGAGGGACCCATTGGTCACCTTATATTGAGCCACTTACATGCAGTTACCATTGCTACCAAAGTGGTTATTGCCTAGTGTGAACATGCATCATTTTCCTTTAAATCCCTGCTCTAAGGAGTATAAGCTAGCTGCTAGCTTGTTGATGTACAGAACATCTAATAATAAATCAATACTTAATAATGTACGGAAAGTACTGGTTGAGAATTAAGAATTTTGAGTCATCTCCTTTAATCCTAAATAAATCAAAACTTAAATATACAGCTCTAAAACTGACAGTTCATTTACAGTGTGCTGCCTATATTTTTAGAGGCCAGTATATCGACACCTTTTTTTGAAATATCGAAGGCCTATAATGATATCTTTAAAAATATCAACAGTCCTACTTAGAACACGTCAGGTGGGCAGTCTGGTAATGGAGAGGAAGCATAGCGGTGGGATAGGGTGAGGGTCAAAATTCTACAATGTCACCTAGGCTTGATTACAGCAAGCAGATTCTGATGGATGTAGACTGCACTAAGGAGTACACCAAGCAAAATGATGAAAAAGCTGAATTAAAAGATGCTTGACAATTATCTTATAAAAGCCAGCTTACATATACCTCTCCCCCAGGGGAGTGCAAAGACAAGACTAGAATAATTATACCACTAATTACAGACTAATAAGAGCACTACATACATTAATGGAATAGAAAGGAACATTGACCTGTAGTACATGGTAAGTACTCTACGCCATGCACTTCACTGGTTTACAGAATATGTACACATATGTGTAGTAATAAAGAGGGTTGCACAGGATAGACTAGTGTAGAGACCTGCATGAAAGAAGTGTATGGCTTCAAGACCAAACCAACATGAAATTTTCTCATTGAATGTCCTTCAAATGGAGATCACTTATTTGCTTATTGCCTTTATTGCTTGTATTTCCTTCCTCGTGTACTTATGAGACAATCTTGTGATTTATGCTGACTTTGTTCTAAAATATTTGTGTATTGCTATACAGAGCTGTGGCTATGGTTGCCAACAGCACCATGCGGTGTACTGACTGTTGGTTGCATACTGCACCCAGCAGACTGTGATCAAAATGCCAGCAGTATCAAAAGGGGACTGGGATGAGGTGTCTCTACCCATATCAGACACATGCACTGATGCTGACTGCAGCTCCAGGTCTCACTGGCCCAGTGAATAACTACAATGATCAGCTATGTTACCATTCGATGTTGAGCACAATTCGAGGCAGAAAGAGGAGAACTCAGTGACTTTCAATGTGGACTACTCATTGGATGTCACCTGAGCCACAAATCCATGAGGTGCATTTCAACTGTTCTAAAGCAACTTCTTCCTGTCGGTTAAATTTTGCGTCTGTAGCACGTTATCTTCGTGGTGTAGCAATTTTAATGGCCAGGAGGGCACTAATGTCAAACCATTGCTGTGCCTAACAATGTATTTCAATTTAAATGAAGAAAACACATTGCATGCTCTTGTAAGCTAAAAGCACAATTAATATGCTGCATTGTTAGTTGCAACAGGCAGAAGATGTGTTTTGTTGGTGCTGTACATTTTAGTGATTTTGGTCCAGACAAACTCACACTGCACTGTTCTTCTTCGGCACACGAGTGCAGAAGTGTGCACAGAATCAGCAAAGTGAAAAATCCATGCAATACGGACTTTTTTTTATATATAAAGCCGACTTTGGAATTTTCCTTTGTGTGAGACCATGTGCACCAGAATCGTGTGCCGATTTGAAGTTCTAGATTCACTTATTTTACTGTTCGTGTTGCTTCTATGTAATCTTTCACTGATTGTGTCGATAACCATTTGCATTGTGATATACTGTGAAATGTCAAACATTTGCAAAAACCACTAATACATTGTACTGTTATCGTCAACTACAGGCTTAAACTTAACTGTGTCACCCAATCACCCAAGATCCAGAGCACCATCAGGGCCGAGACAGTGTTCACTTCCTCGTCATCATACAATGGGTAACAGGTGTTGAACATCTGGGAGAGCTTGATTTTATGATTGTAGAAACACATCTACAGAAATTAAAAAGACTGATTCCATTCCAGCTTCGACACTTAATAATGCAGCCCTCCAGTCCAACAATATCAGTTTTTAAATGCAAAAGAAATTCGTGCTGCTGAAATTCACTGGAAGCTTATTGAAGTTTATGGTGCAGGTGTAATGGATGGTGTAAATGTGCATAAATGGTGTAGCTCTTTAACGAAGGAAGCACAAATGTTCATGATGAAGAACAATCTGGACAGCCTACTGTAATGAATGAAGATTTGACATAAAAAGTTGATTAGGCAAATCGGCAAAACAGGCACTTAACTACTGACGAGCTGCATCAAAAATTTTCACAAGTTTCAAGAGCAGTAGTTTATGACATTGTTCATGACAGACCACTACAAGAAAATGTGTGTGAGATGGGTCCCAAAATGTTGACAGACTAACACGAAGCAAAGCTAACGACATATTCTTTGTCCGTTTTGAGTACTATCACAAGAATGGTGAAAAGTTCATGAGTCACATTCTGACCAGTGATGAAATGTGGATTGTGCATTACACTGCAGAAAATAAATGTCAATCCAGTGAGTGACATTATTCAAACAACCTTAAGAAACCACAAAAATTCAAACAAAAACCTTCAACACGGAAAATCAGAGCCACGGATTTTGGAATCAGAAAGGCATTCTTCTGTTAGACCTTTGCCAAGATGAATGATAATAAATGCTGAGAGACACTGTGAAACATTATTAAGGCTAAAGGCGTGCTATTCGAAATCGCTGGCTGGGACAGCTCTCTAGAGGCGGCGTTCTGCTTCACAACAATGTTCTGCCTCATGACGCAGCAAGAACAAAGACATCTACATATATACTCCACTAGCCACCAAGCAGTATGTGGTGGAGGGCACAATTCACGCCAAAGTCATATTTCCCCCCTCTGTTCCACTCGCGGATCGCACGAGACCCCCTCTGTTCCACTTGTGGATCGCACGAGAGAAAAACGACTGTCTGAATGCCTCAGTACGAGCTCTTATTTCCCTTGTCTTTGAATGATGATCATTACGCGATTTGAAAGTTGGTGGTAATAATATATGCTCTACATCCTCGGTGAAGATTGGGTTTCGGAATTTAGTGAGCAGCCCCTTCTGTTTAGCGCGTCGTCTATCTGCAAGTGTGTCCCACTTCAAACTTTCTATGAGATTTGTAACGCTCTCACAATGGCTAAATGTACCAGTCACAAATCTTGCTGCTCTTCTTTGGACCTTCTCAATTTCTTGAATCAGACCCAACTGGTGAGGGTGCCATACAGACAAACAATACTCTATGACTGGACGAACTAACGTATTGTAAGCTATTTTCATTTGTTGAAGGACTGCATCGCTTCAGGATTCTACCAATAAACCGCAATCTAGAGTTCGCCTTACCTGTTACTTGTGTAATCTGATCATTCCATTTGAGATCATTTTGAATAGTCACACCCAGATACTTGACTGATGTTACTGCTTCCAAAGACTGATCATTTATTTTGTACTCATACATTCATGGGAATTTTTGCCTTTTTATATGCAGTAGGTTACAATTAGTAATATTGAGAGGTAACTGCCAGTCATTACACCACGCATTTATTTTCTGCAAATCCTCATTGATTTGTTCACAACTTTCGTGTGATACTATTTTCCTGTAGACTACAGCATCAACAGCAAACAGTCTAAGGCCGCTGTCAATACCATCAACCAGATCGTTTATGTAAAACGTAAAAAGCAGAGGACCTATTACGATGCCCTCAGGCACACCTGAAGTTTCTCTTGTTTCTGTTGAAGTTACCCTGTTCAGGACGACATACTGCTGCCTGTCTGTTAGAAAACTTCCTATCCAACCACATATGTCACTGAATAGACCATAAGCATGCACTTTTTGTAGCAAGCGACAATGCGGAACTGAGTCGAACGCCTTTCAAAAATCGAGAAATATGGCATCAACCTGGGAACCGGTATATAGAGCATGTTGTATATAATGCACAAAGAGGGCCAGCTGTGTCTCGCATGACCGCTGTTTTCTAAAACCGTGCTGGTTTCTGCAGATGAGCTTCTCAGAGTCTAGAAAGGTCATTATGCCTGAACACAAAATATGTTCCGCGATTCTACAACAAATCTATGCCAGTGAAATTGGCCGGTAATTATGTGCATCCGATTTTCTACCCTTTTCATAGATTGCTATTGACCTGGGCCTTCTTCCAGTCCTGTGCAACTTTCTGCCATTTCAATGATCTCTGATAGATGATGGATAAGAATGGTGCTATATTTGTAGCATAGTCAACATAAAATCTTACGGGGATACCGTCTGGGCCACATACCTTTCTGGCGTCTTAAGGATCTCAACTGTTTTACAATCACAATCCCAGATACACTAAACACTATGTCAGCCATCCTTTCGTTTGTTCAGTAATTGAAAGGGGGAATGGTGCTGCACTCCTCTATCGTAAACGAGTTTTTGAAAGCTAAGTTTAGAATTTTGGCCTTCTATTTATCATCATTAGTTACATTACCCATACTGTCAGCAAGAGAAGGTATTGAATTATTTGTAGCATTCATAGATTTTAAATACGACTAAATTTTTTTGGAGCTGACTATGAAGATATTCATTAATGACACTTTTATTTGCTTTCCCAAACAAGAAAACTCTATGCTGTTTTTTCCACTGACATAGAAGCCACAACGACTTTATGGTCACTAATACCTTCTTCTAGATTGTTGTTGTTGTGGTTTTCAGTCCAGAGACTGGTTTGATGCAGCTCTCCGTGCTACTCTATCCTGTGCAAGCTTATTCATCTCCCAGTACCTACTGCAACCTACACCATTCTGAATCTGCTTAGTGTATTCATCTCTTGGTCTCCCTAAGATTTTTACCCTCCACGCTGTCCTCCAATACTAAATTGGTGATCCCTTGATGCCTCAGAATATGCCCTAGCAGCTTATCCCTTCTTCTAGTGACGTTGTGCCACAAATTTCTCTTCTCTCCAATTCTTGCAGTGTCCCCTAGGTCTTTGCACTGATTTAGAAGGCTTGATTGTAATCCAGTCATCTGGACCAAACCTAATATTACAACAGTCGACTGCAGCTCCCAAAACTGCCAACTCTTCCAGCACTGCTGCCAAATCAGCATCTAGTTCCACTATAAACTGCTGTTTACCAAATACTGTGTAACAAAACTGACAATCACTGCATTTCCAGAGGTGACACTCTTACATTAATACTGGACATAAAATGGCATTATAATCTATGAAAAACAAAAATAAAGCAATTTACATACACAGACATTTGCATACTTACGGGTATAGTATGACAAGGATGGAAAGGTAGTTGGCTGTGACCATATAGTAGGAATCATCCTAAATTTCCTGAATTTATTTTGAGAAACCATGGAAAACTCAAGTCAGGATGGCTGTATGAAGACTGGAGCCTCCATCCTCCTGCAACAGTTTGCACATTTGTTCATAATAACACTGATGGTATTTAGTTAGTGTGCGGCGGAAAGTGTAAACTGCAAGTGTGTTAGCTCTACAAATATAAACGTAAATTGAACGAAAAATGTACGACATACATAAAAATCAGTGAATACTGCAGTCGTAAATGCATTGTGCATGATATTATAACTCAAGTGTCCGGAAATTCGGTCTAGAAGTAGTAAACTACTGGTACGTATATGAAATCAAATAAAATGGCTCACGAGTGTGATGTGCGCAATGTTCTACCACGTGGAAATACAACCGTTGAAAGTGAAAATATTCCATGTCACAAATGTGTAACAGATATTGAACATTTAAAAGAGAGTATCATAAGCATGCAAGCAGCAATTAAGACCTTAAAGAATGATTTAACGAAACTACAAAATGAAAATACCGAACTGTTAGGTTATCTGAAATCAAGTGCACCAATCAAAACAAAACCAACAAAAACTGTAAATAGTGAGAAAGAAAAGCAGCATGAATGGACCAGAAGCAAAAATACTACAGCGTAGGACTCAAGTGTTTGTGTTATGAAGTGCCCTGACAAAACCAACAACGTTAATACAAATGAAAACTGTAAAAAAAGCAATCGACCAGTGCCCCACAAAATGATACACAGTGATAACAAGAGACAGAACATATTAATTCTTTCTGACAGTCACCGTTGTCACTGTGCAAAAATTAGGAACAGTTCTCAAAATCAAAAACACTACATCTCTTCTGTAATAAAACCAAACGCACAGTTAAAGGACGCGGTTTGTAACATAGACGGTAAGACGAAAGAATATACGAAAAACAACAGTGTCATCATTTTAGGTGAGACAAACGACATCCTAAAGAAATTTCAGGATTTCAAATGTGCCTTAATAGATTCTCTTCATAAGACAATCCACACAAAAGTTATCTTGTGCACAATTCCGTACAGATACGATGTACCAAAACTGAACAACAGAATCTATGCTGCAAACGAATTCTCAATGAGGACAGCAAAAAATTATGAGCATGTAATGGTAGTGGACGTCAATACATTCCTCAGTAGAAGCTATTATACAAAGCTTGGACTTCACTTGTGAATGGAAGGCAAAGAGAAATTATGTAGACATTTACAACTAGCAGTAAGTGCCAATCTGCAAATACCGGCTGCAACATACATAGAATTTGAAGACCTTTCAGCAAATATGACAGTGAAAATACAAGAAAAATCAGCAGCAGAAATGGACTTATCCAACTCGATAGTTATGAAAGATAAATGAGCAGGCGCAAAAAAAACTGTACTACACCTTCATCAGTCAAAGAAGACACAGCGAAACAAAACTACCATCGATTAAACCAAGCTGTGATACCGGCAAAAGCATCTAACCAAAAAAAGCAGCAGAACCAAGTTCCACACCCGAAGATATTCAAGATACAACAAGAAGAACTGGGCACTGGAAACCAGAAGCAGTACCTACAGGAGACCCACTAAAGACATCAGCAGATCCAGTCTCAAAAGAATCACTAAGGACATTTAATTTTACATGTATCAGTGAACACAAACAATCAACTACTACCACCCCAGCAACAGGAGGAAGTTCAGCAATTCCAGTGAGAAGAAATGTAAGGCGACCATGCCATCTACAAGATTTTTTATTCCCAAAAAGCCTCAAGACCAAATTAGGATAACTAGTGCACCTATCAACACCACCTAAAGTAGCAGTCCTTGCAGCAAAAACAGAAACCACCTCAACATCGACCACACAAGTAAAATGGCCAGAGAGATGGAGAACTGCCCCTTTTCACCATCAGGACATTTTCTTATGACCAATGGAAAAAACCAACTCGCGATTCTAGATGAGAATGAAGATTTCTCACACAATTTAAATTCAGGAATAAAGGTAAGTGGTCAACCAAGTACAATCAGAACAAACCTAAAATCTCACCAGGTCACTCTTCTTCATCAGAATATACAGTCACTTAGGAATAAAGTAAGAGAGCTTGAAATCTTGCTATCAAGTGAACTCAGATACGTTAATATACTGTGTTTAACTCAACACTGGCTGAAAGAAAATGAGTTAAAGACAGTGAAAATAACGGATTATGTGTTACCAGCACAAACTTGTAGAAATAAGTTTACACATGGAGGGAACTGCATATACATGAAGAAAGATATTGAATTCAATAACTTAGACAATGTTGAGTCCTTAAGCACTAAGAAAGGTTTTGAAATATCAGGCATAGAAATTCCAGCATTCAAGTTAATTGTAATATGTTTATATAGATCTCCAGATACCCACCTAAAAAAATTTAATACTCAGCTTGATACTTTACTAAATAAACTAGTAACAAATCGAAAAACAGTTCTTATATGTGAAGACCTAAATGTAGACTTTAATAAGCGGAGCAATTCAAAATCTGAGCTGATGAACATATTGACAGCCAAAAATGTGGAGATTACAATCCACTCCCCTACATGTGAAACGAATCATTCTAGCACTACCAAAGACCAATAATAATAAGCTCCAAAACAAAATATAAATCAGTTGTAATAAAAGCTGGACTGGCAGACCATCATGCACAGGCTATAAGCTTTTGTGTAAACACCAATCCATCCTATAATTATATGAGGAAGACTACTCACATGGGCAGAACTTTCAGTTATATTGCAGTACAAACATTCCAGAATTATCTCCAACAAGAATCATGGGAGATAGTGTATAGCACAGAAAATATTTCTGATAAGTTTCAGACATTCATGAATATTTTTAAATATTATTTTGATCTTGCTTTTCCATTGAAAGCCAAAACAACGCAAGCCACTACAACTAACAAGTGGATTACTAGTGGTATAAGGAAATCTTGAGCTAGAAAACGGTACCTTCACAATATTGCAAGAAGCTACTACACAACTCAGGAGTTTGATAGTTACTTTAAAAAATATAAATCTATCTTAAATAAAATAATAAAGGAGGCAAAGAAACAAGACAATGACAAATACATAGAAGATGCTTCAAACAGAACCAAAGCAATCTGGCAAGTTGTAAAAAAAGAAACCAAATCTTACAAAAGTAGAGTTAATAATATAGTATTAAAGGCTGGCTTGGAAAACATTAATAAGCCACAGGAAGTAGCTAATATGTTTAATAACTATTTTATAAATGTAACAGAGAAACTACTACAACAGACTCCTAATAGAAAACAGCATACAGAAACAGGGAAAAAAGTATCAAGCAGATCAGTGTTTCTGTACCCAACAAATGTAGAAGAAATAAGGTTACAATAAAAAGTCTCAAAATGAAACACTCTGCAGGTGTAGATGATATACCTGATTTCATTATAAAGAAGTGTGGGGACTTGATTACTGAGCCCTTAACCCACCTACACGGCCTATTTTTTGCTACAGGAACTTTTCCTTCATGTTTGAAAATAGCAAAAGTAAAGCCATTACACAGGAAAGGAAACAAAGATGATGTTTCCAACTACAGACCACTGGCACTTCTTTCTGTTTTCTCAAAAATATTAGAAAGACATTTCAATAAGAGGCTAACAGACTTCTTAGAGGTAAATGGCATTCTGTCAGAATTTCAACATGGATTTAGAGCAAGCCGCTCAACTGAATCTGCAGTTCACTCCTTTCTATTAGAGGCACTGATAGCATTAGACAACAAAAAACTTACCATGGGCATATTTTTAGATTTGTCAAAGGCATTTGACACCATAAATCATGACAAATTGCTAAACAAGCTAGAAAATCTTGGCATTAGGGGAACAGCTAACAACTGGCTCAGCTCTTATCTTAAAAAACAGGGAACAATATGTGGAAATAGATCAAGAAAGGGACAATGTCATTAGGAAATATAACTCCAAGCTACTGACTGTTAAATATGGAGTGCCACAAGGATCAGTAACGGGCCCTGTTCTGTTCTTACTCTATGTAAATGACCTAAACATAAGCAGTGACAGCAGTAAAACATTTCAATTTGCTAGTGATACGAGTGTTCTAATTACACGTAACTCAGAAGAAACTCATTTAAAAAAACATAAAAGAAACCACTGACAGGCTAACACGTTACTTTGATGACAATGACTTAATAATAAACACTGAAAAACTGTAGCTATGGATATACACACAGCACAAACAAAAAATCTGATATCACCCAGTCTAGAGCTATACGGACAGACAATTGCCAAAACAGCCTCTACCAAATTTCTTGGACTTCACCTACAAGACAACTTGAAATGGAAAGCACATATTGAGCAGATGAACAAAAAATTAGGTACATCTTGTTTTGTGCTGTGTACATTAAAAATTATACCAGCTACAACACCCTTCAGTGTTAATATTATGCAGTTGTGCACTCTCACCTCCGGTATGGGTTTGTGTTCTGGGGAAATTCTGGAGATGCCATTTAAAAAAAAAAAAAAAAAAATTGGAAGTGGCAGATAATCGCAAATCTTGTAGACCATTGTTTCAAAAAAGGATGAACCTGCCACTTCCTTGCATATATACGCTTGAAAATATAATGTATTTAAAGCAAAAGACAAAAATTGGATGTACATGTTCAAAGCGCCAACACAAAGTTATTTCGAAACAGCCTTATCCATCCTTATATCAAACTATACAATGCCTTACGAGATACCATTAAAACATACAAAACATTGGTCACTTCATATCTAAACTGAAGTCGTACTTGGTTGATCATCCTTTTACACAGTATAAGAATACCCACAAAACTAAATTTTGGTGTGTTTACCCAATGTAGTCTCATTCAGATGAACATTTGTATTTTATCTCTCTGTATATGGCGTAAGTACATTTATTTAAGTATTCATCATTAATTGATATAATAATGTGTGTTATTATGTACAAAGGTATATTATATGTAAAATTGTTAATATTAACAAAAAAATCCAAATATTTCTTGCAAATTGTGCAGCTGCAGATGAAAACGGATCAATAAATCAAAATATGATCATGAAAGAGAACACGTTAGCGCGATTTCCGTGCAAGACTGTTTGAAAATAAGAATTATTTTGCGGCAAATCAGTTATATATAATTTAAGAGTAGTTTTTAAGCTTAAATATTATGCACACCACAATGAAACTTATTTTACGAGAAAATATGAAAGATGTTAATTTAGATTTTAAGATCGCTTATTGTCACAGAAACGGTGGATAGGTTAGTTCACACCAACTGCACAATCGAGATAAAACGAAGTAATTTGATGATATTCAAGTAGTAGTTTTGTGAAAACTGGCGTTATACGAAACTAGTACGTGCAATTACACAAAATTATTAGTATTTTCGTAAAACTAAATGCTCAAACTTATCTATAGCTCTGGGATATAACGTCGATGCGGAGTATTTTCTCACTAACAAATATCATCTACTAAGTACTGATCAACTTAATACATTCCAATAGCTGAGAACGCACTGAACCTCTGTAAATACGAAACTTAAAATAGTTGCGTCTAAGCTACAGTTATAGCTAACCAGGAAATCAATTCAATAATTAGAATCTTGGGCTACATTACAAACCTATATTTCGCCGCAAGTTCCATTCAAAACGAGTAATCAAAAATACTGCCGAATATGATGAGCTCAAATTCAAAGCAACTACGAATAACCTCAATAGAATGTCGAATAATTTCAATTCCAGCGCTCCGAATATTAACTTCGTTCCTCGTCTCTCATTGGCTACCTAAACTATCTTCCCATTGGCTACGGGAGCTGACGTATGGCCAACATAGACGCTTGGAAAAAAGGAGCGGTTGAAACGATCCCGATATGAACTGAAAGACTGGCATATTGGATTTTAATTCTGCCATCAACTTTTCTGCTGTTAAAGAACCTACATATGCACCAATTTGCCTACCGACCTATCACGCACACTGTTTCGCCCAACAAATTATGCTGTATGAAGCGCTATCGTGGCAGGCATTCCGAGAATCATCATCCACTGTCACTGCCAGTTGAACAAACGTTGCGTTGAAATAAGGCTAAAGGTAAGGCCGGTATTACACTATCAAATTTCTTTGTCAAAGATTTGATCAAAGATGTGATCCAATATTCCGTCCAATATATTGGACAAAGATCTTTGACGTAGCGCTACGAGGGGTATTACACTGTCATCAAATTTTTCGTCAAAGTTCAAGATGGCTGACAACAACTTGTTATTATCCGCAGCAGTTCTACGTACTCCAATTGCATTTTGTGCACATGCGGAAAAGAAGTGGGGGGAGAAAATGGAACCATACATACGAGGTTGACAGTCTTAAATGTCCTGGGATTACAACTTGATAATAAATTCAGTTGGGAGGAGCACACCACAGAACTGCAGAACGCCTTAACAAATCTGTATTTGCAATTCGAGTGTTAGCAGACATAGCCAACATAAAAATGAAAAAGCTTGCATACTTTCATTGTCATATGGGATAATATTTTGGGGTAAATCTTGAAGTCAAACAAAAGTTTCCAAGGTCCAAGGTCCAAAAGCGTGTAATACGTATTATTTGTGGAGTAAATTCACGGACCTCCTGCAGAAACCTCTTCAAAGAACTGGGTACTTCAGATTCTTGCATTGGTACGGGGAAAATAAGAAAGAAAATGAAACTGTTGGCGGGCCAGAAGTACAGTGAGACTGTCGTTTGGACGTACGAGATTTGCAGGTTAGCTTTTTGTTTTGTATTTCATGCCTAGATACTTCCGTAGAGATATTGTTGCATGTGGATCATTATATGTAATGATTATTACAATACATGCAACGATATGTTTGTACAGTTATCTAGGCATGAGAAACAAACAAAAAAAACTATAACTCTCGTAGGCCCAAATGACAGTCTCACTATACTTCCGGCTCGCAGGTTAACTACTGCCTCTCAGTATATTTACTTCTTAATAAAATTTGTCGTAAATAATATATCTCTTTTTCCAACAAACAACTCAGTTCATACATACAATACCAGGAACAAAAATGATCTGCACAAGGACTTAAAAACACTTACTTCAGTTCAAAAAGGGGTCCACTACTCAGGAACAATCATCTTCAATAATTTGCCAGGAAACATAAAAAATTTAGTTAGAAATAAAGATCAGTTTAAAAGGAGCCTGAAAGACTTACTACTGGCAAACTCCTTCTACTCCATTGGCGAAATTTTTAATAGAAACAAATGATGTATTTATTCATACTATTAGTATTTTTATTTCAGCTTAAAAAAAATCGACATGTTCCACATCCACGAGGATCTCCTCAGCACGGATCTATGGAACGAAAAACTAATCTAATCTGGGTGAAGCCGTGGGTTTTACGACGACACGATAAAAGTATTCAACAAAACTTGTTACGTGAGCTTACAGTGGAAGACGTCAAGTCGTACATCAATTACTTAAGAATGGATGAGCATACATTTCTGTATGTGCTCAATGAAGTGTATCCTCATATCACAAAGCACAATTTTCACTTAAGAACTGCTACATCTTCAGAAGACAGGCTCACTATAACACTCCGATTCCTTGCTACAGGAGAGGGTTATGTTATGTTAGGTTAGGTTAAGTCAGGTCAGGTCAGGTTAGGTCTCCAATCTTCTTAATCTATTTTTTATTCAGGGTGCCTCACGTTGTAAAGCGCCTGATAAGCTTCAGACATCTCTATTAATTCTGTAGTTGTCGGCACACACCAATTGTATTTACCGGCAATGGTTATAAAAACACTACAGACGACAGAACGCTGCAGCGATGCTAGCGCTCCGCGTGGTAACATATCGCATTGCAGTGAACAGAAGACAAGCGATTTCTTTGATCAAATATACGGCCTCGGCCTAGATTTGATCAAATATTGGACGACATTTGTCAAAGATCCCTATTACACTATCAAATATCTTTGACAAAGATATTGGACAAAGATATTGGACAAAGAAATTTGATAGTGTAATACCGGCCTTTAAGCCAGCTGCCCAGATTCTGCAGGACCGTCCATCAATGGAACATCTAATCTCGCACTGGAAGAATTAACAAAAATAAGTCCCGCAAAACACCGAAAATGTCTCGCATTTTTGTAATTTTCACATTCCATCAATCATATCTTATTTACATACATCGTAGGAAGTATCGACCGAATTGTCAATACAGGATCTCTGTTTGACTATATGCGATACAATTCGCTGACGAGCGAAAACGAAAGAGACAGAAATACAGCATAAGAACTTTTTAGCCAGTACATCTCCGGCGAAAAGTTGACCGATTAGTCTGTCACGTGTAAGATATTCACACAAAATCACCTGGCTTTCCTTGGGGCGGGAATGTGAGAGAGAAAATACTGACATTATGACAGCAACCTAGTTGCGCGTGCCTCATACTACGCAATGGCTAGCAAATGAATGTAACACAGATGTAACATGAGGTCTTGAAAACAAATTATAAAGGCCCCCATGACATGAAGTACTTACTTGTAAAAAAAAATATGAAATTGAATTAAGGGTTTCATAATACAATAAAGCCTGAGTACATACCAATAGAAAGATGACTTCTCCAGTTGCCCCCTCTCGTCGATATGACGCTGCCGATGGGCAAATAAAATTGCCGCCTTGCACCGGCAAGATCCTGCTGTGAGGAAACAAAGATGTAATACATTTTGGAAATCAAATACTTCATTCCTATATGAAGTTGGAGCAACTAACTTTTAAAAACTATAAAGCCTGAGTACCTACCAATAGAATGAAAACTTGTCCAGTTGCCCCCTCTCGTCGATATGACGCTGCCGATGGGCAAATAAACATTGCCACCTTGCAGCGAGAAGATCTCACTGTGAGGAAACAAAGATTTAATACATTTTGGAAATCAAATACTTCACTCTCATATGAAGTTGAAGCCACTAACATTTAAAAACTATAAAACCTGAGTACCTCCCAATAGAATGAAAACTTGTCCAGTTGCCCCCTCTTCTTGATATGACGCTGCCGACGGGCAAATAAACGTTGCAGCTTTGCAGAGAGAAGATCTCACTGTGAGGAAACAAAGATTTAATACATTTTGGAAATCAAATACTTCATTCTTATATGAAGTTGAAGCAACTAACTTTTAAAAACTATAAAGCCTGAGTACCTACCAATAGAATGAAAACTTGTCCAGTTGCCCCCTCTCGTGGATATGTCGCTGCCGATGGCAAAATAGACATTGCCGCCTTGCAGTGAGAAGACCTCGCTGTGTGGAAACAAAGAATTAATACATTTTGGAAATCAATTACTTCATTCGTATCTGAAGTTGAAGCAACTAACTTTTAAAAACTATAGAGCCTGAGTACCTACCAATAGAATAAAAACTTGTCCAGTTGCCACGTCTCATGGATATGACGCTGCCGATGGGCAAATAAACATTGCCGCCTTGCAGTGAGAAGACCTCGCTGTTAGGAACAAAGAACTAATACATTTTGGAAATCAAATACTTCATTCTTATATGAAGTTGAAACAACTAACTTTTAAAAACCATAGAGCCTGAGTACCTACCAATAGAATGAAAACTTGTCCAGTTGCCCCCTCTCGTGGATATGACGCTGCCGATGGGCAAATAAATATTGCCGCCTTGCAGCAAGAAGTCCTCGCTGAGAAAAAACAAAGAATTAATACATTTTGGAAATCAAATGCTTCATTCTTATATAAAGTTGAAGCAACTAACTTTTAGAAACTAAAGAGCCTGAGTACCTACCAATAGAATGAAAACTTGTCGATTTGCCCCCTCTCGTGGATATGACGCTGCCGATGGGCAAATAGACATTGCCGCCTTGCAGTGAGAAGACCTCGCTGTGAGGAACAGAGAATTAATACATTTTGGAAATCAAATTCTTCATTCTTATATGAAGTTGAAGCAACTAACTTTTAAAAACTATAGAGCCTGAGTACCTACCAACAGAATGAAAACTTGTCCAGTTGCCCCCTCTCGTGGATATGACCCTGTCGATGGGCAAATAAACATTGCCGCCTTGCAGTGAGAAGACCTCGCTGTGAGGAAACAAAGAATTAATACATTTTGGAAATCAAATACTTCATTCTTATATGAAGTTGAAGCAACTAACTTTTAAAAACTATAGAGCCTGAGTACCTACCAATACAATGACAACTTGTCCAGTTGCCCCCTCTCGTGGATATGACGCTGCCGTGGGCAAATAAACATTGCCGCCTTGCAGCAAGAAGACCTCGCTGTGAGGAAACAAACAATTAATACATTTTGGAAATCAGATATTTCATTCTTATATGAAGTTGAAGCAACTAACTTTTAAAAACTATAGAGCCTGAGTACCTACCAACAGAATGAAAACTTGTCCAGTTGCCCCCTCTCGTGGATATGACCCTGTCGATGGGCAAATAAACATCGCCGCCTTGCAGTGAGAAGACCTCGCTGTGAGGAAACAAAGAATTAATACATTTTGGAAATCAAATACTTCATTCTTATATGAAGTTGAAGCAACTAACTTTTAAAAACTATAGAGCCTGAGTACCTAACAATAGAATGAAAACTTGACGAGTTGTCACCTCTCGTGGAAATGACGCTGCCGATCGGCAAATAAACATTGCCGCCTTGCAGTGAGGAGACCATGCTATGAGGAAAAAAGAATTAATACATTTTGGAAATCAAATACTTCATTCTTATATGAAGTTGAAGCAACTAACTTTTAAAAACTGTAGAGCCTGAGTACCTACCAATAGAATGAAAACTTGCCCAGTCGCCCCCTCTCGTGGATATGACGCTGCCGATGGGCAAATAAAAATTGCCCCCTTGCAGTGAGAAGACCTCGCTGTGAGGAAAAAGAAATTAATACATTTTGGAAATCAAATACTTCATTCTTATATGAACTTGAAGCAACTAACTTTTAAAAACTATAGAGCCTGAGTACCTACCAATAGAATGCAAACTTGTCCATTTGCCCCCTCTCGTGGATATGACGCTGCCGATGGGCAAATAAACATTGCCGCCTTGCAGTGAGAAGACCATGCTACGAGGAAACAAAGCATTAATACATTTTGGAAATCAAATACTTCATTCTTATATGAAGTTGAAGCAACTAACTTTTAAAAACTGAAGAGCCTGAGTACCTACCAATAGAATGAAAACTTGTCCAGTTGCCCCCTCTCGTAGATATGACGCTGCCGATGGGCAAATAGACATTGCCGCCTTGCAGTGAGAAGACCTCGCTGTGAGGAAACAAAGAATTAATACATTTTGGAAATCAAATACTTCATTCTTATATGAAGTTGAAGCAACTAACTTTTAAAAAGTATAGAGCCTGAGTACCTACCAATAGAATGCAAACTTGTCCAGTTGCCCCCTCTCGTGGATATGACGCTGCCGATGGGCAAATAAACATTGCCGCCTTGCAGTGAGAAGACCTCGCTGTGAGGAATCAAAAAATTAATACATTTTGGAAGTCAAATACTTCATTCTTATATGAAGTTGGGGCAACTAACTTTTAAAATCTATAGAGCCTGAGTACCTACCAATAGAATGAAAACTTGTCCAGTTGCCCCCTCTCGTGGATATGGTGCTGCCGATGGGCAAATAAACATTGCCGCGTTGCAGTGAGAAGACCTCGCTGTGAGGAATCAAAAAATTAATACATTTTGAAAATCAAATACTTCATTCCTAGATGAAGTTGAAGCAACTGACTTTTAAATACTATAGAGCCTGAGTACCTACCATTAGAATGAAAACTTGTCCAGTTGCCCCCTCTCGTGGATATGACGCTGCCGATGAGCAAATAAACATTGCCGCCTTGCAGTGAGAATACCACGCTGTGAGGAAACAAAGAATTAAGACATTTTGGAAATCAAATACTTCATTCTTATATGAAGTTGAAGCGACTAACTTTTAAAAACTATAGAGCCTGGGTACCTACCAATAGAATGAAAACTTGTCCAGTTGCCCCCTCTCGTGGATATGACGCTGCCGATCGGCAAATAGACATTGCCGCCTTGCTGTGAGAAGACCATGCTATGAGGAAACAAACAATTAATCCATTTTGGAAATCAAATACTTCAATCTTATATGAAGTTGTAGCAACTAACTTTTAAAGACTGAAGAGCCTGAGTACCTACCAACAGAATGAAAACTTGTCCAGTTGATCCCTCTCGTGGATATGACGCTGCCGATGGGAAAATAGACATTGCCGCCTTGCAGTGAGAAGTCCTCGCTGTGAGGAAACAAAGAATCAATACATTTTGGAAAGCAAATACTTCATTCTTATATGAAGTTGAAGCAACTAACTTTTAAAAACTATAGAGCCTGAGTACCTACCAATAGAATGAAAACTTGTCCAGTTGCCCTCTCTCGTGGGTATGACGCTGCCGATGGGCAAATAAACATTGCCGCCTGGCAGTGAGAAGACCTCGTTGTGAGGAAACAAAGAATTAATACATTTGGGAAATCAAATACTTCATTCTTACTTGAAGTTGAAGCAACTAACTTTTAAAAACTATAGAGCCTGAGTACCTACCAATAGAATGCAAGCTTGACCAGTTCCCCCCTCTCATGGATATGACGCTGCCGATGGGCAAATAAACATTGCCGCCTTGCAGTGAGATGACCTCGCTGTGAGGATACAAAAAATTAATACATTTTGGAAATCAAATACTTCATTCGTATATGAAGTTCAAGCAACTAACTTTTAAAAACTATAGAGCCTGAGTACCTACCAATAGAACGAAAACTTGTCCAGTTGCCCCTCTCGTGGATATGACGCTGCCGATGGGCAAATAAACATTGCCGCCTGGCAGTGAGAAGACGTCGTTGTGAGGAAACAAAGAATTAATACATTTTGGAAATCAAATACTTCATTCTTATATGAAGTTGAAGCAACTAACTTTTAAAAACTATAGAGCCTGAGTACCTACCAATAGAATGAAAACTTGTCCAGTTGCCCCCTCTCGTGGATATGACGCTGCCGATGGGCAAATAAACATTGCCGCCTTGCAGTGAGAAGACCTCGCTGTGAGGAAACAAAATATTAATACATTTTGGAAGTCAAATACTTCATTCTTATATGAAGTTGAAGCAACTAACTTTTAGAAACTATAGAGCCTGAGTACCTACCAATAGAATGAAAACTTGTCCAGTTGCCCCCTCTCATGGATATGATGCTGCCGATGGGCAAATAAACATTGCCGCCTTGCAGTGAGAAGACCTCGCTGTGAGGAATCAAAGAATTAATACAATTTGGAAATCAAATACTTAATTCTTAGATGAAGTTGAAGCAACTAACTTGTAGATACTATAGAGCCTAAGTACCTACCAATAGAATGAAAACTTGTCCAGTTGCCCCCTCTCGTGGATATGACGCTGCCGATGAGCAAATAAACATTGCCGCCTTGCAGTGAGAAGACCTCGCTGTGAGGAAACAAAGAATTAATACATTTTGGAAATCAAATACTTGATTCTTATATGAAGTTGAAGCAACTAACTTTTAAAAACTATAGAGCCTGAGTACCTACCAATACAATGACAACTTGTCCAGTTGCCCCGTCTCGTGGATATGTCGCTGCCGTGGGCAAATAATCATTGCCGCCTTGCAGCAAGAAGACCTCGCTGTGAGGAAACAAACAATTAATACCTTTTGGAAATCAAATATTTCATTCTTATATGAAGTTGAAGCAACTAACTTTTAAAAACTATAGAGCCTGGGTACCTACCAATAGAATGAAAACTTGTCCAGTTGCCCCCTCTCGTGGATATGACGCTGCCGATGGGCAAATAAACATTGCCGCCTTGCAGTGAGAAGACCATGCTATGAGGAAACAAAGAATTAATACATTTTGGAAATCAAATACTTCATTCTTATATGAAGTTGAAGCAACTAACTTTTAAAAACTATAGAGCCTGAGTACCTACCAATAGAATGAAAACTTGACGAGTTGTCACCTCTCATGGAAATGACGCTGCCGATGGGCAAATCAACATTGCCGCCTTGCAGTGAGAAGACCATGCTATGAGGAAAAAAGAATTGATACATTTTGGAAATCAAATACTTCATTCTTATATGAAGTTGAAGCAACTAACTTTTAAAAACTATAGAGCCTGAGTACCTACCAATAGAATAAAAACTTGTCCAGTTGCCACGTCTCATGGATATGACGCTGCCGATGGGCAAATAAACACTGCCGCCTTGCAGCAAGAAGAACTCTCTGTGAAAAAACAAAGAATTAATACATTTTGGAAATCAACTGCTTCATTCTTATATAAAGTTGAAGCAACTAACTTTTAAAAACTATAGAGCCTGAGTGCCTACCAATAGAATAAAAACTTGTCCAGTTGCCACGTCTCATGGATATGACGCTGCCGATGGGCAAATAAACATTGCCGCCTTGCAGTGAGAAGACCTCGCTGTTAGGAACAAAGAACTAATACATTTTGGAAATCAAATACTTCATTCTTATATGAAGTTGAAACAACTAACTTTTAAAAACCATAGAGCCTGAGTACCTACCAATAGAATGAAAACTTGTCCAGTTGCACCCTCTCGTGGATATGATGCTGCCGATGGGCAAATAAATATTGCCGCCTTGCAGCAAGTCCTCGCTGAGAAAAAACAAAGAATTAATACATTTTGGAAATCAAATGCTTCATTCTTATATAAAGTTGAAGCAACTAACTTTTAGAAACTAAAGAGCCTGAGTACCTACCAATAGAATGAAAACTTGTCGATTTGCCCCCTCTCGTGGATATGACGCTGCCGATGGGCAAATAGACATTGCCGCCTTGCAGTGAGAAGACCTCGCTGTGAGGAACAGAGAATTAATACATTTTGGAAATCAAATTCTTCATTCTTATATGAAGTTGAAGCAACTAACTTTTAAAAACTATAGAGCCTGAGTACCTACCAACAGAATGAAAACTTGTCCAGTTGCCCCCTCTCGTGGATATGACCCTGTCGATGGGCAAATAAACATTGCCGCCTTGCAGTGAGAAGACCTCGCTGTGAGGAAACAAAGAATTAATACATTTTGGAAATCAAATACTTCATTCTTATATGAAGTTGAAGCAACTAACTTTTAAAAACTATAGAGCCTGAGTACCTACCAATACAATGACAACTTGTCCAGTTGCCCCCTCTCGTGGATATGACGCTGCCGTGGGCAAATAAACATTGCCGCCTTGCAGCAAGAAGACCTCGCTGTGAGGAAACAAACAATTAATACATTTTGGAAATCAGATATTTCATTCTTATATGAAGTTGAAGCAACTAACTTTTAAAAACTATAGAGCCTGAGTACCTACCAACAGAATGAAAACTTGTCCAGTTGCCCCCTCTCGTGGATATGACCCTGTCGATGGGCAAATAAACATTGCCGCCTTGCAGTGAGAAGACCTCGCTGTGAGGAAACAAAGAATTAATACATTTTGGAAATCAAATACTTCATTCTTATATGAAGTTGAAGCAACTAACTTTTAAAAACTATAGAGCCTGAGTACCTACCAATAGAATGAAAACTTGACGAGTTGTCACCTCTCGTGGAAATGACGCTGCCGATCGGCAAATAAACATTGCCGCCTTGCAGTGAGGAGACCATGCTATGAGGAAAAAAGAATTAATACATTTTGGAAATCAAATACTTCATTCTTATATGAAGTTGAAGCAACTAACTTTTAAAAACTGTAGAGCCTGAGTACCTACCAATAGAATGAAAACTTGCCCAGTCGCCCCCTCTCGTGGATATGACGCTGCCGATGGGCAAATAAAAATTGCCCCCTTGCCGTGAGAAGACCTCGCTGTGAGGAAAAAGAAATTAATACATTTTGGAAATCAAATACTTCATTCTTATATGAACTTGAAGCAACTAACTTTTAAAAACTATAGAGCCTGAGTACCTACCAATAGAATGCAAACTTGTCCATTTGCCCCCTCTCGTGGATATGACGCTGCCGATGGGCAAATAAACATTGCCGCCTTGCAGTGAGAAGACCATGCTACGAGGAAACAAAGAATTAATACATTTTGGAAATCAAATACTTCATTCTTATATGAAGTTGAAGCAACTAACTTTTAAAAACTGAAGAGCCTGAGTACCTACCAATAGAATGAAAACTTGTCCAGTTGCCCCCTCTCGTAGATATGACGCTGCCGATGGGCAAATAGACATTGCCGCCTTGCAGTGAGAAGACCTCGCTGTGAGGAAACAAAGAATTAATACATTTTGGAAATCAAATACTTCATTCTTATATGAAGTTGAAGCAACTAACTTTTAAAAACTATAGAGCCTGAGTACCTACCAATAGAATGCAAACTTGTCCAGTTGCCCCCTCTCGTGGATATGACGCTGCCGATGGGCAAATAAACATTGCCGCCTTGCAGTGAGAAGACCTCGCTGTGAGGAATCAAAAAATTAATACATTTTGGAAGTCAAATACTTCATTCTTATATGAAGTTGGGGCAACTAACTTTTAAAATCTATAGAGCCTGAGTACCTACCAATAGAATGAAAACTTGTCCAGTTGCCCCCTCTCGTGGATATGGTGCTGCCGATGGGCAAATAAACATTGCCGCGTTGCAGTGAGAAGACCTCGCTGTGAGGAATCAAAAAATTAATACATTTTGAAAATCAAATACTTCATTCCTAGATGAAGTTGAAGCAACTGACTTTTAAATACTATAGAGCCTGAGTACCTACCATTAGAATGAAAACTTGTCCAGTTGCCCCCTCTCGTGGATATGACGCTGCCGATGAGCAAATAAACATTGCCGCCTTGCAGTGAGAATACCACGCTGTGAGGAAACAAAGAATTAAGACATTTTGGAAATCAAATACTTCATTCTTATATGTAGTTGAAGCGACTAACTTTTAAAAACTATAGAGCCTGGGTACCTACCAATAGAATGAAAACTTGTCCAGTTGCCCCCTCTCGTGGATATGACGCTGCCGATCGGCAAATAGACATTGCCGCCTTGCTGTGAGAAGACCATGCTATGAGGAAACAAACAATTAATCCATTTTGGAAATGAAATACTTCAATCTTATATGAAGTTGTAGCAACTAACTTTTAAAGACTGAAGAGCCTGAGTACCTACCAACAGAATGAAAACTTGTCCAGTTGATCCCTCTCGTGGATATGACGCTGCCGATGGGAAAATAGACATTGCCGCCTTGCAGTGAGAAGTCCTCGCTGTGAGGAAACAAAGAATCAATACATTTTGGAAAGCAAATACTTCATTCTTATATGAAGTTGAAGCAACTAACTTTTAAAAACTATAGAGCCTGAGTACCTACCAATAGAATGAAAACTTGTCCAGTTGCCCTCTCTCGTGGGTATGACGCTGCCGATGGGCAAATAAACATTGCCGCCTGGCAGTGAGAAGACCTCGTTGTGAGGAAACAAAGAATTAATACATTTGGGAAATCAAATACTTCATTCTTACTTGAAGTTGAAGCAACTAACTTTTAAAAACTATAGAGCCTGAGTACCTACCAATAGAATGCAAGCTTGACCAGTTCCCCCCTCTCATGGATATGACGCTGCCGATGGGCAAATAAACATTGCCGCCTTGCAGTGAGATGACCTCGCTGTGAGGATACAAAAAATTAATACATTTTGGAAATCAAATACTTCATTCGTATATGAAGTTCAAGCAACTAACTTTTAAAAACTATAGAGCCTGAGTACCTACCAATAGAACGAAAACTTGTCCAGTTGCCCCTCTCGTGGATATGACGCTGCCGATGGGCAAATAAACATTGCCGCCTGGCAGTGAGAAGACGTCGTCGTGAAGACACAAAGAATTAATACATTTTGGAAATCAAATACTTCATTCTTATATGAAGTTGAAGCAACTAACTTTTAAAAACTATAGAGCCTGAGTACCTACCAATAGAATGAAAACTTGTCCAGTTGCCCCCTCTCGTGGATATGACGCTGCCGATGGGCAAATAAACATTGCCGCCTTACAGTGAGAAGACCTCGCTGTGAGGAAACAAAATATTAATACATTTTGGTAGTCAAATACTTCATTCTTATATGAAGTTGAAGCAACTAACTCTTAGAAACTATAGAGCCTGAGTACCTACCAATAGAATGAAAACTTGTCCAGTTGCCCCCTCTCGTGGATATGATGCTGCCGATGGGCAAATAAACATTGCCGCCTTGCAGTGAGAAGACCTCGCTGTGAGGAATCAAAGAATTAATACATTTTGGAAATCAAATACTTAATTCTTAGATGAAGTTGAAGCAACTAACTTGTAGATACTATAGAGCCTAAGTACCTACCAATAGAATGAAAACTTGTCCAGTTGCCCCCTCTCGTGGATATGACGCTGCCGATGAGCAAATAAACATTGCCGCCTTGCAGTGAGAAGACCTCGCTGTGAGGAAACAAAGAATTAATACATTTTGGAAATCAAATACTTGATTCTTATATGAAGTTGAAGCAACTAACTTTTAAAAACTATAGAGCCTGAGTACCTACCAATACAATGACAACTTGTCCAGTTGCCCCGTCTCGTGGATATGTCGCTGCCGTGGGCAAATAATCATTGCCGCCTTGCAGCAAGAAGACCTCGCTGTGAGGAAACAAACAATTAATACCTTTTGGAAATCAAATATTTCATTCTTATATGAAGTTGAAGCAACTAACTTTTAAAAACTATAGAGCCTGGGTACCTACCAATAGAATGAAAACTTGTCCAGTTGCCCCCTCTCGTGGATATGACGCTGCCGATGGGCAAATAAACATTGCCGCCTTGCAGTGAGAAGACCATGCTATGAGGAAACAAAGAATTAATACATTTTGGAAATCAAATACTTCATTCTTATATGAAGATGAAGCAACTAACTTTTAAAAACTATAGAGCATGAGTACCTACCAATAGAATGAAAACTTGACGAGTTGTCACCTCTCATGGAAATGACGCTGCCGATGGGCAAATCAACATTGCTGCCTTGCAGTGAGAAGACCATGCTATGAGGAAAAAAGAATTGATACATTTTGGAAATCAAATACTTCATTCTTATATGAAGTTGAAGCAACTAACTTTTAAAAACTGTAGAGCCTGAGTACCTACCAATAGAATGAAAACTTGTCCAGTTGCCCCCTCTCGTGGATATGACACTGCCGATGGGCAAACAAACATTGCCGCCTTGCAGTGAGAAGACCTCGCTGTGAGGAATCAAAAAATTAATACATTTTGGAAGTCAAATACTTCATTCTTATATGAAGTTGAGGCAACTAACTTCTAAAATCTATAGAGCCTGAGTACCTACCAATAGAATGAAAACTTGTCCAGTTGCCCCCTCTCGTGGATATGATGCTGCCGATGGGCAAATAAACATTGCCGCCTTGCAGTGAGAAGACCTCGCTGTGAGGAATCAAAAAATTAATACATTTTGGAAATCAAATACTTCATTCCTAGATGAAGTTGAAGCAACTGACTTTTAAATACTATAGAGCCTGAGTACCTACCAATAGAATGAAAACTTGTCCAGTTGCCCCCTCTCGTGGATATGACGCTGCCGATGGGCAAATAAACATTGCCGCCTTGCAGTGAGAAGACCTCGCTGTGAGGAATCAAAAAATTAATACATTTTGGAAATCAAATACTTCATTCCTAGATGAAGTTGAAGCAACTAACTTTTAAAAACTATAGAGCCTGAGTACCTACCAATAGAATGAAAACTTGTCCAGTTGCCCCCTCTCATGGATATGACGCTGCCGATGAGCAAATAAACATTGCCGCCTTGCAGTGAGAAGACCTCGCCGTGAGGAATCAAAAAATTAATACATTTTGGAAATCAAATACTTCATTCCTAGATGAAGTTGAAGCAACTGACTTTTAAATACTATAGAGCCTGAGTACCTACCAATAGAATGAAAACTTGTCCAGTTGCCCCCTCTCGTGGATATGACGCTGCCGATGAGCAAATAAAGATTGCCGCCTTGCAGTGAGAAGACCTCGCTGTGAGGAATCAAAAAATTAATACATTTTGGAAATCAAATACTTCATTCCTAGATGAAGTTGAAGCAACTGACTTTTAAATACTATAGAGCCTGAGTACCTACCAATAGAATGAAAACTTGTCCAGTTGCCCCCTCTCGTGGATATGACACTGCCGATGGGCAAACAAACATTGCCGCCTTGCAGTGAGAAGACCTCGCTGTGAGGAATCAAAAAATTAATACATTTTGGAAATCAAATACTTCATTCCTAGATGAAGTTGAAGCAACTGACTTTTAAATACTATAGAGCCTGAGTACCTACCAATAGAATGCAAACTTGTCCATTTGCCCCCTCTCGTGGATATGACGCTGCCGATGAGCAAATAAACATTGCCGCCTTGCAGTGAGAAGACCTCGCTGTGAGGAATCAAAAAATTAATACATTTTGGAAATCAAATACTTCATTCCTAGATGAAGTTGAAGCAACTGACTTTTAAATACTATAGAGCCAGAGTACCTACCAATAGAATGAAAACTTGTCCAGTTGCCCCCTCTCGTGGATATGACACTGCCGATGGGCAAACAAACATTGCCGCCTTGCAGTGAGAAGACCTCGCTGTGAGGAATCAAAAAATTAATACATTTTGGAAATCAAATACTTCATTCCTAGATGAAGTTGAAGCAACTGACTTTTAAATACTATAGAGCCTGAGTACCTACCAATAGAATGAAAACTTGTCCAGTTGCCCCCTCTCGTGGATATGATGCTGCCGATGAGCAAATAAACATTGCCGCCTTGCAGTGAGAAGACCTCGCTGTGAGGAAACAAAGAATTAATACATTTTGGAAATCAAATAGTTCATTCTTATATGAAGTTGAAGCAACTGACTTTTAAATACTATAGAGCCTGAGTACCTACCAATAGAATGAAAACTTGTCCAGTTGCCCCCTCTCGTGGATATGACACTGCCGATGGGCAAACAAACATTGCCGCCTTGCAGTGAGAAGACCTCGCTGTGAGGAATCAAAAAATTAATACATTTTGGAAATCAAATACTTCATTCCTAGATGAAGTTGAAGCAACTGACTTTTAAATACTATAGAGCCTGAGTACCTACCAATAGAATGAAAACTTGTCCAGTTGCCCCCTCTCGTGGATATGACACTGCCGATGGGCAAACAAACATTGCCGCCTTGCAGTGAGAAGACCTCGCTGTGAGGAATCAAAAAATTAATACATTTTGGAAATCAAATACTTCATTCCTAGATGAAGTTGAAGCAACTGACTTTTAAATACTATAGAGCCTGAGTACCTACCAATAGAATGAAAACTTGTCCAGTTGCCCCCTCTCGTGGATATGACGCTGCCGATGAGCAAATAAACATTGCCGCCTTGCAGTGAGATGACCTCGCTGTGAGGAATCAAAAAATTAATACATTTTGGAATTCAAATACTTCATTCCTAGATGAAGTTGAAGCAACTGACTTTTAAATACTATAGAGCCTGAGTACCTACCAATAGAATGAAAACTTGTCCAGTTGCCCCCTCTCGTGGATATGACACTGCCGATGGGCAAACAAACATTGCCGCCTTGCAGTGAGAAGACCTCGCTGTGAGGAATCAAAAAATTAATACATTTTGGAAATCAAATACTTCATTCCTAGATGAAGTTGAAGCAACTGACTTTTAAATTCTATAGAGCCTGAGTACCTACCAATAGAATGAAAACTTGTCCAGTTGCCCCCTCTCGTGGATATGATGCTGCCGATGAGCAAATAAACATTGCCGCCTTGCAGTGAGAAGACCTCGCTGTGAGGAAACAAAGAATTAATACATTTTGGAAATCAAATAGTTCATTCTTATAAGAAGTTGAAGCAACTAACTTTTAAAAACTATAGAGCCTGAGTACCTACCAATAGAATGCAAACTTGTCCAGTTGCCCCCTCTCGTGGATATGACACTGCCGATGGGCAAACAAACATTGCCGCCTTGCAGTGAGAAGACCTCGCTGTGAGGAATCAAAAAATTAATACATTTTGGAAGTCAAATGCTTCATTCTTATATGAAGTTGAGGCAACTAACTTCTAAAATCTATAGAGCCTGAGTACCTACCAATAGAATGAAAACTTGTCCAGTTGCCCCCTCTCGTGGATATGACGCTGCCGATGAGCAAATAAACATTGCCGCCTTGCAGTGAGAAGACCTCGCTGTGAGGAAACAAAGAATTAATACATTTTGTAAATCAAATAGTTCATTCTTATATGAAGTTGAAGCAACTAACTTTTAAAAACTATAGAGCCTGAGTACCTACCAATAGAATGCAAACTTGTCCAGTTGCCCCCTCTCGTGGATATGACACTGCCGATGGGCAAACAAACATTGCCGCCTTGCAGTGAGAAGACCTCGCTGTGAGGAATCAAAAAATTAATACATTTTGGAAGTCAAATACTTCATTCTTATATGAAGTTGAGGCAACTAACTTCTAAAATCTATAGAGCCTGAGTACCTACCAATAGAATGAAAACTTGTCCAGTTGCCCCCTCTCGTGGATATGACGCTGCCGATGAGCAAATAAACATTGCCGCCTTGCAGTGAGAAGACCTCGCTGTGAGGAATTAAAAAATTAATACATTTTGGAAATCAAATACTTCATTCCTAGATGAAGTTGAAGCAACTGACTTTTAAATACTATAGAGCCTGAGTACCTACCAATAGAATGAAAACTTGTCCAGTTGCCCCCTCTCGTGGATATGACGCTGCCGATGAGCAAATAAACATTGCCGCCTTGCAGTCAGAAGACCTCGCTGTGAGGAATCAAAAAATTAATACATTTTGGAAATCAAATACTACATTCCTAGATGAAGTTGAAGCAACTGACTTTTAAATACTATAGAGCCTGAGTACCTACCAATAGAATGAAAACTTGTCCAGTTGCCCCCTCTCGTGGATATGACGCTGCCGATGAGCAAATAAACATTGCCGCCTTGCAGTGAGAAGACCTCGCTGTGAGGAATCAAAGAATTAATACATTTTGGAAGTCAAATACTTCATTCTTATATGAAGTTGAAGCAACTAACTTTTAAAAACTGAAGAGCCTGAGTACCTACCAATAGAATGAAAACTTGTCCAGTTGCCCCCTCTCGTGGATATGACGCTGCCGATGTTAAAATAGACATTGCCGCCTTGCAGTGAGAAGTCCTCGCTGTGAGGAAACAAAGAATTAATATATTTTGGAAATCAAATACTTCATTCTTATATGAAGTTGAAGCAACAAACTTTTAAAAACTATAGAGCCTGAGTACCTACCAATAGAATGCAAACTTGTCCAGTTGCCCCCTCTCGTGGATATGACGCTGCCGATGGGCAAATAAACATTGCCGCCTTGCAGTGAGAAGACCTCGCTGTGAGTAATCAAAAAATTAATACATTTTGGAAGTCAAATACTTCATTCTTATATGAAGTTGAAGCAACTAACTTTTAAAATCTATAGAGCCTGAGTACCTACCAATAGAATGAAAACTTGTCCAGTTGCCCCCTCTCGTGGATATGATGCTGCTGATGGGCAAATAAACATTGCCGCCTTGCAGTGAGAAGACCTCGCTGTGAGGAATCAAAGAATTAATACATTTTGGAAATCAAATACTTCATTCCTAGATGAAGTTGAAGCAACTAACTTTTAAATACTATAGAGCCTGAGTACCTACCAATAGAATGAAAACTTGTCCAGTTGCCCCCTCTCGTGGATATGACGCTGCCGATCGGCAAATAAACATTGCCGCCTTGCTGTGAGAAGACCATGCTATGAGGAAACAAACAATTAATACATTTCGGAAATCAAATACTTCATTCTTATATGAAGTTGAAGCAACTAACTTTTAAAAACTGAAGAGCCTGAGTACCTACCAATAGAATGAAAACTTGTTCAGTTGATCCCTCTCGTGGATATGACGCTGCCGATGGGAAAATAGACATTGCCGCCTTGCAGTGAGAAGTCCTCGCTGTGAGGAAACAAAGAATTAATACATTTTGGAAATCAAATACTTCATTCTTACATGAAGTTGAAGCAACTAACTTTTAAAAACTATAGAGCCTGAGTACCTACCAATAGAATGAAAACTTGTCCAGTTGCCCCCTCTCGTGGATATGACGCTGCCGATGTTAAAATAGACATTGCCGCCTTGCAGTGAGAAGTCCTCGCTGTGAGGAAACAAAGAATTAATATATTTTGGAAATCAAATACTTCATTCTTATATGAAGTTGAAGCAACAAACTTTTAAAAACTATAGAGCCTGAGTACCTACCAATAGAATGCAAACTTGTCCAGTTGCCCCCTCTCGTGGATATGACGCTGCCGATGGGCAAATAAACATTGCCGCCTTGCAGTGAGAAGACCTCGCTGTGAGTAATCAAAAAATTAATACATTTTGGAAGTCAAATACTTCATTCTTATATGAAGTTGAAGCAACTAACTTTTAAAATCTATTGAGCCTGAGTACCTACCAATAGAATGAAAACTTGTCCAGTTGCCCCCTCTCGTGGATGTGACACTGCCGATGGGCAAATAAACATTGCCGCCTTGCAGTGAGAAGACGTCGTTGTGAGGAAACAAAGAATTAATACATTTTGGAAATCAAATACTTCATTCTTATATGAAGTTGAAGCATCTAACTTTTAAAAACTATGGAGCCTGAGTACCTACCAATAGAATGAAAACTTGTCCAGTTGCCCCCTCTCGTGGATGTGACACTGCCGATGGGCAAATTAATATTGCCGCATAGCAGTGAGAAGACCTCGCTGTGAGGAAACAAAGAATTAATACATTTTGGAAATCAAATACTTCATTCCTAGATGAAGTTGAAGCAACTAACTTTTAAAAACTGTAGAGCTTGAGTACCTACCAATAGAATGAAAATTTGTCCAGTTGCCCCCTCTCGTGGATGTGACGCTGCCGATGGGCAAATAAACATTGCCGCCTTGCAGTGAGAAGACCATGCAACGAGAAAACAAAGAATTAATACATTTTGGAAATCAAATACTTCATTTTTATATGAAGTTGAAGCAACTAACTTTTAAAAACTGAAGAGCCTGAGTACCTAACAATAGAATGAAAACTTGTCCAATTTCCCCCTCTCGTGGATATGACGCTGCCGATGGGCAAATAAACATTGCCGCCTTGGAGTGAGAAGACCTCGCTGTGAGGAATCAAAGAATTAATACATTTTGGAAGTCAAATACTTCATTCTTATATGAAGTTGAAGCAACTAACTTTTAAAAACTGAAGAGCCTGAGTACCTACCAATAGAATGAAAACTTGTCCAGTTGCCCCCTCTCGTGGATATGACGCTGCCGATGTTAAAATAGGCATTGCCGCCTTGCAGTGAGAAGTCCTCGCTGTGAGGAAACAAAGAATTAATACATTTTGGAAATCAAATACTTCATTCTTATATGAAGTTGAAGCAGCTAACTTTTAAAAACTATAAAACCTGAGTACCTACCAATAGAATGCAAACTTGTCCAGTTGCCCCCTCTCGTGGATATGATGCTGCCGATGAGCAAATAAACATTGCCGCCTTGCAGTGAGAAGACCTCGCTGTGAGGAATCAAAGAATTAATACATTTTGGAAGTCAAATACTTCATTCTTATATGAAGTTGAAGCAACTAACTTTTAAAAACTGAAGTGCCTGAGTACCTACCAATAGAATGGAAACTTGTTCAGTTGATCCCTCTCGTGGATATGACGCTGCCGATGGGAAAATAGACATTGCCGCCTTGCAGTGAGAAGTCCTCGCTGTGAGGAAACAAAGAATTAATACATTTTGGAAATCAAATACTTCATTCTTACATGAAGTTGAAGCAACTAACTTTTAAAAACTATAGAGCCTGAGTACCTACCAATAGAATGAAAACTTGTCCAGTTGCCCCCTCTCGTGGATATGACGCTGCCGATGTTAAAATAGACATTGCCGCCTTGCAGTGAGAAGTCCTCGCTGTGAGGAAACAAAGAATTAATATATTTTGGAAATCAAATACTTCATTCTTATATGAAGTTGAAGCAACAAACTTTTAAAAACTATAGAGCCTGAGTACCTACCAATAGAATGCAAACTTGTCCAGTTGCCCCCTCTCGTGGATATGACGCTGCCGATGGGCAAATAAACATTGCCGCCTTGCAGTGAGAAGACCTCGCTGTGAGTAATCAAAAAATTAATACATTTTGGAAGTCAAATACTTCATTCTTATATGAAGTTGAAGCAACTAACTTTTAAAATCTATAGAGCCTGAGTACCTACCAATAGAATGAAAACTTGTCGAGTTGCCCCCTCTCGTGGATATGATGCTGCTGATGGGCAAATAAACATTGCCGCCTTGCAGTGAGAAGACCTCGCTGTGAGGAATCAAAGAATTAATACATTTTGGAAATCAAATACTTCATTCCTAGATGAAGTTGAAGCAACTAACTTTTAAATACTATAGAGCCTGAGTACCTACCAATAGAATGAAAACTTGTCCAGTTGCCCCCTCTCGTGGATATGACGCTGCCGATCGGCAAATAAACATTGCCGCCTTGCTGTGAGAAGACCATGCTATGAGGAAACAAACAATTAATACATTTTGGAAATCAAATACTTCATTCTTATATGAAGTTGAAGCAACTAACTTTTAAAAACTGAAGAGCCTGAGTACCTACCAATAGAATGAAAACTTGTTCAGTTGATCCCTCTCGTGGATATGACGCTGCCGATGGGAAAATAGACATTGCCGCCTTGCAGTGAGAAGTCCTCGCTGTGAGGAAACAAAGAATTAATACATTTTGGAAGTCAAATACTTCATTCTTATATGAAGTTGAAGCAACTAACTTTTAAAATCTATAGAGCCTGAGTACCTACCAATAGAATGAAAACTTGTCCAGTTGCCCCCTCTCGTGGATGTGACACTGCCGATGGGCAAATAAACAGTGCCGCCTTGCAGTGAGAAGACGTCGTTGTGAGGAAACAAAGAATTAATACATTTTGGAAATCAAATACTTCATTCTTATATGAAGTTGAAGCATCTAACTTTTAAAAACTATGGAGCCTGAGTACCTACCAATAGAATGAAAACTTGTCCAGTTGCCCCCTCTCGTGGATGTGACACTGCCGATGGGCAAATTAATATTGCCGCATAGCAGTGAGAAGACCTCGCTGTGAGGAAACAAAGAATTAATACATTTTGGAAATCAAATACTTCATTCTTATATGAAGTTGAAGCAACAAACTTTTAAAAACTATAGAGCCTGAGTACCTACCAATAGAATGCAAACTTGTCCAGTTGCCCCCTCTCGTGGATATGACGCTGCCGATGGGCAAATAAACATTGCCGCCTTGCAGTGAGAAGACCTCGCTGTGAGTAATCAAAAAATTAATACATTTTGGAAGTCAAATACTTCATTCTTATATGAAGTTGAAGCAACTAACTTTTAAAATCTATAGAGCCTGAGTACCTACCAATAGAATGAAAACTTGTCCAGTTGCCCCCTCTCGTGGATATGATGCTGCTGATGGGCAAATAAACATTGCCGCCTTGCAGTGAGAAGACCTCGCTATGAGGAATCAAAGAATTAATACATTTTGGAAATCAAATACTTCATTCCTAGATGAAGTTGAAGCAACTAACTTTTAAATACTATAGAGCCTGAGTACCTACCTATAGAAGGAAAACTTGTCCAGATGCCCCCTCTCGTGGATATGACGCTGCCGATGGGCAAATAAACATTGCCGCCTTGCAGTGAGAAGACGTCGTTGTGAGGAAACAAAGAATTAATACATTTTGGAAATCAAATACTTCATTCTTATATGAAGTTGAAGAATCTAACTTTTAAAAACTATGGAGCCTGAGTACCTACCAATAGAATGAAAACTTGTCCAGTTGCCCCCTCTCGTGGATGTGACACTGCCGATGGGCAAATTAATGTTGCCGCATAGCAGTGAGAAGACCTCGCTGTGAGGAAACAAAGAATTAATACATTTTGGAAATCAAATACTTCATTCCTAGATGAAGTTGAAGCAACTAACTTTTAAAAACTGTAGAGCTTGAGTACCTACCAATAGAATGAAAATTTGTCCAGTTGCCCCCTCTCGTGGATGTGACGCTGCCGATGGGCAAATAAACATTGCCGCCTTGCAGTGAGAAGACCATGCAACGAGAAAACAAAGAATTAATACATTTTGGAAATCAAATACTTCATTCTTATATGAAGTTGAAGCAACTAACTTTTAAAAACTGAAGAGCCTGAGTACCTACCAATAGAATGAAAACTTGTCCAATCGCCCCCTCTCGTGGATATGACGCTGCCGATGGGCAAATAAACATTGCCGCCTTGCAGTGAGAGGACCTCGCTGTGAGGAAACAAAGAATTAATGCATTTTGGAAATCAAATACTTCATTCTTATATGAAGTTGAAGCAGCTAACTTTTAAAAACTATAAAACCTGAGTACCTACCAATAGAATGAAAACTTGTCCAGTTGTCCTCTCTCATCGATACGACACTGCCGATGGGCAAATAAACATAGCCACCTTGCAGCAAGAAGACCATGCTGTGAGGAAACAAAGACTTAACACATTTTGGAAATCAAATTCTTCATTCTTATATGAAGCTGAAGCAACTAACTTTTAAAAACTGTAGAGCTTGCGTACCTACCAATAGAATGAAAACTTGTCCAGTTGCCCCCTCTCGTGGATATGACGCTGCCGATGGGCAAATAAACATTGCCCCCTTGCAGAGAGAAGACCTCGCTGTGAGGAATCAAAGAATTAATACATTTTGGAAATCAAATACTTCATTCTTATATGAAGTTGAAGCAACAAACTTTTAAAAACTATAGAGCCTGAGTACCTACCAATAGAATGAAAACTTGTCCAGTTGCCCCCTATCGTGGATATGACGCTGCCGATGGGCAAATAAACATTGCCGCCTTGCAGTGAGAAGACCTCGCTGTGAGGAAACAAAGAATTAATACATTTTGGAAATCAAATACTTCATTCTTATATGAAGTTGAAGCAACTAACTTTTAAAAACTGTAGAGCTTGAGTACCTACCAATAGAATGAAAATTTGTCCAGTTGCCCCCTCTCGTGGATGTGACGCTGCCGATGGGCAAATAAACATTGCCGCCTTGCAGTGAGAAGACCATGCAACGAGAAAACAAAGAATTAATACATTTTGGAAATCAAATACTTCATTCTTATATGAAGTTGAAGCAACTAACTTTTAAAAACTGAAGAGCCTGAGTACCTACCAATAGAATGAAAACTTGTCCAATTGCCCCCTCTCGTGGATATGACGCTGCCGATGGGCAAATAAACATTGCCGCCTTGCAGTGAGAGGACCTCGCTGTGAGGAAACAAAGAATTAATACATTTTGGAAATCAAATACTTCATTCTTATATGAAGTTGAAGCAGCTAACTTTTAAAAACTATAAAACCTGAGTACCTACCAATAGAATGAAAACTTGTCCAGTTGTCCTCTCTCATCGATACGACACTGCCGATGGGCAAATAAACATAGCCACCTTGCAGCAAGAAGATCATGCTGTGAGGAAAACAAGACTTAACACATTTTGGAAATCAAATTCTTCATTCTTATATGAAGCTGAAGCAACTAACTTTTAAAAACTGTAGAGCTTGCGTACCTACCAATAGAATGAAAACTTGTCCAGTTGCCCCCTCTCGTGGATATGACGCTGCCGATGGGCAAATAAACATTGCCCCCTTGCAGAGAGAAGACCTCGCTGTGAGGAATCAAAGAATTAATACATTTTGGAAATCAAATACTTCATTCTTATATGAAGTTGAAGCAACAAACTTTTAAAAACTATAGAGCCTGAGTACCTACCAATAGAATGAAAACTTGTCCAGTTGCCCCCTATCGTGGATATGACGCTGCCGATGGGCAAATAAACATTGCCGCCTTGCAGTGAGAAGACCTCGCTGTGAGGAAACAAAGAATTAATACATTTTGGAAATCAAATACTTCATTCTTATATGAAGTTGAAGCAACTAACTTTTAAAAACTGAAGAGCCTGAGTACCTACCAATAGAATGAAAACTTGTCCAATTGCCCCCTCTCGTGGATATGACGCTGCCGATGGGCAAATAAACATTGCCGCCTTGCAGTGAGAGGACCTCGCTGTGAGGAAACAAAGAATTAAAACATTTTGGAAATCAAATACTTCATTCTTATATGAAGTTGAAGCAGCTAACTTTTAAAAACTATAAAACCTGAGTACCTACCAATAGAATGAAAACTTGTCCAGTTGTCCTCTCTCATCGATACGACACTGCCGATGGGCAAATAAACATAGCCACCTTGCAGCAAGAAGACCATGCTGTGAGGAAACAAAGACTTAACACATTTTGGAAATCAAATTCTTCATTCTTAGATGAAGTTGAAGCAACTGACTTTTAAAATCTATAGAGCCTGAGTACCTACCAATAGAATGAAAACTTGTCCAGTTGCGCTCTCTCCTGGATATGACGCTGCCGATGGGCAAATAAACATCGCCGCCTGGCAGTGAGAAGACGTCGTTGTGAGGAAACAAAGAATTAATACATTTTGGAAATCAAATACTTCATTGTTATATGAAGTAGAAGCAACTAACTTTTAAAAACTATAGAGCCTGAGTACCTACCAATAGAATGAAAACTTGTCCAGTTGCCCCCTCTCGTGGATATGATGCTGCTGATGGGCAAATAAACGTTGCCGCCTTGCAGTGAGATGACCTCGCTGTGAGGAATCAAAGAATTAAGACATTTTGGAAATCAATTACTTTGTTCTTATATAAAGTTGAAGCAACTAACTTTAAAAAACTGTAGTGCTTGGGTACCTACCAATAGAATGAAAACTTGTCCAGTTGCCCCCTCTCGTGGATATGAAGCTGCCGATGAGCAAATAAATATTGCCGCCTTGCAGTGAGAAGACCTCGCTGTGAGGAAACAAAGAATTAAGACATTTTGGAAATCAAATACTTTGTTCTTATATATAGTTAAAGCAACTAACTTTAAAAAACTGTAGTGCTTGAGTACCGACCAATAGAATGAAAACTTGTCCAGTTGCCAGCTCTCGTGGATATGACACTGCCGATGGGCAAATAAACATTGCCGCCTTGCTGCAAGAAGACCTCGCTGTGAAAAAACAAAGAATTAATACATTTTGGAAATCAAATACTTCATTCTTATATGAAGATTAAGCAACTAACTTTTAAAGACTATCGAGCCTGAGTACCTACCAATAGTTGGAAACTTGTCCAGTTGCCCCCTCTCGTGGATATGACGCTTCCGATGGGCAAATAAATATTGCCGCCTTGCAGTGAGAAGACCTCGCTGTGAGGAAACAATGAATTAATACATTTTGAAATCAAATACTTCATTATTATATGACGTTGAAGCAACTAACTTTAAAAACTGTAGAGCTTGCGTACCTACCAGTAGAATGAAAACTTGTCCAGTTGCCCCCTCTTGTGGATATGACGCTGCCGATGGGCAAATAAACTTTGCCGCCTTGCAGTGAGAAGACCTCGCTGTGAGGAAACAAAGAATTAATACATTTTGGAAATAAAATACCTCATTCTTATATGAAGTTGAAGCAACTAACTTTTAAAAACTGTAGAGCTTGGGTACCTACCAATAGAATGAAAATTTGTCCAGTTGCCCCCTTTCGTGGATGTGACGCTGCCGATGGGCAAATAAATATTGCCGCCTTGCAGTGAGAAGACCTCGCTGTGAGGAAACAAAGAATTAATACATTTTGGAAATCAAATACTTCATTCTTGTATGAAGTTGAAGCAACTAACTTTTAAAAACTGTAGAGCCTGAGTACCTACCAATAGAATGAAAACTTGTCCAGTTGCACCCTCTCGTGGACGTGACGCTGCCGATGGGCAAATAAATATTGCCGCCTTGCAGTGAGAAGACCTCGCTGTGAGGAAACAAAGAATTAATACATTTTGGAAGTCAAATACTTCATTCTTATATGAAGTAGAAGCAACTAACTTTTAAAAACTATAGAGCCTGAGTACCTACCAATGGAAGGCAAACTTGTCCATTTGCCCCCTCTCGTGGATATGACGCTGCCGATGGGCAAATAAACATTGCCGCCTTGCAGTGAGAGGACCTCGCTGTGAGGAAACAAAGAATTAATGCATTTTGGAAATCAAATACTTCATTCTTATATGAAGTTGAAGCAGCTAACTTTTAAAAACTATAAAACCTGAGTACCTACCAATAGAATGAAAACTTGTCCAGTTGTCCTCTCTCATCGATACGACACTGCCGATGGGCAAATAAACATAGCCACCTTGCAGCAAGAAGACCATGCTGTGAGGAAACAAAGACTTAACACATTTTGGAAATCAAATTCTTCATTCTTATATGAAGCTGAAGCAACTAACTTTTAAAAACTGTAGAGCTTGCGTACCTACCAATAGAATGAAAACTTGTCCAGTTGCCCCCTCTCGTGGATATGACGCTGCCGATGGGCAAATAAACATTGCCCCCTTGCAGAGAGAAGACCTCGCTGTGAGGAATCAAAGAATTAATACATTTTGGAAATCAAATACTTCATTCTTATATGAAGTTGAAGCAACAAACTTTTAAAAACTATAGAGCCTGAGTACCTACCAATAGAATGAAAACTTGTCCAGTTGCCCCCTATCGTGGATATGACGCTGCCGATGGGCAAATAAACATTGCCGCCTTGCAGTGAGAAGACCTCGCTGTGAGGAAACAAAGAATTAATACATTTTGGAAATCAAATACTTCATTCTTATATGAAGTTGAAGCAACTAACTTTTAAAAACTGTAGAGCTTGAGTACCTACCAATAGAATGAAAATTTGTCCAGTTGCCCCCTCTCGTGGATGTGACGCTGCCGATGGGCAAATAAACATTGCCGCCTTGCAGTGAGAAGACCATGCAACGAGAAAACAAAGAATTAATACATTTTGGAAATCAAATACTTCATTCTTATATGAAGTTGAAGCAACTAACTTTTAAAAACTGAAGAGCCTGAGTACCTACCAATAGAATGAAAACTTGTCCAATTGCCCCCTCTCGTGGATATGACGCTGCCGATGGGCAAATAAACATTGCCGCCTTGCAGTGAGAGGACCTCGCTGTGAGGAAACAAAGAATTAATACATTTTGGAAATCAAATACTTCATTCTTATATGAAGTTGAAGCAGCTAACTTTTAAAAACTATAAAACCTGAGTACCTACCAATAGAATGAAAACTTGTCCAGTTGTCCTCTCTCATCGATACGACACTGCCGATGGGCAAATAAACATAGCCACCTTGCAGCAAGAAGACCATGCTGTGAGGAAAACAAGACTTAACACATTTTGGAAATCAAATTCTTCATTCTTATATGAAGCTGAAGCAACTAACTTTTAAAAACTGTAGAGCTTGCGTACCTACCAATAGAATGAAAACTTGTCCAGTTGCCCCCTCTCGTGGATATGACGCTGCCGATGGGCAAATAAACATTGCCCCCTTGCAGAGAGAAGACCTCGCTGTGAGGAATCAAAGAATTAATACATTTTGGAAATCAAATACTTCATTCTTATATGAAGTTGAAGCAACAAACTTTTAAAAACTATAGAGCCTGAGTACCTACCAATAGAATGAAAACTTGTCCAGTTGCCCCCTATCGTGGATATGACGCTGCCGATGGGCAAATAAACATTGCCGCCTTGCAGTGAGAAGACCTCGCTGTGAGGAAACAAAGAATTAATACATTTTGGAAATCAAATACTTCATTCTTATATGAAGTTGAAGCAACTAACTTTTAAAAACTGAAGAGCCTGAGTACCTACCAATAGAATGAAAACTTGTCCAATTGCCCCCTCTCGTGGATATGACGCTGCCGATGGGCAAATAAACATTGCCGCCTTGCAGTGAGAGGACCTCGCTGTGAGGAAACAAAGAATTAAAACATTTTGGAAATCAAATACTTCATTCTTATATGAAGTTGAAGCAGCTAACTTTTAAAAACTATAAAACCTGAGTACCTACCAATAGAATGAAAACTTGTCCAGTTGTCCTCTCTCATCGATACGACACTGCCGATGGGCAAATAAACATAGCCACCTTGCAGCAAGAAGACCATGCTGTGAGGAAACAAAGACTTAACACATTTTGGAAATCAAATTCTTCATTCTTAGATGAAGTTGAAGCAACTGACTTTTAAAATCTATAGAGCCTGAGTACCTACCAATAGAATGAAAACTTGTCCAGTTGCGCTCTCTCCTGGATATGACGCTGCCGATGGGCAAATAAACATCGCCGCCTGGCAGTGAGAAGACGTCGTTGTGAGGAAACAAAGAATTAATACATTTTGGAAATCAAATACTTCATTGTTATATGAAGTAGAAGCAACTAACTTTTAAAAACTATAGAGCCTGAGTACCTACCAATAGAATGAAAACTTGTCCAGTTGCCCCCTCTCGTGGATATGATGCTGCTGATGGGCAAATAAACGTTGCCGCCTTGCAGTGAGATGACCTCGCTGTGAGGAATCAAAGAATTAAGACATTTTGGAAATCAATTACTTTGTTCTTATATAAAGTTGAAGCAACTAACTTTAAAAAACTGTAGTGCTTGGGTACCTACCAATAGAATGAAAACTTGTCCAGTTGCCCCCTCTCGTGGATATGAAGCTGCCGATGAGCAAATAAATATTGCCGCCTTGCAGTGAGAAGACCTCGCTGTGAGGAAACAAAGAATTAAGACATTTTGGAAATCAAATACTTTGTTCTTATATATAGTTAAAGCAACTAACTTTAAAAAACTGTAGTGCTTGAGTACCGACCAATAGAATGAAAACTTGTCCAGTTGCCAGCTCTCGTGGATATGACACTGCCGATGGGCAAATAAACATTGCCGCCTTGCTGCAAGAAGACCTCGCTGTGAAAAAACAAAGAATTAATACATTTTGGAAATCAAATACTTCATTCTTATATGAAGATTAAGCAACTAACTTTTAAAGACTATCGAGCCTGAGTACCTACCAATAGTTGGAAACTTGTCCAGTTGCCCCCTCTCGTGGATATGACGCTTCCGATGGGCAAATAAATATTGCCGCCTTGCAGTGAGAAGACCTCGCTGTGAGGAAACAATGAATTAATACATTTTGAAATCAAATACTTCATTATTATATGACGTTGAAGCAACTAACTTTAAAAACTGTAGAGCTTGCGTACCTACCAGTAGAATGAAAACTTGTCCAGTTGCCCCCTCTTGTGGATATGACGCTGCCGATGGGCAAATAAACTTTGCCGCCTTGCAGTGAGAAGACCTCGCTGTGAGGAAACAAAGAATTAATACATTTTGGAAATAAAATACCTCATTCTTATATGAAGTTGAAGCAACTAACTTTTAAAAACTGTAGAGCTTGGGTACCTACCAATAGAATGAAAATTTGTCCAGTTGCCCCCTTTCGTGGATGTGACGCTGCCGATGGGCAAATAAATATTGCCGCCTTGCAGTGAGAAGACCTCGCTGTGAGGAAACAAAGAATTAATACATTTTGGAAATCAAATACTTCATTCTTGTATGAAGTTGAAGCAACTAACTTTTAAAAACTGTAGAGCCTGAGTACCTACCAATAGAATGAAAACTTGTCCAGTTGCACCCTCTCGTGGACGTGACGCTGCCGATGGGCAAATAAATATTGCCGCCTTGCAGTGAGAAGACCTCGCTGTGAGGAAACAAAGAATTAATACATTTTGGAAGTCAAATACTTCATTCTTATATGAAGTAGAAGCAACTAACTTTTAAAAACTATAGAGCCTGAGTACCTACCAATGGAAGGCAAACTTGTCCATTTGCCCCCTCTCGTGGATATGACGCTGCCGATGGGCAAATAAACATTGCCGCCTTGCAGCATGAGGACCTCGCTGTGAAAAAACAAAGAATTAATACATTTTGGAAATCAAATGCTTCATTCGTATATGAAGTTGAAGCAACTAACTTTTAAAAACTAAAGAGCCTGAGTACCTACCAATAGAATGAAAACTTGTCCAGTTGCCCCGTCTCGTGGATATGACGCTGCCGATGGGCAAATAAACATTGCCGCCTTGCAGCAAGAAGACCTCGCTGTGAAAAAACAAAGAATTAATACATTTTGGAAATCAAATGCTTCATTCGTATATAAAGTTGAAGCAACTAACTTTTAAAAACTATAGAGCCTGAGTACCTACCAATAGTTTAAAAACTTGTCCAGTTGCCCCGTCTCGCGGATATGACGCTGCCGATGGGCAAATAAACATTGCCGCCTTGCAGTGAGAAGACCTTGCTGTGAGGAACAAAGAATTAATACACTTTGGAAATCAAATACCTCATTCTTATATGAAGTTGAAGCAACTAACTTTTAAAAACTGTAGAGCTTGGGTACCTACCAATAGAATGAAAATTTGTCCAGTTGCCCCCTTTCGTGGATGTGACGCTGCCGATGGGCAAATAAATATTGCCACCTTGCAGTGAGAAGACCTCGCTGTGAGGAAACAAAGAATTAATACATTTTGGAAATCAAATACTTCATTCTTATATGAAGATGAAGCAACTAACTTTTAAAGACTATCGAGCCTGAGTACCTACCAATAGTTGGAAACTTGTCCAGTTGCCCCCCTCTCGTGGATATGACGCTTCCAATGGGCAAATAAATATTGCCGTCTTGCAGTGAGAAGACCTCGCTGTGAGGAATCAAAGAATTAGTACATTTTGGAAATCAAATACTTCATTCTTATATGAAGTTGAAGCAACTAACTTTTCAAAACTATAGAGCCTGAGTACCTACCAATAGAATGAAAATTTGTCCAGTTGCCTTCTTTCGTGGATGTGACGCTGCCGATGGGCAAATAAATATTGCCGCCTTGCAGTGGGAAGACCTCGCTGTGAGGAAACAAAGATTTAATACTTTTTGGAAATCAAATACTTCATTCTAATATGAAGTTGAAGCAACTAACTTTTAAAAACTGTAGAGCCTGAGTACCTACCAATAGAATGAAAACTTGTCCAGTTGCACCCTCTCGTGGACGTGACGCTGCCGATGGGCAAATAAATATTGCCGCCTTGCAGTGAGAAGACCTCGCTGTGAGGAAACAAAGAATTAATACATTTTGGAAGTCAAATACTTCATTCTTATATGAAGGAGAAGCAACTAACTTTTAAAAACTATAGAGCCTGAGTACCTACCAATGGAATGCAAACTTGTCCATTTGCCCCCTCTCGTGGATATGACGCTGCCGATGGGCAAATAAACATTGCCGCCTTGCAGCAAGAAGACCTCGCTGTGAAAAAACAAACATTGCCGCCTTGCAGCAAGAAGACCTCACTGTGAAAAAACAAGGAATTAATACATTTTGGAAATCACATGCTTCATTCTTATATAAAGTTGAAGCAACTAACTTTTAAAAACTAAAGAGCCTGAGTACCTACCAATAGAATGAAAACTTGTCCATTTGCCCCGTCTCGTGGATATGACGCTGCCAATGGGCTAATAGACATTGCCGCCTTGCAGTGAGAAGACCTTGCTGTGAAAAAACAAAGAATTAATACATTTTGGAAATCAAATGCTTCATTCGTATATAAAGTTGAAGCAACTAACTTTTAAAAACTATAGAGCCTGAGTACCTACCAATAGTTTAAAAACTTGTCCAGTTGCCCCGTCTCGTGGATATGACGCTGCCGATGGGCAAATAAACATTGCCGCCTTGCAGTGAGAAGACCTTGCTGTGAGGAACAAAGAATTAATACACTTTGGAAATCAAAAAGTTCATTCTTATATGAAGTTGAAGCAACTAACTTTTAAAAACTATAGATCCTGAGTACCTACCAAAAGAATGAAAACTTGTCCAGTTGCCCCCTCTCGTGGATATGACGCTGCCGATGTGCAGATAAACATTGCCGCCTTGCAGTGAGAAGACCTCGCTGTGTGGAAACAAAGAATTAATACGTTTTGGAAATCAAATACTTCATTCTTATATGAAGTTGAAGCAACTAACTTTTAAATACTATAGAGCCTGAGTACCTACCAATAGAATGAAAACTTGTCCAGTTGCCCCCTCTCGTGGATATGACGCTGCCGATGTTAAAATAGACATTGCCGCCTTGCAGTGAGAAGTCCTCGCTGTGAGGAAACAAAGAATTAATTCATTTTGGAAATCAAATACTTCATTCTTAGATGAAGTTGAAGCAACTAACTTTTAAAAACTATAGAGCCTGAGTACCTACCAATAGAATGAAAACTTGTCCAGTTGCGCTCTCTCGTGGATATGACGCTGCCGATGGGCAAATAAACATTGCCGCCTGGCAGTGAGAAGACGTCGTTGTGAGGAAACAAAGAATTAAGACATTTTGGAAATCAAATACTTCATTCTTATATGAAGTTGAAGCAACTAACTTTTAAAAACTATAGAGCCTGAGTACCTACCAATAGAATGAAAACTTGTCCAGTTGCCCCCTCTCGTGGATATGACGCTGCCGATGGGCAAATAAACATTGCTGCCTTGCAGCAAGAAGACCTCGCCGTGAAAAAACAAAGAATGAATACATTTTGGAAATCAAATACTTCATTCTTATGTGAAGATGACGCAACTGACTTTTAAACACTATAGAGCCTGAGTACCTACCAATAGTATGAAAACTTGTCCAGTTGCCCCCTCTCGTGGATATGATGCTGCCGATGGGCAAATAAATATTGCCGCCTTGCAGTGAGAAGACCTCGCTGTGAGGAATCAAAGAATTAATACATTTTGGAAATCAAATACATAATTCTTAGATGAAGTCGAAGCAACTATCTTGTAGATACTATAGAGCCTAAGTACCTACCAATAGAATGAAAACTTGTCCAGTTGCCCCCTCTCGTGGATATGACGCTGCCGATGAGCAAATAAACATTGCCGCCTTGCAGTGAGAAGACCTCGCTGTGAGGAAACAAAGAATTAAGACATTTTGGAAATCAAATACTTCGTTCTTATATAAAGTTGAAGCAACTAACTTTAAAAAACTTTAGTGCTTGAGTACCTACCAATAGAATGAAAACTTGTCCACTTGCCAGCTCTCGTGGATATGACACTGCCGATGGGCAAATAAACATTGCCGCCTTGCTGCAAGAAGACCTCGCTGTGAAAAAACAAAGAATTAATACATTTTGGAAATCAAATACTTCATTCTTATATGAGGATGAAGCAACTAACTTTTAAAGACTATCGAGCCTGAGTACCTACCAATAGAATGAAAACTTGTCCAGTTGCCCCCTCTCGTGGATATGATGCTTCCGATGGGCAAATAAATATTGCCGCCTTGCAGTGATAAGACCTCGCTGTGAGGAAACAAAGAATTAATACATTATGAAATCAAATACTTCATTCTTATATGACGTTGAAGCAACTAACTTTTAAAAACTGTAGAGCTTGAGTACCTACCAATAGAATGAAAATTTGTCCAGTTGCCCCCTCTCGTGGATGTGACGCTGCCGATGGGCAAATAAACATTGCCGCCTTGCAGTGAGAAGACCATGCTATGAGGAAACAAAGAATTAATACATTTTGGAAATCCAATACTTCATTCTTATATGAAGTTGAAGGAACTAACTTTTAAAAACTGAAGAGCCTGAGTACCTACCAATAGAATGAAAACTTGTCCAGTTCCCCCTCTCGTGGATATGATGCTGCCGATGGGCAAATGAACATTGCCGCCTTGCAGTGAGAGGACCTCGCTGTGAGGAAACACAGAATTAATACATTTTGGAAATCAAATACTTCATTCTTATAAGAAGTTGAAGCAACTAACTTTTAAAAACTATAGAGCTTGAGTACCTACCAATACAATGAAAACTTGTCCATTTGCCAGCTCTCGTGGATATGACACTGCCGATGTGCAAATAAACATTGCCGCCTTGCAGCAAGAAGACCTCGCAGTGAAAAAACAAAGAATGAATACATTTTGGAAATCAAATACTTCATTCTTATATGAAGATGACGCAACTGACTTTTAAACACTATAGAGCCTGAGTACCTACCAATAGAATAAAAACTTCTCCAGTTGCCCCCTCTCGTGGATATGACGCTGCCGATGGGCAAATAAACATTGCTGCCTTGCAGCAAGAAGACCTCGCCGTGAAAAAACAAAGAATGAATACATTTTGGAAATCAAATACTTCATTCTTATATGAAGATGACGCAACTGACTTTTAAACACTATAGAGCCTGAGTACCTACCAATAGAATAAAAACTTGTCCAGTTGCCCCCTCTCGTGGATATGATGCTGCCGATGGGCAAATAAACATTGCCGCCTTGCAGTGAGAAGACCTCGCTGTGAGGAATCAAGGAATTAATACATTTTGGAAATCAAATACATAATTCTTAGATGAAGTTGAAGCAACTAACTTGTAGATACTATAGAGCCTAAGTACCTACCAATAGAATGAAAACTTGTCCAGTTGCCCCCTCTCGTGGATATGACGCTGCCGATGAGCAAATAAACATTGCCGCCTTGCTGTGAGAAGACCTCGCTGTGAGGAAACAAAGAATTAAGACATTTTGGAAATCAAATACTTCGTTCTTATATAAAGTTGAAGCAACTAACTTTAAAAAACTGTAGTGCTTGAGTACCTACCAATAGAATGAAAACTTGTCCAGTTGCCAGCTCTCGTGGAAATGACACTGCCGATGGGCAAATAAACATTGCCGCCTTGCAGTGAGAAGACCTCGCTGTGAGGAAACAAAGAATTAATACATTTTGGAAATCAAATACTTCATTTTTATTTGAAGTTGAAGCATTTAACTTTTAAAAACTGTAGAGCTTGCGTACCTACCAATAGAATGAAAACTTGTCCAGTTGCCCCCTCTCGTGGATATGACGCTGCCGATGGGCAAATAAACATTGCCCCCTTGCAGAGAGAAGACCTCGCTGTGAGGAATCAAAGAATTAATACATTTTGGAAATCAAATACTTAATTCTTATATGAAGTTGAAGCAACAAACTTTTAAAAACTATAGAGCCTGAGTACCTACCAATAGAATGAAAACTTGTCCAGTTGCCCCCTATCGTGGATATGACGCTGCCGATGGGCAAATAAACATTGCCGCCTTGCAGTGAGAAGACCTCGCTGTGAGGAAACAAAAAATTAATACATTTTGGAAGTCAAATACTTCATTCTTATATGAAGTTGAAGCAACTAACTTTTAGAAACTATAGAGCCTGAGTACCTACCAATAGAATGAAAACTTGTCCAGTTGCCCCCTCTCGTGGATATGATGCTGCCGATGGGCAAATAAATATTGCCGCCTTGCAGTGAGAAGACGTCGTTGTGAGGAAACAAAGAATTAATACATTTTGGAAATCAAATACTTCATTCTTATATGAAGTTGAAGCAACTAACTTTTAAAAACTATGGAGCCTGAGTACCTACCAACAGAATGAAAACTTGTCCAGTTGCCCCCTCTCGTGGATATGACGCTGCCGACGGGCAAATAAACATTGCCGCCTTGCAGTGAGAAGACCTCGCTGTGAGGAAACAAAGAATTAATACATTTTGGAAGTCGAATACTTCATTCTTATATGAAGTTGAAGCAACTAACTTTTAAAAACTATAGAGCCTGAGTACCTACCAATAGAATGAAAACTTGTCCAGTTGCCCCCTCTCGTGGAAATGACGCTGCCGATGGGCAAATAAACATTGCCCCCTTGCAGAGAGAAGACCTCGCTGTGAGGAAACAAAGAATTAATACATTTTGGAAATCAAATACTTCATTCTTATATGAAGTTGAAGCAACTAACTTTTAAAAACTATAGAGCCTGAGTACCTACCAATAGAATGAAAACTTGTCCAGTTGCCCCCTCTCATAAATATGACGCTGCCGATGGGCAAATAAACATTGCCCCCTTGCAGAGAGAAGACCTCGCTGTGAGGAATCAAAGAATTAATACATTTTGGAAATCAAATACTTCATTCTTATATGAAGTTGAAGCAACAAACTCTTAAAAACTATAGAGCCTGAGTACCTACCAATAGAATGAAAACTTGTCCAGTTGCCCCCTATCGTGGATATGACGCTGCCGATGGGCAAATAAACATTGCCGCCTTGCAGTGAGAAGACCTCGCTGTGAGGAAACAAAGAATTAATACATTTTGGAAGTCAGATACTTCATTCTTATATGAAGTTGAAGCAACTAAGTTTTAAAAACTATAGAGCCTGAGTACCTACCAATAGAATGAAAACTTGTCCAGTTGCCCCCTATCGTGGATATGACGCTGCCGATGGGCAAATAAACATTGCCGCCTTGCAGTGAGAAGACCTCGCTGTGAGGAAACAAAAAATTAATACATTTTGGAAGTCAAATACTTCATTCTTATATGAAGTTGAAGCAACTAACTTTAAGAAACTATAGAGCCTGAGTACCTGCCAATAGAATGAAAACTTGTCCAGTTGCCCCCTCTCGTGGATATGATGCTGCCGATGGGCAAATAAATATTGCCGCCTTGCAGTGAGAAGACGTCGTTGTGAGGAAACAAAGAATTGATACATTTTGGAAATCAAATACTTCATTCTTATATGAAGTTGAAGCAACTAACTTTTAAAAACTATAGAGCCTGAGTACCTACCAATAGAATGAAAACTTGTCCAGTTGCCCCCTCTCGTGGATATGACGCTGCCGATGGGCAAATAAACATTGCCCCCTTGCAGAGAGAAGACCTCGCTGTGAGGAAAGAAGGAATTAATACATTTTGGAAATCAAATACATCATTCTTATATGAAGTTGAAGCAACTAACTTTTAAAAACTATAGAGCCTGAGTACCTATCAATAGAATGAAAACTTGTCCAGTTGCCCCCTCTCGTGGATATGACCCTGCCGATGAGCAAATAAACATTGCCGCCTTGCAGTGAGAAGACCTCGCTGTGAGGAAACAAAGAATTAAGACATTTTGGAAATCAAATACTTCGTTCTTATATAAAGTTGAAGCAACTAACTTTAAAAAACTGTAGTGCTTGAGTACCTACCAATAGAATGAAAACTTGTCCAGTTGCCAGCTCTCGTGGATATGACACTGCCGATGGGCAAATAAACATTGCCGCCTTGCAGTGAGAAGACCTCGCTGTGAGGAAACAAAGAATTAATACATTTTGGAAATCAAATACTTCATTTTTATTTGAAGTTGAAGCATTTAACTTTTAAAAACTGTAGAGCTTGCGTACCTACCAATAGAATGAAAACTTGTCCAGTTGCCCCCTCTCGTGGATATGACGCTGCCGATGGGCAAATAAACATTGCCCCCTTGCAGAGAGAAGACCTCGCTGTGAGGAAACAAAAAATTAATAGATTTTGGAAGTCAAATACTTCATTCTTATATGAAGTTGAAGCAACTAACTTTTAGAAACTATAGAGCCTGAGTACCTACCAATAGAATGAAAACTTGTCCAGTTGCCCCCTCTCGTGGATATGATGCTGCCGATGGGCAAATAAACATTGCCGCCTTGCAGTGAGAAGACCTCGCTGTGAGGAAACAAAGAATTAATACATTATGAAATCAAATACTTCATTCTTATATGACGTTGAAGCAACTAACTTTTAAAAACTGTAGAGCTTGCGTACCTACCAATAGAATGAAAACTTGTCCAGTTGCCCCCTCTTGTGGATACGACGCTGCCGATGGGCAAATAAACATTGCCGCCTTGCAGTGAGAAGACCTCGCTGTGAGGAATCAAAGAATTAGTACATTTTGGAAATCAAATACTTCATTCTTATATGAAGTTGAAGCAACTAACTTTTCAAAACTATAGAGCCTGAGTACCTACCAATAGAATGCAAACTTGTCCAGTTGCCCCCTCTCGTGGATATGACGCTGCCGATGTGCAAATAAACATTGCCGCCTTGCAGTGAGAAGACCTCGCTGTGAGGAAACAAAGAATTAATACATTTTGGAAATCAAATACCTCATTCTTATATGAAGTTGAAGCAACTAACTTTTAAAAACTGTAGAGCTTGAGTACCTACCAATAGAATGAAAATTTGTCCAGTTGCCCCCTCTCGTGGATGTGACGCTGCCGATGGGCAAATAAACATTGCCGCCTTGCAGTGAGAAGACCATGCTATGAGGAAACAAAGAATTAATACATTTTGGAAATCCAATACTTCATTCTTATATGAAGTTGAAGCAACTAACTTTTAAAAACTGAAGAGCCTGAGTACCTACCAATAGAATGAAAACTTGTCCAGTTCCCCCTCTCGTGGATATGATGCTGCCGATGGGCAAATAAACATTGCCGCCTTGCAGTGAGAGGACCTCGCTGTGAGGAAACACAGAATTAATACATTTTGGAAATCAAATACTTCATTCTTATAAGAAGTTGAAGCAACTAACTTTTAAAAACTATAGAGCTTGAGTACCTACCAATACAATGAAAACTTGTCCATTTGCCAGCTCTCGTGGATATGACACTGCCGATGTGCAAATGAACATTGCCGCCTTGCAGCAAGAAGACCTCGCTGTGAAAAAACAAAGAATGAATACATTTTGGAAATCAAATACTTCATTCTTATATGAAGATGACGCAACTGACTTTTAAACACTATAGAGCCTGAGCACCTACCAATAGAATAAAAACTTGTCCAGTTGCCCCCTCTCGTGGATATGACGCTGCCGATGGGCAAATAAACATTGTTGCCTTGCAGCAAGAAGACCTCGCCGTGAAAAAACAAAGAATGAATACATTTTGGAAATCAAATACTTCATTCTTATATGAAGATGACGCAACTGACTTTTAAACACTATAGAGCCTGAGTACATACCAATAGAATAAAAACTTGTCCAGTTGCCCCCTCTCGTGGATATGATGCTGCCGATGGGCAAATAAACATTGCCGCCTTGCAGTGAGAAGACCTCGCTGTGAGGAATCAAAGAATTAATACATTTTGGAAATCAAATACATAATTCTTAGATGAAGTTGAAGCAACTAACTTGTAGATACTATAGAGCCTAAGTACGTACCAATAGAATGAAAACTTGTCCAGTTGCCCCCTCTCGTGGATATGACGCTGCCGATGAGCAAATAAACATTGCCGCCTTGCAGTGAGAAGACCTCGCTGTGAGGAAACAAAGAATTAAGACATTTTGGAAATCAAATACTTCGTTCTTATTTAAAGTTGAAGCAACTAACTTTAAAAAACTGTAGTGCTTGAGTACCTACCAATAGAATGAAAACTTGTCCAGTTGCCAGCTCTCGTGGAAATGACACTGCCGATGGGCAAATAAACATTGCCGCCTTGCAGTGAGAAGACCTCGCTGTGAGGAAACAAAGAATTAATACATTTTGGAAATCAAATACTTCATTTTTATTTGAAGTTGAAGCATTTAACTTTTAAAAACTGTAGAGCTTGCGTACCTACCAATAGAATGAAAACTTGTCCAGTTGCCCCCTCTCGTGGATATGACGCTGCCGATGGGCAAATAAACATTGCCCCCTTGCAGAGAGAAGACCTCGCTGTGAGGAATCAAAGAATTAATACATTTTGGAAATCAAATACTTAATTCTTATATGAAGTTGAAGCAACAAACTTCTAAAAACTATAGAGCCTGAGTACCTACCAATAGAATGAAAACTTGTCCAGTTGCCCCCTATCGTGGATATGACGCTGCCGATGGGCAAATAAACATTGCCGCCTTGCAGTGAGAAGACCTCGCTGTGAGGAAACAAAAAATTAATACATTTTGGAAGTCAAATACTTCATTCTTATATGAAGTTGAAGCAACTAACTTTTAGAAACTATAGAGCCTGAGTACCTACCAATAGAATGAAAACTTGTCCAGTTGCCCCCTCTCGTGGATATGATGCTGCCGATGGGCAAATAAATATTGCCGCCTTGCAGTGAGAAGACGTCGTTGTGAGGAAACAAAGAATTAATACATTTTGGAAATCAAATACTTCATTCTTATATGAAGTTGAAGCAACTAACTTTTAAAAACTATAGAGCCTGAGTACCTACCAACAGAATGAAAACTTGTCCAGTTGCCCCCTCTCGTGGATATGACGCTGCCGATGGGCAAATAAACATTGCCGCCTTGCAGTGAGAAGACCTCGCTGTGAGGAAACAAAGAATTAATACATTTTGGAAGTCAAATACTTCATTCTTATATGAAGTTGAAGCAACTAACTTTTAAAAACTATAGAGCCTGAGTACCTACCAATAGAATGAAAACTTGTCCAGTTGCCCCCTATCGTGGATATGACGCTGCCGATGGGCAAATAAACATTGCCCCCTTGCAGAGAGAAGACCTCGCTGTGAGGAAACAAAGAATTAATACATTTTGGAAATCAAATACTTCATTCTTATATGAAGTTGAAGCAACTAACTTTTAAAAACTATAGAGCCTGAGTACCTACCAATAGAATGAAAACTTGTCCAGTTGCCCCCTCTCATAAATATGACGCTGCCGATGGGCAAATAAACATTGCCCCCTTGCAGAGAGAAGACCTCGCTGTGAGGAATCAAAGAATTAATACATTTTGGAAATCAAATACTTCATTTTTATATGAAGTTGAAGCAACAAACTTTTAAAAACTATAGAGCCTGAGTACCTACCAATAGAATGAAAACTTGTCCAGTTGCCCCCTATCGTGAATATGACGCTGCCGATGGGCAAATAAACATTGCCGCCTTGCAGTGAGAAGACCTCGCTGTGAGGAAACAAAGAATTAATACATTTTGGAAGTCAAATACTTCATTCTTATATGAAGTTGAAGCAACTAACTTTTAAAAACTATAGAGCCTGAGTACCTACCAATAGAATGAAAACTTGTCCAGTTGCCCCCTATCGTGGATATGACGCTGCCGATGGGCAAATAAACATTGCCGCCTTGCAGTGAGAAGACCTCGCTGTGAGGAAACAAAAAATTAATACATTTTGGAAGTCAAATACTTCATTCTTATATGAAGTTGAAGCAACTAACTTTTAGAAACTATAGAGCCTGAGTACCTGCCAATAGAATGAAAACTTGTCCAGTTGCCCCCTCTCGTGGATATGATGCTGCCGATGGGCAAATAAATATTGCCGCCTTGCAGTGAGAAGACGTCGTTGTGAGGAAACAAAGAATTAATACATTTTGGAAATCAAATACTTCATTCTTATATGAAGTTGAAGCAACTAACTTTTAAAAACTATAGAGCCTGAGTACCTACCAATAGAATGAAAACTTGTCCAGTTGCCCCCTCTCGTGGATATGCCGCTGCCGATGGGCAAATAAACATTGCCCCCTTGCAGAGAGAAGACCTCGCTGTGAGGAAACAAGGAATTAATACATTTTGCAAATCAAATACATCATTCTTATATGAAGTTGAAGCAACTAACTTTTAAAAACTATAGAGCCTGAGTACCTACCAATAGAATGAAAACTTGTCCAGTTGCCCCCTCTCGTGGATATGACCCTGCCGATGAGCAAATAAACATTGCCGCCTTGCAGTGAGAAGACCTCGCTGTGAGGAAACAAAGAATTAAGACATTTTGGAAATCAAATACTTCGTTCTTGTATAAAGTTGAAGCAACTAACTTTAAAAAACTGTAGTGCTTGAGTACCTACCAATAGAATGAAAACTTGTCCACTTGCCAGCTCTCGTGGATATGACACTGCCGATGGGCAAATAAACATTGCCGCCTTGCAGTGAGAAGACCATGCTATGAGGAAACAAAGAATTAATACATTTTGGAAATCCAATACTTCATTCTTATATGAAGTTGAAGCAACTAACTTTTAAAAACTGAAGAGCCTGAGTACCTACCAATAGAATGAAAACTTGTCCAGTTGCCCCCTCTCGTGGATATGACGCTGCCGATGGGCAAATAAACATTGCCCCCTTGCAGAGAGAAGACCTCGCTGTGAGGAATCAAAGAATTAATACATTTTGGAAATCAAATACTTCATTCTTATATGAAGTTGAAGCAACAAACTTTTAAAAACTATAGAGCCTGAGTACCTACCAATAGAATGAAAACTTGTCCAGTTGCCCCCTATCGTGGATATGACGCTGCCGATGGGCAAATAAACATTGCCGCCTTGCAGTGAGAAGACCTCGCTGTGAGGAAACAAAAAATTAATACATTTTGGAAGTCAAATACTTCATTCTTATATGAAGTTGAAGCAACTAACTTTTAGAAACTATAGAGCCTGAGTACCTACCAATAGAATGAAAACTTGTCCAGTTGCCCCCTCTCGTGGATATGATGCTGCCGATGGGCAAATAAATATTGCCGCCTTGCAGTGAGAAGACGTCGTTGTGAGGAAACAAAGAATGAATACATTTTGGAAATCAAATACTTCATTCTTATATGAAGTTGAAGCAACTAACTTTTAAAAACTATAGAGCCTGAGTACCTACCAATAGAATGAAAACTTGTCCAGTTGCCCCCTCTCGTGGATATGACGCTGCCGATGGGCAAATAAACATTGCCGCCTTGCAGTGAGAAGACCTCGCTGTGAGGAAACAAAGAATTAATACATTTTGGAAATCAAATACTTCATTCTTATATGAAGTTGAAGCAACAAACTTTTAAAAACTATAGAGCCTGAGTACCTACCAATAGAATGAAAACTTGTCCAGTTGCCCCCTATCGTGGATATGACGCTGCCGATGGGCAAATAAACATTGCCACCTTGCAGTCTGAAGACCTCGCTGTGAGGAAACAAAAAATTAATACATTTTGGAAGTCAAATACTTCATTCTTATATGAAGTTGAAGCAACTAACTTTAGGAACTATAGAGCCTGAGTACCAACCAATAGAATGAAAACTTGTCCAGTTGCCCCCTCTCGTGGATATGATGCTGCCGATGGGCAAATAAACATTGCCGCCTTGCAGTGAGAAGACCTCGCTGTGAGGAAACAAAAAATTAATACATTTTGGAAATCAAATACTTCATTCTTATATGAATTTGAAGCAACTAACTTTTAAAAACTATAGAGCCTGAGTACCTACCAATAGAATGAAAACTTGTCCAGTTGCCCCCTCTCGTGGATATGACGCTGCCGATGGGCAAATAAACATTGCCGCCTTGCAGTGAGAAGACCTCGCTGTGAGGAAACAAAAAATTAATACATTTTGGAAGTCAAATACTTCATTCTTATATGAAGTTGAAGCAACTAACATTTAGAAACTATAGAGCCTGAGTACCTACCAATAGAATGAAAACTTGTCCAGTTGCCCCCTCTCGTGGATATGATGCTGCCGATGGGCAAATAAACATTGCCGCCTTGCAGTGAGAAGACCTCGCTGTGAGGAAACAAAAAATTAATACATTTTGGAAATCAAATACTTCATTCTTATATGAAGTTGAAGCAACAAACTTTTAAAAACTATAGAGCCTGAGTACCTACCAATAGAATGAAAACTTGTCCAGTTGCCCCCTCTCGTGGATATGACGCTGCCGATGGGCAAATAAACATTGCCGCCTTGCAGTGAGAAGACCTCGCTGTGAGGTAACAAAAAATTAATACATTTTGGAATTCAAATACTTCATTCTTATATGAAGTTTGAGCAACTAACTTTTAGAAACTATAGAGCCTGAGTACCTACCAATAGAATGAAAACTTGTCCAGTTGCCCCCTCTCGTGGATATGATGCTGCCGATGGGCAAATAAATATTGCCGCCTTGCAGTGAGAAGACCTCGCTGTGAGGAATCAAAGAATTAAGACATTTTGGGAATCAAATACTTCGTTCGTATATAAAGTTGAAGCAACTAACTTTAAAAAACTGTAGTGCTTGAGTACCTACCAATAGAATGAAAACATGTCCAGGTTCCAGCTCTCGTGGATATGACACTGCCGATGGGCAAATAAACATTGCCGCCTTGCTGCAAGAAGACCTCGCTGTGAAAAAACAAAGAATTAATACATTTTGGAAATCAAATACTTCATTCTTATATGAGGATGAAGCAACTAACTTTTAAAGACTATCGAGCCTGAGTACCTACCAATAGAATGAAAACTTGTCCAGTTGCCCCCTCTCGTGGATATGACGCTTCCGATGGGCAAATAAATATTGCCGCCTTGCAGTGAGAAGACCTCGCTGTGAGGAAACAAAGAATTAATACATTTTGAAATCAAATACTTCATTCTTATATGACGTTGAAGCAACTAACTTTTAAAAACTGTAGACCTTGCGTACCTACCAATAGAATGAAAACTTGTCCAGTTGCCCCCTCTTGTGGATATTACGCTGCCAATGGGCAAATAAACATTGCCGCCTTGCAGTGAGAAGACCTCGCTGTGAGGAATCAAAGAATTAGTACATTTTGGAAATCAAATACTTCATTCTTATATGAAGTTGAAGCAACTAACTTTTCAAAACTATAGAGCCTGAGTACCTACCAATAGAATGAAAACTTGTCCAGTTGCCCCCTCTCGTGGATATGACGCTGCCGATGGGCAAATAAACATTGCCGCCTTGCAGTGAGAAGACCATGCTATGAGGAAACAAAGAATTAATACATTTTGGAAATCCAATACTTCATTCTTATATGAAGTTGAAGCAACTAACTTTTAAAAACTGTAGAGCTTGAGTACCTACCAATAGAATGAAAATTTGTCCAGTTGCCCCCTCTCGTGGATGTGACGCTGCCGATGGGCAAATAAACATTGCCGCCTTGCAGTGAGAAGACCATGCTATGAGGAAACAAAGAATTAATACATTTTGGAAATCCAATACTTCATTCTTATATGAAGTTGAAGCAACTAACTTTTAAAAACTGAAGAGCCTGAGTACCTACCAATAGAATGAAAACTTGTCCAGTTCCCCCTCTCGTGGATATGATGCTGCCGATGGGCAAATAAATATTGCCGCCTTGCAGTGAGAAGACCTCGCTGTGAGGAAACACAGAATTAATACATTTTGGAAATCAGATACTTCATTCTTATATGAAGATGACGCAACTGACTTTTAAACACTGTAGAGCCTGAGTACCTACCAATAGAATAAAAACTTGTCCAGTTGCCCCCTCTCGTGGATATGACGCTGCCGATGGGCAAATAAACATTGCCGCCTTGCAGTGAGAAGACGTCGCTGTGAGGAACAAAGAATTAATACATTTTGGAAATCAAATACTTCATTCTTATATGAAGTTGAAGCAACTAACTTTTAAAAACTATAGAGCCTGAGTACCTACCAGTAGAATGAAAACTTGTCGAGTTGTCCCCTCTCGTGGATATGACGCTGCCGATGGGCAAATAAACATTGCCGCCTTGCAGCAAGAAGACCTCGCTGTGAAAAAACAAAGAACTAATACATTTTGGAAATCAAATGCTTCATTCGTATATAAAGTTGAAGCAACTAACTTTTAAAAACTAAAGAGCCTGAGTACCTACCAAAAGAATGAAAACTTGTCCATTTGCCCCGTCTCGTGGATATGACGCTTCCGATGGGCAAATAAACATTGCCGCCTTGCAGCAAGAAGACCTCACTGTGAAAAAACAAGGAATTAATACATTTTGGAAATCAAATGCTTCATTCTTATATAAAGTTGAAGCAACTAACTTTTAAAAACTAAAGAGCCTGAATACCTACCAATAGAATGAAAACTTGTCCATTTGCCCCGTCTCGTGGATATGACGCTGCCGATGGGCAAATAAACATTGCCGCCCTGCAGCAAGAAGACCTCGCTGTGAAAAAACAAAGAATTAATACATTTTGGAAATCAAATACTTCATTCTTATATGAATTTGAAGCAACTAACTTTTAAAAACTATAGAGCCTGAGTACCTACCAATAGAATGAAAACTTGTCCAGTTGCCCCCTCTCGTGGATATGACGCTGCCGATGGGCAAATAAACATTGCCGCCTTGCAGTGAGAAGACCTCGCTGTGAGGAAACAAAAAATTAATACAATTTGGAAGTCAAATACTTCATTCTTATATGAAGTTGAAGCAACTAACATTTAGAAACTATAGAGCCTGAGTACCTACCAATAGAATGAAAACTTGTCCAGTTGCCCCCTCTCGTGGATATGATGCTGCCGATGGGCAAATAAACATTGCCGCCTTGCAGTCAGAAGACCTCGCTGTGAGGAAACAAAAAATTAATACATTTTGGAAATCAAATACTTCATTCTTATATGAAGTTGAAGCAACAAACTTTTAAAAACTATAGAGCCTGAGTACCTACCAATAGAATGAAAACTTGTCCAGTTGCCCCCTCTCGTGGATATGACGCTGCCGATGGGCAAATAAACATTGCCGCCTTGCAGTGAGAAGACCTCGCTGTGAGGAAACAAAAAATTAATACATTTTGGAAGTCAAATACTTCATTCTTATATGAAGTTTGAGCAACTAACTTTTAGAAACTATAGAGCCTGAGTACCTACCAATAGAATGAAAACTTGTCCAGTTGCCCCCTCTCGTGGATATGATGCTGCCGATGGGCAAATAAATATTGCCGCCTTGCAGTGAGAAGACCTCGCTGTGAGGAATCAAAGAATTAAGACATTTTGGAAATCAAATACTTCGTTCGTATATAAAGTTGAAGCAACTAACTTTAAAAAACTGTAGTGCTTGAGTACCTACCAATAGAATGAAAACATGTCCAGTTGCCAGCTCTCATGGATATGACACTGCCGATGGGCAAATAAACATTGCCGCCTTGCTGCAAGAAGACCTCGCTGTGAAAAAACAAAGAATTAATACATTTTGGAAATCAAATACTTCATTCTTATATGAGGATGAAGCAACTAACTTTTAAAGACTATCGAGCCTGAGTACCTACCAATAGAATGAAAACTTGTCCAGTTGCCCCCTCTCGTGGATATGACGCTTCCGATGGGCAAATAAATATTGCCGCCTTGCAGTGAGAAGACCTCGCTGTGAGGAAACAAAGAATTAATACATTTTGAAATCAAATACTTCATTCTTATATGACGTTGAAGCAACTAACTTTTAAAAACTGTAGACCTTGCGTACCTACCAATAGAATGAAAACTTGTCCAGTTGCCCCCTCTTGTGGATATTACGCTGCCAATGGGCAAATAAACATTGCCGCCTTGCAGTGAGAAGACCTCGCTGTGAGGAATCAAAGAATTAGTACATTTTGGAAATCAAATACTTCATTCTTATATGAAGTTGAAGCAACTAACTTTTCAAAACTATAGAGCCTGAGTACCTACCAATAGAATGAAAACTTGTCCAGTTGCCCACTCTCGTGGATATGACGCTGCCGATGGGCAAATAAACATTGCCGCCTTGCAGTGAGAAGACCATGCTATGAGGAAACAAAGAATTAATACATTTTGGAAATCCAATACTTCATTCTTATATGAAGTTGAAGCAACTAACTTTTAAAAACTGTAGAGCTTGAGTACCTACCAATAGAATGAAAATTTGTCCAGTTGCCCCCTCTCGTGGATGTGACGCTGCCGATGGGCAAATAAACATTGCCGCCTTGCAGTGAGAAGACCATGCTATGAGGAAACAAAGAATTAATACATTTTGGAAATCCAATACTTCATTCTTATATGAAGTTGAAGCAACTAACTTTTAAAAACTGAAGAGCCTGAGTACCTACCAATAGAATGAAAACTTGTCCAGTTCCCCCTCTCGTGGATATGATGCTGCCGATGGGCAAATAAATATTGCCGCCTTGCAGTGAGAAGACCTCGCTGTGAGGAAACACAGAATTAATACATTTTGGAAATCAGATACTTCATTCTTATATGAAGATGACGCAACTGACTTTTAAACACTGTAGAGCCTGAGTACCTACCAATAGAATAAAAACTTGTCCAGTTGCCCCCTCTCGTGGATATGACGCTGCCGATGGGCAAATAAACATTGCCGCCTTGCAGTGAGAAGACGTCGCTGTGAGGAACAAAGAATTAATACATTTTGGAAATCAAATACTTCATTCTTATATGAAGTTGAAGCAACTAACTTTTAAAAACTATAGAGCCTGAGTACCTACCAGTAGAATGAAAACTTGTCGAGTTGTCCCCTCTCGTGGATATGACGCTGCCGATGGGCAAATAAACATTGCCGCCTTGCAGCAAGAAGACCTCGCTGTGAAAAAACAAAGAACTAATACATTTTGGAAATCAAATGCTTCATTCGTATATAAAGTTGAAGCAACTAACTTTTAAAAACTAAAGAGCCTGAGTACCTACCAATAGAATGAAAACTTGTCCATTTGCCCCGTCTCGTGGATATGACGCTTCCGATGGGCAAATAAACATTGCCGCCTTGCAGCAAGAAGACCTCACTGTGAAAAAACAAGGAATTAATACATTTTGGAAATCAAATGCTTCATTCTTATATAAAGTTGAAGCAACTAACTTTTAAAAACTAAAGAGCCTGAATACCTACCAATAGAATGAAAACTTGTCCATTTGCCCCGTCTCGTGGATATGACGCTGCCGATGGGCAAATAAACATTGCCGCCCTGCAGCAAGAAGACCTCGCTGTGAAAAAACAAAGAATTAATACATTTTGGAAATCAAATGCTTCATTCGTATATAAAGTTGAAGCAACTAACTTTTAAAAACTATAGAGCCTGAGTACCTACCAATAGTTTAAAAACTTGTCCAGTTGCCCCGTCTCGTGGATATGACGCTGCCGATGGGCAAATAAACATTGCCGCCTTGCAGTGAGAAGACCTTGCTGTGAGGAACAAAGAATTAATACATTTTGGAAATCAAAAAGTTCATTATTATATGAAGTTGAAGCAACTAACTTTTAAAAACTATAGATCCTGAGTACCTACCAAAAGAATGAAAACTTGTCCAGTTGCCCCCTCTCGTGGATATGACGCTGCCGATGTGCAGATAAACATTGCCGCCTTGCAGTGAGAAGACCTCGCTGTGAGGAAACAAATAATTAATTCATTTTGGAAATCAAATACTTCATTCTTATATGAAGTTGAAGCAACTAACTTTTAAAAACTATAGAGCCTGAGTACCTACCAATCGAATGAAAACTTGTCCAGTTGTCCCCTCTCGTGGATATGACGCTGCCGATGGGCAAATAAACATTGCCGCCTTGCAGTGAGAAGACTTCGCTGTGAGGAAACAAAGAATTAATACGTTTTGGAAATCAAATAATTCATTCTTATATGAAGTTGAAGCAACTTATTTTTAAATACTATAGAGCCTGAGTACCTACCAATAGAATGAAAACTTGTCGAGTTGCCCTCTCTCGTGGATATGACGCTGCCGATGGGCTAATAAACATTGCCGCCTTGCAGTGAGAAAATCTCGCTGTGAGGAAACAAAGAATTAATACATTTTGGAAATCAAATACTTCATTCTTATATGAAGTTGAAGCAACTAACTTTTATAAACTATAAAGCCTGAGTACCTACCAATAGAATGAAAACTTGTCCAGTTGCCCCCTCTCGTGGATATGACGCTGCCGATGGGCAAATAAACATTTCCGCCTTGCAGTGAGAAGACCTCGCTGTGAGGAAACACAGAATTAATACATTTTGGAAATCAAATACTTCATTCTTATATGAAGTTGAAGCAACTAACTTTTAAAAACTATAGAGCCTGGGTACCTACCAATAGAATGAAAACTTGCCCAGTTGCCCCCTCTCGTGGATATGACGCTGCCGATGGGCAAATAAACATTGCCGCCTTGCAGTGAGAAGACCATGCTATGAGGAAACAAAGAATTAATACATTTTGGAAATCCAATACTTCATTCTTAAATGATGTTGAAGCAACTAACTTTTAAAAACTGAAGAGCCTGAGTACCTACCAATAGAATGAAAACTTGTCCAGTTCCCCCTCTCGTGGATATGATGCTGCCGATGGGCAAATGAACATTGCCGCCTTGCAGTGAGAGGACCTCGCTGTGAGGAAACACAGAATTAATACATTTTGGAAATCAAATACTTCATTCTAATATGAAGTTGAAGCAACTAACTTTTAAAAACTATAGAGCCTGGGTACCTACCAATAGAATGAAAACTTGCCCAGTTGCCCCCTCTCGTGGATATGACGCTGCCGATCGGCAAATAAACATTGCCGCCTTGCAGCGAGAAAACCATGCTATGAGGAAACAAAGAATTAATACATTTTGGAAATCAAATACTTCATTCTTATACGAAGTTGAAGCAACTAACTTTTAAAAACTATAGAGCCTGGGTACCTACCAATAGAATGAAAACTTGTCCAGTTGCCCCCTCTCGTTGACATGACGCTGCCGATCGGAAAATAAACATTGCCGCCTTGCAGTGAGAAGACCATGCTACGAAGAAACAAAGAATTAATACATTTTGGAAATCAATTACTTCAATTTTATATGATGATGAAGCAACTAACTTTTAAAAACTGAAGAGCCTGAGTACCTACCAATAGAATGAAAACTTGTCCAGTTGCCCCCTCTCGTGGATATGACGCTGCCGATGGGAAAGTAGACATTGCCGCCTTGCAGTGAGAAGACCTCGCTGTGAGGAAACAAAGAATTAATACATTTTGGAAATCTAATACTTCATTTATATACGAAGGTAAAGCAAGTAAATTGTGAAATCTATAAAACCTGAGTACCTACCAATAGATTGAAAACTTGTCCAGTTGTCCTCTCTCATCGATACGACGCTGCCGATGGGCAAATAAACATTGCCGCCTTGCAGTGAGAAGATCTCGCTGTGAGGAATCAAAGAATTAATACATTTTGGAAATCAAATACTTCATTCTTATATGAAGTTAAAGCAACTAACTTTTAAAAACTGAAGAGCCTGAGTACCTACCAACAGAATGAAAACTTGTCCAGTTGCCCCCTCTCGTGGATATGACGCTGCCAATGGGCAAATAAACATTGCCGCCTTGCAGTGAGAAGATCTCGCTGTGAGGAATCAAAGAATTAATACATTTTGGAAATCAAATACTTCATTCTTATATGAAGTTAAAGCAACTAACTTTTAAAAACTATAGAACCCGAGTACCTACCAACAGAATGAAAACTTGTCCAGTTGCCCCCTCTCGTGGATATGACGCTGCCGATGGGCAAATAAACATTGTCGCCTTGCAGCAAGAAGACCTCGCTGTGAAAAAACAAAGAATTAATACATTTTGGAAATCAAATACTTCATACTTATATGAAGCTGAAGCAACTAACTTTTAAAAACTATAGAGCCTGAGTACCTACGAATAGAATGAAATCTTGTCCAGTTGCCCCCTCTCGTGGATATGTCACTGCCGATGGGCAAATAAAAATTGCCGCCTTGCATCAAGAAGACCTTGCTGTGAGGAAACAGAGAAATAATACATTTTGGAAATCAAATACTTCATTCTTATATGAAGTTGAAACAACTAACTTTTAAAAACTATAGAGCCTGAGTACCTACCAATAGAATGAAAACTTGTCCAGTTGCCCCCTCTCGTGGATATGACGCTGCCGATCGGCAAATACACATTGCCACCTTGCAGCGAGAAACCATGCTATGAGAAAACAAAGAATAAATACATTTTGGAAATCAAATACTTCATTCTTATATGAAGTTGAAGCAACTAACTTTTAAAAACTATAGACCCTAGGTACCTACCAATAGAATGAAAACTTGTCCAGTTGCCCCCTCTCGCGGATATGACGCTGCCGATCGGCAAATAAACATTGCCGCCTTGCAGTGAGAAGACCATGCTATGAGGAAACAAAGAATTAATACATTTTGGAAATCCAATACTTCATTCTTATATGAAGTTGAAGCAACTAACTTTTAAAAACTGAAGAGCCTGAGTACCTACCAATAGAATGAAAACTTGTCCAGTTCCCCCTCTCGTGGATATGATGCTGCCGATGGGCAAATAAACATTGCCGCCTTGCAGTGAGATGACCTCGCTGTGAGGAAACAAAGAATTAAAACATTTTGGAAATCAAATACTTCATTCTTATATGAAGTTGAAGCAACTAACTTTTAAAAACTATAGAGCTTGAGTACCTACCAATACAATGAAAACTTGTCCATTTGCCAGCTCTCGTGGATATGACACTGCCGATGTGCAAATAAACATTGCCGCCTTGCAGCAAGAAGACCTCGCTGTGAAAAAACAAAGAATGAATACATTTTGGAAATCAAATACTTCATTCTTATATGAAGATGACGCAACTGACTTTTAAACACTATAGAGCCTGAGTACCTACCAATAGAATAAAAACTTGTCCAGTTGCCCCCTCTCGTGGATATGACGCTGCCGATGGGCAAATAAACATTGCCGCCTTGCAGTGAGAAGACCTCGCTGTGAGGAACAAAGAATTAATACATTTTGGAAATCAAATACTTCATTCTTATATGAAGTTGAAGCAACTAACTTTTAAAAACTATAGAGCCTGAGTACCTACCAGTAGAATGAAAACTTGTCGAGTTGTCCCCTCTCGTGGATATGACGCTGCCGATGGGCAAATAAACATTGCCGCCTTGCAGCAAGAAGACCTCGCTGTGAAAAAACAAAGAATTAATACATTTTGGAAATCAAATGCTTCATTCGTATATAAAGTTGAAGCAACTAACTTTTAAAAACTAAAGAGCCTGAGTACCTACCAATAGAATGAAAACTTGTCCATTTGCCCCGTCTCGTGGATATGACCCTGCCGATGGGCAAATAAACATTGCCGCCTTGCAGCAAGAAGACCTCACTGTGAAAAAACAAGGAATTAATACATTTTGGAAATCAAATGCTTCATTCTTATATAAAGTTGAAGCAACTAACTTTTAAAAACTAAAGAGCCTGAGTACCTACCAATAGAATGAAAACTTGTCCATTTGCCCCGTCTCGTGGATATGACGCTGCCGATGGGCAAATAAACATTGCCGCCTTGCAGCAAGAAGACCTCGCTGTGAAAAAACAAAGAATTAATGCATTTTTGGAAATCAAATGCTTCATTCGTATATAAAGTTGAAGCAACTAACTTTTAAAAACTATAGAGCCTGAGTACCTACCAATAGTTTAAAAACTTGTCCAGTTGCCCCGTCTCGTGGATATGACGCTGCCGATGGGCAAATAAACATTGCCGCCTTGCAGTGAGAAGACCTTGCTGTGAGGAACAAAGAATTAATACATTTTGGAAATCAAAAAGTTCATTCTTATATGAAGTTGAAGCTACTAACTTTTAAAAACTATAGATCCTGAGTACCTACCAAAAGAATGAAAACTTGTCCAGTTGCCCCCTCTCGTGGATATGACGCTGCCGATGTGCAGATAAACATTGCCGCCTTGCAGTGAGAAGACCTCACTGTGAGGAAACAAATAATTAATTCATTTTGGAAATCAAATACTTCATTCTTATATGAAGTTGAAGCAACTAACTTTTAAAAACTATAGAGCCTGAGTGCCTACCAATCGAATGAAAACTTGTCCAGTTGTCCCCTCTCGTGGATATGACGCTGCCGATGGGCAAATAAACATTGCCGCCTTGCAGTGAGAAGACTTCGCTGTGAGGAAACAAAGAATTAATACGTTTTGGAAATCAAATACTTCATTCTTATATGAAGTTGAAGCAACTAACTTTTAAAAACTGAAGAGCCTGAGTACCTACCAATAGAATGAAAACTTGTCCAGTTCCCCCTCTCGTGGATATGATGCTGCCGATGGGCAAATAAACATTGCCGCCTTGCAGTGAGAGGACCTCGCTGTGTGGAAACACAGAATTAATACATTTTGGAAATCAAATACTTCATTCTTATATGAAGTTGAAGCAACTAACTTTTAAAAACTATAGAGCCTGGGTACCTACCAATAGAATGAAAACTTGCCCAGTTGCCCCCTCTCGTGGATATGACGCTGCCGATCGGCAAATAAACATTGCCGCCTTGCAGCGAGAAAACCATGCTATGAGGAAACAAAGAATTAATACATTTTGGAAATCAAATATTTCATTCTTATACGAAGTTGAAGCAACTAACTTTTAAAAACTATAGAGCCTGGGTACCTACCAATAGAATGAAAACTTGTCCAGTTGCCCCCTCTCGTGGATATGACGCTGCCGATGGGCAAATAAACATTGCCGCCTTGCAGCAACAAGACCTCGCTGTGAAAAAACAAAGAATTAATACATTTTGGAAATCAAATACTTCATACTTATATGAAGCTGAAGCAACTAACTTTTAAAAACTATAGAGCCTGAGTACCTACCAATAGAATGAAATCTTGTCCAGTTGCCCCCTCTCGTGGATATGTCGCTGCCGATGGGCAAATAAACATTGCCGCCTTGCATCAAGAAGACCTCGCTGTGAGGAAACAGAGAAATAATACATTTTGGAAATCAAATACTTCATTCTTATATGAAGTTGAAGCAACTAACTTTTAAAAACTATAGAGCCTGAGTACCTACCAATAGAATGAAAACTTGTCCAGTTTCCCCCTCTCGTGGATATGACGCTGCCGATCGGCAAATACACATTGCCACCTTGCAGCGAGAAACCATGCTATGAGAAAACAAAGAATAAATACATTTTGGAAATCAAATACTTCATTCTTATATGAAGTTGAAGCAACTAACTTTTAAAAACTATAGACCATAGGTACCTACCAATAAAATGAAAACTAGTCCAGTTGCCCCCTCTCGCGGATATGACGCTGCCGATCGGCAAATAAACATTGCCGCCTTGCAGTGAGAAGACCATGCTATGAGGAAACAAAGAATTAATACATTTTGGAAATCAAATGCTTCATTCTTATATAAAGTTGAAGCAACTAACTTTTAAAAACTATAGGGCCTGAGTACCTACCAATAGAATGAAAACTTGTCCAGTTGCCCCCTCTCGTGGGTATGACGCTGCCGATGGGCAAATAAACATTGCCGCCTTGTAGCAAGAAGACCTCGCTGTAAAAAAAAAACGAATTTATACATTTTGGAAATCAAATGCTTCTTTCTTATATAAAGTTGAAGCAACTAACTTTTGAAAACTATAGAGCCTGAGTACCTACCAATAGAATGAAAACTTGTCCAGTTGCCCCGTCTCGTGGATATGACGCTGCCGATGGGCAAATAAACATTGCCGCCTTGCAGTGAGAAGACCTCGCTGTGAGGAAACATAGAATTAATACATTTTGGAAATCAAAAACTTCAATTTTATATGAAGTTGAAGCAACTAACTTTTAAATACTATAGAGCCTTGGTACCTACCAATAGAATGAAAACTTGTCCAGTTGCCCCCTCTCGTGGATATGACGCTGCCGATGGGCAAATAAACATTGCCGGCTTGCAGTGAGAAGACCCCGCTGTGAGGAAACAAACAATTAATACATTTTAAAATCAAATACTTCATTCTTAAATGAAGTTGAAGCAACTAACTTTTAAAAACTATAGAGCCTGAGTACCTACCAATAGAATGTATACTTGTCCAGTTGCCCCGTCTCGTGGATATGACGCTGCCGATGGGCAAATAAACATTGCCGCCTTGCAGCAAGTAGACCTCACTGTGAAAAAACAAGGATTTAATACATTTTGAAAATCAAATGCTTCATTCTTATATAAAGTTGAAGCAACTAACTTTTAAAAACTATAGAGCCTGAGTACCTACCTTAGAATGAAAACTTGTCCAGTTGCCCCGTCTCGTGGATATGACGCTGCCGATGGGCAAATAAACATTGCCGCCTTGCAGTGAGAAGACCTCGCTGTGAGGAGCAAAGAACTAATACATTTTGGAAATCAAATACTTCATTCTTATATGAAGTTGAAGCAACTAACTTTTAAAAACTATAGAGCCTGAGTACCTACCAATAGAATGTAAACTTGTCCAGTTGCCCCGTCTCGTGCATATGACACTGCTGATGGGCAAATAAACATTGCCGCCTTGCAGCAAGAGGACCTCGCTGTGTGAAAACAAAGAATTAATACATTTTGGAAAGCAAATGTTTCATTCTTATATAACGTTGAAGCTACTAACTTTTAAAAACTATAGAGCCTGAGTACCTACCAATAGAATGAATACTTGTCCAGTTGCCCCCTCTCGTGGATATGACGCTGCCGATGGGAAAATAGACATTGCCGCCTTGCAGTGAGAAGACCTGGCTGTGAGGAAACAAAGAATTAATACATTTTGGAAATCAAATACTTCATTCTAATATGAAGTTGAAGCAACTAACTTTTAAAATCTATAGAGCCTGAGTACCTACCAATAGAATGAAAACTTGTCCAGTTGCCCCATCTCGTTGATATGATGCTGCCGATGGGCACATAAACATTGCTGCCTTGCAGCAAGAAGACCTCGCTGTGAGGAAACAAAGAATTAATACATTTTGGAAATCAAATACATCATTCTTATATGAAGTTGAAGCAACTAACTTTTAAAAACTATAGGGCCTGAGTACCTACCAATAGAATGAAAACTTGTCCAGTTGCCCCCTCTCGTGGATATGACGCTGCCGATGGGCAAATAAACATTGCCGCCTTGCAGCAAGAAGACCTCGCTGTAAAAAAAAAACGAATTAATACATTTTGGAAACCAAATGCTTCTTTCTTATATAAAGTTGAAGCAACTAACTTTTGAAAACTATAGAACCTGAGTACCTACCAATAGAATGAAAACTTGTCCAGTTGCCCCGTCTCGTGGATATGACGCTGCCGATGGGCAAATAAACATTGCCGCCTTGCAGTGAGAAGACCTCGCTGTGAGGAAACATAGAATTAATACATTTTGGAAATCAAAAACTTCAATCTTATATGAAGTTGAAGCAACTAACTTTTAAATAGTATAGAGCCTTGGTACCTACCAATAGAATGAAAACTTGTCCAGTTGCCCCCTCTCGTGGATATGACGCTGCCGATGGGCAAATAAACATTGCCGGCTTGCAGTGAGAAGACCCCGCTGTGAGGAAACAAACAATTAATACATTTTAAAATCAAATACTTCATTCTTAAATGAAGTTGAAGCAACTAACTTTTAAAAAATATAGAGCCTGAGTACCTACCAATAGAATGTATACTTGTCCAGTTGCCCCGTCTCGTGGATATGACGCTGCCGATGGGCAAATAAACATTGCCGCCTTGCAGCAAGTAGACCTCGCTGTGAAAAAACAAAGATTTAATACATTTCGAAAATCAAATGCTTCATTCTTATATAAAGTTGAAGCAACTAACTTTTAAAAACTATAGAGCCTGAGTACCTACCTTAGAATGAAAACTTGTCCAGTTGCACCGTCTCGTGGATATGACGCTGCCGATGCGCAAATAAACATTGCCGCCTTGCAGTGAGAAGACCTCGCTGTGAGGAGCAAAGAACTAATACATTTTGGAAATCAAATACTTCATTCTTATATGAAGTTGAAGCAACTAACTTTTAAAAACTATAGAGCCTGAGTACCTACCAATAGAATGTAAACTTGTCCAGTTGCCCCGTCTCCTGGATATGACGCGGCCGATGGGCAAATAAACATTGCCGCCTTGCAGCAAGAAGACCTCGCTGTGAAAAAACAAAGAATTAATACATTTTGGAAATCAAATGCTCATTCTTATATTAAGTTGAAGCAACTGACTTTTAAAAACTATAGAGCCTGAGTACCTACCAATAGAATGTAAACTTGTCCAGTTGCCCCGTCTCGTGGATATGACACTGCTGATGGACAAATAAACATTGCCGCCTTGCAGCAAGAAGACCTCGCTGTGAAAAATCAAAGAACTAATACATTTTGGAAATCAAATACTTCATTCTTATATGAAGTTTAAGCAACTAACTTTTAAAAACTATAGAGCCTGAGTACCTACCAATAGAATGTAAACTTGTCCAGTTGCCCCGTCTCGTGGATATGACACTGCTGATGGACAAATAAACATTGCCGCCTTGCAGCAAGAAGACCTCGCTGTGAAAAATCAAAGAACTAATACATTTTGGAAATCAAATACTTCATTCTTATATGAAGTTTAAGCAACTAACTTTTAAAAACTATAGAGCCTGGGTACCTACCAATAGAATGAAATCTTGTCCAGTTGCCCCCTCTCGTGGATATGACGCTGCCGATGGGCAAATAGACATTGCCGCCTTGCAGCAAGAAGGCCTCGCTGTGAGGAAACAAAGAATTAATACATTTTGGAAATCAAATACTTCATTCTTATATGAAGTTGAAGCAACTAACGTTTAAAAACTAAAGAGCCTGGGTACCTACGAATAGAATGAAAACTTGTCCAGTTGCCCCCTCTCGTGGATATGGCGCTGCCGATCGGCAAATAAACATTGCCACCTTGCAGCGAGAAAACCATGCTATGAGGAAACAAAGAATTAATACATTTTGGAAATCAAATACTTAAATCTTATGTGAAGTTGGAGCAACTAACTTTTAAAAACTATAGAGCCTGAGTACCTACCAATCGAATGAAAACTTGTCCAGTTGCCCCTCTTACTTATATGACGCTGCCGATGGGCAAATTAACATTGCCGCCTTGCAGTGAGAAGACCTTGCTCTGAGGAAACAAAGAATTAATACATTTTGGAAATCAAATACTTAATTCTTAGATGAAGTTGAAGCAACTAACTTTTAAAAACTATAGAGCCTGAGTACCTACCAATCGAATGAAAACTTGTCCAGTTGCCCCCTCTCGTGGATATGACGCTGCCGATCGGCAAATAAACATTGCCACCTTGCAGCGAGAAAACCATGCTATGAGGAAACAAAGAATTAATACATTTTGGAAATCAAATACTTCAATCTTATGTGAAGTTGGAGCAACTAACTTTTAAAAACTGTAGAGCCTGAGTACCTACCAATAGAATGAAAACTTGTCCAGTTGCCCCCTCTCGTGGATATGACGCTGCCGATGGGCAAATAGACATTGCCGCCTTGCAGCAAGAAGGCCTCGCTGTGAGGAAACAAAGAATTAATACATTTTGGAAATCAAATACTTCATTCTTATATGAAGTTGAAGCAACTAACGTTTAAAAACTAAAGAGCCTGGGTACCTACGAATAGAATGAAAACTTGTCCAGTTGCCCCTCTCGTGGATATGGCGCTGCCGATCGGCAAATAAACATTGCCACCTTGCAGCGAGAAAACCATGCTATGAGGAAACAAAGAATTAATACATTTTGGAAATCAAAAACTTCAATCTTATGTGAAGTTGGAGCAACTAACTTTTAAAAACTATAGAGCCTGAGTACCTACCAATAGAATGAAAACTTGTCCAGTTGCCCCCTCTCGTGGATATGACGCTGCCGATGGGCAAATAAACATTGCCGCCTTGCGGTGAGTAGACCTCGCTGTGAGGAAAAAAAAAAAATTAATGCATTTTGGAAATCAAATTCTTCATTGTTATATGAAGTTGAAGCAACAAACTTTTAAAAACTATAGAGCCTGAGTACCTACCAATAGAATGAAAACTTGTCCAGTTGCCCCCTCTCGTGGATATGACGCTGCCGATGGGCAAATAAATATTGCCGCCTTGCAGCAAGAAGACCTCGCTGTGAAAAAACAAAGAATTAATACATTTTGGAAATCAAATACTTCATTCTTATATGATGTTGGAACAACTAACTTTTAAAAACTATAGAGCCTGAGTACCTACCAATAGAATGAAATCTTGTCCAGTTGCCCCCTCTCGTGGATATGACGCTGCCGATGGGCAAATAGACATTGCCGCCTTGCAGTGAGAAGACCCCGTTGTGAGGAAACAAAGAATTAATACATTTCAAAATCAAATACTGCATTCTTATATGAAGTTGATGCAACTAACTTTTAAAAAATATAGTGCCTGAGTACCTACCAATAGAATGAAAACTTGTCCAGTTGCCCACTCTCGTGGATAAGACACTGCCGATGGGCAAATAAACATTGCCGCCTTGCAGTGAGAAGACCTCGCTGTGAGAAATCAAAGAATTAATACATTTTGGAAATCAAATACTTCTATCTTATATGAAGTTGAAGCAACTAACTTTTATAAACTATAGAGCCTGAGTACCTACCAATAGAATGAAAACTTGTCCAGTGGCCCCCTCTCGTGGATATGACGCTGCCGATGGGCAAATAAACATTGCCGCCTTGCAGCAAGAAGACCTCGCTGTGAAAAAACAAAGAATTAATACATATTGGAAATCAAATGCTTCATTCTTATATAAAGTTAAAGCAACTAACTTTTAAAAGCTATAGAGCTTGAGTACCTACCAATAGAATGAAAATTTTCCAGTTGTCCCGTCTCGTGGATATGACACTGCCGATGGGCAAATAAACATTGCCGCCTTGCAGTGAGAACACCTCGCTATGAGGAACAAAGAAATAATACATTTTGGAAATCAAATACTTCATTCTTATATGAAGTTGAAGCAACTAACTTTTAAAAATTATAGAGACTGAGTACCTACCAATAGATGGTATACTTGTCCAGTTGCCCCGTCTCGTGGATATGACGCTGCCGATGGGCATATAAACATTGCCGCCTTGGAGCAAGAAGACCTCGCCGTGAAAAAACAAAGAAATAATACATTTTGGAAATCAAATGCTTCATTCTAATATAAAGTTGAAGCAACTAACATTTAAAAACTATAGAGCCTGAGTACCTACCATTAGAATGAAAACCTTTCCAGTTGCGCCCTCTCGTGGATTTGACGCTGCCGATGGGCAAATAAACATTGCCGCCTTGCAGCGAGAAGACCATGCTATAAGGAAACATAGAATTAAAACGTTTTGGAAATCAAATACTTCATTCTTATATGATGTTGAAGCAACTAACTTTTAAAAACCATAGGGCCTGAGTATCTACCAATAGAATGAAAACTTGTCCAGTTGCCCCCTCTCGAGGATATGACGCTGCCGATGGGCAAATAAACATTGCCGCCTTGCAGTGAGAAGACGTCGCTGTGAGGAAACAAAGAATTAATACATTTTGGAAATCAAATACTTCATTCTTATATGAAGTTGAAGCAACTAACTTTTAAAAACTATAGAGCCTGAGTACCTACCAATCGAATGAAAACTTGTCCAGTTGCCCCCTCTCGTGGATATGACGCTGCCGATGGGCAAATAAACATTGCCGCCTTGCAGTGAGAAGACCCCGCTGTGAGGAAACAAAGAATTAATACATTTTAAAATCAAATACTTCATTCTTATATGAAGTTAAAGCAACTAACTTATAAAAACTATAGTGCCTGAGTACCTATCAATAGAATGAAAACTTGTCCAGTTGCCCCCTCTCGTGGATATGACGCTGCCGATGGGCTAATAAACATTGCCGACTTGCAGTGACAAGACCTCGCTGTGAGGAATCAAAGAATTAATACATTTTGGAAATCAAATACTTCATTCTTATATGATGATGAAGCAACTAACTTTTAAAAACTATAGAGCATGAGTACCTACCAATAGAATGAAAACTTGTCCAGTTGCCCCCTCTCGTGGATATGAAGCTGCCGATGGGCAAATAAACATTGCCGCCTTGCAGTGAGAAGACCTCGCTGTGAGGAAACAAAGAATTAATACATTTTGGAAATCATAGACTTCATTCTCATATGAAGTTGAAGCAACTAACTTTTAAAAACTGTAGAGCCTGAGTACCTACCAATAGAATGAAAACTTGTCCAGTTGCCCCCTCTCGTGGATATGACGCTGCCGATGGGCAAATAAACATTGCCGCCTTGCAGCAAGAAGACGTCGCTGTGAGGAAACAAAGAATTAATAGATTTTGGAAATCAAATACTTCATTCTTATATGAAGTTGAAGCAACTAATTTTTAAAAACTTTAGAGCCTGGGTACCTACCAATAGAATGAGTACTTGTCCAATTGCCCCGTCTCGTGGATATGACACTGCAGATCGGCAAATAAACATTGCCGCCTTGCAGCGAGAAGACCATGCTATGAGGAAACAAAGAATTAATACATTTTGGAAATCAAATACTTCATTCTTATATGAAGTTGAAGCAACTAACTTTTAAAAACTGAAGAGCCTGAGTACCTACCAATAGAATGAAAACTTGTCCAGTTGCTCCCTCTCGTGGATATGACGCTGCCGATGGGAAAATAGACATTGCCGCCTTGCAGAGAGAAGAACTGGCTGTGAGGAAACAAAGAATTAATACATTTTGGAAATCAAATACTTCATTCTTATATGAAGTTGAAGCAACTAACTTTTAAAAACTATAGAGCCTGAGTACCTACCAATAGAATGAAAACTTGTCCAGTTGCCCCCTCTCGTGGATATAACGCTGCCGATGTGCAAATATATATTGCCGCTTTGCAGCAAGAAGACCTCGCTGTGAAAAAACAACGAATTAATACATTTTGGAAATCAAATGCTTCTTTCTTATATAAAGTTGAAGCAACTAACTTTTAAAAACTATAGAGCCTGAGTACCTACCAATAGAATGAAAACTTTTCCAGTTGTCCCGTCTCGTGTATATGATGCTGCCGATGGGCAAATAAACATTGCCGCCTCGCAGTGAGAAGACCTCGCTATGAGGAACAAAGGACTAATACATTTTGGAAATCAAATACTTCATTCTTATATGAAGTTGAAGCAACTAACTTTTAAAAATTATAGAAACTGAGTACCTACCAATAGAATGTATACTTGTCCAGTTGCCCCGTCTCGTGGATATGTCGCTGCCGATGGGCATATAAACATTGCCGCCTTGGAGCAAGAAGACCTGGCCGTGAAAAAACAAAGAAATAATACATTTTGGAAATTAAATGCTTCATTCTTATATAAAGTTGAAGCAACTAACATTTAAATGCTATAGAGCCTGAGTACCTACCAATCGAATGAAAACTTGTCCAGTTGCGCTCTCTCGTGGATTTGACGCTGCCGATGGGCAAATAAACGTTGCCGCCTTGCAGTGAGAAGACCTCGCTGTGAGGAACAAAGAGTTAATACATTTTGGAAATCAAATACTTCATTCTTATATGAAGTTGAAGCAACTAACTTTTAAAACCTATAGAGCCTGAGTACCTACCAATAGAATGAAAACTTGTCCAGTTGCCCTTTCTCGTAGATATGACGCTGCCTATGGGCAAATAAACATTGCCGCCTTGCAGTGAGAAGACCTCGCTGTGAGGAAACAAAGAATTAATACCTTTTGGAAATCAAATACTTCATTCTTATTTGAAGTTTATGCAACTAACTTTTAAATACTATAGAGCCTGAGAACCTACCAATAGAATGTATACTTGTCCAGTTGCCCCGTCTCGTGGATATGACGCTGCCGATGGGCATATAAACATTGCCGCCTTGCAGCAAGAAGACCTTGCCGTGAAAAAACTAAGAAATAATACATTTTGGAAATCAAATGCTTCATTTTTATTTGAAGTTTATGCAAGTAACTTTTAAATACTATAGAGCCTGAGAACCTACCAATAGAATGTATACTTGTCCAGTTGCCCCGTCTCGTGGATATGACGCTGCCGATGGGCATATAAACATTGCCGCCTTGGAGCAAGAAGACCTCGCCGTGAAAAAACAAAGAAATAATACATTTTGGAAATTAAATGCTTCATTCTTATATAAAGTTGAAGCAACTAACATTTAAAAGCTATAGAGCCTGAGTACCTACCAATCGAATGAAAACTTGTCCAGTTGCGCTCTCTCGTGGATTTGACGCTGCCGATGGGCAAATAAACGTTGCCGCCTTGCAGTGAGAAGACCTCGCTGTGAGGAACAAAGAGTTAATACATTTTGGAAATCAAATACTTCATTCTTATATGAAGTTGAAGCAACTAACTTTTAAAACCTATAGAGCCTGAGTACCTACCAATAGAATGAAAACTTGTCCAGTTGCCCCCACTCGTGGATATGACGCTGCCGATGGGCATATAAACATTGCCGCCTTGCAGCAAGAAGACCTCGCCGTGAAAAAACAAAGAAATAATACATTTTGGAAATCAAATGCTTGATTCTTATTTGAAGTTTATGCAACTAACTTTTAAATACTATAGAGCCTGAGAACCTACCAATAGAATGTATACTTGTCCAGTTGCCCCGTCTCGTGGATATGACGCTGCCGATGGGCATATAAACATTGCCGCCTTGCAGCAAGAAGACCTCGCCGTGAAAAAACAAAGAAATAATACATTTTGGAAATCAAATACTTCATTCTTATTTGAAGTTTATGCAACTAACTTTTAAATACTATAGAGCCTGAGAACCTACCAATAGAATGTATACTTGTCCAGTTGCCCCGTCTCGTGGATATGACGCTGCCGATGGGCATATAAACATTGCCGCCTTGCAGCAAGAAGACCTCGCCGTGAAAAAACAAAGAAATAATACATTTTGGAAATCAAATACTTCATTCTTATTTGAAGTTTATGCAACTAACTTTTAAATACTATAGAGCCTGAGAACCTACCAATAGAATGTATACTTGTCCAGTTGCCCCGTCTCGTGGATATGACGCTGCCGATGGGCATATAAACATTGCCGCCTTGCAGCAAGAAGACCTCGCCGTGAAAAAACAAAGAAATAATACATTTTGGAAATCAAATACTTCATTCTTATTTGAAGTTTATGCAACTAACTTTTAAATACTATAGAGCCTGAGAACCTACCAATAGAATGTATACTTGTCCAGTTGCCCCGTCTCGTGGATATGACGCTGCCGATGGGCATATAAACATTGCCGCCTTGCAGCAAGAAGACCTCGCCGTGAAAAAACAAAGAAATAATACATTTTGGAAATTAAATGCTTCATTCTTATGTAAAGTTGAAGCAACTAACATTTAAAAGCTATAGAGCCTGAGTACCTACCAATCGAATGAAAACTTGTCCAGTTGCGCTCTCTCGTGGATTTGACGCTGCCGATGGGCAAATAAACTTTGCTGCCTTGCAGTGAGAAGACCTCGCTGTGAGGAAACAAAGAAATAATACCTTTTGGAAATCAAATACTTCATTCTTATTTGAAGTTTATGCAACTAACTTTTAAATACTATAGAGCCTGAGAACCTACCAATAGAATGTATACTTGTCGAGTTGCCCCGTCTCGTGGATATGACGCTGCCGATGGGCATATAAACATTGCCGCCTTGGAGCAAGAAGACCTCGCCGTGAAAAAACAAAGAAATAATACATTTTGGAAATTAAATGCTTCATTCTTATATAAAGTTGAAGCAACTAACATTTAAAAGCTATAGAGCCTGAGTACCTACCAATCGAATGAAAACTTGTCCAGTTGCCCACTCTCGTGGATTTGACGCTGCCGATGGGCAAATAAACGTTGCCGCCTTGCAGTGAGAAGACCTCGCTGTGAGGAACAAAGAGTTAATACATTTTGGAAATCAAATACTTCATTCTTATATGAAGTTGAAGCAACTAACTTTTAAAACCTATAGAGCCTGAGTACCTACCAATAGAATGAAAACTCTTCCAGTTGCCCCCTCTCGTGGATTTGACGCTGCCGATGGGCATATAAACATTGCCGCCTTGCAGCAAGAAGACCTCGCCGTGAAAAAACAAAGAAATAATACATTTTGGAAATCAAATGCTTCATTCTTATTTGAAGTTTATGCAACTAACTTTTAAATACTATAGAGCCTGAGAACCTACCAATAGAATGTATACTTGTCCAGTTGCCCCATCTCGTGGATATGACGCTGCCGATGGGCATATAAACATTGCCGCCTTGCAGCAAGAAGACCTCGCCGTGAAAAAACAAAGAAATAATACATTTTGGAAATCAAATACTTCATTCTTATTTGAAGTTTATGCAACTAACTTTTAAATACTATAGAGCCTGAGAACCTACCAATAGAATGTATACTTGTCCAGTTGCCCCGTCTCGTGGATATGACGCTGCCGATGGGCATATAAACATTGCCGCCTTGCAGCAAGAAGACCTCGCCGTGAAAAAACAGAGAAATAATACATTTTGGAAATCAAATACTTCATTCTTATTTGAAGTTTATGCAACTAACTTTTAAATACTATAGAGCCTGAGAACCTACCAATAGAATGTATACTTGTCCAGTTGCCCCGTCTCGTGGATATGACGCTGCCGATGGGCATATAAACATTGCCGCCTTGCAGCAAGAAGACCTCGCCGTGAAAAAACAAAGAAATAATACATTTTGGAAATCAAATACTTCATTCTTATTTGAAGTTTATGCAACTAACTTTTAAATACTATAGAGCCTGAGAACCTACCAATAGAATGTATACTTGTCCAGTTGCCCCGTCTCGTGGATATGACGCTGCCGATGGGCATATAAACATTGCCGCCTTGCAGCAAGAAGACCTCGCCGTGAAAAAACAAAGAAATAATACATTTTGGAAATTAAATGCTTCATTCTTATGTAAAGTTGAAGCAACTAACATTTAAAAGCTATAGAGCCTGAGTACCTACCAATCGAATGAAAACTTGTCCAGTTGCGCTCTCTCGTGGATTTGACGCTGCCGATGGGCAAATAAACTTTGCTGCCTTGCAGTGAGAAGACCTCGCTGTGAGGAAACAAAGAAATAATACCTTTTGGAAATCAAATACTTCATTCTTATTTGAAATTTATGCAACTAACTTTTAAATACTATAGAGCCTGAGAACCTACCAATAGAATGTATACTTGTCGAGTTGCCCCGTCTCGTGGATATGACGCTGCCGATGGGCATATAAACATTGCCGCCTTGGAGCAAGAAGACCTCGCCGTGAAAAAACAAAGAAATAATACATTTTGGAAATTAAATGCTTCATTCTTATATAAAGTTGAAGCAACTAACATTTAAAAGCTATAGAGCCTGAGTACCTACCAATCGAATGAAAACTTGTCCAGTTGCCCACTCTCGTGGATTTGACGCTGCCGATGGGCAAATAAACGTTGCCGCCTTGCAGTGAGAAGACCTCGCTGTGAGGAACAAAGAGTTAATACATTTTGGAAATCAAATACTTCATTCTTATATGAAGTTGAAGCAACTAACTTTTAAATACTATAGAGCCTGAGTACCTACCAATAGAATGAAAACTTGTCCAGTTGCCCCCTCTCGTAGATATGACGCTGCCTATGGGCAAATAAACATTGCCGCCTTGCAGTGAGAAGACCTCGCTGTGAGGAAACAAAGAATTAATACCTTTTGGAAATCAAATACTTCATTCTTATTTGAAGTTTATGCAACTAACTTTTAAATACTATAGAGCCTGAGAACCTACCAATAGAATGAATACTTGTCCAGTTGCCCCGTCTCGTGGATATGACGCTGCCGTTGGGCATATAAACATTGCCGCCTTGCAGCAAGAAGACCTCGCCTTGAAAAAACAAAGAAATAATACATTTTGGAAATTAAATGCTTCATTCTTATATAAAGTTGAAGCAACTAACATTTAAAAGCTATAGAGCCTGAGTACCTACCAATCGAATGAAAACTTGTCCAGTTGCGCTCTCTCGTGGATTTGACGCTGCCGATGGGCAAATAAACGTTGCCGCCTTGCAGTGAGAAGACCTCGCTGTGAGGAACAAAGAGTTAATACATTTTGGAAATCAAATACTTCATTCTTATATGAAGTTGAAGCAACTAACTTTTAAAACCTATAGAGCCTGAGTACCTACCAATAGAATGAAAACTTGTCCAGTTGCCCCCTCTCGTAGATATGACGCTGCCTATGGGCAAATAAACATTGCCGCCTTGCAGTGAGAAGACCTCGCTGTGAGGAAACAAAGAATTAATACCTTTTGGAAATCAAATACTTCATTCTTATTTGATGTTTATGCAACTAACTTTTAAATAGTATAGAGCCTGAGAACCTACCAATAGAATGTATACTTGTCCAGTTGCCCCGTCTCGTGGATATGACGCTGCCGATGGGCATATAAACATTGCCGCCTTGCAGCAAGAAGACCTCGCCGTGAAAAAACAAGGAAATAATACATTTTGGAAATTAAATGCTTCATTCTTATATACAGTTGAAGCAACTAACATTTAAAAGCTATAGAGCCTGAGTACCTACCAATCGAATGAAAACTTGTCCAGTTGCGCTCTCTCGTGGATTTGACGCTGCCGATGGGCAAATAAACGTTGCCGCCTTGCAGTGAGAAGACCTCGCTGTGAGGAACAAAGAGTTAATACATTTTGAAAATCAAATACTTCATTCTTATATGAAGTTGAAGCAACTAACTTTTAAAACCTATAGAGCCTGAGTACCTACCAATCGAATGAAAACTTGTCCAGTTGCCCCCTCTCGTAGATATGACGCTGCGTATGGGCAAATAAACATTGCCGCCTTGCAGTGAGGAGACCTCGCTGTGAGGAAACAAAGAATTAATACCTTTTGGAAATCAAATACTTCATTCTTATTTGAAGTTTATGCAACTAACTTTTAAATACTATAGAGCCTGAGTACCTACCATTAGAATGTATACTTGTCCAGTTGCGCCCTCTCGTGGATTTGACACTGCCGATGGGCAAATAAACATTGCCGCCTTGCAGTGAGAAGACCTCGCTGTGAGGAAACAAAGAATTAATACCTTTTGGAAATCAAATACTTCATTCTTATTTGAAGTTTATGCAACTAACTTTTAAATACTATAGAGCCTGAGAACCTACCAATAGAATGTATACTTGTCCAGTTGCCCCGTCTCGTGGATATGACGCTGCCGATGGGCATATAAACATTGCCGTCTTGCAGCAAGAAGACCTCGCCGTGAAAAAACAAAGAAATAATACATTTTGGAAATCAAATACTTCATTCTTATTTGAAGTTTATGCAACTAACTTTTAAATACTATAGAGCCTGAGAACCTACCAATAGAATGTATACTTGTCCAGTTGCCCCGTCTCGTGGATATGACGCTGCCGATGGGCATATAAACATTGCCGCCTTGGAGCAAGAAGACCTCGCCGTGAAAAAACAAAGAAATAATACATTTTGGAAATTAAATGCTTCATTCTTATATAAAGTTGAAGCAACTAACATTTAAAAGCTATAGAGCCTGAGTACCTACCAATCGAATGAAAACTTGTCCAGTTGCGCTCTCTCGTGGATTTGACGCTGCCGATGGGCAAATAAACGTTGCCGCCTTGCAGTGAGAAGACCTCGCTGTGAGGAACAAAGAGTTAATACATTTTGGAAATCAAATACTTCATTCTTATATGAAGTTGAAGCAACTAACTTTTAAAACCTATAGAGCCTGAGTACCTACCAATAGAATGAAAACTTGTCCAGTTGCCCCCTCTCGTGGATATGACGCTGCCGATGGGCATATAAACATTGCCGCCTTGCAGCAAGAAGACCTCGCCGTGGAAAAACAAAGAAATAATACATTTTGGAAATCAAATGCTTCATTCTTATTTGAAGTTTATGCAACTAACTTTTAAATACTATAGAGCCTGAGAACCTACCAATAGAATGTATACTTGTCCAGTTGCCCCGTCTCGTGGATATGACGCTGCCGATGGGCATATAAACATTGCCGCCTTGCAGCAAGAAGACCTCGCCGTGAAAAAACAAAGAAATAATACATTTTGGAAATCAAATGCTTCATTCTTATATAAAGTTGAAGCAACTAACATTTAAAAACTATAGAGCCTGGGTACCTACCAATATAATGAAAACTTGTCCAGTTGCGCCCTCTCGTGGATTTGTCACTGCCGATCTGCAAATAAACATTGCCGCCTTGCAGAGAGAAGACCTCGCTGTGAGGAACAAAGAATTAATACATTTTGGAAAACAAATACTTCATTCTTATATGAAGTTGAAGCAACTAACTTTTAAAACCTATAGAGCCTGAGTACCTACCAATAGAATGAAAACTAGTCCAGTTGCCCCCTCTCGTGGATATGACGCTGCCGATGGGCAAATAAACATTGCCGCCTTGCAGTGAGAAGACCTCGCTGTGAGGAATCAAAGAATTAATACATTTTGGAAATCAAATACTTCATTCTTATATGAAGTTGAAGCAACTAACTTTTAAAAACTATAGAGCCCGAGTACCTACCAATGGAATGAAAACTTGTCCAGTTGCCCCCTCTCGTGGATATGACGCTGCCGATGGGCAAATAAACATTGCCGCCTTGCAGCGAGAAGACCATGCTATGAGGAAACAAAGATTTAATACATTTTGGAAATCTAATACTTCATTCATATATGAAGTTGAAGCAACCAAATTTTAAAAACTATAGAGCCTGAGTACCTACCAATACAATGAAAACTTGTCCAGTTGCCCCCTCTCGTGGATATGACACTGCCGATCGGCAAATAAACATTGCCGCCTTGCAGCAAGAAGACCTGGGTGTGAAAAAACAATGGATTAAAACATTTTGGAAATCAAATATTTCATTCTTATATGAAGTCGAGGCAACTAACTTTTAAAAACTATAGACCCTGAGTACCCACCAATAGAATGAATACATGTTCAGTTGCCCCCTCTCGTGGATATGACGCTGCCGATGGGCAAAGAAACATTGCCCCCTTGCAGCAAGAAGACCTGGCTGTGAAAAATCAAAGAACTGAAACAGTTTGGAAATCAAATACTTCATTCTTTTATGAGGTTGATGCAACTAACTTCTAAAAACTATAGAGCCCGAGTACCTACCAATAGAATGAAAACTTGTCCAGTTGCCCCCTCTCGTGAATTTGACACTGCCGATGGGCAAATAAACACTGCCGCCTTGCAGCAAGAAGACCTCGCTGTGCGGAAAGAAAGAATTATTACATTTTGGGAATCAAATACTTCATTCTTATATGAAGTTGAAGCAACTAACTTTTAAAAACAATAGAGCCTGAGTACCTACCAATAGAATGAAAACTTGTCCAGTTGTACCCTCTCGTGGATATGACGCTGCCGATCGGCAAATAGACATTGCCGCCTTGCAGCGAGAAGACCATGCTATGAGGAAACAAAGAATTATTACATTTTGGGAATCAAATACTTCATTCTTATATGAAGTTGAAGCAACTAACTTTTAAAAACTATAGAGCCTGAGTACCTACCAATAGAATGAAAACTTAACCAGTTGCCCCCTTTTGTGGATATCATGCAGCCGATGGGCAAATAAACATTGCCCCCTGGAAGCGAGATCAGCATGCTATGAGGAAACAAAGAAATAATACATTTTGGAAATCAAATACATCATTCTTATATGAAGTTGAAGCAACTAACGTTTAAAAACTATAGAGCCTGAGTACCTACCAATAGAATGAAAACTTGTCCAGCTGCCCCCTCTGGTGGATATGACGCTGCCGATCGGCAAATAAACATTGCCGTCTTGCAGCAAGAAGTCCTCGCTGTGAGGAATCAAAGAATTAATACATTTTGGTAATCAAATACTTCATTCTTATATGAAATTGAAGCAACTAACTTTTAAAAACTATAGAGCCTGAGTACCTACCAATAGCAAGAAAACTTGTCGAGCTGTCCCCTCTCGTGGACATGACGCTGCCGATGGGCAAATAAACATTGCCGCCTTGCAGCAAGAAGACCTCGCTGTGAAAATACAAAGAATTACAACATTTCGGAAATCAAATACTTGATTCTTATATGAAGTTGAAGCAACTAACTCTTAAAAACTATAGAGCCTGAGTACCTACCAATAGAATGAAAACTTGTCCAGTTGTCCCCTCTCATGGATATGACGCTGGCGATGGGCAATTAAACATTGTCGCCTTGCCGCGAGAAAACCATGCTGTGAGGAAACAGAGAATTAATACATTTTGGAAATCAAAGTCTTCATTCTTATATGAAGTTGAAGCAACTAACTTTCAAAAACTATAGAGCCGAGTACCTACCAATAGAATGAAAACTTGTCCAGTTGTCCCCTCTCATGGATATGACGCTGGCGATGGGCAATTAAACATTGTCGCCTTGCCGCGAGAAAACGATGCTGTGAGGAAACAGAGAATTAATACATTTTGGAAATCAAAGTCTTCATTCTTATATGAAGTTGAAGCAACTAACTTTTAAAAACTATAGAGCCTGAGTACCTACCAATAGAATGAAAACTTGTCCAGTTGTCCCCTCTCATGGATATGACGCTGGCGATGGGCAATTAAACATTGTCGCCTTGCCGCGAGAAAACCATGCTGTGAGGAAACAGAGAATTAATACATTTTGGAAATCAAAGTCTTCATTCTTATATGAAGTTGAAGCAACTAACTTTTAAAAACTATAGAGCCGAGTACCTACCAATAGAATGAAAACTTGTCCAGTTGTCCCCTCACGTGGATATGACACTGCCGATGGGCAAATAATCATTGCCGCCTTGCAGCGAGAAGATTTCACTGAGAGGAAACAAAGAATTAATACATTTTGGAAATAATATACTTCATTCCAATATGAAGCTGAAGGAACTAACTTTTAAAAACTATAAAGCCTGGGTACATACCAATAGAATGAAAAATTGTCCAGTTGCCCCCTCTCGTGGATATGACGATGCCGATGGGCAAATAAACTTTGCCGCCTTCCTGCGAGAAGTTTTCACTGTGAGGAAACAAAGAATTAATACATTTTGGAAATCAAATTCTTCATTCTAATATAAAGTTGAAGCTACTAACTTTTAAAAACTATAAAGCCTGAGTACCTACCAATATACTGAAAACTTGTCCAGTTGCCCCCTCTCGTGGTTATGACGCTGCCGATGGGCAAATAAACATTGCCGCCTTGCAGCAAGGAGACCTTGCTGTGAGGAAACAAAGAATTAATACATTTTGGAAATGAAATACTTCATTCTAAAATGAAGTCGAAGCAACTAAATTTTAAAAACTGTAGAGCCTGAGTACTTACCAATAGAATGAAAACTTGTCCCGTTGTCCCCTCTCGTGGATATGATGCTGCCGATGGGCAAATAAACATTGCCGCCTTGCAGCAAGAAGAACTCGCTGTGAGGAAACAAAGAATTAATACATTTTGAAAATCAAATACTTCATTCTTATATGACGTTGAAGCAACTAACTTTTAAAAACTGTAGAGCCGGAGTACCTACCAATAGAATGAAAACTTGTCCAGTGTCCCCCTCTCGTGGATATGACGCTGCCGATTGGCAAATAAACGTTGCCGCCTTGCAGCGAGAAGACCATGGTATGAGGAAACAAAGAATTAATACATTTTGGAAATCAAATACTTCATTCTTATATGAAGTTGAAGCAACTAACTTCTAAAAACTATAGAGCCTGACTACCAACCAATAGAATGAAAACTTGTCCAGTTGTCCCCTCTCGTGGATATTACGCTGCCAATTGGCAAATAAACATTGCCGCCTTGCAGCAAGAAGACTTCGCTGTGAGGAAACAAAGAATTATACATTTTGGAAATCAAATACTTCATTCTTATATGAAGTTGAAGCAACTAACTTCTAAAAACTATAAAGCCTGACTACCAACCAATAGAATGAAAACTTGTCCTGTTGTCCCCTCTCGTGGATGTGATGCTGCCAATTGGCAAATAAACATTGCCGCCTTGCAGCAAGAAGACTTCGCTGTGAGGAAAAAAAGAATTAATACATTTTGAAAATCAAATACTTCATTCTTATATGAAGTTGAAGCAACTAACTTTTAAAAACTGTAGACCCTGAGTACCTACCAATAGAATGAAAACTTGTTGTGTGTCCCCCCCTCGTGGATAAGACGCTGCCGATGGGCAAATAAACATTGCCGCCTTGCAGCGAGAAGACCATGCTATAAGGAAACAAAGAATTAATACATTTCGGAAATCAAATACTTCGTTCCTATATGATGTTGAAGCAACTAACTTTTAAAAACTATAGAGCCTGAGTACCTACCAATAGAATGGAAACTTGTCCAGTTGTCCCCTCTCGTGGATATGACGCTGCCGATGGGCAAATAAACGTTGCCGCCTTGCGGCAAGAAGAACTCGCTGTGAGGAAACAAAGAATTAATACATTTTGAAAATCATGTAATTCATTCTTATATGAAGTTGAAGCAACTAACTTTTAAAAACTGTAGAGCCGGAGTACCTACCAATACAATGAAAACTTGTCCAGTGTCCCCCTCTCGTGGATATGACGCTGCCGATGGGCAAATAAACATTGCCGCCTTGCAGCGAGAAGACCATGCTATGAGGAAACAAAGAATTAATGCATTTTGGAAATCAAATACTTCATTCTTATATGAAGTTGAAGCAATTAACTTCTAAAAACTATATAGCCTGTGTACCTACCGATAGAATGGAAAACTTGTCCAGTTGCCCCCTCTCGTGGATATGACGCTGCCGATGGGCAAATAAACATTGCCGCCTTCCAGCAAGAAGACCTCGCTGTGATGAAACAAAAAATTAATACATCTTGGAAATCAAATACTTCATGCTTATATGAAGTTGAAGCAACTAACTTTTAAAAACTATAGAGCCTGAGTACCTACCAACAGAATGAAAATTTGTCCACTAGTCCCCTCTCGTGTAAATGATGCTGCCGATGGGAAATAAACATTGCCGCCTTGCAGCGAGAAGATTTCACTGTGAGGAAACAAAGAAATAATACATTTTGGAAATCAAATACTTCATTTTAATATGAAGTTGAAGCAACTAACTTTTAAAAACTATAAGGCCTGTGTACCTACCAATAGTATGAAAACATGTCCAGTTGCCCCTCTCGTGGATATGACGCTGCCGATGGGCAAATAAACATTGCCGCCTTGCAGCAAGAAGACCTCGCTGTGAGGAAACAAAGAATTATTACATTTTGTAAATCAAATACTTCATGCTTATATGAAGTGGAAGCAACTAACTTTTGAAAACTACAGAGCCTGAGTACCTACCAATAGAATGAAAACCTGTCCAGTGTCCCCCTCTCTTGGATATTACGCTGCCGATGGGCAAATAAACATTGCCGACTTGCAGCAAGAGGACCTCGCTGTGAAAAAACAAAGAATTAATACATTTTGGAAATCAAATACTTCATTCTTATATGAAGTTGAAGCAACTAACTTTTAAAAACTATAGTGCCTGACTACCAACCAATAGAATGAAAACTTGTCCAGTTGCCCCCTCTCGTGAATATGACGCTGCCGATCGGCAAATAAACATTGCCGCCTTGCAGCGAGAAGACCATGCTATGAGGAAACAAAGAATTAATACATTTTGGAAATCAAATACTTCATTCTTATATGAATTTGAAGCAACTAATTTTTAAAAACTATAGAGCCTGTGTACCTACCAATTGAATGAAAACTTGTCCAGTTGGCCCCTCTCGTGGATATGAGGCTGCCGATCGGCAAATAAACATTGCCGCCTTGCAGCGAGAAGACCATGCTATGAGGAATCAAAGAATTAATGCATTTTGAAAATCAAATACTTCATTCTTATATGAAGTTGAAGCAACTAACTTCTAAAAACTATAGAGCCTGACTACCAACCAATAGAATGAAAACTTGTCCAGTTGTCCCCTCTCGTGGATATTACGCTGCCAATTGGCAAATAAACATTGCCGCCTTGCAGCAAGAAGACTTCGCTGTGAGGAAACAAAGAATTAATACATTTTGGAAATCAAATACTTCATTCTTATATGAAGTTGAAGCAACTAACTTCTAAAAACTATAAAGCCTGACTACCAACCAATAGAATGAAAACTTGTCCTGTTGTCCCCTCTCGTGGATGTGATGCTGCCAATTGGCAAATAAACATTGCCGCCTTGCAGCAAGAAGACTTCGCTGTGAGGAAAAAAAGAATTAATACATTTTGAAAATCAAATACTTCATTCTTATATGAAGTTGAAGCAACTAACTTTTAAAAACTGTAGACCCTGAGTACCTACCAATAGAATGAAAACTTGTTGTGTGTCCCCCTCTCGTGGATAAGACGCTGCCGATGGGCAAATAAACATTGCCGCCTTGCAGCGAGAAGACCATGCTATAAGGAAACAAAGAATTAATACATTTCGGAAATCAAATACTTCGTTCCTATATGATGTTGAAGCAACTAACTTTTAAAAACTATAGAGCCTGAGTACCTACCAATAGAATGGAAACTTGTCCAGTTGTCCCCTCTCGTGGATATGACGCTGCCGATGGGCAAATAAACGTTGCCGCCTTGCAGCAAGAAGAACTCGCTGTGAGGAAACAAAGAATTAATACATTTTGAAAATCATATAATTCATTCTTATATGAAGTTGAAGCAACTAACTTTTAAAAACTGTAGAGCCGGAGTACCTACCAATACAATGAAAACTTGTCCAGTGTCCCCCTCTCGTGGATATGACGCTGCCGATGGGCAAATAAACATTGCCGCCTTGCAGCGAGAAGACCATGCTATGAGGAAACAAAGAATTAATGCATTTTGGAAATCAAATACTTCATTCTTATATGAAGTTGAAGCAACTAACTTCTAAAAACTATATAGCCTGTGTACCTACCGATAGAATGGAAAACTTGTCCAGTTGCCCCCTCTCGTGGATATGACGCTGCCGATGGGCAAATAAACATTGCCGCCTTCCAGCAAGAAGACCTCGCTGTGATGAAACAAAAAATTAATACATCTTGGAAATCAAATACTTCATGCTTATATGAAGTGGAAGCAACTAACTTTTAAAAACTACAGAGCCTGAGTACCTACCAATAGAATGAAAACCTGTCCAGTGTCCCCCTCTCTTGGATATTACGCTGCCGATGGGCAAATAAACATTGCCGACTTGCAGCAAGAGGACCTCGCTGTGAAAAAACAAAGAATTAATACATTTTGGAAATCAAATACTTCATTCTTATATGAAGTTGAAGCAACTAACTTTTAAAAACTATAGTGCCTGACTACCAACCAATAGAATGAAAACTTGTCCAGTTGCCCCCTCTCGTGAATATGACGCTGCCGATCGGCAAATAAACATTGCCGCCTTGCAGCGAGAAGACCATGCTATGAGGAAACAAAGAATTAATACATTTTGGAAATCAAATACTTCATTCTTATATGAATTTGAAGCAACTAATTTTTAAAAACTATAGAGCCTGTGTACCTACCAATAGAATGAAAACTTGTCCAGTTGGCCCCTCTCGTGGATATGAGGCTGCCGATCGGCAAATAAACATTGCCGCCTTGCAGCGAGAAGACCATGCTATGAGGAATCAAAGAATTAATGCATTTTGAAAATCAAATACTTCATTCTTATCTGAAGTTAAAGCAACGAACTTTTAAAAACTATATAGCCTGTGTACCTACCGATAGAATGAAAACTTGCCCAATTGCCCCACTCTCGTGGACATGACGCTGCCGATGGGCAAATAAACATTGCCGTCTTACAGCGAGAAGACCATGCTATGAGGAAACAAAGAATTAATACCTTTAGGAAATCTAATACTTCATTCTTATCTGAAGTTGAAGCAACTAACTTTTAAAAACTATATAGCCTGTCTACCTACCGATAGAATGAAAACTTGTCTAGGTGCTCCCTCTCGTGGATATGACGCTGCCGATGGGGAAATAAACATTGCCGCCTTGCAGCAAGAAGACCTCGCTGTGATGAAACAAAAAATTAATACATTTTGGTTATCAACTACTTCATGCTTATATGAAGTTGAAGCAACTAACTTTTAAGAACTATAAAGCCTGAGTACCTACCAATAGAATGAAAACTTGTCCAGTTGTCCCCTCTCGTGAGATATGATGCTGCCGATGGGAAATAAACATTGCCGCCTTGCAGCGAGAAAATTTCACTGTGATTAAACAACGAAGTAATACATTTTGGAAATCAAATACTTCATTCTAATATGAAGTTGAAGCAACTAACTTTTAAAAACTATAAAGCCTGAGCACCTACCAATAGAATGAAAACTTGTCCAGTTGCCCCCTCTCGTGGATATGACGCTGTCGATCGCAAATAAACATTGCCGCCTTGCAGCAAGAAGACCTCGCTGTGAGGAAACAAAGAATTATTACATTTTGTAAATCAAATACTTCATGCTTATATGAAGTGGAAACAACTAACTTTTAAAAACTATAGAGTCTGAGTACCTACCAATAGAATGAAAAGTTGTCCAGTTGCCCCCTCTCGTGGATATGACGCTGCCGATGGGGAAATAAACATTGCCGCCTTGCAGCAAGAAGACCTCGCTGTGATGAAACAAAAAATTAATACATTTTGGTTATCAACTACTTCATGCTTATATGAAGTTGAAGCAACTAACTTTTAAGAACTATAAAGCCTGAGTACCTACCAATAGAATGAAAACTTGTCCAGTTGCCCCCTCTCGTGGATATGACGCTGCCAATCGCAAAAACACATTGCCGCCTTGGAGCGAGAAGATTTCACTGAGAGGAAACAAAGAAATAATACATTTTAGAAAAGAAATACTTCATTCTTATATGAAGTTGAAGCAACTAACTTTTAAAAACTATAAAGCCTGAGTACCTACCAATTAAATGAAATCTTATCCAGTTGCCCCCTCTCGTGGATATGACGAGGCCGATGGGCAACTAAACTTTGCCGCCTTGCAGCGAGAAGATTTCACTGTGAGGAAACAAAGATTTAATACATTTTGGAATTCAAATACTTCATTCTTATATGAAGTTGAAGCAACTAACTTTTAAAGCTATATAGCCTGAGCACCCACCAATAGAATTAAAACTTGTCCAGTTGCCCCCTCTCGTGGATATGACGCTGCCGATGGGCAAATAATCATTGCCGCCTTGCAGCAAGAAGACCTCGCTGTGAGGAAACAAAGAATTAATACATTTTGGAATTCAAATACTTCATTCTTATATGAAGTTGAAGCAACTAACTTTTAAAGCTATATAGCCTGAGCACCCACCAATAGAATGAAAACTTGTCCAGTTGCCCCCTCTCGTGGATATGACGCTGCCTATGGGCAAATAAACATTGCCGCCTTGCAGCAAGAAGACCTCGCTGTGAAAAAACTACGAATTAATACGTTTTGGAAATCAAATACTTCATTCTTATATGAAGTTGAAGCAACTAACTTTTAAAAACTATAGATCCTGACTACCAACCAATAGAATGAAAACTTGTCCAGTTGTCCCCTCTCGTGAATATGACGCTGCCGATCGGCAAATAAACATTGCCGCCTTGCAGCGAGAAGACCATGCTATGAGGAAACAAAGAATTAATACATTTTGGAATTCAAATACTTCATTCTTATATGAAGTTGAAGCAACTAACTTTTAAAGCTATATAGCCTGAGTACCCACCAATAGAATGAAAACTTGTCCAGTAGCCCCCTCTCGTGGATATGACGCTGCCGATGGGCAAATAAACATTGCCGCCTTGCAGCAAGAAGACCTCGCTGTGAGGAAACAAAGATTTAATACATTTAGGAAATCAAATACTTCATTCTTATATGAAGTTGAAGCAACTAATTTTTAAAAACTATAGAGCATGAGTACGTACCAATAGAATGAAAACTTGTCCAGTTGCCCCCTCTCGTGGATATGACGCTGCCGATGGGCAAATAATCATTGCCGCCTTGCAGCAAGAAGACCTCGCTGTGAAAAAACTACGAATTAATACGTTTTGGAAATCAAATACTTCATTCTTATATGAAGTTGAAGCAACTAACTTTTAAAAACTATAGATCCTGACTACCAACCAATAGAATGAAAACTTGTCCAGTTGTCCCCTCTCGTGAATATGACGCTGCCGATCGGCAAATAAACATTGCCGCCTTGCAGCGAGAAGACCATGCTATGAGGAAACAAAGAATTAATACATTTTGGAAATCAAATACTTCATTCTTATATGAAGTTGAATCAACTAACTTTTAAAAACTATAGAGCCTGAGTACCTACCAATAGAATGAAAACTTGCCCAGTTGTCCTCTCTCGTGGATATGACGCTGACCCTAGGGCAAATAAACATTACCGCCTTGTAGCGAGAGAATTTCACTGTGAGGAAACAAAGAAATAATACATTTTGGAAATCAAATACTTCATTCTTATCTGAAGTTGAAGCAACTAACTTTTAAAAACTATATAGCCTGTGTACCTACCGATAGAATGAAAACTTGTCCAGTTGCCCCCTCTCGTGGATATGACGCTGCCGATGGGCAAATAAACATTGCCGCCTTGCAGTGAGAAGACCTCGCTGTGAGGAAACAAAGAATTAATACATTTTGGAAATCAAATACTTCATTCTTATATGAAGTTGAAGCATTTAATTTTTAAAAACTATAGAGCATGAGTACGTACCAATAGAATGAAAACTTGTCCAGGTGGCCCCTCTCTTGGATATGACGCTGCCAATAAGCAAATAAACATTGCCGCCTTGCAGCAAGAAGACCTCGCTGTGAAAAAACAAGGAATTAATACATTTTGGAAATCAAATACTTCATTCTTATATGAAGTTGAAGCAACTAACTTTTAAAAACTATAGAGCCTGAGTACCTACCAGTAGAATGAAAACTTGTCCAGTTGTCCCCTCTCGTGGATATAATGCTTCCGATGGGAAATAAACATTGCCACCTTGCAGCGAGAAGATTTCACTGAGAGGAAACAAAGAATTAATACATTTTCGAAATCAAATACTTCATTCTTATATGAAGTTGAAGCAACTAACTTTTAAGAACTATAAAGCCTGAGTACCTACCAATAGAATGAAAACTTGTCCAGTTGCCCCCTCTCGTGGATATGACGCTGCCAATGGGCAAATAAAATTGCCGCCTTGCACCGAGGAGACCCTGCTGTGAGGAAACAAAGATTTAGTACATTTTGGAAATCAAATACTTCATTCTTATATGAAGTTGAAGCAACTAACTTTTAAAAATTATAAAGCCTGAGTACCTACCAATAGAATGGAAACTTGCCCAGTTGTCCCCTTTCGTCGATATTACGCTGCCGTTTGGCAAATAAAATTGCCGCCTTGCACCGAGGAGACCCCGCAGTGAGGAAACAAAGATTTAATACATTTTGGAAATCAAATACTTCATTCTTATATGAAGTGGAAACAACTAACTTTTAAAAACTATAGAGTCTGAGTACCTACCAATAGAATGAAAAGTTGTCCAGTTGCCCCCTCTCGTGGATATGACGCTGCCGATGGGGAAATAAACATTGCCGCCTTGCAGCAAGAAGACCTCGCTGTGATGAAACAAAAAATTAATACATTTTGGTTATCAACTACTTCATGCTTATATGAAGTTGAAGCAACTAACTTTTAAGAACTATAAAGCCTGAGTACCTACCAATAGAATGAAAACTTGTCCAGTTGCCCCCTCTCGTGGATATGACGCTGCCAATCGCAAAAACACATTGCCGCCTTGGAGCGAGAAGATTTCACTGAGAGGAAACAAAGAAATAATACATTTTAGAAAAGAAATACTTCATTCTTATATGAAGTTGAAGCAACTAACTTTTAAAAACTATAAAGCCTGAGTACCTACCAATTAAATGAAATCTTATCCAGTTGCCCCCTCTCGTGGATATGACGAGGCCGATGGGCAACTAAACTTTGCCGCCTTGCAGCGAGAAGATTTCACTGTGAGGAAACAAAGATTTAATACATTTTGGAATTCAAATACTTCATTCTTATATGAAGTTGAAGCAACTAACTTTTAAAGCTATATAGCCTGAGCACCCACCAATAGAATGAAAACTTGTCCAGTTGCCCCCTCTCGTGGATATGACGCTGCCGATGGGCAAATAATCATTGCCGCCTTGCAGCAAGAAGACCTCGCTGTGAGGAAACAAAGAATTAATACATTTTGGAATTCAAATACTTCATTCTTATATGAAGTTGAAGCAACTAACTTTTAAAGCTATATAGCCTGAGCACCCACCAATAGAATGAAAACTTGTCCAGTTGCCCCCTCTCGTGGATATGACGCTGCCTATGGGCAAATAAACATTGCCGCCTTGCAGCAAGAAGACCTCGCTGTGAAAAAACTACGAATTAATACGTTTTGGAAATCAAATACTTCATTCTTATATGAAGTTGAAGCAACTAACTTTTAAAAACTATAGATCCTGACTACCAACCAATAGAATGAAAACTTGTCCAGTTGTCCCCTCTCGTGAATATGACGCTGCCGATCGGCAAATAAACATTGCCGCCTTGCAGCGAGAAGACCATGCTATGAGGAAACAAAGAATTAATACATTTTGGAATTCAAATACTTCATTCTTATATGAAGTTGAAGCAACTAACTTTTAAAGCTATATAGCCTGAGTACCCACCAATAGAATGAAAACTTGTCCAGTAGCCCCCTCTCGTGGATATGACGCTGCCGATGGGCAAATAAACATTGCCGCCTTGCAGCAAGAAGACCTCGCTGTGAGGAAACAAAGATTTAATACATTTAGGAAATCAAATACTTCATTCTTATATGAAGTTGAAGCAACTAATTTTTAAAAACTATAGAGCATGAGTACGTACCAATAGAATGAAAACTTGTCCAGTTGCCCCCTCTCGTGGATATGACGCTGCCGATGGGCAAATAATCATTGCCGCCTTGCAGCAAGAAGACCTCGCTGTGAAAAAACTACGAATTAATACGTTTTGGAAATCAAATACTTCATTCTTATATGAAGTTGAAGCAACTAACTTTTAAAAACTATAGATCCTGACTACCAACCAATAGAATGAAAACTTGTCCAGTTGTCCCCTCTCGTGAATATGACGCTGCCGATCGGCAAATAAACATTGCCGCCTTGCAGCGAGAAGACCATGCTATGAGGAAACAAAGAATTAATACATTTTGGAAATCAAATACTTCATTCTTATATGAAGTTGAATCAACTAACTTTTAAAAACTATAGAGCCTGAGTACCTACCAATAGAATGAAAACTTGCCCAGTTGTCCTCTCTCGTGGATATGACGCTGACCCTAGGGCAAATAAACATTACCGCCTTGTAGCGAGAGAATTTCACTGTGAGGAAACAAAGAAATAATACATTTTGGAAATCAAATACTTCATTCTTATCTGAAGTTGAAGCAACTAACTTTTAAAAACTATATAGCCTGTGTACCTACCGATAGAATGAAAACTTGTCCAGTTGCCCCCTCTCGTGGATATGACGCTGCCGATGGGCAAATAAACATTGCCGCCTTGCAGTGAGAAGACCTCGCTGTGAGGAAACAAAGAATTAATACATTTTGGAAATCAAATACTTCATTCTTATATGAAGTTGAAGCATTTAATTTTTAAAAACTATAGAGCATGAGTACGTACCAATAGAATAAAAACTTGTCCAGGTGGCCCCTCTCTTGGATATGACGCTGCCAATAAGCAAATAAACATTGCCGCCTTGCAGCAAGAAGACCTCGCTGTGAAAAAACAAGGAATTAATACATTTTGGAAATCAAATACTTCATTCTTATATGAAGTTGAAGCAACTAACTTTTAAAAACTATAGAGCCTGAGTACCTACCAGTAGAATGAAAACTTGTCCAGTTGTCCCCTCTCGTGGATATAATGCTTCCGATGGGAAATAAACATTGCCACCTTGCAGCGAGAAGATTTCACTGAGAGGAAACAAAGAATTAATACATTTTCGAAATCAAATACTTCATTCTTATATGAAGTTGAAGCAACTAACTTTTAAGAACTATAAAGCCTGAGTACCTACCAATAGAATGAAAACTTGTCCAGTTGCCCCCTCTCGTGGATATGACGCTGCCAATGGGCAAATAAAATTGCCGCCTTGCACCGAGGAGACCCTGCTGTGAGGAAACAAAGATTTAGTACATTTTGGAAATCAAATACTTCATTCTTATATGAAGTTGAAGCAACTAACTTTTAAAAATTATAAAGCCTGAGTACCTACCAATAGAATGGAAACTTGCCCAGTTGTCCCCTTTCGTCGATATTACGCTGCCGTTTGGCAAATAAAATTGCCGCCTTGCACCGAGGAGACCCCGCAGTGAGGAAACAAAGATTTAATACATTTTGGAGATCAAATACTTCATTCTTATATGAAGTTGAAGCAACTAACTTTTAAAAACTATAAAGCCTGAGTATCTACCAATAGAATGGAAACTTGTCCAGTTGTCCCCTCTCGTCGATATCATGCTGCCGATTGGCAAATAAAATTTCTGCCTTGCACCGAGGAGACCCTGCTGTGGGGAAACAAAGATTTAATACATTTTGGAAATCAAATACTTCATTCTTATATGAAGTTCAAGCAACTAACATTTAAAAACTATAAAGCCTGAGTACCTACCAATAGAGTGAAAACTTGTCCAGTTGCCCCCTCTCGTTGATATGACGCTGCTGATGGGCAAATAAAATTGCCGCCTTGCACCGAGTAGACTATGCTGTGAGGAAACAAAGATTTAATACATTTTGGAAATCAAATACTTCATTCTTATATGAAGTTGAAGCAACTAACTTTTAAAATCTATAATGCCTTATTACCTACCAATAGAGTGGAAACTTGTCCAGTTGTCCCCTCTCGTTGATATCGCGCTGCCGATGGGCAAATACACATTGCCGCCTTGCAGCGCGAAGATCTCTCTGTGAGGAAACAAAGAATTTATACATTTTGGAAATCAAATACTTCGTTCTTATATGAAGTTGAAGCAACTAACTTTTAAGAACTATAAAGCCTGAGTACCTACCAATAGAATGAAAACTTGTCCAGTTGCCCCCTCTCGTGGATATGACGCTGCCGATGGGCAAATAAAATTGCCGCCTTGTACCGAGGAGACCCCGCTGTGAGGAAACAAAGATTTAGTACATTTTGGAAATCAAATACTTCATTCTTATATGAAGTTGAAGCAGCTAACTTTTAAAAACTATAAAGCCTGAGTACCTACCAATAGAATGGAAACTTGCCCAGTTGTCCCCTCTCGTCGATATTACGCTGCCGATTGGCAAATAAAATTGCCGCCTTGCACCGAGGAGACCCCGCAGTGAGGAAACAAAGATTTAATACATTTTGCAAATCAAATACTTCATTCTTATATGAAGTTGAAGAAAGTAACTTTTAAAAACTATAAAGCCTGGTTACCTACCAATAGAATGAAAACTTGTCCAGTTGCCCGCTTCCGATGGGCAAATAAACATTGCCGCCTTGCACCGAGAAGACACCGCTGTGAGGAAACAAAGATTTAATACATTTTGGAAATCAAATACTTCATTCTTATATGAAGTTGAAGCAACTAACTTTTAAAAACTATAAAGCCTGAGTATCTACCAATAGAATGGAAAGTTGTCCAGTTGTCCCCTCTCGTCGATATCACGCTGCCGATTGGCAAATAAAATTGCTGCCTTGCACCGAGGAGACCCTGCTGTGGGGATACAAAGATTTAATACATTTTGGAAATCAAATACTTCATTCTTATATGAAGTTCAAGCAACTAACATTTAAAAACTATAAAGCCTGAGTACCTACCAATAGAGTGAAAACTTGTCCAGTTGCCCCCTCTCGTTGATATGACGCTGCTGATGGGCAAATAAAATTTCCGCCTTGCACCGAGTAGACTATGCTGTGAGGAAACAGAGATTTAATACATTTTGGAAATCAAATACTTCATTCTTATATGAAGTTGAAGCAACTAACTTTTAAAAACTATAGAGCCTGAGTACCTACCAATAGAGTGAAAACTTGTCCAGTTGCCCCCTCTCGTCGATATGACGCTGCCGATGGGCAAATAATCATTGCCGCCTTGCAGAGGGAAGATCTCACTGTGAGGAAACAAAGATTTAATACATTTTGGAAATCAAATATTTCATTCTTATATGAAGTTGAAGCAACTTACTTTTAAAAACTTTAAAGCCTGAGTACCTACCAATAGTGTGAAAACTTATACAGTTGCCCCCTCTCGTGGATATGACGCTGCCGATGGGCAAATAAACATTGCCGCCTTGCAGCGAGAAGATCTCACTGTGAGGAAACAAAGATTTAATACATTTTGGAAATCAAATACTTCATTCTTATATGAAGTTCAAGCAACTAACATTTAAAAACTATAAAGCCTGAGTACCTACCAATAGAATGAAAACTTGTCCAGTTGCCCCCACTTGTCGATATGACGATGCCGATCTCAGATGACAGTCAGCAGTAATTTGCATAAATGAACATGATTTCATAAAAGAGCTTTCATGATAATATATAAAATTGTTACTTCTTTGTGCAGAAGTATGTAAAATGTTATTGTTGTGGTCTTCAGTCTGAAGGCTGGTTTGATGCACGTCTCCATGCTTTTCTATCCTGTGCGAGCCTCTTCATCTCCGAATAACTACTGCAGCCTGCATCGTTTTGAATCTGCTTACTGCATTATATTTTGGTCTCCCTTTGTGTTTTTTACCCCTGCTCTCCCCCCCCCCCCCCCCCCGCCCCCCTTCATCAAATCCTAATTTGTTGATCCTTGACAACTCAGAATGTCTCTTATCAACCGATAGATTCGCTTGGTCAAGTTGTGCTACAAATTTCCTGTCTCCCAATTCTATTCAGTATTGCCTCATAAGTTACACGATCCACCCATCTAATCTTCAGCATTCTTCTGTAGCACCACAATTTGAAAGCTTCTGTTTCCTTTCTATCTAAACTGCTTATCATCCACGTTTCACTTCCAAACATGGCTACACTCCAGAAAAAGACCTCCTAACATTTAAATCTGTATTTGACGTTAACAGTTTTCTCTGCTTCAGCAATGCTATTGTTGCTATTGCCACTCTGCATTTTATATCCTGTCTACATTGGTCATCATCAGTTATTCTGCTGCTCAAAGAGCGAAACCTGTCTATTACTTTAAGTCTCTGTTTTACTAATCCAATTCACTTAGCATCACCTGATTTAATTCGACTACATCCCATCATCTTTGTTTTGCTTTTGTTGATGTTCGTCTTACATCCTCTTTAGAAATTAGTAAACTAACATAGTTTGCATATTTCACTCTGATGTCATACAGAATAATATTTTGGGAAAATAGTATTCACTGCTATGATTGAATTACGCTCTGTGCAAAACTATACCAGATGGCTTCCACTTTCATTCCTTTCCCCCCCAGTCCATATTTGCCTACTATTTTTCCTTCTCTTCCTTTCCCCACTGTCGAATTCCAGTCCCCCAGCCCCAAATTTTCATCTCCTTTAACTATTAGAATCATTTCTTTTACCTCATCAAACATTTCTTCAATCTCTTCATCATCTGCAAATTAACTTAAGTTTAAATTCACAAGATAGTGTATGTATATGTACCGGATCATTATAAATCCCAAGTTAGTAGTACTACTTTATTCACTATTGCAAGTTATTTACACTACTGCTCAAATAGAAATTATGCTAGCATCAATGGTTTGTTAATTGCTACTCAATGTACTATCTAATAAATTAAATGTCACATTAAGAGGAGGTTTTGTAATGTGGCAAGTCTTGAGAGAAAGCCTGTGACTGCCATTAAGAGTTATGTGTTAAAGGTGTGGAAATCAGGAAAGCTTCCACTGCTGTGGTAAGGCCCAGAATGCAAACACTAACAGACAGCCCACAATGAGTGTTGTGGAAAGACAAGAGTGGTGAATGAGCATAACCATTAGCTTAAGCTGCTGAAGAACACCAGTGATTGTTCCATTTTGGGAAACATGTCCAACACGGAATTACTAAACAAAAATGTTGATAGTGCTGTTGTGTATATGGAGGGAGACTGAGGAAATGGTAATAGGTTCCAGTGAGGCAGGCATGAGAAGAGCCTATGGATAAAGGAGAGATTAGCAGGAGTGAACACCTGGCCTTAGGTGATAGGCACTTACAGGTAAAAGCCGAGAAGGCTGCTAACAGCTGAGGTGTTTGAAGCTGTGTTATTTAGAAATACCAAAGCTCTGAACAGAACAAACACACTAACAACTTAGAATAAGACAAGGAATATTGATGCAGTAAGTCTAAGGGTTATATGTGTGTCCAACAGATGCAATCCTGTATGCAAAAGCACCAACTGCAATGTCATGCATAATTAGACTCTACACTGTAGGCATTCGCACATTATAAATAACAAACAAGGCAGTCTTACAAGGTAGACATAATATCAGATAATAGCACTGTACAATAGTCATTATCACAAGTTGAGTGTTCACGTGAAGTGAGTGTGTCATATCGGAAAATACTCATCACTTACAAATGAAGTGTTATAGGGTTATTTAACATACTGACCTTACTGACAGTATTTGATTGAAAGTGTGATAAATGCACATCCTTGTCTATGGAAATCATCAATCTATGTTTCATAGAATACCAATAAGTGTCTGTAGACATGGTATAAAATAGTGTTTCATGCAATACGTGTAAATTAAGTGCAAAATTATTTGTGTATCGATGGTGGTCCAATTCCATTTACATTTGCATTTCAAGTTCATTTTCATTTTATTTCAAGTACAATGATGTGTCAAAGCATTGCAAAAAGTGCATTATGTGGTGGGGAGCTACTTGAGATTCTGTTGGCTAAAGCTTGATGACATTGATGGACACAGTGGGGGGAGATGTGCTCTTTACAGCTGCTGGAAAACGCAAGAAAATGTTATGTTATGGCCACCATACAGAGAAGGCTGGTTTGGTTTTTTCTGATGTGAGAGTGAACATTTTCTTACGACCATAGGAGACTTGTTTTCTTCCTGATCAGGAGTGCAGCCAAGTGACAGATTATGAACAGACTTGTGAGTGTGACTTTGACTGTTGGAACATGTGACAGTATTTTGTCATACAGGGACTTTAGTTTATGCATCACGGCTTGTATTTGGAAGAACTGGTGTATAAATGCACTTACTAATTTGAGAATACTAAAAGGAGACTATCATCACTCGTGTGCTGCTAGTTAAGTTGATAATGGGACATTCTTACTAGACGAACTCACATTTTTATTTCATTAAGTACCACCATTCAGTAGGGAGCTGTATTTTGCTGAATAAATCAGTTACGCAAAATATAAATCTGGAATGTAGCATACATTACTACTGAGACTCCACATTTTTAATGGACAGAGTCATACATTAGCCCAGGAAAGTTAAGTCACAATAGCTGCCACAGGTGAAATATTGCAATTTATTATTGTGCACTGGCAAAAGCATACAACACGAGACGACATAAAACATCAATCACATAAGTATGACAAAAGGCAGGTCACAAAGGCAACAGTACAAAAGATATTACACACTGTATCCCTTCAGCAATTATCTTAGCATTTGGTTAATAGTGTTGCCATACAGCTCCCACCACCACTTGCCCCCCTCCCCACTGGTAGTGTGGAGATGGTGTCCTAGGAGTATTTGTAATGTGCCACCTGGCACAGGTACAGACTTGTGATGGCTTCTGTGATATATGGACAGTGTCCAGTGGTGGCAAAGGCTGTGTTGTTGTAGATGAAGGCGTCGTTCATCGTAGGCTTATGGCGAAGGGCATGATGTTGAGTCACAGTAACGTTTGAGAACACAATATTGTCTGTGGATCAAGGTTGTAATGGTGATAGCTTGCGAGCCTTGAAAGTTACAGGATGTGATGATTCGCATTATGTGAAATAACAGAACTAGGCATAGGTTGATCCGTAGCAGTTGTGACCAGAGAAACTCATGCTGCTGATGCAAGCTGGGGCAGAGAAAAATCTCTGTAGTTCATAAAAATTTTGGAATTTAACAGTTTATTTTCAGTAGAAGTGTTTGTTTTTTCCTTCCTTTATTGATGAAGCACACTTTAAAATATGAGAATCGTTCAAGATGTAGTTGTGGGCATGAGGCCTGGAAGCATTAGAATCTACATTGGTTGCCAAGGGATCTTGTGCAGGAGAGCAGTGAACCTCACTGTGATGTGGTATGCCATGAGGCATGGTGCAGTGCAGAGGATGTAAGCTGCTTGCTTTACCAAGCCATACATAAACTGCCTCAGACCCCATATGAATTTGTGCTTGCCATGTGGAAATGTCTTTGTTATAATGGTGCAAGAAATGGCACAGAGAATGAGTTCTGTGACATCAGCTAGAAGAAAACTCCATTGTAATGGGCACCTGAAGCCTAAGTTCACAATCACAGTTCATTTCCCAAATGTAGAAATTTTGAAGTTATTAGCAGCTGTAAGCCAAGAGTCAGCTTATGTTTGTTCATCTTGATTCACTGGCAGTACTCTGACATCTGATCCTGACTCAATGAAGTATGTGCATGGAGCACAAGTGAATTTGATGTATAATCAGCATGATCCACAAGAAGTACCTGGAATGTTTGGTCACTACCAAGTTTTGTAAATATTGACACTGCCAGTGCTGGGTGTGAAGGCAGATCCCTTGACTGATTTGGTAACAGCTGTTTGTTGGTCATGTTTGGTCACAAAAGCATTGAAAAGTTGCAAAGAACTACAAACATCAGTTTTGTCATTGTTGAAGGATAGGCGGTGCTTCTTGGAACAGTGGCCAGCTGGGCCAAACCCAGTCACTATGGTCATCTGTAAGCACAAGGAGAGATGCACTTTATTGCTTGAGTTCTCCTTGGTACCTACACCAGTCTGAGGCTCATTTATAGGCACTACAGCACATGTTGCTGTGGGTGTTGTTTTCCAAGTGGTTATTAGGCGACATTTTGTTTATCACATCTTTGAGCAACCACTGCAGAACACATGGATCTGTTGCGCTAGCAGAAGCTGCTGCCTTCTAGTAGCGTCAGGTGAGACTATTGCTGTGACACTATTATCAGTTTGAGGGGACACATCGAATTGACATTCTGCAAAATACTGTCAGCAATGGTCAATGTGAAGACAACCTGTCACTGTTTATGGTGATGATGATGAGGTCCCATACTCCGAGGAGTATAGGTGCAATGCAGGAGACCTGCACCGCCAACTAGGCAAGGCCCTAGCGGAAGTGGTTTGCCATCGCCTTCCTCCGATCATAATGGGGATGAATGATGATGATGAAGATGACACAACGACACCTAGTCATCTCATGGCAGGGAAAATCCCTGACCTCACCGGGAATCGAACCCGGGACCCCATGTGCAAGAAGTGAGAATGCTACCGCAAGACCACGGGCTGCGGAGACTGTTTATGGTAAACACAACATTTTTAATTGTGGATGACAGTTGATTAACATTTCCAAGTCGGCGTATGAGTTTCACTTGTGCACTGTTGTAGCCAGTGCCAGACTAAGACATGGGTACTGGCTTGCAAGATTAAAAACAAGAGCTGCCAGTGCAGCTCAAATGTGATGCCAAAACTATGATGGAAATTTGTCACCAAAAACATAATTATTTAGGAACTGTTGTACACGTAGGGTCTTTATTTATGTATGCGGTGAAGCATATGTTCCTTGAAGTATTGATATTTCCACACAGCGGGGGTGGCATGAATAATATCTGTTAATAATAATAGAGTCTGAGCATCCAAAGTACCAAACATAAGTGTGAACTGTAAATTGACATCAAATGCCATACGCCATAAAGGAAAGTTCCAGTATTTTGAACCAGAGATATATGCTGCAGAATTACTGTCAGTCAGACATCTGACTCAGCAGACAAAACTTACTCATGTTAATATAATCAAGCATGACATATGTTTTGGTGTGAGCGCAGAGATACTGCAATGCAGCATGTGATAAGTTGAGAATTTAAGTCAGACAAACAACTCTTCTGGAGAACCTGAGCATCTAGGTTCAACTCCTGATCTGGCACAAATTTTCAACTTTCACCACTGCAATGCCGCAATGCCTTGTTTGGCTTGGAGTTATGATTTCCCACCTACTCCTTTCCTTTACTATTTATCTGTTTACAAATACGGCTGTTGCCAGAGAAGTAAAATGAAACCCTTCGCTCACATAATTACATTATATCCCTAGTATTATTATGCAGTGATTCACTGTAAAAATAACACTAGCCATATTCTATTGTCTGTAATGTGCTAGTGGCATTTTGTCACTAAAGTATTTAAATTTCATGATGTGTACTTGTATTGGATTGCAGATATCTCTAGGTAAACTGTTCCACTTTTTTATTCCTCTACCAACTTACGAGTATTTACCTCACTGTTGTTCAATAATCTCATACTTATTTTGTACTGATGGTCCCTTCCTGTATATACTCTGTCAGTAATCATTTCATGTCTGATGTTTTCCAAGCCATTCTCCCAGATGTACAGTGGGTTAATTCCCCAAGTCTAGCTCTTATCCTTCTTCATGTGGGACTTTCTTATTTAAATTTTTTAACAATTTTTGCAACAGTGCTTGTCCTGATGGTGTCTCATTACATACCTACATATGCTTATGCACTGAACAACATGTCATGTATAAAGTTCCTTGGGGTCCAATTGCTTAAGAAGTTAAAATGCAGTCCTTAAGTAGATAAACTAAACAAGAAGCTCAGTTCAGTGTGTTATGTTCTTGATAGCATCTCTCACTGTATTGATCTAAAAAGAAGTGTGTTAGCTTTTCTTGCATATTTTCACTTGCTGTTGCTGTATAGAACTATCTTCTAGTATTGTGCACTTCAAGTACACTACTGGCTATTAAAATTGCTGCATCAAGAAGAAATGCAGATGATAAACGGGTATTAATTCGACAAATATATTATACTAGAACTGACATGTGATTACATTTTGATGCAATTTGGGTGCATAGATCCTGAGAAATCAGTACCCAGAACAACCACTTCTGTCTGTAATAATGGCCTTGATACGCCTGGGCATGAGTCAAACAGAGCTTGGATGGCAAGTACAGGTACAGCTACCTATGCAGCTTCAACACGAAACCACAGTTCATCAAGAGTAGTGACTGGCGTTTGTGACGAGCCAGTTGCTCGGCCACCATTGACCAGACATTTCCAATTGGTGAGAGATCTGGAGAATGTACTGGCCAGGGCAGCAGTCGAACATTTTCTGTATCCAGAAAGGCCCGTGCAGGACCTGCAACATGCGGTCGTGCATTATCCTGCTGAAATGTAGGGTTTCGCAAGGATCGAATGAAGGGTAGAGCCCAGGTCGTAACACATCTGAAATGTAATGTCCACTGTTCAAAGTGCCGTCAATGCGAACAAGAGGTGACCGAGACGTGTAACCAATGGCACCCCATACCATCACGCAGGGTGATATGCCAGTATGACAATGACGAATACACGCTTCCAATGTGCGTTCTCCGCGATGTCGCCAAACACGGATGCAACCATCATGATGCTGTAAACAGAACCTGGATTCATGCGAAAAAATGACGTTTTGCCATTCGTGCACCCAGGTTCGTCATTGAGTACACCATTGCAGGCGATCCTGACTGTGATGCAGCATCAAGGGTAACCGCAGCCATGGTCTCCGAGCTGATAGTCCGTGCTGCTGCAAACATCATACAACTGTTTGTGCAGATGGTTGTTGTCTTGCAAACGTCCCCATCTGTTGACTCGGGGATCGAGACATGGCTGCATGATCCGTTACAGCCATGCAGATAAGATGCCTGTCATCTCAACTGCTAGTGACACGAGGTTGTTGGGATCCAGCACGGCATTCCGTATTACCCTCCTGAACCCACTGATTCCATATTCTGCTAACAGTCATTGGATCTCGACCAATGCAAGCAGCAATGTTGCGATACAATAAATTGCAATCACGATCGGCTACAATCTGACCTTTATCAAAGTTGGAAACGTGATGGTATGCATTTCTCCTCCTTACACCAGGCGTCACAACAACGTTTCACCAGGCAATGCCAGTCAACTGCTGTTTGTGTATGAGAAATTGGTTGGAAACTTTCCTCATGTCAGTACATTGTAGGTGTCACCACTGGTGCCAACCTTGAGTGAATGCTCTGAAAAGCTAATCATTTGCATATCACAGCATCTTATTCCTGTCAGTTAAATTTCACATCTGTAGGAATTTTAATGGCCAGTAGTGTAAATAAAGTATTTATTCAGCAAAAAAGAGCAGTAAGAGCATTGTCTAAAGTAGATAATCTGGTGGTACAAGTTGCTATTGAAGGTAGCAGCATGTCCCACTTCCTTTCTATTGTGCCAATGGAAGATAGTTATGCAGAAATTCTGATTTATGGTAGTAGTGTTAGAGGAAAGACCACATACTGCGGATGAATCTTTTATTTATAAGCAGATACAAAACCCAAATGTAAGCACAGTAAAGCCACAAGGTGCAGTGGAGGGCAAGTGTTTTACTGGTGATGAAGGAGCCGTTTACACTACGATGTCACGACGTGGGAGTGCCATTGACACCAGAGAAGATGAGGTCAGGATGACAATCGCTGTTGTTCCAAATTGAAAAACAAAAGAAGACTGTATGGAATTAATTAATTACTTACTTCTTGTATTTGTGATACTAACAATATGTCTGTTGACAAGTTTGTTTATTAAGAGCTTAAATGTGAATATTTAATTGATACATAAAAAGTGTTATGTGGCTGTTGAATGCAGAAAGATTTTGAAAAGAAGTTTTTATGGGATTTCGTAGCCAGTAGGTGGCAAACTTAATTTTTCCATTACTACAGCATTTTCCTTCAGGCGGTGAAGAAGTTCAATATAGCTGCGAGTGCCAACACATAGCAGGAATACAACTTCAAGGACTGACACGAGTGCAGCAAGAGAAGATTTAATGTAGAGATAATTATGAACATGCAACTCTCCTGTGGCGAACACCAGCGGTAACATTCCAACAAGAATACATCTTAAAGAATGGTTTTTGCCACTGATAACCAAATTAGATTCAGCTAGACTGCACTGCGCCTGGTGGTTTAATGGCAAGGCTTAGGCCTAGAATTTGAAAGGTCGTGGATCAAAACATGGTCAAGTCATGGAATATTTCAGTCTGTCTTTAACATTGAAAGACATACATTAGATCATAGAGTCACGAACAACTATTATTATTATTATTAGCTGAGCTGTGAGTTATACAATCACAATACAACAAAAAACAATTATTTTCAGTAGACTTTGCCTTCTTGTTCCATTATAGGCTGTATTGTGCTTTATTAAAATAGTGCTATTAGCTAATTTTGGCCATAATCCATTATCAAGCACACTTCCTACGTCATTTTACATACCGTGCTCATCACATTCTTTTATGTCACATACATAAAACCAGAAGTAATACTCCACCATTAACAAACCGATGTTACAATGGAGAATGACTCACATACCATATTGAAATAAATCATTAACATTCATAACATTAAGTTATAAATGCCAGATAACTAGCAGCTATACAGTGCAATTTAGATGACACCAGCCTTTTATTCAAAGAAGCAGAGTTCTTTCTGATTTAGGCTACTCAATTAAATTTAGCTGACATAAGCAAGAAAGGTGTTAAGCAGTGTTATGATAATTTAGAGGTAAAGCATTAGACATGTTAGGTTTCTACAATTTCCTTGTCTTGTTAACAAACTGTATAACCTGGCTCATTCCAAACCTGTGAAGTCTCTCTTTCTTGATGGGATCTATGGAACATGATGAAGAAATGACTGGACCTCTTCTGGATTTACATCTATCCTCTTATTATCCTGTGTGGGTATGAGAAATTAGTTCTTAGTAAAATTTCTAATGTTTCGAGGAAAGACACTAATTCCAGCTTCATTAACGTCCTTGGCTTTGTCCAAACTGCAGTATTTGATTTACCTGTTTGAATGGTAACTATATTTACTTTGCAATCTACCTTTCAGGTGAATTTCCCTAACAATGACCTATGGATTACAATGGTAATCATTGGAATAGGACGGATACTGCACTGGGTAGATGATGTTTTCTAATAAATAGCACTGCAATTGTTAAAAAGTTGTCAGCTGTAAACAATGGTTAGTATGATGCGACCAAGTGAGGGATCGGGGATCCACTTCCAGTGAGCAATCTTAAAAGCTCTGCATTTACTCATTCCACAGAACAATTCATGCACAGCATGCAGAGAGTGACACAATCTTCACACTAGTAAGAAGCATTCTCAACAATGGGCCTGTTGTCATTCTTAACTGTATTGCCATCCAAATTGTTGACTGGTCCCCCTATTACTATATGATCTTTTCCAAGAACCTTCCGTAAAGAGCATAAATCACAGATGGCATCATTGAGCCTTGTACTTAACTTAAAAATCCTACAGTATACCTGTGAACTACTTTCTACAGATTTTAACTAGTTCTGACATTCAGACAAGGAGGAAATAATAACTTGGCTGGAAGTTTTTTGGTGTCCATATTGGTGAGAACTTGAACCAGAAAAAACAATTTTGGAACTTCTAAATAAACTCTATTCTGCCACATTACCACACACTGCAAATCTTGGGAAGAGACAAATCAGTAAGCCGGCGTATTTTCTGTGTTTTCATTTAATATCATGTGGAATAATGGAAAAAATGGAAATGAGTGTATGGTATCATTGGCTGGGAGGCCCCTATTCGGGGAAATTCAGCCGCCAAGGGCAAGTCTTATTACATTTGACACCACATTGGGCGACTTGCGCGCTGGTCATGAGGATGAAATGATGATGAGGACAACACAACACCCAGTCCCCGAGCAGAGAAAATCCCTAACCCGGCCAGGAATCGAACCCGGGCCTGCTTGCATGTGAGGCGAGCATGTTACCACACAGCTAAGCAGGTGGACATATATGGAATCATGTTCTGGGTTAACTCATCTTTGAGAAAGAAAGTGTTCATTGCATTGCTCAAAAAAGTCCAGTGAGAATAATATGTGATGCTCATTCACGATCATGTTCTAGACATCTGTTTGACGAGTTATGCATTTTTACTACTGCCTCATGGTATATTTATTCCCTCATGAAGTTTGTTGTAACTAATCCACTGCAGTACAACAGGTGCAATGATACACATAATTACAATACCTGGCAGAAAAATGAAATTCATTACTCCACATTAAGGTCGTCCTTAGTACAAGAAGAAGTGCATAATTGTATCCCCAAAATTTTTGGTCACTTACCCTATGACATGAAATGTCCAACAGGTAGAAAAGTTAAATTTCAAATCGAACTGAAAAAGTGTCTTTACATAATATGAATGTGTAATGAGAATGTAAAATGACTTGTTACACATCATAACAACTAATTTTACAAATGATCCATGGAACATGAAACCAAGTAACTCAGTCTCCAAAGAACTGAAGCCATTGGAGACAGCTAGACTGAAGCTAACAGACTTGCAGTGTCACCTAGATCTTTGCACTGATTTAGGATTGATGGTAATCTAGTCATCTGGACCAGAACTAATATTACTACAGCCAACTGCAGTTCCTGAAACAGCCAACTCTTCCTGCATCTAGTTCCAAGATAAGCTGCTGTTTATCAAATACTGTGTAGCAAAAGTGACTATCACTGCATTTCCAGAAGTGACACTCTTACATGAATACTGAACATAAAATGGCATTATAATCTAAGAAAAAAAAAATACAATTTACATACACAGACATTTGTATTCTTACAGGTATAGTATGACATGGATGGAACAGGTAGTTGGCTGTGGCCATATATTAGGAACCATCCGACATTTCCTGCATTAATTTTGAGAAACGATGGAAAACTCAAATCAGGAAGGTTGAATAAAGATTAGAGCCTCCATCTTCCTGCAACAGTTTGTACATTTGTTCATAATAATACTGATAGTATTTGTTTGGTATGCTATGATCATGAAAGATAACACGTTAGGGATTTTTATGCAAAACTGTTTGACAATAAAAATTATTTTACGGCAAATTAGCTACATAATTTAGGCGTAGTTTTTAAGCTTAAACTTTATGCACACCATAATGAAACTTTTTTTACGAGAGAATATGAAAATTGTAAATTTAGATTTTAAGATCGTTTATTGTCACAAAAACAGTGCGTAGGTTAGTTCACAGCTTTTGCACAATCGAGATAAAACAGAGTAATTTCAACTATTAAATTTGTGGATACTGGCTTTATACGAACCTAGTAGTTGCAATTACACAAAATTATTGGTATTTTCGTTAAACTATATGTTTTCGTAAAACTAAATGCTAAAACTTAGCTATAGCTGTGGGATACAGCGTCGATGCGGCGTATTTTCTCACTAACAAATATTATCTACTAAGTGCAGATAAACAATACATTACAGTAGCTGTGAACGTACTGAACTTCTGTAACTACGAAACATTAAATAGTTTCATCTAAGCTACAATTATAGCTAACCAGGAAAGCAATTCAATAATTAGAATCTTGGGCTACATTGCAAACCTATATTTCGCCGCAACCTCCATTCAAAACCAGTAATTTACAAAAATGTCAAATCTGCTGTGCTGAAAATTCAAGGGATGAGTTACCTCTGTAGCACTTCGAACAATTTCAATTCGAGCGCTCCGAATATTTCGCTCGTTCCTCTTCTCTCATTGGTTACCTAAAACTGTCTTCCCATTGGCTAAGGGAGCTGACGCATTGCCAACATATATGCTTGGAAAAAAGAAGTGGTTGACACGGTTCTAATATGAACTGAAAAACTGGCATGTCGAATATGATTTCTGCCAGTCAACTTTGGAGCTGTTAAAGGACTTATGCACCAATTTGTCTACCGACCTATCACGCACACTGTTTCGCCCAACAAATTATGCCGTATGTTGCGCTGTAGTGGCGACCGTCCCATAAAAGTTTATCTGCTGTCACTGCGAGCGGAATAAAGGTTGAGTTGAAATAAGGCTAAAGGCGGACAACTGTCCCAGATTTTGCGGGACCGTCTTATCAATGGAACCTCTAATCCCGCACTGGAAGAATTAATAAAAAAAAGGCCCACAAAACTCGTAACATGTCCAGCATTTTTGTAATTGTAGGAAGTATCGATCGACTTGTCAATACAGCATCTCTATATATGTGAAGACAGTAACTTTTTTCTCGAAAGAACAGAATACTGTTGATGACCTTGCAGCTTTTCCCTGGAATAAATGATGACTAACTGAAACCCTCAGCTGCCGACAGGTGTTGTTGATATACCTCGATGTGGACAGTTGAAAAGGTGTGCCCCGACCGGGACTCGAACCCGGGATCTCCTGCTTACATGGCAGACGCTCTATCCATCTGAGCCACCGAGGACACAGATGAACTGTGCGACTGTAGGGACTTATCCCTTGCACGCTTCCCGTGGGACTCACATTCCCAACTGTCCACAATTCTACATACGTAATGTACCTTATAGACATTTGCCCATCCACTCATTACTCGCGCACGCTTTAGCGATTCCCGTAAGAGTTTGGGCAACCTGTGCGCATTCGCACAGACGAAGGTTGAAGGTAGCCTTCAACTATATATGTGAAGATAGTAACTTTTCTCGAAAGAACAGAATACTGTTCAGATGGATAGAGCGTCTGCCATGTAAGCAGGAGATCCCGGGTTCGAGTCCCGGTCGGGGCACACGTTTTCAACTGTCCACATCGAGGTATATCAACAACACCTGTCGGTAGCTGAGGGTTTCAGTTAGTCATCATTTATTCCAGGGAAAAGCTGCACGATCATCAACAGTATTCTGTTCTTTCGAGAATAGTTACTGTCTTCTCATATATAGTTAAAGGCTACACAGCCATTGACTTTCGTCTGTGCGAATGCGCACTTGCCCAAACTCTTACGGGAATCGCCAAAGCGTGCGCGAGTAATGAGTGGATGGGCAAATGTCTATAAGATACATTACGTATGTGGAATTGTGGACAGTTGGGAATGTGAGTCTCACGGGAAGCGTGCAAGGGATAAGTCCCTGCAGTCGCGCTGTTCATCTGTGTCCTCGGTGGCTCAGATAGCCGGCACGGTAGCTCAGCGTGTTCTGTCAGAGGGTTACGTGCTCTCTGTAATAAAAAAACTGAGTTACTCGATTAACAACGAACTTCAATGGATGTTTTACGACGTCCGCCCTGAGCAGATGCAACGATCAAAAGCGAACAAAATGAGATTAAAAAAAAAAAAATGGACAGAGCGTCTGCCATGTAAGCAGGAGATCCCGGGTTCGAGTCCCGGTCGGGACACACGTTTTCAACTGTCCACATCGAGGTATATCAGCAACACCTGTCGGCAGCTGAGGGTTTCAGTTAGTCATCATTTATTACAGAATCTCTGTTTGACTGTATGCAATAGCATTCGTTGTCAAGTGCAAATGAAAGAGAAAGAAATACAGCAGAAGAACTTTTTAGCCAGTACAGCTCCCGCGAAAAGTCGACCGATTAGTCTGTTACGTGTGGGATGTTCAGGTGAAATCATCTGGCTTTGCTTGGAGCGGGAATGTGAGAGGGAAAATGTTGACACTAGTACCAGCAACATACGGTTGCGCGTGCTAGCCAGTGGCTAGCGAATAAATTTCAGAAAGATGTAACGTGCATTCTTGAAAGCGAATTATAAAACCCCTCTTGGAATGCGGTACTTACTTGTAGCAATGAAAATGAAATAGAATTAAGGGTTATGTAGTGAATTCGTGAAGCTAATAAATATAAAAACTAAATAAAGTTTATGCTAACAGATTGACCTGTAGCGTAGCCTGTTTACATTTGCACGATATTTTAACGCATTTTGCCTTATTAAGAAAACCTATATTACATAATGGACTAGTCTTTGAAATTTATTTTGATGCAAAGTCCGTTACGTAATTTGTACCTCATACTGTAGCTCTAGTAATGTTTTAAACTGAGAGTTTACAAGTAGTGGAGTGGAAGAATTTCGTAGTAATCGCTTTGTATCTATAAAGAAAATTACCAACAATGGCTTTTTTTTCTCCCTAAAGTAGCTGTTTTTTTTAAAGGATATAGAATTAATTAACTGGTATAGTTTACAGAATCTGCCTGCAGTGGCTTCTGGAGCTATCTAATGAATAATTTGACCTGCTGCACATTCCTGGAGGCTCTCCATGTTGACATTTATTATGAGTGAATCAATGAATTAACTTGTGTCTCGCCTATGAGATTCAGTTTGCAAAGAAATACACTTTTATGCGTTATCATTCTGGCAGGTATTGTATTGTGGCACATTGGACTCCGTGAGAGCAAAACGGAGGATTGAGAAGCCAGTGTGGTATGTGAACAAGAGACTCACTGACCGTTTACAGTGTTCCCTTAATGCTGTGATGCTATCAGTGAGAAAATAGTCATACCTACAGTGTATCAATAGAAACCTCAAACTTTCTGCAGATGGTGCAGTTATCTATAATGAAGTACTGTCTGAAAGAAGCTGCATAAATATTCATTTGGATCTTAATAACATTTCAAAATGGTGCAAGGGTTGGCAAGACGCTTTTAATGTCCAGAAATGTAAAATTGTTCACTTCACAAAACGAAGAAATATAGTCTCCTGTGACTATAATTACAGTGAGTGACTGTTGGAATTGACCAACTCACACAAATACCCGAGTGTAGGCTGAGTCATGGGTAAACCAGGTGATAGACTTCAGTTTATTGGTGGAATACTGGGGAAGTGCAATCAACCTATAAAGGAGATTCCTTACTAACCACTTGTGCGACTAGTTCTAGAATATTGCTCAAGTGCCTGGAACCCATACAGAATAGCATTAATAGGGAATATTGAACGCATCCAGAGAAGGGCGGCACAAATGGTCACAGGTTTGTTTGATCCATGGGAGCATCACAGAAATACTGAAGGAACTGAACTGAAACTCTCTTGAAGATAGACGTAAACTATTCCGAGGAAGTCTACTAATAATGTTTCAAGAACCATCTTTAAATGATGACTTTCGAAATATACTGCAATCCCCTATATATCGCTCACATACGGATGGTGAGGACAAGATTAGAATAATTATTGCATTCAAACAATCATTCTTCCCGTGCTCAATACATGAATGGAATGGGAAGAAACCCTAATAACTGGGACGTATGCTCTGCAGTGCACTTCATGTGGTTTGCAGAGTATGGATGTAGATGTGTTTGGAGGGAGTGGCGTGAAATAAGGAAGAATAAGCTCCTGTCTCCGGTCAGTTAAACTGACTGCTCAGTATTTATGTACCTCTTTCGAGTCACTCAAGTGAGTTCGTGCCAAACTAATGTTTATTAAATCTCAAAAATTACAATATTTTACTTCTCCAATCCGTTGGAATAACCACTGCATGGCCCATCTCTGTAAACAGTGACTGAGTTAAGGTAAGTAACCGGGCAGTAAGCCTAAACCATCAGTCACAGTAGAAATTCACTGAAGGTCTGACGAGACCAAACACCATCAACTGGCATACCTATTGGATTAACGGAAACCTTCAGTACTGATTCACCAACTCACAATCAGTCTTTCACCTTTCAACCTAATCTAGGCATCAGGCCTACATATCAGTATTTCACAAGTAAGACCCTGTATTCACATTCATTGGTACCACCAACTTACAACCAAACCGTCACCTTTGAACCTAAACTGTAAGTCTGGCTATGGTATAGGTCAGTCATTACTTTATTTCTGGAGTTTCTGAGGTACTGCCTTCTGTCTGGGATCTGTGCAGCCATGCTTATCCTCACAACTGACACCGTATATAGTACAGGTTGGAGACTGGTGAGTAGGCCTATTGCTAACGCTTTTGTTATGTCCCAGAATGAAGACATTCTCGCCGGCCGCGGTGGCCGTGCGGTTCTGGCGCTGCAGTCCGGAACCGCGGGACTGCCACGGTCGCAGGTTCGAATCCTGCCTCGGGCATGGGTGTGTGTGATGTCCTTAGGTTAGTTAGGTTTAAGTAGTTCTAAGTTCTAGGGGACTTATGACCTAAGATGTTGAGTCCCATAGTGCTCAGAGCCATTTGAACCATTTGAAGACATTCTCAGTCTCTGTCACGAAGAATCTATTGAGGATCTGAGAAAAAACAAAAACTAGACTTCATTATTGTCGTTTGCATAAGGAATCTAGACAACTATTAAAATCCTTTAGTCATCCCATACAAGCTGAAATATCGATATTAAATACCGTATGTTCAAATATAGAACATTTTTAACTTCGTTAAGAGCGTTTTTATTTAGGGAATGTAATTATTTTATTCACAAACCGCAAGAAAAATTATTTCAGGTATATTGAGAAGAATTATTGTTCAAAATTCAGTAAGTTGAATGTAATTGTTGAGATTCAAGTGGCTTCGGCAGATTTCATTTTTTTGTCAAGAAAAAGCACAGTCAAATAATTAGAATGTTATAGCAATAGTATGATCAGTCTTCCTTCAGCAGATGATGATTAACTCTCAGAGAACATGGCACCAGTTAAATGTGTTATCACCAAATGTGCTCTATCGTAACTGTGCCAAGGCACAGTGTGTTTACATGTACTCTATTATGGCAGAATATTATGACAACGTTCTACATTTGTATGGTTCGCATATGACAGAAATGTATGGTTGATATGTAGATGTACAATATTTTCTCCTTGAAGATGATTGTAACAATTGAAACCGGTAGAGAATAAACATGAAATTGTACAGCTTATGGCACAAATATGCTTTCTCCAAGTTACAGAGTGTACATAAAGTCTGGGAACACTCTCAACTATTTATTGCACAAGAACTAAACACTGTACAGATGTCATGCATATTGCATTTCGAAGAGAAACTCTGAAAGGTTTTTTTATTTTATTTTTATTTTTATTTTTTTATTTCTTTTTACAAACATTCGATATCCGAACCATGAGTGACCTGGCAGACGTCAATACGGAAATCGAATTCTTGCCATACCTGTCCCAGCATGGCATCATCGACTGTGGCAGTCACTTGTCGTATTCTCTCCCGGAGCTCTGCTACGTCACGAAGTAGAGGCGGCACCTACACCAAATCTTTAATATGTCCCCGCAGAAAAACGTCACATGGAGTGAGATCTTGTGATAGGGGAGGCCGTTTCGTGAAACAGCTGTCCCCTTCTGTAGCACGGCCATGTTTACGACGAGTGCTGACTATTGGCAAATTAGCAAACTACGCTGTGGCAGTATACATAAAAAAAACTTTCAGGGTTCCTCTTAAAAAAGGACATATGTATGATATCTGTACAGTGTTTGGGTCTTGCGCAATAAATAATTGAAATTGTTCCAGGACTTTATGTACGTGTTGTATTTAACAGTTGTACGCAACCCCCTGCTGAAAGCTCTATTCAGTATACATACAATTGGACTGGGAAATAGTGACATCACATCAAGCTATGGTTTGTTTTAGGGTCAATTAAAATAGAAAAGCTTCCCCCACCTAAAAAATGTCCCATCAATTTAGAAACTTCTGCACGGGAACTTACAAGATAGTCAGATACTCCAGAAGGCATAATTAGTATGTGTAATGAAAAAAATAAATCATTAGGTCAACTAATTTCATACACTTAACAAAATTTCGTTGAAACATGCAATCAATGAAAAATAAAATACAGCAATTTGAAGTGGAACTCCAATATTTGAACTACATAGTAGTATGTTTGACTGAACACTAGTGTAAAGACACAGTAATCGGTCATAGAGTATATCATCCGTATCAAAGGACTTCATGAAATGGTGAAGTATCATACAGTTTTGCAGAAAAGGAACATCGTATAAATTAGCGGAAACGTGTGAGGGGAAATGCTGACGTAATCAGCGCTCGCCGCTACCAATAGAAACTGCAACGTTTCAGCTTCACCACGCAACTTTGACACTACAACTGCTAGGTCGCTGGCGTTGGCACAAATGAAAAAATGGGGAAGTCGACGTGAAATGTTCCAGACAGATCTATTACGTATGTCCATCCTTCTGACTGGAGGTTTGAGGGCCTTCGGCCGCTTACTTATAACATGGAACACCTATAGCCGTCGTTACGATGGCGGTGCTTCAGTACACCATCTTCATGCCTTAAATGACGCTGACAGGTTAACTCCGATCGTATACATAATTCATCAGTGGCCAACATCTGTGAACTGGTTTTTGCAGACTGCTTGTACCAACAATGTTCTCTCTCCAAGCATCAGTTGGTTGGATACGATTGGAATTGAACTCCTCGGCGTCAGTTAAGGCCTGAGAATGGTATAGTGAACCACCGAAACTGGTAGCCACATAATAAATAACATCGTAACGATGGCTACAGTGTTCCATTTTATTAAGAATCCGATATGCGACGAAACCAAACGATGGACCTATCGCACACTTTTTACGTTCCACTTACACGCAGTTACCTTTGTTAGAGAAGTGATTGGTTATCGCCAAGCTTAAATCTGCATAGCTTGCCTTCCAATTCATTCTCTAAGGAGGAAAGGCAGGCTGAAAGCTAGTTAATGTACAGAATATCTAGTAATAAATCAATAAAATATACCGTTCTAAAACTGGCAACCGTTATTTTTATAGGCAGATACGGCGATATTTCTTCCGTCGATATATGGATATATCGATACTTTTTGGATGTGCAGGCTGACAATTATAGCAACACATGAAAAAAAACGTAAATTCGTGACAAACTAAAGTGTGCAGACAGTTTATTCAACATGTAAACGTCACTACAAATTTTCGAATTTAGGTTATGGCATGTTCGATGGGCCTGCCATCATTGACTATGATCTGGCGCAGACGAATAGCAAAATTCTGCATGACCCGCTGATGTGTTGGAACACCGATGCTGTCAATGACCTCTTCAATGGCTGTTTTCAACACAGCAATGGTTTTTGGGTTATTGTTGTATACCTTGTCTTTCATATAGCTCCACAAAAAGGAGTCGCATGTGTTCAAATCCGGAGACTATGGCGGCCAATCGAGGCCCATGCCAGTGGCCTCTGGGTACCCCGGAGCCAGAATGCGGTCCCCAAAATGCACCTCCAGAACATTAACCCCGCCCTCTTGCTTCGATGGGGTCGAGCATCGTCTTGCGTAAACCACATCTTGTCGAAATCAGGATCACTTTTGGATAATGGGGATGAAATCAGCTTCCAAAGCCATCACGTGCCGTTCGGTAGTCACCGTGCCATCAAGGAAAATCGCACCGATTATACCGTGACTGGACATTCCACACCACGCAGTCACTCGTCGAGGGTGGGGACACTTCTCGATCGCAAAATGCGGATTCTCAGTCCTCCAAATGCGCCAGTTTTGCTTATTGACAAACCCATACAAATGAAAGTGGGCTTTGTTGTTAAACCAAACCATGCATGCGCATACTAATTCCCATCACTCCCTGTGGCCAGCTGTGCAGTTTGAACGTCCTAACGCCAACCGTTCAGAAGTTATGGTGATTTTATCTCATATAGTTCAATAATTGTCACTCTGTACCTAAGGCCTATAACGATGTTGTTGTTGTTGTGGTCTTAGGTCCAGAGGCCGGTTTGATGCAGCTCTCCTGCTACTCTATCCTGTACAAGCCTCTTCATTTCCGAGTAACTACTGTAACCTACATCCTTCTGAATCTGCTTACTGTATTCATCACTCGGTCTTTCTTTACGATTTTTACCCTTCACGTTTTCCTCTAATACTAAATTGGTGATCGCTTGATGCCTCAGAACATGTCCTACCAACCGATTCCTTCTTCTAGTCAAGTTGTGCCACAAATTCCTCTTCTCCCCAATTCTGTTCAGCACCTCCTCATTAGTTACGTCATCCACCCATCTAATCTACAGCATTCTTCTGTAGCACCACGTTTCGAAAGCTTCTATTCTCTTTTTGTCTCAACTGTTTATCGTCCATGTTTCACTTCTGTACATGGCTACACTTCATACAAACACTTTCAGAAAGAACTTCCTGACTCTTAAATCTATACTCGATGTGAACAATTTCTCTTCTTCAGAAACGCTTTCCCTGCTATAGTCAGTCTATATTTTATATCCTTCCTACTTCGACAGTCATCAGTTATTTTGGTTCCAAAATAGCAAAACTCTTTTACTATTTTAAGTATCTTATTTCCTAATCTAATTACCTCAGCGTCAACTGATTTAATTCGACTACATTCTATTATTCTGTTTTCAGCTCAGCAATAGTTTTGGGGTTATTTCTGTACACCTTGTCCTTAATATAGTCGCACTAAAAGGAGTCTCATGTGTTCAGATGTTCATCTTATATCCTCCTTTCAAGACACTGACCACTCCGTTCACCTGCTCTCTCAGGCCCTTTGGTGCATAGCTTTCCTTCGAATTCGTGCTCTAAGGAGGAAAGGCAGGCTGAAAGCTTGTTAATGTACAGAATATCTAATAATAAATCAGTTCTTAAATATACAATTCTAAAACAGGTAGTGTATTTACAATGAGCAGCCGGTGTTTTTATAGGCAGTTACGCCGATATTTCTTCCGTCGATATACAGGGAGTTACAAAAAGGTACGGCCCAACTTTCAGGAAACATTTCTGACACACAAATAAAGAAAAGATGTTATGTGGACATGTGTCCGGAAACGCTTAATTTCCATGTTAGAGCTCATTTTAGTCTCGTCAGTATGTACTGTACTTCCTCGATTCACCTCCTGTTGGCCCAATTGAAGGAAGGTAATGTTGACTTCGGTGCTTGTGTTGACATGCGACTCATTCCTCTACAGCACTAGCATCAAGCACATCAGTATGTAGCATCAACAGGTTAGTGTTCATCACGAATGTGGTTTTGCAGTCAGTGCAATGTTTACAAATGCGGAGTTGGCAGATGCCCATTTGATGTATGGATTAGCACGGGGCAATCGCCGTGGCGCGGTACGTTTGTATCGAGACAGATTTCCACAACGAAAGTGTCCCGACAGGAAGACGTTCGAAGCAATTGATCGGCGTCTTAGGGAGCACGGAACATTCCAGCCTATGACTCGGGACTGGGGAAGACCTAGAACGACGAGGACACCTGCAATGGACGAGGCAATTGTTCGTGCAGTTGACGATAACCCTAACGTCAGCGTCAGAGGAGTTGCTGCTGTACAAGGTAACGTTGACCACGTCACTGTATGGGGAGTGCTACGGGAGAACCAGTTGTTTCCGTACCATGTACAGCGTGTGCAGGCACTACATCATACTTCTGCGAATGGTTCATCCAACAATGTGTCAATCCTCATTTCAGTGCAAATGTTCTCTTTACGGATGAAGCTTCATTCCAACGTGATCAAATTGTAAATTTTCACAATCAACATGTGCGGGCTGACGAGAATCCGCACGCAATTGTGCAATGACGTCATCAAGACAGATTTTCTGTGAACGTTTGGGCAGGCATTGTGGTGATGTCTTGATTGGGCCCCATGTTCATCCACCTACGCTCAATGGAGCACGTTATGATGATTTCATACGGGATACTCTACCTGTGCTGCTAGAACATGGCCGGCCGGAGTGGCCGAGCGGTTAAAGGCGCTACAGTCTGGAACCGCACGACCGCTACGGTCGCAGGTTGGAATCCTGCCTCGGGCATGGATGTGTGTGATGTCCTTAGGTTAGTTAGGTTTAAGTAGTTCTAAGTTCTAGGGGACTTATGACCACAGCAGTTGAGTCCCATAGTGCTCAGAGCCATTTGAACCATTTGCTAGAACATGTGCCTTTACAAGTACGACACAACATGTGGTTCATGCACGATGGAGCTCCTGCACATTTCAGTCGAAGTGTTCGTACGCTTCTCAACAACAGAATCGGTGACCGATGGATTGGTAGAGGCGAACCAATTCCATGGCCTCCACTCTCTCCTGACCTCAATCCTCTTGACTTTCATTTATGGGGGCATTTGAAAGCTCTTGTCTACGCAACCCTGGCACCAAATGTAGAGACTCTTCTTGCTCGTATTGTGGGCGGCTGTGATACAATACGCCATTCTCCAGGGCTGCATCTGTGCATCAGGGAGTCCATGCGACGGAGGATGGATGCATGTATCCTCGCTAACGGAGGACATTTTGAACATTTCCTGTAACAAAGTGTTTGAAGTCACGCTGGTACGTTCTGTTGTTGTGTGTTTCCATTGCATGATTAATGTGGTTTGAAGAGAAGTAATAAAATGAGCTCTAACATGGAAAGTAAGCGTTTCCGGACACATGTCCACATAACATATTTTCATTCTTTGAGTGTGAGGAATGTTTCCTGAAAGTTTGGCCGTACCTTTTTGTAACACCTTGTATGGGTATATCGATGCTATTTTTCGATACACTGAAAGCCGGTAATGATAGGTTTTAAATATCAATGTATCGGGTTCTCGACAGTTTTAAAAATATCAGCAGTCCTACTCGCAACCCACCTGGTACAAAAGCAACGCCGGGCACGGCGGCTGCGCCCCCGCCGCTGCCAGAAGCAGCAATTGCGGCGACAAGCAGGCTAACGAGGACTTCCCTCTGAGGTGGCGCTGGCCCACGTGGTGGACGCGGGCCGCCACTTAACGCACCGCTCCGTCCACAGGCGGACGAGACGACGCCAAAGTGGCGCTCACTGGGCCCGGTACGTGTTTAGCCGAGGCCGTTGACCCTACTCGGATGCTCCGGGCGGAGAATGAGTCACCGGTAACTTGGGTCATCAATATTGCTGCAAGCTCAGAGCGAACCACCGTCTCCCAATCCGTCTTGCCTGTGGAGTGACGCACACAGCAGGCGAATTGCGAAGGATAGTCCGTGGCGACTACATCCACACCTACTCTCTGCAAACAGTTGTACAGCACATTGCCTAAAGTGAAGCGTATATGAAAGAAGGGGGAAACAAAACTAAACTTCGCACGTTGAGGGAGCGATGTTATTTCTGCGAAAGTCGACTCAAAATTGCAAAGAACTTGGCAGAATCAGCCCATGTAATAGCACGACTTTCCGCCCTCTCTGGCCTGGACACGTACACAGGTTAGGTTGGGAAGGCTGTCATAAGGCTGTTGTATACCGATTAGGTTCCCTTCAGATTACGCTGATGCAGTAGCTCCCTACTTAGCAATCAAATACAACCGCTCGCTCACCGATAGATCTGTACCTACAGATTGGAAAATTGCGCAGGTCGCACCAGTGTTTACGAAGGGTAATAGGAGTAATCCATCGAACTACAGACGTATATCATTGACGTCGGATTGCAGTAGGGTTTTGGAGCATGTACTGTATTCAAACATTATGAATCACCTCGAAGGGAACGATCTATTGATACGTAATCAGCATGGTTTCAGAAAACACCGTTCTTTTGCAACGCAGCTAGCTCTTTATTCGCACGAAGTAATGGCCGCTATCGACAGGGGATGTCAAGTTGATTCCGTATTTCTAGATTTCCGGAAAGCTTTTGACACCGTTCCTCACAATCGACTTCTAATCAACTGCGGGCCTATGGGGTATTGTCTCAGTTGTGCGACTGGGTTCGTGACTTCCTGTCAGGAAGGTCGCAGTTCGTAGTAATAGACAGCAAATCATCGAGTAAAACTGAAGTGATATCAGGTGTTCCCCAGGGAAGCGTCCTGGGACCTCTGCTGTTCTTGATCTATATAAATGACCTGGGTGACAATCTGAGCAGTTCTCTGAGGTTGTTCGCAGATGATGCTGTAATTTACCGTCTAGTAAGGTCATTTGAAGACTAGTATCAGTTGCAAAGCGATTTAGAAAAGATTGCTGTATGGTGTGGCAGGTGGCAGTTGACGCTAAATAACGAAAAGTGTTAGGTGATCCACACGAGTTCCAAAATAAATCCGTTGGAATTCGATTACTCGATAAATAGTACAATTCTTAAGGCTGTCAATTCAACTAAGTACCTGGGTGTAAAAATTACGAACAACTTCAGTTGGAAAGACCACATAGATAATATTGTGGGGAAGGCGAGCCAAAGGTTGCGTTTCATTGGCAGGACACTTAGAAGATGCAACAAATCCACTAAAGAGACAGCTTACACTACACTCGTTCGTCCTCTGTTAGAATATTGCTGCGCGGTGTGGGATCCTTACCAGGTTGGATTGACGGAGGACATCGAAAGGGTGCAAAAAAGGGCAGCTCGTTTTGTATTATCACGTAATGGGGGAGAGAGTGTGGCAGATATGATACTCAAGTTGGGATGGAAGTCATTAAAGCAAAGACGTTTTTCGTCGCGGCGAGATCTATTTACGAAATTTCAGTCACCAAATTTCTCTTCCGAATGCGAAAACATTTTGTTGAGCCCAACCTACATAGGTAGGAATTATCATCAAAATGAAATAAGAGAAATCAGAGTTCGAGCAGAAAAGTTTAGGTGTTCGTTTTTCCCGCGCGCTGTTCGGGAGTGGAATGGTAGAGAGATAGTATGATTGTGGTTCGATGAACCCTCTGCCAAGCACTTAAATGTGAATTGCAGAGTAATCATGTAGATGTAGATGTAGATGTAAATGTATCTCCTCTCCGGAGGCGAGCTGGTCCACAACTGTTGTAATTGGTCTTTGATATCCTGGGAACTGTCAGTGGGACAGAGCTGATATCACAGACGGTCCCCTGACGTGCTATTGGGGACTGATACGGGATCTTCCTTCACTTCAACTTCACGCAGACAGTTTGTAGAGAAACGTGCCATGGGTTGATAAGAGTTGTCCTGTTGAAAACGGCACCACGATACTGCTCCGTGAGAGGTAAGACGTTAGGATATTGTCCTGTTGAAGAACGGCACCATAATACTGCCGCGTGAAAGATGAGACTTGAAGAATTGTCCTGTTGAAAAATGACACCACTATACTGCCGCGAGAGAGATGAGACGTGAGGACGCACGATGTTGGTGGTGTACTGTTGTGCCTTCAGAGCTGCCTCAACTGCTACCAGCCGTTGCCTGAAGTCACGCCTGATGGCTCCCCACATCAAGACGCCAGGAGTAATATTACTGTCTGTCCAAAATATTGGAAGAATGAAACCTTTCCGTATATCGCCACCCCACCAGCTGACGACGGTCACATGGGGTAGTGGAGAACTGCAGTTTATCACTGAGTGCAGAGCAGTGTCGGTCGTCAGTTGTTCGTGCTCCCCGGGCACGGCACGACTCCAAACATAGCCGTGAGTGTAATGCTGCCTGTGCTTTGGGATGGATACTCCCTAGAGCACGTGCTGCTAGTTTCTGACCGGCGGTGTGGGATGATCCAGTGTGTCGCAGGCGGTCCATTAACTGCTCTCGGATGGCAGGTGCAGATGCGAAGCAGTTATGACATGCTTCGTGCACAATACGGCGATCCTTCCTCATGGTGGTGTGACGTGATCCACTGGAGCCTCGACGATGAGAGTGCTTGCCCTCACATTTGCATCCAGTCCAAGATCCAGACCACTGTCACTTCTAAATGCCCCACAATGCCGGAAATTGCACGATTCGACCGGCTGTCCAAATGGGCACCTGTGGTGAGGCCACTTTCAAACACTGTCAGGTACTGATAACACTGCCTCACACGAGTACGCAGCATCTCCGTGTCCTCCACAGTGATCACTCAACATCTGTTTCATCACACCCGTAGTATTCCCGACCAGGCCTGGTAACAACACTCTGGTGGCTACTCTAGCTGTCGCAAAGGACTGCAACTCTTAATCATTTACATATCCACCAATGGTGCCCACGTGCACCAAGTTTCATTGATATCGGACCGTATCTCCAAGTTGTAAAGGATACAACAATCAGTTGCAAAAGATCTTTATTGCATACCTATATTTCGGTCACTGTGTGCCCGTCTTCAGTGCAGTAAATGTGAGTTATAGGCTGTTACGTAAGATCATGGTTGGCATTACACACATATGGTAAGAGATATCGCACATATTGTCCCTGTACTTAACCATATTTGTAATTTTTCCTTCAAGAATGGTCAGTTCCCTGACAGAGTACTCAGTAGTAAAGCCGTTTTATAAAAAGGGAGAAAGGGATAATGTAGACAATTTTACATCTATTTCTATGCCATCTGTGTTTGCTAAAGTTATGAAAAGGCTGTGTATGTAAAGGTTCAAATGGTTCAAATGGCTCTGAGCACTATGGGACTTAACATCTGAGGTCATCAGTCCCCTAGAACTTAGAAATACTTAAGCCTAACTAACCTAAGGACACCATACACATCCATGCCCGAGGCAGGATTCGAACCTGCGACCGTAGGAGCAGCGCGGTTCCGAACTGAAGCACCTAGAACCGCTCGGCCACTCCGTCCGGCTGTGTAAGGGTAATTGATCATTTTATTTCACATAATCTACACCCACATCATACTCCGCAAGCCACCTAATGTTGTGTCACGGTACCACTATCTGATTCCTCCAATCCTGTTCCACTCGCGAATAGTGCGCGAGAAGAATGATTGTCGGCAAAGTTCTGCATTGGCTCTAATTTCTCGTATTTTCTCCTCGTGGTCAATACGCGAGATATATGTGGGGGGAAGTAATATGTTGTCCGATTACTCCTGAAAAGTACTGTCCCGAAATTTCAATAGTAAATCTCTCCGTGATGCACAACACCTCTCTTGTAACGTCTGCCAGTGGAGTTTGTTTAGCATCTCCGTAACGCTCTCTCGTCAGCTAAACAATCCCACGACGAAACGCGCCGCACTTTGTTGGATCTCTATCTCCTCTATCAGTCCTACCTGGTAAGGATCCCAGATAGATGAACAATACTCAAGAACCGGGCGAACAAGCGCCTTATAAGCCACCTCTTTCGTGGATGAGTTACATTTCCCTAAGATTCTTCCGATGAATCTGAGCCTGGTGTCTGTTTCTCCCGCTGTCTGTTTTATGTGGTCGTTCCACTTAACGTCGCTCTGAATAGTTGCGCCTAGCTGCCTGACTCATGTAGTACTATCACCGTCAGAGGGTGGTACGGGACTACAAGTCCCACCGCCACACCTCCAAAGTGAATTGCAGTGACGCAGTCACTGCCCTGTGGAAATTTACTGCCTCACCAACACAGTTAGACCGCAATAGACCGGTGATGCTGTATTGTAACATATCACCCCGGACTACAAGTCCATTTAAAAAAAAAAAAAAAAAAAAAAAAAAAAAAAAAAAAAAAAAAAAAAAAAGTTGCGCCTAGATATTTTACGACAGACGCTGTCTCCAGCTGTTTGTCATCAATAGTGTAGCTGTACAGTAGTGGATTTCTTTTCATATGTATGCGCAGCGTGTTACATTTATTTACGTTCAGGGTCAGCTGCCAGAGACTGCACCATTCATCAGTTCTCTGCAGGTCGTTCTGCAAATTCTTACTATCTTTTGGCGTTGCTACTTTGATATGAACAACTGCATCTTCTGAGAATAGCCTTAAGGAGCATCCGATACTCCGTAAGCTCGTATTATTTTCATTAAACGGCAATGCGGGATGGTATCAAATGCCTTACTGAAATCACCCTGAGCGTCGTTGTCCTCTGCGTCTCAAGGAGGAACAGAGCAAGCTGAGTTTCGCAAGATCTCTGTTTGCGGAATCCATGTTGATTTTTATAGAGGAAATGTTCATTTTCCAAAAACATCATAATTCCTGAATGTAAAACTTGTTCCATAATTCTACAACAGGTTGACGTCAACGATATAGGTCTATAATTGTGTGAATCTGTCTTACGGCCATTCTTAAAATCGGGAATGACCTGCACTTTTTTCCAGTCGTTAGGTACCTTTCGTTGCCCAAGCGATCTATGATAAATTACTATTGGAAGGGGATCAAGTTCTTTTGCATAATCTTTATAGAATTTTATAGGTATCTCTTAGTATCTACTCAGCGACAGTAGCTGCTTTTCAGTTCTGCGATCGGTTATCTCAGTATCTGCCATTTCGACGTTCATACGACGATTGAAAGGGGGGACAGTGTCACGATCTTCCGCCGTGAAACAACTTCGGAAGACCAAATTCAGTAGTTCGGCCTTCTATTATCTTCCGTTCCAGTGCCGGTGTGGTCTCTGAGAGAATGAGAGGGGACCAGTTACTCTCTCACCTATTTTTCGTGTACGTGTACGGAATTTTGTTACAACCTTTCGCACCTTGAGCGAGACTCTAGAAAGTTAACGGCCTGAGCAGACGTTGATGGAGCCTGGTAGGGCGCTAAAAGCTTGGGGTATTTTTATGGTTCTTAGTTCTTAGAAACGGCATGTTGGAAGCTGAAAGCAATTGGCAGTGAGCCCATCCCTCAGTAAATCTTGCTGGACAGGCCCACAGCCGTACAGGGCAGACAGAGCAGCTCCTAGTCGAGACACGTCTCCAGCAGGACAAAAACGGAAATGAGTGTATGGCATCCGTATCCCAGGCGTGAAGTTCGGCCGGCAAGTGGAAGTCTTATTGAGTGCTATGCCACATTGGGAGACTTGCTCATCGACAATGGGGATGAAATGATGATTAGGACAGCACAACAACCAGTCCCTGACAGGAAAAAATCTCCCACCCCAGCCGGGAATCGAACCCGGGCCCCCGGGCGGGGCATTCCAACGCGCTGACCATTCATCTAATGGGGCAGACTCCAGCAGGACAACGCCGCTAGGACTATCATGTTCCAATGCACTGGCGATTTAAATAAAGATCTTTAAGACTGTATCTGTTGCTGTGGGAAGTGACACGACTTCAGAGAAAAACATCTTCTCCCTTCATGAAAACTTAAAGAGCCAGTAATTTGCGGTTTCTTTTTTTTTTCAGAGATGCAGCTTTCTTAAACCTTGCACTGGTTCGACATAAGTTTGTGCCATCGTGTAGGAGAGGAGGTTTAGCGTCTCCGAAGCCCTGTGATTGGCTCAAGATGGTGTGAAGGTGGTGTCGTTCGAGCACTTTGCGGAAAAACGGATTTTTTTTTTTTTTTATCTGGAGATGTGCAAGACACTTGGGTTCTGGACTTTGGTCTAGAAGTGATCTTCTGGTCGAAGCCCTGGCTTGTGTGGTTGGTGCTTGGGACATGTCGTGAGACTGACTTTATTTGCAAGTAGTTAGACTGGAGAGCCTGTGGTGAAGTTCTTACTGTACCGACAGTCTGACTTCAAATGTCTCGGACTACTCGTTTGCCAAGGGCACACTTATTCGTTTTTGTTTTACCAGTCTAGAAGTTTGGTATCCTTGTGTGCTCTGTCGTATAAGGGAGCCAAATTGGTCCTTGGTATGACCAGTGAATGGGTGTGTCACACACTGAAATCTACTGTGATTTCAGGGCTCTGGTAGAGAGTAAATTGCGATCCGTCTGCGTAATCGCTAGGCTGTGAGATTTTGCATTTCTTTTGTAGACGCAATCGATTCACAGGTGCCGCCTTACACCTCGGCTCTGACGCACACATCCCGCCCGCTGCAAGCAGACAGGGTAAAGTACTGCTGCTCCGGCCTTGTCAGGGCATACAGACCTCAGTCGCCACTTGCTCTCAGCTGGACCTATACAGGCTTCCGTAGATTATCAATCAAAGTCTGCTCGGTGTCAGATCAATTCAGATTACGTTATCCACATTTTTAGGTTCAAATGGTTCAAATGGCTCTGAGCACTGTGGGACTTGACTTCTGAGGTCATCAGTCCCCTAGAACTTAGAACTACTTAAACCTAACTAACCTAAGGACATCACACACACCCATGCCCGAGGCAGGATTCGAACCTGCGACTGTAGGGGTCGCGCGGTTCCAGACTGAAGCGCCTAGAACCGCTCAGCCACTCCGGCCGGCCACATTTTTAGTGCCAAAGTACTTGATTCACCTTTGCCACCTAGGATCCTTGTCCATTGTCCTGTCAAGCCAGCTGTTAGTTGTTTACTGTATTCAATCAATAACTATAATTTACGTCTGTTTTTCTTTTTAAAAATAAATGTTGTTAGTAAATTTTACTACATTCACAATCATTTTATATAGTCAGCACCACGGATTAACATTCGTTGTGATGTCCCATGCCGGGTTAACTTTCATTGTGGCATCCCATACCCAGACAACTTGCATTGTGGCGACCCTGCCAGGGTAACTTGCACTGTGGTATCCTCTGCTAGGATCTCGGATTGGTGGTACCTTCTGTGACCATCAGACCATGTTGCCTAGCGTAGTCATTCAATTTGACGTCCCTTGCGCAGAATTTTGAATTAATGGCACCTTCTGTGACCGTCAGATCGTAGATAGTGTTGCCTAGTGAAGTTTCTGTTCCCCATGTTTAACGTGGTGCACTGGATACAGTATATCCACATTGCTGTCGCATTGACATAGTACTAATATTTAATTATTGTACGTGTGTATTTTCATGTTGTGGGAGTGACTTCTGTGTCACTTGATTGTTTGTTTCTGACAGCGAATGGCGTCGTGCTGATTTGTTAGGATAAATTGAGATTTTCGTTTTTTAGCATAGAAAAGCGTGCTGTTATTTGAAATCGTTGTCAGGAACTAGGAATCAGTAGCTCACAGGAGCGTAATTTAGAGTAGAATTTGTGTGTCATAGGAATGTGTGCTGTGTAAAGTCGTTTGGGTCAGAATTAGAGTGCATGCTTGCAAGAAGCAAGGCACGTTTGCTACAGAGTAGCGGAAGTGGCTGGCTCTGAGCACTATGGGACTTAACATCTATAGTCATAAGTCCCCTAGAACTTCGAACTACTTAAACCTAACTAACCTAAGGACATCACACAACACCCAGTCATCACGAGGCAGAGAAAGTCCCTGACCCCGCCGGGAATCGAACCCGGGAACCCGGGCGTGGGAAGCGAGAACGCTACCGCACGACCACGAGCTGCGGACAGTAGCGGAAGTAATTGTATTTTGTTAACCATGGATCCACGTCAGATTATTAGTTGTGACCAGGCGGATATTACACGGGATTCTCAGAAATGCAGTTGCAGACCGGGCAGAAATGTCGAACGTAGAACCTGCAAAGCGTGACGACATGTCCCAGTCAGGTGACGAAAGTGAACGGGAGACCGCAGAAGAACGAAATTTAGGCGCTGCTGTTACGAGACACACCATCAGTGAAACTGGCAGACCAGAATCACGAACGAAACGTCACAGAATGATAGAATCTCGTTCATCTAGTCCGGAAGGTGTTAGTGGTGGATTTCAGTTTGAAGCTCTCATGCAATTCATACAAGAGGCAGAAAGGAAGAGAGAAGAGGCAGAGAAAAAGAGACGGGGGGAAGAGGAGGAAAGACACAAATTAAAGAACGGTCGCAGACGGTATGGATGGAGTCAAGAAAGAGATCGCAGGAATCGAAGAAAACTAGAGAATGTCAAGAAAACGACAGTAGAAACGCGTGAGGTCGCGGACCAGGCGAAATGCGATGCCAAAGCACGACTGGTAGCGCAAATAGCACGAAAGGACGCATCAGTGGCCAAAGATCAAGTTAAACTGGCAAGAACTGAGGTGTGCAAGACAAAAAAGGCACTTGCAACTCTCCAAAAGCAAGCAAAAAAAAAAAAAAAAAAAAAAAAAAATAGTCCAAGAAACGCAGGAAAAACTGAGTGAGGCGACGAAGCGACTTGAACAGATAGAAATCAAACAGTCAACAAGTCTCTGAAGTTAAAGATCAGCAGGTCCGAGCCGCCGCGCAACAGAACGAGTTGGCTAAGGACTTCCGGCAGGCACATGAGCGGGCCGCGCAATTGCAAACACAAACTCGTCCGGTAGAGTGCTATCGAGAGCAACACAGAAGTGAAGAAAATGTTTTGCGACTCTCCGAAGAGCTATACGAGGACACACCGCCTGCACACGGGCGATTGCAGCAGGAATATGCTCCTGCCGCGGCGGAACGCGTAGTAAAAAATGCTCCGTCGGTAACACGCAGCATGTCAGAGACCGAGCCGGAAAACAATTGTACACATCTACGGAGGTCAGAAACGTTATTACGTGGATCTGGTAAAACGAGGGGACACCATAACAGTGCATGAGGATCGTTTGGGCACGGATGCATGAAATCATGAGCTGCAGACGAGAGGGAAAATTCGTACGGCGGATACGTCGAACCTTTCGACCACAAACTTTTCTTGACCATTCAGAATTTTCAAGTCTACGGTGAGCAAACATCCAAAGACCTGTATGGCACAGTACAATCACGTGCTACCAGAATCTTGGTCACTGAAGTGCAAGCTCCAGTTTATCTGTGGTTTCTTAGAAGGGTCGCTTGTCGAACATAGGCGCGAAGTTGCGGAGAGTTGTCGCTCCTACCAAGAATTGAAAGACGCATTCCTCAGCACATACTGGTCGCAAGACACACAGGAGGGGATAAAACAGGAGATCATGTTAGCAAAGGACTCAGAAGCGTCAGGATTCCGCAGTCGTGTCAAATTATTTGAATCCCTGATCAAGAAGAACTGATTCTTGGATCAACCGTACAGTCCCAAAGAAATTATCAGGCACTGCTACGTTAAATTGCCATTACGTTACCAGCAACTGCACATCGCTAGATGCAGCGACTCAATCGAAGCTTTCAAGAGAGCACCGTGCGAACTCGAGTACGTGAATGAAATTCACAACTTGTGGGAAAGAAGTAGAAATAATGACCGTAACTGGCCAGATTTGCCAGAGAGGAATGACGATGGACGAAATGGGGTAAACATCGATCGAATCGAAACCAAAAGTCACACTTCAGTTGGAGTAACCAGCCATCATGGGAAAACAGAAGAAGACGAGGAAATTATAATCATAACAACTACTACTACTACCGACGAAACGGAAACTGGAGAGAGCAACAGAACTCGAACCAGGCCCAACAGGATTCTAGGGACCAACAGCAGAGCAATAGCACGACATACAACGGTCAAGGTCAATGGGATGACCAACGTAGCGAATATGTGGAATTGAGGCCATCTAACCCATCGTAGGGGTCACGCAGAGAAAATTCAAACAGGAATTGACACACAACCGCCGCGGACTTAGCTCAACACAATGCCACAGAAATTATCTCAACGAGTGATATTAACCTGTTAGAGTATGAAGATACAAGAGAACTGCTACGGGAAGAAAAGATCATGACACAACTGGATTTACACACCATCATTCACATCACAGTCAGCAAGGTCAATCTAACCGGGATTGTTGATAGTGGAAGAATAGTGACGGCGATATTGGATTCGGCATACAAGAAATGCACTGCGAATCATACTTGGCCGGCACTGACGCTGAAGAAAACCAGAATCATCGGCGCTCTGAGAGGGAAGCATACAAAGTGCAGTTACAGACCAGGTTGACGTTCAGCTGCCAAGGGCATACCTTAAAAGCGAACTTTCTGGTCGTCCCTTCTTTGGGAATTGAGATAATATTTGGCATGGATTTTCTGAATCAACAACAGGCCATATTGGCCGTAGGCCGAGGAGAACTGACTTTACATAAAGACGGCGCCACGAAGATTTCCTTCGTAGACCACGAAATACGTGCACAAATCCCTGCCGAATGCCTAACTACGCAGAAAAAAGACGGGGAAGACAAAAATCAATCGTGGCACCATGAGTATAGCCGCAACACTCAAGATGATGAGCAAATTCCAGGTGTGCGATGCTATTGATCACAAGCTATGAAATATTAAAGGAAAACGCGGATGTCTTTCTACCGAAAACCAGAGCAATCCGAAATTTCACGTATGCGTTTCGGGTGCGGGAACACACTAAATTCTTCGTGCCTCTCTACCAAATCCCACACGCCTACAGACAGAAGGCTTCTCTCGAGATCAAGAGGATGCTTGACGAAGACATCATTGAACCAACAAGCTCCACTTACAACAACCCACTCACAGTGGTAGGGAAGGCTGACGGCTCGATCCGATTGGTGCTGGATTCGCACCAAATCAATACAATCACTAAGCCAGAGACAGATCGTCCTGAAAAGCTGGAGGAACTCCTGCAAAATTTCCGTGGTGTTACGGTTTTTTCATCTCTTGACTTGCGGTCTAGTTTCTGGCAAATTATGCTCCACCCAGACTGCAGGAAATACACGGCGTTCCTTGCATTCGGGAACTGCTATCGATTTAAACGTCTACCATTCGGGCTAAACGTGTCTTTATCTGCCTTCGTCAGAGGACTCGGTAGCATCTTAAACGATTTCACTAAGCAAAGGATCACCACCAACGTGGACGACCTCTTGATAGCAGAACCGACGTGGAGAGGACACAGTGCAATCCTCAGAGAAATCCTACAGATCTTCAAAAAATGCGGCGTAACCGCCAACGTCTCGAAGTCATGCATAGGAACCTCACGAGTAAAATTTCTCTGACATATCATTACTGCGGAGGGAATCACAGACCCGGACAAAATAGAGGCAATTACGAAATTTGCCACGCCAACAACCAAGAAACAACTACGTGGCTTCCTTGGCATCGCAAATTTCAATAAACGATTCGTCCATGTGAAGAAATTAGTGACACCGCGGGTATGCCAGCTCACAGGAAAAAATACGCCGTGGGAATGGGACGACGTGGCGGAAGATGAATTTGCAAGGCCTCAAAACCGCGCTGATTAATGTGCCAGTTCTCTCGCACCCCAACCTCGACCGGGGTGGTTCCTTTTAAAGGGCATGGCCGACTTCCTTCCCCGTCCTTCCCTAATCCGATGAGACCGATGACCTCGCTGTCTGGTCTCCTTCGCCAAACAACCCAACCCAACCTCGAGGAGGACTTTTGCATGGCGTCAGACAGCTCCTATTCTGGGATTGCTGTTGTGATTTTCCAACAATATCAGCTAGGGGAAAACATGGTGCACAAAACCATTGCTTTTGGAAGCCGACTCCTCAGCAAGTGTGAAAGAAATTATTCGGTTACTGAATTAGAAGCTTTGGCGATTGTTTTCGGCTTCGAGAAATTTCGTTTTTTCTTGTATGGGAGAAAAACAAGAGTATACTCCGACCACAAAGCCTTGGAAACAAACGTCTACAGAGATGGACACTCGTGTTCCGGGAGTATTACTTTTCGGTCACACACGTACCAGGGAAGGAGAACATCATTGCGGTTGCACTGTCACGTTCACCTGTGGGGTAGAAACAAGTGAGGCTAACCACCTGGAAGACGAACACTATAGCTTGTTCTATATGAAGAAGGTTTCATTTAAGAATTATGTAATCTCGAGCCTCAGGGACATCAGCAAGGAGCAGGACAAGGATCCAGGTCTATTTGCTCTAAAACAGAGGGTGAAAGACAAGAGGGAATCAAAACTGAGGCAGTTTGTCTCAGTAAGAAAAGGCATTCTGTTCTTTCGAAGTGAGGGAGAAGGAGTGCCCTGGCGTGTTTGTATTCCAGATGAACTGGTGAACAAGATCATTTGGCACACGCACCCGAGTTACGTACATTTTGGACCAAGGAAGTGCTACTTAAAATTACGCACACTGTGCTATTTCAAGAATATGGACAGAAGAATCAGGAGGGTTTTGGCTGTCTGCAAAGCGTGTCAGAAGTCAAAGCAAGTCACTTTGGCAACGCAAGCACCTCTATATCCCATCATCCCATCAAAGTTGAAGCATGTTGCAGCAACAGATTTAATGGGCGTATTCGTGGTAGTAGAGCTAACATCCAAGTATGTCACTTTAACCCCACTGAAGAAAGCAACTGCGGTCAGCATTCTGCAGGGAATTCCTCACGAAAGTCGACCATGTCGACAGGATCATCTCCGACAATGGACCTGATTTCCGGTCAGAGAAGTGGAAAGAGATGTTGCGGAAACACAGAATCAAACCCATATTCGTGTCCGTACGACATCCACAATCGTCACCAGCACAGAGAGTGATGAGAAATCTGGGAATCCTCTGCCGTATCTACTGCGCGAAACGACACGCCACCTGGGATATTTTCCTGCGTGGCTTCCAGGGCGTGATGAACGAGTTGCCAAAATAGCAGCAATAATAGTTCCCAAGAACAGGCAACCCACAGATCTCATCCGTGAAGATGGAAATTTTCCCCCACGAACTCGAGAACAACACCAACCTTGCGCTCAGGAGATTACGTGAGGCAGGAGAGAAACGGAAAGGTAGTTGGTATAGAAACGCACGCGAGAGAGAGAGAGAGAGAGAGAGAGTACCGAATTGGGCAAAACGTGCTCATTAGAAGTTTCCGCCTATCTAACAAACAGAAACAGCTGTGCCACAAATTCTATCCCATATATTATGGACCTGTCCGTGTCCGGAGAATCGCTCACTTGACCGCCTGGAGCTAGAGACCTTGAAATCAAGGAAATATCTTGGCATCCACCATGTCTGTTATGTCAAGCCATTCGTAGAATAAGTGTACATGATAGATTTACAGATGAGAGAAGGTGCAGTATGTAAATAGTCTCCATGAATGAACTGTTTAACATAATTTAATGTCGATATTATGTTGCTTAGCATAATTTTCCATTTGTTCTATTTCGGTGTTATTTTGTTTGTGTGTCATTTCCATTAGTTTTCAGCAGGAGTCCTTGTTGAACGTGGTCAAATGAGTCGCGTATTTGTGACATCTTCAAGCCAACATTTATTGGAAGGTGTCAGATTGAATTAAAATTCTGTTGCCAGTTATATGTAATCAACAGTTGGAACTTTTTGTGGCATACCAGACCAGACACGTTGCAATACTGAGTACTCCAAACAACTGAATACTGCTATTATTTCTTTGGGCCTCACAACTGTTGTCCGATTTCCGCAATTGAGCGTCGTACTCTGTCGTAGCATTCTCGTAGAAGAGCCTTCACAATTATCACCGTGGTCGATGAAATTCTTTCTGTTTACTTTCCGTGGTTTCTTGTACACTGTCCAAGGGATGGATGTACATCACTTTATGTTTTTCGCGATGTCTAGACGGTAAATCGTGCCATTGAGCATGTGCGTCTCGTTTTTCGGATGTGTAACGTATGGTGTTAGCAATCCACGCTTTGGGCGGGTGTCGACGCTAAACTCATTGTGTTATGAGCATGTGAGTCTCGATTTTCGGATGTGTTTCTTACGGTGTTAGCAGTCCAGGCATTAGGTGCGTGTCGACGCTAAGACTCGTTGTGACATGAGCCATCGCCTGTCGCGCGATTTAGCCTCTGTCGTGGTGGAGTTTTGCCAGCGCTGTGTGAGCGCCATCGTCGAAATATTGTGTATGGGGAATTAGCACGGACAAGTGCGAGTCATGGTAGAGTGGCGAACACCAGACACGGAAATAGGAAGCAGAAACGAAACGATGGACCATGAATAGAAAAATATTTGTATATAGATATAAATAATGCATAATCCAGATGTTTCATTTCAGCACCAGTGATCCTGACAGAGGAGACAGGAGGCGTCCTTGTACTATGTACAATTACGTGTACACAATCATGAAATGCCACTTCAAAGTTTTCGGGCAAATCACCAGCACCTGAGTGAGTAGACACACCTCCTGGCCACTTCAGCGTCAGCAGACAACACTGCTGGACATCGAAAAATAAAAGAGGAATAAAATGCATGAAAATTCGCTTTGGTAATATTGGCAAAGGCATAGGGCAGTACAAAAAGTTAGTATTTAGTATTGGGAGAAGTCTACACGTTTGGTGGAGGTGTAGAGACAGCGCCAGCGTAAAAAATTGTGTGCATGATAGGAGTAGAGCTAAACAAAAAGTAACAAAAACACGTGCACACACAAACAAAGACACCTCACAACACATAATTTACGTCCATACAATGTTAACAGGGCCCTGCAGACATTAATTTTGTTTTTGGATTTGCGTCCTTAGTAATAAAATAAATAAATAAATACATTAAGTAAAGAAAAAATGTATTCATCATTATGTTCTTTTTATGTAAGTGGACTATATCGATGTAATGACATTTGTGAGGGAATATGACACTTGACCACTCTTGAGGATTGTGCAGACTTCGAACCACACAACTGGCTGGACACATCACGGCCCACGCCAGCCAGCGAGGGCGAAGGGAGCGGGTAGCCGTAATGACTCTCAGGTGTGGCAGCCCAGGTGTGTGGGACCCCCCACTGCCATAGAACCAGGCCGTGACGCGCCTACGTCAAGCAGCCTGGTCATCTACCTGTGCAGACAGCCGGACGTCACAGGCCAGCACAGACAGCGGGACGCCACCGATCGCCGGCACCCCCCCCTCCCCCCCCCCCCCCCCCCCCAGTGGCCAACGACCCACCAGACCACTATTCGAGGGACCACAGTTGACGCGCGCGTTGGGCCTAACCTACTCATCGTGGTGCCGAGAGGGACGTGTCCCATCCACAAAAGGGAGCTAATCTGATGTCCCGAGCCGGCAGGTTTTTATATTGGTAACGCCACGTAGCGCTCTATATGAAAATCACTGGCTGTGCTGTGTGCAGTCTGTGGCAGTTGGCTGTTAACAGCGCGTAGTGTTGCGTAGTTGGAGGTGAGCCGCCAGCAGTGGTGGATGTGGGGAGAAAGATGGCGGAGTTTTGAGTGCGGATGATCTGGAGGTGTGTCCATCAGAGACAGTAAATTTGTAATACTGGATATCATGAACTGATATATATACATATTATGACGTTTGGACACTAATAAGGTAAATACATTGTTTGTTCTCTATCAAAATCTTTCATTTGCTTAGTATGCCTATCAGTAATTAGCGCCTTCAGTAGTTACTAGCTAGTCAGTATTGGGGCTCGCTGTTTTGCAGTAGTTCGAGTAACGAACATTTTTGTGAGGTAAGTGATTCATGAAAGATATAGGTTATTGTTAGTCAGGGCCATTCTTTTTTAGGGATTTTTGAAAGTCAGACTGCGTTGCGCTAAAAATATTGTGTGTCAGTTTAGTGTTTATCAGAATAGGTAAAGAGCGAAATGTCTGAGTACGTTCAGTTCTGCTCAGCTGTTTGAAAATCAAATAATGTAAGAGGTTTATCAGCACAGTCATTCATAAATTTTCTAAGGGGACGTTTCAAGCTCTCCTGCGAACCTTGCAGAACTAGCACTCCTGGAAGAAAGGACATTGCGGAGACATGGCTTAGCCACAGCCTGGAGGATGTTTCTAGAATGAAATTTCCACTCTATAGCGGAGTGTGCGCTAATATGAAACTTCCTGGCAGATTAAAACTGTGTGCCGGGCCGAGACTCGAATTCGGGACATTTATCTTTCGCGGGCAAGTGCTCTACCAACTGAGCTACCCAAGCACGACCCACGACCCGTCCTCACAGCTTTAATTCCGCCAGTACCTCGTCTCCTACCTTCCAAACTTCACAGAAGTTCTCCTGCGAACCTTGCAGAACTAGCACTCCTGGAAGAAAGGACATTGCGGAGACATGGCTTATCCACAGCCCAGGGGATGTTTATAGAATTAAATTTCCACTCTACAGCGGAGTGTGCGCTGGTATGAAACTTCCTGGCAGATTAAAACTGTGTGCCGGACCGAGACTCGAACTCGGGACCTTTGCGTTTCGTGGGCAAGTGCTGTACCATTCTTTCATTCTAGAAAGATGCCGGTTGCTGTCCAGACACCAGATGCTGCAAGACGAGAGGGAACGCCTGGGTCATCCGTGCTACTTCTGCCACGTCATGTACTGAGTGAGCGGCCATTCCACTCTGGCACAAGTTGCTGTTCTTCAGTCCTACCAGTTACCATTTGTGTGAGTGCATAAGTGTCATGTTTTCGATTCGTGTGACATTTTCAATTGTAAATTTTGTTTCCCTAGGGACCATTGTGAAGGGAGCGATAGGATACATTTCTGTAATATCATTATGTAATATCTTATTATGTTTTTTTAAGTATCAATTGAACTGTCTCGATTATGTTTTTATGTTGTTCTGCACATTTATCAATGCTCTGATTATGTGCCTGTATTTGTTTTCATGCTATAGAAAACAATACACAAATTACACAACTTAGGTAATAAGACAAACAGATTACACATGTGATTTCCTTGTTCACTGAGAATTTGAGAATGCATGTGTTTGATGAATGTGATCAATGAGCAGGGGTAAATCAATGAGCATGCAACAGCCCATACTCCAGGACACTGTAAATGATTAGGGACATTAAACATCTCTGACCTCAGGATATGGTGTGAATAGGTGTATTTATTTGCCGCAAGGCCTTTTAACCCTGTGTAAAATGCTTATCGGAAGTCTGTGATGTAGCAATGACCCCTGGGTCTAACATAATTGATACTATTCACAGCAAACTTTTCATGCACTCTTGCTAACTTGCAGCTTCATGTGAGTGAATGACCGCTGGAATGAATGAGGTCAAACTAAGTTGTATTTTAGCCACGGGCAATCCTGATTGATAAAGTTACCTTTTTTTCACACATGTATATCGGTTATAAAGATGAGATTAAACTACTGTTTTCAATGATTTCCTCTGGTTCGTATCACACTAACCAATATTGAAGTGAGAAATTACCCGTGCAGAAATCAACGGCAGGTAGAGGGCAGTGGCAGAGGACCAGTTACGAAAAATCATTAAAAATTTTGTTACAACCTTACACACCTTGAGTGAGACTCCAGAACGTTAACAGCCTGAGCAGACGTTGATGGAGCCTGGTAGGGTGCTAAAGCCGTACAAGGCAGACAGCAGCCCCTAGTCGTGACAGGTCTCCAGCAGGACAATGCCGCTATACCCTCATTGCTGCCAGCCGAAGGCTGGGCTGGGGGGCGGCAGACTGAAGGGACACATCTACACAGTGGAGTCGTAAACCAGGCATTCTGTGCAGAGCCACGCGTAATAAAAATTCACAAGTTTTCGTGTTCGCCGATACTGCAAATAGGCCTGTGACTCACTTACATAGGCCGCCTCGGTTGTATAAGGAACTCCGGCCTCTGAGAAACGTTTAGAGATAGAATCTTTATTACACCTCATAGCTAGGACTAACACGCTCCAATGCACAGGCGATTTAGATAAAGATCTTTAAGATTGTATCTGTTCACTTGTTGCTGCGTCGACGCGACTTTGGAGAAAAACATCTTCTCCCTCGATGAAAACTTAATAAAGCCAGTGATTGGCGCTTTCTTTTTTTCCAGAGACGCAGGTCTCTTAACACTTGCGCCAGTTTGACATGGGTTTGTGCTGTACTGCTGGAATTGCTACAGTCTCATCCGAAATATTCTGCTGCAGTTCTTGAAGACTATGAGGGTTGATGCAATACACCTTACACTAGAGAGCTCCTCACACATTCGTGCACTGACAGACCTGGTGACCGGTGTGACCAATCAGGTTTGCGACCAGACTCACCCATGCTAATAACTTTGTCAGGCATGAAGATAGTGTAAATTTGTTCCAATGTTTGGGCGGCTGTATGGGCAGTTGCTCCATCCTGTTGGAAGTAACTGTAGGTCTTTTCCTGTTCCGTTAATGTGCATTCATGTCGAATCGATCCACTGGTCCAGAGCACTTGTATTTGCCCCACCCTGTACATGCACGTAGCCCCAAATGGCAGAGGTTGATTTCACACTCAAGTACTGCACTGAACATGTCACACAGTAGATATGCAGTGAACATCATTTGCGACTGACTGTTGTGCCCTTTACTATTTGAAATGAATACAGTCGCTGTGCACAACTATTTTCCTATTGAATCAGATCTGATAGATCTAATCACATCTTCCGGGTGTTTCAGTTTTTTTCGAAGGTAGTGGCAGACACTTTACGACGCTCCTGTATTACTGGCAGAGTGTATTATGAAATTTGGATGCGCAGGCAAACAAACGAATAACTCAATTACTGCAAATGCACACATGTAAAAAAAGGTTAAGGAAACGTAAAACGATAAATTTCGCTCCATTGCAACAAAGCGTATCAGATGTAAATACCAAAAGTATGTAACTTGGTTGGAAAAAACGTTTACACTTTCATTTTATGCTACCGTGAGAAAGCACTCAATGAAAAACAAAATTTCAGTTTAATGTCTGGAAACTACTGAAAGACTGATTTGAAAGATTTGGCAACAAAGATATGTGAGATACACACGTACAATGAGTAGCCGTATAGGCAAAATTCAGCATATGTATATATATATATAGGGTGGTCCATTTATAGTGACCGGGCCAAATAGCTCACGAAATTAGCATCGAGCGTAAAAATTACAAAGAACGAAACTCGTCTAGCGTGAAGGGGGAAACCAGATGCCGCTATGGTTGGCCCGCTAGATGGCGGTGCCATAGGTCAAACGAATATCAACTGCGTTTTTTTTAAAAATAGGAACCCCCATATTTATTACATATTCGTGTAGTACGTAAAGAAATATGAATGTTTTAGTTGGACCACTTTTATCGCTTTGTGATAGATGGCGCTGTAATAGTCGCAGACGTATAAGTGCTTGGTTCAAAAATGGTTCAAATGCCTCTGAGCACTATGGGACTCAACTGCTGAGGTCATTAGTCCCCTAGAACGTAGAACTAGTTAAACCTAACTAACCTAAGGACATCACAAACATCCATGCCCGAGGCAGGATTCGAACCTGCGACCGTAGCGGTCTTGCGGTTCCAGACTGCAGCGCCTTTAACCGCACGGCCACTTCGGCCGGCATAAGTACTTGGTATCACATAACATTTCGCCAGTGCGGACGGTATTTGCTTCGTGATACATTTCCGTTTTCAAATGGACCGTCTACCAATTGCGGATAAGGTCGATATCGTGTTCATGTATGGCTATTGTGATCAAAATGCCCAACGGGCGTGTGCTATGTATACTGCTCGGTATCCTGGATGACATCATTCAAGTGTCCGGACCGTCCGCCGGATAGTTACGTTATTTAAGGAAACAGGAAGTGTTCAGCCACATGTGAAACGTCAACCACGACCTGCAACAAATGAGGATGCTCAGGTAGGTGTTTTAGCTGCTGTCGCGGCTAATCCGCACATCAGTTACAGACAAATTGCGCGAGTATCGGGAATCTCAAAAACGTCGGTGTTGAGAATGCTACATCAACATCGACTGCACCCGTGCCATATTTCTATGCACTAGGAATTGCATGGCGACGACTTTGAACGTCGTGTACAGTTCTGCCACTGAGCACGAGAGAAATTACGGGACGATGACAGATTTTTTGCACGCTTTCTATTTAGCGACGATGCGTCATTCACCAACAGCGGTAACGTAAACCGGCATAATCTGCACTATTGGGCAACGGAAAATCCACGATGGCTGCGACAAGTGGAACATCAGCGACCTTGGCGGGTTAATGTATGGTGCGGCATCATGGGAGGAAGGATAATTGGCCCCCGTTTTATCGATGGCAATCTAAATGGTGCAATGTATGCTGATTTCCTACGTAACGTTCTACCGATGTTACTACAAGATGTTTCACTGCATGACAGAATGCCGATGTACTTCCAACATGATGGATGTCCGGCACATAGCTCGCCTGCGGTTGAAGCGGTATTGAATAGCATATTTCATGACAGGTGGACTGGTCGTCGAAGCACCGTACCATGGCCCGCACGTTCACTGGATCTGACATTCCTGGATTTCTTTCTGTGGGGAAAGTTGAAGGTTATTTGCTATCGTGATCCACAGACAACGCCTGACAACATGTGCGAGAGCATTGTCAATGTATGTGAGAACATTACGGAAGGCGAAATACTCGGTGTTGAGAGGAATGTCGTTACACGTATTGCCAAATGCATTGAGGTTGACGTACATCATTTTGAGCATTTATTGCATTAATGTGATATTTACAGGTACTCACGCTGTAACAGCATGCGTTCTCAGAAATTATAAGTTCACAAAGGTACATGTATCACATTGTAACAACCGAAATAAAATGTTCAAACGTACCTACTTTCTGTATTTTAATTTAAAAAACCTACCTGTTACCAACTGTGCGTCCAAAATTGTGAGCCATATGTTTGTGACTATTACAGCGCCATCTATCACAAAGCGAAAAAAGTGCTCCAACTAAAACATTAATATTTCTTTACGTACTACACGAATATGTAATAAAAAATGGGGGTTCCTTTTTTAAAAAAACGCAGTTGATATCCGTTTGACCTATGGCAGTGCCATCTAGCGGGCCAACCATAGCGCCATCTGGTTTCCCCCTTCAAGCTAGACGAGTTTCGTTCTCTGTAGTTTTTTCGTTCGTGAGATATTTGTCCCGGTCATGATCAATGGACCACCCTGTATATAGATATTGAACCATTTTTTAATTAGATTTGAGGGAGGAGACCTTCCTAACAGAATGTCTGATGAGGAAAAACTTGGCTGTGAGAGACGTTGTGTCGTTATCTCACGCTCACGTTAGCAGCGCAGTAACCGTATTCCAGTAGTATGACCCTTATTAAGGGTTGCCGCTCTTGAAAATGGTCACTTGCATAGTGTTGAGGAAATATCTTATTTACAGTCTCCTCGTTGATTGAAATATCTATAGGCGATGTATACAAAGGTGCCTAACAGAGAAGGGCGTATCTACATGGTCCCTACGTGAGCGATACATATGGGGTTTCTAGAGTCATCATTTGAAGTCGGTTCCTGAAATTTTGTAAGTAGGCTGTGCTGAGATGATTTTCGTCTGGCTTCAAGTGCCTAGCAGTTCAGACACTCTCCCACAGGTCAAACAAACCTGTTACCATTCGTGCTGCCCTTCTCTGCATACGTTCGATATGTACTGCTAGTCCTAATGGTTATGAGTCCCACACACTTCGCGATATTCCAGAATGCATCGCATGAGTGATTTGCAAGCAATCTGCTTTCTAGACTGATTGTATTTCCCCTGGGTACTACCAATAAACCGAAGTCTACCACCAGCTATACTGTACTGAGCCTACATCATCATCCCATCTCATATCCCTACCAAGTGTTACACCTAGGTATTTGTACGAGTTGGCCAATTCCAACCGTGACCCACTGACATATCATGTACGTTACTGCCTGGTTTCGTTTGGTGAAGTCTACAGTTTTACATTTCGAACATTCAAAGCAAGTTGCCAATCTATGCACCCCTTTGAACGCTTGTCAAGATCTGACTGCGTATGAATGCAGCTTCTTTCAGATAATACTTCATTATAGATAACTGCATCACCTGCAAAAAGTCTGACATCACCGTTAATACTGTGCAACATCAACAGCAAAGTTCCCAACACACCTCCCTGGGGCACACCCAGAGTTACTTCTACATCTGATGATGACTCTCCGTCCAAGATAACATGTTGCGTGATTCCTGCCAAAAAGTCCTCAAACCAGTCACAAATTTCGCTTGATACCCCACATGATTGTATGGTTAAAATGGCTCTGAGCACTATGGGACTCAACATCTCAGGTCATAAGTCCCCTAGAACTTAGAACTACTTAAACCTAACTAACCTAAAGACATCACACACACCCATGCCCGAGGCAGGATTCGTACCTGCGACCGTAGCAGTCCCGCGGTTCCAGACTGCAGCGCCTAGAACCGCACGGCCACCGCGGCCGGCGTCACATGATCGTACTTTTGACAATAAGCGTAGGTGTGGTACTCAGTGAAATACTTTTCGCAAATCAAGAAATAGTGCATCTACCTGCTGCATTGTTCCAAAGCTTTTAGTGTGTCATTTCAGAAAGCGCAAGTTGGATTTCACGTGATCGATGTTTTCGGAATTCAAGTTGATTGGCACTGAGGATGTCGTTCATTGTATTTGAGCTCAGAATATGTTCTAAAATTCTACAACAAATCGATATCGAGGATAGTGGACGATAGTTCTGTGGATCACTTCTACTACCCTTCTCGTAGATAGGTGTGACCTGTGCCTTTTTTCCAAAAACTGGACACAGTCTTTGTTCAAGAGATCTACGATAAATTGTAATGAGAAGAGGGGCTAATTCATCCGCAAATTTAATATAGAATCTGACAGGAATTCCATCAGGACCCGGAACTTTCTTCAATTTTAGTGATTTCAGCCGTTTCTCAACACAATTGACACTAATACTTATTTAATTCATCTTTTCAATGGTACAAAGAGTAAACTGGGGCATTTAGGAGGCCCTACAATTCCGCGGAAGTGGCAGCCTAGTTTGTCACAGAACTTCGAAGTCTCCAGTTGAACCCTTCCACTCGATTCAGAACCAGGAGTCACGATCAGTTCTGGGGACAATGTTGCAAATTGTGAGCTTCGTCTGCCATGTGGTTAGCAGAGTGGGGGGAGAATATTATACCTCGGAACACTTTTCTGCCTTCCGCCTCTATCCAGTCCTGTAATAGAAGTTTAATATATTTTTTCTTATTCCATTTTTTAAGTGATGTCATTCACTTTTTACGTGCTTCAGTGTTTTTCTGAAATTACATAAATTACCTTGGAAAATCAGTGTTTACAAATGTGAAAATATATTCCAAGGTACAGTATGGTCACGTATCTAGGAAGAATTAATCTACTAAAATTTAAAAAATGTTGAGATCTGTAAAATTTCGTCAGTACTGTATTTAACCCTTTCATACAATCTGGCTATAACTGCATACATTAAATTTTACTGTTTTTAGTTACAACATAAATATTTTTCCACAGTGGAAAGCTCGAGAACTCATTTGCGGATGTTCCATCTTCATATCATGTACATCTGCTGCCAATTGTTGGACTTTTCTATAAAAACATGAACAAGTGAATGTAGCAGTGCAGCCGGCCGGTTTGGCCGAGCGGTTCTAGGCACTTCAGTCTGGAACCGTGCGACCGCTACGGTCGCAGATTCGAATCCTGACTCGGTTATGGATGTGTGTAATGTCCTTGGGTTAGTTAGGTTTAAGTAGTTCTAAGTTCTAGGGGACTGATGACCTCAGACGTTAAGTCTCATAGTGCTCAGAGCCATTTGAACGATTTGAATTTTGTAGCAGTGCCCAGAAACACAGAAGTGGTTGGTTAGTTATATTCCACCATGTAAACGATTCCTGTTATCCTTATTATGCAGAGTAATTATTGAATGAACAATTTATTTATTACAATAGTGAATATTTCACAATAAGTTACTTTAGTCCATAAAAAAAAGCCAAGTGAACAAAGTACAGTTTCAAAAGGTGTACATGTTTTTGTATAAATGTTGTATCTGAAACATTGAAAAAATCACCTAAGAGCATTACAGCTTACAGAAAAATTTTCCTTCCTCCAGACAATATTGAGTTTTGAACGTGTTCATAGTCTCTTTCTTACATTGTATTTCTACACCGAAAAGCCAAAGAAACTGGTACACGTGCCTGATATCATGTAGGGCCCCCGCGAGCACGCAGAAGTGCCGCAACACGACGTGGCATGGACTCGACTAATGTCTGAAGTAGTGCTGGACGGAGTAGACGCCGGCCGTTGTGGCCGAGCGCTTCTAGGCGCTTAAGTCTGGAACCGCACGACCGCTACGATCGCAGGTTCGAATCCTGCCTCGGGCATGGATGTGTGTGATGTCCTCAGGTGAGTTAGGTTTAAGTAATTGTAAGTTCTAGGGGGCTGATGTCCTCAGACGTTAAGTCCCACAGTGCTCAGAGCCATTTGAACCATTTGAACGGAATACACACCATGAATCCTGCAGGGGTGTCCATAAATCCGTAAGATTACGAGGAGATGGAGATCTCGTCTGAACAACACGTGGCAAGGCATCCCAAATACACTCAATAATGTTCATGTTGGAGCGTTTTGTGGCCAGCGAAAGTGTTTAAACTCAGAAGAGTGTTCCTGAAGCCTCCCTGCAGCAAATCTGAACGTGTGGGGTGTCGCACTGACCTGCAGGAATTGCCCAAGTCCGTCGGAATGCACAATGGACATGAATAACTGTAGATTATGATACTGGATGCTTACGTACGTGTCACCTGTCATTGTCGTATCTAAACATATCAGGAGTCTATATCGCTTCAACTGCACACTCTCCATATCATTACAGAGCCTCCACCAGCTTGAACAATCTCCTGCTGACACGCAGGGTCCATGGATTCTTGAGGTTGACTCCATACCCGTACACGTCCCTGTGTTAGATACAATTGAAACGAGACTCGTTTGACCAGGGAACATGTTTCCAGTCATCAACAGTCCAATGTCGGTGTTGACGGGTCCAGGCGAGGCGTATGACTTTGTGTTGTGCAGTCGTCAAGGGTACACGAATGAGTCTTCGGCTCCGAAAGCCCATATAGATAATGTTTCGTTGAATTGTTAGCACGCTGGCACTTGTTGATAGCCCATTATTGAAATCTGCAGCAATTTGCGGAAGGATTGCGCTTCTGTCACTTGAACGATTCTCTTCAGTAGTCGTTGGTCCCCTTCTTGCAGGATCTTTTTCCAGCCGCAGCGATGTCGGAGATTTGATGTTCTACCCGATTCCTGATATTCAAGGTACACTCGTAAAATGGTGGTACGGGAAAATCCCCATTTCATCGCTACCTCGGAGATGCTGTGTCCAATCGCTCGTGCGCCGAGTATAACACCACGTTCAAAGTCACATCTTGATAACCTGCCATTGTAGCAGGAGTTATCGACCTAACAATTGCGCCAGACACTTGTTGTCTTATATAGGCGTTTCCGACTGCAACGCCATATTCTGCCTGTTTACGTATCTCTGTATTTGAATACGCATGGCTATGTCTGTTTCTTTGGCGTTCCGTGTATTAGGCACTAATAATCAAGAAGTGAAATCAAATTAAGCAGACGTATTATTAGAAACCAGTTACGAGTAAAATGGATTTGAAATAGAAGCTATCTATATCAATAAAACGCTATCCCGCAAACCGGTACCACTTGCAGTGTACAGACAACAAAAATACGATTTTCAATGATTCGCATAGTCTTTGACCGAATTTAATAATGTAAAATGCTGTCCTAATCTACTCTTCAAGAGGTATAATGTGATGCTAAAAGTTTAACACAGTAATACAAGTACTACTATTAGAAACTGTCTTATTGATTGGCGACTCTAGAGAGTGTCTGTCTGTCTCGAGGTAACGTAATTGACGGCGTGCAAATACCCTGATTACTTTCATTCTGTTTATAAGAATCGTAGTACTTTGTGACTTCCAACAAACTTTACACATAATTTAAAACCTTTACGGAATATTTCCTTGCTGACACCATCCACAAAATGACGGAAGGAAAAAAAATTATCGCTTACTACATTTTCGCTGTTCATACAGTAAAACTTCAGCATCAGGAATAATATCTTAATTTTTTACTTGCGTACTACCAACTCTATTCACTGAATGTACCTGAGAAGTTGCACCACTGTAGAAGACACAGTTCAGGAGATATGACGTCATAAACATCGGGTTCCATGAAGAACGGGCTTCTGATTAAAATAGAGCGCAGTTCGCTGTTTATATTGTTTCAACATGAGGGCCATTCCAACGAACTTTAACCATAATTTCAAATCTTTCCTAAAATTTTTCTCTCTTACATACTGGATGTCAAATACGAGGGTCATTCAATAGTTAAAGAGCCAAATTGGTCTGGAGAAAAAAGCGCTTATTTTTACAAAACAATACATTTTCAATTATTCAACATAATCCCCTTGAACATTTATGCACTTGTTCCAACAGGCTACAAGCTCTTTTATCCCGCCTGCAAAGAACTCTTTATCTTGATGCCTGAACCAATTTCTCACAAACTTTTTCAAGTCCTCATTGTCCTGGAAGCTCTTCCCACGTAATACCTCCTTCAGTGCACCAAACAAATGGAAATCACTAGGTGCTACATCAGGACTGCAAGGAGGATGAGGCAGTACTTCCCAGTCCATTTTTCGTTGGTTTCACGGGTTAGGTGAACAATATGAGGACGTGCGTTGTTTTGCTGGAGAATCACATCTCTCCTCTGAGATCCACGACGTCTCTTTCTCATGGATGGCTTCACCTTGTTTAAAAGCAAATCCGAGTAGTATTGGCTGTTCACTGTACGCTGCTCTTCGAGATAATCACAAAAAATTGAGCCTTCAGCATCCCAAAATACCGTCAACATGACATTTCCTGCTGATGCTTGGGTTTTGAATTTTTTCTTGACAGGTGAGTTGGTGTGCTTCCACTCCATTCTTTGTCTTTTTCATTCTGGTTCATAATCGTTCACCCAAGTTTCACCACAAGTTAAAAATTTGTTGAGGAAGTGCTCACCTTCTCTTTTATAACGTTCCTTTAGCTCTGTGCACACTCTCAACTTTTTTTCCTTGTGTAGGCGCGTCAACTCCTTTGGGACCCATCTTGCACATGTTTTGCGGTACTTCAGCTTGTAACAAATAATGTTATGAACTGTACCAGTAGTCCGCAGCTCGTGGTCGTGCGGTAGCGTTCTCGCTTCACACGCCCTGGTTCCCGGGTTCGAGTCCCGGCGGGGTCAGGGATTTTCTCTGCCTCGTGATGACTGGGTGTTGTGTGATGTCCTTAGGTTAGTTAGGTTTAAGTAGTTCTAAGTTCTAGGGGACTGATGACCATAGATGTTAAGTCCCATAGTGCTCAGAGCCATTTTGAACTGTACCAGTACTAACTTGAACCTTATCAAATATCATTTCCACAGTCACACGGCGGTCAGCACGAATAATGTCATCAATTCGACTTTCAAGTAAGGGAGTTGAAACTGCAACTGGTCGGCCAGAACGGTGTTCGTCAGTCACTGAGTCGCGACCATTTTTGATCTGCTCTACCCACTTGTAAAAATTTGCACGATTCATACAACCTTCACCATAAACTTTCGACATTTTACAGTATATATCCACTGGTTTCTAGCATTCAGGAATTAAAAAACGAATAACAGAACGCTGTTCAGCTAATGTGAACGTTTCAAGCGGACTCGCCATCTTCAAATGTATTTTTGAGGTTATAAGCAATACAATGTTGATACATCAGCTGATCAGGATTCATCCCAGTGTTGCCAGTGTTGCCAAAGCCATAGAAGTACCAAACTTGCCCTACTAACAGTTTTTTCCCCAGACCAATTTGTCTCTTTAATTATTGAACGACCCTCGTACTTAACACATTAATTTATTTGTAAAGTAATCAGGTTTATTGGTCAGAAACTTACACAAATTTCTATTTTCAAGGCAGGTATTGTAAAGACATTAAAGAAATTCAGATAATTCGCAAATATCACATTTTCTATGATAAGAGAGCTTGTTCTGTTTCAGGGTACAAGACGGTCCAAGACCGACGAAGTATGGCTTAACGGTTGACTTGTCATAGAAGTAGTTGTAAAAATTTACAGAATTTTACATCCCACAAAATTCTGTACCTGTATAATTAATATGTTCCAAGTAGTATTAATATATTATGTAGCACTTTAATGTGTAGAACACGAAATATTTACATACGAGGGTCGTTCAATAAGTAATGCCCCACATTTTTTGAAAAAGCCGTCAATATACATAGACAAACGTTCGTGCTTCAAATTTGATGTATTTTCTGTGTGTCGGTGAAGTTTCGAACCGTTCTGGCAGATGGCAGAGTGATAGTACAGCGCCATAATGGCAGCTACATACGACTCGCGTTACAAACAGCGTGCTGTTATTGAATTCTTGTGTGCAGAAAAAGAAACTGTGGTGAACATCCATAAACGTTTGTGTGCAGCGTATGGCGGTGCTGTAATTGATAGGAGCGCAGTTGGGCGATGGGTAAAGAAAGTTACAGCCTCAGGAAATGCAGAAACAAGAGTTCTGTCTTCAGCCATGTTCGGGATGTCCTGTCACAGCCACTGCTCCAGACATGCTGAATCGTGCGGATGCCTTTATTCGTGCCGTCCGGAGCATCACAACTCGACAATTGGCTCTACAGTAGTCGGTCAGCATTGGAAGTGCGTCTGCAGTGATCGAGTCTCTCGGATATTTGAAGAGGTGCTCACGGTGGGTTCCACGTACGCTCACAGTGGACCACAAGATTCAAAGAAAGGCCATTTCATCTGAATTGTTGGAGCGCTTTGAGACCGAGAGAGAGGCCTTTCTGTTACGGATAGTTATGGGGGACGAAAGCTGGGTGCACCACTTTGCGCCAAAATCAGAAAGGCAGTCCACAGAGTGCCATCATCCGCATTCACCACAAAAGACGAAATTCAAGACAACCCCCTCTGCTGGAAAAGTCATGGTGAGAGTCTTTTGCAATTGTGATAGCGTCATTCTCGTGGATGTGATGCCAAGAGTATCAACCGTCAATTCAGAGGCATACTTGAAGAGTCTGAATACACTCAACCGTTTCCGACGTGTTCGACTGGACAAGAATCCAGCAGAAATCTTGCTCCAACACGATATTGCACGCCCACACACAAGTCTGAGAACCCAGAAACACATCGCCATATTGGGTTCGACATCATCGCCTCATCCACCCTACTGTCCAGACCTGGTACCCTCGGACTTCCATCTCTTTGGGACGCTTAATAATTCTCTAGGGGGAACACACTTTGAAGATGACGAATGTGTCAGCCATGCAGTGAAAATATGGCTACGCCTACAGGACAAGAGCTTTTACCAGCAGGGAATTCATGCTCTTCCCAAACGTAGGCATACGGCCATAGAACGTGATGGAGACTACGTAGATAATTGGGCATGGACAAGACATGTTGATGTATATTGTCACCAAATTGTAACAGTAAATATATTCTGAGAAAAAAGTGGGGCATTACTTATTGAACGACCCTCGTACGTTGCGTAAAACACATCATGTCTAACAACAACAAAAACTTATGGATGTCTCTAGTGAGCTTTCTTCCTGTGATTCTATAGTCATTGACTAAACCAGTGATTGCCAATCTTTCTTAGACCAATGCCCATTACCCCTGAGTGCAATCAGACATTAGCTAATAGCCCCGCCCTGCCCCTCCCCTCCCCTTCTATCTGTTGCCCCCTTCTCCCCCCCCCCCTTTCTCCACATTACCACAAACCTTAGCACCTAACAAAACTTTAGAATAAAAGCCCTTTTATGGAATAGTTTTATTTTTCAAATGATGAAAGATGAATGATATTTTGTGTGTGTGTGTGTGTGTGTGTGTGTGTGTATTTTAGAATGAATAATGAAGCAATCTGCTGTGCATCGCAAGCGCTGTCCACAATTCCTCCTCAGATAAGAAAGCTAACTATCCGCTTGTTACAAAACATGCTTCCCACGTATTACTCCTCTCCATTGCGGCACTTGCCTGACTTGCGCACTACAACTCTATTCAAAGTCAAACAAGTCCAGATGTGTGCCCTAGAATACTGTTTGTGAATCATTTGACTGGCGGACCACTTTCTTCTGAACTGGCACAAATTGGACGACTTGAGGCTGTTAGTGCATTTTGTCAAACCACTCTAATAATAATAATAATAATAATAATTTTTTATTTATTTATTTTATTTATGCATTTATTTTACCTGGCAAGATTAGGGCCTTCAGGCCCTCTCTTACACCTAACCAGGTATACTCAAATTGAACGAATTACAGTTTCTACAGAACATTAAGGACATATAACGTGTTATACAGTATTGATGTTAAAGAAAAAAAATAGAGATTATAACAGTAGTACAATGATAATTATAACAATCAAAAAATAATTATAACAATCAAGAATAATAATAATAATAATAATAATGACTATGTATATGAAAGAAAACATATTTTTCTTTTATGAATGTCAGTCCTATTGCTAGTTGGGAATTTTCTCGTTATGTTCTTGCAGCTTGTGAGTTATTCTCATCGAGCAGAGACATAAGACGATAGAATGGGGTGAAAGAGATATAGAAGAGGTAGATAGGTTAGAGGAAGAGAAATAGAATGGTAAAATTCGAAGATATGATGGAGAGGATAAAGAAAGAGATGAGAGGGGCACAACAATGGTGGCTATACCGTCCCTAATATGTAAGTTTTGAGTTCCCTCTTGAATGTTGAGTGGTTCTGGATATGACGCAGATCACAGGAGAGCGCGATCCATAGTCGTATGGCTGCGATGGAGAATGACACGGAGAAAGAGACATAAGACGATAGAATGGGGTGAAAGAGATATAGAAGAGGTAGATAGGTTAGAGGAAGAGAAATAGAATGGCAAAATTCGAAGATATGATGGAGGGGATAATGAAAGAGATGAGAGGGGCACAACAATGGTGGCTATACCGTCCCTAATATGTAAGTTTTGAGTTCCCTCTTGAATGTTGAGTGGTTCTGGATATGACGCAGATCACAGGAGAGCGCGATCCATAGTCGTATGGCTGCGATGGAGAATGACACGGAGAAAGATTTTGTGTTGTGTAAAGGTACAGCCAAGATGCTAGACGTATCCGATCTGGTATTGCGGTTGTGGAATGATGATAGGTGTTTAATGTGAGAAGATAAGTATTGGGGGCACCAGTGGCTAATAAATCAATGAGGTAAGCACATCGTGTGGAGATCGCGTGCCTTATGTGGGCGTATCCAACCTAACTGGGAGTATGAAGGACTGATATGATCATACAACCGTATATTGCACACGTATCTAACGCAAGCATTCATCACTAGCTCGAGGCATCTCGAATTTTCATTATTTGTACCGTGTTGAACTACGCCACAGTAGTAATGATTAGGCAAGACTAGTGTTTGGACTAATTTTTGTTTAACATGGGTTGGAAATATTTTTCTAAATTTTTGAATTGCATGTAGGGAGGAGAGCGATTTCCGGCAATAATAATAATAATAATGTGTACAGGCTTATGTAGTTACTGCTGTGTTGTGCTGTCAATTAATTCATTTATCTGTTTCGAAGCGAGTAATGAACGTCGGCCTGTACGCTTTTGTACTGTACGTGTCTCTCCATGTTTCCACTTCGCTGTCACATAGGAAATAATGGACCTATATCATCAAAAGTATCTGGACACCCCCAAAAACATACGATTTTCATATTAGGTGTATTGTGCTGCCACCTGCTGCCAGGTACTCCATATCAGCGACCTCAGTAGTCAATACACATAGTGAGAGGAGAATAGGGCGCTACGCGGCCCTCACAGACTCCGAACGTGGTCAGGTGATTGGGTGTCACTTGTGTCATACGTCTGTACGCGAGATTTCCACACCCCTGCACATCCCTAGATCCACTATTTCCGATGTGGTAGTGAAGTGGAAACCTTAAGGGACACGTAAGCACAAAAGGGCAAAAGTCGACCTCGTTTGTTGACTGACAGAGGCCGCCGACAGTCGAAATGTGTAATAGGCAGACATCTATCCAGATCATCACACTGGAACTCCAGACTGCGCCAGGATCCACTGAAAGTACTACGACAGTTAGGTGGGAGGTGAGAAAACTTGGATTTCATGGTGGAGCGGCTTCTCATAAGCCACACATCACGCCAATAAATGCCAAACGACGCATCGCTTGGCGTAAGGAGCGTAAACATTGGACGATTGAACTGTGGAAAAACGTTGTGTGGAGTGACGAATCAGGGTACACAATGTGGCGATCCGATTTCAGAGTGTGGCTATGGTGAATGCTTGGTGAACGTCGTCTACCAGCGTTTGTGGTGCCAACAGTAAAATTCGGAGGCGGAGGTGTTATGGTGTGGTCGTGTTTTTCATGGAGGGGTTTGCATCCCTTGTTTTATTTTGCGTGGCACTATCACAGCACAGGCTTCCATTGATATTTTAAGCTCCTTCTTACTTCCCACTGTTGAAGAGGAATTCGGGGATGGCGATTGCATCTTTCAACACGATCGACCACCTGTTCATAATACACGGCCTGTGGCGGAATGGTTACGCAACAATAACATCCCTGTAATGGACTGGCCTGCGCAGAGTCCTGACCTGTATCCTACAGAATACCTCTGGGATGTTTTGAACGCCGACTTCGTGCCAGACCTCACCGATCGACATCGCTACCTCTCCTCAGTACAGCACTCCGTGAAGATTGGTCTGCCATTGCCCTAGAAACCTTCCAGCACCTGACTGAACGTTTGCCTACGAGAATGGAAACTGTCATCAAGGCTAAAGATGGGCCAACACCATATTGAATTCCAGCATTACCGATGGAGGGCGCCACGAACTTGTAAGTCATTTTCAGCCAGGTGTCCGGATATTTTTGGTCACATGGTGTAGTTGGCATTTGTTACCTATATCTCTCACTTTTACCGTCAGCGATGTACAGGACAAGTGGCTCATGATACTGCGCCAGGTGATGACCAAATCCTGTACAGCATGCTGCAGCACTTCTTGCTGCCATCCAAGGAAGTACTCCTGAATTGTTTTAATATGATATGGTCATCCGGCACGTTCCCTGACTCGTGGAGGGAGGCGATTTTGTGTGGCTTTCGGAGATGTCGTTCAACTATAGACAACTTGACCCTGCTTGAGGCGGCCATCCAGCAGGCCTTCCTACGTAACCAGCATTGTCTAGGTGTATTCTTTGACGTTAATAAGGCGTGTGACACTACTTGGCGCCGCCTTATCCTCAATCAACTCCATCAGTGGGGCTTTCGTGGTCATCTCCCCATCTTCATTCGGTCCTTTCTTTCCCGCCGCCTCTTTCGATATCGGGTTGGTAATGTGCTATCTGATTTGTACGTGCAGGAGAATGGTGTTCCTCAGGGAAGCGTTTTAAGTGTCACCCTCTTTGCCGTCGCCATTAACAGTATCACGTCCACTATCCGGAGTCCTGCCCAGTGCTCCTTGTTTGTGGACGATTTTGCTGTTTTCTGTTCTTCCTCTAGTCTTGTCACTGCTAGTCGGCAGCTGCAGCTTACGATAAAGCGATTAGAGGCATGGACTGCGAAGACGGGTTTTACCTTTTCTGCAGACAAATGTGTGTGTGTTCATTTTAATCGTTCTCGACGTGCTTTTACCTCCCCTGAATTGCGTCTGAGGGACACCATTCTTCCTTTTAGAGACACTGTGAGGTTCCTGGGCCTCACTTTTGATTCCAGGTTGTCGTGGTTGCCGCACCTTAAAGACCTCAAGGTGCGGGCCCTGAAGGCGCTGAATATTTTGAAGTGTCTGAGCCATCGGTCGTGGGGAGCAGATCGGGCGCGTCTGCTGCAGTTTTATAGGGCTTTCGTCCGGTCGCGTCTTGACTATGGATGCACTGTGTATGGGTCAGCGAGGCCTTCGTATCTGAAGATTCTTGACGCAGTACACCATGAGGGTATCAGGCTGGCTACTGGTGCCTTCCGTACCAGTCCCATCCCCAGCCTGTGTGCTGAGGCAGGGGAACCGCCGCTCGCCATCCGGCGGAAACTCCTCATGGTGCGTCGGGTGTGTCAATTCCTTGCCTGTCCTACCTCCCCTGCATACCCTACTGTTGCCCGAACGCCTATGGAACGTCTCTTTTTCCAGTCGTCCAAGGGCAACGAGACCATTTGGGATTCGTGCCAAGCATTTGCTTGAGTCCCTTGGTGTGGAGCGTGTGGCACCCCAACTCCAGGGTTTTACCCGCCTGCCTCCCTGGTTGCTCCAGAGGCCCAGCGTCCTTTTAGACTTGTCAGAGTACCGGAGGAGCTGCACTCCTGCGTTTGTTTTTACCTCCTTATTTTACGATATTTTAAACCAGCATGCCGACCATGTACCGGTATCTACGGATGGCTCTAAACAGGGGGGCTCTGTTGGTTGTGCTGTTGTTTTCTCTGATCGAGTCGTCAAGTTACGGCTTCCTGCAGCGTTTACCATCTTTGATGCCGAATTGTCTGCGATCTTGCGGGCATTGGAGCAGATGAGGTGTGTTCCCAGTCTTAAGTTTCTCATCTGTTCTGACTCCCTGAGTGCCCTTCAGACCATGCAACACTTGTACCCAGCGGATACGGTCGTCCAGAACATCCATGATGCCCTACTCCACCCGCAACGGCAGAGGAAGGAGGTTTCTTTCTGCTGGGTGCCGGGGCACGTGGGTATTAGGGGAAACTAACTGGTGGATGTGGCTGCCAAAGATGCATGTTCCCTCCCTCACGTTGTTGAATGTGCCGTCCCCCTCCATGCTGTTACCTCCCTTTTGCGTTTTCGTGTTATGCGTCAATGGGAAGAGGAGTGGCTGGCAATCGGTGAAAATAAGCTGCGTTTGGTCAAGGCCACCACGCGGCCATGGCGTACGTCCTGCCAGTCGTGCAGGCGGGATGAGGTTCTCCTCACTCGCCTCCGCATCGGGTACAGTCCCTTAACGCACGGTTTTTTACTCCGGCGGGAGGACCCCCCAATCTGCAGTACTTGTTGCGTCCAGATTACTTTCCGCCACATTTCACTTGACTGTCCTTTATTCTCTGACCAGAGGGCGGTGGTTTCCTTGCCACCGAATTTGCCCTCTATTTTGCAAGACGACGCAACGACTGTGGTTAAGGTCTTACGGTTTTGTGTCCTGTCCAATTTGTTGCCTCGGATTTTAGGGAGACGATTTTAATGTGCTGCTGGGTGACTGGCTCACCCAGACTTTAGGTAAGAGGTCCGCCAGTCACGATTACCTACTTGTTTCACTTCGATTGCTGTTCTCTTTTCCTTGTGTTTCCTTTCCTTTTTTAGTGCGTTTCTTCTCCTCTTGTTTTGCCTCTGTATGCGATGATTTGTAACTGCGTCAGGTCTGTGTCTTTTAGCCGTTCTCCTTGTTCGCTGTCCGTCTTAGTCCCTTCACCACATGTGTTCCTGTTTCTATGCGTTTGGGCGCTGATGACCACGCTGTTTAGCGCCCGATAACCTCAAACCACACACACATGAAGAACACGTAATCTCCATCACATTAATGCTACTAACTGAGAAAAAGTAATTACTGATAAATTATACAATTAGTATTAGAGTCTTAAAAAATTGTGGTAGTGTTCATGATCTTTTGAAAATGATTTATTTTCGCGGCTGAAACGGAATGGATTCGTTTAATTTTTACCCCTCAGAGAATTTCATTTAACCCGTTAGGAGGTAATTACCCCCACGATGGGGGCCACAGCACTGGACTGAAGCGCGGAGCAAAAACATCGTGTTTCCCTACCCTCTAGCTGGAACACTGTCCCCTCTAGACACAAATGTTGACGTCAGTTGCGATTTATGTAAATTCCTTTTTTATCGTTAATCCCAGCAGTCAACGACACGGAATCTATGTAGCACACTCGCATTTTTTTTTTTTTTCTTTTTCTTACGGCTCGCCTCACTGGCCATGTTGAGAGATTCGGAAGCGTTCTGAAAAATGGCGGAAAATATCGCTGCCCAGTGCCACGACAGCTAACCGCGAGACGAGACGAGGATAAACTGTCAAGGAGATCCCCAGGCCAGCGCTAATGGCGTGAACTGCTCGCCTGATAAGCAACGGCCTTCACACGTCCGTGCACAACACTGGCACAATGGCGGGAGCTTCGGGGCTCGTGGGAATGGTTTTTATTCCAGGAATTTACTGTCCTTCTTCTTCTTCCACATTTTTTTTAAGCTCTTGCATCAAACCTCACGTACATCTACACTCCGCAACTGACGGCGCGTGGTGGAGGGTACTTCTATGTTATCCTCTATCTCTTCTATCAGTCCTACCTGGTAGGGATCCTAGACAGATGAACACTACCCAATAATCGGGGAACAAGCCCCTTGCAAGCCTCTTCTTTCCCACTATTTGTCTTGTGTGGTCATTCCATTTCAGGTCGCTCTAGATGGTTACTCCTAGATATATTTCTTCTCCTCTTACTCCTAGATATATTTCTTCTCCTCTACAGGGTGATTCACGAAGATAAGCAGATATTTTAATATGTTTTTCTACAAGTAAAACTAAAGAAAAACGTTCATATAAACATAGGTCCGCAAATGTTTAATTACGGAGTTATGGCTAATAACAGATTTTTCCCGAAATTTATCAACTTCGCTAGTATGAAGTGGTAGTATAAACTAGTATGAAGTAGTAGTATAAACATAGGTCACCAAATGTTTAGTTACACAGTTACGGCAAATAAAAGATTTTACCTGAATTTAGCAACTTCGCTTGCACAAAGCCATCGCAAAACTGAACGAAGTTTAAGTAAAGTGTGATTTCTATTTACTTTGTTATTATTTGTCTGAGAATATAATAAAACATGTCACAGACGTGTATCTGCATTAGTATCCCTGAACATCCAGTGAAGCAAAGAAGGAATTTCGTAATATTTTTGATTTATTAACTACTTGGTCCAGTTTGCTTTTTAAATTCCAGACATGTGCACAAAGTTATCAACGGAAGTTGTAGAGAATTTAATATTGGAAAAATGATGGTAATAGCGTTAACCGAGACTGTATGAATATGTCAGATAATCTGCTTTTATTAATATCATAGCTGTTATTATGTTCTTTTACTGAACAATACAGAAAACTAACTCATTTCAAGGTTGGGAAACGACTGAAACAACTCGCTAACGGTTGCCAACAATGACATAAACGTTTCCACGTTCTCAATGGAAAGAAAACAAATTTACTAGTACAAAATCTTTGCTTCTCTGCATGATCTGGAAAACTACTGCAGATACACGTCTGGGACATGTTTTATTAGATTCACCAGACCAATAACAACAAAATAAATGGAAATCGCGCTTTACTTTAACCTCGTACAGTTTTGCGATGGCTTCGTGTTAGCGAAGTTGCTAAATTTCAGGCAAAATCTTTTATTAGCCGTAACTCCGTAACATTTGCGGACCTGTGTTTATATGAACTTCTTTCTTTAGTTTTACGTGTAGAATAACATATTTAAATATTCGCATATCTTCGTGAATCATCCTGTATATGTGCAATTTGTCAGATTTATTTACATTCAGGGTCAAATGCCTGAACCTGAGCCTCCGCAGGTCTTCCTTCCTTGCAAGGCGTCTCAGGAGGAATGGCAAATATTCCGAGATATTTCGGAACGCTCATTTGAATCAAAAAACTTCATATCGTATATCCTTTAGTCCGAATGATATCTGAGAATACATTTATAAGAAATATAGAACGAAAGTCACGCAGAAGAGTCATTACTGACCCGCATTGCGCGAAACGTGGAACTCAAAATGCTTTCTATTGTCCCGACATCATTTTTACAAGAAATGAAGCAGACGCACACTGCTGTTACCTAGCGGAAACCATGTAAAAATCGAGATTTTTATTTTTCCAACGGTACGGTGTTCGCGCGCGTATCTCCACTAACATAATAGTTAGGATTTTTTTTTTTTTTTAAAAATCGGATGATTCTTTTTGATACACCCTGTATGTTAAACAGTGTTGGGGAGAGACAGCCTTGCCTCGCTCCCCTTCCAATTGTGCGTCCCTCCGTCATCTTATTCCCAATCTCTACCCGTATTTCCTGTTGCAGGTACAGTCTCAATCAGCCTTCTATCCCTCCAGTCGACTCCATTCTTTCTTAAAATGTCCATTAATTTATTCCACTGTTCTCTATCAAAAATTGCCTCCACGTCAATAGAACTAGTATAAACTTCTCTCCCTCTTAAAAAATATATCTTTCCTATAATTCTCAGCAACTGCATCTCTTTTACCTTTCCCTCTTCTAAATACATACTCTTCCTGTGCAACACTTTTTTCCAGTCTTCCGTGAAGCCCACTATTTATCACGATGTGTGTTAAAACCTGGAAATGATTTTATAATGCCGTCTGACTGCAGCTTAAAAAAGAATAGAACGTATTTAGGGGTAAATACAACGTACTGTGCGCAAAGAAAGAATAGCAGGCATGAAAGAACATCTGAACGGATTCTGTAATCGCACTAACTTGTAATAAGTTCATATTGATTTGAAGAACATGTAGGTAACTTACCTTATAGCCAAGTTACCTGCTATTTGTATGGATGGTTTAAGCTGACCATCTAACTTTCTGTATTTAGAACTCTGAAATCTAAAGACACATAGCAATCACGTCATACATAAGGCATTGTACAGCCAGCTTTGTCTGCATTTCCAGATGATGTCTTACTTTACGACCTGAAAAGCTCGCAAAAAAGTCGAACCATGTTTCTGATAACAGTTTTTGAGAGGTATATATTGGTCATAACAGTGATTCACTAAGAATGATCTCCCTGCTGAAGGGGCAGCAGATCTGAAAAATTACGTGTCGTAATTCGATGTAGGGTGCAAAGTGCACACACCGTTGTGAAAATAATAGTATCCTTAAAAAGTGGCACAGCTTTACGAATAAATCTCGTAAATTTTGTTTGTAGTGCTTACCATTTCATCTAAAGCATACTCATTGCTGTAATGCAGCATGCAATCGTCCGTGTGTGAAGCAAGTGGTATTATAAATCACCACAAAGGGAAAAAAAAGGAACGAACAAGAATATGCATCAGAAACTACTGGAAATCTTTTATTAGACGAGTTCTGTTGAAGTCAACGGTGTTAGTATTGGCATAAAATAATGTAAATCCGATTCCGCACCATGCCTGGAAAACTGACCATCTCACGGGACAACGAACGTTAATTTGTGAACACCAAGAAATGCACATTAAGGGTCTGAAAATGCTATAAACAGTGTGTCTGAATCATGTTGTACCAAGCCATGGGATGCAAGCCAGAATCTCACCAAATATTCGGAAAGTGTAATTTGAAACTGAGCAACATGAAACGACTTCAATGCAACTTAATACACGCATCAACAGAAGTTTTGCGTCACTCGTTTACTTCGAAATTCATGGCACAGAAAACAAAAGTTGGCTCTGAAACGTGCGTATGCAGGGCTATTCCAAACTACACCACTGGCCATTAAAATTGCTATACCACGAAGATGACGTGCTACAGACGCGAAATATAACCGACGGGAAGAAGATGCTGTGATATGCAAATTATTAGCTTTTCAGAGCATTCACACAAGGTTGGCGCCGGTGGCGACACCTACAACGAGCTGACATGAGGAAAGTTTGCAACCAGTTTCTCATACACAACCAGCAGTTGACCGGCGTTGCCTGGTGAAACGTTGCTGTGATGTCTCGTGTAAGGAGGAGAAATGCGTACCATCACGTTTCCGACTTTGATAAAGTTCGGATTGTAGCCTATCGTGATTGCGGTTTATCGTATCGCGACATTGCTGCTCGCGTTGGTCGAGGTCCAATGACTGTTAGCAGAATATGGAATCGGTGGGTTCAGGAGGGTAATACGAAACGCCCTGCTGGATTCCAACGGCCTCGTATTACTAGCAGTCGACATGACAGGCATCTAATCCGCACGGCTGTAACGGATCGTGCAGCCACGTCTCGGTCCCTGTGTCAACAGATGGGGACGTTTGCAAGGCAACAACCATCTGCACGAACAGTTCGACGACGTTTGCAGCAGCTTGGACTATCAGCTCTGAGACCATGGCTGCGGTTACCCTTGACGCTGGATCACAGACAGGAGCGACTGTGATGGTGTACTCAACGACGAACCTGGGTGCACGAATGGCAAAACGTCATATTTTCGGATGAATCCAGGTTCTGTTTACAGCATCATGTTGGTCGCATCAGAGTTTGGTGACATCGCGGTGAACGCACATTGGAAGCTTGAATTCGTCATCGCCATACTGGCGTATCACCCGGTGTGATGGTATGGGGTGCCATTTGGTTACACTTCTCGGTCACCTCTTGTTCGCATTGTCGGCGCTTTGAACCGTGGACGTTACATTTCAGATGTGTTGCGACCCTTGGGTCTATCCTTCATTCGATTCCTGCGAAACCCTACATTTCAGCAGGATAATGCACGGCCTCTTGTTACAGGTCCGGTACTGGCCTTTCTGGATACAGAAAATGCTCAACTGCTGTCCTGGCCAGCACATTCTCCAGATCTCTCACCAATTGAAAACGTCTGGTCAATGGTGGCCGAGCAACTGGCTCGTTACAATACGCCAGTCACTACTCTTGATGAACTGTGGTATCGTGGTGAAGCTGTTTGGGCAGCTGTACCTGTACACGCCATCCAAGCTCTGTTTGGCTCAATGCCCACGCGTATCAAGGCCGTTATTACGGCCAGAGGTGGTTGTTCTGGGTACTGATTTCTCAGGATCTATGCACCGAAAATGCGTGAAAACATAATCACATTTCACTTCTAGAATAATATATTTGACCAATGAATACCCATTTATCATCGGCATTTCTTCTTGGTGTAGCAATTTTAATAGCCATTAGTGTACAAAAGGTAGAAACACAATTCCAACATTCTTGGAAAGAGAAAAGTTCAAATTTTTATGCATTCAATGTGTTACGGCGTAAAGTGAAGCGCCAGCTCTCCAGTCGGGAACGGTAGAGAAGAGATGGCTGTGAGAAGACGTCAGACAATCGCACGCTGACCGACCCCTCTCCAGGGCGACAACGCGACAGCTGCGGCCCCTATGTCAAGAGGACGTAAGCGCCGCGACGGACTGGTAACTGTCCAGTTCGATTGCAGCTTCAAGATTAGCAACTTGGATATTGGCGTCAACACTAGTTACTTCGCTTGTACTCTCTACGTAGCTTCTCTATAGTGAAGAAGTTTGATCATTTCGTAAGTCGCACTTTGCTTGTGACACATTTGTTTGATTGCAAAAGTTAAGTATTGTAAATTCCTTTTTGTAATACAACTCATTAATACGACTTGTTTCCTTGTGTGTGGCTAGCGAACCGAGAACGCAGGATTCCTAGACACCACACAATGTGCGCACCATGTGTTGCGCTACAAATATCTAAACGGTGGCACATTTCTAGCCACACACTAAGCAGCTGGTCTCTCGGTATCGAATTCACAGGTTGAACAGTGCGACGTGACACACTTTCAAGAGTGTCAGGCGTAGGGGGGATAAAAACGCGGAATTTTACATAACCCCCGCGGATAAGTCAGCCGGCCGTTGTGGCCGATCTGTTCTAGATGCTTCGGTCTGGAACCGCACAACCGCTACGGTCGCAGGTTCGAATCCTACCCCGGGCATGGATGTGTGTGATGTCCTTAGGTTAGTTAGGTTTAAGTAATTCTAAGTTCTACCGGACTGATGACCTCAGATGTTAAGTCCCATAGTGCTCAGAGCCATTTGAACAATTTTGATGAAAGTCACTCGGTGTGAGGTCTGGAGACGTGGGAGGCCTCCGGCGATGAAGTTCATCTTCTGTTCCTCCTCTTCCAGTCCAACGTCCCAGACCTCACGTCCTGTACGTTTCATCTGTGGGGTTACGTAAAAAACCGCTTTTCTATCCCCCGCTACGCCTGACGCTCTTGAAAGTCTGCGACATCGCATTGTTGAAACTGTGAGTTGGATAACGAGAGACCAGGTGCTTCGCGTGTGGCAGGAAATGAGCCCACCGTTTTGATATCCGTCGCGTAACACACGGCGCTCACATTGAATGCATAACAATTTGAACTTTTCTCTTTCCAGGAACGTTGGAATTGTGTATGTTTTGTAGTTCGGAAGCAATGAATGTTTGAAATCTGTTCTTTCGTTTTGATTAGCTCTGTGTATTCATTTTCAACCTGTCCAGATTACCACATGAAAAAAGAAGTTTATAAGAAAGGGCCCTGTTTCCTGTGCCTGTTATTTCGCAGCTCTCCTGAGCAACGTCAGTACGTGGTGGAACGTCCCTTTGCTCGGATGCAGGCTTGAATCCGTCGAGACAAGCCATCGGTAAGATCATCAAGCCAACCAGCCCTGGTCCACATTGTCCCACTCTTCAGCAGCCATTCTCCGTAAGTCGTGGTCGACGCCAAAATACAGCTCCTTTCAACAGATCCCATACATGTTCGATTGTGTTGCAGTCCGGGGAATAGGCACCCCACGCCATTCTGTTCATCCTAGCACGCTGAAGAGACGTGTTCAGCGTGACGAACACGCTGGTCATCACCCATAAAGACAGAACTATTACCCAAATGTTGGCGATACAGTCCCACTATTGGTTGCAGAATCTCGTCCCTACCACGCAGAGCAGTAAAATTGCCCTCAACAACCATGAGAGGTGTACCATGACACCATGTAGTGCCCCCATAGATCACTGCACCAGCACCACCTCGTTGCACGTGTGGACACAGTATTGTAGGTGTTCGATAATACCAGATTGTCTCCAAAAACTTTGTCTGCCATTATGAGGCTAGAACCACATCCGAGTTCCGTCTGTAAGCAACACCCGACGGCGGTACTAAGACGTTCATTCTGCATCACTTCTTGCCCATCTGTATCGGAGTGCTGGTGGTGGTGGTGGTGGTGGTGATGATGATAATGATGTGATGATGTCTGGTTTGTGGGGCGCTCAACTGCGCAGTTATCAGTGCCCGTACAAATTCCCCAATCTTTATTCAGTCCAGTCTCACCACTTTCATGAATAATGATGATGAAATGATGAGGATAACACAAAAAATCCAGTTCCCAGACGGAGTAAATCCCCAATCCGGCCGGGAATCGAACCCGGGACCCATGATCCAGAGGCAGCAACGCTAGCCACTAGACCATGAGCTGCGGGCTGTATCCAAGTCCATTGTATCGTTGTGTACGGCGTGGCGCTCGTCATGGTCGTTGGGAATGGAGATTCGCATCACGCAATCGTCTCCTTACAGTCTGTGCCATACACGACGTCCTGGAACGGCTTCGAATATCGAATTTAGTTCTGGAGCGCTCAGTTGACAGCTCCTTTGATTCAAAAGTCTTAGATATCAGTCATCCTGTGCACCTGTCGAACGTGAATCTGCTGTGTGATGTAAGTTCTCTGCACTACCTATCAATTGGAGGCGATTTCATGCGTGCACCACAGCGCTCTGACTCTGGTGTACAATTCGATCAAGCTCCCCGGTTGGCAAGCCGACTGCACACAACGCGATGACGTGGACCCTATCATTGGTCGCAATTGTCCTCCTGCTTCGCCCTCATTTTCCTCAAACATCTCTAATGCATCCTAAATTGGTGCTTTACTTTTAAGTGAAATACTGCCATTCATTCCAGTACGGCGTTTACCTGCAGGTATCGCTCATGGTAAGTGTGTGTGTGTTTACAACGATAGGGGGCGACCTTCTGCTCGGTATAGGAACAGTTTCAGTAGCAACTCATCTGCACGACATATCAGACTGATTTAAAACTTTTGCTGATGTGTGTCCACTGAGGCGACAGAAGACGTGGGGTAGCGATATACACGTATACAGATGACGGTTGTTTCACGTACTCGAGGTATGAAAGGGCGGTTCACTGCCAGAGCTGTTATTTGTACTCAGGTGATGCATGTGAAAAGGCTTACGACATGATTATGGCCGTATCTCGGGAATGAACAGACTTTGGAGTGATAATGGGACATTCCATTTCGGAATTGGACAGGGAATACCACCTTTCACCGAGGACAACGCAGTAGCCGACGGTCTTCACTTAACGACCGAGAGCACCAGCATTTGCCTAGAGTTGTCAGTGCTAACAGACAAGCAAAACAGCGTGAAATAACCGCAAAATGTGGGACGTACGACGACCGTATCCGTTAGGACACTGCAGCGAAATTTGGCGTTAATGGACTACGGCACCATCCGATCGACGCGAGTGCCTTTCCTAACAGCACGACACCGCCTGCTGCGGTTCTCGACCATATCAGTTGGACGCTAGTTGAGTGGAAATGCGTGGCCTGGTAAGGTGAGTCCTGATTTCAGTTGGTAAGAGCTGATGGTAGGATTAGAGTGTGGCGCAGACTCCACGAAGCAAGGGACCCAGGAGGTCAATAAGGCCGTGCAAGCTGATGGTGGCTCCGTAATGGTTTGGGCTTGTTTACATGGAATAGACTGGCTCCCCTAGTGCATCTAAACCGACCACTGGCTATCAATGGTTATGTTCGGCTACCTGGTGACCATTTGCAGTCATTCATGGACTTCTTGTTCCCAAACAACGATGGGATTTTTATGGATAACGACGCTCCATGTCAGCAGACCATAATAATTGTTCGTAATTGCTTTGAAGAACGTTCTGGACAATTCAAGCGAACGATTTTGCCCCCCCCCCCCACCAGATCTCTTCTACATCTACATCTACATCTACATTTATACTCAGCAAGCCACCCAACGGTGTGTGGCGGAGCGCACTTTACGTGCCACTGTCATTATCTCCCTTTCTTGTTCCAGTCGCGTATGTTTCGCGGGAAGAACGACTGCCGGAAAGCCTCCGTGCGCGCTCGAATCTCTCTGATTTTACATTCGTGATCTCCTCGGGAGTTATAAGTAGGGGGGAAGCAATATATTCGATACTTCATCCAGAAACGCACCCTCTCGAAACCTGGACAGCAAGCTACACCGCGATGTAGAGCGCCTCTCTTGCAGAGTCTGCCACTTGAGTTTGTTAAACATCTCCGTAACGCTATCACGGTTACCAAATAACCCTGTGACGAAACTCGCCGCTCTTCTTTGGATCTTCTCTATCTCCTCTGTCAACCCGACCTGGTACAGATCCCACACTGATGAGCAATACTCAAGTATAGGTCGAACGAGTGTTTTGTAAGCCACCTTCTTTGTTGATGGACTACATTTTCTAAGGACTCTCCCAATGAATCTCAACCTGGTACCCGCCTTACCAACAATTAATTTTATATGATCATTCCCTTCAAATCGATCCGTACGCATACTCCCAGATATTTTACAGAAATAACTGCTAGCAGTGTTTGTTCTGCTATCATATAACCATACAATAAAGGATCCTTCTTTCTATGTATTTGCAGTATATTACATTTGTCTATGTAAAGGGTCAGTTGCCATTCCCTGCACCAAGTGCCTATCCGCTGCAGATCTTCCTGCATTTCGCTGCAATTTTCTAATGCTGCAACTTCTCTGTATACTACAGCATCATCCACGAAAAGCCGCATGGAACTTCCGAAACTATCTACTAGGTCATTTATATATATTGTGAAAAGTAACGGTCCCATAACACTCCCCTGTGGCACGCCAGAGGTTACATTAACGTCTGTAGACGTCTCTCCATTGAGAACAACATGCTGTGTTCTGTTTGCTAAAAACTCTTCAATCCAGCCACACAGCTGGTCTGATATTCCGTAGGCTCTTACTTTGTTTATCAGGCGACAGTGCGGAACTGTATCGAACGCCTTCTGGAAGTCAAGGAAAATAGCATCTACCTGGGAGCCTGTATCTAATATTGTCTAGGTCTCATGAACAAATAAAGCGAGTTGGGTCTCACACGATCGCTGTTTCCGTAATCCATGTTGATTCCTACAGGGTAGATTCTGGGTTTCCAGAAACGACATGATACACGAGCAAAAAACATGTTCTAAAATTCTACAATAGATCGACATCAGAGATATAGGTCTATAGTTTTGCGGATCTGCTCGACGACCCTTCTTGGACTGGGACTACCTGTGCTCTTTTCCAATCATTTTGAACCTTCCGTTCCTCTAGAGACTTGCGGTACACGGCTGTTAGAAGGGGGGCAAGTTCTTTCGCGTACTCAGCGCCATTCTTGACATGAATCCCATCGAACATCCTGCACTGGCAACAATTTGGCAGCTATGGATGGCTGTAGACGCAGCATGGCTCCGTATTTCTGCAGGAACTGCCAACTACTTGTCGAGTTTTCTGCACTACGTCGGGGCAAAAGAGGTTCGTCACGATGTTAGGAGGTATACGATTACTTTTGTCGCCTCAGTGTTCATTACTGAAACATGGCAGGTGTGGCGAAATAAATAAAAAACATTTTATATTTTAAATTCCACGTCATTGTTGATTTAATCAGAGTTCTCACCTTAGACGTAGAATTAGTCCTTCTGCCACAATATTAATTCATTAGTCGCCATCGATGTTCTTCTCTTTGTTGACCGTGTGTACCATCATGAGTCGGCATCGGTTCACTTCACGAAGACGGTGGAAACCAAGGAATACTATGCTACGTCGCTATAAATAATTTTCGTAACACTTCGATACTTTTCACTATTTTTTTTATTCACAACACAATAAGACTTGCTGTGCTCGTCGCACAAACCATAATTACCAGCCATATGGCTGCCTTTCCGCACAGTCCAAAAATCACGTCCATCCTCCACAAGGCAACAATCGAAAGTGTCCCTTAGCTCCTTGGAGTATCAAACAAAAGAGAACCCAATGTGAACTTTACAAAGATTATAATATACATGCCTCTCAATTTATCTTTGGCGCAGCTTTTAAGATATTGTATGTCTCTGCATAGGAATGTGTCATTACAACTGCCCCCCTACTGTATACTGTCACTAGAAAATTTTATTTGATTGACAGGATACAGTAGTCGACCTTGCAATTGATAGGTTTGGGGGTCTTTTATTTACACACTTCATTTTTATTGTCTCATTTTCATGGCACTGTGAATTCTTTGGTATTTCTGAGTGTGTGTCAGTTTTTTGGTATACTTATGCTAATATTTACAAACCTTAATTCTAATATACAAAGTTCTGGTTAACACTGAGAAAATGACATCATGTAGTAAAGTTTGTACAATAAAATATACACTGAATACAACGTTACATACAAATGTTTCCTTCCTCATCAGAGGTGAAAATTAAGTCCTTGTATTGCCTTCTGTATTTATTCTGGGGCGACGAGCTTTGTTCGCTAGCCCGTGTTGAATATGGGCGGGTGATACGCGCGCCTGATTGGTCGTCCGTTAGCGGGCGACGTTGGTTGAATGCGCGCGACAGTGCACTGAATATACACCGACGTGCGGGTACCGTCGAGACTTCCGAACCTCAGTATGCGTGTGCTTTTTGTAGTTCCTTCCAGTACTTAGACTGGATACGACGAGGTACATTGGAATATGTGCCCCGAAGAACACACCACACTATGTGCGAGGCGGAGGACGATCCCGTCGATGCAGCTCCTGGTAAGAAGCGTACCATGTCAAACTTGTTTGGCATTGTCCTTCCCTACTGTGACGCCATGGGTCGTTTGACGATACAAGCTTCAATTTTCGATGTCACTTGTTTAGGCTTGCTGACACTTGCAACGTAGCACTACTTCGCACAATTTTAATTTCTACACACACACCACTTTAACCGCGAGTATTGCGATCGAAACTTCCTTTTCACTACACTTTTTTTTTTTTTTTTTTTTGCATTAACCCCTTTTACCTATTGTACTGAGATCCATTCCCCTCAATACTTCTGGTCAATGTACATAATTTGTAAGTCACGGGACTTGGCATGAAATACAAAATACATCACATACAATGGAATAACATATAATACATACAATACATTGTTTACATTAACTGCAGGAAAAAACTATCGACTAAAATTGAAAAAAATTTTTGACCACTCATAGTGGCTTCTTCGTCTTGGATTTTACTGACACACACACACTCGCCTTTTCCCATTAATCTGTTAGAAGGAACAAGTCCTTTGTTTTCCTTCTTGAACTCGAGTATAAGTTAAGGTTTACCTCCATTACGTATTCTTCACACGCAACGACATGCATCAGCATGCAGAGAATACACCTGTAGCCACTCCACTGAAGCTTGGGAAGGGAATTTTCTACCTTCTACTTAGGGTAGTGGCAACGACTACGTGTATGCTACGGTTTTTTGCGTATAAAATCTGAAAATGCACGAAATAATCATTTATATGCAGCATAACCCTAATATGTACAGTGTTTTGTGCTTAAGCACGTTCTGGTGTGCTTGTAAATCATTACCTCTAATAAAATTTCCTACATTAACATGGACATATAAACATAAAATTTTGAAGTTCAGGGTGTAGCTACTATTAATATGTACAGTGTTTCACAATAGCGGCACGCCCTTGTGTGCGTTTATCATTTTCAATTAAAGTGCGCTTATAGGCGTCTTGTGTTATCGTGGGAGAAAAAATAAAGACATTTTAATGCATCGGTTGTCATAAAAATCTATGTACACGAACAATCAGACTTTCATAGCTTCAGTGCAGCATGAAATTCTTTATGACGTTTTGTTCATAATTCATTTTATAGGCGATTCCTTTGCTTACAGGTCGTCGATCACACTACTTACCTGTTTCTCGTATAGCGGCGATGTCATTTTCATTCTTTGTGACCGTAAATCGTTATATGTATGAAAGATATAATTTTAACATGATTTTTCCTTTCATGTTTCAAGTGGGTAAAGTAATTCATACCTTCCTTTTGCATACATGAGTGAAGCATCGCTAATGTTGCACTTTGTATCAGGGTTTTCGCATTTTCTCGTAAACTCGTAGAGTCTTACGGTTTTAATTAAGTTGTTTCTTGACGTTAGGTATACCTGTTTATACGAGGTTGTCTTACAGTTTAATTTTCCTTATACACTTCTACGTTGTTTAAGTTCAGTACATGTACAGAGCTTCTTTCGCCTTTCACACATTCATACATACGTTTATACACAAAAAAATATCTACCACTATAATATCCACTTTGCTGGTGGGGCCCTTTTTTGGTACCCTGCACCATTCCTTCAATATTCCAAAATAATTCAGGGTGTGCTGAGCATCGTCCCTTATACTAATAATACTTACAACTAAATATTTCTTCTTACATACATAACTGCCTTACAGTCCATTAATGCGCAACATTCCCTATTTTCCTCCTTTACACTTTAGCTTTCGTACATGTACCCTCGTGTATAGCTTATATATTCTACAAAGTTGTTTGCTGAGTGCTTCAGGTGTTTCCTAACGTTAATGTGTGTCTCTCTCTCTATAAACCCTAGGTATTTGTTTTGAGAGCGATTCAGTTCATTACTCACGCTGCATAGGTCTGTTTATTATTACCCTATTTTAAAGCTTGTGTCACTCTTTTCCTTAGTCACAAAAATTCCCGCGTTTACCTTGTTGTTCATTCTGAAAATCGCTAGCTACTGTGTAATATAAATGTCTGCGTTATCTCTTTGATTTCCTCTTTGCTGCTTTTTCCCTATATGTAAATGTGTGCTGTTCTCGTGTACATAGCCTTTCTTCCGGTTATATATCTGCATTATTTATTTATTTATTTATTTTTCTATTTTCTTTCTCCTTCCGTACAAGCTAAGATTTTACTCAGTATAATATAATATTACAATACCGTCCATGACCAGTATGTACTTGTATGTTCACTTTTATTACGTAATACCAGCTTATAATTAAATTTTCTAAATTACTATTTACAAGACTTGTGTACCCTTTCCTTTCTTGTTTTTGAATGACTTTCGTCTCTGTGTCTCATAGTAAGAGTGGTCTCAAAACTTTTAAACTTTCCGCGCATGCGCGCTTACGTACCACGACTGGACTGTAGGTGCGGGGAAAACTTTGCATTGTTGGTGAACATTATTCGTGATAGCCACCATCGTGTAATAGTCACGTGACGCCTGGACTCGACCGCGCACTGTGACCGCGCATGCGCCTCCTTGCTTTGTATACACTCAGCTGATCGGACAGGGAAGGGGGAAGATTTCTCCCCGGCTCGCTGCCTACAGCGCGGCCAATGACCTCGTCTTGACATGCAGCTATCGCGTGCTCATGAGCTGAGCGTTGGATTGCAACTTCGACGTGTGGTTTGTTGCTCGTCTCAAGCGAACAAACTCTGACCTTCGCGCTAATTTGTCTTTGTTCCCCTCTCTTAAGTAACTGAGTTAGACTACAAAAGTACCGTATGGTTTATTTTATAGTGTTAAGACTCACAGTAACACATGTTTCATTAGGTGTGGTTAACTATGCGTTGTTCAGCTGGCATATGCCCCCAGTTGTTCGCAAGTTTCTTAGGTTAATGACAGCAATTTTACTATGTGATCCAAGGTTGTACAATTTCAATTTTGCTAAAATAACATATAACCTTTAATGAAAAAATTCCTTGATGTCCTTGTGGGGGTATAACCCTTTCACCTTGCTCGTTCGTGTGTTACCTAACAGGTAACATCCTGGGTGAGGTTTGTCTATTATAATGAAAGGGCCATCATACACCAACTGCCACTTTTTGTTAAATGCCTTAATTTTAGAGGATTTTGGGTGGGTACGTAATAGTACTTCCTGTCCAATGTTAAATTCTGTAACCTTTCTTATCTTTTTGTTGTTATTACAGCCTGCACGAGGTCACTTACCTTGTCCGGTGCTTTCATCTCTTCTTCACATAGATCATCTTCTACGGTCGCATCCTGATCATATCTTAAAAATAATTGTCTAAGATGTAACGTGTGCTTGCTTGTGCCCCCTGTTGTCAAATCGGTCGGCCGGTGGGGGCTCATTACGACCGATTGTTGTTTACCGGGGGAGACAACGGCGTTGCTTCAGTACTGTCCGTTACATCTACAAAGTGTACTGAGTGGTTATTCTGTCGCCAATTAGTTTCCGGACCGCTGCGTGCAACATTTTCTTGCGACCGGCCGTCGCTGTTCCTCCTTGGTCTGTCATTCCTATTACTGTAACTATTGTAATTTTCATTTGTGTGCCGCCTTTCATCACGCGGGCCTGACCAATCATTCACGTGATTTCTATCATTTCCATACCGGCGTGGACCGTAATCTGTACTGTACCTTCGGTCTTCACGTCTCTGTGGCGCCGAATTCCTCCGATTTCCGTAATTCCAGGTTCCATTATTTGGCCTTGTCGCATACGGATGCCAACTGTGTTGGTTTTGTCCATTGCCATTAAAATGATTCCCGTTACCGTTGTTTTGATTGGTTACGGAGTGTTCATTCCGATTACTTGTGCTCGGCTCTTCTTCGTATATTAGATCAATTGAGTCAAGCACGGAAAGAAAGTATTCAAGGTCGTTCTCCGGTATGGTTACCAATTTTTCGCGTAAGTTCGCGGGTAGTCTGTTTTTCAGAATTTTGAGAACATCTACGTGCGGTATTGGATTGTTCCAATAGCGCGTCTTATTCAAGTACTTTTCGAAATACTTTCTCAACCCGCCGTTTTTGAGGTTGAACGGTTGTGGGTTGAATACCTCACGTCGCAGTCTTTCTTGGACCCCAGCAGACCAATATTTCTCCAAGAAGGCCCGTTCAAATTGTTCGTAGGTGACGCACTGTTCAGCCATGTCTGTGGCCCACAAAAGTGCGTCGCCTTGTGTGAAGCCTACTACATATCTAATCTTCTGTGCCTCAGTCCAGTTTCTTGGTAAGACATTTTTAAATGCTCTTACGAATACGACTGGATGAGTTTTTCTGGATTCTGTGGAGAAAACTGGAAACTGTCTATGTTTCAACAGGCTCTCATCGACTAGAATCGTCGAGATGCAAGGCGACACGCCTACTGCCTGTTGCAGCACCGCGTTTGGCGAATAGCCATTGTTTGCCTGTGCCGGTGCGTGCACATACGCCGGACAGGGCGCGTGATGTTCTGCGTTATTGACATCGTAATCTGGCACGGGCGAATAAGTGTCGCGCTGCTTGTTGCTTGACGTAGGCAAGTCATTTGAAACGTTTAGTCTACCAGCAATTTCCTTACGTATTCTGTCCTCGGCTACTTTGATTTCATTACCTAATTTTTCAAAAAGTTTTGTTTCCCGATCAGTTATTGATTCATTTTCATTACCGTTTTCTAAAGTTTCATTTATTTTGATAATGTCGGCGTTGATACGTCGAGTCTCCTGTTTCAGAAAACCGACTTCTTCGTTAACTTTATTAACTTGGTCAGGTATTTCTTCACATGCGGACTGTACTCTTGTTAAATTTAATTGAATAGCCTGTACGTTTTCATGTATTTCTTTTTGTACGGTTTGTGTTTGATTGTGTGTTTCTACTATTTCTGACAGTTCCTGTTCCTGTTTGTTTGTAAGATCTGACAATTTCTTTTCTAAATCATTTGCCAATACATTGTATACACTATTGACGGTTTTGATGACTTTGTCTTCGATCTTTTGATCGATTTCATTGGTGAGTTTATTTAAGCGTTGATCGAAATGTCTGTGCATGTTCGCCAGTTTTGTGTTCGTTGTGTTGTGGCTGACTTCTAGATTCGCCAGTTTTGTGTTCGTTGTGTTGTGACTCATCTTTAAATCAGATAATTGCTCGCTCACGTTTGACATCAGACTATATAATGCCTCAAGCGTAACTGACGAAGCTTGTGTGTTTGTATTTATGCCATTATTTGTTGCCATTGTTTCTCTGCCACGGTCTGATTGAATCGAAACCGGGCTAGGTTCACTGATTTCACGCTAAATATTTTCATCTGATCTGGTAATCGATGCTTCATCGACTGTGCACAAGGTTTCATTTGCAAGTGGTTCATTATTGTTAATCCCTGTGGAGTGCAATTGAATCGTATTTACTTCTACATTATGTTGTGCTGAAAAACTAATTGCGTCATCATTTACGTCACTATTGTCAGAATCGGTGACGTGTCCATGAACATTTGTTAAATTAAAGTTCTCCGATTCCATTGTGAAGATATTATTTTTATCTGTACTTTACTGTTAATCTAAATCTTTAAATTCTCTCGCAGTTGAATTAATAAAAATATCTCGCGATTGTTATTTGCTGCGCGTCGGAAATTTACAAGATGGCGCACTACGTCTTCTAATTCTGCGATTGTTGAACATAAAAAAGTAATTATCAAAGTGTAATTGCGTGTTGCCACAAACACTACCAGGATTCTAATATGGACAGGAAATGGTTCTGCTTTAAGTGGAGCTAAGCCAAGGTGCAGCCACTGCATGCGTTTGCGCTTTCCTACCTTAATTACGGCTGAGCTGCGTCACTCACGATTACGTTAGTTTTGTAAATCCTTGTCCTTGTTCCTTCTGGTTATTGTGCCATCCGTTTATACAGTTAATACTGTTTCACTTTATTCGTCATTTTCCATGTGCGTCATGTAACAGAGAAACAGTCATTAGTACAAGTACATTTGTAGCACAACAATGAAGTACTTACTCTTTGTTCCACCAGCACTGTCCCTGTCAGCGGTCACCAGTGTGGCGAAATAAATAAAAAACATTTTACATTTTAAATTCCACGTCATTGTTGATTTAATCAGAGTTCTCACCTTAGACGTAGAATTAGTCCTTCTGCCACAATATTAATTCATTAGTCGCCATCGATGTTCTTCTCTTTGTTGACCGTGTGTACCATCATGAGTCGGCATCGGTTCACTTCACGAAGACGGTGGAAACCAAGGAATACTATGCTACGTCGCTATAAATAATTTTCGTAACACTTCGATACTTTTCACTATTTTTTTTATTCACAACACAATAAGACTTGCTGTGCTCGTCGCACAAACCATAATTACCAGCCATATGGCTGCCTTTCCGCACAGTCCAAAAATCACGTCCATCCTCCACAAGGCAACAATCGAAAGTGTCCCTTAGCTCCTTGGAGTATCAAACAAAAGAGAACCCAATGTGAACTTTACAAAGATTATAATATACATGCCTCTCAATTTATCTTTGGCGCAGCTTTTAAGATATTGTATGTCTCTGCATAGGAATGTGTCATTACACAGGGCCGCTACAGTAGGAAATCGCCGACTGGCAATCCAGAAGAGATCACACCAGACTCGACTCACATTCTCATTCGAACGGGCAGTACCCAGCTGTCGCTCTCGCTTACCACCGGCCATCTCAATCACGCTAATAAGTGTATCCCTTCTAAGTTCGTCGGTAACTGTGATACTTGCAGTGGTGGGCTATCTAGTGAGAAGCATCTTCTCAGGACATCTGCAGTTGTAGAATAGACGGAAGAAGTAAGAGTTGTGAATTTTGTCATTGTGACGGGAAACGTCCAAGATGCAGGTGTAGATGTGCAGCGACATTCCTTTCAGTACCCGGAAGTAGTGATGGAGAGGTGTGGCTGGAAGCCGCCAGTCCGATGTTGAGTTTCACCGCAGCCGGACGTTCTCTAGCGGCCATCGCAGTTTCTCTGGAGAGATGCTCACACAACCAGTTTCTGGCTGCGACCAGTGGAAGCGCCGAGGTTAACTGCAGCCGTACAGGGAGCGGAGCGAATGCAGGCGCCGACAGAGCTCTTCTCGGCGATGCGGCCGGCTATCTCTGCAGTGCGAGCTGTTGCGACGACTCTCTAGAATGCCCCACTGTGCAGCAACTGGCCCCCGGCAACACGAATGTCCGCAATGACCGCTGCGAGACTACGGATCGATTCAGGATTTACAGGGTGTAACAAAAAGATATGGCCAAACTTTCAGGAAACATTCTTCACACATTCCACATCCGAAACTGAATGGCCAGCCCGGCTGATAACCAGGCGGAGGATCCGGGTTCGATTCCGGCACTGCCAGCGAATTTACCTTGGTGGTGAGACTGTAACAGGGTCCATTCAGTCTCTTGTTGCCAACTGTCGAGCTTCTTGACCCAGCAGTGGCGGCTCCAGGTCACGAGAACTGACGACTGCCGGGAGTGCAGTGTGCTGATCCCACGCCTCTCCATATCGCATCCAGCCGACTGACTGAGGATGACATGGCGGTCGGTCCGTAGCGATGGACCCGCCAGCGCCTGTGAACAGAATATAGATATGAGTCTCGAAGTGCTTTAGAGGGGCACTGAGTAAGTAAGGCAACACACTTTTTTTCTGAAAGCAGGTTGTTTTTATTCACCATCCCAATACTGAAAGGTACATACACAGAGTATATTGAACTAGAGATAGTCAAAAGTTGTATGGATTGTGAAGTAGCGTCGCTGCTCAACAGCGATCGTTGGTTCTATGTGTTTTGGGTAATGTCTTAGAGTAATTTTAGTTAGAAAGATGTAGGGAATAACTTTGGATAGAATGATGTATGGAGGACTCTCAGGTGTAAAGACGTCTTGTATCTGATGTGTGCTATATATATACTTATTCACTACGGCAAGTAATGATTTTTTTATCTGAAAGATACCACACTGGAAATAATTAGGATAAAGAAAGTTGTTTTGTTACCAACACAATTCACGTATTCATAAGTGATGATTGAGACAGCATATAGCACTCACATCCAATGATTTTGTAAAGGTAATTGTTAGCATATAATCGGGTTATTGTATGTTAATTATGAGCATTATTAATTTTCAAAGAGTCAAAATACAAGTTTTAAAGTTAGTATCATATTGTTGCTTACCACAAGTCAATACCAGTTCCCAGATCCCTGTCTTTTTTGATTAACTATTTTGCTCGAGACGTTATTGTGTCAGTAATACTCGATATATTTCAATGCATGCTAAGCAACAGCCTTGCACAATAACTGTTTGCTAACTATACAATTTAAAGTGCTAATAGACAGTGGTGCAAAGAGTGCTACCATTGCATAAATAAAGGCAAGGAATTTTATTATTTCAGGGATTGTAATCTTGAATTGTATTGAACCGGGGACCTAGAAATGACAGACAGGCTTCGTCCCGCCGTAGCCCGCAGTGGTGCACAACCCCACAACAGGCCACAGCAGTCCACCCACCCCACCGCCACCCCACACTGAACCCAGGGTTATTCTATATCATATCAGACGACGAGGACGAGTGTAGCGCCAGATGTTTGCGTGGTAGAATAATTATGGCATACATGTACATGGAGACAGTGTTTGCACAGCAATCAGAAAATGGATCAAATGGCTCTGAGCACTGTGGGACTTAACTTCTGAGGTCATCAGTCCCCTAGAACTTAGAACTACTTAAACCTAACTAACCTAAGGACATCGCACACTTCCATGCCCGAGGCAGGATTCGAACCTGCGACCGTAGCGGTCGCGGCACAGCAATCGCCGACATAGTGTAACTGAGGTGGAATAAGGGGAACCAGCCCACAATTGCCGAGACAGATGGAAAACCGCCTAAAAACCATCGACAGGCTGGCCAGCACACCGGATCTGGACACAAATCCGCCAGGCGGATTTGTGCCAGGGATCGGCAAGCCTTCCCGCGCGGGAAGCAGCGTGTTAGACTGCGCAGGTAGCCAGTCGGGCTATTTTAGGGATAGCATTCATTAAGCAAGTTTTGTTTTATCACCAGGGCCAATTTCAAGTCAATGCTCTTGCATCAGATTCAGTTTTTGTGTTACGTAAATTGATGCAGTTTTGGTTTCACAGTTTTCATTCTCGCAGTCATAAAAGTTCAGTTCAGGGCAAAACACATAAGTTATGAGATAAATTAAAAGTTCCTGTGCCATTCCAATTGGAAACATTCTTGGTTTAACAGATGTGTTGCATGCTACTGTCAGTAACGTTACTACAAACGTATATATATATATATATATATATATATATATATATATATATATATATATATATATATATATATATATATATATGTGTGTGTGTGTGTAAGCAAGACGGCCCTGTAAAATAAAGTGCCAAAACAAAAAAAATGATCACGGACTCATTCAACTGATAAATATGTTGAAGATTTGTAGAAACTGACTTCTAACGTGGAAATAAAGCGTTTCCGGACCCGTGTCCATACACCATACTTTTCTCCCTACCTATGAGTAAGGTTCCTCGAAAGTTTGATAATACCTTTCTGTTACATCCGGTATGAAAACTGTGCCCAGTGAAATTTGCGACCGTACAAAAATCTATGAAATTTGTGACGGCCTACGTGCATTTTGCTGAATCGGCAACATGTATGCTGCGCTATTTTTGTGTGGAAGTATTCGTGGTACACCTGTAATAGGAGCAACAACAAGCTGAATAAAAACGCAGCTTCAGCATGCAAATTGGAGTCCATGTTAATAGCTATGTGCTAAGTGACGATTTAAATATATATTACATAAACTGTATGTAGATGGACAGCCGGCCTATGTGGCCGAGCGGTTCTAGGCGCTTCAGTCTGGAACCGCGCGACCGCTATGGTCGCAGGTTCGAATCCTGACTCGGACATGGATGAGTGTGATGTCCTTAGGTTTAAGTAGTTCTAAGTTGTAGGGTACTGATGACCTCAGATGTTAAGTCCCATAGTGCCATTTTTTTTGTAGATGGACAAAATACGAAAGGCCGCATTGCCATGAGTAAAAATACAGAAAATTGGCTGATTGCTGTGTTTCTTAAAGGAAGACCTTTACTAGAACTGATGTTAGTGCATATAACCCACTTTAGATGTTACCAACTGTAAAAACCCCGATTCTTTAAATAATCGGACTCTCAGGTATAAAACAGCTTCGAATCTCTGATTACTTTGTAAATGAGTTAAAGTGTTAAATATCTGACCATAAGTATGTAAGGAAGAAAACGTTTATAAAGGGTTTGAAATTAAGCTTAAAGTCGCAAAGTGCCACACTACGAAACTCTGGATGAATATAGTCTGGGTAATTTACGCTCCATTTTAAGCAAAAACTAGTTTCTGTTGCATCTCAATGTTTACGACGTCATAGTTCCTGAAATTTATGTTGCACAGTGATATAATTCTGCAGGTACATTCCGTGCTATATGTACATACTGACAGCAAACTGTGTTGTGAATAGAGTTAGTAATAAAGGAGTAATAAATTAAAACGTTCATATCCGATGCTGAGGTATTGCAGCACGAACAGCAAAAAGTTAGCAAGAGAGTAACTTTTTTTTCCTTTCATGATTTTGTGGTGGGTGTCAGCGAGAAAAAGTTCCGTTAAAATCTGAAATTATGTGTAAAATTTACTGGAACTCGCTAAATGTTCTTTTTCTCAAATATTGGATGACTATGTTCTGCGTATTTGCACACCGTCAATTACCCTGCAAGGCAAACACAGCGTTTCTACTTGTACCACTTGTCAGATTGGGTTAAGCTTTGGGAATAAAATTATACCTTTTAACTGGTAGGACATGATGGTTTTTTAAAGTTTCCAGCACGGTCAGTAATAACGCGAAGTATAAAAAAACAAATTTTTGTTGCTCCTGAGAGCCATTAGACAGTGATCCCGCAACGGATATTCATTTCCGGGATAGCAGTTTCGTAATGCAGATATCTGTATTATTGAAGTCACTCACACAACAAACACTATGTGACCAAAAGTTTCCGGACACACCCCAAAAACATACGTTTTTCATAGGTGGATTGTGCTGCCACCTACTGCCAGGTACTCCATATCAGCGACGTCAGTAGTCATTAGACATAGTGAGAGAGCAGAATGGGGCGCTCCGCAGAACTCATGGACTTCGAACGTGGTCAGATGATTGGTTCTCACCTGTGTCATTCGTCTGTACGCGTTATTTCCACACTCCTAAACGTTCCTAGGTCCACTGTTTCCGATGTGATAGTGAAGTGGAAACGTGAAGGGACACGTACAGCACAAAAGTGAACAGCAGACCTCGTCTGTTAACTGATGAAGACCGCCATTTCTCAAATGGTTCAAATGACTCTGAGCACTATGGGACTTAACACCTGTGGTCATCAGTCCCCTAGAACTTAGAACTACTTAAACCTGACTAACCTAAGGACATTACACACATCCATGCCCAAGGCAGGATTCGAACCTGCGACCGTAGCGGTCACGCGGTTCCAGACTCAAGCGCCTAGAACCGCACGGCCACAACGGCCGGCGAGACCGCCGACAGTTGAAGAGGGTCGTAACGTGTAACAGGCAGATATTTACCCTGACCTTCACACAACAATTCCAAACTGCATCAGGATATGCTGCAAGTACTATGACAGTTAGGTGGGAGGTGAGAAAACTTGGATTTCATGGTCGGTTGGCTGCTTATAAGCCACACCTCACACCGGTTCAAATGGTTCAAGTGGCTCTGAGCACTATGGGACTTAACAGCTGAGGTCATCAGTCCCCTAGAACGTAGAACTACTTAAACCTAACTAACCTAAGGACATCACACACATCCATGCCCGAGGCAGGATTCCAACCTGCGACCGCAGCGGACGCGCGGTTCCAGACTGAAGCGCCTAGAACCGCTCGGCCGGCCGGCCCTCACACAGGTAAATGCCAAACCACGCCTCGCTTGGTATAAGGAGCCTAAGGACTGGACGATTGAACAGCAGAAAAACGTTGTATTGAGTGACGAATCACGGCACATAATGTGGCGATCGGATGGCAGGGTGTGGGTATGGCGAATGCCCGGTGAACGTCATCTGCCAGCGTCTGTAATGCCAACAGTAAAATTCGGAAGCAGTGGTGGTATGGTGTGGTCGTGTTTCTCATGGAAGGGGGTTGTACCCTTTGTTGTTTTGCGTGGCACTATCACAGTATAGGCCTACACCGATGTTTTAAGTACCTTCTTGCTTCCCACTGTTGAAGAGAAATTCGGGGATGGCGATCGCATTTTTCAACACGATCGAGCACCTGTTTATAATGCACGGCCTGTGGCGGTGTGGTTACACGACAATAGCGTCCGTGTATGGACTGGCATGTACAGAGTCCTGACCTGAACCCTATAGAGGGCCTTTGGGATGCTTTGGAACGCCAACTTCGTGCCAGGCCTCACCGACCGACATCGATACCTCTCCTCAGTGCAGCACTCCGGGCTGCCATTCCCCAAGACATCTTCCAGCACCTGACTGAACGTTTGCTTCCGAGAGTGGAAGCTATCATCAAGGCTAAGGGTGGACGAATATCATATTGAATTTCAGCATTACCGATGGAGGGCGCGACAAACTTGTAAGTCATTTTCAGCCTGGTTCCTCGATACTTTTGATCACATAGTGTATAAACAGGCGCTGATTAAGAAACATTCTTATGCGTTGTTGGGATTTCTGATACCATCGAAATCGTGCTTCAATATCTTGAGGAAATGGTGAGAAGTGTTGTTGTTTTTGAGTTTCGTCATTAATAATTACTGCGTCATTGTTTTTCTGAAGTTACTATGACTAACGTTGTTTTTGTTTGATTTCAGTATTGGAGGCTGTTCTGTAAGCTACTCAGGAGAGCTCCTGTGAGATTTGGAAGGTAGGAGTCGAGATGGTGGAAAATGTAAAGCCGTGAGGAGGGGCCTGAGTGGTGCTTGGGTAGCTCAGATGATAGAGCACTTGCCCACGAACGGTAAAGGTCCCGACTTCGAGTCTCGGTCCGGCACACAGTTTTAATCTGCCGGTAAGTTTCAACATTTAAATTGATATTTCATGCCAGTGAAGAATGGTAATCAAAACATTTAAAGTTTTACTGAGAAAAGGTCATGGTTTAGAATAAAAGTTTTTATTAACAGTCAGTCACAGAGTTTCAGAGAAGTTAAAGTAGGTTGAGTGTGTCGGTTTCAGTTAGATACACAGACAACATCTGCGTCAGATTATATAAAATATTATTGTAGAAATTCAGTAGCTGGACAAAGTCGAACGATGCAGAAGACGGATGACTAAAATAAAAACACATGGAGACTGTGGGCCGCGGTAGGCGCCACGTGGAACAGCATCTGGAGCGTCCAGTTATCGGTGTCCGGTACTTCCGCTGACCGCTCTTAGCCATATCTAGAACTCCCCAAATAGCGTCCTCTTAAAACGCCAGTCTATAGCTGCGATAGAGTTTATTTCTATACTTTAGTGTTCAGTCGTTAATTTACAGGGGCAGTTTGGGAAACATATAGAACGGAGCGTAGTTATTGCGGTCTACAAAAAAATGGCTCTGAGCACTATGGGATTCAACTTCTGAGGTCATCAGTCCCCTAGAACTTAGAACTACTTAAACCTAACTAACCTAAGGACATCACACACATCCATGCCTGAGGCAGGATTCGAACCTGCGACCGTAGCGGTCTCGCGGTTCCGGACTGTAGCGCCTAGAACCGCACGGCCACTCCGGCTGGCTGCGGTCTACAGTTCGAAGTCTGGTTTGATGCTACTCTCCATGCTACTCTACCCCGTGCAAGTCTCTTCATCTCCGAATAACTACTGCGACCTACATATATTGGAACCTGGTTACTCTATTCATCCCTTTGTCTCTCTCTATAATTTTTACCCAACACGCCGTTCCTCCATTGCATTAACTTTTTCCCCAATTCGATCCAGCACTTCCGTATTAGTTATTCAATCTATCCACGTAATCTTCAGCATTCTACTTCCGCACTTAGATCTACATACAGTATCGCTCAAAAGTATTTTGTAGTTGAACTAGTAGGTTGATAGGCATGTTTATCAATACGCGAAATCAAAATAAACCGATTGTTCTCACAGAAGACTCCCTGACCTTGCTGCAGTTACATGTACTGATTGCCAAGTGCAGGTAAACATGGACTTTAGCTGTAAACATTATTTCCAATTGGATTCATGAGTATCTTGTAGCATCGGAGGACTGAAACAAACCTAACTACATAAAGCAAACCTAATTGTAATATTTTTATTTTTTTACAGTAATGCCGAAAGCTAAAGAAAATTCAATAGATTTCAGACAAGATCTCTTAACCAAGCCCCTACCACGCCGTAGCGGAGAAGCGAGGCAGCTGTCCCCCAATTGAAGCAGCTGATCGCCGCCATTTGCAGGGCTGAATCCTAGTACTGGGGTGATTTGAAGTATATGAGACGCAACAAGAGCAAATTGAAGCACAAATTAAACACATGTTTGTTTAAAAAAATACTGAGTATTCGAGTCTATTTTAAAAGTATACTTAAATGAATGAAATTTCCTAATTTCCGAAATACGTCTGTATAGAGACGAGAAATGAAGAACGTAAGGCTCTTTGCTGACAAGGTGGAGCGAGTTTACATCGAGCTATTTGCATTAGATAATTACATGAAACTTTTAAAGTAGCAGACAGTACGAGTATTATTTAATTCACATAATTTTCCTGTCAGGTCCTGTTTGCTTTTTGCCGACTACTGCGTACATTTTGCACGCTTGCTTTTGTTTAGCACAGTATTGTCTACACTCGAATTTTGGTATGATTAATTGTAATAACCCATATCACTTTAAATAGCGTAGAAATTTCATTCGTACATTAGTGAAAGTGGTTGAGTTTGCAACATTTGATCAGATATTAGACCATTTACGAAGTATAATCACCACCTGACAACACATGTTAAGAATCTAAACGCAGTTATTCGACCTACCACTGATTCATACTTAATATATATTTGATTAAAAATCTAAATACCTATCATGTACCTAGTTCTTCATTCCGTTCAACTTAGTACATTAACCCTGTTAGTATTTTTAGTAATTTATATGCAAATACAATATAAGTACTTGACATGCAACAAAGTACCTTTGTCTGTAATCTAAAACTGCAACTTTTTCCCTATGTAACTTGCAATTTTTGTAGCGGAAAGTTTACTAGATACAGTGTAAGGTGTAAATATAGACATCAGGTTAGGCTATAGAACAATCTGCTGTCGCCTACATTTAGCATTTGCATTAATTGGCTTTGCAAACACTATACCTTTTTCAAATGAGTTGGAAATCCAAATACTGCCGGTATAGCATCGTCCTTCAGTTGTCTATTTCCATCACTTTCCATGTAACAATTCTCTTCAAAATGAAGGGAGCACAGCAAATGATTTGCTGTCGGTTGAAAGTTCTCTCTACGAGTAGCAACAATCCATTTCCGATTTAGAAAATCATTTGTAAGGGGAAACCTAAATAAAAACAAACGCTCATGATGTATCAAATGGTTCAAATGGCTCTGAGCACTATGGGACTTAACTGCTGTGGTCATCAGTCCCCTAGAACGTAGAACTACTTAAACCTAACTAACCTAAGGACTTCACACACATCCATGCCCGAGGCAGGATTCGAACCTGCGACCGTAGCGGTCACGCGGCTCCAGACTGTAGCGCCTAGAACCGCACGGCCACTCCGGCCGGCTCATGATGTACTATTTCTCCATGAAAACACTATGTAAAAGTAATAGAAAGTAACAAACAACCAGAAATGACTGACCTGTGATATGTAACATTCTTTCCGTCTTCGTCTTTGTTTGTCTCAATTAAAAGCAGCACACGAACGAACCCTGTTTACGCACTGTTTCCCTGCAAATGGCGGCTTCTATCACGTTCAATGTGGGGACGCGACACTAGCGCCAATGCGCGGTCTAGTTTTTATTTAGTAAGTCTATGCTCTTAACAGCACTGAGCCGTGACTTCCTGCGATGCTCTTGGCAGGATAGTTTTTCTGTCGAAGTTACGCGCTTTGCGGCGTCCTGGTTGACTAGCGTCGTCTATTTAGAATGGCTGCGGTTCGCGAGGAAGAGGGGACTTGGTCGGGGCAGTGATGGAAACTCGGTTTGCGGCAGTGACAGGGGGAAGTCAGCGCACGGAGCACCGCGCTTGGTGTACTGCGAGGACGCACCGTGTTGACATTCCGGTGCCCGTGTCTGGCGACGAGCGGAACTGAAGTGCGGAAGCAGCCACCGGTCAACATAGGCTCTGTTTAAGAAGGACCCTGAGGAGAGCGCGGGAGTTCACCCTGGCGTGTTTGTTAACGGCGAGCTCCCGGACTAACTTTAAATGGTCAGCCATTTTGCGGCGGAACTTTTGGATGTCATCGTCCATTGTGCCCTGGTTCTATTGCGTTACAAGTGTGTCCGATATTCGCCGATTCATTTTTTTATTAGTATTGATAATACAGGGTGTTACAAAATGGTACGGCCAAACTTTCACGAAACATTCCTCACACACAAAGAAAGAAAATATGTTATGTGGAAATGTGTCCGGAAACGCTTCCTTTCCATGTTAGAGCTCATTTTATTACTTCTCTTCAAATCACATTAATCATGGAATGGAAACACACAGCAACAGAACGTACCAGCGTGACTTCACTTTGTTACAGGAAATGTTCAAAATGTCCTCCGTTAGGGAGGATATATGCATCCACCCTCCGTCGCACGGAATCCCTGATGCGCTGATGCAGCCCTGGAGAATGGCATATTGTATCACAGCCGTCCACAATACGAGCACGAAGAGTCTCTACATTTGGTACCGGGGTTGCGTAGACAAGAGCTTTCAAGAGGGTTGAGGTCAGGAGAGCGTGGAGGCTATGGAATTGGTCCGCATCTACCAATCCATCGGTCACTGAATCTGTTGTTGAGAAGCGTACGAACACTTCGACTGGAATGTGCAGGAGCTCCAGCGTGCATTAACCACATGTTGTGTCGTACTTGTAAAGGCACATGTTCTAGCAGCACAGGTAGAGTATCCCGTATGAAATCATGATAACGTGCTCCATTGAGCGTAGGTGGAAGAACATGGGGCCCAATCGAGACATCACCAACAATGCCTGCCCAAACGTTCACAGAAAATCTGTGTTGATGACGTGATTGCACAATTGCGTGCGGATTCTCGTCAGCCCACACATGTCGATTGTGAAAATTTACAATTTGATCACGTTGGATTGAAGCCTCATCCGTAAAGAGAACATTTGCACTGAAATGAGGATTGACACATTGTTGGATGAACCATTCGCAGAAGTGTACCCGTGGAGGCCAATCAGCTGCTGATAATGCCTGCACACACTGTACATGGTACGGAAACAACTGGTTCTCCCGTAGCACTCTCCATACAGTGACGTGGTCAACGTTACCTTGTACAGCAGCAACTTCTCTGACGCTGACATTAGGTTTCTCGTCAACTGCACGAAGAATTGCCTCGTCCATTGCAGGCGTCCTCGTCGTTCTAGGTCTTCCCCAGTCGCGAGTCATAGGCTGGAATGTTCCGTGCTCCCTAAGACGCCGATCCATTGCTTCGAACGTCTTCCTGTCGGGACACCTTCGTTCTGGAAATCTGTCTCGATACAAACGTACCGCGCCACGGCTATTGCCCCATTCTAATCCATACATCAAATGGGCATCTGCCAACTCCGCATTTGTAAACATTGCACTGACTGCAAAACCACGTTCGTGATGAACACTAACCTGTTGGTGCTACGTACTGATGTGCTTGATGCTAGTACTGTAGATCAATGAGTCGCATGTCAACACAAGCACCGAAGTCAACATTACCTTCCTCCAATTGGGCCAACTGGCGGTGAATCGAGGAAGTACAGTACATACTGACGAAACTAAAATGAGCTCTAACATGGAAATTAAGCGTTTCCGGACACATGTCCACATAACATCTTTTATTTATTTGTGTGTGAGGAATGTTTCCTGAAAGTTTGGCCGTACCTTTTTGTAACACCCTGTATATTAAGTGGTTTTCAGTTGAAACTTCCGGGCTGAGAGGCCGTGGTCGATGTATAAAATGTCCACCTGACGTTTCGTCTCCATCTGCAGGAGACGTCTTCTGAGGTCGTCCGGCTACTGCCACTGAGGCTCCAGGTACTCTCGCATTTATAGAGCGCATAGAGGGCACCACCATTCGTCACGTGATGCCGACGGTATGCCTATCTTTGCAAGGCGTCATCATTCTCGATTAAGAGCAATCTATTGTCATTCTGCTGGCACAACGTCGACATCCATATATTGTCCAACTTTAAAACTTCCTCTTTTCTATCAAAATTGTTATGGTGTTTGTGGATTTCTATTGCTTCTCTATACATGCGCGCATGATAATGGGATGTTCGTGCTAGAACGCTTGTCTCATTAAATTTAATTTCGTGATTCCCATCTCGAAAAACATGTTCAGCTACGGCCGATTTTTCGATGTGTCCTAAGCGACAGTTTCTTTTATGTTCGGCTAAGCGGGTGTTTACACTTCTTTTCGTTGTTCTAATATATACTTGTCCACAACTGCATGGAATTTTGTATACCCCAGGTGTTGCTAGGGGATGTCGGGCGTCTTTTGCAGTTCTTAAATATTCCTTAATCTTTTTGGTGGGTCTGAAGATTGTTTCGATCCCATACTTGGCCAGAACTTTCCCGACACGGTCTGTGACCTTATTAATGATACTTTTCGAGTAGGTGACTGTTGTTGCTCTGGACTTCTGGCTTCTTTTCTTCTTTGATGGACGGATCGATCAATTTCCTTGCTGCAATATCGGTTTTTCAGTTCATCATGTAAGTAAGCCGGCTCGGAGATTTTGTTGGTGTGGTGTCACCGCCAGACACCACACTTGCTAGGTGGTAGCCTTTAAATCGGCCGCGGTCCGTTAGTATACGTCGGACCCGCGTGTCGCCACTGTCAGTGATTGCAGACCGAGCGCCGCCACACGGCAGGTCTAGAGAGACGTCCTAGCACTCGGCCCAGTTGTACAGCCGACTTTGCTAGAGATGGTTCACTGACAAGTTACGCTCTCATTTGCCGAGACGATAGTTAGCATAGCCTTCAGCTACGTCATTTGCTACGACCTAGCAAGGCGCCATTATCGTTTGCTATTTATCTTGTGATACATGTACCGTCAGACCGATGTTCACCAATTATGAATTAAAGTTAAGTATTCCAGTAGTTACTTACGTTCTTTGCTACTATAAATTCCCTTAACTATTCCAGACCTCACGCCAGCCTGCGTGAGCTTAAACGCGTGCCTTTCGGCTTCCTCTCATAGTGACTTGGCTGTCTTGCCAAGTCACAACAACTTGGCGACGAGCTAAATCGCGTTTGTCCCATTTCTGCCCTAATTTACTTGTGTCATGGCTTCGCCACAATCTCCAGATGTACTGTCCGAATTTTATCGCTTGCAGAATCAGCAGACGCAGGCCTTATTGGATGCACTTGGACAGCTCGTCCAGGGTCAACGTGCAATGCAAAATGATGCGGCAGCCGCCGCTCCACCGCTACCGCAGCCACACCACGCTGTTGCACCACCTTTTCGTCCTTTTGATGCGGCACTGGAAAGCTGGACGGAGTGGTCACGCCAATTTGGATTCCATCTCGCCGCCTACAGAATTCAAGGTAATGAGCGGCAGCCTTTTCTCCTTTCTTGCGTCGGCGTGTCCACGTACCGTGTGATAGTCAAATTGTTTCCCCGACGCGACGTAGCAACTCTGTCCTACGAAGAAATTTTGTCTGCATTGGATGCATATTTCAAAGAATCAGTCAATGTAGTTGCCAAACGGTATACGTTCTTTCGTACAAAACGTACGGCAGGTCAGACTAATAGGGAGTGGGTTGCAACCTTGCAAGGCCTTACTAGGGATTGTGCTTTTGAGTGTCAATGTGGACTCCCTTATTCAGATACTATGGTACGTGATGCAACTGCACAGAACGTTTCTGATGTTCGTATAAGGGAACAGATTTTGAAACTAGTCAATCCCTCCCTTCAACGAGTGATAGACATATTGGATCGGCAGGACGCGCTTGACTTTGCTCAGGAATCATTTGAAACTTCGCCACCTGTGTGTCAGGTAAACCGGCCCGCCGGGCGAGCTACACGGAACAGTAAACAGTCTTCGCACCCTTCCGCGCCACTGCCGCCAAGCTCTCCGTCACGTGTGCCGCGCAAGCAAGCAAATGCAGTGCTAAAATCATGCCCGCGGTGTGCTACTAGACATTCGCGTGAGAATTGCCCGTCACGCCAGGCTATTTGCTTTTTCTGTAATAAAAAAGGACATGTTCAAAGTGTTTGCCAGGAAAAGCTCAGATCGGACACTCACAACCATTCCAGGCTCTTTGCTTCGCGCCGGAATCGGAATCGGAATCGAACCAAGAATACTCAGGCTCTTGAACCTTCGCCCATGGAAATTCATGTAATTCATTCCACTCCGCCCAGTGCCACTGTCTCTAACAGTGACTGTGTTCGTCCCACAAATAGTGTGCGTCGACGTCGCCGGAAATCCCGTCAAGTCGCAAGTGATTCTGTACCAGTGTCTGTTCACGTTGCACGAGACAGTCGCTCTTGTCAGCAGGACAATAAACTTTTTGTAGACTTGGACATTAATGGCAACGTGATACCATTCCAGCTCGATACCGGAGCTGCAGTTTCTCTGATCAATCACGACACGTACAAACAGCTGGGCACACCTCCGTTGCGTGCCGAAAATGTTAAGCTCAGTAGTTATTCAGGACAAGCAATCCCTGTGTTAGGACAGTGCAGCCTTCTTGCCACATACAAAGGACAAACAAAACTTGTGTCATTGTATGTCCTTCGTTCTTCTTCTGCAGTGCACTTGTTTGGTTTAGATTTATTTCAGTTGTTTAACTTGTCTATAGTCACTCAGGTCCTATCAGTGAACCAGACTGTGCCTTCAGACAGAGTTTCTCATCTCTGTGCAGAATTTGCAGACATTTTTGCTCCGGGCCTTGGTTGCGCTAAGAACTATAACGCACGTTTGGAACTGAAAGTAAACGCGCAACCGAAATTTTTCAGAGCGCGCAAGGTTCCCCACGCATTGCGTGATGAGGTCGGAAGAACATTACACGATTTGGAACCACAAGGTGTGATTGAACGTGTGCAGGCTTCTCTCTGGGTATCACCCTTGGTAATTTTGCAAAAACCTTTCGGAAAATTGAGACTTTGTGTGGACTTCAAGGCAACAGTGAATCCCCAACTAGTGACTGCAACTTTTCCTTTACCCCGCCTGGAAGATCTTTTTGACAAACTGTGCCCGGGTAAATATTTCTCGAAGTTGGACCTAGCAGATTCGTACTTGCAAATACCGGTGGACGAAGAATCCCAGCGCATTTTAGTGGTTAACACGCATCTTGGGTTGTACCGCTTCAAACGACTGCCATTCGGGTGTGCATCCGCCCCTGCATTGTTTCAGCAATATTTACAAACTGTTTGTGCGTCGGTCCTACTGCAGCAAACTATCTGGACGATATTGTGATCTCCGGAAAGACAGAAGAAGAACATGTAGCCAATCTCAGAACATTATTTCAGGTCTTGCGACAAAATGGTCTTCGCTTGCGGAAGGACAAATGTGTGTTTTTTGCTCGTGACTTACCCTATATGGGCCATGTACTCAATGCCCAAGGCATACATCCCAGTCCAGAGCACCTCCGTGCCATACAAGACTTGCCTTCGCCGCAGAATTTGAAGCAGCTACAGAGTGTGCTGGGAAAAATCAACTACTATCATAGAAATGTGCTCCACGCCTCTTCCATTTCAGCTCTGCTTCATCGCTTACGCCGTAAAGGTGTTCCGTTCGTCTGGACGACGGAATGCGAACGCGCCTTTCGCCAGCTGAAATCGGCGTTGCTTTCCAATACTTGCCTTACGCCATTCGATCCCCGGAAGCCCCTTTTGTTGATGGTGGATGCATCGGATTTCGGGATCGGTGCTGTGCTTGCGCACAAAGATGGTTCGCACGATCACCCTATTGCCTTTGCGTCCAAATTGCTCTCGTCTGCGCAAAGACATTATTCACAGATCGAGAAAGAAGCATTGGCTCTCGTATTTGGTGTTACTAAGTTTCATGATTTATTGTATGGTCGTCACTTTACCATCATCACAGACCACAAACCTTTGACATCGCTTTTTCATCCGCACAAGCTTGTACCTCCACGTACAGCGCAGAAATTCATTCGCTGGTCTATTTTCCTCTCGCAGTACCGCTACGATATCTTGTATCGGTCCACTGCTAAGCATGGAAACGCCGATGCGTTGTCCCTTTTGCCTGTTGCTGAGGATAGAGCATTCGATTCTTCCGAACTTGCTTGCATGTTCATTGATTCGGAAACCGATAACGTGGTCGAATCGTTTCCGATTGATTTTCGTCGTGTAGCTACAGCCACAGCTGCCGACCCTGTCCTTGCTACCGCTCTGCGTTTTGTTGCTACGCAATGGCCCTTGTCAAAGTCACAGATCGAGGATCCGTTGGTTCGCCGATATTTTGCTCACAAGGAGAGACTTTTTGTACGACGTGGTGTTTTGCTGTTGCGTTCTGATAATGGTCAGTCCAGGGTCGTGGTCCCATGTTCGTTACAGTCCTCTGTCTTACGGCTTCTCCACCAAGGACATTGGGGTATGGTGCGAACGAAACAACTTGCTCGTCAGCACTGTACTTGGTTCGGAATCGATGTTGCGATTACAAATATGTGCTCTTCTTGCATGGCGTGTGCCGAACAACAATCCGCACCACCGCGGAAATTCTTTGCATGGCCAGAAGCCACTTCCCCTTGGCAACGCTTACACATCGATTTTGCTGGTCCATTCTGGAATGCTCGATGGTTGGTTGTGGTAGATTCATTCAGTAATTTTCCTTTTGTTGTCCGGATGTCTTCCACGACGTCATCTGCCACGATCCAAGCGTTATCCGCTATTGTTTCCGACAATGGTCCACAATTCATGTCCGCAGAATTTCAGTCATTCTGCAAGGCCAATGGTATTCAACATCTGACGTCCGCGCCGTTTTCGGCGCAGTCAAACGGTGCCGCTGAACGTTTGGTCAGGACTTTCAAGTCACAGATGTTGAAGCTGAAAGAGTCGCATTCTCGGGAGGACGCGTTATTGCTCTTTTTGTCCTCGTATCGCTGTCAGCCCCGAGATGGTCGCTCGCCGGCTGAGTTGCTCCACGGTCGTCCTCATCGAACCTTGATGTCTTTGCTACATCCGCCGCATCAGGTTCCTGTGCAGAGGCAGACTCCTGCTTTTGCCCCAGGCGACGTTGTATAGTATCGTAACTATCGAGGTTCACGCCGTTGGCTCGCAGGGCGCATTCTTCGCTGCCTCGGCCGCTCTATGTATCTGGTTTTGGGGGCCTCTGGTGAGGTGCGTCGGCATCTCAATCAGCTGCGCCTCTGTCGTCGCACGGGTTCTGCCGCTCCCAGTCTGCTTTCAGCGACGATGCCGTCCGGTCAGCGCCCTGGGGACCCATCTACTGGCTCGCCTCAGCCCCAGGTGTTACCGACGCTGCCTTCCATATTGCCCCATGGCGACGCGCCGCCGCAGCCGCCGCCGCCGCCGCCTGTTCTCCCGCCGGCGACGCCCGCAGTGGACGCTTGGTTGCAACCGCCGGGCGCCTCCCTGGGTCACGCGCCGCCGATCGCATCCCGTGACCAGTTGTTCTCCGCCGTGGAACTCTTGCCCGCTCCGGACCATTTGTCGTCTTCGCCCGTCGGATGCCCCGACCAGATGGAGGTCGACCCTTCGGCCCCTCCTGTCTCTCTACGGGCGCATAAACCGCATGTTGACGTGCACCCTGGACTAGGTTTCCAGGCGTTTCCTAGCTCCCCTCGGACCGAATGGCAGGGTGCGGGTGGCACAGCCTCGCCTGTTGTTAGGCTCCCCACCTCATCGCATACGTCAACATGGGGTCCTCCCCACGGCGGGCGGAAGCCTTATAACACAACCGTACTCCGATTTGCGGGGGAGGAATGTGGTGTCATCGCCAGACACAACACTTGCTAGGTGGTAGCCTTTAAATCGGCCGCGGTCCGTTAGTATACGTCGGACCCGCGTGTCGCCACTGTCAGTGATTGCAGACCGAGCGCCGCCACACGGCAGGTCTAGAGAGACGTCCTAGCACTCGGCCCAGTTGTACAGCCGACTTTGCTAGCGATGGTTCACTGACAAATTACGCTCTCATTTGCCGAGACGATAGTTAGGATAGCCTTCAGCTACGTCATTTGCTACGACCTAGCAAGGCGCCATTATCATTTGCTATTTATCTTGTGATACATGTACCGTCAGACCGATGTTCACCAATTATGAATTAAAGTTAAGTATTCCAGTAGTTACTTACGTTCTTTGCTACTTAAACGCGTGCCTTTCGGCTTCCTCTCACAGTGACTTGGCTGTCTTGCCAAGTCACAACAGTTGGCTCTGTCCACCAAGGTTTTCATGACACCTCTCTTTTGCCTAGGATGATGGTTAGATTCCTTGTGGAGGTATCGATCCGTGTGAGTGTTCTTTCTATACACCTTGTGGCCCAGCGTCCCATCCACCCGTTTAATTACCGACACATCCAGGAAACTGAGATGACCGTTGCTCTCTTTGTCCATCGTAAACTGTATCTTCGGGTTAATGCTGTTCAGATGCACCAATAAGACATCCAACTCTTCTTCACCATGAGTCCACACTACAAATGTGTCATCAACATACCGGTACAATTTAGCAGGCTCTTTACTGGCGGTCTGCAGCGCTCGCTGTTCGAAGATCTAAATAAATAAATTGGCAACAGCTGGGCTGAGAGGGCTTCCCATCGCCACCCCGTCGATCTGTTCGTAAAACTCGTTGTTATACTGGAAATAAATTGTCGGCAGGCCCAATAAATGCGAGAGTACCTGAAGCCTCAGTGGCAGTAGCCGCACGACCTCAGAAGATGTCTCCCGCAGATGGAGACGAAACGTCAGGTAGAAATTTTATACATCGACCACGGCCTCTCAGCCCGGAAGTTTCAACTGAAGACAACACCGGCCGTGAAAGCCTACATTGTATGATTAAGTGGTTAATATTATGAATCAAGGAATATAACTTCAGCCGCCAATTTGTTGTTGGCAGCTGTAATAGTAACAATTTTGCGCCGTCAGACGGTGCTTTCGTAATTAATATTGTGTGCGGATTGTCTGTTCATCATCATCTTGAACTTGTTGTGGTTTATAAATTTATCAAGTGAAATTTCAAGTCATAGGAGATTGTGTAATGAACTACTGCTTTAATAGTAACTACGGTTCTCGCAATACAACGTTTAACATCTCTTCCTGCATTTGTTGATTGGCTGCTCGTTTTAGCATTATAGTGAACTGCGTATTAATATTGAGTTTGGGCGTTGTAGAAGCCGTTATTGGTGTGCGCAGCCCCTCCTGCCTGTTGTTGTGACTAGAGCTCTCGAGCACGGAATTCAGACGCGCGGCCGATGTGAAAGCCAAACGTCGAGAATATGCCGATTGCTGTGTAGATCTTTCAGGCTATCATATCGTATTGCCGATTGTTTTCATAATAGTTAATTCACGTATTTATGAGATCTTGCGATTGGGTATTTTATTTGAAACCTAACAGCTAATAAAATTGTTACTTTTCATATTCACAAAGCCTAATAATTGACTAGTGAGTTCAGATCTGTAGTTATGTTAAGGTTACATTTGTGTAAAGAATTTTTTTTATTATTTTTAAGTTGGGACCATAAGGCTGTTTTTCTTTCAATTTTTTTGAATTTATTCTCACTGCTTTTATACAATCGAATAATCGGAATAGATCACCGCAATTTGCAAGTACTAATTAATCATTGTGTTGTTACCACTGCTCCGTTTTAAGTAACGTAGTGAAAATAAATTTTTGTATGAGTGGGGTCAGCATTCCACTCCAGCAGCCCATGTGCGCTGTGTACCAATCCCACCACGTTACCTAGCGCTGAGTCAAGGCCAAACTCAGTCCCTCGTTGTCAAGGTGTCTGGTACTTCACACCGTCCTTTGAGCGTCTGGGCTCGAGGGGGACGACAGAGAACAATGCACGAACTGGTCGGCCCCGAAAAATCAACCAAGAAGAAGACAGGATCATCCGAAGACAATCGGTGTCTGTTGTCGAAAATCAGCCCGGGCAGTACGTGATGACCTACAGGGGGAACACGGGGGAAGGTCCACGTTTCGTCAGCCAAACGCCACTTAGCAGCTGTAGATCTGAATGGCAGGCCACCTTTCCGAAAACAGGTTCTTTTTAATAACTCCTGGGAACAGTTTTGTTCACTCTCTGTGTGTTCAGGAGCTCTTCATTGATGGTTAGTACTCATGTCTTAATTTGGCCATTTAGAAATTTATTCCTTATTGTGTCATTTATATCATAATAAACCTGAAAATTGCTGCATACAATGATGTTGCCAGTACTGTGTTAGAGGCAGCCCATCTTACACACGTCAAAAAAAGTTTTCCACCACCTCGGTTCCTAGAGCTCCGGAAACTATACAGAAAGTTGGAATAGAGATTAACATAAACATCATTTCCGCCCTTTTTATTGCTCATGAAAACCACATATTACATGTTGTACCACCATCCAGCGAGACCTTCAGAGGTGGTGGTCCAGACTGCTGTACACAACGGTACCTCTAATACCCAATAGCACGTCCTATTGCATTGATGAATGCCTGTATTTGTTTAGGCATACTATCCACAAATTCATCAAGGCACTGTTGGTCCAGATTGTCCCACTCCTGACCGGCGATTCGGCGTAGATCCCTCACAGTGGTTGGTGGGTCACGTCGTCCATAAACAGCCCTTTTCAGTCTATCCCAGGCATGTTCGATAGGGGTCATTTCTGGAGAACATGCTGGCCACTCTAGTCGAGCGATGTCGTTATCCTGGAGGAAGTCATTCACAAGGTGTGCACGATGAGGGCGCGAATTGTCTTCCATGAAGACGAATGCCTCGCCAATGCGCTGCCGATATGGTTGCACTATCGGTCGGAGGATGGCATTCACGTATTGTACAGCCGTTACGGCGCATCCCATGACAACCAGCGGCGTACCTCGACCCCACATAATGCCACTCCAGAACAGCAGGAAACCTCCACCTTGCTGCTCTCGCTGGACAGTGTGTGTAAGGCGTTCAGCCTGACTGGGTTGCCTCCAAACACGCCTCCGACGATTGTCTGGTTGAAGGCATATGAGACACTCATCGGTAAAGAGAACGTGATGCCAATCCTGGGCGGTCCATTGGGCATGTTCTTGGGCCTATCTGTACCGCGCTGCATGGTAGTCGCGGTCGCAAAGACGGACCTCACCAAGGATTTTGGGAGTGAAGTTGCACATCATGCAGCCTATAGCGCATAGTTTGAATCGTAAAACGACGTCCTGTGGCTGCACGAAGAGCATTATTCAACATGGTGGCGTTGCTGTCAGGATTCCGACGAGCCATAACCCGTAGGTAGCAGTCATCCACTGCAGTAGTAGCCCTTTGGCGGTCTGAGAGAGGCATCTCATCGACAGTTCCTATCTCGCTGTATCTCCTCCATGTCCGAACAACATCGCTTTGGTTCACTCCGAGACGCCTGGACGCTTCCCTTGTTGAGAGTCCCTCCTAGCACAAATCAACAGTGCTCACGCGATCGAACCGCGGTATTGACCGTCTAGGCATGGTTGAACGACGGAAAACACGAGCTACGTACTTCCTTCCTGGTGGAATGACTGGAAATGATCGGCTGTCGAACCCTCTCCGTCTAATAGGCGCTGCTCATGCATGGTTGTTTACGTCTTCGGGCGGGTTTCGTGACATCTGTGAACAGTCAAAGGGACTGTGTCAGTGATACAATCTCCACAGTCAACGTCTATCTTCAGGAGTTCTGGGAACCGGAGTGATGCTAAACTTTCTTTGATGTGTGTATTACGGTCTTTCAGAGGGGAGGCATGCATTCATTTGGTTCTTATGCTGCGTTGTCGTCAGATATACAAGAACTTGGAGATATACCCCATGGAAGTGTGTTATGACCCTTCCTGTTCATATTGTATATTAATAACCTTGCGGACAATATTAATAGTAAGATTTTTTGCGCATGATACAGTTAGCTGTAATGAAGTGTTGTCTAGAAGAAGCTGCATAAATACTCCGTCAGATCTTGATAAGATTTCATTCTGGTGCTGAGACTGGCAATTAATTTTAAATGTTCAGAAATGTAAAATTGTATGCGTCACTAAATGAAAGAACGCAGTATCCTATGACCATAATATCAATGGTTCACTATTGGAATCGGCCAATTCATTGAAATACTTGAGAGTAACACCTTGTGGGGATATGAAATGGAGTGATCACATTGGCTTAGCCGTGGGTAAAACACGTGGTAGGCTTCGGTTTATTTGCAGAATACTGAGGAAGAGCAATCAGTGTACAAAGGAGGTTGCTTACAAATCACTCACGCGACTGGTTCTAGAATATTGCTCTGCTGTGTGGGATCTATACCGAATAGGACTAACAAGGGATGCTGAAAGTATACAGAGAAAGGCAACACGTGTGGTCACAGCTTTGTTTGATGCATGTGATAGTGTGACAGAGATACTGAAGGAACTGAAGTTGAAGACTCTTGAAGGCAGCTGTAAACTATGCTGAGGAATCCTATTAACAAAATTTCAAGAACTGGCTTTAAATTATGACTGTAGAAATATACTACAGTCCCCTACGTATTGCTCACATAGGGATCGTGAGCATAGGATTATAATAATTATTGCACGCACAGAGGTATTCAAACAATCATTCTTACCCTGCTCCATACGTGAATGAAATGGGAAGAATCCCTAATAACTGGTACAATGGGACGTACCCTCTGTCACGCACTTCACAGACATTTTCGGAGTATAGATATAGTTGTAGGTGTAAAAGTCTATAGTGAGTGCGAAAAACAGGAAGGCCAGACTACAGTTTGCTAAGAAGTACTTGTCATGTACCATGGTATGGGGCTGTTTCTCACTAAGTGGTATAGGTACACTCGCCGAAATTTTCAGGGTAATGGGTAGTCCAAAGTATAGGGAAATATCAGTAGACAATATGAAACCTCATGGACAACGAACTATGCCTCGTAATTGGCAATTCCAGCAGGAGAACGATCCAAAGCACACTTCTGGCCATGGAAAGAGAGTTCTAAAGCAGCACAAACTAACGGTATTCGAATGGCCAAGCCAAGGTACACACTTCAATCACACAGAACATCCTTGGGGCAAGCTGGATAGACGTGTTCGCCAACAGAACTGCACCGACAAGGAGGCTTTCTGCAAAGAATTGTGTGAGCAATGGAAGAAGAACATTAGTCGCAAATGACCAAACTCGTGGATTCTATGCCATCAAGGTTTTCGTGTCGTCTCGTTGTCTTATGTTGTTTAGTGGACGGTATCCTCTTCTATAACACAAATTGCGTGCAAGTATTAACAGGGTTCTTTATTAACGTAAACAGGAAGCTACTTAACTTAAGACAGTCCAGGGGTTGTGGTGCAAGCTCTTCAGTAACAGTCCACGTTAGCCTCACTGCTGGTGAAGTACAAATCCGCTATGTACACTGCCCTGGTCACTACGTCCTGCCTGAGACCGAGACTCTGTCTGCTACTGCAAGTGACTGTGCTTCGACGGAAGACTCACGGGATGATTGACTGGCGCCTTCAGTCTGCGGTGGTGATCTAAATACTGACAGCTGAGAAGGCGTTGGCGGCGCGTTTCTTGCGAGTCTGTCTTTGGCCTCTACCGTGATAAGTTCGCTTGCTCCGGTGCCTACTATCGATCCTCTCACAGTCTCTTTGCCGATCGGAGTGCTGGCGGCAGCTTACGCCAGCACAGAGGAATGCTACAGTAATACACCCAAAGGGCTATGCAATCAAATATTAAGACAAAAATGTCATGGACCAAGACTTCATTCTTGTTTTTCTTCTGCTTTTGAGCCTACATAATTTGTTCATTTGTGTTTTATTGTCCCACAGAATTTAGAACTGTATAATGTTGTTGTTGTTGTGGTCTTCAGTCCTGAGACTGGTTTGATGCAGCTCTCCATGCTACTCTATCCTGTGCAAGTTTCTTCATCTCCCAGTACCTACTGCAACCTACATCCTTCTCAATTTGCTTAGTGTATTCATCTCTTGGTCTCCCTCCACGATTTGTACCCTCCACGCTGCCCTCCAATGCTAAATTTGTGATCCCTTGATGCTTCAAAACATGTCCTACCAACCGATCCCTTCTTCTGGTCAAGTTGTGCCACAAACTTCTCTTCTCCCCAATCCTATTCAATACCTCCTCACTGTATAATATGTGTAAGAAAATGAAATATGCATTATAAAGATTCGATAATCAAGTTCTTTCATTTAAATTTACTCCTTAAGAATTTGTTTCTGAATTATTATCTCTTCAAAATATTTTTAGCGATATTCTGCAAGCCACCGTATAGTGCATGGCGGAGAGCACCTTGTACCACAACTAGCCATTTGCTTTCCCTTATATTCGTGGTCCTTACACGGAATCTACGTTGGTAGCGGTACAATCATTCTGCAGTCTGCTTCAAAAGCCGGTTCTCTAAATTCTCTCAATAGTGCTCCTCGAAAAGAACATTGTCTTCCCTCCATGGATTCCCATTTGAGCTTACGAAACATGTCCAAAATATTCGCGTGTTGGTCAAACCTGCCGGTAACAAATAAAGCTGAACGGCTTCGATGTCTTCCTTTAATGCCACGTGAAGGGGCTCCGAACATGAGAGTTGTACTCGAGAATGGATCGCACTAGTGTTGTATATGCAATCTCCTTTACAGATGAACCACACTTTCTTAAAAGTTTCCCAATAGACCGAAGTGGAGCATTTGTCGTCTCTAACACCGACCTTAGAGCTCGTTCCATTTCATATTGCTTTGCAGCATTATGCCTAGATATTTAATTGACATGACTGTGTCAAGCAGGGTGCTAATATTGCTGTATCCAAACATTACAGGGATGCTTTTGGTACCCATCTACATTAACTTTCATTTTTTTACATTTACAGCAAGATGCCATTCACAAACTAAAAGTTTTGTCTTAATCATCTTGTATCCTCCTATACTCATTCACCGTCGATACATTCCTGTACAACATAAACAGAGAATAGCAGTCCCGTCACACTTCCCTGGAGCACTCCTGAGGAGACCCTTTTCCCTGATGGACACTCGTTGTCGACAACAACATTCTGGCTTCTATTACTTAAGATGTCTTCGTGCCGCTCACGTTTCTGGGGACCTATTCCGCATGGTCACACTTTCGTTAACAGTCTGCAATGGGTCACTGTGTCAAACACTTGTCTGATACCTAGGAATATGGAGGACCACATTTCCAAAGCTTCCACTTCCTTCTTGTCTTAACTGCTTGTCGTCCACACTGCACTTGCGCTGAAGGCTACACTCAACACTAATACCTTTAGAAAAGACTTATGATATTGTTGGATTTCAGACATTTTGCATATGATTAAAGGACAGCCACCGAGATGAAGTTTGTAATGATACTAAGCATGACAACACGAGAGTAAAGAAACGAAATCTGTTTATAACGTGCGCCTATACCAAGGCGCGCGGCCAGCGTTTAAAAGGTACTTTTAAACACTATGACTCGCTGGGCGCAGATATTTAAAATAATTGCCGCAGCGCTTGATAGCAAGAAGCTGCGAAACAGAAGAAAGAACAATTTATCATTTGTTAGGAAAATTCTAGAGTCTTTATAGTTAGTTGTACTTCTGGTCGCCGATATGTTAACATGTACTTCATTACCTTTGATGTTTGGTCGCCGACTTGTTAAGACGTGTTGTGTAGCACCGCTACAAGTTATATTTCATTTAGTGTGAAAAACCACGTTATCATCAAGAAAGAAAACGCTTTTGTAAACCTTGTGACGATAAAAAATACTTACGCGCACGCCAGGACATTTAATTTTTACAAAATATCACACATACAAAAGCAGCGATTGTTGGACTGCTCCATGTATGAGAAAAACATAAAAATGTAAGTTTTGTATACATTGTAAATTTGTTAATGTTTATAGTTTAACGCCTTTGTTCTTTAAGAATATATCGATGCTTCACTGTACAGAAAATCTATGCTTATTCTTTTCTTTAAATTAACCACAAATAATGTTTATGTTTAAATGAACTTTGTTACAGGTTCGCTCTTTATCGCGGTGTCTCGATTGTATTTGGGGGACCATTAATGTGTTCAGTTTCCGATCTGACAACTTTTTTTTACAAAATTTCACTGTTTTGCATTTTTTTAATTATTCAAATAGGTCCCTTAGGTAATTTCATTGAAGAGTTTGATTGCGTGAAAGCAATCCGGGTTAAGAGGTCATTTGAGAAACTATTTTCACGCAGTCAATCTGTACGTCTCCTGAACACAATCGAGAACCGACGCATCGTCGATCATTAATTGATTTTTCTCTCTTTCCAAGTCGTACCAAAAAAACGGCCAAGGAGAACTGCCGTGAGTACGCAATCTAGTGTTAAAGGGTGCATTCTTTATCTTGTCGGCAAACATTGCCATAAATTATCATCATCAATGTTATATTTGGTTAAATACGAAAAGCAAAAAACCTTTTAACGCCAGAGACTTCCTTGAACTTAAATTTATTTTACTTGTTAAGAAATACCTCTTTTTCAGAAACTCTTTACTTGCTATGGCCAGTCTGCATCTCATATCCTCTCCCCACTTCAGCCATAGGCAGTTACTTTTCTGCCTAAACAGCAAAATTCATTTGCTATCTTTACTCTTTCATTTCCTAATCTAGCTCCCTCAGCATCGCCTGATTTGATTCGTCTGCAGTGCATTATCTGTGTTTCACCTTTGTGAAATTCTTTGCCATGTCAGTAGCAAACCGCAAAACTTTTTATTTCTTGTTCCCTAACTTTAAATGAGTTCCCAAATTTCTCCTTGCCTCCTTTGGTGTTTGATTAATGTACAGATTGAGTATTACTGGGAATAGGGTACAACTTTATTTCAATCCCTTCTCAACTACTGCTATCCTTTCTTGTTCTTTGACACTTGTAAATTTAGATTGGTTTCTTTAGTAGTCGCAGTAGTAGCTTTTTTTTTTTTATCCGTAAATCTCTCAAAAAAATGCAGAACATGCCTTGGTATTACAATGTAACAAGATAAAAATAAAGTAATTCGTATATACATACATCCGCAGAACTTACAGATCTAGTACGACAAGCATGGGGCAGGTAGTCAGCTTTGGCCTTATAGTAGGCATTTGCCTGAAGCAATCTAGGAAAACCATGGAAAACGTAGATCAGGATGGCAGGATCAAGAATACAATGCTACTCAGTTTAAAACAGTGCTACCTCATTCGGTTTATCCCTTATGCACAATATTGTTTTAGAAATAAGTTAAACTGAGGTGACAAGAGCCATGGGATACCTCGTAATATCGTGTCGGCCCCCCTTTTGCCCTGCACGGTGCTGAAACTCGACGTGGCATGGACTCAAGTCTTTGAAAGTCTCCTGCAAAAATATTGAGCCCCGCTTCCTCTATAGTTCTCCGTAATTGCGAAAGCGGTGCCGGTGAAGGATGTTGTGCACGAACTGGTCTCTCGATAAAGTCCCATAAATGTTCGATGGGATTCATGTCGGGTGATCTGGGAGATAAAATCGTTTGCTCGAATTGTCCAGAATGTTCTTCAAATCAATCGCTAACAATTGTGGACTGGTGACATGGCACACTGTCATCCATGAAAATTCCATCGTGGTTTTGGAACATAAAGTCCCCGAATGGCTGCAGATGGTCTCCAAGTAGACGAACATAACCATTTCTAGTCAATGATCGGTTTAGGTGGACCAAAGGGCCCACTCCATTCCATGTAAACACAGCCTTCACCATTATGGAGACAGAGCCAATTTGTAAAGTGCCTTGTTGACAACCTGGATCCACTGCTTCGTAAGATCTGCGACACACTCGAACCATACCATCAGCTCTTACCTACTGAAATCGGGACTCACCTCACCAGGCCACGGTTTACCAATAGTCTAGGGTCCAACCGATACGCTCACGAGCCGAGGAGAGGTACAGCAGGCGATGACGTGCTGTTAGCAAAGGCACCCGCGTCGATCGTCTGCTGCCATAGTCCATTAACGCCAAATTTCGCCGCATTGTCCTAACGGATACGTTCATCGTATGTCCCACATGGATTTTCGCGGTTCTTTCACTCACAAGGGGAGGCCACCAATTGTGAAATTCAGATTCGATTCATACTGCGCATAATAAAAACTCATGGCCAGAGATGTAATGTGGCAAAGCACCAAGATGCACTTCTCAGCCGTTGTCGAGAAAATCGACAGTTAAAAGAAACCGTTGAGGTAAAATACTCTCTACGATTGATAAATTCCTAGAGCGTCGTGGCGCAGCGGTAAGCGCTCGGGTTCGTAATCCGAAGGTCGCCGGATGGAATCCCACGCCATGCAACTTTTTTTATTACTTTTTTGTAATATATATATATATTTCTCAGTTGCAAGTTGCTGAAAGTCGTTTGTCGTGAAAAAATAATACTTGAAATAAAACACAATATCACAAATAATATTCAAGTGGATACAATTTATTGAAAAGTTCGGTATACACTCGCACATAATTAACAATTAGTGACCAGAAGTAGCTGGAGTATCGCACGAACCAGAGTGATAGTTATCATAGAAACATGGAAAGCAGAAAACAGCACGACATCGAGCACATCTGATAAACGATGCGTTTCTACAAGAACAATTGTTTTTTAAATTATCTGTTGGGAAACACATCTGATTGACATTCTGAAAAATTGTTCTAGCGTTCGTCAGGTTTGATGGATACCACGCGTATCGTATAATATCGGCAAAAATCGGAGAAGACAATTGGTGGTGGACGATGGATTGGAATTTTATACAATCGTCTCTGGAGTTGATGTCACGGTTTCACTCGATTAAAAATTCTATTCTAATTCGAACGTTTGACTTACACTATACGTATTCGTTTCGGAATATCGTTTCTACGTCTTCCGTTAACTACACGTGGTAAACATTATGAAGACGATTAATAACATTTGTGAAATACAACTTTGTTTGCGGATAACATAATGATGTTCGAAGTCGCCAGTTTTTCCACGACAAACGACTTTCAACAACTTGTTATACGCATAATTGTTGCAACTGCTTGCCGGGAATTATATATATATATATATATATATATATATATATATATATATATATATATATATATATATATATATGTGTGTGTGTGTGTGTGTGTGTGTGTGTGTGTGTGTATTTATTTATATATATTTATATATACATTTATATTACAAAAAACAAATACTAAAAAAAAATGTTCCATGGCACGAGATCCGATGCGGCGACTTTCGGATTACGAACCCGAGCGCTTACCGCTGCGCCACGACGCTCTAGGAATTTATCAATCGTAGAGAGTATTTCACCGCAACGGTTTCTTTTAACTGTCGATTTTCTCGACAACGGCTGAGAAGTGCATCTTGGTGCTTTACCACATTACACCTCTGGCCATGAGCTTTTATTATGCGCAGTATGGATCGAATCTGAATTTCACAATTGGCGGCCTCCCCTTGTCAGTGTTGCTTGTCTGTTAGAACTGACAACTCCACGCAAACTCCGTCGCTCTCGGTCGTTAAATGTGGTGAGAGGTGATGCCCGAATTTTGGTATTTTCGGCGCACTCCTGACACTGTGGGTCTCGGAATATTGAATTCCATAAAGATTTCCGAAATGGAATGCTTTTAGCTCCAACTACCATTCTTCGTTCAAAGTCTGGTAATTCCCGTCATGCGGCCATAATCATGTTGGAAACATTTTCGCAGGAATCACCTAATTACAAATGACAGCTCCGGCAATGCACTGCTCTTTCATACCTTGTGTACGTAATCCTACCGCCAGCTGTATGTATGCATATCGCTATCAAAAAATGGTTCAAATGGCTCTGACCACGATGGGACTTAACATCTGAGGTCATCAGGCCCCTAGAACTTAGAACGACTTAAACCTAACTAACCTAAGGACATCACACACATCCATGCCCGAGGCAGGATTCGAACCTGAGACCGCAGCAGTCGCGCGGTTCCGGACTGAAGCGCCTAGAACCGCTCGGCCACAACGGACGGCTCATATCGCTATCGCACGATTCTTTGTCACCTCAGTATATTTAATAACGAAAAAAGCAAGAGCTACGCTGTTCATTTATTTGTCACTCTCAGTCACACTATGTACAATATACGCACATTGTTTCATAGTATTAGACACAGTATCAAATGATGTGAGGACTACTTCACGCAACATCCCATTTGCTAGCCTGACAAACTGAGTCAGCATCCCCCTATAACGTGTAAGATGTTGAGCTCGGAAAGACGATAAGGCTTTAGTGTTATACATTGCAAACTTTGGGAATAAGTTTTTCCAGAAAGGGAGAAATAAGGGAAAAATATAGCGTGAAAGTGTTGCGTGCATTGTTAGGTGTCTTATTATACTTATTATTTACTCATTTGTGTGTGTGTTTTTTTAAAGAAATCTCTATTCTGTGTTACGTAAGTAATCCTATAATGGCTTAGCAGGTACTTTTTAACTGTCTTTTGAAATAAGTTTGTTTTAGTATTTTCTCTAATCTCTTTTGGCAATTTATTTTTATGTTTGTTCCTTGGTAGATAATGCTCTTTTGAGTTTTATGTTTATTGTTTGAGTCTAGCTCTTGATTCGTGGTCAAGCACAGAGCTTTTTTGTATAGTAATTGCTACTGTTATTTTTCATGCTATCTGGTAAATGTATTCACACGGTGCAGTTATAATTCCCATTGTTTTGAATAGATCTTTAGAATGCGCTCGACTACTATTTCTGGTTGTTGTCTTATGGCCCTTTTCTGCAGTTTCAAAATTGTTTCCATATTTTGTGAATTTGATCTGCAGAAATCAATGCCCATAACTAAAAACTGAAAATACATGTGAACAATAGGTAACTAAAAGATACTGACTGTAACACACTAATGACAGGACTCTCAGGGCATAACAAGCTGGTGTAATTTTGTTTTCAAGTGTCTTTGTGTGTTTACACCGCTTCAAATGAGAATTAATATTCATTCCTGTAACTTTTGCATTTCTTACATAGTCTAAAGAGGTGCCATTTCATTTAACAGTGTCCATTTGCTCTACAAACTAAAATTCATGGCATTTGTGATGTTTACGTTCAGTGTCACTATATTGCTGATTGAGCAATTGTAAAGTTTCTTGAGGGTTCCAATTGCTTTCTCCACGAGGAACTTTCCATAAGTGTGCGCTCCCTGTATTATATCATTGCTACCTTCACAGTGTCAAAGACTACATTCCGATGAACGTTGCCTAAAGCTTTCTTTCAACTTACAAATACTTTAAACGTGGGTTAGATTTTGTTCACCCTGTCTTTTAAGACAAGCGGTAGAATTAGTATTGCCTCAACTGTTTCTGTATTTCACCGGAACACTAACTGGTTTTCCCTGAGGTCGGGTTCAACAAGAATTTTTACTAAATACATTAAATTTTTGTTAAATAATTGGTACCAGTATTCGCAACCACTACTTGATGACTTGTACAGAAACCAGAATGCAGTTATACATCCAAGGACGTGCAAAAGGAGTAGAAATTGAGAAGTGAGTGAGGCAAGAATGTAGCCTCTCCCTCATATTATTCAATTTGCACGTTGATGAAACTTTGAAGAACACAAGGAGAAATTTTGAAAGAGAATTAAAAATCGGGCAGAAGAATGAAAACTTCGATGTTCCCTATGACTTTCTGAGTCAGCGGCGGCAAAGATACTTACGATTGTTTCAAGGGAGTGGGTAGCGTCTTGTAAAGCCGGTATGAGACGAATACCAACAAAAATAAAACGAGGATAGTGGAATTTAATAAAAAATCAGATCAGGCGATGCAGAGGAAATTAGACTAGGAAATGGGGCGCTGAAAGTAGTTGATGAGCTTTGCGTTTTGAGCAGCAGAATTACTGTCCAGACTTAATGTTTGCGGTTACAGGCACTTCAGTTTGGAACCGCGTGACTGCTACGGTCGCAGGTTCGAATCCTGCCTCGGGCATGGATGTTTGTGATGTCCTTAGGTTAGTTAGGTTTCGGTAGTTCTAAGTTCTAGGGGACTAATGACCTCAGAAGTTGAGTCCCATAGTGCTCAGTGCCATTTGAACGATTTGAACTTAATGTTTCACACTACAACAGAGTGTGCGCCAGTTTGGTACTTTGCGGTAGAATAAAACAGGCCGCCGGAACGGGTTTGAGTCCCGGTCCAGCTCGCAGTCTGGCAGGAAGTTTCAGGATAAGTGACGGTGGCGGAAGTGGAGGTGATATGAAATGCAGACTCGCTACAGGAAGAGGAGTGTTTCGGAAAAAGAGGATTATTTTAACTTCTAGTACGTACAGGGGTTCGACGGAAATATGTAGAACACCGCGAGTAGTGCATGCTTGAACATATACTGAAACGCCGAAGAAACTGGTATAGGCATGCGTATTCAAATATGGAGTATTTGAACATCTGGCTGAAAATGACTTACAAGTTCGTGGCGCCCTCCATCGGTAATGCTGGAATTCATTTTGGTGCTGGCCCACCCTTAGCCTTGATGACAGCGTCCACTCTCGCGGCCTTACGTTCAATCAGGTGCTGGAAGGTTTCTTGCGGAATGGGAGCCCATTCTTCACGGAGTGCTGCACTGAGGAGAGGTATCGATGTCGGTCGGTGAGGCCTGGCACCATGTCGGCGTTCCTAAACATCCCAACGGTGTTCTATACGATCCAGGTCAGGATTCTGTGCAGGCCAGTCCATTACAGGGATGTTATTGTCGTGTAACGGCTCCGCCACATGCCGTGCATTATGAACAGGTGCTCGTTCGTGTTGATAGGTGCAATCGCCATCCCCGAATTTCTCTTCAACAGAGGGAAGTAAGAAGGTGCTTAAAACATCAATGTAGGCCTGTGGTGTGAAAGTGTCACGCAAAACAACAAGGGGTGCAAGCCCCCTCCATGAAAAACACGACCACACCATAACACCACCACCTACGAATTTTACTGTTGGCACTACACACGCTGGCAGATGACGTTTACCGCGCATTCGCCATACCCACACCCTGCAATTGCATCGCCACATTGTGTACCGTGATTCGTCACTCCACACAACGTTTTTCCACTGTTCAGTAGACCAGCGTTTACGCTCCTTACACCAAGCGAGGCTTCATTTGCCATTTTCCGGCGTGATGTGTGGCTTATGAGCAGCCGATCGACCATGAAATCCAAGTTTTCTCACCTCCCCCTAACTGTCATAGTATTTGTAGTGGATCCTTGCGCAGTTTGGAATTCGTGTTTGATGATCTGGATAGATGTCTTCCTATTGCACATTACGACCCTCTTCAACTGTCGGCGGTCTCTGTCAGTCGACAGACGAGGTCGACCTGTACGCTTTTGTGCTGTACGTGTCCCTTCACGTTTCCACTTCACTATCACATCGGAAACAGTGGACCTAGGGACGTTTAGGAATGTGTAAATACCGCTTACAGACATATGACACAGGTGACAACCAATCATCTGACCACGTTCGAAGTCCGTGAGTTCCGCGGAGCGTCGCATTCTGCTCTCTCACGATGTCTAATGAGTACTGAGGTCGCTGATATGGAGTACTTGGCAGTAGGTGGCAACACAATGCACCTAATATGAAAAACGTATGTTTTTGGTGGTGTTTGGATACCTTAGATTACATAGTGTACGTAAACAGGCAGAATACGACGCTGCTGTCGCCGACGCCTACGTAAGGCAACAAGTGTGTTTCGCAGTTGTTAGATCGGTTGATGCTGCTACGATGGCAGGTTGTCAAGATTTAAGTGAGTTCAGACGCGGTGTTATAGTCGGCGCACGAGCGATTCAGACACGACATATCCAAGGTAGCGATGAAGTGGGGATTTTCCCGTAGACCCATTTGACGAGTGTACCGTGAATATCAGGAACCCCTTGTACGCATGCACCTCGCTATGAAGCTCAAGAGTCATGCGTCGGTGGGACGATGAGTGGCTGGAAATGACTGACAATAAACTCCGTTCAGTTAAGCCCACAACGCGTTCAAATGGCTCTGAGCACTATGGGACTTAACATCTGAGGTCATCAGTCCCCTGGAACTTAGAACTACTTAAACCTAACTAATCTAAGGACATCACACACATCCATGCCCGAGGCAGGATTCGAACCTGCGACCGTAGCGGTCACGCGGTTCCAGACTGTAGCGCCTAGAACCGCTCGACCACAACGGCCGGCTCCACAACACGTGTGTGGTGTAGTTCCTTCCAGCCCCGTAGACGGGACGAGGTTCTCCTCACTCGACTTCGGATAGGCCACAGTGCTATGACGCATGGCTTCCTGATGCGGCGAGAGGACCCTCCAATGTGTGGTACTTGTGGCGTCCAGGTCACTGTGCGCCACGTTTTATTGGATTACGTTTTATTTTCTGACCAGTGGGCCGCGGCTGACTTGCTGCCGGATATGCCATTTATTTTAGGAAATACTCAAACGAATGTGGTTAAAGTTTTAAAGTTCTGTGACTTGTCCAATGTTTTTAGCAAGATTTTAGCGAATGAGTCTTAATTTGTTCACAGGATGACTGGGTCGCCCATATTTTACGTAAATGGCCAGCCAGTGACAATTTCCTGTTGAATCCTTGACCCTCCTTTCTCGTTTTCCTTACGTTCTATTTTCTTACGCACTATTTTGCATCTTTTCCAGCTTTCTTTGTGTTAGTGCTTCCATTTTACTAAATTTGCCCACATTCGTTTCTTTTAATGTGTGTCAGGGCTCTGATGACCTCGACGTTGAGGGCCCATAAGCCCAACACACACCCACAAACCCACCCACCCACCCACCCACCCACCCGCCCACCCACCCACCCACCCACACACACACACACACACACACGCACACACACACACACACACACACACACACAAACTCCGGTAAAACATCAAATTTCCGACATCGCTGGTGGTGGTGGTGTACATTTCCTGGCCGCCAGACTTTGCTCCAAAGTCCTTAATTAAATTCCAAACCTCTCCTCAGAGTCTCATGAAGTGACAGCATGTGATACTTTAGATTAGTGATCAGTCCAATGGACGGGGACTTTAAGCTCAGCAGCTCCCGCAATATTTTTCGAGAGGAGAGGCCTGTTTGCCAGCACCAGGTTTCACCCTCTCCCTTCTCTCATCATGATATGGCACACAAACATCTGTTACAGTCACCTACACTCAACAGAAAATACCTGCCAGGAAAAAAATTGGAACACCCTTTTAGAAGTATGGATCTGACACAATATTTATTGTTACAGCAATCCACATGGATTACATGAAATGATTACATCTGCAGATCAATAGCACAAGCAGTTCTGTCCTGAGGTTCTAGGAATCGACCCATGCTGAAACACCCATATTAGCATGTGGTGTAGCCTTCACAGGCGGCAGTGCAGGCATTGACTGGCATCCAGTAGATTGCATAGATGAAGATACTGCATTATGACGTGCCTGCTCGACCTTTTAACGTAGTTCTGTGAGTGTTATTGGTTGACAAGTTACACGAGTCGCTTCTTGTCCCATTATATCCCACAAATGGTCGATTGGGAACAAGTCGAGAGATCGCGCTGGCCAGAGATGTTGCTGCACATCTTGCACAGCATACTGAGCTTCACAGGCTGTATGATGGAAAGGATTATCCTGCTGGAACACCACGTCATGTTCTTTTCACAAGAATGGCAAAAGAAATGGTCTAACAACATTCTGCATTGTTCGATCACTGGTTAGCGTCCGCTCCAGAAACACCGATGATGAACGAGAGTTGTAGCTTATCACAACTCAAACTAAAAAGGCCTGCGGCGGGCCCAGCATATCTCGGAGAAATGCACTCTACAAGATAGCACTCATTAGGTCTACATCGTATGACCACTGCTTGCATGCAAGCAGAATTTGCTTTCATCGCTGACGACCATGGCATGCCATTCCATCTCTCATGTGATCCTCTGACGGAACCAGTTGAGCTGTGGACGCAGTGGTGTGAGTGGAAGGTAGGCTAGAGATGTGTGTGCCCACGGTCCTACAGCTAACAGTTGGTTCGTAACAGTTTGTGTTGACACTTCTGGGCTCACAAGCCCTCTTATCTGCACTGTGGTATCTGTACGATCCACCACAGATGCCCTGGCAATACGACGATCCTGGCGGGCGTCTGTGCTGCATGGACGTCGAGAACCTCGTCTGCTGGTGTGAAAACGTACACGTGACCACTGATACTGGTATCGCTGCACAACTGACGCAGTACATACAATTTCTGTGGCGATTCGCTGGAAGTACCATCCTGCCACTCGGAAGGCCGCATTTTGACCCCTTTCAAACTCCCTTAGTTGGCTGTAGGAAGAACAAGTTGAAACGTCCCCTTAGAAAAATTTATGAATGACTGTGCTGATAAACCTCTTACATTATTTGCTTTTCAAACAGATGAGCAAAACTGAACGTACTCAGACATTACTCTCTTTACTTATTCTGATCAACACTAAACTGACACACAATATTTTTAGCGCAATGCAATCTGACTTTCAAAAATCCCTACAAAAGAATGGCCCTGACTAACAATAACCTACACCATTCATGAATCACTTACCTCACAAAAATCTTCGTTACTCAAACTACTGCAATACAGCGAGCGCCAATACTGCCAGCTAAACAAAAGATTCTAACTAATTTTACTTTTCCATTACCCAGTCAACTTATGTCAAGATATTTAATTTTCTGTACCTGTCCCATAACTGCTCTGTCGTTGATGTGAACTTCAAAACTAGAGTCACTGTCCATTATCAGATATTTGGTTTTTGGCAGACTTATCTGTAGTCTCTATCTGTCATATGCCTGGTATAAACATGGCATCATCAACTGAAGATTGTATCTGATGCGGCTCTCCACGAATTGTGGCCCTGTGTCAATCTCTTCACCTCAGAGGTAGCACTTGCAACCTATGTTATCAATTATATTTTAGACGTATTCCAGCCATCGTTTTCCTTTGCAGTTTTCATTCTCAGCGGATCCCACTATGTTCCATGATGTCCCAATACATGTTCCTTCTTATCAATGTTTTCCACATATTTCTTTCCTCGCCTATCATGCATCCTTGTATGACACAACATCTCGACCTCTTTTCTAGTTTTCTTCTACGCTTCACTATCATACGAGGGTCACTCCAAAAGAAGTGCACACTATTTTTTTAAATTCCATTTTTTATTGTACATGACTCAAAGTTTTACAGTGTGTAGATACAACCTCTCGTAACAATATTTTCATTTCTCCGCATAATTTCCATCCCTCTCAACTGCCTTACGCCATCTTGGAACCAGCGCCTGCATACCCGCACGGTAAAATTCTGGACCAACCTGTTGGAGCCACTGTTTGGCAGCGTGCACAAGGGAGTCATCATCTTCAAACCTTGTTCCACGAAGAGAGTCTTTCAGTTTCCCAAAGAGATGATAGTCACATGGAGCCAGGTCAGGACTGCAAGGCGGGTGTGTCAGTGTTGTCCATCCGAGTTTTGTGATCGCTTCCATGGTTTTTTGACTGAAATGTGGCCGTGCATTGTCGTGCAACAGCAAAACATCCTGCTTTTGCCGACTCAGTCGAGCTTGAAGTTTCTTCAGTGTAGTCACAAATGCATCAGAATGAAGTCAGTCAGCTGTTGGCGCAGACGTCCTAACCGCCGTCTGCTTCACGTCTGCTGTGCAGCGAGCTACCTTAATTTGAGTATTAACTGTATTTTTCTTACTTGTCACTTCCTCTTCCGTGTGTTTTTGCTTCTAGGAAGCTTTAATTGTCGAGTGCTATTAATAGTGTTCCATTGATTTCGTGTTTGTTTTGAATACAATCAGAGAGAGTCCCTTTAGTCAACCATAGTGACAGTAGTGCTAGTGTTTATTTTCAATACAGTCCAGAGACAGGTAGTGCTATTTTCATTGCTTTCTACAAGAAGTGGCTAGCTATCACAGTTTAGTCAATAATCAGCCGCCTTTAGTGAATTAGCAGTCTAGTTAAAAGTTGATTAACTCTCTTCAGTAAATAGATTCCTTAGGATGGATAGGATGTGACTGCTGTGTACGGACGCAGGAGGAGCTGGCCACTGTTCACGAACAGCTGAACGTGTTGATGGCCGCGGTCAGCCGTCTTCAGTCTGCTGCCTCCGAGTGTAGCGGCAGTGGGGAGTCTTGTGCGTCGCAAGGTACACCCCAGGTGTTACATGCTTCACCCACTGTCCCTGCTGTCGAGACATCTTCACGGGTACCGGACACGGTTGGGCCACCCTCTCCCCAAGGGGAGTGGCGGGTTCAGCGGCGTTCGCGGCGCACGAGGCGGAGGGTCAATGTGGAGACTGGCCGTGTGGCATCGCCCGCTCTGCCTGTGAGTGGACATGTGGCTGCTCCTTCAGCAAGGTCCGAGCAGGCACACGGGGGGGGGGGGGGGGGGAGGGGTTTATTAGTTATTGGGAGCTCCGTTAGGCGGGTGATGGAGCCCCTTAGGGATATAGCGGAAAGGTCGGGGAAGAAGGCCAGTGTTTACTCTGTCTGCTTGCCGGGGGTCTCATCCGAGATGTGGAGGCCCTACCGGCGGCGATAGAGAGCACTGGGTGCACCCGACTGCAAATTGTTGCTCATGTCGGCACCAGTGACTCCTGCCGTCTGGGTTCAGAGGTCATCCTCAGTTCGTAAAGGCGGTTGGCGGAATTGAAGGCGGAAAGCCTCGCTCGCGGGGTGGAATCCGAGCTAACTATTTGTAGTATCGTTCCCAGAACCGATCGCGGTCCTCTGGTTTGGAGCCGAGTGGAAGGCTTAATCCAGAGGCTCAGACGATTCTGCGGAGATCTGGGGTGCAAATTTCTCGACCTCCGCTATCGGGTGGAGAAATGTAGGGTCCCCCTGAATAGGTCAGGTGTGTACTAAACGCCGGGAGCGGCTACAAGGGTAGCGGAGTACGTGTGTAGTGCACATGGGGGTTTTTTAGGTTAGAGAATTCCCTCCCCAGGCCCGACAAGACGCCTCCTGAGACGCGGCAAGGTAGGAGTAGGCAAAATGCAACAGGGAATAACAATATTAATGTGCTAATAGTAAACTGCAGGAGCGTCTAGAGAAAGGTCCCAGAACTGCTCTCATTAATAAACGGTCACAACGCCCATATAGTACTAGGGACAGAAAGTTGGCTGAAACCAGGTGTAAACAGTAATGAAATCCTAAACTCAGACTGGAATGTATACCGCAGAGACAGGCTGGACAGTGAAGGAGAGGCGTGTTTATAGCGATAAGTGCAATAGTATCGAAGGAAATTGACGGAGTTCCGAAATGTGAAATTATTTGGGCGAAGGTCACGGTTAAAGCAGGCTCAGACATAGTAATTGGATGTCTCTATAGGCCCCCTGGCACAGCAGCTGTTGTGGCTGAGCACCTGAAGGATAATTTGGAAAATATTTCGAGTAGATTTCCCCACCATGTTATAGTTCTGGGTGGAGATTTTAATTTGCCAGATATAGACTGGGAGGCTCAAACGTTCATAACGGGTGGCAGGGACAAAGAACCCAGTGAAATTTTTTTAAGTGCTTTATCTGAAAACTACCTTGAGCAGTTAAACAGAGAACCGACTCGTGGCGATAACATATTAGAACTTCTGGTGACAAACAGACCCGAACTATTTGAAACAGTTAACGCAGAACAGGGAATCAGCGATCATAAAGCGGTTACTGCATCGATGATTTCAGCCGTAAATAGAAATATTAAAACAAGTAGGAAGATTTCTCTGTTTAGCAAAAGTGACAAAAAGCAGATTACAGAGTACCTGACGGCTCAACACAAAAGTTTTGTCTTAAGCGCAGATAGTGTTGAGGATCAGTGGAAAAAGTTCAAAACCATCGTACAATATGCGTTAGATGAGTATGTGCCAAGCAAGATCGTAAGAGATGGAAAAGAGCCACCGTGGTACAACAACCGAGTTAGAAAACTGCTGCAGAAGCAAAGGGAACTTCACAGCAAACATAAACATAGCCAAAGCCTTGCAGACAAACAAAAATTACGCGAAGCGAAATGTAGTGTGAGGAGGGCTATGCGAGAGGCGTTCAATGACTTCGAAAGTAAAGTTCTATGTACTGACTTGGCAGAAAATCCTAAGAAATTTTGGTCTTATATCAAAGCGGTAGGTGGATCAAAACAAAATGTCCAGACACTGTGACCAAAATGGTACTGAAACAGAGGATGACAGACTAAAGGCCGAAATACTAAATGTCTTTTTCCAAACCCGTTTCACAGAGGAAGACTGCACTGTAGTTCCTTCTCTAGATTGTCGCACAGATGACAAAATGGTAGATATCGAAATAGACGACAGAGGGATAGAGAAACAAAATCGGTCAAAAGAGGAAAGGGCGCTGGACCTGATGGGATACCAGTTCGATTTTACACAGAGTACGCGAAGAAACTTGCCCCCCTTCTTGCAGCGGTGTACCGTAGGTCTCTAGAAGAGCGTAGTGTTCCAAAGGGTTGGAAAAGGGCGCAGGTCATCCCCGTTTTCAAGGAGGGACATCGAACAGATGTGCAGAACTATAGACCTATATCTCTAACGTCGATCAGTTGTAGAATTTTGGAACACGTATTATATTCGAGTATAATGACTTTTCTGGGGACTAGAAATCTACTCTGTAGGAATCAGCATGGGTTTCGAAAAAGATGGTCGTGTGAAACCCAGCTCGCGCTATTCGTCCACGAGACTCAGAGGGCCATTGACACGGGTTCACAGGTAGATGCGGTGTTTCTTGACTTCCGCAAGGCGTTCGATACAGTTCCCCACAGTCGTTTAATGAACAAAGAGCATATGGACTATCAGTCCAATTGTGTGATTGGATTGAGGAGTTCCTAGATAACAGAACGCAGCATGTCATTCTCAATGGAGAGAAGTCTTCCGAAGTAAGAGTGATTTGAGGTGTGCCGCAGGGGAGTGTCATAGGACCGTTGCTATTCACAAAATACATAAATGACCTGGTGGATGACATCGGAAGTTCACTGAGGTTTTTTGCAGATGATGCTGTGGTGTATCGAGAGGTTGTAACAATGGAAAATTGTACCGAAATGCAGGAGGATCTGCAGCGAATTGACGCATGGTGCAGGGAATGGCAATTCAATCTCAATGTAGACAAGTGTAATGTGCTGCGAATACATAGAAAGTTAGATCCCTTATCATTTAGCTACAAAATAGCAGGTCAGCAACTGGAAGCAGTTAATTCCATAAATTATCTGGGAGTACGCATTAGGAGTGATTTAAAATGGAATGATCATATAAAGTTGATCGTCGGTAAAGCAGATGCCAGACTGAGATTCATTGGAAGAATCGTAAGGAAATGCAATCCGAAAACAAAGGAAGTAGGTTACAGTACGCTTGTTTGCCCACTGCTTGAATACTGCTCATCAGTGTGGGATCCGTAGCAGATAGGGTTGATAGAAGAGATAGAGAAGATCCAACAGAGAGCAGCGCGCTTCGTTACAGGATCATTTAGTAATCGCGAAAGCGTTACGGAGATGATAAATAAACTCCAGTGGAAGACTCTGCAGGAGAGACGCTCAGTAGCTCGGTACGGGCTTTTGTTAAAGTTTCGAGAACATACCTTCACCTAAGAGTCAAGCAGTAAATTGCTCTCTCCTACGTATATCTCGCGAAGAGACCATGAGGATAAAAGCAGAGAGATTAAAGCCCACACAGAAGCATACCGACAATCCTTCTTTCCACAAACAATAAGAGACTGGAATAGAAGGGAGAACCGATAGAGGTACTCAGGGTACCCTCCGCCACACACCGCCAGGTGGCTTGCGGAGTATGTATGTAGATGTAGATGTATGGTGGTTCCACTTGGCATGATGTCCACAAGCAAGAGTCCTTCGGAATCGAAAAACACCTTAGCCATAACTTCTTCAGCAGAAGGTGTGGTTTTGATTTTTTTTCTTGGGTGAATTTGCATGATGCCACTCCATTGATTGCCTCTTCGTCTCTGGTGAAAAATGATGCAGCCATGCTTCATCACCTGTAACAATTCTTCCAAGAAATTCATCTCCACCATTCTCGTATTGTTCCAAAAGTTCGCTGTATACCGTTTCTCTTGTTTCTTTGTGAGCCACCGTCAACATCCTGGGAACCCACCTGGCACAAACCTTTTTTAACGCTAACACTTTCAGTGTTCTGCAGACCCTTCCTTCCCCTATCCCAACGTAGCGTGACAATTCGTTCACTGTGATGTGTCTGTCAGCAGTCACCAGTTCGTTAACTCTTACATTGTCTGGAGTTTGTGCAGTACGAGGCCTGCCGCTGCGAGGACAGTCCTCAATATTGCCGTGCCCGCTTTCATCACATAACCTGCTTGCTCACCGACTAACTGTACTGCGATCGACAGCAGCATCTCCATACACATTTTTCAACCTCTTGTGGATGTTTCCCACTGTCTCGTTTTCACAGCACAGGAATTCTATGACAGCACGTTGCTTCAGACGAACGTAAAGTGTAGCAGCCATCTTGAAGAGATGCTGAGACGGCCCCGCCACTCACGGGAACCGGTTGAACTAAGTTTGAAATCAAGCGTGAAGGATTTATATACACACTGTAAAACTTTCACACATACAGAATGAAAACTGTATTTTTTACAAAAATAGTGTGCGTTTCTTTTGGACTGACCCTCGAACAATACTCTGCTCCAAATGTACATTCACAGAAATTGCTTCCTCAGGTTGGCGCCTATATTCGATACTAGCAGACACCTTTAGGCCACGAATCCCCTCTTCTTTATATGTATGGCAACCACAGCCGAAATATTCCATGATCTGAATAAACAAGACCGCAGGCGGCTGTTAGAATTCTTTACCGGAGAACATGGCCGGTTTTGCAAACTAAATTTGCATCTACAGTTGCTTCACTTTATACAAATAAAAAAATTTAACAAATTTAACCATGCAAAGAAACGAAAAAATAAAAGCGATAGCGTCTGTCTCTACCTACAGTCAAAAGATTAAAGATTCTATTTAGTGCTGGCATATGGTAACCCTGGATAGTATTAGGAAGCCTTTGAAATTAGTTGTAGCGTAATTCTGACTTACGCTACTCATAAACAGTCTATTAACTCGGGTTAATGCAGTTTGGTAATTTAAAATGTGCTGCCTGCCCCAGCATTCAATCAAGGTATCTGTTTACTTAACATCTGCAACACTGCGCATGGGCAGCTTTCCACTTAGGCCTCGCTACAGTTAGCGGTTAATTGGCGCCACCAACAACGCTTTCTTCCCAGGTTGCCTACAATGGAGGGAAAGTGCGACACTATTGACAACTGTTTCTCTTTCTCGCATTTGGAAGCAGTCTGGCTTATTATTCATAGCATACATTGGAGTAGCCACAGGAAATCACCACAGCCACCACCTTCGTCTCAAATATTCAGTTGAGAACTTTATAGTTGCAACGACCATTTGTTTGGTTTCTTATGCAAATAAAACTGCTGTTTTGTTTAAACTTTCTGTCAAAGACCCATATTTAACTCCTACCTGGCTAGGCTGCTTTTACAAGTGCCGTGATTTTTCAGAGTATCCTATTTTTCCGAACTGAAAATTAATTGCTTCCTTTAACTACATTTAATAATCTTTGTGGAGTAGTAAATTTCATAATTATCCAGTGAACAATTTTTGAAGCACTGCATGTATTTTTCATAAAAGGATAGTCGGAGTTCCACTTGAGCATAATTGCCAATAAAACATCTAAAGTGCTTTGCTTAAGTGTCGTTGTAATATCAATAGAGTATCTGAAGGGAATAATTAACGCACAGATTTATAATAAAATGTACATTCCAGGTGTTTTCAGTAAATAGTATTTTTCGTGCTGTGTCACTAATAGATTGGTTTCTGCCCCCCCCCCCCCCCCACCACCAATAAAACTGTTAAGGCAGTGTTGCGTTCCAAATTACAATTACTGTACCAATGAAGAGTAACTATTAACTTTATAACATTTGTGTGCGATAATGAGAACTGGCTACCACTATCCAAACTGCTACAGATTCTTATTTGTGCTCTGTTTAATATATACAAGTAAATACCCCCTGATAAAACAAATAGTAATCTGAAGAATTAAACATAAATATTTGAATGCTATTTCAGTGACTGTATCTCTCAATAACTACACTGTGTCCAAGTTTGTTGTGCTCCATTGTTAATAATTGCTAACCGGTAATGATCATCAGCTTTCTGCTTAAGTATGTAGATAGTAAGTCTTCTAAGAGCTAGTCGTTGTCAAAACGTTTTAATATTACTTCTGTGTTATTCTTGATAAACCGCTGCATTACTGTCTCGTGTTATATACATAGAATAGTATTTCAGCACCAAGTAAAGTGAATACCAATGGTTAACTTCCTTTATGAATAGTGCTAGTATTTTGAACTTTGCCTAACCAGGATGATTCAAATGGCTCTGAGCACTATGGGACTAAACATCTGAAGTCATCGTCCCCTAGAACTTAGAACTACTTAAACCTAACTAACCTAAGGACATCACACACATCCATGCCCGAGGCAGGATTCGAACCTGCGACAGCGGTTGCGCGGTTCCAGACTGAAGCGCCTAGAACCGCTCGTCCACACAGGCCGGCTTTTATTTCCTTTCCTGAAATTGAATGCCTACTCCAGATTTTTCTTTTGTTTCTTTTACTAATTGCTAAATATTCAGATTGAATACTATTGGGGATAGGCTACAACCCTGTCTCACTTCCTTCTCAATCACTGCTTCTCTTTCATGCCCCTGGACCCTTCTAACAAGTTGGAAATAACCTTCCCCTCCCAGCATTTTACCCGTACTACCTTTGGAATTTCGAGGAGTATATTCCAATGAACACTGTCAAAAGCTTTCTCTTAGCCTACAAATGCTATAAACGTAGGTTTATCTTTTCTTAACCTGTATTCTAAGATAAGTCGTAGGAACAGAATAGCCTCGAGTGTTCCTACATTTCTCCCGAACTCCAACTGACATTACCCAAGGTTGGCTACTAACAATTTTTTCCACTCTTCTGTAAAGAATTCGTGTTAATATTTTGCAACCATGGCTTATTATGCTAACAGTTCGGTCATATTTACGTCTGTCAGCACCTGCTTTCTTTGGATCTGGAATTATTACACTATTTTTGAAGCTTAACGTATTTCTCCAGTCTCATACATCTTGCACGCCAGACGAAAGAGTTTAGTCACGGCTGGCTCACCCAAGGCTATCAACAGTTCCGACGAAATGTCTACTCCTGGGGCCTTGTTTGGACTCAGATCTTTCAGTGCTGTGTCAAATCGTTCTCGCAATCTCGCGATATCACATCTTTCATCTCATCTATGTCCTCTTCCATTTGTATATTATGCGCCGGCCGGGGTGGCCGAGCGGTTCTAGGCACTACAGTCTGGAGCCGTGCGACCGCTACGGTCGCAGGTTCGAATCCTGCCTCGGGCATGGATGTGTGATGTCCTTAGTTAGGTTTAAGTAGTTCTAAGTTCTAAGTGACTGATGACCTCAGAGGTTAAGTCCCATAGTGCTCAGAGCCATTTTATATTATGCGAAAAACAAATAATTCCGCTAAACACGCGGGAGACCACCACTAGCCAATAATAGAACAGAGGCAGTGGGGGGGGGGGGGGGGGGGGAGAGAGAGAGAGAGAGAGAGAGAGAGAGAGAGATTCAGTTAGTCTCGTTCCGTTCACGTGAAATGGAGAGCTGCAGACGCCGGCGAGATTCCAGGCCACCGACCCGGTTACTTACGGCTACGTTGAGCGCTCACACGCGCTTCTTCCCGTTGTCCCTTGCACCTCCCGGCATGCTTTGCGGCTCCTTCCCCTCCCCTACGCTGCGGTGCGCGTGACGCTGCCGAGGGAGACGCAGTTCTACGCAGGAAACACAAACAGCTGCATCCTTGCCTCACCCTGACCTATGCTGGTGACGCAAGAAGATCCGTCAGGAGGCGGTGTTATTCTTGGACGAGGTGCCGCCAGCGGGGCCAATTTTAGCAGCACTAGCTAGAAAGAGATTTGGAACGGCGCACTGTGGCGCGACATAGTTCCCACGTACTGTTCGGACACAGAGAGAAAACTGTCTCATGTCTCCTCCCATAGCGGTGTGCGGGAGTGGTGGCTTAGCTACACTGCTGGAAAAGAAATTAGTACACCCCAAGACGACGTCGATTTCTATCCGATGATGGCACATGCCACCTAGGGGATAGTAGGCGTACTGATGTTTTCAACGCCGTCTGCGAACTGATAGCGTAATGGCATAGCTAGCAGAGCGCCATCTGTATCTCCCCTTTAAAAGGAAATGCTCACAGCTAAAACGCTCAGCGTAGTGCAAACACGTGAAGCCGGCAACCATGGCATAGAGATGCATTTTGTAAGTAGGCTGTTTAGGTTTTTGTGCTGGTAACGTCACGTAGCGCTCTGTATGAAAATCACTGGCTGTGCTGTGTACAGTCTGAGACTAGTCGGCATTGTTGCAATATTTGCTATTGTAGTGTTGGGCAGTTGGATGTGAACAGCGCGTAGCGTTGCGCAGTCGGAGGTGAGCCGCCAGCAGTGGTGGATGTGGGGACAGAGATGGCGGAGCTTTCACAGCGGATGATCTGGAAGTGTGTCCATCAGAGACAGTAAATTTGTAAGACTGGATGTCATGAACTTATATATATATTATGACTTTTGAACACTATTAAGGTAAATACATTGTTCTTTATCAAAATCTTTCATTTGATAACTATGTCTATCAGTAGTTAGTGGGCGGAAACATTAAGGATGCTCCAAAATTCGTGAAAACAGATACTGGCAAACAGAGGGGGCAAAGAAATTCAAATATCCAGGGGAGATAATACAAGAAAATGCTTTGGAAAAATCTGCGATAGTGGAAAGGTTGCATAAAATGGGGAGAGCATATGGTATCACCAAAGACCTCTACAATAAAAAGTGTCTATCCAAAATGTAAAAATGTAAAAATAAGGTAGTGAAGCCAGAATGCCCATATGCAAGCGAATGCCTGGCATTAAACTATTATTTAGATAAATTGGAAGTACTAGAAAGGCGAATTATAAAGAAAATCACAAGCTGCGAGATGGTCGCGAATTGAACAGTGATCCGAAAATACAATAAATTTCCTTTACTTCACGTCTATGGTCTCAAATTTTTATGTCCTCAGACTACCGGTTTCGGTCTGTGATGACCATCTTAGTCCGCAGCAAAATAAAGGAAAAATACCAATACATCAGATTGTCCACAGCTTAAAACAATAAAATAGACCATCATGAAAAATATTACTGTCATACATGTGCATTTGTGCACTTCAAATATGATGAGGCATACCTGCTTTATAAAACCACGTTACCGCGTAAACTAAAATGCCAGCAAGTCAGTCGGGAACGACAGAGAAGAGAGGGCTGTGAGAAGAAGTCAACCAATCACACGCTGACGTACCCCTCTCCAGGACGACAATAGCATATTTGACGAAAAGGATGGACATAAAAATTGGCACCGATGCTGGGATGTATAGGAAGCCTGCATAAAACATTCAAAGAAATATGTATTAATGAGTTTTATTACAAAATGAAAAGAGACGAAGTTTAACTTTGCGATTATACAGACGTGTCGCAAGCAAAGGACGACGAACGAAATAATAAAGTTTCTTCAGTACAGATCTTCCTAAATCGCTGCTATACAAGACACTAGTCTTGAAGGTACTACTGAACTGGTCAGCGACCAGTCGGGCGCGGCGCTTATGTCCTCTTCACAGTGGGGCAGCTGCCGTCGCGTTGTCGTCCTGGAGAGCGTTTGGTCAGTGTGCAGTTGCCTGAGGTCTCCTAACAGCCCACTCTTTTCTATCGTAGCCGACTGGCGTGCCAGCGCTTAACTTTACACTGTAACAATATTGGCATCGCCAAATGCTAAACACCAAATCAGCGCCAGCATCGTCAAACATATATATAGTATACACAAGAGTCATCTCGTCAGCAGCACTACTGTTCAAAACAAACTGCAGTACAGTAGCCACAAAATATTTGTGTTGCAAGTTCACCAGATGTCTCTACTGTAGGTGTACACATATTCTTGAATGATAACTGGACGATGTAAAATAAAGAGGGATAAATCTGTAACGGGATTATAAGGTGTAAAAGGCATTACAATCATAAAAAGCAATGAAATAAAACACGACAAAAATTATATAGTTAAAAAGGAAAAAGTTAAGAAACAGTAATTGACATTTATGCTCAAGTGGCGATAATGACATAAATAATAAACAACTTTCACTGTACACAGAACAATATAAAAATTACAAAACATACAGCTAAAGGAGCCTAGTGAATGAAAACAGACTGCCACACATACATAATCAGCGCCCTCTGTTGGCGTCAACACCAGAACCCCGCATATGCGAGAAGTGGTTATTATTTATAAATGTTTGACGATGCTGGCGCTGATTTTGTGTTAAGCATTTGATGATGCCATTAAACCTCCAGTATATGACATGTTTTTAAAACCAGGTATGCCTCAATATATTTAAAGCGCGCAAATGCACATGTATGTCAGTAATACTTTTCGTGATGGTCTATTTTATTGTTTCAAGCTGTAGAAAATCTGCCAGTTGTATTGGCGTTTTTACCATATTTTGCTGCAGATCTGAAGATAGTCATTATAACAGAAACCGGTAGTCTGAGGACATACAAATTTGTGACCCTAGATTGAAGTAAAGGAAATTTATTATAAGGAAAAGTATTAGGACCACAAAACATAGCAAAATGGTTGGAAATTACGAAGTAATGCTTAAATATACCAAAATGCAGAAAATATTTCAAACGTAATAAGAAAAACAATACTCATGTTTTCGACATCTATTTCGAAAGCAAGACTGTAGATTAAGTAATAAGATTTTTAAATATTTATTAAGGAAAGGCAAACCTACGTTTCTATCATTTGTAGACTTAGAGAAAGCTTTTGACAATGTTGACTGGAATACTCTCTTTCAAATTCTGAAGGTGGCAGGGGTAAAATACAGGGAGCGAAAGGCTATTTACAGTTTGTATAGAAAGCAGATGGCAGTTATAAGAGTCGAGGGACATGAAAGGGAAGCAGTGGTTGGGAAGGGAGTGAGACAGGGTTGTAGCCTCTCCCCGATGCTATTCAATTTGTATATTGAGCAAGAGTAAAGAAAACAAAAGAAAATTTCGGACTAGGTATTAAAATCGATGGAGAAGAAATAAAAACTTTGAGTTTCGCCGATGACATTGTAATCCTGTCAGACAGCAAAGGACTTGGAAGAGCAGTTGAACGGAATGGACAATGTCTTGAAAGGAGGGTGTAAGATGAACATCAACAGAAGCAAAACGAGGATAATGGAATGTAGTCGAATTACGTCGGGTGATGCTGAGGGTATCAGATAAGGAAATGAGACACTTAAAGTATTAACGGAGTTTTGCTATTTGGGGAGCAAAATAACTGATGATGGTCGAAGTAGAGGATATAAAATGTAGACTGGCAATGGCAAGGAAAGCGTTTCTGAAGAAGAGAAATTTGTTAACATCGAGTAGATTTAACTGCCTGGAAGTCGTTACTGAAAGTATTTGTATGGAATGTAGCCATGTATGGAAGTGAAACGTGGACGATAAATAGTTTGGAAAGAAGAGAATAGAAGCTTTCGAAATGTGGTGCTACAGAAGAATGCTGAAGATTAGATGGGTAGATCACATAACTAATGAGGTATTGAATAGAATTGGGGAGGAGTTTGTGACACAACTTGACGTGAAGAAGGGACCGGTTTGGCAGAGTATATTCCGAGGCATCAAGGGATCACAAATTTGGCATTGGAGGGCAGCGTGGAGGGTAAAAATCATAGAGGGAGACAAAGAGATGAGTACACTAAGCAGATTCAGAAGGATGTAGGCTGCAGTAGGTACTGGGAGATGAAGAAGATTGCACAGGATAGAGTGGCATGGAGAGCTGCATCAAACCAGTCTCAGGTCTGAAGACCACAACAACAAATATTTATGGGGTAAGAAGTCCATAACACATTTGGTCAACGAAGTTAAAAAGGATTTAGAAAGATGTAAACAACAGAGAAGCCATTCGAGGAAAAGTATTGAAAATGGAAAGATTCCAAGGCAGGGTAGCTAAGAAGACTGGTTCAAAGTGGTCTGAAGACAGAAAACAAACACTGTGAACAGACGAAAGCATACTGGAAGAAAAGAAAAGAACAAAGAACTAAGAACTGAGGCTGGAACGTGGTCCTCAGATGGCCAATTAGGAGTAAAAAAATAAAAGTCGGAAAAGTAATAGGTGGAACATGAACATTTGTAACAATGAAACTTCCTGACAGATTAAAACTGTGTGCCGGACCGAGACTTGAACTCGGGACCTTTGCCTTTCGCGGGCAAGTGCTCTACCGACTGAGCTACCCAAGCACGACTCACGCCCCGTCCTCACAGCTTTAATTCCGCCAGGAGTGCTAGTTCTGCAAGGTTCGCAGGGGAGCTTCTGTGAAGTTTGGAAGGTAGAAGACGAGGTACTGGCGGAGTTAAAGCTGTGAGGACTGGGCGTGAGACGTGCTTGGGTAGCTCAGTCGGTAGAGCACTTGCCCGCGAAAGGCAAAGGTCCCGAGTTCGAGTCTCGGTCCGGCACACAGTTTTAATCTGCCAGGAAGTTTCATATGAGCGCACACTCCGCTGTAGAGTGAAAATTTCATTCTAGATTTACAACAATAATTAGAGGAGAGTGGGTATCCTAATGATTGAAATGTCCTCTGCTATGATTAAGAACTATGGATTTTTAATGGTGACATCAAAAGAAGACTAATGGAATGTTTACGAAGGTGCGCATCAGTGATGACTGGTTTTGGTATTCCAGCTCACCCTACTTCTTTCTGCTTACGGAGCTCCCTTCGCGTTGTTCCGCTGCTGGCAGGGTTCGCGACTGTGACATTCGTTTCTGCGGCGATTTATGTAGCTGTCGTCCTCTTATTTGTCGTCACAGTCGCCTGCAATGCCCCTCAGTCACGGTCACTTTCGTGCGCGTTGTGACTTAAGAGGATGACGTTTTTCCACTTCTTCTGTATGTGGTACTAACCCTCGCTACTGTGTCTTAGCTTCAACGTAACGCACACACAACTACAGAGAACACTGTTCTCACCACGACTGACTCTTGCAACGTACTGACGACGCGGCACAGGTGGCGTTCGTGGTCAAATAATGCGACGGAACCTGAAGGCTCGACCAGCGTCTGCATTTACGTTCAAGCAATCATTTCTCGAGTTCGCATTTCTTTCGAAACCCTGTATACTATTTAAGTTAGCGAGTTAGTTACCGCTGCAGCTAGGTCTACCGTTTGCTTCACCGGTGAAACATAAATATTTGATTGTATGGTTTGGGCATCCACAACTTAGGTACATAATAGAAATATTTTTAATAATTTTAAACAACTATCAAAATCTTCAAAAAAACTTCTGGTGACCGAATTATCTGTTAATACACTCCTGGAAATGGAAAAAAGAACACATTGACACCGGTGTGTCAGACCCACCATACTTGCTCCGGACACTGCGAGAGGGCTGTACAAGCAATGATCACACGCACGGCACAGCGGACGCACCAGGAACCGCGGTGTTGGCCGTCGAATGGCGCTAGCTGCGTAGCATTTGTGCACCGCCGCCGTCAGTGTCAGCCAGTTTGCCGTGGCATACGGAGCTCCATCGCAGTCTTTAACACTGGTAGCATGCCGCGACAGCGTGGACGTGAACCGTATGTGCAGTTGACGGACTTTGAGCGAGGGCGTATAGTGGGCATGCGGGAGGCCGGGTGGACGTACCGCCGAATTGCTCAACACGTGGGGCGTGAGGTCTCCACAGTACATCGATGTTGTCGCCAGTGGTCGGCGGAAGGTGCACGTGCCCGTCGACCTGGGGCCGGACCGAAGCGACGCACGGATGCACGCCAAGACCGTAGGATCCTACGCAGTGCCGTAGGGGACCGCACCGCCACTTCCCAGCAAATTAGGGACACTGTTGCTCCTGGGGTATCGGCGAGGACCATTCGCAACCGTCTCCATGAAGCTGGGCTACGGTCCCGCACACCGTTAGGCCGTCTTCCGCTCACGCCCCAACATCGTGCAGCCCGCCTCCAGTGGTGTCGCGACAGGCGTGAATGGAGGGACGAATGGAGACGTGTCGTCTTCAGCGATGAGAGTCGCTTCTGCCTTGGTGCCAATGATGGTCGTATGCGTGTTTGGCGCCGTGCAGGTGAGCGCCACAATCAGGACTGCATACGACCGAGGCACACAGGGCCAACACCCGGCATCATGGTGTGGGGAGCGATCTCCTACACTGGCCGTACACCACTGGTGATCGTCGAGGGGACACTGAATAGTGCACGGTACATCCAAACCGTCATCGAACCCATCGTTCTACCATTCCTAGACCGGCAAGGGAACTTGCTGTTCCAACAGGACAATGCACGTCCGCATGTATCCCGTGCCACCCAACGTGCTCTAGAAGGTGTAAGTCAACTACCCTGGCCAGCAAGATCTCCGGATCTGTCCCCCATTGAGCATGTTTGGGACTGGATGAAGCGGCGTCTCACGCGGTCTGCACGTCCAGCACGAACGCTGGTCCAACTGAGGCGCCAGGTGGAAATGGCATGGCAAGCCGTTCCACAGGACTACATCCAGCATCTCTACGATCGTCTCCATGGGAGAATAGCAGCCTGCATTGCTGCGAAAGGTGGATATACACTGTACTAGTGTCGACATTGTGCATGCTCTGTTGCCTGTGTCTATGTGCCTGTGGTTCTGTCAGTGTGATCATGTGATGTATCTGACCCCAGGAATGTGTCAATAAAGTTTCCCCTTCCTGGGACAATGAATTCACGGTGTCCTTATTTCAATTTCCAGGAGTGTAGTTCCTTTATTACAGGGTCATATACGACCGGCTTCACGATGACTTAATCGCATTCTCGGGCGAATGTATTTATGAAAAATATGAGTATTAGGAAGTGTAATAATGGTAAAAATTAAGCCAATTCAAGAAGAAAGGTAAGTCAATGTTAAATTAGTTATGCGAGTATTTATTCCCCTATTTTCCGATTTAATTGCATTATTTTTCGTTCTTTGTGGCCCGCAGTGCAAAATATGCCTTGTGTCCACATGACTGTTACGAATATCAGCTACCTGCACAGCTCTTTAAATGGTTTTTATTTTATAAATCTTTCACGGTGAGAGCTTTTCGGCATATTGCCATCATCAGATGGTCTGTAAGTACATAAGTAGGTTACGGTCTTAATGTAATGGTCTGAAAATATGATCAGAAAAGTTATAATACATCGTTAGGTGATTTTACCTTACATGTAACATCGTTGGTGCCATGTCCTGTTTTCCTTTTAGAATTAATAATTTCTCCTTAGGCGCCCGCTGGAGTCATATATCTTATTTTTGTTGGTTTTTATATACGCTATTTTTTCTGGTGATGGTGGATCAGCGATGTTACATGTTTACATAGTTGCCATTATAAATAAGTGATGTGTGGAAATTCAGTTGTTTTTTATCATTTTTATTGATTTGGTCCTAATTATGTTTTGTCTGGAATTTGTTTTAGTTTTCTTTGAGATTTTTATGTTGTATTTCTATTTTCTCATAATAATTTAGTTGTTTTCCGTGATTTACAATGTTTTCTTGTTGTGTCTTTGTTTTATACTCTTCTTGTTTTACTATGAATATAAATGTTATTTTGTTCTCTTTATCAGTTTTCTTTATAATGTGAATGTTTTCTACTTTTTGTGCTTGAGGTCGGTTTGTCCATTCAGTAAATTTGAAGGGTTGCTGTATGCATGTGAATATATCTCTAGTTCCTCAAGGATGTTCATGAAAGCTTCGTTTTGCGTAATATGGAGGCTTCATTTATCGATTATACATCGTTTTTTCCTGTTTGTAGATTTTGAAAAAGTGTGGATGGGTTTTTTCACTTCTTCCGGTATGCTCTTTATACCTAATTTTGAAGTTTCTAGCAGTCTGTCCTATGTAGAACTTGTGGCAAGTGGTACATGCAATTTTGAAAACGACGCTATTGTTGTGTATGGGAATTTTAGAGCTGCCGTTGTCTTGTGTGTGGAGATGTGTTTGTTTTGATACGCAAAGGCGACATCGGTTTTGAGGAATAATTTTGTTTGAAATGTTTCCTAGAGAAACTGCAGTTATGTATGTAGTTTCCTTCTTTTTCATTGTGAGTATCTTTAACGTTATTTCTTTATGTATATTGAGTATTGCTTTTTTTACCATTAGTATACTTTCTAATTCTCATATTTTTCATAGATGTAAACACCTAAGGATGTGGCTAAACCGTCACGAAATCGGTCGTGTATGAACCTGTAAGAAAGGGTCTATTAACAACTAAGTTTTTACAAAATTTTAATAGTTTTTAAATTTTTGAAAATATTTCTGCTACGTAAATATTTACCAAACGTTGCTCTAGCGGAAAAGACTGCCCTCTTACCTGCTCTACATACACTCTTGGCCATTTAAATTCTAGCACCATGAACATTATCCGTCACATATACTTTATTGGTCGAACTATGTATCCAGTCTCTTCTCAGTGTTGTGACACTTCCCTTTCATAAAGAGAGAGAACGAGAGAGAGAGAGAGAGAGAGAGAGAGAGAGAGAGAGAGAGAGTTGTAGAAGAAGAAGATTTGTAACCCTCTGTCAAAATTCAAGTCTTTACATAGTCTGACCCTGCTGAACCGCCGCTATTTGGGGCCTGCAACTAAAATCACTTGGAAATATTAATTTACCAGCGTAGGACTCTAAAATAAGGTAGGAAGATTATGGTTTAACATCCCAACAGTAGGAGATCATTACAAGAAGGTCGGACTGGTCCAATGACGGGGGACATCAGCCGTGCCCTCGCAAAGAAGCAATCCCGGCATTTGCCTGCGGCGCTTTATGAAAATCAAGGAAAACCTAAATCTGGATGACCGGACTGTAATTTGAGTCGCCATCGAGCTAGGTGATTACTGTGCCAACCCGCTCAGTGACTCTAGAATACGTGCCTCACTTCTGCTAATAACGTTGCGCCAATCCAGGTACGTCTAAGCTCCAAAGTACACTAAATGGCAGAAGTAGGAATACATAATGGCTCCAGCTTAACGCGGCATTAGTAAATGAAATAACCTGCACATTCTGCAACTAACAGAAAGTAAATAACCACACTGTGATGCCTATTCATTCGGTAAAATAAGTGATTCACCATGAACTAAAAAGTATATATTCTGCAAATAATAATACAGTCAGCATACTAATACTGGACGTACCGTCATATGGCGATACATGGGGACCCGTAATGCACTTAGGAACGTTATCGAACAAGGCGATTTTGGTGGTCCAAGTTTTGTGGGTAGCCACAATGTTACCTAGGTGTTTTTTTTCTGGGGGTCATCAGTCTTCTGACAGGCTTGATGCGGCCCGCCACGTATTCCTCTCCTGTGCCAACCTTTTCATCTCAGTGTAGCACTTGCAACTTAAGTACTCAACTATTTGCTGAATGTATTCCAATCTCTGTCTTCCTCTACAGTTTTTGCCCTCTATAGCTCCCTCTAGTAACATGAAACTCATTCCCCCATGCCTTCACAGATGTCGTGTCATTCTGTCCCTTCTCCTTGTCAGTGTTTTCCACATATTCTTTTCCTCTCCGATTCTGTGCAGAACCACCTCATTCCTTACCTTATCAGTCCACCCAATTTTCAACATTCGTTTGTAGCACCACATCTCATATGCTCTTATGTGCCGCGGTTCTCTCACAGGCCATGTTTCACTATCATACAATGCAGTGCACCAGACTTACAACCTCAGAAATTTCTTCCTCAAATTAAGGCGTATGTTTGATACTAGTAAACTTCTGTTGGCCAGGAATGCTTCTTTTGCCATTGCTAGTCTGCTTTTGATGTCCTCCTTGCTTCGTTCGTCATTGGTAATTTTACTGCCAAGGTAGCAGAATTCCTTAACTTCATCTACTTCGTGACCATCAGTCCTGATGTTAGGTTTGTCGCTATTCTCATTTGTGTTACTTCTCATTACTTTCGTCTTTCTTCTATCTTCTCTCAATCCATATTCTGTAATCATTACATTGTTCATTCCGTTCAGCAGATCGTGTAATTCTTCTTCACTTTCACTCACGATAGCAATGTCATGAGCGAATCGTATCATTGATATCCTTTAACCTTGAATTTTAATTCCACTCTTGAACCTTTCTTTATTTCCATCATTGCTACTTCAATGTACAGATCGAACAGTAGAGGCGCTAAACTACATCCCTGTCTTACACCCTTTTTAATCCGAGCACTTCGTCCTTGGTCGTCCACTCTTACTTTTCCCTCTTAGCTGTATTACATATTGCATATTGCCCACCTCTACCTATACCTTGCCCCTATTTTTCTCTGAATTTCAAACATTTTGCAGCATTTTACATTGTCGAACGCTTCCTCCAGGTCAACAAATCCTAAGAAGGTGTCTTTGTATTGCTTCCATTGTCAACCGCAACGTCGGAAGTGCCTCTCTCGTGCCCTTACCTTTTCTAAAGCCAAACTGATCGACATTTAGCACATCCTCAATTTTCTTTTCCATTCTTCTGTATCTTATTCTTGTCAGCAAGTTGGATGTATGAGCTGTTAAGCTGATTGTCGGATAATTCTCACACTTGTCAGCTCTTGCAGTCTTCGAAAATGTGATATTTTTCCGAAATTCAGATGGTATGCCGCCAGACTCATACATTCTACACACAAACGTGAATAGTCGTTTTGTTGCCACCTCCCCCAATATTTTAGAAATTCTGTTGGAATGTTATCCATCCCTTCTGCCTGATTTGATCTTAAGTCCCAAGCTCTTTTCAGTTCTTATTCTAACACTGGATCCCCTCCCTCTTCTAAATCGACTTCTGTTTCTTCTTCTATCACATGTGAGAAATTTTCCCCCTCATAGAGGCTTTCAATGTACTCTTTCCACATATCCGCTCTCTCCTCCTCTATATTTTACAGTGGAATTCCCGTTGCACTGGTCTGGCGTTGTTACCACTCTTTCTTTTCATGTCACCGAAGGTTGTTTTAAATTTCCTGTTTGCTGAGTCTGTCTTTCCGACCATCATTTCTTTTTCGATTTCATCACATTTTTCATGCAGCCCCTTTCGTCCTAGCTTCCTCCAGATAACAAACTCATCTTCCCTGAGGTCGGCTTCTACCAGTTTTTCCACTACGCTGTAAAGAATTCGTGTTAGTATTGAGCAACTATGACTTATTAAACTAATAGCTTGGCAATTTTCACATCTGTCAGAACCTGCTTTCTTTGGAAATGAAATTGTTACATTCTTCTTGAAGTGTAAGGGTATTTCCCTTGTGTTATACGTCTTACACGGTAGAGTTTTGTCACGACTGGCTCTCCCAAGGCTATCAACAGTTCTGACGGAATGTCGTCTACTTCAGGACCCCTGTTTCGACTTAGGTCTTTCAGTGCTCTGTCAGATTCTTCTCGTAGTATCATGGCTCTCATTTCATCTTCATCTACGTCCACTTCGCTTTCTATAATATTGCCTTGAATTTCATCTGCCTTGCACAGACTTTCTATATACTCCTTGCACCTTTCAGCTTTCCCTTCTACATCTACATCTGCATGGTTAGTCTGCAATTTACACTTAAGTGCCTGGCAGAGGGTTCATCGAACCATTTTCATACTACTACCCTACCATTTCACTCTCGAATGGCGCGTGGAAAAAGGAACACCTAAATCTTTCTGCTCGAGCTCTGATTTATCTTATTTTATTATGATGATCATTTCTCCCTAAGTAGGTGGGTGTCAACAAAATATTTTCGCATTCGGAAGAGAAAGTTGGTGATTGAAATTTCATAAATAGATCTCATCGCAAATAAAACCGCCTTTGTTTCAGTGACTGCCACCCCAACTTGCGTATCATATCAGTGACACTCTCACCCCTATTGCGCGATAACACGAAACGGGCTGCCCTTCTTTGCACTTTTTCGATGTCCTCCGTCAATCCTACCACACCGCGCAGCATTTTTCCAGCATAGGACGGACAAGTGTGATGTAGGCTGCCTGTTTAGTGAGTTTGTCACATCTTCTAAGTGTTCTACCAACAAAGCGCAATCTTTGTTTCGCCTTCCCCACAATATTATCTATGTTGTCTTTCCAATTTAAGTTGCTCGTAATTGTAATTCCTAGGTATTTAGTCGAATTGACAGCCCTTAGATTTGTGCGATTTGTCGTATACCCAAAATTTTTAGGATTTCTTTTAGTACCCATGTGGATGACCTTTCACTTTTGTTTGTTTGTTTAGTGCCAATTGCCACTTTTCGCACCATACAGAAATTTCCTCTAGATCATTTTGTAATTGGAATTGATCGTCTGATGATTTTACTAGACGGTAAATTACAGCGTCATCTGCAAATAATCTAAGGGGACTGCTCAGATTATCACGTAGAGCATTTATAAAAATCAGGAACAGCAGAGGGCCTATGACACTACCTTGCAGAACGCCAGAAATCAATTCTGTTCTACTCGATGATTTACCGTCTATCACTACAAACTGTGACCTCTCTGAGACGAAATCACGAATCCAGTCACACAACTGAGAAGATATCAATTTGCACGCAATTTGATTAATAGTCGCTTGTGAGGAACGGTATCAAAAGCCTTCTGGAAATCCAGGAATTTGGAATCGATATGAGGTCCCTTGTCGACAGCACTCATTACTTCATGGGAATAAAGAGCTAGCTGTGTTGCACAAGAACGATATTTTCTGAATCCGTGATGGTTATGTATCAATAAGTCATTTTCTCCAAGGTGATTCCTAATGTTAGAGTACAGTATATGCTCCAAAATCGTACTGCAAATTGAGGTCAGTAATATGGGTCTGTAATTCAGTGGATGACTCCAGTTTCCTTTCTTGAATATTGGTCTGACCTATGCTACTTTTCAGTCTTTAGGAATAGATCTTTCGTCAAGTGAGCGGTTCTATATGATTGCTATTGTGTCTGCATACTCTGAAAGGAACCTTCTTTGCTTAGGACTGGTTTCATGTCAGAGCCCTTGATATTCATACAGCTCCGTCTCTTTCCCCCAAAGGTCTTTTTTTTACTTTTCCTGTAGGCGGTATCTATCTTTACCCTAGTGAAATACGCTCCTAAATCCTAACATTTGTCCTCTAGCCATTCCTGCTTAGCCATTTTGCACTTACTGTCAATATGCTTTTTTAAACGTTTGTATTCCCTTTCGCCTGCTTCATTTTTATATTTTCTCCATTCAGTAATTAAATACATATCCCTTGTGTTATTTAAGTATTTCTGCTATGTCTTCTCTTTTTACCTATTTGATCTTCTGCTGCCTTAACTATTTTATTTCTTAAAGCTAACTATTTTTCGTCTACTGTATTCCTTTCCCCTGCTCTAGTCGCCAGTTACCTAATGCTCCCTATGAAACTCTCAGCAACCTCTGGTTCTTTCAACTTATCCACATCCCATCTCTTTAATTTCCTACCTTTTCCCAACTTCTTCAGTTTTAATCTACAGTTCAGATGCAGAGGGTTACAGATAGTGAATTCGTAAGATCTTATTTGTAACTGTGATAAATGACAACTAAAAATAGGAGTTACCAAAAAATTACGTCATCAATAATACCGCAACGGTTTCCCCAGTCTGCCGTACGTCGATGTACAAAATGTACAATGTGTCCATAGTAATTAAAGTTCCAGTTTCAAATCGCCGAAGAAAGAGAACCACTGCTCAGAATGACGTCGAAGTTGAACAATCGATGACGCTGTAAGAGTTGATCCGACGTCTGTGAATCACGTGGCCACGGCGCTGCAGGAGGGGTCGAGCGGTGGTGTGCGAACACGCAGCGCACCGGGAGTTTTCTGAACGTTGGACGTGCCTGCGAGTGAACAAAACCAGTACAAAACATCCTGCATTGCTATCCACAGAAAACCATCCATGTTCAGGAGCTGCTTCCTGCTGACAAACGATCGCTTTGGAATTTCTTGCTAGTGTGGAAGTGGACAGTGACTGGCCACGGAACATTCTGTAGACAGACGAAGCCCTTTTTTATCTCCGAGGACATGTCAATGCACGGAATTGCAGACTGTGGGCAACGGCAAATCCTCACGCATATCAACCGGTATTTCTTCATTCCACAAAGGTATCTGTGTTGTGCGGGTTGACGCCATCGTTTACCGCAGGGGCACATCTCTTTCGAGGAGATGAGTCCTGGGGGGTCCCATTACCTGTACCGTCGCTGGTAAACGCTATGAGAGCCCTTTTGCGCACCAGCGTCTACATCTACATCTACATGGATACTCTGCAAATCTCATTCAAGTGCCTGGCAGAGGGTTCATAGAACCACCTTCACAGTTCTCTATTATTCCAATCTCGTATAGCGCGCGGAAAGAATGAACACCTATAACTTTCCTTACGAGTTCTGATTTCCCTTATTTTATCGTGGTGATCGTTCCTCCCTATTTAGGTCGGTGTCAACAAAATATTTTCGCATGTGGAGGAGAAAGTTGGTGATTGGAATTTCGTGAGAAAATTCTTTTGCAACGAAAAACGCCTTTCTTTTAATGATCCCCAGCCAAAATCCTGTATCATTTCTGTGACACTCTCTCCCATATTTCACGATAATACAAAACGTACTGCCTTTCTTTGCGCTTTTTCGATGTACTCCGTCAGTCCTATCTGGTAAGGACCCCACACCGCGCTGCAGTATTCTAAAAGAGGACGGACAAGCGTAGTGTAGGCAGTCTCCTTAGTAGGTCTCCTACATTTTGTAAGTGTCCTGCCAATAAAACACAGTCTTTGGTTAGCCTTCCCCACAACATTTTCTATGTGTTCCTTCGAATTTGAGTTGTTCGTAATTGTAACACCTAGATTTAGTTGAATTTACGGCTTTTAGATTAGACTGATTTATCGTGTAACCGAAGTTTAACGAGTTTCTTTTAACACTCATGTGGATGACCTCACACTTTTCGTTATTTAGGGTCAACTGCCACTTGTCGCACCATTCAGATATCTTTTCTAAATCATTTTGCAGTTTGTTCTGATCTTCTGATGACTTTATTGGTCGATAAACGACAGCGTCATCTGCAAACAACCGAAGACGGCTGCTCAGATTGTCTCCAGAATGGTTTATATAGATAAGGAACAGGAAAGGGCCTATAACACTACCTTGGGGAACGCCGGAAATCACTTCCGTTGCACTCGATGACTTTCAGTCAATTACTAAGAACTGTGACCTCTCTGACAGGAAATCACAAATCGAGTTACACAACTGAGACGATATTCCATAAGCACGCATTCATCTCTTCCCAATGGGCTGGATCATTTTTGTGCAAGATGGCGCTCCTCGGCACATTGCACAGCCATTGAAGCGGCTGCTGGGGAGGCATTTCGCAAATGCTGGACTTATCAGCCGTTATTTCCCTACAGCCTGGCGGTCCTGGTAGCCTGATCTTAATCCGTGTGACTTCTGGCTGTGGAGTTATCTGAAAGGTGCTGTGTCCAGTGTTCCCACGATGAGTGTAGCTGAAATAAAGGCACGCACTGCAGTACACCTTCTGAACGTGACCCTGGAGACTTGGGGTACATGCTGCTTAACGATTTCAACTTGTCACAGGAAACTGTGGACAGCGTATCGAACATCTCTTGCGCTAGTTTGACGATGTCATTTTGCTTTTTATGCGGTTTTGAGCCTCAGGACAGCTAAAAAACGTTTTTTTCTACCTGGTGCGGTAGGACCTTGCTGTGGTGCATGGGCTCATCTACAGGTAAGTAACAGTGCCACAGCTCTTCACTGCCGAACTTATCCAGTCATGCACATTGAACAGTGTGCCTGCTGTAATGTGCAGCTTAAACCATAGCCGTCGTATTGCGATTCGTCTGTCATTTGTAGGTAACCCCATTTACGTTAAGACGTGCGTCAATAACATGCTCTTCAAATTTGACGTCATTCTCAGCGTTTTTAAACTGGTGGCCTTACAGAAATAGTGAAGCGCCCAGAAGACATGTTCGGATGTCGATGTCATGTACACATGATCAGCGGGTATGTAAATCATTAGAGGTGTATTCATCTGTGACAGACAGAACAGCCACGACATTGTGTTAGCGTTGTTGCCAGGTCTGATAAGCATTGTAAGAGACACCAAGTGCTGAGTGATCACTGTGAAGGACACGTGTGAGACAGCGTTATCAGCACCTGCAGAGTTGCACAGGGGCATCATTATGGGTCTCCACTTGGCCTACTGGTCGAATCGTGCAGTATTCAAGCCGGCGAGAAATTCGGGAACGTGAAGGCATGGATACTCGTAGTCGAGGTTCCGGTCTACTACGTCTGACCACCAGAAGGGAGGATCGTCATATTCTGCACCGAGCACGTAGCTGCTCCACCTCAATGACGCCTGCCATCTGAGAAGTGGTAATGGACTCGCTACAACATTCTGTGTCATCCCGAACCACTGGGTGGAGACTTGCTGCAGCCAGAGCAGGAAATGCTGTACCGTGCGCGGGCTGCTGACGAGACTGCAACAAAAGTTGCTGCATTCCGTGTGGTGCCGTGCCCGGCAAGAGTGGACTGGTGGTGGGTTGAGTCGCCCTCTGTTCAGCGGTGAATCGCGGTTCTGTTCTACCCTGGATGACCGTCATCGGAGAGTATGGCGGTAACCTACACTTTGCATTCGATCCCGCCTGCTGCGACGTCACTGCGGAAAAGCGCAGGTACTCCTGTTTACGAAAAGGGTGTTGGTTCTGAAGCATGAGCCAATGACGCTCACATCTGTCTACTTCAGCATCCAACAGCATATTCGTGGCTCACACATCCTGAGGTTCCTGGAGGAATGGAAGCTTCTCCCAAAGAATGAGAACGTATTTAAGAAAAACCTCTCGTATGACTAACGTGAGCTGTGTTTCACACATCACGTCTTGCCAACGATAGTTCCAGAGGAGCAGGTAGGTTGCATCTTGCTAGGCTTCCGAAAGGCTTTCGGTACTGTACCACATCGTCGACTGGTAAGCAAGGTGCGATTATATGAAGCATCTTCGCTAATATGTGGGACTTTCGACAGAAACGAACGTAATCCCACAGAAAGGAACGTAATAATGCCTCGAGGAAGCGTAATAGGGTCTCCAGTGTTCTCAATGTAAAAAAAGACTGGTTTAAATGGCTCTGAGCATTATGGGACTTAACATCTGTGGTCATCAGTCCCCTAGAACTTAGAACTACTGAAAGCTAACTAACCTAAGGACATCAAACACATCCATGCCCGAGGCAGGATTCAAACCTGCAACCGTAGCGGTCGCGCGGTAGCGGTCGCGCGGTTCCAGACTGAAGCGCCTAGAACCGCTCGGCCACCAGCGGCCGGCAAAGACTGGTTTATAATGCGGCATTGCCTAGCTACGTATTTATATTCCTTCCATATCTGTTTGTCTATCTCCTCCTTCCCCTCTCTCCCCCCACTTCCACCACTTCACTCTCTCTCTCTGTTCCTCCTCCTCCTCCTCTTCCTTCTCGTCCTCCTCTGTCCATCAGCTCCTTCCCCCTCCGTCTTCTCCTTCCATCCCTCCTCTACGTCCGTCTCTTCCAGCGTCCCCTCTACACACCCCTCCTATCTCTTCCTCCGCCCTCTTCCTGTCCTTCTGCTCCTTTCCCTCTCTTCGTGCATCTCTTCCTCTTTCCTTCACTTTCTCTGTCCATTTTATCGCCACCCTCTCTTCTATCTCTCTCTCCCTCTGTCCGCCTCCTCACATCTGTATCGATCTCCTCCCCTTCCCTCTCTGTCTGACGATCCCTTTCCATCCTGGTTCTCAGTTTACGTTATCACCCCCATTCCAACAAGAGTATTTCTCTCAATATAGTAAGTAACACGTGTATAAGGATTGATAAAAATCGATCCAATGACTTTAAGAGCGTTATCCTATCCGCAGTTTTGCCCACATACGCACATCACATTTATTTCACATGTATTTAATAAATTTCACACATATTTGTACACACATTTCACACGTATTTGTAGCGAATTTTGCCCTGCAGTTTCATTTACACACAGCTCAATGTTCCTGGAGTAGTATCTCTGAAACTGTCATACAAGGATGTGTTGTTGTGTTGTTGTGGTATTCAGTCCTGAGACTGGTTTGATGCAGCTCTCCATGCTACTCTATCCTGTGCAAGCTTTTTCATCTCCCAGTGCCTACTGCAACCTACATCCTTCTGAATCTGCTTAGTGTATTCATCTCTTGGTCTCCCTCTACGATTTTTACCCTCCACGCTGCCCTCCAATACTAAATTGGTGATCCCTTGATGCCTCAGAACATGTCCTACCAACCGATCCCTTCTTCTGGTCAAGTTGTGCCACAAACTTCTCTTCCCCCCAATCCTGTTCAATACTTCCTCATTAGCTATGTGATCTACCCATCTAATCTTCAGCATTCTTCTGTAGCACCACATTTCGAAAGCTTCTATTCTCTTCTTGTCCAAACTATTTATCGTCCATGTTTCACTTCCATACATGGCTACACTCCATACGAATACTTTCAGAAATGACTTCCTGACACTTAAATCAATACTGGATGTTAACAAATTTCTCTTCTTCAGAAACGCTTTCCTTGCCATTGCCAGTCTACATTTTATATCCTCTCTACTTCGACCATCATCAGTTATTTTGCTCCCCAAATAGCAAAACTCCTTTACTACTTTAAGTACCTCATTTCCTAATCTAATTCCCTCAGCATCACCCGACTTAATTAGACTACATTCCATTATCCTTGTTTTGCTTTTGTTGATGTTCATCTTATATCCTCCTTTCAAGACACTGTCCATTCCATTCAACTGCTCTTCCAAGTCATTTGCTGTCTCTGACAGAATTAGAATGTCATCGGCGAACCTCAGAGTTTTTATTTCTTCTCCATGAATTTTAATACCTACTCCGAATGTTTCTTTTGTTTCCTTTGCTGCTTGCTCAATATACAGATTGAACAACATCGGGGAGAGGCTACAACCCTGTCTTACTCTCTTCCCAACCACTGCTTCCCTTTCATGTCCCTCGACTCTTATAACTGCCATCTGGTTTCTGTACAAATTGTAAATAGCCCTTCGCTCCCTGTATTTTACCCCTGCCACCTTTAGAATGTGAAAGAGAGTATTCCAGTTAACGTTGTCAAAAGCTTTCTCTAAGTCTACAAATGCTAGAAACGTGGTTTGCCTTTCCTTAATCTTTCTTCTAAGATAAGTCGTAAGGTCAGTATTGCCTCACGTGTTCCAGTGTTTCTACGGAATCCAAACTGATCTTCCCCGAGGTTGGCTTCTACTAGTTTTTCCATTCGTCTGTAAAGAATTCGTGTTAGTATTTTGCAGCTGTGACTTGTTAAACTGATATTTCGGTAATTTTCACATCTGTCAACACCTGCTTTCTTTGGGACTGGAATTATTATATTCTTCTTGAAGTCTGAGGGTATTTCACCTGTTTCATACATCTTGCTCACCAGATGGTAGAGTTTTGTCAGGACTGGCTCTCCTCAGGCCGTCAGTAGTTCCAATGGAATGTTGATTACTCCTGGGGCGTTGTTTCGACTCAGGTCTTTCAGTGCCCTGTCAAACTCTTCACGCAGTATCATATCTCCCATTTCATCTTCATCTACATCCTCTTCCATTTCCATAATATTGTCCTGAAGTACATCGCCCTTGTATAGACCCTCTATATACTCCTTCCACCTTTCTGCTTTCCCTTCTTTGCTTAGAACTGGGTTTCCATCTGAGCTCTTGATATTCATGAAAGTCGTTCTCTTATCTCCAAAGGTCTCTCTAATTTTCCTGTAGGAAGTATCTATCTTACCCCTAGTGAGATAGGCCTCTACATCCTTACATTTGTCCTCTAGCCATCCCTGTTTAGCCATTTTGCACTTCCTCTCGATCTCATTTTTGAGACGTTTGTGTTCCTTTTTGCCTGCTTCATTTATTGCATTTTTATATTTTCTCGTTTCATCAATTAAATTCAATATTTCTTCTGTTACCCAAGGATTTCTACTAGCCCTCGTCTTTTTACCTACTTGATCCTCTGCTGCCTTCGCTACTTCATCCCTCAAAGCTGCCCATTCTTCTTCTACTGTATTTCTTTCCCCCATTCCTGTCAATTGTTCCCTTATGCTCTCCCTGAAACTCTGTACAACCTCTGGTTCTTTCAGTTTATCCAGGTCCCATCTCCTTAAATTCCCACCTTTTTGCAATTTCTTCAGTTTTAATCTACAGGTCATAACCAATAGATTGTGGTCAGAGTCCACATCTGCCCCTGGAAATGTCTTACAATTTAAAACCTGGTTCCTAAATCTCTGTCTTACCATTATATAATCTATCTGATACCTTTTAGTATCTCCAGGAATCTTCCATGTATACAACCTTCTTTCATGATTCTTAAACCAAGTGTTAGTTATGATTATGTTGTGCTCTGTGCAAAATTCTACCAGGCGGCTTCCTCTTTCATTTCTCAGCCCCAATTCATATTCACCTACTATGTTTCCTTCTCTCCCTTTTCCTACACTCGAATTCCAGTCACCCATGAGTATTAAATTTTCGTCTCCCTTCACAATCTGAATAATTTCTTTATTTCATCATACATTTCTTCAATTTCTTCGTCATCTGCAGAGCTAGTTGGCATATAAACTTGTACTACTGTAGTGGGTGTGGGCTTCGTATCTATCTTGGCCACAATAATGCGTTCACTATGCTGTTTGTAGTAGCTTACCCGCATTCCTATTTTCCTATTCATTTTTAAACCTACTCCTGCATTACCCCTATTTGATTTTGTGTTTATAACCCTGTAGTCACCTGACCAGAAGTCTTGTTCCTCCTGCCACCGAACTTCACTAATTCCCACTATATCTAACTTCAACCTATCCATTTCCCTTTTTAAATTTTCTAGCCTATCTGCCCGATTAAGGGATCTGACATTCCACGCTCCGATCCGTAGAACGCCAGTTTTCTTTCTCCTGATAACGACATCCTCTTGAGTAGTCCCCGCCCGGAGATCCGAATGGGGGACTATTTTACCTCCGGAATATTTTACCCAAGAGGACGCCATCATCATTTAATCATACAGAAAAGCTGCATGCCCTCAGGAAAAATTACGGCTGTAGTTTCCCCTTGCTTTCAGGCGTTCGCAGTACCAGCACAGCAAGGCCGTTTTGGTTATTGTTACAAGGCCAGATCAGTCAATCATCCAGACTGTTGCCCTTGCAACTACTGAAAAGGCTGCTGCCCCTCTTCAGGAACCACACGTTTGTCTGGCCTCTCAACAGATAACCCTCCGTTGTGGTTGCACCTACGGTACGGCTATCTGTATCGCTGAGGCACGCAAGCCTCCCCACCAACGGCAAGGTCCATGGTTCATGGATGTAATTTTGCAATTTCCTGCAGTGGAATACGTGTCTATTGTCAGCGAAATGTGTTAGTAGTAAAGAAGTAATAAATTAAAGCGTCATAATGATGGGGCAATTTTTCATGCAGATTATGCCATATCTCCTGAAATATCCGCCGTAGATTCAGCGGCATATGCGGGTACTGTTGGCAGCAAGTGTTGCGAATAGTTAGTAATATAGAAGTCATAAACAAAATCGTCATGCATTATGCAGCCGTTTTTCATATATCTCTGTATTTGACGTCATATCCCCGGAAGAATGTGTCATACAATGATATAGTTTCGTTTTTTTGTTTTCACGCAACTCAATGTTTATGACGTCATATCTTTTGAATTATAAGTCGTCAGCAGTATAGTTAGTAGTAAATAAGTACTAAATTAAAAAGGCCTTTCCTGATATGGCAGTTTCACTGCATGAACAGGTAAAATTGCAGTCAACGATGAATTGTTTTCCTTTCGTCATTTTGTGGGGGATGTCAACGAGAAAATTTTACGTTAAGGTTCAATATTACGTGTAAAGTTTCCTGCAAGTCACTAAGTACTCTCATTCTCAAATACTGGATGGATAAAGTCTGGGCTACACCTCTTTTTCGCACCCGACCCTTTGACAGTATGCTGTTCTTAACCCGGCTGAGATTCATTCCAGACAGTAAATGATGTATGTAACAAGTTCGATTGAAAGAGGTCCGGTTGTTTAGGAGGAAATGTGGAACAACCACAGTGCTGACGAATGTCCTGGGATGCCTCATAATATCGTGTCGCTCTTCTTTAACCCGGCACAGTGCAGCACTCGACATCGCGTGGACTAAACAAGTCGTTGCAAGTCCCCTACAGAAATATTGAACCATGCTGCCTCTAAAGCCGTCCATAATTGCGAAAGTGTTACCTGAGCTGATTAAACTTCCGATGGGATTCATGTCAGGCGATCTGGGTTGGTTAGATCATTCACTCGGACTGTCCAGAATGTCCTTCAGACCAATTGCGGATAACTGTGGCCCGGGGGCATGGTGCTTTGTCACACATAAAGATTCTATCGTTATTTGGGAACACAACTACAAATGGTTTTGAAGTAGCCGAACATAGCCATTTCCAGTCAATAGTCGGCTCAGTTGGACAAGAGGACCCAGTCCATTCCATGTAAGCACAGGCTTCACCATTATGGAACCAGCACCAATTTGTGAAGTGCCTTGTTGACAGCTTCGCTCCACGGTTTCGTGAGGTCTGCGCCACGTTCCTCAGCTGTGTAGGGTCCAGCTGGTGTGGTCTCTAGCCCAGGAGAGGCGCTGCAGGCGACGTCGTGCTGTTAGCAGAGGCACCCGCGTCGGTCTTCTGCTGCCACAGCCCATTAACGCCAAATTTCGCAGCACTGTCCTAACTGATATGTTCTTCATACTTCCACATTGCTTTCTGCGGTTATTTCAGCCAGTGTTGCTTGTCTGTTAGCACTGACAACTAGGCAAACACCACTGCTCTCGATCGTCAAGTGAAGGCTGTCGGCAACTGCGTTGTCCGCGGTGAGAGGTAGTTACTGAAATTTCGTCTTCTAGACAGACTGTTGATACTGTGGAATATTGGATTTCCCTAAGTTTCCGAAATGGAATGTCCCATGTGTGTATCTCCAGCTACCGTACCTCGTTCAAAGTCTGTTAATCACGTCGGACACTTTTCCACATGAGCCATCTGAGTACAAATGACAGTTCCATCAATGAACCGCCGTCTTACACGTTGGGTACGCGTTAGTAACGCCATGTTTACATGTGCATTTCGCTATCCCACTGCTTTCGTCCTCGGAGTAGATGCCAATATGCATTTCTTATAATTTATGAGACAGGATCAGGCTCCGCTGTATGACGGTTCACTGATGCTGTTTTTGTCTACAGTAACACCGTTACACTTCGTGTAAAAACGGCGTCTCTCTTTAAATGGGGATAAATGTCAGATAAAATCCACAACGGAGAAACCAGTAGCGTCCAACATTAACCATGAAGATCTTGAGCGCATCACGTCATATTAAGTACACTACTGGTCATTAAAACTACTACACCACGAAGATGACGTGCTACAGACGCGAAATTTAACCGACAGGAAGAAGATGCTGTGATATGCAAATTATTAGCCTTTCAGAGCATTCACACAAGGTTGGCGCCGGTGGCGTAACCTACAACGTGCTGACATGAGGAAAGTTTCCAACCGATTTCTCATACACAAACAGCAGTTGACCGGCGTTGCCTGGTGAAACGTTGTTGTGATTCCTTGTGTAAAGAGAAAAAATGCGTACCATCACGTTTGCGACTTTCATAAAGGTCGAATTGTAGCCTATCGCGATTGCGGTTTATCGTACCGCGACATTACTGCTCGCGTTGGTCGAGATCCAAAGACTGTTAGCAGAGTATGGAATCGGTGGGTTCAGGAGGGTAATACGGAACACCGTGCTGGATCCCAACGGCCTCGTATCACTAGCAGTCGAGATGACAGGCATCTTATCTGGATGGCTGTAACGGATCGTGCAGCCACGTCTCGATCCTCGAGTCAGCAGATGGGGACGTTTGCAAGACAACAACCATCTGCACGAACAGTTCGACGACGTTTGCAGCAGCATTGACTATCAGTCGGAGACCATGGCTGCGGTTACCCTTGACGCTGCATAACAGACAGGAGCGCCTGCGATGGTGTACTCAACGACGGATCTGGGTGCATGAATGGCAAAACGTCATTTTTTCGGATGAATCCAGGTTCTGTTTACAGCATCATGGTGGTCGCAAACGTGTTTGGCGACATCGCAGTGAACGCACATTGGAAGAGTGTATTCGTCATCGCCATACTGGCATATCATCCGGCGTGATGGTATGGGGTGCCATTGGTTACACGTCTCGGTCACCTCTTGTCCGCATTGACGGCACTTTGAACAGTGGACGTTACATTTCAGATGTGTTACGACCCGTGGCTCTACCCTTCATTCAATCCCTGCAAAACTCTACCTTTCAGCAGGATAATGCACGACCGCATGTTGCAGGTCCTGTACGAGCACTTCTGGATACAGAAAATGTTCGACTGCTGCTCTGGCCAGAACATTCTCCATATCTCTCACCAATTGAAAACGTCTGGTCAATGGTGGGCGAGCAACTGGCTCGTCACAATACGCCAGTCACTACTCTTGATGAACTGTGGTATCGTGTTGAAGCTGCATGAGCAGCTGTACCTGTACACGCCATCCAAGCTCTGTTTGACTCAATGCCCAGGCGTATCAAGGCAGTTATTACGGCTTGAGGTGGTTGTTCTGAGTACTGATTTCTCAGGATCTATGCACCCAAATTGCGTGAAAATGTAATCACATGTCAGTTCTAGTATAATATATTTGTCGAATAAATACCCGTTTATCATCTGCATTTCTTCTTGCTGAAACAATTTTAATGGCCAGTAGTGTATTTAGGGCAGCTGATACTAACAATCGATATGAAATGCGACGGTCACTTAAAACCACTATTAGGGAAGGCGAACGGCAGACATGGATTTGTTGGACGATTTCTGGGAAAGTACTGCAGTGATAACACCGGTTCCCGTCAGATCACCGAAGTTAAACGCTGTCGAGATGGGCTAGCACTTGGATGGGTGGCCATCCTGTCTGCCGAGTTCTATTGACGATCGCGGTGGAGTCAGCCCTTGTTAGGCAAACCGAGGAGCTACTTTATAGAGAAGTAGCGACTCCGGTCTCGTAAACTGACCTACGGGAGAGTGGTGTCGTAACCACATGCCCCTCCATATCAGCATTCAGTGACGCCTGTGGGCTGAGGATAGCACGGCGGCCGGTCGGTACCGTTGGGCGTTCATGATCTGTTCGGGCGAAGTTTAGTTTTAGAGTTCTGGGAAAAGTGCGGTTCATCTGTAGAGGAAATGACGTACAAGATGCTAGTGCGACCAAATCCAGACACTACTGTTCTCATCAAGAAGGCGTGACAGCAGACACGGAACGAGTTCAGGGATATGCAGGGCGGGTCGGTCAGTGTGGCCAATGCCAAACTGTGACAGAAATGCCCACGAAACTGAAATGCGAATCCTTGGAAGAACGTCGACGTAGTTCTCATCAAACCCTGTTGGGTACGTTTACAGTATATATATTTGAAGAAGAGTGTCGGATCATTTTGCGCTCTCTACCGTATATCTCGCGTAGGGATCCTGAGAATCAGGTAAGAAAGATTAGGACGCGTAGAGAGGCACGCCATTTTTTTTTTCCTGTCTCACTAAGTGGGTGGAGTAGGTCGGAAAATCGGTACTACTCGAACGACGTACCCTCCTCAATGCACGGTACAGTGGCTTGCGAATTGCAACTTTGGAAATTTCTGGTAAGCTTCTATGGGACCAAACTGCCATCAGCCCCTACACCTACACACTACTTAATCTAACTTAAACTAACTTACACTAAGGACAACACAGACACACACTCGAACCACCGACGGGAGGAGCCGTGCGAACTGTGACAAGGCGCCTAGACCGTTCGGCTACCCCGCGAGGCTTGCGAATTACACTACTTGTGTCGTTCCCTGACATAGGTGGGAGAAAAGGGGTTACTGGTCAGTCTGCGCTCCCGAGCGGTGCAGAGCAGAAGGCAGAAGGACAATTCACAGTGAAGACATTTGTTTGTTTCCTTCTATGTGAGCCAGCACTGGTACAGGCATTTACTAGAAATGCAGTTGGTGAGACTTGGTAGAGAACTCATTGTGGAGACTCTTGGACAAACAGGGTTTTGAAATAGTTGTTTATTCCAGACAGGACTAACTAATGCACTGGAGACTAGTTCTAGGGTTAGAAAAAACATGAATAACACTTGTTACAACAGAGGCCAGTGCAGAAGTCCCAGGAACGAATGCAAACACTAGCAGTATCTTAAGGGAACAACTTAGTTGCAAAGCGAAACATACTCAATGTGACACTGTTCACTGAGGCACTCCAAGTGAGAGAGCAGACTTAAGCGGATGTGGACCGAGGCTGCAGTCGACGAACGCGGATTCGGCGCCCAGATCGTCTGAATGAGAACTCCGCAAATATGCGGAAACTAGGGGTTCTAAAGAGTGGCGTGGGGACACTGTTTTTCCCACTTAAAGCCACCCAGCCAACCCCGCAGGTCTCTTGCAGGCGCCTGCCAATCACGGTTTCGTTAGGTTCCTTCTACTGCTCCTAAGGCGGGGATGTTAATGCAGTTACGCTAACAAAGTCCGTATTTGGTATCAACATTGTTCAGCTGAAGGCTAAACGTAACTGCTCTGCCAAATAAGGCTTGCAGCATTATTGTTATACGTCATTTAGCCCCCCCCCCCCCTCGGTCTCCCCGGAGTAGGGACTGCTAGGTCAACAGCTTCTTCTTTTTTTTTTTGGCGTTTTCGCTCTCTTTCTAACCCTTGTGAGCCTACTGGCGTCTAGGCGCTCAGTCCGGAGCCGCGCGACTGCTACAGTCGCAGGTTCGAATCCTGCCTCAGGCATGGATGTGTGTGATGTCCTTAGGTTAGTTAGGTTTAAGTAGTTCTAAGTTCTAGGGGACTGATGACCACAGATGTTAAGTCCCATAGTGCTCAGAGCCATTTGAACCATTTGAACCTACTGGCGTTGCTGTTATCAGGGCTGGTATGAAGCTGGCTTTATACGCTAATACGTGCCTGTTGGTTGCTAAGTTCTACGGTGGCAACCTACCACAGCGTCTAGACGACATATGAAGTTTCATGATAATTCCTTGAAGAGTAACTAACGCCCTGGGACCGCATTTTCGCAAGGCTCTCCCCTTACTGTTTACTTCATGTAACGATATCTCTTCTAGTTTCGTCTGTCCTCAGCATCGTCTCTGCTTCCGCGCCTTGGAGCGCCTATCCTTTCTCAAAGCTTCAAGATAACACTACAGTAGCAAGGAGTAATCAACATCTTGCACCTGTTCAAACAGCAGTTAGTGGACATTAATATGGGGTGTGCTCAACCCTTGTCTTTATGGCGTCTTGAAGTCTGCTGGGCTCACTTTCTTAGGCGTCTGAATGTCTGTGCAAGAAGAGCATCCCACCCAGCACATTTCAGGAATGTTATCGTCCACAGGGCATCGCCTCATAGATGCTGCTTTATGACAGGGCGCATTGTCATGCTGAGAGAAGCAGTCATAATCCTGGAACTGTTCCTCTACTCTAAGCAGTACAGAGTGCTGTAAAATGAGTTCATATCCTTCCGTATTTAGCGTTTACTTAAGCGCGCAAGGGACCACACCCTAACTACAAAGAAGACTCCCATACCGTAACGTTACCTCCTCCATACTTTCCAGTTGGCATTACACGTGGTGGTAGATAATGTCCCCCAGACATTCGCCAAACCCAAATACTTACATCGGATTGCTACGGACTACAGCGTGATTCATCACTCCAAGCCACTCGTTTCAAGTCATTCACGGTCCAAGATGGTCGCTCTTTATGCCACCTCACATGGTTAGCGCTGACTACAGAAATTTGTGGCGAATGAGAAGCTGCTCGACCACCATACTCTGTTCTTTTTAATACACTATGCACAATCACTGTGCTAGCTGGACTGCTGCTAGCATTTTGGAACTCACACGCGATTCGTTCCGCTGATCCCGTCTGATTTTTTTACAGCCACCCTCTCGAGTTCTCGACTGTCGCTGTCCCTCAGCACATGAGGTCTGCCTGATTTTTGTTTAGCTATGGTTGTTCCTTCGCACTTGCATCACCAACAGTCGATATCAGCAGGGTTGAAGTCTCCCTGGGACATCTGTAACTTAGGTGACGTCGAATGACTAGCCAAAGTTCGAAGTTAGCGAGCTCTGCTGTTCCACTCACCCTGCTTCTCCACAGACAACAGATATCTAGCCACTCCCTTTTTGTACAGGCGGGTCTTTGTCTCCTAACATCAGTCCTGTCTCACATTGGAGAATCCGGATCTTATCATCGGATGATCTGTCTACGTATACGTAGCTTTGCACTGAAGAGCCAAAGAAACTGGTACACCTCCCTTATACCGTGTAGGGCCCCGGCGAGCACGCAGAAGTGCCACAACACGACGTGGCATGGACTCGAATAATCTCTGAAGCAGTGATGGAGGGAATTTACTCCACGAACCCTGAAGGACTGTCCATAAATCCGTAAAAGTACGACGGGTGGAGATCTCTCCTTAACAAAACGTTGCAAGGCATCCTAGACATGCTCAATAATGTTTGGAGTTTGGGGGCCAGTGGATGTGTTTAAATTCAGAAGAGTGCTCCTCGAGCCACCCTATAGTAATTTTCAACGTGCTGGGTGTCGCATTGTCCTGCTGGAATTCTTCATGTCCGTCGGAATGCATAATGGACAGGAATGGATGCAGGTGACCAAACAGGATGCTTACCTACGTGTCACCTATCAGAGTCGTTTCTAGATGTATCAGGGGCCCCATATCACTCCAACTGCACACGCCAGCTTGAACAGTCGCCTGGTGACACATGGGCCCATGCATTCATGAGGCTGTCTCCATACCCGTACAAGTCGACACGCTCAATACAATTTTAAACGAGACTCGTCCGACTAGGCAACATGTTTCCAGTCAACAACAGTCCTATGTCGGTGTTGACGGGCTCAGGCGAGGCGTAAAGCTTTGTGTCGTGCAGTCATCAAGAATAGACAAGGGGGCCTTCGGCTCCCAAAGCCCATATGGATCATGTTCCGTTGAATGGTTCAGACGCTGACACCTGTTGATGGCCACCATTGAAATACGCACTAATTTGCTCAAGGATTGCGCTTCTGCCAACGTTTTGAACGATTCTCTTCAGTCGTCGTTGGTCCCGTACTTGCAGGATCTTTTTTCCGGCCGCAGCGATGTCGGAGATTCGATGTTTTTTACCGTATTTCTGATATTCACGGAACACTCGTGAAATGATCGTACGGGAAAATCCCCGCTTCATCGCTATCGCGGAGATGCTGTGTGCCATCGCCCGTGCCCCGAGCATGACACCACGTTCAAACTCTCTTAAATCTTGATAACTTGCCATTGTCGCAGCAGTAGCCGATCTAACAACTGCGCGAGACACTTGTCTTATACAGGCGTTTTCGATCGCAGCGCCATATTCTGCCTGTTGACATATCTCTGTATTATAATACGCATGCCTATACCAGTTTCTTTGGCGCTTCATTGTACTTGCTTACCTGTTGCTGCTAATAAATGGCAGTTCCGTAGCATCCGCAGTTTTCACAGCAACACGCTGCGGACGACTACCTATTGCCTTCAGCATACAACTCACGATTACTTCAGAATGTGTGTGCTAGCTGCAGGAGTTAAGAGGCCGTACTTTTGATGCTCTGTATAAGATTTCCTGATATTGTTCCTGGCCTCACTACGTATGCTGTACAAACTTTCGCGGCTTGTCTGTACCGTTTTCTTACACCATGTGTAGTGTAGAGCCGGCCCGTTCGAACTTTGCCACAGTTGGTCAATGCAATGGCCAGCTGACTAGCCTTGCTGACGTTCTTCTGGCGTTTGTTTTGTCGCTGGGAGCTGCGCGCGCATCTGAACCACTGGCGCGCTTGTTTTCTCGTGTCGGGCGCTTGTTTTCACGCCAGTTGGCAGAGGGCGATATTTGGCAGGCCCATCGTGTTTGCTGTCGGATAGCGCCGAAATCACAGCAAACGGGCGCACGAGTGCAGACAGGCGGTGGCCACGGCTGCAGTGCTACAGGTGTGTCCGCGATATTCCAGCCACGGTTAGGAGACACGCTGAGCCCTATGACAGGTAGGCATGTGAAGCTTTTTTTTGTCTTAAGCCATCACTCATTAGTTCTCCTGTTTTGTACTAAACTTTCGTCTGTTTATATTTCATGCACTCTGAATAACTGAGGTGACAAAAGTCGTGGAATGATATTGTGTCGGACATGTTTGAGACGCCCTGCTAAACTCGACGGACAGGACAGGTAGCTTAAGTTGTGGAAAGGGGCCAAAATAAGCGGCTGTCAGTTACACTCGAACATACAACATTATTATTTGATCAAACATTACAAGAGCCCCCCCCCCCCAAAAAAAAATACTTTTTTATACACACAACTTTAATCTTTGGGACTGAATTACCGGAATGAAAGTCACTTTAATTTAAAAACGGCAGAAGGCCAATAACTTAAAACGCAAGCATAATAAGAAATTTAAAAGGCAAGCCTTATCTTACAACAGTTCTTTATTCACGCTGAAGGCCCAAAGAATCTGAGATTTTCAGAGCAAACAGTTTGAATTCAAAATCGGCTGAAAGCCCAACACTTCATACTAAACAACATTAAATTTTTCTTTTTCTTTTTTAAAAAAAAAGTCCTTACGTAAAACAGTTCTTAATTAGGCAAAACTGAACCAAAACAGAAATTTAAAAGGCAAAGCCTTGTCTTAAAACAGTTCACTTAAAATTCGACAACATTAAAATTTTTAAAATGCCAAAGGCCTTACGTGAAACTTCTAACAACAAGAACAATATAAAAAAGGCAGTACACCTAAGGGCGCTCAGATGTTAGAGGGTCGGCCTGGAATTGAAACACTAACGCTCGCTTAGGTGAGACGGGCTGTCGGGCCAACCATTCACGATCCGACGACAACCCAACCAACCGACAGTCAGCGGTCCCACCGACAAGATAACTTCACCCGATCACAACAGGGCACAACAGGGAGTTCAAAAATAAATGCCGCTGAGTACTATGGGACTTAACATCTGAGGTCATCAGTCCCCTAGAACTTAGAACTACTTGAAACTAACTAACCGTCAAGTCTTCTTAACTGGAATCGGGACCTATCTGATCAGGCCACAGTCTAGGGTCACGGGCCCAGGGCGGGGGGGGGGGGGGGGGGGGGGGGGTACTTCGCTCGCCTGCTACCGTAGGCGACTAACGCCATATATCGCCGTGCTATCCTAACGGATACGTTCTTCGCACGTCCTACATTGATTTCTGCGGTTATTTTCACGTAATGTTGCTTGTCTATTAGCACTGACAACTCAATGCAAACGCCGCTACTCTCGGTCGTTAAGCTTGTCGGTCACTGAGTTGGCCATGGTGAGAGGTGATGCCGGAATTTGATATTCTCGGCACACTCTTGACCCTGTTGGTCTCAGAATATTGAATTTCCTGCCGATTTCCGAAATGGATTCTCCCATGCGCATGGTTCCAACCACCATTCCGCGTTCAGAGTCTAATAACTCCTTCCGTGCGGACATAATCACGTCGGAAACCTTTTCACTTGATCACCTGGAGACAAGTGACAGCTCAGCTGACGCACTGCCATTTTACACCTCGTCTACACTATGCTACCGCCGTCTCCATATGTGCATATCGCTGTCCCACGATTTTTATTCCTCAGTGTATTCTACGTATTCTGATTTTGTTGTCTCTAGGTGCGGATCCATGGTTCACTTTGGGATGTGTGGGGCTTCCACACTGTGTTACTATCTCCCCACTTTTGATGTTCCACAGAAGTCTAGGGTAATTATACAGTAATGAAATGTTTTACCGTAGATGGCAAGAGGTTCAAGAGAGTACACCAGTTCAAATTCTTGGGATCTCGGTTTACCACGGACGGCGACATAAACGTGGACATCACGGAAAGAATAGCAGTGGGGATGAAATGCATGCATTCCCTCAGAGGGACGCTCGGCTCTAAATCTATCTCAGTGAACACTAAGATGAAAACTACAACACAGTGATATGCCCAGCAGTAATGTACGATTCAGAAACATGGAGCATGACTAAGTGAGAAAAGTAAAAAGTATTAATATTTTAAAGAAGAGTAATGAGGAAGATATGGGGACCAGTTTTAGATAACGGAGAATGGAGGAGGAGGAGAAACGAGGAAATCTACCTTCTGATGCGACAACCAACTATCCTACAGAAGATGAAGAGCAAAAGAATACAGTGTGTGGGCCATGTAGCTCACATGCCAGATGGAAGACAGGCGAAGATGGCACTGGAGGGGAAACCAAACACCAAACGCCCCATTGGTCGACCAAGGCAGCGCTGGATGGACGACCTGGCGAAGGACCTAGCAGCCCTGGGAACTGAAGACACCTGGAGGAGCCGGGCACAAAACAGGAAGGAATGGAGGCCGTTTGTGGAAACAGCGCGTGGTCTGCAGGGCCTGTGATCGCTGAATATCTATCTATCTATAATAAACTCTTCACATCAGGGTCTAGTACACTACTTTAGCTTACACTCAGATCAGCAGTACCGTGAGACCCCTATTTACTGAGTGATTGACCGCTAGACGTCACGAGAATCGGACCCGGTAGCCTAAAAGGAGGCAGGAGCTGTTGCGTTGTCAGTAGGGGAGCAGTAATAGCAGAATGGGAGAGCTGAGTGACTTCGTATGTGGACTATTGCCACACAAATATTCAAAAAAGTCAGTAGGAGTAATCCATTAAATTACAGGCCCACATCATTAACGTCGATATGCAGCAAGATTCTGGAGCATATATTGTGTTCGAACACTATGAATTACCTCTAAGAGAATGAGCTATTGACGTGCAATCAACACGGATTTAGAAAATATCGTTCTTGTGAAACACAACCAGGTCTTTACCCACACGAAGTGTTGAGTGCTACTGGCAAGGAATTTCAAATTGGTTCCGGATTTCTAGATTTCCAGATGACTTTTGACACACTGTACGACACAAGCATAGTGGAACTGCGTGCCTATGAAATACCGTCTCAGTTTGCATTTGTGATTTCCTGACAGAGACGTCATAGATCCTAGCAACTGACGGAAAGTCATCGAGTAAAACAGAAGTGATTTCTTTCGTTCCCCAAGGTAGTGAAATAGGCCCTGTGGTGTTCCTTATCTATTAGGAGACAATCTGAGCAGCCGTCTTAGGTTGTTTACAGATGATGCTGTCGTTTATAGTCTAGTAAAGTCATCGGAAGATCAAAACAAATTGCAAAACGATCTACAAAAGATATCCGTATGGTGCTAAATTTGGCAATTGACCCCAAAAAACGAAAATTGTGTGGTAATCCGCAAGAGTGCTAAAAGGAATCCATTAAACATCGGTTACACGATAAATCAGTCAAGTCTAAAGCCCTTAAATTCAGTTAAATACCTAGGAATTACAACTACGAACAACTTGGAATGGAAAGAGTGCACAGAAAATATTGTGGGGAAGGCTAACCAAAGACCATTTTATTGGCAGGTCACATAGAAAATGCAACAGTTATACTAAAGAGACAGCCTACACCAAGCTGGGGTACTCACCAGACAGAATTAACTGAGTGCATCGAGAAAGTTCAAGGAAGGGCACCAAGTTCTTTTTTTTTTAATTGCGAAACAGGGGAGAGAGTGTCACTGAAATGATGCAGGCTTTGGGGCGGACGTCATTAAAACAAAGGCGAATCTCGTTGCGGCTGAATTTTCTCACAAAAATTTCAGTCACCAAGTTTCTCCTCAGAACGCGGAAATATTTCGTGGGGTCGACCTACTTATGGAGGAACGATCCTCATAATAAAATGAGGTAAATCATAGTTCGCACACGTAGATATAGATGTTCGTTTTGTTCCGCGCGCTGTTCGAGATTGAAATAATAGAGAATTATTGTGAAGCTCGTTCGTTGAACCCTCCGCCAGGCACTTAAGTGTGACGATCATCATAATAAAATGAGGTAAATCATAGTGCGCACACGTAGATATAGGTGTTCGTTATGTTCCGCGCGCTGTTCGAGATTGAAATAATAGGGGATTATTGTGAAGCTCCTACTGTGAACCCTTCGCCAGGCAGTCGTGTGTGATTTGCAGAGAATCCATGTAGATGTAGCCGTATCCTTAGGGTGCGACCTGACTAACAAATCTATAAGGCTTTGCGAAAACAGAGATTATGTCTGATGGGATAACCGCAATCAGTGGTTTTACAATTTTACTTATAATCCGTCTTGATTGCAAAAATCTTTATTCACATGACCGGTTTCGGTTCCTCTAGAACCATCTTGAGACCTGCAATTTCACAAACGCAAATGTGACGCAGCCTGTGAAGGTTACCGTGTGTGGGCGGGTTACTCCCGTAACCGAAATTGCAGATCTGAAGATCGTTCTAGAGGAACCGAAACTGGTCATGTGAATAAAGATTTCTGCAACCAAGACAGATTATAAGTAACATTGTAAAATCTATCAGGCACGTTTCAGTCCTCCTAAAGCTGCCCAAGTGGACGGCTGGTGATGTGCTTGTGAGGTGGAAAGGCGAAGGAACACCCGCAGCTAAACCGAGACCGGGTACACCTCATGTAGTGACGGGACAGGGGCCGTCCAGCTTTGCGAATGGTGGTTATAAGCAGCCGCATGAAATCGGCGGAAGAAATCGTTCGTGAGTTCCACACTGTTACCTGCAGTCCAGCTAGCACGATGACTGAGAATAGGGAGTTACAAAGAATGCGGTTCAGTCGCCTCATAAGCCACCAGCTTCTTTAGCCAGTCCTCAGCGACGCTTGAGGCGCCGTGAAGAGAGACACCAGCGGACAGCGGATGACTGGAAACGAATGATCTGGAGTGGTGAATGGTGATGTGCGCTGTGGCAATGAGGTGGAAGATTTTGCGTTTGCTGAACGCCTGAAGAACCTGACCTACCGTCACGTATAGCGCCAGCAGTGAAGTACAGAGGAGATGGTATTACGGTACTGGGCCACTGGCGATATTTTTCGTGATTAGGACGTGGTCCTCTTACTGCGCTTGAGAAAACGCTAAATGCGGTAGAGTATGGACATGACAATGAACCCTATCATAAAGCGCCGTCTGTGTACAATATGTAATATATTAATTATTCCTTGCTACTGTAGTGTTATCTTGAAGCTGTGAGAAAGGAGGAGACGCGCTCCAAGGCGCGGAAGCAGAGACGGTGCTGAGGGCAGACGAAACTAGGAGGGATATCGTTACATGAAGTAAACCGGAAGGGGAGAGCCTTGCGAAAATCCAGACGCCCCCAGACGGGGTCCCAGGGCGCTAGTTATTCTTCAGGGAATTAACATGTAACTTAATATGTCGTCTAGACGCTGTGCTAGATTGCCACCGTAGGACTTTGTAACCAGCAGGCACGTACTAGCGTATAAAGCCAGCTTGATACCAGCCCTGAGAACAGCAACGTCAGTAGGCTCACAAGGGTTAGAAAGAGAGCGAAAACGCCAAAAAAACTGTTGACATAGCAGTCCCTACTCCGGGGAGCCCGAAGGGTGGGCCTAAATGACGTATAACAATAATGTTGCAAGCCTTATTTGGCAGAGCAGTTACGTTTAGCCTTCAGCTGAACAATGTTGATACCAAATACGGACTTTGTTAGTGTAACTGCATTAACATCCCCGCCTTAGGAGCGGTAGAGGGTACCTAACTAAACAGTGATTGGCAGGCGCCTTCAAGAGACCTGCGGGATTGGCTGGGTGGCTTTAAGTGGGAAAAACAGTGCCCCCATGCGACTCTTTAAAACCCCTAAATTCCGCATTTTGGTGGAGTTCTGAGTCAGACGATCTGGGCGCCGAATGCGCGTCCGTCGACTCCAGCCTCGGTCCAGCTCCGCGTTAAGTCTGCTCTCTCACTTGGAGTGCCTCAGTGAACAGTGTCACATTGAGTATGTTTTTTTTTTTTTTGCAACTAAAAAGATGTTGCCTTAAGATGCTGCTAGTGTTTGCTACTGTGGTTAGCATCCACTCCTGGGACTTCTGCACTGGTTTCTGTTGTAACAGTGTTATTCATGCTTTTTCTAACCCTAAAACTGGCCTCCAGTGCATTAGTTAGTCCTGTCTGGACTAAACAACTATTTCAAAACTCCACAACGAGTTCTCTACCAAGTCTCACCACCTGCATTTCTAGTAAATGCCTGTACCAGTGCTGGTTTAGATAGGAGAAAACAATCAAATGCCTTCACTGTGAATTGTCCTTCTGCCTCCCGCTCTGTACCGCTCGGGAGCGCAAACTGACCAGTAACCCCTTTTCTCCTTCTCCCACCTCTGTCAGGACATGACAAATAATATTCCTGAAATGGACTGAGCTGCCTAGAATACCGGCCTGAGCCCAGAGTAATACCTTTAGTACGAGTCAGAATTCAGGATGTCGATTCCACATCACAGCGCCCACCTTTACTCTCTTGTGAGGCTTCGGCTCTTCGGGAAGATTGGGCTGCTGTTCCTCAACAGAGATTCAGATACTGCATTGAAAGTGTGCACAGCAGAACTGAAGCCATCATAAAGGCGATGGTAGGACACACCTTTTATTAAAGTCCTCAAACATTTTTGATTAGCCCAAATGGAAGTGATATACAATGGATATCGTCACCGAACACTACGAAAATGACAACGCATTATTTCCATTGATATGAAGATTGAAATTTAATTGTTGTTGTTGTTGTTGTTGTTGTTGTTGCTGTGGTCTTCAGTCCTGAGACTGGTTTAATGCAGCTCTCCATGCCACTCTATCCTGTGCAAGCTTCTTCATCTCCCAGTACCTACTGCAGCCTACATCCTTCTGAATCTGCTTAGTGTATTCATCTCTTGGTCTCCCTCTCCGATTTTTACCCTCCACGTTGCCCTCCAATACTAAATTGGTGATCCCTTAATGCCTCAGAACATGTCCTATCAACTGATCCCTTCTTCTAGTCAAGTTGTGCCACAAACTGCTCTTCTCCCCAATCCTATTCAATACCTCCTCATTAGTTACATGATCTACCCATCTAATCTTTAGCATCCTTCTGTAGCACCACATTTCAAAAGCTTCTATTCTCATCTTGCCCAAACTATTTATAAAGCTGCATGGCCTCGGGAAAAATTACGGCCGTAGTTTTCCCTTGCTTTCAGCCGTTCGTAGTACCAGCACAGCAAGGCCGTTTTGGTTAGTGTTACAAGGCCAGATGAGTCTATCATCCAGACTGTTGCCCCTGAAACTACTGAAAAGGCTGCTGCCCCTCTTCAGGAAGCATACGTTTGTCTGGCCTCTCAACAAATACCCCTCCGTTGTGGTTGCACCTACGGTACGGCTATCTGTATCGCTGAGGCACGCAAGCCTCCCCACCAACGGCAAGGTATATGGTTCATGGGGAGGGGGGGGGGGGGATTTAATTCTTTTGCTTGCTTATTTTCAATATATAAAAATAAAGACATTCATACATATGAACTACTGTCTGGTTACGCGTTTGGTTACTGGTTGTGTCTGAAGTCACTGAAACTTTTCAGGTGGAGAACGAAACACAGCATGTTCAGAGGGGGTGCGCGGGCAGTGTACCACCATCTTTCGGACTTTGGGAAAGGTCGAACCGTTTGCACGCGTGTCACGGGCCTGTTATGCTGCCAGACTGTACAGGCAGTTGACTGCTGTGGAACGGCTGCAGAGCGTCCGGTGGCGAGGTGGACTCTAGGCAGCAGTGCGGCAGGGAGAGTAGGGACGGGTGCTTCTGGAAATGCACAATCAGAGGGTCATACGGCTGCTCAACTGGCGCTGACGAGTACGCAAACGACACCAGATAAAACATCAGCAGAGGTTACAGCCAAAGAGTCACCACCAGCTGTCGTGAAAAGCTTAGTGGAAGCTGGGTTACGGTCTCGACCTACCATACCACATGGTGTGGAGCCAGACTCAGCTGGGACATGGAGTGACATACTCCGATGTTTAAAGATGAGTCTCGCATCTGTTTGTGGAATGAGATCGACGCCAACGTGTGGCAACAGGCCACAGGAAGCAGTGGTGTTCGAGGTGCATACCTCTCCATCTCCTAGAGTCATGGTTTGGGCAGCTATAGGGTCTGTAAACTGGACTGATTTGGAAATTGTTGGAGGGCGACTAAGAGCTTCCCAATTTGTAGGGGAGAATGGTAAACCCTGTTGTCGTATCCTTCACGAGACGGTACCAAATTACATATTCCAGCAGGACAATGCACGAACCACACTCTAGTAAAAGCACAGACCGTACCCCAGCTGAATTTCAAATTTGAGTCCACTATTTTGAGGAGGACAGAGTGAGGGGGGGGGGGCGGTTAGTGATTAAATTAAGGCCCTGGACTGGGAAGGGCGGAGTTCAAAGCCCAGCTATCCAGATTTACATTTTCTATGTTTCTCCCAAATCGACTTTAGACAACGGCAGGATGGTTGCTTTGAAAAAGCCCTCTTGAAACGTCCCCTTAAAAAAAGTAATGAATTACTGTGCTGGTAAACCCCTTACGTTATTTGATTTTCAAACAGCTGAGCAGAACTGAACGTACTCGGACATTTCGCTCTTTACCTACTCTGATCAACACTAAACTGACACACAATATTTTTAGCGCAACGCAATCTGACTTTCAATAAACTCTACAAAAGAATGGCCCTAACTAACAATAACCTATACCTTTCATGAATCACCTCACAAAAATCTTCGTTACTCGAACTACTGCAATACAGCGAGCGCCAATACTGCCAGCTAAATAAAAGATTCTAACTACTGAAGGCACTATCTACTGATAGGCATAGTTAGCAAATGAAAGATTTTGATAGAGAACAAACAATGTATTTACCTTAATAGTGTTCAAAAGCCATTATATATATATACACTCCTGGAAATTGAAATAAGAACACCATGAATTCATTGTCCCAGGAAGGGGAAACTTTATTGACACATTCCTGGGGTCAGATACATCACATGATCACACTGACAGAACCACAGGTACATAGACACAGGCAACAGAGCATGCACAATGTCGGCACTAGTACAGTGTATATCCACCTTTCGCAGCAATGCAGGCTGCTATTCTCCCATGGAGACGATCGTAGAGATGCTGGATGTAGTCCTGTGGAACGGCTTGCCATGCCATTTCCACCTGGCGCCTCAGTTGGACCAGCGTTCGTGCTGGACGTGCAGACCGCGTGAGACGACGCTTCATCCAGTCCCAAACATGCTCAATGGGGGACAGATCCGGAGATCTCGCTGGCCAGGGTAGTTGACTTACACCTTCTAGAGCACGTTGGGTGGCACGGGATACATGCGGACGTGCATTGTCCTGTTGGAACAGCAAGTTCCCTTGCCGGTCTAGGAATGGTAGAACGATGGGTTCGATGACGGTTTGGATGTACCGTGCACTATTCAGTGTCCCCTCGACGATCACCAGTGGTGTACGGCCAGTGTAGGAGATCGCTCCCCACACCATGATGCCGGGTGTTGGCCCTGTGTGCCTCGGTCGTATGCAGTCCTGATTGTGGCGCTCACCTGCACGGCGCCAAACACGCATACGACCATCATTGGCACCAAGGCAGAAGCGACTCTCATCGCTGAAGACGACACGTCTCCATTCGTCCCTCCATTCACGCCTGTCGCGACACCACTGGAGGCGGGCTGCACGATGTTGGGGCGTGAGCGGAAGACGGCCTAACGGTGTGCGGGACCGTAGCCCAGCTTCATGGAGACAGTTGCGAATGGTCCTCGCCGATACCCCAGGAGCAACAGTGTCCCTAATTTGCTGGGAAGTGGCGGTGCGGTCCCCTACGGCACTGCGTAGGATCCTACGGTCTTGGCGTGCATCCGTGCGTCGCTGCGGTCCGGTCCCAGGTCGACGGGCACGTGCACCTTCCGCCGACCACTGGCGACAACATCGATGTACTGTGGAGACCTCACGCCCCACGTGTTGAGCAATTCGGCGGTACGTCCACCCGGCCTCCCGCATGCCCACTATACGCCCTCGCTCAAAGTCCGTCAACTGCACATACGGTTCACGTCCACGCTGTCGCGGCATGCTACCAGTGTTAAAGACTGCGATGGAGCTCCGTATGCCACGGCAAACTGGCTGACACTGACGGCGGCGGTGCACAAATGCTGCGCAGCTAGCGCCATTCGACGGCCAACACCGCGGTTCCTGGTGTGTCCGCTGTGCCGTGCGTGTGATCATTGCTTGTATAGCCCTCTCGCAGTGTCCGGAGCAAGTATGGTGGGTCTGACACACCGGTGTCAATGTGTTTTTTTTCCATTTTCAGGAGTATATATATATATATATATATATATATATATATATATATATATATATATATATATATATCAGTTCATGATATCCAGTATTACAAATTTTCTCTTTCTGGCGGGCACACGTCCAGATCGTCCGCTCTTAAAATTCTGCCATCTCTCTCCCCTCATCCACCACTGCTGACGGATCACCTCCAACTGCGCGACGCTACACACTGTTCACATCCAACTGCCCAACACTACAATAGCGACTATTTCACCAATGCCAACCAGCCACACACAGCACAGTCAGTGAATTTCATACAGATCGCTACATGACGTTACCAACATAAAAACCTAACCAGCCTACTTACACTCTTACCCACTCGAAGCTTTGCTCCATCTCCAGTGACGTCGTCTTCCTCTCACCCTTCACACATATCTGTACTCCGCAAACTACGTTACTGTGAAAAAACCACATTCTGGGCTTTCTGTAGTCGCCTAATTTCGATTATTTTTCTCGGAATTTAATGCATATGACGAGGAGTCGGTAATTCGACACGTGTTATAGCCCACATAGACGTTATTGTATACCATATTCTTTCTTGGTATTCTCTTATGCCTTGGAGCTCCCATTGTGATTTCAAATCTATGATTTCTGAAACAAAATTATCGCCATTCGACAATGACACCAGTGATTATGGATTAACTGATGAAGCTGACCGTCAATCTCCAGACATTACACCACATAGACGGCAACAACGCAACTGGACAAAATAACACTTCATGTGGAACATCGCGCTGAACAACTTCGTCCGAACTGATGCTGTTGAAACATCTGCGTGTTAGTGCTACAAACAAACGAGAGGCTGCTTTGTTTAAAAAGTATCTTACAGATGTTGAGTGATCACTGTGAACGACACGAAGGTACCGCGTACCGTGTGAGGCAGCTTTATCAGCGCCAGTTTGAGTTTGGGACTTCATTGTGGGTCTCCATTTGGCCAGCTGGTCGAATCGTGCAATGTCCAAATTTGTGAGACATTGGGATGTGACAGTGACCCATGTTGTGCTGCATGGGAAATTGAAAACAGCCATACTCGTTTTCACGTTTCCAGTCGACCACGTCACAAAGGACGATCGTCGAATGGTGCACCAAGCCCATCATAACCCCTTCAGACCTGTGACTGCCTTCTGAGGACAGTTAATGGAGTGGCCGCAACACTCTGTGTCATCCCGGACCACTGGTCAGAGACTACCAGCAGCCGGATCAGGAAACTACTGTACCATGCATTGTCTGCCGTTGCTGTCGTTGACACCACAACGTTAACGGATACGTTTCGAGTGGCACCGTGTCAGGGAAAGCTAATACATGGCGCAGTACTGAGTTCAGCTGCGAATCGTTGTTCTGCACTATCCTAGATCGTCGGCGAGTGTAGTGGCGATCTGGGAAGAGGTCCTGTCCTTCGAGGTGTTAGTCCTGGCGTAACGATGTGTGAAGCAGTCGGGTATGACTATTTGTCACGTCTGGTAGTGACTGAGCAAACACCGACGCACAACAGTACGTCACTGGATCTCCTGCGTCATCATGTGCTACCTCTCATGCGACAGTATGGTGGTACCATTTCTCGACAACACAATGTTCCTCCACACATTGCAAGTGTCTCCACAAACTGTCAACGTCGTGTTGAGGTACACCCGTGTCCAGCAACATTCCCACATCTGCCCCAGATAGAACACGTGTGAGACTGTTCGCAAGACGTTTCTGTTTCAGCGGCAGTGCCCAAGATATCGAGGCCATTCACAAGACTTGGGGGCCAGCTTGCCTCAGGATGCATGCAACCATGGCGGCAAAAGTTGCGGGTGGGGGTGGGGGGGGTGAGAGGTTGGATGGAAGGTGGAGGCGGGGGTGGGTGCTAATAATAACTGGGCTCATACTGCCAATAACAATTGATCTCGTAATCAGTGAAATAACTTTACACTCCCTGTTGATACGCCCCACTTAACCCGCACGACAGGACAGGTAGTTTAAGTTGTGGAAAGCGGCAAAAATAAGTGACTGTCAGTTACACTCGAACATACAACTTTACTATTTGATCAAACGTTACAAGAGCCCAAAATTTTTTTTAAATACACAGCTTTAATCTTTGGGACTTAATTACCAGCTGAAAGCCACTTTAATTTAAAAACGGCTGAAGGCCAATATCTTAAAACGCAAGCATAATCAGAAATTTAAAAGACAAGTCTTATCTTACAACAGTTCTTTATTTAGGTATAAGGCTAAAAGAATCTAACATTTTCAGAGCAAACAATTTGACTTCAAAATCGGCTGAAAGCCCAACACTTACGGCTAAAAAAGATTAAATGTTTCATTTAAAAAAAAAGCCTTACTTAAAACAGTTCTTAATTAGGCAAAACTCAACGAAAACAGAAATTAGAATGCAAAGCCTTATCTTAAAACAGTCTTTAGTTAGGCTGAAGGCCCAAAGAATCAGACACTTCAAGAGCAAACAAGTTAAATTCAAATCGGCTGAACGCCTAACACTTAAAACTCCATAACATTAATTTTTTTTAAATACTGAAGGTCTTCCGTGAAACACGTCTTTAATTTAGGCTGAAGACCTTAAGAGCAAAACAACTCAAATTCAAAATCGGCTAAATGCCCAACACTTAAAATATAATAACATTAAAATTTTTAGAAAGTCAAAGGCCTTATGTGAAACAGTTCTTTGAACCAGGCTGAAGTCCTTAAGAGCAAAACAACTCAAACTGAAAATCGGCTGAAGGCCCAACATTTAAAATTCAGCAACGCTAAATCCTTTAAAATTCCAAAGGTCTTACGTGAAACAGTTCTTTAAATTAGGATGAAGGCCTAAAGAACCTTACGCCTTAACAGCAAAACAACTTTAATTTTTAAAAAATCGGCTAGGAGCCATACAAGTACAAACAACAAGAACAAATAAAAGAAAAAAAGCAGTACATCCAAGTGCGCTCAGAAGTTCCGAGGGTCGGCCTGGAATTCAAACACTGACGCTCGCTAAGATGAGACACGCAGTCGGGCGAACCATTCACGATCCGACGACAGCCCAATCGACCGACAGTCAACGGACCCACCGACAAGATAACTTCGACCTCACCTGACCAGGGCACAGCAGGGAGTTCAACGGAACAATGTAGAAGATATTGGCGCCCACAACCAGTCATAAATGGAACTGTGAAACTACACACTGTCCTGGACAGCAACAACACGATGAGGAAGCTACACTGCCTGAAATTTACATCAACGGCCAGGGCAGGTAACCGGAACATTAACGGCCACAAGGCAGAAGATCCCTCCGGTGCACTTCAATTCAAATAACCAAATACAGTGAAACTGCAGTGGAAGGTGGCTAGAATTTTCCAACTTGAAAACCACGTTGTTGCTCGCAGGAATATTCCAAAAGCCAACAACAAACTCCAAACGACACAATTTGAACAGTTTTGAGTTGCTGGTAGATTAAATCAAAACTCAACTTTCGCGTCCAGGGTCGGTGAGCCACGGACTTCGTAGCAATGGGAGCAGCCCCACACACTCCGGCATAGTGTAGAGACCGCCAGCGGCCCCGGCCAAACCACGCCCCGCCGAGAATTCCCCGCTGCTCCACGCCAACCGACCGACTGCCCAAGCCCGGAAACGGTGAAAGGTCCAAATATACGTTTTGCCGATGAGACGAACAATCGAACGACCAACCAACGGTCGTCCCGCTTCAATCTCCCTCCGTCGGAAAGTTGTGTGTTGCCAGCGGTCGGCGAGCACTGGCTGTCGGCGCCTCAGCGGCGCTCCGTCCCTCGACTGCACTGCTGCTGCGTCCCAACTGCACTGCTGGTCCGTTTCCAACTGACTGCCAGACACACGAAGACCCGGAAATTACTATCGGTCACTCCAGAGACAGTGCACTTATCGATACGCTCTGCTGCTGCCGCTCACGGGCAAGTAAGGCAGAAAGCTAGTGACACCAGTAAATGGGATAATAAAACGAGGCGGCAGTACCGTAATAGAAGATGACAAACAGCAAATGGCATGAACACGAGCCGTGCACGGTTCACCTGTCTACCCACTAAGCTTAGATTCGTTTGCTACTCCCCTTTTAGGTGCTTCATTTTTTTTTTATTTTTTTTTTATTTTTTTATTTTTTTTTTTTTTGTCAGTCAGTGTAATTAATTATTGTTCTTGCTGTTGTAGTTTCCAGTCGGAAGACTGGTTTGATGCAGTTCTCCATCCTACTCTATTTTGTGCGAGCGTTTTCATCTCCGAATAACAACTGCAACGCATATCATCCTCAGTCTGCTTACTGTATTCATCTGTTGGCCTTTCTCTACAATTTTTACCCCTCGAACTTCCCTCTGGTACTAAATGATTGATCCCTCGATGTCTCAGAATGCGTGCTGTCAAAAAATGGTTCAGATGGCTCTGAGCACTATGGGACTTAACATCTGAGGTCATCAGTCCCCTAGAACTTAGAACTACTTAAACCTACCTAAGGACATCACACACATCCATGCCCAAGGCAGGATTCGAACCTGCGACCGTAGCGGTCGCGCCGGACTGTAGCGCCTAGAACCGCTCGGCCACTCCGGCCGGCGCGTGCTGTTAACCTATCCCTTATACTAGTCAGGTTGTTATTCAGTAATTCCTCATTAGTTACATGATCAACCACCAGCATTCTTCTTGAGCACCCCAATTCTAAAGCTTTTATTGTCTTCTTGTCTAAACAGGTTGGTTGTTTTGGGGAAGGAGACCAGACAGCGAGGTCATCGGTCTCATCGGATTAGGGAAGGACGGGGAAGGAAGTCGGCCGTGCCCTTTGAAAGGAACCATCCCGGCATTTGCCTGGAGCGATTTAGGGAAATCACGGAAAACCTAAATCAGTATGGCCGGACGCGGGATTGAACCGTCGTCCTCCCGAATGCGAGTCCAGTGTCTGACCACTGCGCCACTTCGCTCGGTTCTTGTCTAAACAGTTTATCGTACATGTTTCACTTCGGTGCACGGCTTCACACCAGAAATATATGTTCAGGAAAGACTAACAGTTAAATCTGAATTTGATGTGAACAAATAAATCTTCTTAAGAAACGCTTTTCTTGCCATTGCCAGTCTACATTTTATATCTTCTCTGCTTCGGCGATGATCAGTTATTTTGGTGCCCAAATAACAAAACTCATCTACTACTCGTTTCCTAATACAATTGCCTTAGTATCACCTGATTTAATTCGACTACATACCATTATCTTTGTTTTGTTATCGTAGATGTTCATCTTATATCTTTCTTTAAAGACGCTGTCCATTCCGTTCAGCTGCTCTTCCAAGTTCTTTGCTGTCTCTGACAGAATTACAGTGTCATTACCAAACCTCGATGTTTTTATTTCTTCTACGAGTAACAGGACTTCAATTCCCAATCCAAATTTGGTTACCCTTACTGCTTTCTCAATATACAGACTGAATAATAAGGGGGATAAGATACAACCCTGTCTAACTCGCATCTCAACCGCTGCTTCCGTTTGATGCTCCCTTATTTACGTAACTTCGCTTTTCCGACGTAATGACTGAAACGTTGTGGCAATCCCTCGAGGATGGATGTAGAAAGTTGACCATTGCGAAAGCTGGAGGAGCGGTAAGGACGAATGCGCTAAAGCGCCGCCCAGCCACAGATGACAGTGGTTACTGCGTCCGCGGGCGGCAACGGAAGCTTTCGCCTGCGTAGCCCGGCCGAGCGAATGACCGGACGGTGCGTCGGGACAGAGAAGTGCCACCTGCTGCCTGCTGCTTCCTAGCACAACTGGCGCCTGCTCGGCACGCGACGTGTCGCAACTCTGATGGCGGGTTCAGAGCGGCAGGTTTCGCAAGCGGACGCCACGCCCCCACTGCCATTGCCGCCGCTATCCGTCCTCTTACGTTCACTCTCCGTTAGTTGCTACTGGCCGCGGAAGTACGAAGTTAGCGCACACACACACACACACACACACACACACACACACACAGACTCTTAAAGTAAAATAGAACCGCAATTAGACAAACCCAAGACAGCCGACGGCAGTGATCGCAATGACATTTGAACAGGAATACAACCATCAACATTACGACAAACGTGCATATGCTCTCATCGTAGAAGACAAAACATGAAAGGGCGAACACCGTGCAACATACAATAAGTACAACAAAAGCTGAAGAACACAATTGTAGTTAATATCATATACTGAGGAGCCAAAGAAAGTGGTACACCTGCCTAATATCGTGCAGGGCCCCCGTCAGCACACTGAAGTGTTACAACACGATGTGTCATGGACTCGACTAATGTCTGGAGGGAATTGACGGGGCAGTCCATAAATCCGCAAGAGTACGAGGGAGTAGAGATCTCTTCTGAACAGCGCTTTGAAAGGCAACCCAGATATGCTCAATATGTTCATGTCTGGGGAGTTTGGTGGCCGACGGAAGTCTTTAAACTCAGAAGAGTGTTGCCGGAGCCACTCTGCATCAATTCGTGCAGGGTATCGCATTGTCATGCTGGAATTCCCCAAGTCCGTCGGAATGCACAATGGACATGCATGCACCAGGTGATCAGGCGGGATGCTTACGTACGTGTCATCTGCCAGTGTCGTATCTAGACATATCCGGGGTCCCACATCACTCCAGCTGCTCACGCCCCACACCAATATAGAGCCTCCACCAACCTGAACAGTCCCCTGCTGACATGCAGGGTCCATGGATTCATGAGGTTGTCTCCATACCCGTACACGTCCATGCGCTCGATGCAATCTGAAACGAGACTCGTCTGAACAGGCAACATGTTTCCAGTCATCAACACCAATCTCGGTGTTGACGGGCCCAGACGAGGCGTAAAGCTTTGTGTCGTGCAGTCATCAAGGGTACACGAGTGGTGCTTCGCCTCCGAAAGCCCATATCGATGAGGTTTCGTTCAGTGGTTCGCACGCTGACACTTCTTGATGGCCCAGCACTGAAACATGCATCAATTTGCGGAAGGGTTGCACTTCCGTCTCGTTGATCGACTCTCTTCAGACGTCATTGCTCCCGTTCTTGCAGGATCTTTTTCCGACCGCAGCGATTTCTGAGATCTGATGTGTTACCGGATTCCTGCTATTTACGGTACACTTGTGATATAGTCATACGAAAAGAATCCCTACTTCATCGCTACCTCGGACATGCTGTGTCCCATCGCTCGTGAGCCGACTATAACACCACCTTCAAACTCACTTATATCTTAATCGCGTAGGCTTCCGCGGCCAGTCAGTCGACATAAAAGTTATCTGAGTGTGGTGCCGCGTCATAATGTATAAAACCACTACTGCTGGAGAAAAACCAACGCTTCGGCCACGGTTGCAGCGGCCATTACACCCAGAAGAAGGCCGCTGCAACCGTGGCCGAAGCGTTGGTTTTTCTCCAGCAGCAGTGGTTTTATACATTATGACGCGGTACCACACCCAGATAACTTTTATGTCGACTCACTTAAATCTTGGTAATCTGCCATTGTAGCAGCAGTAACCGATCTAACAACTGCGCCAGACGCTTGTTGTCTTATAAAAACATTTCCGACCGCAGCGCCGTGTACTGCTTGTTTACATATCTCTGTATTTAAACAATTTCTTTGGCGCTTCAGTGTATAACAGGAAGAAGGATGTAGCATACTGACAAACGTACTTAAACGTAAAAGAAAAACCCACAGACCGCTACGGTCGCAGGTTCGAATCCTGCCTCGGGCATGGATGTGTGTTATGTCCTTAGGTTAGTTAGGTTTAAGTAGTTCTGAGTTCTAGGGGACTGATGACCTCAGAAGTTAAGTCCCATAGTGCTCAGAGTCATTTGAACCATTTGAAAAACCCACAATGACAAACACAATATAACCAACGGCATGCACAATAGTGCCAGAAGAACAGTGACATTAAAATGCGCAAGAGAGCAATAACGAAAATTTAATGTACAAATGCAGGTCTGTACGCAAATTAAAACACGAAATTACGCACACGATTATGAACCAGGCTGATGTCATGTGGAAATGAAGCCCTCGGCAATTCATAAATTAAATCTGGATGCTGGTGGCTTGGAAATAGCCTGTGAGCAAGTTATAATTACCAAAACGGTAAAGAATAAAACAGGAATACTGGTGGGGAGGGGGAAATATCTCGCAACCAAGGAGGTCGCAGTTGGAATGGTCCCTACTTCGACATCCAGAGCCTTGCTTTTCATATCACGGACAGTTTATCACCAGAGAGGCAGTTATGACGTTGCGATTGATAACTGAAGCAAATCGAGACACGTTCGTGAGATCTGTGGACCCGGAGAAAGCTTCCGACTACGTAAAATTGTGCAAGACGTTCGAGATTCTGAGAAAAAGAGGAGTAGGTGATAGGGAAAAAACGTCAGGGTTGAACGTCCCATCGCCATCCACGTTATTAGAGACGGAGCACAAGCTCGGATTGTGTCAAGGATGGGGAAGGAAATCGGCGTTGCCCTTTCAAAGGAACCATACCGACATATGCCTGGAGCGGTTTAGGGAAATCACATAAAATCTAAATCCTGGTGGCCGACATGGGTTTGAACAGTTGTCCTTCCGTATGCGAGTCAAGTGTGCTAACCACAGCACCCCCTCACTCGGTGGGTAAACTAAAGGTAAAGACGGGTAACGTAAAATATGTACAAGAAGGAACAACAAGCGTGGAAGAGCATGAACGAACAGCTCGGATTAAAAACGGTGTAAGACGCGGATGTAGTCCTGTCCAATACATACCTTGTGATGAAAATTTCAGTATAAATTTGAAAACTTAATAAACCACGGAATAATGTAGATAGAGAGGTAAAAATTGACACACATGCTTGGAATGACATGAGGTTTTATCAGAACCAAAAAAACAAAGTTCACAAAATGTCCGACAGATGACGCTGGACAGCAAAACGTCAGTGACGGCGCATGATAATCGTGTATAAAAGGAGCTGTAATCAGAGAGAGAATCTATGCCACCTGCTCCAACAACCAGGCCCATTTCACCTTCTCCCGTCTTGACACCCTTATCTAAATCCGTCATGGCGCGACAGCACCGTATCCTTTTCAACAATATCCGCTCCCTTCCCGCCAACAAGAACCTCTTCCTCCACACCCTTGCCACCCACCTCGTGGATGCCTTCCTCCTCAATGAAACCTTCCTACAACCCCACCACATCGTCCACACTTCGCCCTACCTCCTTCACCGCTCCGATAATCACCTCCAGATTGCGCGTGGCGGAGTTGCCATTGGTCACCACAGTCAGATCCCAGTTCGGCTCCAACCCCTCCTTCTCGACCCCACCGAACACCTGATCCTTAGTCTCTTCTTCCCTGGCCTTACCGTCACCTGCGCCACCATCTATGTCCGCCCTGACGTCCCTATTCCCATCAACTTCCTCTCCCACATTGACCGTACCTTCTCCTCTTACGTGATCGCCGCCGATAGTCGTTCCGCCGCCCAGTTACGGCGGTGGCATCGGTTCCTCTCCTCCCTTCAAGGCGACCTCATCCCCATCCCCCAACACACCCGTCCCGAATCCAACTCCACTCTCGATGTTATCCTTTCCTCCCCTAACCTCCTTGGCCGCATAACGGTGGATGTCCTGGAGCCTATTGGTAGCTACCATCTCCCTGTCCTCCTCACCGTTTCAGACGGTCGTCGCCCCCGCCCTGACCCTCCCCCAGAGTACGTCCATGACTATTCCTGTGCCAACTGGAATGCCTACCGGGATACCCTCTCCACCCAGGTCGATAGCCACCCCTTCACCTACCACCACACTGACGATGTAACCCATGCCGCCTCCTTTCTCCAGCAGACCTTGTCTGAGGCCGTGGAGGCCCACGTCCCTACTGTCGCCATCCACCCCCACCGTCCTACCTTACCCCCACAGGCCGTCCTCCTCCTCCGTGAATCCTGCCGTCTCTACCGTGCCTTCCTCCACACGTGTGACCCGGACACACTACGACGCCACCGGCAACTCCAGCGACACATTCGAAATTTGCTCGCGGCTAAGAAACGCCGGGACTGGCGACAGACATGCACCCATTTAAATGCCACCCTACCTATCAATTCGTCCAAGTTCTGGTCAGCCTACCGTCGCCTTGCCAGAACTAAACCTTCCCTCTACTATCCTCTTCTCCATGATGATCACCCCTTCCCTGACACCCTTAGTAAGGCCAATCACTTTGCCTCCTACCTCTCTGATGTCTTTTCCATCCCCAACGATCCCCAGTTCGATTACTCCCTCTTCCCGGATGTCCGCGAACGAACTGACATCTCTGTCCCTCACCTCGCACTTGGTTTCCAGTACTTGGACAACATTGCACACACGGAACTCAATGCCCCTATCACTACACAGGATCTCATTGCTACACTCCGCATGAAACGCAACACCGCTCCTGGTCACAATCTTGTCACCTACCGTCACCTTTGTGAAGCTCCTGTCTCTTTCCTCTCCACCCCGGCCAGACTCTACAATGTAGTCCTGTCCACCGGTTACTACCCCGACCTGTGGAAAACCTCCCATATCCTGATGTTCCTTAAACCTGGTAAACTGCTGTCCGCTGTCTCCTCCCACCTTACCTTACCTCGGTCTTCAGCAAGGTCCTGGAATCCATCCTCACCTGCCGTATCCACCAGCATCTCTGCCAACACTGCCTCCTTCCCATTACCCAATGTGGCTTTTGGCCGTCCTTCTCTTCTGAGGACCTTCTCCTCCACCTCACTCATCTCCTTTCCGAACACCTAAATTCCCGTCGCTCCGCAATCTTCTTCTCCCTGGACCTCGAACGTGCCTATGACCGCGTGTGGCATTCCGGTCTCCTCTTCAAGCTCCAAACCTTCACCCTTCCCATTAACTACGTCCGTCTGATCGGCTCCTTTCTCCCCCACCGTCCTTCCTACGTCACCATCCATAACACGGATTCCTACACTTTTTTTCCCTCTGCCGGTGTGCCCCAAGGCTCCGTCCTCTCCCCTCTTCTGTACCTTTTATATACGGTGGGCATGCCGCCGCCGTCACCCCCGTCCACCATCTCCAGTTTGCAGATGACACCGCCTTCCTTGCCCTCGCCCCCAGACTGCAGTGCTTCCAACACCTTCTCCAATCCCATCTTGACCGGTTCACCACTTGGTGCAACCAGTGGTTGCTCAACGTCAATCCCTCAAAAACCCAGGTGATCATTGTAGGGAAAACCACCCCTTCCTTCTGCCTCCTTGATTTCTATCTCACCATCTATGGCCGTCCTATCGCCCTCACTCCCACCCTTAAGTACATTGGCGTCACCCTCGACCGTCGCCTCTCCTGGACCCCCATCTCTGGACAATCCAAACTAAGGCACACTCCCAACTCCATCTCCTTAAGCTCCTTTCCGGCCGAACGTGGAGTCTGGATCCCTCCACCATACTCCACACCCATAAATCCCTCATCCGCCCTATCCTTTGTTACACCCATCCAGCCTGGATCTCCGCCCCCCCTACCTTTTATAAATCCCTTCAGATCCTTGAACGCCATGCTCTCCGCCTTGCCTATTGCATCCGTCTCCCCCACGCGGATCCTGTATGACCTCATTCCGTTCCCCCACCTCCTCCTTTTCCTTGAAAGGATACGGATCCTGTACATCTCCCGTAAACTCGATCCTCCTAACCCACTTGTCTCACCCATCCTCTCCCACCCCCGCCCGCTGCCGCGCCTGTATTCCCACGTCCCACCCGGTCTCCATCTCTCCACCCTCCTTACCCTCTCCCAAGGTGGCTTCCGCCAGCTCCCCCTCCCTGATGATGTCCGCCTCCCCTCCATCCAACCCTCCTACCAACTTTGATCCTCCCTCCCTCTTCCTGTATTTTTTCCTTTGGGCACCCTCCCTCCCTTCTCCCTCCCTTCTCTCCCCCTTCCCTCCCTCCTCCCTTTCTCCCTGCTCCTCCCCCGGGCTTCCCCTCCAGCCCTTCCTCCATTTTTTCCTCCGTCTCCTCCGCCATTGGCATCCTTGCTCACCCCTCTTCCTCCGACTCCCCTTTCCTCCCCCTTGGCAGGTCCCCGGACTCGTACACGATCTGTGGACCTTCGCGCGCCCGAGATCATAGCCATCAGTTTCACGTGTATGTGCGTCGTTTTGTGTTTTTAGTGTCCGCCGTCACGCTTCTACGTTCACTTGTGTCATCGGATTCATCAGTGTTATGTGCGCCGTGTCAACATGTTTTCAGTGTCGTTATCATCGAGTGTGAACGGCTCCGTGTTTTTTGTGTATCTGTGACCACTATTTTTTGCTCGTTACTATGTTCACTCTGGTTCTCCATTCTGTGTCCTGTTATTGTCAACTCTATGGCTGAAGAGCGGCGTAGCAGGCCGCTGACAGCCTACCTGATTGTTTAGGTATGAAAATAACAATAAAGAAAAAAAAGGGAGAGAGAATCACATGCGCCAGCAGTCGCAACATGTTGACGTTACCTGAAAAGGCGCTTTTAGTGAAGTTGTATTATCAGAATGGGGAAAGTGCTAGTTCAGCGTTACGATCCAATCGCCATAGGAAGAGGATTCGAACGGGTAAAGATCCGTTGACAAATGCAGCTGTGGCGAGAATGATTTCGAAGTTCGAAGCCATGGGTTATTTAGACGATAGACCCCGTAGTGGCCGGCCGAGCACAAGGCGTAATGCTGCTGAGACAGTTCAGGACAAAATGGAAACTGTAGCGGGTTCGTCTGTGCACGGGGAAGTCAGCGCTCGTGCAGTCGCACGTCGCACCGGCATTCCATACACTACTGTTTGGTTGGCACTTAGGCGTACCCTCCGATGCTATCCGTACAAAATCAATCGGCATCATGAACTGTTACCTGGCGATTTAGTGAAGCGGAGGGCATTTGCGGTGTGGGCGTTTCAAAAGATGGCGGAAGATGACGATTGGTTGAGCAACGTGTTGTGGACCGACGAAGCTCATTTCACGCTCCGAGGGTCTGTCAACGCCCACAACTGCAGAATTTGGGCTACCGAAAATCTTAGAACTGTTGTGGAAACTCCATTGCACGACGAGAAAGTCACGGTAAGGGTTGGATTTACCACCGTTACTACCGTTACTACCGTTATCGGGCCTTTTTTCTTCGAGGATATGCGTAATTCTGGTTTTGTAACCGCTACCGTGACGGGTGAGAGGTACGCCGATATGTTACAGAATCGTATCATCCCCAGCCTGGCTGATAAACACCTGCTGGAACGTACGATGTTTATGCAGGATGGTGCTCCTGTGAGCTGTTAGTGAACACAAGTCGCCGTCCTTCAGCCAAGTGAGGCTAAAAATTAAAAATTTTGAAGCGTATTACAAAACTCGACATTAATGTCGACAAATGGTTCAAATGGCTCTGAGCACTAGGGGACTTAACATCTGAGGTCATCAGTCCCCTAGAACTTAGAACTACTTAAACGTAACTAACCTAAGGACATCACACACATCCATACCCGAGGCAGGTTTCTAACCTGCGACCGTAGCAGCAGCGCGGTTCCGGACTGAAGCGCCTAGAACCACTCGGCCACAGCGGCCGGCTAAAGGTTGACAAAAATTGATGTTTGATATAATAAGAAAACAGACTGTCAGTTGCATAAGTTAGAATATAAAAGCCTGCTTTATTGATAAATTAAGATATTGACATAGATAAAATGGCAAATGAATGTTTCACAAAATATAGATTCAAACGGTCAGTTGCGTAGGTCAAAATGTAAAAAGCCAATGTATTGGCTGATTAAGATGGAGATGCAGACAAGTGAAGTGATTAGGGGGCATAGACTGCCAGGAAGAGGGGTATCACGGGAACATAGCAGTCAGGGTAGTCCGTGAGAGGGTGTTTTTGTGGATGGACGCTTAGGGGACGGATCTGGGAGAGTAGACAGGGATGCGGTTCCCGAAACAAGAGTTAGAGCGGAATGGAGTGGAGGGGAAGGCAGCCCTGACATGGGGTGTATTGCAGGGATGTCTACATCTGGTAGGACGGGTATATGTCAGGGTGGATTTCAGGATATGGAGTGGAGAGTGTAGTGGTGTGGTATCGGGGGGACGTGGTAGTAGAGGCGCGGTAGAGTACTAGGAGCAGGGGTTGGGCAGCGTCGATTTACAGGTAACGTAGGATATTCGGAGGAGTAGGCTGGGGAGGTACATCCGCATCTACATACATACTCCGCAATCCACGGCGCGTGGCGGAGGGTACCTCGTACCACAACTAGCATCTTCTCTCCCTGTTCCACTCCCAAACAGAACGAGGGGAAAATGACTGCCTATATGCCTCTGTACGAGCCCTAATCTCTCTTATCTTATCTTTGTGGTCTTTCCGCGAAATGTAAGTTGGCGGTAGTAAAATTGTACTGCAGTCAGCCTCAAATCCTGGTTCTCTAAATTTCCTCAGTAGCGATTCACGAAAAGAACGCCTCCTTTCCTCTAGAGACTCCCACCCAAGTTCCTGAAGCATTTCCGTAACACTCGCGTGATGATCAAACCTACCAGTAACAAATCTAGCAGCCTGCATCTGAATTGCTTCTATGTCCTCCCTCAATCCGACCTGATAGGGATCCCAAACGCTCGAGCAGTACTCAAGAATAGGTCGTATTAGTGTTTTATAAGCGGTCTCCTTTACAGATGAACCACATCTTCCCAAAATTCTACCAATGAACCGAAGACGACTATCCGCCTTCCCCACAACTGCCATTACATGCTTGTCCCACTTCATATCGCTCTGCAATGTTACGCCCAAATATTTAATCGACGTGACTGTGTCAAGCGCTACACTACTAATGGAGTATTCAAACATTAAGGGATTCTTTTTCCTATTCATCTGCATTAATTTACATTTATCTATACTTAGAGTTAGCTTCCAAGGTAAGTGGATTTGAAAGGCTAGGCAGAGTGCATGGCCTTCTGGGATCTGGTGAGTGTGAAAAAAGGAGCGGAGGTCGATGCCAGATTTGCACAGTAGAGGGTGGATTGGATCAGGGCTTTATAGGTGTGCAGGATTTTGTATACCTCACTGTTGGCTAATAATTACCTGTTCTGATTGTGACAAGCAGAATAAGAGCATGGGTGAAGATCGAATATAGGCTGAAGTGATCCTAGCAAGAGGAGAGAAGCTTGCAGAAAGAATACGCAGTCTGATACAGGCAATAGGGACCAAAGAAGAACTACCAGCAGAATGGAAAGCTGCTGTGATTGCTCCAATACATAAGGACGGCTAACTGAAATGTGACAACTATCGAGGAATCGCCCTGCTTAACGTCCGCTAGAAGATCCTGTCCAATTGCCTCATACATACAGTTCAACCAGATGTGATTGGGGAGAACCAGGGAGGTTTCCGGTCAGGGCGGTCAACAGTAGACCAGCAGTTCACTGAGAAATTGGGTGAATATGGTAAAATCAAAGAATAAAATATGCAAATGCCTATGATTGTATACATCGCAAGAGCCTGCAGAGCTATTTAAGGGTGTTTGGCATGGCAGAGAAACTCATCAATCTGATAAGGATCTGTCTGAGTGCAACACGTACAAAGGTGAAGATGGGAAATCGCGCAACTGAGGAATTTGAAATTGTGACAGGATTCCGGATGGAGATGGGTTGTCTCCTACCCTGTTCAACTTTGCCATCGAGAAGATCGTAGGCGAGACCTTCCAAGAGAACGGAGGGATTGAAATCGAAGCTAAGAGACTGGCATACTTAGCCTATGCAGACGATATATGTTTACTCTCTAGGTCTGAAGAGGAGTTGGAGGAAATGACCAGAATACTAAAGGTGGCTGCCGGAAAATTTGGGCTAAACATAAAAGAAGACAAGACAGAGTACCTCGTTAGAACGCGTGGTCAAAGTCAGACTGCAGGTCATCTACAATCATTGCAGGTGGGAGACCAGTCCTACAAGAGAGGGCATGAATTTAAATAAGTTGGGGCACTTTTCACAGAAAACTCGTCATGTGAAGCAGAGATCAATGCCAGAATATAAGCAGGAAACCAATCTTACCACGGCCTAGCACAACTGCTTCGGTCCAGATATCTCCCAGACAATTCAGGATTCGACTATACAAAACCCTGATTCAGCCTGTTGTTCTGTATGGCTGTGAGACATGGAGTATCCGGAAACAGGGCTTCCATAAGCTCCACGTTTTTGACAGACAAGTGCTTCGGAAGATCTTTGGTCCGGTTCTGGATGCAGACACAGGGGAATGGAGGATCAGACACAACCAAGAGCTTGAGGTACTATCCCAGCAACCCAACGTAGCAGAAACTGTCAAAGCCAAACAAACGCAGTGGACCAGTCATGTGGCCCAGATGGAAGATCACAGATGGCCTCGCAACCTCCTCGATTTCACACCTACAGGAATGAGACGCCCAAGGAGACCCAAGAAGCGTTGGAGGGATGGCCTCCATGAAGATTTAAACTAGGCATCAATAGATGACGGATGGCGGATAGCAGCAATGGACAAAATACATTTGAGGAGGAAACTTGTAGCAGCGTGCGGTTCACTGGGCCTGATGACAGAAGAAGAAGAAGATTGTGACAAGCTGAGCACGAATGCAACTGGAGGCAGCACATTTGCTGAGCATGTACTGAGTGATGGTCACAACTACCAGTCAGTGTCCCATGTCCTTCACTTAGCAAACAAAGGTCAAAAACTCTGCCTGCTGGAAGCCCTGGGGATTAACAAATATCTAGCTCAGAATTTAGTCTTAAGTGGCCAAACACAGCTTAATACTTCCCCTCTTCTAAACTTCACACAATCCTCTGTTTGTCATTACTTCTCACACTGTCTGTTCCCTCATACACCTCCACTTTCCTGCATTCATGCATTCTTTTATTTTACTGAAACTGCCTATGTAATCCATATAGCCAGAATTGTTGTTTTTCTTTTAAATGGTACTTGTATTACTTTCCATGTTTAATACCTCTTGAAGTTGTCGTCTAGCACTGTCTTTATTTTACTTGATTCATTTACTTAATGCAAACTGTTGCACAGGGCCGGCCGAAGTGGCCGTGCGGTTAAAGGCGCTGCAGTCTGGAACCGCAAGACCGCTACGGTCGCAGGTTCGAATCCTGCCTCGGGCATGGATGTTTGTGATGTCCTTTGGTTAGTTAGGTTTAACTAGTTCTAAGTTCTAGGGGACTAATGACCTCAGCAGTTGAGTCCCATAGTGCTCAGAGCCATTTGAACCATTTTGTTGCACAGGCATAGTTTTTTGTTTTTTTTTTAGTATTTCCTTCCTTTACATTTGTATATTGTTCAACATTCTACTTTTTAAAATGCTGTACCGCCACCCTGTCAAAGATGGCATTCACTGTGTGTTCCCTCACTTTCTTCCATTTTCCTGCATTTATTTATTTCTGTTTATCTTGTTGATATTGCTCGAGGTATTCATACATTCTGCAGTTACTATTGATAATTCTTTCTGTTTTCGCAACACTCTCCATGTTTTATACCTCTTGAAGTAGCCTTGTCAAGTTCTAATTTCATTTTATTTTATTGGTATCGTTTATCAGTATAAAGTGTTATGTAGGTATGATTTTCCAGTTTTGAGTTAAAGATTTTCCTGCTTACTCCCTTTATATTTATTTATTGTTAAACTTACATTGTAATTTCTTTGGCAGCAATAGTCACTAAATATCTGATGATGGCCTTGTAAGCCGAAAAGCGGTTGAAAGGGTTTTGTTTTATACACGAAATCGTAATTTTGGTAATATTTTGGACGCCACTCAGAAAAGTAAAGCTTCAGTATAATGTTAGTAATAGCGAACAACAGCTCTGCCAAAGAGATGAGCTGCGAGAGAGTGTTAGTAGAACCCTTGCATCATGTGAATGGAGTGTAGTCTCGGGGGGTCGGGGGGCGGGGGGGGGGGGGGGGGGGGGGAGAGAGAGAGTTGTATCTTGTGATGGAGTAAGATGTGTTTGGACCATGCTTTGTGCTAGCAATAATTTTCTTATATTATTTTTGATTTAGAGAGAGATATTTTGCAAATTCATTCAGAAGACTTCAAATAGTACTGTAATAACGCATTTGGCGATACATCCAAGCATAGTAATTAATTTATTCGCAGATTTAGAACTGGAGATTTTTATGATAAAGTAACAGTGGGTGATTAACTGATTTTTCTTCAAAGATGGATGGCATACTGCAGGATACTTGCTTTCCGCAAAGCCTTGACAGGCATCCTCAACTTGAAAATGACACCTGCGTCTTTTGTGAAAGACGCCTACGACCGTTTGCATGAGCAAATATCACTACAAAATTTATGCTTATTGGTTAACTTTAAGTTGAAAGTTTGAATAACGCAATTGGAATGGTAACGGATATAAGGCATTGCTGTGAGACCAAGTTAAGAATTTTATATAACAGCATTTTATTTAATAAAATCATGAAAATAACTCATTGATCACTCAGTTCACGTAACCATACTGTTATATGGAGTGCTGGCCCGTCATCAGTGATACAAAAAAAAATAGCAATTTTATGCAACCTGGCTATCTCTCCTAAGATGACTATAGGAGCCATCACGCAGAGCGTCTATACTCACCAGAGTCTCAGCAGGGAATGCCTAACCGTCTCCCATCGTCCGGGCTCCACACACGGTGGCCGGAACGGCTCAGGCAGTCTGCACAGAGGCCATTTGCCAACCTAACAGGGCCTGCTAACGCCCGGGGAACTTATGTGTCTCTGGTCCAGTGCAGACGCACTCTACCTAATACAATGGTTGGCTAAACTGCATCTCCACATTCGCAGAACCCACAGCAGACAGCCCACGCGTACGTCAGCAGACAACCCGCATCCACATTTGCAGACTGAACTAAGAGTGATAATATAACATAATTCCGGATACAAATTCCCTGAGTGTCGGAAGGGCACCCAGGTGTGTTCTGATCATGTGACTGTTGTATCAAGCCATGTAAGAATGTTGTAAGAATGTAAAGAGAATTTGTTCAGGTTGTTCCACTACTAATGTAAAGTGAACTTCTATATTTCAAGTGTTAAAATGTTAGTAATGTAAAGTTTTGGTAATACGAGGTGCATTCAAGTTCTAAGGCCTCCGATTTTATTTTCTCCGGACTGCAAAGAGATAGAAACATGCGAATTGTTTTAAAATGAGGCCGCGTTCATTGTCAATACGTCCCAGAGATGGCAGCATCATACGGCAGATGGAATTTTACCGCCAGCGGCGAGAATGAGAACTGTTTTAAATACTTGAAATGGCGACATTTTCCTTACTTGAACAGTGTGCAATCATTCGTTTTCTGAATTTGCGTGGTGTGAAACCAATTGAAATTCGACAGTTGAAGGAGACATGTGGTGATGGAATTATGGATGTGTCGAAAGTGCGTTCATGGATGCGACAGTTTAATGAAGGCAGAACATCGTGTGACAACAAACCGAAACTAGCTCGGGCTCGCACAAGCCGGTCTGACGACATGATCGAGAAAGTGGAGAGAATTGTTTTGGGGGATCGCCGAATGAGTGTTGAACACATCGCCTCCAGAGTTGGCATTTCTGTGGGTTCTGTGCACACAATCCTGCATGACGACCTGAAGATGCGAAAAGTGTCATCCAGGTGGGTGCCACGAATGCTGACGGACGACCACATGGCTGCCCGTGTGGCATGTTGCCGAGCAATGTTGACGCGCAACGACAGCATGAATGAGACTTTCTTTTCGTTGCTTGTGGCAATGGATGAGACGTGGATGCCATTTTTCAATCCAGAAACAAAGCGCCAGTCAGCTCAATGGAAGCACACAGATTCACCGCCACCAAAAAAATTTCGGGTAACCGCCAGTGCTGAAAAAATGATGGTGTCCATGTTCTGGGACAGCGAGGGCGTAATCCTTACCCATTGCGTTCCAAAGGGCACTACGGTAACAGGTGCATCCTACGAAAATGTTTTGAAGAACAAATTCCTTCCTGCTCTGCAACAAAAACGTCCGGGAAGGACTGCGCGTGTGCTGTTTCACCAAGACAACGCACCCGCACATCGAGCTAACGTTACGCAACAGTTTCTTCGTGATAACAACTTTGAAGTGATTCCTCATGCTCCCTACTCACCTGACCTGGCTCCTAGTGACTTTTGGCTTTTTCCAACAATGAAAGACACTCTCCGTGGCCGCACATTCACCAGCCGTGCTGCTATTGCCTCAGCGATTTTCCAGTGGTCAAAACAGACTCCTAAAGAAGCCTTCGCCGCTGCCATGGAATCATGGCGTCAGCGTTGTGAAAAATGTGTACGTCTGCAGGGCGATTACGTCGAGAAGTAACGCCAGTTTCATCGATTTCGGGTGAGTAGTTAATTAGAAAAAAAATCGGAGGCCTTAGAACTTGAATGCACCTCGTACAGTTACTTCATTGTTTTCCATCAATCAGCATTCATCTCTTTATTTCAAGTTTCATATATATAATTTTGCTTTCCCGAGTTTCTCAGTAACAGAACTCTGACAATGAGCATTGCAGTAATTAAATTTATTAGCGCAGAAGTTTTGTGGATGTCTCTACAGTTTAAAGCACGCATCGCACATCACGTCGCTAGTAGTTTGAATTTTTATTTTTTTGAGAAGCACAGCAGCAGCAGGCAAACAAGTGGGCCACTTATAATTTATGTCTGACACAATTACCATTTCAAGAGTGACGTAATTTTCAGAAAGGGCATTTTTGGTAGTTACTTATATTTCAATTCTTTTATCTCAGTAAGATTACTTGGATTATTTCTAACTGGACAGATTTCTTAAATTTAACGGAACAGACTGTACTTTCGCCACGAGCGTTGCAGTACACAATTTAATGTTGCATTTCTGATTAACTCTTGAGTTGCTGATCACTTTTCAAGAATTAAGAGATTGTTTACGAACAGACAGCAATGTGTTGTCTGCGCAAATGAAAAATCTTCCTGGACACATGTCTCCTCGGGAGTGACACAAGGATTAGTCTTAGGACCACTTTTGTTCTCTTTATATGTCAACGATATTTCGTCGGGTCTGTCCTCCTGTAAATATCATTTCTATGCCGACGACCTCCAGCTCTACCTAAGCGTCAGACCTGAAGATACAGGCACTGCAATCGCTCAGATGAATAATGATCTGTCTTCAGTAGTGACGTGGGCGAAAAAGCTGGGGCTTAAACTAAATGCAAAAAAGACACAAGTAATCTTAATAGCCCATCAGAAATTAATAAGTTCAGATTTCCGCGAACGGCTGCCTCCTATTCTGCTCGACGGTACTCCAATACCATATCAGACAACAGTTAAGAACTTGGGTGTAACTTTGGATGAGCATCTCAACTGGGCAGAGAATACAGTCGCAGTGTGCCGGAAGACGTCCGCTTGTCTCCATGCTCTCAAAAAGTTTCGGAACGTATTCCCACAGGATTTGAAACGCCAGCTCGTGCAATCAGTCGTTCTACCGAACCTCCACTATTGTGATGTAATTCAACAAGGCATGAGTAGTGAAAACAAAAGACGGCTAGAGCTAACCATCAATGCCTGTGTGCGTTACACCTGCAACATTCGCCGATACGATCATGTTCGTACTTCATACTCCCAGCTAGGGTGGCTGCGGCCGGACAAATTGCATTATTACCACACTGTCTACTTCACCGACTCCTCGTCGCGCAAGCACCCCAGTACCTTGCGTCAGAGATTAAACACCTTTCATGCCATCATAATCGTAACACGAGGTCACTCTTATTTGGTATCCTAACTGTGCGCACTCACTAAACAAAAACTTTTGCAAACTCCTTCTCAGGTGCCGCTGTCCGCCTCTGGAACAAACTGCCCCTTACCTTGCGCAAAATTCAATCTCCTGCTGCTTTTAAGAAGAAGTTGAAGCATTTCCTACTATCATCCTCATAATGCTTTCCACTAAATTAATGTACATGGCCAATCCTCTCCTCTGTCAAATAGCAAAGCTAGTGTCTCCTATCTCGCACCTTTCTCTTCTTCGTCTATATTACCCACGCAATCTTCTTTTTCTTTATATTTCCTTAATTATGTTTCGTCATGTCTCTATTCTTCTTCTCCCTTCACCACCAGTCTCCCTCATACTCCCTGCTGCTAGCACTCCTATCCAAAATATGTCTCTTTCATAATCTCTAATTATAACAGTAGTTATCATCTACGAATATAAAATATGTATTTTTCCAAGTGTGCCTTTATAATATTTTTTTTCACTTTTACTTGTACTTGATGTAGATTAACATGCCTACTTAAACATATGAATGTAAAATAAGTAGAATGCCTGTTTAGATGTAAGAGAGGGCCTGATGGCCCTAATCTTGCCAGGTTAAATAAATAAATAAATAAATAAGAGCTTAACTGTTTCTCCAATCACGAGTTTAAATCCACATTACCATACAGACAAAATGCCAGTAAATATATCTAAACATTAGCAAGCAACAAAAACTAATTAGCTACTTTGACGGTTAAGACAATAAATTAATAGATAGAACAAAACCAAACTAGCGCTTTTCATTTATTATAATGTTGTTCCACCAAGAACCGACGAAATATTCAATTTACATTAAAAATTGTGTGTAGATGGCTGCATGGGTAGAGATCTGAAGCCCAAAAAACTGTTTTCCTTGTTTTGCTACAAGGAGCCTGTCTGTAAAGTATGTGGAAGTATTTGTGGACCACGCTGTAGGACGTGGCAGAGTGTTGTAACATTCAGCAAACGCTGCAACCGGACGCAAGCGTCCACGTTCAGTTATAAATCTTATGGAGCTCCTTTAGACTCCCCGGTGTTTCTAGAGAAGAGCCTTCTTTCGATAGAAAAGAGGACATGCGTACTGCGGAAGGCGCCCGTGAGGCGGAAGTGCAGAGTCGGCTCTTCGCAGAAGCGCGCAAAGGCTGCCCGCTCTGCGGTTCTCTGGGCCTGTGTCACGAGGCGCTGCGGCGGGAAACCGCTGGCTGGCTCTGAGCGGCAGACGGTCAAAGGCGAACGGCGTCAGAAAACACTTGCTAGACGGGCCGGCTGCCTTCCCAGTAACTCTGCTTCCGCAGGAAAGATACAGCGTGTGTCGTCCCAGCCGGCCCGCTCTGTTCGTACGCGAGATCCAGGAAACAGTAAATAACCGCGCCCACGTTGACGCCAAATCCATTCGCTCCCCTACAGAAAGTTCTGGCGTTTATAAGATCATCTGCGATACCTGTTCCTCCTATTATATGGGGCAAACCGGGCGTGCTTTCACCATCAGATGTAAAGAACATCTTTTGAGAAAGAACGGCACAACTCCCCTAAATTCATCCTTTGCCGATCATCTCTTAATTACTGGAAACGTGCCTAAAGCCATAGGCGATAACAATATTCTGCATACCGAAAAGAAGGGGCGTAGGTTAGATGTCTTAGAGGAATTGGAGATTTTCAAACATCTCACTCGTCATGATGGCCCCATTCTCAACGAACAGCTGCAGCTGCGATATAAAAACTTTTTTGACTGTATAAAGCCATTGCTTGATCTTTGATTCAGATTTCCTCATGCAGTTTACCGAAATGTGGTTTTCCTGTCACATCTTTGCTGTTTTCTTGTATGTCATAACTAACGTTTTTTACGTTACAAAATGTATCTCTATTTAAAGCAGATAAATATGTAACTTCATCCTGTTATTATTAATGCTTACGTTATGCCGGAATCAGCTGCATCACAATTTCATGTGTCTAATTTTGAATGTACAGTAGCCTAAATGTTTCTGCGGCTACTAGATGGCGCTCGTAGCAACACCATGTTTACTTGCCCACTCTAAAGTGGGCACCTCAGTCTCGTTGCAACCCTTGTTCACAGTACGAGCAGCCCTTAGCGGCTCGCCATCTCACAACTGTTCATGACGTCGCCTTTCCGGCTCAGATCTTTTTTAATATGTGGCTTGTAAGTACTGCATCTTTTCCAGTCAGTACAAACTTTAATTTTATTAATGTACTATATACCTAATATGTTTTAGAACAGTTAGTCTAATTCTGAAGACGACGCCCATAGTAGCGTCGAAACCAGGTCAATGTTGACTTAATATTTGTAACCGAGGGCTTATTTGTTTCAATATAATCCTTTTGGGGTTGTTGATGAAAAGTCGATGTATCGGTATGTCAATATTTTCTCTCAAAAAAAAAGTAGCAAATTTATATGTCACTATAATTCTCATGATGCTAAATGTAAATAAATAATGCACTCTTTTACCTAAACAGCACTAAAAAAATATGGAACAAATTTATAATTAATGTAAGAGTATCCGATCAAAAACTCACAAAATCAGTGTCTCTCTGTACTAAAGTAAAAGGCGTTTCAGCTGCATAAATGAATATTTGATCTTTTTCCAAGCATAGAACATCTTCAAATGTTACGATACATCATAGCATCTTTGATACTCATGTGTTTGTAAGCACTTTGTATGTACCAAAACATGTGGTGCGTGATAGAAACCTTTTCTGTGACAAATCTAAAGTGTTCAGTGTGTAAAATTTACGTGTGCAACGATAGGAATGCAGTGGGAATGTATTCACATCTGTTGGACGAATGTTATGAAAAAAAACTCTCCAAATCGACGTTTCACATAAGTCACATCCAATGAAAATCTATCACGCAACCATCTGTGTGTGGCGTGCTAATAATTACGTAATATTTATATTTTAGGACAATTAATCCGTAAAGAAACGCTCCACACGTGGTAAGGAATGCATGCAAACCGTCTGAAGATGAGTCATTATGATTCGAAACGGGTAACAGTACCCTTTGAATAAAGGAACTGCCGGTAACGGTACCCTTTGAATAAAGGAACTGAAAGTAAATTTGTGGCTGGTTGCTGTCCCAACACCATCAACTGAACTTTTTTCTTGTAGAATAACATATAAAAATTTTCGCATATCTTCGTGAATCACTCTGTGGGCACGATCCCCAGCGGTGTGTTGATTGTGCTTTCTACAATGACCAGATCACCCAGGTAGGCCATGAAAACATTTGAGAGGTGGCATGAGCCCCCTCTCATATTTCTATCTTACTCTGAGTAATTCGATTTTCCTCTCTAATTGCATGCGGTGAAAAGTTGCTATTCCTTCACATGCGGACTTCCCACGCAGCGTCTCTCATCACCCGGGTGGTCCGGTGACAGGCGGGTTCTGCTGAACTTCAAAGGGTTAAGCCGACGGGCGTGAGGGAGTCGAGTGGATGCTTTCCAGACGCCGACATTGTCATAAGAGTGGGAGTGACATGCCCACAGGGGTCTGTCGGTGCGGCTGGACTAGAGATTCCGTTACTTCGCAGAAACTTACTGAAAACACTTTCTGGCAGTCTGCCGGCGAGGCGTGGGAATGACTTGTGTTCCCAGCCAGTCTTAGTGGGCAAATTCCCGTGTTTTCTACAAAATAATAACTGTGATTGGCTGGCTCAGGGGATAGCTCTGTGACGCAGCAAAATCGGCGCAGAAATTGGTACCAAGTATCTCCATTGGTGGAATAGTACTGTGTCGGCAATAGAGTGGAATTTTCCGCTGTTTTCGAGTTGCTGATTGGAACGTTTAACCACGGCCACTGTCGTGGGGGAGGGAATATTCTGTGTTTGGCTTGTACGGGCGCTCTTGAGAGGGTCGGCTCTCGCCTTTCGGTCAGTAGTAGGTTACAAGACTGAGCTCTCGCTGCTCTGGACAGCCTGCCTTCTGTTGGCTGTCTAATATACTAAAGTAAAAGGCGTTTCAGTTGCATAAATGAATATTTGATCTTTTTCCAAACATAGGACATCTTCAAATGTTATGATACATCATAGCATCTTTGATACTCATGTGTTTGTAAGCACTTTGTATGTACCAAAACATGTGGTGCGTGATAGAAACCTTTTCTGTGACAAATCTAAAGTGTTCAGTGTGTAACATTTACGTGTGCAACGATAAGAATGCAGTGGGAATGTATTCACATCTGTTGGACGAATGTTATGGAAAAAAGAAACTCTCCAAATCGACGTTTCACATGTCACATCCAATGAAAATCCGTAACGCAACCATCTGTGTGTGGCGTGCTAATAATTACGTATTATTTATATTTTAGGACAATTAATCCGTAAAGAAACGCTCCACACGCGGTAAGAAATGCATGCGAACCGTCTGAAGATGAATCATAACGATTCGAAACCGGTAATGGCACCCTTTGAATAAAGGAACTGAAAGTAAATTTCGGCCTGGTTGCTGTCCCAACACCATCAACTGAAATTCTTTCTTGTAGAATAACATATCAAAATTTTTGCATATCTTCGTGAATCACCCTGTGGACACGATCCCCAGGGGTAGACGTACACCTGTGTTGATTGTGCCTTCCAGAATGACCAGATCACCCAGGGAGGCCATGAAAAGATTCCCCAGACCCTCCTACGACCTGCAACTTTTCGACGATCGCTACAGGCGGTCTGCCTTCAGACGTTTCACGTCAACGGCCACCTGTCCGATGTAGCAGAACACATGGTTCACCTGTAGAGGCCAGCTGTCGGCACTCAGCGGACGCCTGGTTCCAGCCTTCGTAGCCGGTGCACAGCGCTCGAACGAGGCGCCCGCTGCGAATGCCCACACAGAGCAACGTTGGGTGAACAGTGGTTTAGGGGACACTGTTGGTACCTCTTTGGTTCATGCAGGGGGTCAGTTGCTTAAACGTCGCACGTCCAGTTGCCCGTACACATCTCCGCAGCCATCATCCACCTCTGTTTTCTATGGCCCGTGGGGCACCACACTTACCTCGGCGCCGGTTTTGGATAGTGCCATTTTGCCATGCACGGTATACTTCAACATTCGGAAATGCTTCCCCCCCCCCCCCCCCCTTGGTCCGACATTAGATAAATCATCCCGGTCCCGCATTACAAAAACGTCTTGCACTCTTTTCTGCGTGCTCCAGCCGCGCTTCACGTACCCTTCAGTGTTAGTGCTTCCACCTTCTGCACGTTGACAAGAAAATAGGCGCGGCGACGTGACTATGACTGGACCGTGTAGAAGCAAACAAAGTTGTCTTATACGATTGTAACAATACGAGTCAAGATGGATGTAACGGAACTTGATAGCGTATTTGCCTCTATTGGTTATGGTAGAGAGATAGATCTTTCGGTCCTGTCTGTATATTTATATATAATATTGCCTGAATAAAGGCTGGCCGAGTGTAAAGCTATCGTTAAAAACGCACGCCGCGCGATTTGTTACGATTTGGTCGGTCATAATAATAATAACATGCTTTTGAATTCAATTAAAATATAACGGCGATACCTGTTTAGTGTTATTGGAAATAATATGCAGTAAATTAATGAGTAAGGTAGCCGATCCTATAAGAAGAGGTAAAATTGGGCATATTGAGGTGTTTTGCTTTATATCGACGAAGCCGATGATACGGCGTCAGTTTTTTTCGTCTACTCTTAGAAATAAACAAGTAAAGAAGTGCTAATTGTGCTTTGTGAAAAAATATAGGGGCGAGTTTTAAATAACTACGGTATACAATCAGAGTAACAAAAGGACATTTAGTTACACGAAATCGCGGATAGCGAACTGTGGTCATTAAATTGCGTACACCTACAGGACGGTGAATTCCGGGATAAATCTATACGCATCTCACGAGGGACGCGGTATTGAGACCTTTTTTTTTAAATTATATCGCGGAGAGCGGGCTTCAATTTACGAAAAGGAGAAAAACTGTATCATTATCATTGACTGTTGGTGTCAAGCAACCAAAGCTGTTCATCAAAGGGTTTCGGTGAATGAGTGGTGAACGCGAAATAAAACTGTGAACAAAGTTACGTTAAATAAAACAGAAGAAACAAGACAGTTTGGTCGTGTCTGTTATTATTCCATAAACTGTAACATTTCTTCTCGTTGTACGAAGCCTTTATAGACGATCGTTATGACAATTTGCTTAGAAGGCATCTCGTTACGAGTTAAGTTTTGGGGACCTGGTCAAGAGAGGGTAGTTCGTAGATCCTAACTACTGCAGCTATTCTGGAATCAGGTCCTACCGTGACCGTAGTGTGTTGTCAATGGCTTAAGGTCATCATATCTCATGCTCTAAGATCGAAGCGCCTTTCCACTTGGTATAACGGTGCCTCACGGCATCAACGACAACGCCGACGACGAAGGAAGATGCGGTAGACGATGACAAACTGAAATGCAACATACCGTAGCGTGCGTGAGGGGAAATACTGCTTTTTTTGCGAAATTAAGAAGTAAGTGCAGTGATTCACCACAAGTTTCTATTTTCGTTCACTTACGGACTTGTGAAAGTAGCGTGTATCTTTTTGTAACACCCTGTAGTTTCAAATACGGGAGTCGTGCTTTGTAGCCATTATACACTCCTGGAAATTGAAATAAGAACACCGTGAATTCATTGTCCCAGGAAGGGGAAACTTTATTAACACATTCCTGGGGTCAGATACATCACATGATCACACTGACAGAACCACAGGCACATAGACACAGGCAACAGAGCATGCACAATGTCGGCACTAGTACAGTGTATATCCACCTTTCGCAGCAATGCAGGCTGCTATTCTCCCATGGAAACGATCGTAGAGATGCTGGATGTAGTCCTGTGGAACGGCTTGCCATGCCATTTCCACCTGGCGCCTCAGTTGGACCAGCGTTCGTGCTGGACGTGCAGACCGCGTGAGACGACGCTTCATCCAGTCCCAAACATGCTCAATGGGGGACAGATCCGGAGATCTTGCTGGCCAGGGTAGTTGACTTACACCTTCTAGAGCACGTTGGGTGGCACGGGATACATGCGGACGTGCATTGTCCTGTTGGAACAGCAAGTTCCCTTGCCGGTCTAGGAATGGTAGAACGATGGGTTCGATGACGGTTTGGATGTACCGTGCACTATTCAGTGTCCCCTCGACGATCACCAGTGGTGTACGGCCAGTGTAGGAGATCGCTCCCCACACCATGATGCCGGGTGTTGGCCCTGTGTGCCTAAGTCGTATGCAGTCCTGATTGTGGCGCTCACCTGCACGGCGCCAAACACGCATACGACCATCATTGGCACCAAGGCAGAAGCGACTCTCATCGCTGAAGACGACACGTCTCCATTCGTCCCTCCATTCACGCCTGTCGCGACACCACTGGAGGCGGGCTGCACGATGTTGGGGCGTGAGCGGAAGACGGCCTAACGGTGTGCGGGACCGTAACCCAGCTTCATGGAGACGGTTGCGAATGGTCCTCGCCGATACCCCAGGAGCAACAGTGTTCCTAATTTGCTGGGAAGTGGCGGTGCGGTCCCCTACGGCACTGCGTAGGATCCTACGGTCTTGGCGTGCATCCGTGCGTCGCTGCGGTCCGGTCCCAGGTCGACGGGCACGTGCACCTTCCGCCGACCACTGGCGACAACATCGATGTACTGTGGAGACCTCACGCCCCACGTGTTGAGCAATTCGGCGGTACGTCCACCCGGCCTCCCGCATGCCCACTATACGCCCTCGCTCAAAGTCCGTCAACTGCACATACGGTTCACGTCCACGCTGTCGCGGCTTGCTACCAGTGTTAAAGACTGCGATGGAGCTCCGTATGCCACGGCAAACTGGCTGACACTGACGGCGGCGGTGCACAAATGCTGCGCAGCTAGCGCCATTCGACGGCCAACACCGCGGTTCCTGGTGTGTCCGCTGTGCCGTGCGTGTGATCGTTGCTTGTACAGCCCTCTCGCAGTGTCCGGAGCAAGTATGGTGGGTCTGACACACCGGTGTCAATGTGTTCTTTTTTCCATTTCCAGGAGTGTAATTGTAAGAGGAGCTGTGACTCTTCCACGCCAGAGCATAGAGATGCTAGCACTCCGTCAGGCGGAAGTTGGTTCCCTTTAATGACAGAGTCCCGGGCTGTAAACAGGACCGAAATAGACAGGCCACCCTCTGCACGAAATTCCGGCCTAGGGGAGCAGCTAGGGCAATGTAAACACGCCGCCCCCCGGATAACGGCTCAGTCAGTCCCGGGGGAAGCCAGCGCCTTGCACATCACACTGTCTTATCGCCCCACTACTAATTAAGCCCGAGACAAACAAAGAGCGGCAAAAATAATTTTGCATACTATTGCGTCTTCACTCGTACACTGCAAACCCTGTGAAGTGCTTCCCGCAGGGGGAGCTATGATTCCACCATTCGCTACGATTTCTTCACTTTCCTTTAAAGCGTGGAGCGTGGGAAAGATGACTGAATGCCTCTGTAAGCGCTGTAATGACTCTAACTTGTCTTCTCAGTCCATATGGGGAGCTGTACATAACGGCCCATAGTTCCTCTGTAGGTTAAATCAGACCTTCACCGACAATGTTTCAGAGGTAGTAGTATGAACTTGTCAGCCAAGTGTGAATATCATCGAACTGTCAGTTTAACAAATCATGACCACAAAATTCTAACACGAATGCCTTACAGAAGAATGGAAAAACTGGTAGAAGTCGACCTACAGGAATATCAGTTTGAATTTCGCAGAAATGAAGGAACATGAAAGGCAGTACTGACCCATCCACTTATCTTAGAAGACATGTTTAGGAAAGGTAAACCTACATTTATAGCATTTGTAGACTTAGAGAAAGCTTTTCACAGTGTTGACTGGAGTACGAAATTCTGAAGGTACCAGCGCTAAAATACAGCGAGCGAATGGCTACTTACAGCCTAGTACACGAACCAGACGGAAGTCATTTTTTTTCCTTTATTGATTTTCGATTCCTCCCACCAAGAGGTGGGGGGGGGGGCGCTGACAGCAGTTTAATACGCTGCTCTATAGCCGAGAGCTCAGTTAAACAAACAATGGTAAGACAATATAAAAATATAAAAAGGCGATAAAATGGTGATTTTGTTAATAACAGCAAAATGGCGGAAAGTTGCGCAATTTAAAAGATAAAAACACGGCGTTGATGATGCGGATGATGACGCACAGTAAGTAGACAGGCACAGTTAAAAAACATGCCGACTGTCTGGTTTCTGTCTGATATAAAAACACAACTAGCGACAGTATGGTGGCTGTTCGCAACACTGACAGGGGACGCACAACTCTGAACATTCACTGAAAACAGCCCCATAGGCGACACCACGGCAGATGGGGGCGTGGGGAGGACCCGGATCGATGAGGGGAAAAACGGGGGGAGGAGTGGACAAGAAAAAGGGGGAAGCCGATGGAGGAAATTGAAAGAAGTGGGGGCAGAGCGGAGTCGAGAAGGGGTGGGGAAGGCAGTCGAGGAGAAAGCAAAAGGAGTCGGATGGAGAGAAGGGTGTCAAAGAGAAGATAGGCAGGGAAGAACAGGATGGAAGGGGGGAGAGGGAGCCCAGGAAAAGGACAGAGGGAGGGAGGGGGAGGTGAGGACCAGAGTTGATAGGAGGGAACGGCTGTCATAAGGGGCAGATGTTATTCAAAAAAAGCAATAAAGGAAACAAAAGAAAAATTTGGAGAAGGAATTAGGCTCAAAAGAGAAGAAATAAAAACTTTCAGATTTGCCAGTGACACTGAAATTCTGTCAGAGACAGCAAAGGAATTTGGAAGAGCGGTTGAACCGAATGGACAGTGCCTTGGAAGGAGGATATGAGATGAATATCAACAAAAGCAAAACGGGGATAATGGAGTGTAGTCGAATTACATCAGGTGGTGGTGAGGAAATTAGATTAGGGAACGATACATTTAAAGTAGTTCACGACTATTGCTGTTTGGGTAGCAAAATAACTTATTAGGGGGGAATTAGAAATTGTAGAATGGCAACGGCAAGAAAAAGGTTTCTGAAGAAGAGAAATTTCTTAACGTCGATTATTGATTTAAGTATTAGGAAGTCTTTGTCTGGAGTGTAGCCACGTATGGAAGTGAAACATGAACGATGAACAAAATGGCTCTGAGCACTATGCGACTTAACTCATGAGGTCATCAGTCGCCAGAACTTAGAACTAATTAAACCTAAGGACATCACACACATCCATGCCCGAGGCAGGATTCGAACCTGCGACCATAGCGGTCGCTCGGTTCCAGACTGTAGCGCCTAGAACCGCACGGCCACTCCGGGCGGCGAACGATGAACAGCTTGGACAGAAAAAGAATAGAAACTTTCAGAATATGGTGCTATAGAATAATGTTGAAGATTAGATGGGTCGATCCTGTAATTAATGTGGAGGTACTGAATAGAACTGGTAGAAAACAAATTTGTGCCACAACCTGGTTAGAAGAAACGATTGGTTCATATGACACATTGTGAGACATCAGGGGATCGCTGGTTTAGAGGGAAGTGTGGTGTGTGTGTATGAGGAGGGCGCGGGGGGGGGGGGGGGGGGGTTAGCAAGAAATGAACACAGTAAGCAGATTCAGAAGTATATAAGTTGCAGTAGTTATTCGGAAATGAAGAGGCTTGCACAGGATAGTAAAGCTGTCAGAGCTGCATTAAACCAGACTTTGGACTGTAGATCACAACAACAGTATGATCCAAACCAACAAAAAATAAGTACACTAAACATGGATTTTAAAATGAAAACCTTAGGAGCACTTACGTTCGCTGCTGCAAAGCACATCTCTGCATTCCGCAGGAGACGTTGAAAGGGTTCCATCACATTCCTTTCAAAGTACTTAACATGTCTATCATTCCTGCCCCTCGCTACTTTGTGGTGTCTATAGTAAACTTCGAAGAAGGAGAAGTTTTTGTCGATGTATTTCAGCAATTACTCCTATTCCTTCCCATCCAATGCGTCAGCTTGGACGAATTTCATCGTTAGACCTCCTGTTTATCTGGGAAAATGAAGCATCCTAAAACGAGTTTGATCTGTTCTTTGGGTACAGCGCAGGGTGCCTGCTAAAGCAGATTTGCCAGTACTAAAATACAGACAGGGTGTTCCACATAAAACCGGTACGCCTCACATGCCGGTTAATCATCTCTAGTCGAATTGCTTGTGAAGTGGCAACACTGTCTCGGAATTTGGCAACACTGCATTTTATCGGAAAGTTGAATGCAGCTGTGTGTTTGTGCCTCAGTTGTTGAGAGATACTCGTATTGTTGAGTTGTATGTGGCAGTTTGCATTACAACAGCGAATTGATACTGTGGAGTGTTACATAAAGACAGGCTCCGTCAAGGAATGTAAAGAAACATTTCTAGTGAAGTATCCTGGTAGGAAATTCCGCATGACCAGCACTACGCAATATCTGTACAAAAAATAGTAGACTGTAGGATCCGTTCAGAATGCGCAGAGGAATAGGCGACCGGCAGGTGGGACTCCAGAAACTATTGGCAGAATTCGCATCGACATTACGCAAGTAATGTCCACATTACGCAAGTCGGTAAGGTTATCTCGGCAGGCTGGTATATCTCGAAATCGTGCCATCGTGTTCTAAAAGATATGAAATTAAAAGCCTGCCGTGTGAGTTGAAATTTGAGAATCAGGAAAACAAGATATCGTTATTGTCACTGGATGTTAACATAAATTCACAGGATGTTAACATAATTTGCTAACGGTTACTTGGGCCCCTTGCTTTACTTCACGTCAGATGAGGCCTGGTTTCATTTTTGAGGTCACGTAAACCCACAGAATTGCAAACAATGGACGAAGGACAACCGACGTATTCTACAGGGAGAACCTCTCCACTCAGAGAACACAGGTGTTTAGTGTACGTTGCCTGGCATGCACATTATTGGCCCCATATTTTTCTATTGCACCTTAAATAGTGCCACACATCTCGAGATCCTTGCGCACAATTAACAGATACAGAGAAGACTATGCAGTATTCCAACAACATGGAACAGCTGCTCACACATCCAACCAAAGTATGGCCCACATCATCAACGTGTTTCCTGAAGACAGACTTGTCAGTAGAGGCCTCTGGCCCACGAAGTCCCCGGACTTAACATCGTAAGATTTTTATTTATGGGGCACACTAAAAACCAAAGTGTATGCTGACAATCACGGCACAGTAGACGATCTTAAACAGAAATTAACAACATCGCGCGTGCAGAAGTACATCGTGTTGCTGGGTAACGTAGTCACACGAAGTCAGTGATGCCCTAATGCCCATGGCCGCCACTTCCTGCAGCTCTTATAAACAGGTGACTACATGTTTTTTAACGTTACTATTATCTATTCTTTTTTTAGTTAGTTCATTCCTATTTGAATCTCGGGGTTGAGGCGTGCCGATTTTATTTGGAACACCATGTATTATTGCGTGAACACAGAGGTCACTATTACAACTCGTTCGGGATGTAGGCAAAAGGTGTTTTCGCGAAGTTGGTAAAGGCATGGTAAGCTTCTTTGAGGAGCTTTCCCCTGCACACCCACGACCAGGAGTAGAGCGGATATCGGCTGGAGAGGCACTTAAGGTCCAGGTATCGGCTGAGACAGACGTGCGCATCCTCCGCTTTAGATTTTGTGTTACGTAGATGGTCTAATTCATAACTCAGAACCATTTTAGGCTGTTTAACCAGTTTTCTTGTAGTGACTGTATTTCTATTGATGTTTCATAATTCTGATACATGCAAGTCAGACATTTAAAAGCATTTTTCGTTCATTCACGTGATTGCTTTGTGCAGAGGACCGTTGGGGGCCACGTGTTCCGACCACACAAGGGAAGTGGGCATTCAGACAACGGATATTGCCACAGGCCATTCCTCAGCTTCGAGGAATAGTATCACGAATCACTGTGCTTTACGGGCGTTCGCAATTCATAGCCATTTTTGTGTATAGAGAATGAGGACTTAAGATTTCTAAACCCACATGCCTCTGTGCGGTTGGTGAGTTAGGTATAGTCACTTTGCAGGAGGTACAAATCACTAGAAAATGCTTTGCTTATTTAAATCATACGTTCCTCGCGAGCTATATAGCTCCTGCATCAGAATTTGAAATTGTGCCCTCAGACAATCCGCCGGGATCCACAATACCAATAACACCCTCTTTCGTAGTAGTTTCTTAATCATACCCAATAGTAAGAGATGATCTAAGTCCCGGTTTTCTGTGAGGTAACCATTTTTGTAAACTTAGAACTTAGTTCTTGGTGATGTGGCACCCCCTCTGTGATCACGAGTTGTACCACTGCATGTCTTGTGCTATAATAGGGCATTCATAGTGACTGATTTGTGAATGAGTATGCGAGAGGACGATTTTTATGTACGTTCATCGTCCGAGAAATCCAGTAATGCCCTTAATATTCTCGGTGCTTGTCCACTGAAAGCATTATCATAATAATAGTATGTTCCTCGGTCATATATAAAATGAAATGATAATTAAATCAAGACCCTAAGCTGCCGACAAGGGTTGATATACACCAACGGGGACAGTTCAAAATGTGTGCCCCGACCGGGACACAAACCCGGGATCTCCTGCTAACATGGCAGACGCTCTATCCATCTTAGCCACCGAGGGCACAGAGGATAGTGCGACTGCAGAGATTTATCCTCCCAATGAGACCCACATTCCCATCTTAATGTCCAAACACTACATTCGTAGTGTACCTGCCCGTTACACTCATTACTCGCGGCAGACAATCTTACCGACTCCCGTAAGAGTTCGGGCAACGCGTGTGTATCCGCACAGAAGAAGGTCAATGCCCGGTTAGCCTTAACTATATGAAGATGGTATCTTCTTGTATATAAGATGTTGCACGATAAATTACTAGCGGGAACCAGCCCTGTTTTAATTGGTATGTGTGTTTTATGATTTATTATATTGTGACAATTTAAATGTTATCACGATTCTAGTTTGGTAATATGTATATTGCATCAAATGTTAAATATATTTTGTTTTCGTGTTGTAAGTTGTTATATGCCAATTGATGATCATTCAGGTTAAGTAATCTATAATCATTCTGAGTATAGAAGCCAGGTGTTTTCCGTTGCAGGCCAGTGAACAAACCCACATCCACAACAGCTTTCGCAAGTAGTCCTCTCTTTCGTATTTTGTTGGCGAGATCGAACTTCAAACGCAGTCACAGGGTGTTCCTCTCTTATTCATGGCAGCGTGTTCTGCCTGGCGAACCACTTCTTTGTACTTATGCTTCCCGCTGCAGTATAATTTAAACGTAATCTCCTCTCCAGCGACGTTTCTGATACAAGGTGACAATTATTGAACTATATAGAAACTGCAAAAAGGTGGGATGGTTCAAATGGCTCTGAGCGCTATGGGACTTAACATCTATGGTCATCAGTCCCCTAGAACTTAGAACTACTTAAACCTAAGGACAGCACACAACACCCAGTCATCACGAGACAGAGAAAATCCCTGACGCCGCCAGGAATCGAACCTGGGAACCCGGGCGCGGGAAGCGAGAACGCTACCGCACGACCACGAGCTGCGGACAAAAAGGTGGGAATTTAAGGAGATGGGACCTGCAAAAACTGATTGAACCAGAGCTTGTAGAGAGTTTCGGGGAGAGCATTACGGAACGATTGACAGGAATGGGGAAAAGAAATATAGTAGAAGAGGAATGGGTAGCTTTGAGGGCCGAAATATCGAAGGCATCAGAGGATCAAGTAGGTAAAAATACGAGGGCTAGTAAAAATCCTTGGGTAACAGAAGATATCTCAAAAATGAGACCGACAGGAAGTGCAAAATGGCTAAGCAGGCGTAGCTAGAGCACAAATGTAAGGATGTAGAGGCTTATCTCACTAGGGCTAAGATAGATACTGCCTACAGGAAAATTAGACCTTTGGAGAAAAGAGAACCCCTTGTATGAATATCAAGAGCTCAGATGGAAACCCAGTTCTAGGCAAAAAAGGGAAAGCAGAAAGGTGGAAGGAGTATATAGAGGGTCTATACAAGGGCGATATACTGGAGGACAGTATTATGGAAATGGAAGAGGATGTAGATGAAGATGAAATGGGAGATATGACACTGCGTGAAGAATTTGACAGAGCACTGAAAGACCTAAGTTGAAACAAGGCCCCGGGAGTAGACAACATTCCATTAGAACTACTGACTGCCTTGGGAGAGCCAGCCCTGAGAAAACTTTACCATCTGGTGAGCAAGATGTCTGAGACAGACGAAATACCCTTAGACTTCAAGGACAATATAATAATTCCAATCCCAAAGAAAGCAGGTGTTGACTGATGTGAATATTACCGAATTATCAGTTTAATAAGTCACGGCTGCAAAATACTAACGCGAATTCTTTACAGACGAATGGAAAACATCGTAGAAGCCGACCTCGGGGAAGATAAGTTGGAACACGTGAGACAATACTGACCCTACGACGTATCTTAAAAGATAGATTCAGGAAAGGCAAACCTACGTTTCTAGCATTTGTAGACTTAGAGAAAGCTTTTGAGAATGTTGACTGGAATACTCTCTTTCAAATTCTGAAGGTGGCAGGGCTCAAATACAGAGAGCGAAAGACTATTTACAATTTGTACAGAAACCAAATGGCAGTTGTAAGAGTCGATGGGCATGAAAGGGAAGCAATGGTTGGGAAAGGAGTGAAACAGGGTTGTAGCCTATCCCCGATGTTATTCAATCTGTATGTTGAGCAAGCAGTAAAGGAAACAAAAGTGAAAAATCGGAGTAGTAATTAAAATCCATGGAGAATAAATAAAAAGTTTAAGGTTCACCGATGACATTGTAATTCTATCAGATACAGCAAAGAACCTGGAAGAGCAGTTGAATGGAATGGACAGTATCTTGAAATGAGGATCATCAACAAAAGCAAAATTAGGATACTGGAATGTAGTAGAATTAAATCGGGTGATGCTGAGGGAATTAGATCAGGTAATGAGACACGTAAAGTAGTAGATGAGTTTTGCTATTTGGGGAGCAAAATAACTGATAATGGTCGAAGTAAAGAGGATATAAAATGTAGGTTGCTAATGGCAAGGAAAGCGTTTCTGAAGAAGAGAAATTTAACATGGAGTATAGATTTAAGTGTCAGGAAGTCGTTTCTGAAAATATTTGTATGGATTGTAGCCATGTATTGAAGTGAAACATGGACGATAAATAGTTTGGACAGGAAGAGAATAGAAAAAATGGTTCAAATGGCTCTGAGCACTATGGGACTCAACATCTTAGGTCATAAGTCCCCTAGAACTTAGAACTACTTAAACCTAACCAACCTAAGGACATCACACACACCCATGCCCGAGGCAGGATTCGAACCTGCGACCGTAGCAGTCCCGCGGTTCCGGACTGCAGCGCCAGAACCGCTAGACCACCGCGGCCGGCGAAGAGAATAGAAGCTTTCGAAATGTGGTGCTACAGAAGAATGCTGAAGCTTAGATGGGTAGATCACATAATTAATGAGGAAGTATTGAATAAAATTGCGGAGATGAGAAATTTGTGGCACAACTTGACTAGAAGAAGGAATCGGTTGGTAGGACATGTTCTGAGGCATCAAGGGATCAGCAATTTAGTATTGGCGGGCAGCGTGGAGGGTAAAAATCGTAGAGGGAGACCAAGAGATAAATACACTAATCAGATTCACAAGGATGTAGGTTGCACTAGATACTGGGAGATGAAGAAGCTTGCACAGGTTAGAGTAGCATGGAGAGCTGCATCAAACCAGTCTCTGGACTGAAGACCCAACAACATAAAAAAACGTAAATTTGTTACAAACTACGGCATGCACACACTTTATTCAACATGTAAACGTCACTACAGATATTCGGATATAGGTCATGACATGTTTCATATGTCTGCCGTCATTGGCGATGACGTGGCGCAGACGAATAGTGAAATTCTGTGTGGCCCGCTGAAGTGTCGTAACATCGATGCTGTCGATGACCTGATTGGCTGTGTCCAGCTCAGCAATGGTTTTGGGGTTATCGCTGTACACCTTGTCTGTAATTTAGCGCATATGTTCAGATCCGGAGAATATGGCGGCCAATCGAGGCCCATGCCAATGGGCTCTGGGTACCTCAGAGCCAGAATGCGGTCCCCGAAGTGCTGCTCCAGGACATCAGACACTTTTCCGCTTGGATGGGGTCGAGCTCCGCTTTGCATGAATCACATCTTGTCGAAATTATGGTCACTTAGGATAATGGAGATGAAATCATCTTCCAAGACCTTCACGTACCGTTCGGTAGTCACCGTGCCATTAAGGAATATGGCACCGATTATACCGTGACTCGACATTGTACACGACACAGTCACCTGTTGTGGGTGAAGGGACTTCTCGATCGCGAAATGCGGTTTATCAGTCGCCGAAATGCGCCAGTGTTGCATTCTGACGAACCCATCCAGATGAAAGTGGGCTTCGTCGCTAAATCAAATCCGCATGCGCATACTACTTCCCATCATAGCCCGCAGTCAACCGTGCAGTTTGAACATCCTAACGCAAACCGTTCAGAAGTTATGACGACTTTATTTCATTATCACCCTATATGTATATTAATAAAAGACCGAGCGAGGTGGCGCAGTGGTTAGCACACTGGACTCGCATTCGGGAGAACGACGGTTCAATCCCGCGTCCGGCCATCCTGATTTAGGTTTTCCGTGATTTCCCTAAATCGCTCTAGGCAAATGCCGGGATGGTTCCTTTGAAAGACCACGTCTGACTTCCTTCCCCATCCTTCCCTAATCCGATGAGACCGATGACCTCGCTGTCTGGTCTCCTTCCCCAAAAAATTAATATTAATAAAAGTGACCTCCTTAAAATAGCTTGTCCTGTAGTCCTTATATCATACGTTCACTCTCTTGGAGAAAGCGTCTTTCTGTTATTAACGTGTTCCACCTGTCACACACATTCTTAGCTTAAAATGAGTTATTTTGCATCTTTGATGACAGGAAAATGAAAGATATCTTCGCTTAGTAGGTGGTCGTCGTTTTGTAAACAAAAATATCGGATTTAAAATACGTCTCTGAAGTTGTTACTGAAATGAGGGACATCGTCAGGTGTTTATGCGCCACAATGGTTTATTTAGAATGTGTCTGCTCCTTAAACTTCATCGCTCTGTGCATCGTACCGAAAAAGTTTAACTTCAAAAGCAAGACGAAACATCATCCACTGGAACACATGTAATTGTATATAATTCGTTCACATCGTACCTTACTGAATGTAAGCACATTGGCGTGTTTTTGTATTCACTCAACACACAATCTCTGCATATAAAAGGCAATGTCCTGACTGACAGAGTGACTCATCATCGTCCAGCCGAAATCGCTAAGCACAGCAACTTGAAATCTGAAGAGGGTGTTGATCTTGTACTGTAGGCGTCGATTAGTTAGACATTTTTTGAAATTCCATCCCTAAGGAGTTGAAATAGGGATGAATAATTTTTTGAAAATATGTCACTATTAAGGCAATTTTGAAGCTATCTCTACGAAAATTGGTAGTTGCTCTTTTGGTCAGAAATAAATAAATACATGTTTAAGCATTTTTTGGAATTTAGCCCCTATGGGGGGAAATAGTGGGTGAAAGTTTTTTTAAATAAATCGTTATTAAAGTAGTACTATACTAAAACATTTTTGAAGATACATCTATGTAAACTGGTATTTGACTTCTCGGTTTCAAATTTTAAAAAGTGTGTTTCAGTGTTTCTGAAAATTCATCCCCTAAGGGGCTGAAATACGGGATGAAATGTTTTTGACATATTTCATTACGAAAGCATTTTCAAAGCTAAATCTATGAAAATTTGAATCAGTTACAAAAAAAATACGCGATTCACTGTTTTTGGAAAATCAACCCATAAGGGGGTGAATAGGGGATGAAAATTTTTAAGAAAATATTTCGTTATATTAAAAAGATTTTAAAACTAAATCTGTGAAGATTAGTTCGCTTGTCGATTAGATATAAAGAAACATGGTTTAGAGAACGTAAGTTTCCATGGAAATATCACCAGAAGAGCGTAAAAGGCATGATTAGCAAACGCCTTGGACTCCAGCTACCAGAATCGCTTTATGGTCGGGAGTAAATTCGGAAAGGACCCATACTCATTTGGTCTTAATCAGCATGAAAATTTTATAAGGTGTTGCAATTCGATTAAAATAAAAGAAAAGAAATTTGTGCAGACCATACAGTCGACGCACGCGATGCTGCGGGCGCTGAGTAATCATAGACAAGGGTATCGCCAGGAGTGCCCCAGGAAAGTGTCGTAGGAACGCTGTTGTCCTCTGTATCACATAAATACTTTGGCGGACAGGGTGGGCAGCGATCTGCGATTGTTTGCTGATCACGCCGTGGTGTAGGGTAAGGTGTCGAAGTTGAGTGACTGTAGGAAGATGTAAGACGACTGAGACAAAATATCCAGTTTCTATGATGAATGGCTGCTAGCCCTAAATGTGGAAAAATATAAGTTAATGCGTATGAGTAGGAAGATCAAACCTGTAATGTTCGGATACAGTGTCACTAGCGTCCAGCTTGACACAGTCAAATCGTTGAAATATCGGGGAGTAACGTTGCAAAACGATATGAGGTGGCAAGAGCGCGTGACAACTGTGGTAGGAGAGGTCGACTTTGGTTTATTGGGACAATTTTACCAAACTGTGCTTCATCTGTAAAGGAGACCGCGTATAGGTCGGTAGTGCGACCTATTCTGAAGGAAGACACTGAAGCAATTCAGAGGTGGGCTGCTAGATTTGCTACCGGTTGGTTCGACCAACAAGTAAGTGTTACGGAGATGCTTCGGGAACTCAAATTTGAGGGGGGAGGAGGGGGTGACGTTTTTCCGAGAAACACATTTAGAAACTTTAGAAAACCGACATTTGAAGCTGAACGCCGAACGATTCTACTGCCGGCACCGTACATTGCGCATGAGGACGACGAAGATAAGATACGAGAAATTAGGGCTCATACGGAGGCATATAGATAGTCGCTTTTCCCCCGTTCCATTTGCGTGTGGCACAGGAGAGGAAATGAGAAGCAGTGGTACAGGGTACCCTCCACCACGCACCGTACGGTGGTTTGCGGACTATCCTTGTAGATGTAGATGTAAGCTAGTATCTAAAATACTTACGAAATGCAGGCGCGAATGGTATGCCGCTGACGAATATATTGCCGTTATTTTTTTTGAAAAAAAAAATCCGAAAGCGGTAACGGCAGGTCGTCAATATTTTTGTTGCAAAACGTGTTCATTGTGAATTGAAACCCCATGACAAGTTGTCATGTCAGTCGAGAAAATGAAGCACTTTATACAAAGATTTCTGATACATTTTATCCACTAACATGACAACTTGGCATGAGGTTCCATCTAATAATAAACACGTTTTATAACAAAATTTTGAAGATCCGAAGATGAGAACAAAGTCTATCGAAACCGGTTGTTGGAAATAAAGAGATATGTATGCGATCTTGGCTTTAGAAAGTTTTATACTAAAACAGATCGTTCCTCCTAATTTCTCAACATGAGAAAATTCAAGTTATTTAGTTTGCATGACAACAGACATGTACCAGATTCAAGGTCGTGAGGCTAGGATGGCAACTGTTCGGTACACCACATGGCGAAGTGGGACAGAAATGCTCGGGAAAGCAGCATGGGAATCCTCCGAAGAAAGACAACCTAGTTCACGCACTACTCTGCTCTGCTAATTGAAAGATTCTGTTCTCAAAGAAAATTGTAAAACCATTTGCTGCCACCATCCCATACCTCATGTAAGGATCATGAGAATGGTATGAGAGAGATTAGAGCGCGTACAGAGGCGTATAGCCATTTTTCAGTCACGAAATATACGAATGAAATAGGAAAGAAAATTGCGCTGTACGGGTATGATGGCTAGTCTACTGTGCAGCACCTCGCGAATTTCAAATGTTCAAATGTGTGTGAATTCTTAAAGGACCAAACTGCTGAGGTCATCGGTCCCTATGCCTACACACTACTTAACCTAACTAACTTGGCGCTAAGGACAATACACACGCCCATGCCCGAGGGAGGACTCGAACCTCCGACGGTGGGAGCAGCCCGGACCGCGAGAAGACGCCCCAGACCGCGCGGCTACCCTGCGCGGCGCCTCGCGAAGTATTTACGTAGTTGTAGATGTGTCGAAAAAAAAAAATACAAATTTGAGACTTTGTGCACAACAAATAGTATTTAAGAAAAGTTATGTAGTATTTTCATTGGACTCAACGCCGTACAGTCTACGGATAAGTGGAGCTCCGTTGTACTCTCCCTTAACCGTATAACACGTAGTTAAGTAGCGTGGACAGCAATGTGCGATTTGCAGGGGGGGATGGGGGGGATTTCCCCCCCTCTGCGTCAGACCATCCCCTCCTCTGGTTTTCGTTTATGCGTCCCAACCTGGGATGTTTATTTCCGACACAGTGGAGTAAAACTTTACATATAATTTAAATTTGTGGAGCCGAACACTGAAAGTTTTTAATAAGTCTCACTATTAATACTATTAATATGTTTCAGTTTTCTATCATCAGAAAAGATACAGCTTTTCACAAATGTGCCTCTACTTTTTGAATTCCCCTCGTATACCTGTATGTAGATGATTTTGTAAATAAGCTTTACCTATAATGTACTTTTAAACATATAACAAAGGATGGGTTTTTTGATACTGCATACGCGTGAATAGTGAGTTTCGGCATTAACATCTATTTATAAATAGCTGTTTAACCATGCGTAACGCCACGGTCCAAGCTAGTGACATACATAATTCTAGTAACCCCCTATGACATCCCCCCCCCCCCCCCCCCCCACTGGTAAAAGCACAAATCGCACGCTGGTGAACAGCAAACATGAGCATTACTCGTACGGGGACTGTTTGGAGAGACAAAGCGCTATAATATGAGAGGCGTTCAATAAGTAGTGCAACACCTTTTTTTCTCGGCCAATTTCGGTTGAAAGAATGCCATTTTTCTTGAGGAACATCGTGGAATAGTCCTGCTTCAGTCGCTATAGTTTCCTGCAGTTCCGACAGGTGGCTGCGTATACGTAGCGTTCAGAATTGCTTCTGAGACGAGATGCGTTCCAAGCAGAGAGTTGTCACCCTGCTCCTTTTTTTTTCTCAAAAAAAAAAAAAAAAAACCAGAGAATCGCAGATATTCATACGCGCTTGCAGAATGTCTACAGAGCGCTGTCAGCGAATAAAAGCACTGTGAGTCGTTGGGCGAAGCGTCTACCATCATCACACCAAGTTCGCGTCTACCATCATCACACCAAGTTCGCGCAAACCTGTGCCACACACAGCGGCGACTCCTGCAGCATTGGAGCGTGCGGACAGTCTCTAGCGAGGTGATGGACGGATCACAACTGAACACCTCGCTGCTCAGCTGGGCGTCTCTTTTGGTAGTACTGACACATTCATCAACCAGTTGGGGCACTCAAAGGTGTGTGTGCGCCGGTTTCTTCGCCGCCGACCAGAATATCGTAAAGAGATACGAAAGGACCATCTGTGCGGAAGTTCGTCGCAGGCGATGGAACATGAGTTCATCATTTCGAAGCGGAAACAAAATGGGAATCCATGGAGTGGTACCACACTGGCTCCTTTCAAAAAAAAAAGTTCGAAGCTGCGCCCTTAGCTGGTAAAGTCATGGCGACCGGCTCTTGGGGCTCTGAAGAGGTGGTTCGTTTGATGTCCTCGCACATGACAAAGCGATCAACTCTGAAGTGTATTGTGCTAACCTCAGGAGACTGACGAAGCGACTTCAGCGCGTTCGTCGCCACAAAAATGCAAACGAACTTCTTCTCCCTGGCAACGCAAGACCTCACACAAGTCTACGCACCCGAGAGAAGCTCACAAAACTTCACTGGACTCTTCCTCCTCGTGCAACCCCATAACCCGGGTCTCGCAGCTTTCGATTCCCATCTGTTTGGTTCAATGAAGGATGCAGTCCGGGGGCAGTTCGTGGACGATAGGGAGGTTACTGACGCTGCAAGACCAGTAGGATGGTACCACGCGGGCATACAGGCCACCCCAGTAATGTGGCGTTTAAGGTGTCGCAATGAACGGAGATTACGTTGAGAAACAGGGGTTTGTAGCCAACAGAGTGGGAATAATATGGCGTACTGCAATCCTGAATGATACCAACCTGCTTTCAGAAAAAGTGTTGCATTACTTACTGAACGCGTCAAGTACAGTACCGAGACACATGCTACGTATTCCTCATGTCCAAGGGGGCGGAAAAATGTCATCTAAGTCGAGGAATATTTGCCCCCTAGCAAATTGCTGCTGTTTCCACAAACAGTTAACACAGATAATTACAACGTCCGGGACACGAAACCGTCCAAAAGTGAAGAGTAAACACTGACAGACCTAAGGTCAGAGTCTGCTCAAACACTTCAACCGTCAGCTCGCAACAACGCAGCTGCACATCCAAGTGCCTCCCTTGAAGATTGTCTCCTCGGTATTTTTCTTCTCCCTTTCTTTTTATTGTTGTTACTGTTCATACAATTATTTCTGACTCTTCGTGGCTTTGCTGTTCATGTTACTCTTTAATGACTTTCCGGATAGTATTGGTTACAATAGCAGGAATTAATCAGATCTGCAATCTATTCCGTAAAAATTTACGGCAATAGTCAGTTGGATATCGGGAAAGTGTCAGCCTGATTCACAGATTAGCAACAAGTTCGTAATATACAGACGCACGAAGTTGTACGCTTCGCTAATGTAAAAGCGTGGCATGTTTTGAGAACACATTTAAGCGCAAAACGTAATCAGGTATCTCAAACAAAATGACCTGCTCAATCCCAACCAGCATCGATTGCGAAGACATCGGTCATTCGAAACCCAACTTGCGCTTTTGACAAATGGTCTCCCGATTAGAAGGACATATAATTTCTTTACTTTCGAAAACCATTTGATTCGGCACCACACCAACGTTTATTAAGAATTAACGATCATATGACTGAGGGTGCTTGAGACAGAGATAAATGGGCGAACGTATGTAATCATTTTTTCTGATGTTATAGTATTCCTATTTACATGATTCATGGACTGGGTGTGTTATTCATTTCATTATGTTTTATGTTTATGAATCTGTGTATTTTTCTCTTCTGCCACCGATCTAATGGGCTGTTTATGTGTAATAAATGAAGAAGATGATGGTGGGAAATTAAATATAATTTGTGGCTGGACTGAGAATTTCTTGGTAGCGAGGACGCAGCAAGTTATCTCGGATGGAGAAGTAGCAACAGAAGTAGAAGTAACTTCAGACCTTCCCCAGGGAGGTGTGTTGGGTCCCTTGCCTTTCATTTTGTGTACTGGAAGACAATATTAATAGCTACCGCTGACTCTTTGCAGATATTTTTGCGTAGTTTGAATTAAGTACTGTCTGAAAGAAGCTGAAGACATATTCAATCAGATCTTTACGAGATTTGAAAACGGTTGCAAAGACTGGCAGATTGCCTTAAATGTAACGAAACTGAAAAATATGCATGTCACGAAATCAAAGAAGTAGTGCCCCATGATTACAATATTAATGAATTACAACGGGAATCAGCAAACTCATACAAATCCCTGGACGTAGCAATTTGTAGCGAAAAGGAATGGGGCGACCACAAAAGAGCAGTCTCTGTTAAGGCAGGTTAGTTAGATAGTTACTTTCATATTCCGTGGATCATTTGCACAATAAATCGTTATGATGAGGAACAAGTCATTTTACATTCACATTGGAAATTAATTTACGTGCTGACTGCTTATTAGCTTTTTTAAAATTATTTCATTAAACGTACAGATAGGCGCTAGCGACCCCTACTCTCTACCTTTTAAAAATATTACAGTAGTAGAAATTCTTCTACAGAATAGGAGTTGCCAATGAGAAACTTTCTCAGTTTCTTTACAAATTATTCAGTGATATAAAATACCTGAGATATTTTATATCACAGAATAAGTTATCTAGAATTTTAGTTGCAGCATTTTCCACCCCTTTTTGTGCTAAAGAAACCTTTACATGGAGTAATGAATATCATTTTTCCTTCTGGTATTGTAATCATGTACATCATACTTGCTTTTGAATGGCAGTGGACTATTTACATCAAACTTCACGAGGGAATAATTGTACTATGAATCAATATTCAGAATCCCCACCTTCTTAAAAAGATGTCTACAAAATGATCGTAGATGAGCACCATGAGCACCACATATCATTCCCATAGCACGTTCCTGAGCAACGTAGACTTACTTTCCTAAAGATGAGTTACCCCACAACATTATTCCACATGAAACTACTGAATGAAAATTTATAAAGTGTGTCAACTCACTGATTTGTCTTTCCCCAAAATTCGGTAATGGTTCTAAGTGCACATGTGGCTGAACTAAGTTGTTTTGGAGTTTAAAAATGTCCTTTTCCCAATTTCAATTCCCATCAATAAGAGCACCTAAGAATTTTGAAGTTTCCATCCTATTTATTATTTTCTCATCGTGTCTAACACTTGCAGTTGGTGTAGAACTCCTACAATTGCACATCTGAATCTGTTGTGTCAGCTATTGTGTTGTCTTACGAAATTTACCCGATTTTGTGGTAGAGTAAGATATTGAAACATCCAATTATGTAAATGGCCAGCAAGTAATCATGCTTCCACAAAGAGAACATACCTCATTTGTAAACATTTTGACCCGTTGCACACCATGGTGTGACACGGCAGTCATTTTTTCTCATATGGAGACGCAAATTCTAACGACAAATTATCATACGGCAAATGAAAGAGGAGTTGTGACTAATCGGCCGAGACGCCGATTCGTTTCAGACAAATTTTATACAGAAAGATATTAAACAAATCTGCAGTATGTGCAATTTACTAAATAATTTATAACCTTTGAACCAAAGCAGGTACACAGTAGAGCGAGTGCTCATTTTGAAGATGTCGTCGAAACGCAACGACTGACATACTTGTACGTATAACTTCAACTGGTAAAACACCAGTTTTATTAATTTGTTGCTAATAATCAATTAAAACAAATAATACAAGACAGATACATGAACAGCAAGAAAATGTATGATAGTGAGTGTCGTTACACGCATTTCAACATGATTAGTTTGTGATACATGTAAATATTATAATACGTTGTCTTCGTTTATTAATGCAAGGGGTGTTTTTCAAGTAAGGTCCGTTTGAACATAAGTACACAACGAAAGGTTATTTCGAAAAAGTAAATTTATTTTCAGAAAGTACACACTTCACTCTATTTTTCGACATAGTTGCCAAGTTTGTTCAAACACGTATCATACCTCTCAACCAATTTTAAAGTACCCTCTTCATAAAAACTTGGCTCCAGCTCCGATAACCAAGTGTTCACTGCCGTTTTCACGTCATCGTCATCACTGTAACGGTTGCCTTAAGGGGCTGTTTGAGGTGGAGGAACAGATGGTAATCGCTCGGCACAGGATCAGGACTATAGGGTGGGTGGTCTAAAACTTCCCAGACAAAACTGTCCAATAAATCGCGGGTCTGACCTGCAGCCTGAGATCTTGCATTGTCATGGAAAAGGACAATTCCCTTTGTCAACACGCCGCGTCTTTTGTTTTGAATCGCTCTGCGTAGCTTTCTCATGGTTTGGCGGTATGCCTCTGCATTGATAGTGGTTCCTCATTGCATGAAGTCGACCAACAAAACACAATGCCTATCCCAAAACACCGACGCCATGATTTTGCTCTGGGACAGAGTCAGTTTGGCCTTCACCTTTACAGGCGAGTGTGCGTGTCTCCATTCCATGCTCTGTTGCTTCAATTCGGGCTTGATATGCGAAACCCATGTTTCGTCTCCAGTTATGATCTGACTCAAGAAGCTGTCACCTTCTTCGTGATAACGAGTCAAGAACTTCATCGCACACTCAAATCTTTGGTTTTTGTGGTCCTCTGTTAGGAGTTTGGGGACCCAACGGGAGCACAGATTCCTAAACTTTAGGTGTTCAGAAACGACGTTGTAAAGCACTGATATCTACACATCAGGAAATTCGTTTGAGAGACCTGTTATTGTGAAGCGCCTGTTCTCACGAATCCTCGCTTCAAATGAAGCCACCAAATCGTCTGCAACCAAAGAAGGGCGATCGGAGCGGTCCTCACCATCGACGTTGTCACAGCCATCTTTGAATTCTCGTACCCACTTACGAATTTTGCTCTGACCCATAACAGTACCCAGCCCTGAGCAGCCGCTGGTGAAGTATCAGTGCAGCAGCAGTCGCATATTTAGCTTTCATATTTGTTTTGTAGTTTGATTCTTAATTTCTTTCCGAGTGTTTGTGCCCTTGCATATTTAATTACATAAAATCCTTGCGTATTCTCGTATCTGAGAGGAGTAATATTGCTTATTGATAGCTGCAGAGTATAAATTCTCGGAGTCGTTAGATATTAGCAATAGGATGGATAGGGTGCGTGCTTGCTGTGTGCGGGCGCAGGAGGAACTGGGCGCGGTTCGCGGGCAGCTGAGAGTGCTGTTGGCCACGGTCAGCCGCCTTCAGGCTGCTGCCTCGAGGTGCAGCGACGGCGGAGGGTCTGGCGCGTCGCTTGAGACACCGCAGGTGTCGCTTGCTGCGTCCGCTGACTCAGCCGCCGAGGCACCTTCTAGTGTACCCGGCGCATTGGGGCCGCTCTCACCTCAGAGTGAGTGGCGGACTGCAACGCGTTCGCGTCGCTCGAGGCGGAGGGTCAATGTGGAGGCTGGCCGGCTGGCCTCGCCCGTTCGTCCTGTCAGTGGGCAGGTGGCCGCTCCTTCAGCAGGGTCCGAGCAGGCACACGGGGGCAAAGGCTTGCCGGTTACTGGGAGCTCCAACGTTAGGCGGGTGATGGAACCCCTTAGGGGAAATAGCGTACAGGGTTGGAAAGAATTCCACCGTGCACTCGGTTTGTCTGCCGGGGCGCCTCATCCGAGATGTGGAGGCGGCCTTGCCTGCGGCTATCGAGTCCACGGGGTGCAGTCGTCTGCAAGTAGTTGCTCACGTCGGCACCAATGATGCCTGTCGCTCGGGTTCTGAGGCGATTCTCAGTTCGTACAGGCGGCTGGCGGATTTGGTGAAGACCGCTGGCCTCGCACGCGGGGTGCAAGCAGAGCTCTCTGATTGCAGCATCGTTCCCAGAATGGATCGGGGTCCTTTGGTTTGGAGCCGAGTGGAGAGTCTCAACCAGAGGCTTCGTCGACTCTGTGACGGTCTTAGCTGCAGATTTCTAGTCTTGCGCTTTTGGGTGGGGAATTGTAGGACGCCCCTACATAGGTCAGGTGTGTACTACACAAAGGAAGCGGCTACTCGGGTAGCAGAGTACTTGTGGCGTGCACATGGTTTTTTTTAGGCTAGGCAGTAGTGCGAGGTGTCCTGATGAACACTCACCAGTCGACGTGCAGGCAGGGAAATCAGGACGCGCTCAGTGTAAAGGCACTTCAGCTATCAAGATATCAGCAGTAAATTTTCAGTGTGTTCGGAATAAAGTTCCTGAATTTACTGCCCTCCAGGAAGCGTGTGGCGCGCAAATCATTCTCTGGACTGAGACCTGGCTGAACCCTGAGATAGGAAGTTCTGAAATATTTAGTGAGGGTTGGAACGTGTATCGGAAAGACAGACACCGTAGGAGGTGGTGTCTTCACTGCAGTTGACAAAAATATTGTGTCTACTGAAGTCGAAGTAGAGTGTGATTGTGAAGTTATCTGGACACGTTTAACAGGGCTATGGGAAATAAAGTTAATTGTTGGGTGTTATTACCGGCCACCAGGTTCCACCGTCACAGTTCTAGAATCATTCAAAGGGAGTCTACATTCTGTATCGCAGAAGTACCCGGATCACGCTATATTAGTTGGAGGCGACATCAACCTACCTAGTATAGACTGGGATGTCTATGGATTCATTACAGGTGGTACAGACAAGCTGTCGTGTGAATTAATTTTGAACACATTATCCGAAAACTGTCTTGAGCAGCTAAATCGACAGCCAAGGCGTAATGGATATATTTTAGATCTGGTAGCCACGAACAGACCAGACCTCATCGACGGTGTCAGTGTTGAGACAGGGATTAGTGATCATGATGTTGTCATTACGACTATGGTTACCAAAGTTAAAAAGTCGGTCAAGAAGGCTAGGAGAGTATTCTTACTAGAAAGAGCAGATAAGCAGTTGTTAGCATCCCACTTAGTAAATGAATCGACTTCATTTACTTCCGGTACGATGGACGTGGAAAAATTATGGGCAAATTTTAAACACATTGTAAATCACGCATTGGACAAGTATGTGACGAAAAAGTGGGTTACGGACGGAAAAGACCACCGTGGTTTAACAGCGCAATGCGGAGAATGCTCAGGAAGCAAAGGCAGTTGCACTCGCGGTACAAGAAAGATCGGGAGAATGAGGACAGGCAAAAGTTAGTAGAGATTCGTGTTGCTGTAAAAAGAGCGATGCGCGAAGCATTCAACCACTACCACCGTCGTACCTTAGCAAAAGATCTTGCTGAAAACCCAAGGAAATTCTGGTCTTACGTAAAATCGGTAAGCGGGTCGAAGGCTTCCATCCAGTCACTCACTGATCAGTCTGGCCTGGCAACGGAAGACAGCAAAACGAAAGCTGAAATTTTAAATTTAGCATTTGAGAAATCTTTCACGCCGTTTGAGTCTCGTACAGATTCCCGTATGGAGCACATAGTAATAGACATCCCTGGGGTTGTGAAGCAGCTGAATGGGTTGAAAATAAATAAATCGCCAGGTCCTGATGGGATTCCAATTCGCTTTTACAGAGAGTACTCTACTGCAATGGCTCCTTGCTTAGCTTGCATTTATCGCGAATCTCTTGCCCAACGTAAAGTCCCGAGCGACTGGAAAAAGGCGCAGGTGACACCTGTATATAAGAAGGGTAGAAGGACGGATCCTCAAAATCACAGACCAATATCCTTAACATCGGTTTGCTGCAGGATTCTCGAACATATTCTCAGTTCGAATATAATGAATTTCCTTGAGACAGAGAAGTTGCTGTCCATGCATCAGCACGGCTTTAGAAAGCATCGCTCCTGCGAAACGCCGTTTTTCACATGATATCTTGCGAACCATGGATGAAGGGTATCAGACGGATGCCATATTCCTTGACTTCCGGAAAGCGTTTGACCCGGTGTCCCACTGCCGACTCCTAATTAAGGTACTAGCATATGGGATTGGTTCCCAAGTATGTGAGTGGCTCGGAGAGCCCAGTACGTTGTCCTCGATGGTGAGTGTTCATCAGAGGTGAGGGTATCATCTGGAGTGCCCCAGGGAAGTGTGGTAGGGCCGCTGTTGTTTTCTATCTACATCAGTGATCTTTTGGATAGGGTGGATAGCAATGTGCGCCTGTTTGCTGTGTCGTCGTTGAGTGACTGTAGGAGGAAACAAGATGACTTGGACAGGATTTGTGATTGGTGTAAAGTATGGCAGCTAACTCTAAATATAGATAAATGTAAATTAATGCGGATGAATAGGAAAAAGAGTCCCGTAATGTTTGGATACTCCATTAGTAGTGTAGCGCTTGACACAGTCACGTCGATTAAATATTTGGGCGTAACATTGCAGAGCGATATGAAGTGGGACAAGCATGTAATGGCAGTTGTGGGGAAGGCGGATAGTCGTCTTCGGTTCATTGGTACAATTTAGGGAAGATGTGGTTCATCTGTAAAGGAGACCGCTTATAAAACACTAACACGACCTATTCTTGAGTACTGCTCGAGCGTTTGGGATCCCTATCAGGTCGGATTGAGGGAGGACATAACAAGCAATTCAGAGGCGGGCTGCTAGATTTGTTACTGGTAGGTTTGATCATCACGCGAGTGACTCGGGTGGAGTCTCTTGAGGAAAGGAGGCGTTCTTTTCCTGAATTGCTACTGAGGAAATTTAGAGAACCAGCATTTGAGGCTGACTGTAGTACAATTTTACTGCTGCCAACTTACATTTCGCGGAAAGACCACAAAGATAAGATAAGAGAGATTAGGGATCGTACAGAGGCATATAGGCAGTCATTTTTCCCTCGTTCTGTTTGGGAGTGGAAGAGGGAGAGATGATGCTAGTCGTGGTACGAGGTACCCTCCACCACGCACCGTATGGTGGATTGCGCAGTATGTATGTAGATGTAGTAGATGTAGATACACTTCGCAAATCTGATGATGCATTTCTGCAGCAGACAGGTTCCTTGCTAACAAAAACCGTGTTACTGAGCGAACGTCACACGCGGCCGGCGAGCAAATAGTCTTAAAACATTTTGAAAGCACAGAACAAATTGTACAGGTTTGCAACAGAGCCGAAACTGAGCACAGTTGGTCTTGAGACATGCTGCTACACGACGCACGCACTCGTTGCGGTATGCGCGCGAACTACTAGTGTCTACAGCAAAACGGACCTTGCTTAAAAAACACGCCCCGTAATTTTTGCGTAGTTTTGTCCATATTTGTTAAACCTTTGTATATACGTAAATTTTGATCAGCGCATCAGAAAGAGCGATTCAAATCCGTGGTGCCGTATAAAGAACTGTGATGTTATTCAGTGGCACAAATGGACAAAAACTATTTTCACATTCTGCAGAGGTAATAGCAAAACATCGAAACAGTGATTCTGGGCAAACTATTGCAGTTACAAATTTGTGTAATACATGATTTTTGATGAGAACGTGAGCGCGCATATAACGGTGCAAATAGAATTAAGATTGCTCTTCTGTGTAAAAAGTTATGCAATGAAATGGTGATAAATGGAAAACATTTAATTGACGTGGCTTGTGGAATTTCGAATCGAGGCTATTCAAGCGGAGCCGACACAAAGCTCCAGGACGCAGCACTGCGAGCCTTTGCCGACGCCGGATCTGTGTTGCTCGACGGTGATATTTTTTGCGGTTCCAGAACTGCTGAACTTATACGAATTTCGCGTGTGCGAGCAAACGGAAGGTAGAATTTTTCGCGAAGAGTCCGGATTCGCCGGCCGCGGTGGTCTAGCGGTTCTGGCGCTGCAGTCCGGAACCGCGGGACTGCTACGGTCGCAGGTTCGAATCCTGCCTCGGGCATGGCTGTGTGTGATGTCCTTAGGTTAGTTAGGTTTAAGTAGTTCTAAGTTCTAGGGGACTTATGACCTAAGATGTTGTGTCCCATAGTGATCAGAGCCATTTAGTCCGGATTCAGGATATTTTAGGTGTGGAACAGAGTATGGGGTTCAGTTTTTCATGCGTTGTCTTTTTGGTGACAACATTTAAGCAGGGGGCTCACAGCGACTTTTTGAGTCCGTGCCACGTCGAGGTGGTGCACTGCACCGCGCGGAAGGAGGTTCGGTGCTATATTTGCAGGTATCCCACGACTTTTGTCACCTCAGTGTACTTTAGTATAGGGGTTAACGAATTTTTGGCCTTGCGTCCAAAGAATACTGTCGTGACAGTAGTCGTGGCGCCTCCACCCGCAGTGTGTTCCAGCCAGACGTCGCGTGGTGACGTCACGGAGCTGGTGGCGCAGTGCCCCACGCTGAACCCTGGACCGGACAGACCGGCGCGGCGAGCTGCGGTGAGCACTGTGGCTGGCGCGGCGGCCGCTTCCCAGGAAACCCGCGATGACGCAGCTTCTGCAGAACACAAGCGTCCAGAGGATGGGTACGCTGCGGTCTGGTCGCCGCAACAGAGCAGTCGCTGCGTCACGCCTATCAGAAAAAAGCACGCACGGCCGGATCCGATACATGGGCCACGGTCCCAGCCTCACAGACTGGCGGTTACCAACCCTTTTTCGGCTCGCGAAACCCCTTCCACAACGATCTGAGTTGGGTGAACCATTGACTTTTAAAAACACATACAGCAAACATGCACAAAATATAACTCCAAACAAAAGGTTTCATAACCTTAAATCAACTTAACCCTTAACCGTTAAAACCAGAAGCTGCCCTAGTTACGGCTTAAAAATTACAAAGCGCGTAGACCTAATTGCAATCAAAAATACACTGATGCGCCAAAGAAACTGGTATAGGCATGCGTATTCATATACAGAGATACGTAAACAGGCAGAACACGGTGCTGCGGTCGGTAACGCCTATACATCTACATCTACATGATTACTCTGCAATTCACATTTAAGTGCTTGGCAGAGGGTTCATCGAACCACAGTCATACTATCTCCCTACCATTCCACTCCCGAACAGCGCGCGGGAAAAACGAACACCTAAACCTTTCTGTTCGAGCTCTCATTTCTCTTATTTTATTTTGATCATCATTCCTACATATGTAGGTTGGGCTCAACAAAATATTTTCACATTCGGAAGAGAAAGTTGGTGACTGAAATTTCGTAAATAGATCTCGCCGCGACGAAAAACGTCTTTGCTTTAATGACTTCCATCCCAACTCGCGTATCATATCTGCCACACTCTCTCCCCTATTACGTGATAATACAAAACGAGCTGCCCTTTTTTTGCACCCTTTCGATGTCCTCCGTCAAATCCACTTGGTAAGGATCCCACACCGCGCAGCAATATTCTAACAGAGAACGAACGAGTGTAGTGTAAGCTGTTTCTTTAGTGGACTTGTTGCATCTTCTAAGTGTCCTGCCAACGAAACGCAACCTTTGGCTCGCTTTCCCCACAATATTACCTGTGTGGTCTTTCCAACTGAAGTTGTTCGTAATTTTAACACCCAGGTACTTAGTTGAATTGACAGCCTTGAGAATTGTACTATTTATCGAGTAATCGAATTGCAACGGGTTTCTTTTGGAAGTCATGTGGATCACCTCACACTTTTCGTTATTTAGCGTCAACTGCCACCTGTCACACCATGCAGCAATCTTTTCTAAATCGCTTTGCAACTGATACTGGTCTTCGAATGACCTTACTAGACGGTAAATTACAGCATCATCTGCGAACAATCTAAGAGAACTGCTCAGATTGTCACCCAGGTCATTTATATAGGTCAGGAACAGCAGAGGTCCCAGGACACTTCCCTGGGGAACACCTGATATCACTTCAGTTTTACTCGATGATTTGCCGTCTATTACTACGAACTGCGACCTTCCTGACAGGAAATCACGAATCCAGTCGCACAACTGAGACGATACCCCATAGGCTCGCAGCTTGATTAGAAGTCGCTTTTGAGGAACGGTGTCAAAAGTTTTCCGGAAATCTAGAAATACGGAATCAACTTGAGATCCCCTGTCGATAGCGGCCATTACTTCGTGCACAAGAACGGTGTTTTCTGAAACCATGCTGATTGCGTATCAATATATCGTTCCCTTCGAGGTGATTCATAATGTTTGAATACAGTATATGCTCCAAAACCTTACTGCAAACCGACGTCAATGATATACGTCTGTAGTTCGATGGATTACTCCTATTACCCTTCTTAAACACTGGTGCGACCTGCGCAATTTTCCAATCTGTAGGTACAGATCTATCGGTGAGCGAGCGGTTGTATATGATTGCTAAGTAGGCAGCTACTGTATCAGCGTAATGTGAAAAGAACCTAATCGGTATACAATCTAGACCCGAAGACTTGCTCGTATCGAGCGATTTCAGTTGCTTCGCAACCCCTAAGGTATCTACTTCTAAGAAACTCATGCTAGCAGCTGTTCGTGTCTCAAATTCTGGAATATTCCATTCGTCTTCCCTGGTGAAGGAATTGCGGAAAACTACCTTCAATAACTCCGCTTTAGCGGCACAGTCGTCGGTAACAGTACCATCGGCATTGCGCAGCGAAGGTATTGACTGCGTCTTGCCGCTTGTGTACTTTACATACGACCAGAATTTCTTCGGATTTTCTACCAAATTTCGAGACAATGTTTCGTTGTGGAACCTATTAAAGGCATCTCGCATTGAAGTCCGTGCCAAATTTCGCGCGTCTGTAAATTTTAGCCAATCTTCGGGATTTAGCGTTCTTCTGAACTTCGCATGCTTTTTCCGTTGCCTCTGCAACAGCGTTCGGACCTGTTCTGTGTACCATGGGGGATCAGTTCTATCTCTTATCGATTTATGAGGTATGAATCTCTCAATTGCTGTTGCTACTATATCTTTGCATTTGAGACACATCTCGTCTACATTTGCATAGTCAGTTCGGAAGGAGTGGAGATTGTCTCTTAGGAAGGCTTCCAGTGACACTTTATCCGCTTTTTTAAATAAAATTATTTTGCGTTTGTTTCTGGTGGATTTGGTAGAAACGGTATTGACCCTAGCTGCAACGACCTTGTGATCACTAATTCCTGTATCAGTCATGATGCTCTCTATTAGCTCTGGATTGTTTGTGGCTAAGAGGTCAAGTGTGTTTTCGCAACCTATATAATACAAGTGTCTGGCGCAGTTGTTAGATAGGTTACTGCTGCTACAGTGGCAGGTTACCAAGATTTAAGTGAAACTGAACATGGTGTTACAGTTGGCGCACGAGCGATCGGACTCAGCATCTCCGAGATAACGATGAAGGGATTTTTCCTTACGACCATTTCACGAGTGTACCGTGAATATCAGGAATCCGGTAAAACATAAAATCTCCGTCATCGCTGCGGCAGCAAAAGGGTCCTGCAAGAACGGGACCAACGACGACTGAAGAGCATCGTTCAGCGTGACGGAAGTGCAACTCTTCCGCAAATTGCTGCAGATTTCAGAACTGGGCCATCAGCAAGTGTCAGCGTGAGAACCGTTCAAAGGAACATCATCGATATGGGCTTTCGAAGCCGAAAGTCCACTCGTGTACTCTTGATGACTGCTTTACACCTTGACGCCATTGGGCTGTTGACGACTGCAAACATGTTGCCTGGTCGGGCGAGTCTCGTTTCAAATTGTATCGAGCGGATGGACGGGTACCGGTATGGAGACAACCTCATGAATCCATGTACCCTCCTTGTGAACAGGTGACTGTTCAAGGTGGTGGACGCTATGTACTGGTGTGGGGCCCGGTGCTGGAATGGGACCCCTGACACGTCTAAACACGACTCTCACAGGTGACACGTACATAAGCACCCTGTGTGATCACCTGCATCCATTCGTATCCATTGGGCATTCGGACGGACTTTGGCAACAATGCGATACACCATACGTCCAGAATTGCTACAGAGTGGCTCCAGAAACACTCTTCTGAGTTTAAACACTTTCGCTGCGCACCAAACTCCCCAGATATGAACAGTATTGAGCATATCTGGGATGCCTTGCAACGTGCTGTTCATAAGAGATTTCCACTCCCTGGTACTCTTATTTATGGACAGTCCTGCAGGATTCATAGTGTCTGTTCCCTCCAGCATTACTTCAGACATTAATCGAGTCCATGCCACGTAGTGTTGGGGCACTTCTGCGTGGTCGCGGGGACCCTACGCGATATTAGGCAGGTGTACCACTTCCTTTGGCTCTTGAGTGTACGAGTTTTCATTGTAATTACCTCTTCCTTGGAATTCAGTGAATTCAGAAGATAAATAAAGTCTCCAATCACTTTTAGGATAAAGTCTGTTTCTGTATTTATTTTTTAAATAGGCATATGAATAAAACGACTTTTCGCACAAAAATATGGATGAAAATGGTGATAAGGAGTTATGTTTTTATTCGAAAACACTGCGAACTCCTTTAAAGTTAATCAAAAACCAATTAATGACAAAGTTTCGTAACTTTTCTGTAACTGAAAATCAGTGGACATTTGAAGTAGCTGCTCTTTTTTAATTTGCGCTTAATTGTGGATTATAAAATTGTTTATTCTCCGAAGGGATTGCGAATCCAATTGTTATTATTGGACGTAGCAGGGAAATATTATCTGAAGGTGTTTTGAAGTTGCTTCAAGTGTTCAAAAAATGTTCAAATGTATGTCAAATCTTATGGGACTTAACTGCTAAGGTCAACAGTCCCTAAGCTTACACACTACTTAACCTAAATTATCCTAAGGACAAACACACACACCCATGCCCTAGGGAGGGCTCGAACTTCCGCCGCCGGCAGCGGTGGTCTCGCGGTTCTAGGCGCGCAGTCCGGAACCGCGCGACTGCTAAGGTCGCAGGTTCGAATCCTGCCTCGGGCATGGATGTGTGTGATGTCCTTAGGTTAGTTAGGTTTAAGTAGTTCTAAGTTCTAGGGGACTGATGACCGCAGCTGTTAAGTCCCATAGTGCTCAGAGCCATTTGAACCATTTTTGAACCTCCGCCTCTTAAAGTGTTCTTCAGCCATGTCCTTGACGTTTTCGTTCAAAGAAAGACGATTTTCCGCCAGGAAGTCGTGAAGAGTGTCAAAGCACTCCGGTTGATTCCCACTGAAACACGTCTCCCAATTTTTTTTTTTAAATTAATGATTCGCAACGGTCTGGCACAGTATATTTGACCCCTGGAGAGATAAGTTTAAACTGTTCACTTTTCAGCAAATATCTGCTACATAAGCATACGTCTGAAACCACATTTCATCTTCGGTGCAGTTTGCTTCGTGAAAGGTATGGCTAGTGAGAAAACCGTAAACTTAATCTTGAAGCTCATACAGTCTGGAAATAGTTCTACCTCGAGATAGCGGATATTTTTAGTATGATCATTAATAAATTTATTCTCACTGCACCGCCTAACACAGATTTCAATCCGCCGGGCATTGTTTAGAAACAAGAGCCTGTCTATGAATGCAGCAATGTGTCCAAGAAGCGTGTGGCGTTACTAATTTCACTTTGACAACAAACCCAGCAAACCACTGTCATAGATTTCACACTATCTGAACTAATTCCCACGCAGCGAGTCCCATCCACTGAATCTCTGGTGAATATTTATCGATTAACTTAAATATATTTGCTCCCGTAGTTCAAACAATGTAAAATCCAGGATGGAATGTAACAATTATGAGAAGGAAAATTGCTACTCACCATATATCGGAGATGCTGAGTCGCAGATAGGCACAACAAAAAGACCCTCACAATTATAGCTTTCGGCCGTTAATGCCTTCGTCAACAATAGACACACATACGCACACGCACATACACTTACGCAAACGCAACTCACACATACGACTTTTCATATAAAAAGATCACAGATTTTTTAGTTTCTAAATGGCGTTAGAATAGAGAAGGTTTCAGATTACTGTTAGCAATAATGTTACCACTAGCAACACACTGTGGTCTGGAACAGTCCCTGTCGCCTGTATATGAAAACCTAAACCTAACGTAATTATCATACTGTCTTTTCTTTACACACGGTTCATTCTTGTCGGATTGACACACATCACTAGAAGCTAAATAACCTGTTGACGCAACACTAACTTGTGATTTTGTTAAACCCTGTTTTCCCTTTCAGACTGTCACTTTTCAACCAGTTATCCTTTTTAATGATAACAGAAGCGATTCTGATACACAACTGACCACTTAACGCATTTACCACGTGGAAAGAAGAAGTAAGCTACTGTTTAAAATCACAGACCTGCGCGCCAAAGAACCTTTCCTCAGTGGTGTCGCGGTGCTGTCGTTAGTATTGTCAGAACAAGAAGCTGCAGCGAAATCGAATGCATTCCTAACGCTGTTATACAGTTGTAAATCGCGGTAAATATTAATTTATTGTGAAAAAAGTTAATATTATATTTGAGCTAGCACGATGAAAAGCAATGTAACAGCTACAACAAGGATATTTATCTTCACGAATAATAATCAGGGTGCATTTGTTTGTTTTAATGTGTTCCTAAGATATCGATCGAATTTGGATTAGAATTCGCATATCGTACCTAGATTGTTTTTACTGTTTTATCAACTGTAGCAATGTTACGCCACATACAGTTTCACTGAAATAATAATAGCAATTTTTAATGAAGGTAAGAATAACAAACTGAAATACTAAAATATTTTCAAAGAATATATAAAACCTGATTTAATCGGATGGAAGGATGGATATGTTGGTATGGGCGCTCGACAGCAACGTCTTCAGTGCCGAAACCGTTTGAGACAACTGTCGGTAAAATACACTAAAAAGAACATAAAACAGCACGTTAAACAAAGGTAACAAAAGTTGAAAAACTATATGCGTACCCGTACAGAGGCACCGAACAAAGTATTGCGTCAACATTGAAACATGAACTACACTGGAAGAAAGTGGTGTAAGGAGCTAAAACAATATAGCAGATGGATGTGCCCGATTGACCGCAAGAATGAAAAACGAGGAGCTAGCCACTCTGCAACACACTAAAACATCCAGCCTAAAAGTTTAGTAATCATTGTGCGAGCACATTAAAATATGACTTTTGCAAATGATGATTATCAACCGACCTCCTCCGTGAAAGTGATACCGCCAAGATGTATCTCTCTTCGCTCACCGAGTGACGTTTACTTTATCTGACAGGTAACGAATTTCATCGCATGACTGCAAAATCAGTGACTTCACAGCAGAGCAGAGAATTAAAAGATGGGGCGGAGGGTTTCAAAATTCATGCGTTGTTCCAAAACAGCTGTCTACGCACGCCTTTCATGGTACGCATTTATACGTTTGGCACACAAAAACTGCTCTGTGATACGTGTTTCTGGCAACGTGTATAAGATATGTTTTCCACGAACAATGTACCGAAAAACGGATCAACGCTGCAAGATCTCTTTCGCGTGTTGCGCTCGGTGTTAGAAATATTTCTTTCGCCTGTCTCTATGATAAATTACACGCCACTGATTGCGAGAACGCTCATGACTAGGCCATCAGTTAGAGTTACGCAGTAATATTCACTGAAGAGCTATAGAAACTGGTACACCTGCCTAACATCGTGTAGCGCCCCTACGAGCTCGCAGAAGTGCCGCAACACTGACATGGATTCGACTAATGAAGTAGTGCTGGAGGGAACTGACGCCATGAACCCTGCAGAGCTGTCCATAAATCCGTAAGAGTGGAGTTCTCTTCTAACCAGCACGTTGTAAGGCATCCCAGATACACTCAATAATGTTCATGTTGGAGAGTTTGGTGGCCAGCGAAAGTGTTTAAACTCAGAAGAGTGTTCCTGAATCCTCCCTGCAGCAATTCTGAACGTGTGGGGTGTCACACTGACCTGCTGGAATTGCCCAAGTCCGTCGGAACGCACAATGGACATGAATGGATGCAGATGATCAGACAGGATGCTTGCGTACGTGTCACCTGTCAGAGTCGTCTCTAGACGTATCAGGGATCCCATATCACTCCAATTGCACGCGCCCCACACCATTACAGAGCCTCCACCAGTGAACAGTCCCCTGCTGACATGCAGGGTCCTTGGTTTCATAAGGTTGTCTCCATACCCGTACGCGTCCATTCGGTCGATACAATTTGAAACGAGACTCGTCCGACCAGGTAACATGTTTCCAATCATGGACTGTGCAGTGCCGGCTCCGAAAGCCCGTATCAATGATGTTTGGTCGAATGGTTCGCACACCGACACTTGTTTATGGGCAAGCATTGAAATCAGCAGCAACTTGCGGAAGGGCGGCACTTTCGTCGAGTTGAACGATTCTCTACAGTCGTCGTTGGCCCAGTTCTTACAGGATCTTTCTGAGGTCGCAGTGATGTCGAGTATTTGATGTTTTACCGGTTCACTGACATTCACGGTACACTCGTGAAATGGTCGTACGGGGAAAATCCCCACTTCATCGATACCTCGGAGATGCTGTGTCCCGTCGCTCGTGCGCCGACTGTAACACGACGTTCGAACTCACTTAAATCTTGATAACCTGCCATCAAGGGCGTACCCAGGATCTGAACTAGGGAGGGGTGGGGAGGGGGGAGGGGGGGAGGGTCACACTAGTCTCAGGAAACAAGGAATCGAGACAACATACAGCACTTCTTATTAAATAAAACAGTAAACCAGTGAAAAACTGCTTTTAATAAGCATTTTAAGTACAAGAATGCACTTCTACAATCCGAGAAAACATGCAGCATTTCTTATTAAATATAACAGTAAACTAGTAAAAAACTGCAAATATCTTCTGCCCCTCGCTGAGCACGCCCATGCCTACCATTGTAGCAGTGGTAACCGATCTAACGACTGCGCCAGTCACTTCTTGTCTTATATAGGCGTTGCCGGCCGCAGCGCCGTATTCTGCCAGTTTACATATCTCTATATTTGAATACGCATGCCTATATCAGTTTCTTTGGCGCTTCGGTATATTTTTGTACTGTGTATCACCATAAAAATAACTGTTAATACAATATACATCTTGAACATTAATAAAACGGCCAGACTGCAGGGACGGATTACCGACTAGAAATGGAGTAAGAAATGTCTTCTCAAGATGCGTCCGGAAACGCGTCGCTGCCAAGGCAAATGGCACCGCTAAGCTAAAAACCGACCGAACAGGTCTCGGAAGAACCTTACGGCACCGACCGGCCGCCGTGTCATCAGTCAGTTTGCCTCAGATGGGCTGAGTGCACACCGCTTGCCAACAGCGCTTGGCAGACCGCACGGTCACCCGTTCAGCGCTCAACTTCGGTGATTTCACGGGAAACTAAGTTACCACTGTGTTGACCATGTAGATGGCACTAAAGAATGAAAGTTCCTCTGACCACGTGCCGAGTGTTTCTTGTGTGTTGCAGGCTGTGTGGCTGACCCAGCGTACTGTAAGCAGCAGAATGGTCCAGTATTCATGTGAGGAACAATCCCAGATGGTGAAACTTCCTGGCAGATTAAAACTGTGTGCCGGACCGAGACTCGAACTCGGGACCTTTGCCTACCTTTGCTTTACCAACTGAGCACTTGCCCGCGAAAGGCCAAGTCCCGAGTTTCGAGTCTCGGTCCGGCACACAGTTTTAATCTGCCAGTGTCATATCAGCGCACACTCCACTGCAGAGTGAAAATCTCATTCTGGAAACATCCCCTAGGCTGTGGCTAAGCCATGTCTCCGCAATATCCTTTCTTTCAGGAGTGCTAATTCTGCAAGGATCGCAGGAGAGCTTCTGTTAGGTTTGGAAGGTAGGAGACGAGGTACTGGCAGAAGTAAAGCTGTGAGGATGGGGCGTGAGTCGTGCTTGGGTGCTCGGTTGGTAGAGCACTTGCCCGCGAAAGGCAAAGGTCCCGAGTTCGAGTCTCGGTCCGGCACACAGTTTTACTCCACCAGGAAGTTTCATATCAGCGCACACTCCGCTGCAGAGTGAAAATCTCATTCTGAATCCGAGATGGTGTCTGTGTACTGCCAAGCAGATGGAAACAGACGAGAGGCAGCACGGCTATATGGCCGGCCGAAGTGGCCGTGCGGTTCTAGGTGCTACAGTCTGGAACCGCATGACCGCGTGACCGCTACGGGCATGGATGTGTGTGTTGTCCTTAGGTTAGTTAGGTTTAAGTAGTTCTAGGGGACTTATGACCTCAGTTGTTGAGTCCCATAGTGCTCAGAGCCATTTGAACCATTTTTTTATCCTCCAAATAATAATAATTATTCTCCACATCTAATTAATAAATAAATGCTGTGGTTATTAAATCTTAATGTGAAGGTGAAATTGAAATAATTTGTTAATCTGGCACTCAGCCATTATTGATACCTATGTCATTGTAATTGTCATTGTCTATTATTAGTTACGCGTTTATGATGATTCTGAAGTTTTAAGTAGACTTAATCTATGCAATCCCTTCTCGCAAGTTATTTAGTAGCTAATAGAACCCAAGCAAACTCCTTTTTATTAAATTCATTCTTAGTAACAATAAGCTTTAGAAGCTGTTGCTGCATGCTGCTGCGAATTGCTGTAAACCACATGGAAAATGGCAGTCATCTAAAGAGGTGAGTGCAAAACTCAGGGTCAAAACAGAACACTGACACACCACAACATGCCATGTACTCTAATCCAGTAAATTCTGTTGCACAAGTCAGATTCTGTATCACCTGTAAATTATTGTTCGAAAACGCCGTCAGATAACTTAGGTAGTCATTGTTACAGGTTCATTTGTCCCCGTAGTTTTTCATATCCAAATGCGCAGTCAGATAGCTTATCCAAACGTTAGTTTTATGTTTTTCATGTAACGATGTGTTGAGGACTTAAAAAAATGACAATGAAACTGACACTCATACAACACGGACAGAGTGTTATGCAGGTTAGATTAGGTTTACTGATAGCTCAGGTTGCTTATCGGATCCATTTTCACCGACGAACAAAGGGAATATTTGTTGTGGCTACGTTACATACATGTCTTAGGTACGTTACACATTTGTTGTAGCTACATTACAACCTGTACAACAAAATGCACGCACTTCTGCATGCTTACTTTCAACATTCTGTAAAAACCGGTTGTTAATGTACCAGAATTTCACATTTGCAATGGCCTATCTCGCACATGGTTTAACCTGTGATATAACAATGTTAACCACTTAAATGTATTCAAAAATGGTTCAAAAGGCTCTGAGCACTATGGGACTTAACATCTGTGGTCATCAGTCCCCTAGAACTTAGAACTACTTAAACCTAACTAACCTAAGGACATCACACACATCCATGCCCGAGACAGGATTTGAGCCTGCCACCGTAGCGGTCGCGCGGTTCCAGACTGAAGCGTCTAGAACCGCTCGGCCACACCGGCCGGCCTTAAATGTGTTACCTAGACCAATCTATTCCGGAAATTTTATTTCTCCACATTGTTTTTTACTCTACATTATTTTTTACGTCCCTGTATTTGCTATGAAAACTGTATTTTTGTTTATGACATGCAATTAGAAATAATAAGACATGCATATTTTAAAAAAGGCAGATTTCCGTTTGTTAACATATATTTAATGAATTTTTTGTTTAAATGACATAGTTATTCGAACTGAACGGAAAAAACGAAAAAAAGAAGACCAAAACGAGGCTCAATGCAGCTGTCCGGTTACTACCACTGTCGAGCGATACCTATTTTTTCCCATCTTTACGGATTTTATGGGGCAACCGGTTCCCGTGAGATCACCGAAGTTAAGCGCTGTTGGGCGTGGCCGGCACTTGGATGGGTGACCATCCAGCCGCCATGCGCTGTTGCCATTTTTCGGGGTGCACTTAGCCTCGTGATGCCAATTGAGGAGCTACTCGACCGAATAGTAGCGGCTCCGGTCAAAGAAAACCATCATAACGACCGGGAGAGCGGTGTGCTGACCCCAGGCTTCTCCTATCCACATCCTCCTCTGAGGATGACATGGCGGTCGAAAGGTCCCGGTAGGCCACTCGTGGCCTGAAGACGGCGCGCTTTTTTACGGATTTCATGCTCGAGGGAAATGCTTGTAGAACATGCACCTCTGTTTAAAAACCCACATCAGCCAGTAATCGAACCAATAGTCCCCACATGGCAGGCAAGTGTTTTACGGCAGAGCAACATTACCCGTCGAACAGTTAGTCTTTCTTTACGTTTTTACAGACGGTCGGAAAAATTTCAAAATCGAATTCCTCGAGAATTTTTGGGAATTGCATTATCTGGCTTTGTGTGCTCTGGACTTAACGTACCATTGCAAGAGAAAAGTGGATGTAAGCGGGAAGCGATTGATTGAGCGTGAATTGGGATACAATTTTGAAACACATTTATTAATACATACTATGTGGAGACAATATTAATGTTCAAATGTGTGTGAAATCTTATGGGACTTAACTCCTAAGGTCATCAGTCCCTAAGCTTACACACTACTTCACCTACATTATCCTAAGGACAAACACACACACACCCATGCCCGAAGGAGGACTCGGACCTCCGCCGGGACGGGCCGCACAGTCCATGACTGCAGCGCCTTAGACCGGCTCTGCTAATCCCGCGCGGCAGACAACATTAATAATACCACGTTTTGTCAATAAAGACTAGACTCGCACAGACTGATGCATTATAATGAATACCCGAGTTAATATCGAAAAGCATAAACTAATAACCATTGCTATAGCAGAGCCAGACCATCCGTCGACCTATCAATCAGGAGCTTTTTCAATAACAGACAAATAATTAAAAAACCGCACATGCAGCATAAAACTGATCATTAACTGACATTGACAAGAAACTGACCAACAGGTCACAATTTTACTCCTTCCTTATTAAAGCATTAATCTCATAAACCCTAGAAGTGGACGACAGTTCAATCCCGCGTCCGGCCATCCTGATTTAGGTTTTCCGTGATTTCCCTAAATCGCTCCAGGCAAATACTGGGATGGTTCCTTTGAAAGGGCACGGCCGACTTCCTTCCTCATCCTTCCCTAATCCAATGAGACCGATGACCTCGCAGTTTGGTCTCTTCCCCCAAACAACCCCCAACCCACTAGAAGTGGATTTAATGAAACCTTTGCAATAAAGCAATTGTTGGAGTGAAAAACTAACTGCGGTGTCGTGAGCACAGCCTTCTACTTGGGTACTTCGCGCCGCATCGTCTGCTTCTAGCGAGTGCACATCATGAGTGAACATTCTAGTCGGACAAGAACTGTTTACTGTCCAGCCTCTGGAACAGTAGTTGAACTTCACGATTTGCTGCATGATCCGAATTGTACAAATCTGAGTATTCCTCAATATGTTAGTTCTTGTCACTAATCATTATCGGTGTTTTCTCCTCGTCCTCCTCTCATAGCGTTTCCCTCAGCGCGTCATAAATACACTACTGGCCATTAAAATTGCTACTCCAAGAAGAAATGCAGATGATAAACGGGTTTTCATTGGACAAATATATTATACTAGAACTGACATGTGATTACATTTTCACGCAATTTGGGTGCATAGATCCTGAGAAATCAGTACCCAGAACAACCACCTCTGGTCGCAATAACGGCCTTGATACGTCTGGGCATTGAGTCAAACGAGCTTAGATGGCGTGTACAGGTACAGCTGCCCATGCAGCTTCAACACGATACCACGGTTCATCAAGAGTAGTGACTGGCGTATTGTCACGATCCAGTTGCTCGGCCACCATTGAGCAGACGTGTTCAATGGTGAGAGGTCTGGAGAATGTACTGGCCAGGGAAGCAGTCGAACATTTTCTGAATCCAGAAAGGACCGTACAGGACCTGCAACATGCGGTCGTGCATTATCCTGCTGAAATGTAGGGTTTCGCAGGGATCGAATGAAGGGTAGAGCCACGGGTCGTAACACATCTGAAATGTAACGTCCACTGTTCAAAGTGCCGTCAATGCGAACAAGAGGTGACCGAGACGTGTAACCAATGGCATCCCGAACCATCACGCCCGGTGTAACGCCAGTATGGCGATGACGAATACACGCTTCCAATGTGCGTTCACCGCGATGTCGCCAAACACAGATGCGACCATCACGATGCTGTAAACAGAACCTGGATTCATCCGAAAAAATGACGTTTTGCCATTCGTGCACCCAGGTTCGTCGATGAGTACAACATCGCAGGCGCTCCTGTCTGTGATGCAGCGGCAAGGGTAACCGCAGCCACGGTCTCCGAGCTGATAGTCCATGCTGCTGCAAACGTTGTCGAACTGTTCGTGCAGATGGTTGTTGCCTTGCAAACGTCCCCATCTGTTGACTCAGGGATCGAGACGTGGCTGCACGATCCGTTACAGCCATGCGGATAAGATGCCTGTCATCTCGACTGCTAGTGATACGAGGCCGTTGGGATCCAGCATGGCGTTCCGTATTAGTCATTGGATCTCGACCAACGCGAGCAGCAGTGTCGCGATACGATAAACCGCAATCGCGATAGGCCACAATCCGACCTTTATCAAAGTCGGAAACGTGATGGTAGCCTACGCATTTCTCCTCCTTACACGAGGCATCACAACAACGTCTCACCAGGCAACGCCGATCAACAGCTGTTTGTGTATGAGAAATCGATTGGAAACTTTCCTCATGTCAGCACGTTGTAGGTGTCGCCACCGGCGCCATCCTTGTGTGAATGCTCTGAAAAGCTAATCATTTGCATATCACAGCATCTTCTTCCTATCGGTTAAATTTCGCGTCTGTAGTACGTCATCTTCCTGCTGTAGCAATTTTAATGTCCAGTAGTGTAATTCAGGGTGACGAAGAGTAAAATCTCCTTCTGTGGTTGTATCAAAAGTACGGCACAACACTAACTCCGTCCGCACAGGCCTTGGAAGTTCCATCGGTGCCGACCGACCGCCGTGTCATCCTCAGCCCAAGGCGTCACTGGATGTGGATATGGAGGGGAATGTGGTCAGCACACCGCTCTCCCGGCCTTATGTCAGTTTATGAGACCGGAGCCGCTACTTCTCAATCAAGTAGCTCCTCAGTTTGCCTCACAAGGGCTGAGTGCACCCCGCTTGCCAACAGCGCTCGGAAGACTGGATGGTCACCCATCCAAGTGCTAGCCCAGCCCGACAGCGCTTAACTTCGGTGATCTGACGGGAACCGGTGTTATCACTACGGCATGGCCGTTGGTATGATACAACACTAATATAATTTAATTTTCATCGAGGCATTTAGCTCTCATCTTTATCTTTACTGATGGAGGATGAAGAAATGAATTAATATTTGTGCCACGCCGGGCTCGAACCCGGGTCTTCTTGCTTACTTGGCAGAAATGCTGACCATTACACGCCCATTAGGCAAGAAGACCCGGGTTTGAGTTCCGGCCGTGGCACAAATTTTCATTTCTTCAGCTCCCATTATTATTGTAGATGAAGATGAGACTTAAATGTCTCGGGGAAAATTTAATTGGCTCAAATGGCTCTGAGCACTATGGGACTCAACTGCTGAGGTCATTAGTCCCCTAGAACTTAGAACTAGTTAAACCGAACCAACCTAAGGACATCACAAACGTCCATGCCCGAGGCAGGATTCGAACCTGCGACCGTAGCGGTCTTGCGGTTCCAGACTGCAGCGCCTTTAACCGCACGGCCACTTCGGCCGGCGAAAATTTAATTACAAGATCTACAAGATCACCTGTGGTATAGGACCTCCCCATTACGCCCAACGCTGCGGTGCTATTCCAGTATCGGAGAGCCCTGGCAATAGTGGCAGTTTAGGGGAAAATAAGCTGAAGCGTGTAATGGTCAGCATTTCCGCCTAGTAAGCAAGAAGACCCGAGTTAGAGTCCCAGCCATGGCACAAATTTTAATTAATTTCTTCAGCTTCATTGAAACGCCCGCTAAACCCGCAGGGCAGAACATGTGATTAGGATTGTGGAAAGGGCCAAATAACGTGGCGGTCAGTTTCGCTTCAAAATTGTAATTTATTAACACATTTAAACCAATATGGCACATAGCTGAACCTTTACAAATACGAGTTTCAAAATACAATTCTTTCACAGCTGAAGGCCTCCAAACAAGAAGTCTTCAAAATCAACAAGATAAATTTCAAGTGACTGAAGACACACAGTTAAAGTTGCAAATAAAATAATTTATATATATATATATATATATATATATATATATATATATATATATATATATATATATCACAGCTAGCCTGAAGTCAAAAGTGGATAGAACAAACATAAACAAGGTACAATACAAACGGCTTAAGGCCACAATTAAATTTCAAAATTTTAAAATATGTTACCATAATGTTTTAAGGCAGAAGGCCGCAATGTTTTCGCTTAAGGGGAAATTTTAAGAATATGGCTTTAAGCAGCTGAAGACCCACAGTTGATTTTCCAAAAATTCAAAAATACCTTGTACCTTTAAGTGGCCGAAAGCACACTAAATGAAAAAGCAACGCAACGACAATAACTAAATTTAAGAATAAGGTTTCAAACGGCTGAAGGACCACAGTTGATTTTCCAAAAATTCAGAATACCTTAAACCTTTAAGTTTTAAGTGGCTGACAGCGCACTAAATGAAAAGATAGAACAACAACAGTAACTTACAGCAAAATATCCACTTACCAGAATTCAAACTTACTTATACGGGCTGAAGGCCCTTGATTTACATGAAACACAACAAAAAAATTTAATTATTGGCTATAATAGATTACAAACAGACTATTAAACACCCATGAAAAGGACAATATAGACAACGGCACTCAGACACCTCCGGGGGGGGGGGGGGGGGGGGGGAGGGGAGGGAAGGGGGCGGGGCTGCCCTCGAAACATTAAAGATCACTTAGGTGAGACAGGTGGTGGGCCTAATTACACTTGATCAGTTGGTAACCCAACCAAGAGACAGTCGCAGACCGACCGACCAAACGACTTGCTCGCCACCAATCGGTACATGAAATCTCAAAGACCAAACTGTTACGGACGTGATTATCCACAATGAAATATGTATTGAGCTGTCAAAACTACACAACGTGTTCGACAGCGACGACATATGAGGAAAGGACACTGCCTGAAATTACGTTAGTGGCCAGGGTAGGCAACCGGAAAACTAACGGCCACAAGGCAGAAAATTCCTCTGGTACACTTGAATTTGAAATAAGGTAATATAGTTAACTACACCAAAAAAGAGCACTGCCTGAATTTACGGCTGTGACTAAGACAGGTAACCAGAACACTAACGCCCACAAGGAAGAAAATTTCGCTGATGCATTTCAATTGTAGTGAATCAATATAGTTAATTCCACCACACGGTGGCTCGATTTCACCACTACAACCACTCGGTGTTGCTCACAGTAAAAGCTCCTCAAGAGCAAACCGAACGACACAACGTGAACGGACGCGGCTTGGGCACTTAAGACACCACTCAACTTTGACGTCCTGTTTCGGTGAGCCACGAAGCTCGTAGCGATCGAACAGCTCCAAACACGCTCCGACACTGCTCAGGGACCACCAGCGGACCCAGCCAACTGCGGCGCACGGAGATATCCTCCCTGGTCCGCACCAACCGACCGACTGCCCGCACACACCCTAGCCGGAAACTATATGCACAACACCATAGATGGTACACGGTGCAAATATCGATACACATCGGAGGAAGAACCATGGCGCAACTGCAACAGTGGTAGGAAACCAAATGCAGATAGTCAAGTTCAAGGAAATGCATAGTTCAGAGTGAGCACGGCTCATTCATCATTACAAAACTAATAACTGACGTCAATGCATTAGAAAGACTCTGTTAGGAAAAGCGTCATGTGAAGCGCTCAGCAAATCAGTTTTAGCCGAATAATCAAATGGTTCAAATGGCTCTGAGCACAATGGGACTCAACATCGGACGTCATCAGTCCCCTAGAACTCAGAACTTAGTAAACCTGACTAACCTAAGGACATCACACACATCCATGCCCGAGGCAGGACTCGAACCTGCGACCGTAGCGGTCGCGCGGTTCCAGACTGTAGCGCCTAGAACCGATCGGCCACTCCGGCCGGCCTAGCCGAATAATGATAGATTGCGATCAACACATAGAAATGCACAGCCCTCAAGAATCCATGACAGGCAAATAACATGAGTGCGTTAAAATGATCCCACTAAATACATTGTCACCTTGAGTAATGGAAAGTATATAATTTTTAACAAAAACAACATAGATTAATTACTCTTCCTACAAATTATAAAAAATCTTTTCTCTAGTATCTGACATCGAGTTTTTAAATATTCTCCAACGTCTCCTAATAACTATACTGCAGTGCTCCTGTACGCAACAGACAACTTACCTCGTCTTACTGTTGCAGCTGCTTGACCAGAATCACGCTAAAACAGTTAAAAAGTAATACTGCAACCCATGCAGAGTGCAATGCATCGTCACAACTACTGAAACAACTATTGCCATTTTTTTTACACAAACTGAATGATCAGGAGGGGTTTGGTCAACAAGCCATAAGCGGAGTAAAAATGAAAGAAATCAATAAAAACTTTAATTTACAATATTCAGAAAACTGATAATTTAAACACTGACAAACTTTACACTGATGTTTGTATTTCTTCGATAGTATGACTAGCAACTACTTTAATTATTCCATAACGTCTATAATCAATAATCACGTATCTGGTCACAAAACGGATGTAAATATCACTCTCAATGTCTGCATACATGAATCGGACAAAACCCCTCCAGTACGCAAGCAAGGAACAACTACGTGTAGCAAAAAGACAAGTTACCAAAAGTCCTCAATCAGTACCATAGTCTCCTCCAGGGCTGCTGGCACAATCACGGGGGCTGCGACCTCTCATGTCGCGCTGCTTCTCTGCACCGCATGCTGCGTCCGACCACATCCAACTTCTCTCAACAGCTCTTAGTTCGCTACTAGTCGCGACAATAATATTTGTATGCACACCACAGCAGAATCAGAGGCCAATTTTCCAAAGAAATATTAGCGTCCAACTTTCATACTTCATAAATTAACAGGTTTGTTTTGCGTGGTCATCCTCCGCAGCAAGCACAGAAATACTTGTTTTGTAAATAAAACCGCCTTTGAAACTTCCTGGCAGATTAAAACTGTGTGCCGGACCGAGACTCGAATGGCTCTGAGCACTATGGGACTCAACTGCTGTGGTCACATGTCCCCTAGAACTTAGAACTACTTAAACCTAACTAACCTAAGGACTTCACACACATCCATGCCCGAGGCAGGACTCGAACCTGCCACCGTAGCGGTCGCGCGGTTCCAGACTGTAGCGCCTTTAACCGCTCGGCCACTCCGTCCGGCCCCGAGACTCGAACTCGGAAACTTTGTCTTCCGTTGGCAAGACCTTTCGTGAAGGTTGGAAGGTAGGAGACGAGGTACTGGTACAACTGAAACTGTGAGGACGGATTGTGAGTCGTGCCTGGGTAGCTCAGGCGGCACAGCACTTGCCCGCGGAAGGCAAAGGTCCCCAGTTCGAGTATCGTATCAGCGCACACTCCACTTCAGAGTGAAAATCTCATTCTTAAAATCACCTTTTCTTGCTACAACTTAATTTATTTTTCCCAGACGCGTTTCGCCTTATTCTTGTTCTAAGGCAGTGGGATCTAGAACGATACAGTTTTGTTATTTTTAGATTATCAAACAGTTCGGATCCCGTTTTTTATGTAAATAAGTAATTAGTTACAATTTTCAGAGCTCTGCGTTTTCTCTCATCTGGTGTGGAATTCGCAGTACCACTTTATTTCCGACACATATGCACCATTTTGTATTCCGAACTTTTTCACACTGCTCATTATGTTCCTCCTTTTTGTGGTGTACTATTATTCTTTTGCCACTTGGTATAGCTATTTGTTCGAATACTCTGCTTTTAACAACGTAAATATTGTAACTTCGCATAATGAATTTGCAAATATACAGATATACAGATGGCGGTACTATCGCGCACATAATGTGTAAACGGCCGGTGCACTGGCGTAACTGTCATTTGTACTAAGGTGATTCATCTGAAAAGGTTTCCGATGTTATTATGGCCTCACGAAGCGAATTAAGAAGCTCTGAACGCAGGATGGTACTTGGAGCTAGACGGGTGGGACGTTACATTTAGGAAACTGTAGTATCATCGCCACAGATACTACTACAACGCCGCGCCAACACAAGGTTGGCAGCCCGTCGTCTGCCCAGCACAGCGCACTCTAGCGGGCTGTGCAGCTCGACTGAACTGGAGCGTGCCTCGTGCACTTCTTACAAGGGAACCTCCCCATCGCACCCCCCCCCCCCATCCCCCTCCAGATTTAGTTATAAGTTGGCACAGTGGATAGCCTTGAAAAACTGAACACATATCAATAGAGAAAACAGGAAGAAGTTGTGTGGAACTATGAAAAAAATAAGCAAAATATACAAACTGAGTAGTCCATGCGAAAGTTAGGCAACATCAAGGAGTGTGTGAGCTCTGGAGCGCCGTGGTCCCGTGGTTAGCGTGAACAGCTGCGAAACGAGAGGCCCTTGGTTCAAGCCTTCCCTCGAGTGAAAAGTTTACTTACTTTATTTTCGCAAAGTTATGATCTGTCCGTTCGTTCATTGACGTCTCTGTTGACTGTAACGAGTTTAGTGTCTGTGTTTTGCGACCGCGCCGCAAAACCGTGCGATTAGTAGACGAAAGGACGTGCCTCTCCAATGGGAACCGAAAACATTTGATCATGAGGTCATAGGTCAACCGATTCCTCCACAGGAAAACACGTCTGATATATTCTATACGTCACTGGTGACAGCATGTGCGTCACATGACAGGCATATGTTGTCGACCCACCTGACTTGTACACTTGGCGAGTGGTTAAAAAGATTCTTCTACCTTGCCCGATTTAGGTTTTCTTGTGGATGTGATAATCACTCCCAAAAAAGTGATGAAAACATAAGAGTTTGTCACATAAACTGCAACAAATGAATGTAACAGTTTCACAGTCGCACAGTTTTCCCTGTGCTCTGTCAAAACATATGTTTTTAACGTTTTCAATTTTTTCCGTGTGTAGACTGTCAAATCCTGCATATGTCCAAGCAAATTTAAACATGTCCTGGAATTCTGGAGAGCGAAGTTGATTATGTGTGAGTGCCTGAACTTTGATAATTGTCTGAAAATAAAAAATTAGACTCTTCACTCTAGGGAATATTTGAACCAAGGACCACTCGTTCCGCAGCTGCTCACGCTAACCACGGGACCACGGCGCTCCTGAGCTCACATTATCCTTGATGTTGCCTATCTTACGCATGGACTAAGCAGTTTGTATATTTTGCTTATTTTTTTCATAGTTCCACACAACTTCTTCCTGTTTTCTCGATTGATCTGTGTTCAGTTTTTCAAGGCCTATCCACTGTGCCAACTTATAACTAAATCTGAGGGCATGCGATGGGGAGGTTCCCTTGTTAGCTAGATTTCAAACTAGGCAGACGGACTGTCATAAACGGCCCTCAGCCAGTTCTGTAATATTTGCATTGATTCTCTGAGGAGGGCCCATCAGGCTTAGTCCCTGAGAATATGTTGCATTAGTTCATGGTATTCCATGTTTCGAGATTGTCAGTTGATAGGCGCAGCTGCAGACCTACAAATTACTGAAGATAAGTAATTTCATTGTACTATGTGTTTCTTGAATAATAATACTCCTCTCTAACAGAGTGCCGTACCGCATATTATTGCAACCTGGACTGCTTCAGCTCCTATTAACTCGGCCTCCTACTTATTTGCATTTAGTAACTAGCTGAAAACACCCACACGTTTTGTGCCTCTAAACAGTGAGACACAATAGAAACCGGTAGGGAATTCAATACTCAGAGATACACTGCTTCAAGAATATGCCGAGAATACCAAATTTCACGCTCTACTTCTCACCACGGACAACGCAGTCGCCGACGGCCTTCACTTAACGACTGAGAGAGCGGCATTCGTGCGGAATTGTCAGTGCTAACAGAGTAGCAACACTGCGTGAAATAATGTGGGACGTATGAAGAACGTATCAGTTAGGATAGTGCGGCAAAACTGCACGTTAATGGAGCTATGGCAGCAGACGACCGACGAGAGGGCGCTTGCTAACAGTACGACGTCGCCTGCTGCGCCTCTCCTGAGCTCGTGACCATAGCGACTGGACCCTAGACGGCTGGAAAACCCTGGCCTGGTCAGATGAGACACGATTTCAATTGGTAAGAGCTGATGGCAGGGTTCTTGTGTGGTCACAAGCTGTCAACAGGGCACGTCTTCCCAAGCAACGATGTCACTAGGCTACTCAAATCGCTCGACATGAATCCTATCGGAAATGAAGCAGGCAAAAAGGAATACAAACGTCTCAAAAATGAGATCGACAGGAAGTGCAAAATGGCTAAGCAGCGATGGTTAGAGGAAAAATGTAAGGATGTAGAGGCATATCTCACTAGTAGATACTGCCTACAGGAAAATTAAAGAGACCTTTGGAGAAAAGAGATCCACTTGCATGAATATCAAGAGTTCAGATGGAAATCCAGTTCTAAGCAAAGAAGGGAAAGCAGAAAGGTGGAAGGAGTATATAGAGGGTCCATACAAGGGCGATGTTCTTGACGACAATATTATGGAAATGGAAGAGAATGTAGATGAAGGTGAAATGGGAGATATGATACTGCGTGAAGAGTTTGACAGAGCACTGAAAGAACTGAGTTGAAACAAGGCCCCCGGAGTAGACAACATTCCATTGGAACTACTGACGGCCTTGGGAGAGCCAGTCCTGACAAAACTCTACCATATGGTGAGCAAGATGTATGAGACAGGCGAAATACCCCCAGACTTCAAGAAGAATATAATAATTCCAATCCCAAAGAAAGCAGGTGTTGACAGATGTGAAAATTACCGAACAATCAGTTTAATAAGCCATGGCTGCAAAATACTAACGCGAATTCTTTGCAGACGAATGGAAAAAGTGGTAGAAGCCGACCTCGGGGAAGATCAGTTTGGATTCCGTAGAAATCTTGGAACACGTGAGGCAATACTGACGCTACAACTTATCTTAGAAGAAAGATTAAGGAAAGGCAAACCTACGTTTCTAGCATTTGTAGACTTAGAGAAAGCTTTTGACAATGTTGATTGGGATACTCTCTTTCAAATTCTAAAGGTGGCAGGGGTAAAATACAGGGAGCGAAATGCTATTTACAATTTGTACACAAACCAGATAACAGTTACAAGAGTCGAGGGGCATGAAAGGGAAGCAGTGGTTGGGAAGGGAGTGAGACAGGGTTGTAGCCTATCCCCGATGTTATTCAATCTGTATATTGAGCAAGCAGTAAAGAAAACAAAAGATAAATTTGCAGTAGGTATTAGAATCCATGGAGAAGAAATAAAAACTTTGAGGTTGGCCGATGACATTGTAATTCCGTCAGAGACAGCAAAGGACCTGGAAGAGCAGCTGAACGGAATGGAGGGGTTGGGATGTTTGGGAAACGAGACCGACAGCGAGGTCTTCGGTCTCATCGGATTAGGGAAGGATGGGGAGGGAAGTCGGCCGTGCCCTTTCAAAGGAACCACCCGGCATTTGCCTGGAGCGATTTAGGGAAATCACGGAAAACCTAAATCAGGATGGCCAGACGCGGGATTGAACCGTCGTACTCCCGAACGGAATGGACCGTACATTGAAAGGAGGATATAAGTTGAACATCAACAAAAGCAAAACGAGAATAATGGAATGTAGTCGAATTAAATCGGGTGATGCTGCGGGAATTAGATTTGGAAATGAGACTCTTAAAGTAGTAAATGAGTTTTGCTATTTGGGGAGCAAAATAACTGATGATTGTCGAAGTAGAGAGGATATAAAATGTAGCCTGGCAATGGCAAGGAAAGTGTTTCTGAAGAAGAGAAATTTGTTAACATCGAGTATAGATTTAAGTGTCAGGAAGTCTTTTTTGGAAGTATTTGTATGGAGTGTAGCCATGTATGGAAGTGAAACATAGACGATAAATAGTGTAGACAAGAAGAGAATAGAAGCTTTCGAAATGTGGTGCTGTAGAAGAATGCTGAAGATTAGAGTGGTAGATCACTCAACGAATGAAGAGGTATTGAATAGAATTGGGGAGGAGTTTGTGTCACAACTTGACTAGAAGAAGGGATCGGTTGGTAGGGCATATTCTGAGGCGTCAAGGGATCACCAATTTAGTATTGGAGGGCAGCGTGGAGGGTAAAAATTGTAGAGGGAGACCAACAAATGTATACACTAAACAGATTCAGAAAGATGTAGGTTGCAGTGGGTCCTGGGAGATGAAGAACCTTGCACAGGATAGAGTAGCATGGAGAGCTGCATCAAACCAATCTCTGGACTAAAGATCACAACAAGAACAACAATCGAGAGGTCGATTCGTGTACAAAATCATTTGCTGCGAACGCTTTCGCAATTATGGACGGCTATAGAGGCAGAATGGCTCAGTATATCTGCAGAGGACTTCCAGTGACTTGAGCCCGTGCCACGACAAGTTTCTGCACTTCGCCAGGCTAAAGGAGATTCGATAAGATATTCGGAGGTATCCCATGACGTGTCACCTCCGAGTATATTGAGTGCATTGACGTCCGTCGTGCGTCCTGATATTTGCTGTTTTGCCTTGACATGATCTGCAGGATTACAGCAGGTGTCACTGGGATAAAAAGTCACTTCTGTGAGAGCTAAAAGTAGCAGAGTGTCGTAACGTAGTAGGGATGGAGTGCATATCACCTAATCTAAGACGTAAGTTGTCACCTGTTTGTTGATCTTTTCTGGAGAGTTCGGCGATAACGTTAGTGTCAATAAGAAACACGACTATCCGTGCCACCGGAGCCGTACCAGGTTCTTCACACCTCTGTTGTGAGATATAGCTTGCTTCGTTTATACATGACATCGTGTACACAATAGATGATGTTTCATGAGGAATAGTAAATATATTATGTGGTAGTAGTGTAGACTAATTCACATATAACTTTCCACATAACGTGCGTCCAATTCTTGTTGGTTACAGAGATACAGTTGTTAGAATGTAACGCAAACACACACACCGTGAAGCAAAGTCAAATGATCAAAAAATCCACCCCAGACTTCATTCACGAACATCCTTGTAGCTCATCCGAGGTCGTCTCGGCATTCTTTCATGAGGACAGCACTATTCGAAGTCTTAACGATAAATTCGTTTCTTGAGTTTACTTCTTGTTTGCAGGTATCGCGTTTCAACCACTCCCACAGGCAAAAATCCATGGGGTTGAGGTCTGGGGACACTGATGGCCAAAAAACGTACCGTTTCTGCCGATCCATTTTCCAGAGAAGGTTCATATGGTGTGTCACCTGCCGACAAGAATGTTTAGGTGCCCCGTCATGTTGGAAGGACATACCAATCCTTCTAGCCAAAGAAAACTCTTCTACAAAGGGCACTAGGAAAGTATTGCAGTACAGCTTTGTTTATTTAATTTTTTCTAAGTAATTTGCGCCACATTCAGTACATCTCTTCATCTCCCAAAACCAGATCTCCCAAGTTTCTGTAGGGAGTAAGGCACACTCGTGGTCCCAAGCCCTCAGTAGGTCCGCGTCACTTGAAAACTGCACTCCTTTCAGCATCATTTTCAGAGGCGGGAACAGAGCAATGTCACAGGGAGCAAGGTCTGGACTGTAAGGAGGGTGCTCAAGACGTTTCAGTCCCATACCCCGCAAATATTCGGTGCAAGCTGCGCCGCGGTGAGCTGGAGCGTTGTCGTGATGGAGGAACCAAGTGCCCATTCTTGACTTCGGCCGCAAGTCCTTCAAAGATTGGATGACTTTGGGTAGGCATTGCTCAGTGGCCGCGCGGGATTAGACAAGCAGCCTCAGGCGCTGCAGTCATGGATGGTGCGGCTGGTCCCGGCGGAGGTTCGAGTCCTCCCTTGGGCATTGGTGTGTGTGTTTGTCCTTAGGATAGGTTAAGTAGTGTGTAAGCTTAGGGACTGATGACCTTAGCAGTTAAGTCCCATAAGATTTCACACACATTTGAACATTTTGAACATTGCTCAATGTACCACTTAGCTGTGACTGTCTTCTGTGTGTCCAAAACAACACGTTAACAATTCCACAAGATCTGAAAAAAATACAGCTATAATTTTCTTCTTTACTGATCGGGATTTTCTGACAGCTACGGTGTGTCGTCATCTTCAAAGACGCAAACCTCGTTGTGAGTCTTAGTCGACACGTCATAACAGCATAGCTAAGTCTCGTTACCCGTCACGGTATTATTCACATACTGAGATCGTCCCTTACAAAACTTCTTTAACATCTCCCGGCACCAAGTCAAATGTCGTGTCACCTGCTCTTCCGTCAGTCTATGCGGCACCCAGAGACGACAAAGTTTCCTTACTTGGAAATGATCATGCAGAATCGAATGAATTGCTGGTGCATTTAGCCCCAAGGTATCCGTCTGCTTATACGTCATTCACCTGTCTTCGTCTCTTTCCTCACAGCATCAATGTTTTCCTCCATAACTAATGACTGTGGCCTTACCGTCATTTCAGCGCCCTCCAGAGTGAAATTTCCTCTTTATAATTCTCTGTACCACCTGAATATACGCTGAAAAGCCGAAGAAATTGGTACACCTGCCTAATATCGTGTAGGCCCCCACGAGCACGCAGAAGTGCCGTAGCACGACGTGGCATGGACTCGACTAATGTCTCAAGCACTGCTGGAGAGAACTAACACCATGAATCCTACAGGGCTGTCCATATATCAGTAAGAGTACGAGGGTGTGGAGATCTCTTCTGAGCAGCACGTTGCAAGGCATCCCTGATACGGTCAATAACGTTCTTTTCTGGGGATTCTGATGGCCAGCGTAAGTGTATAAACTCAGAAGAGTGTTTCTGGAGCCACTCTGTAGCAATTCTGGTGTGTGGTATCACATTGCCCTGCTCGAACTGCCCGTCGGAATGCATGCAGGTGATCAGATAGGATGTGTCACCTGTTATAAATCGGCTCTAGACATATCAGGAGTCCCATATCACTCCAACTGCACACGCCCCACACCATTGCAGTCTCCACCAGCTTGAACAGTCCCTGGTGACATGCAGGGCCCATGGATTCGTGAGGTTGTCTCCACACCCGTACACGTGCATCCGCTCGATACAATTTGAAACGAGACTCGTCCGACCATGTTTCCAATCATATACAGTCCAATGTAGGTGTTGACAGGCCCAGGCGAGGCGTAAAGCTTTGTGTCACCAAGAGTACTCCAAAAGCCCATATCGATGATATTCCGTTGAACAGTTCGCACACTGACGCTTGTTGATGGCCCAGCATTGAAATCTGTAGCAATTTGCGGAAGGGTTGCACTTCTGTCTCTTATAAACGATTCATTTCAGTCCCGTCGTCGTTGGTCCCATTCTTGCAGAATCATTTTCCGGGAGCAGCTATGTCGGAGATTTGATGTTTTACGGGCTTCCTGATATTCAAGGTACACTCCTTAAATGATGTTATAGAAAAATATCCCCTTCATCGCTACTTCTGAGATGCTGTCTCCTATCGCTCGTGCACAGATTATAACACCACGTTCAGACTCGCTGAAATCTTGATAACCTGCAGTGTGGTAACAGTAAGCAGTCCAAAAAATGCGCCAGACACTTGCCTTATACAGTGTGTTACAAAAAGGTATGGCCAAACATTCAGGAAACATTCCTCACACACAAATAAAGAAAAGATGTTATGTGGACATGTGTCCGGAAACGCCTATTTCCATGTTAGAGCTCATTTTAGTTTCGTCAGTATGTACTGTACTTCCTCGATTCACCGCCAGTTGGCCCAATTGAGGGAAGGTAATGTTGACTTCGGTGCTTGTGTTGGTATGCGACTCATTGCTCTACAGTACTAGCATCAAGCACATCAGTACGTAGCATCAACAGGTTAGAGTTCATCACGAACGTGATTTTGCAGTCAGTGCAATGTTTACAAATGCGGAGTTGGCAGATGCCCATTTGATGTATGGATTAGCACGGGGCAATAGCCGTGGCGCGGTACGTTTGTATCGAGACAGATTTCCAGAACGAAGGTGTCCCGACACCAGGAAGACGTTCGACGTTCGGCGTCTTAGGCAGCACGGAACATTCCAGCCTATGACTCGCGACTGGGGAAGACCTAGAACGACGAGGACACCTGCAATGGACGAGGCAATTCTTCGTGCAGTTGACGATAACTCTAATGTCAGCGTCAGAGAAGTTGCTGCTGTACAAGGTAACGTTGACCACGTCATTGTATGGAGAGTGCTACGGGAGAACCAGTTGTTTCCGTACCATGTACAGCGTGTGCAGGCACTATCAGCAGCTGATTGGCCTCCACGGGTACACTTCGGCGAATGGTTCATCCAACAATGTGTCAATCCTCATTTCAGTGCAAATGTTCTCTTTACAGATGAGGCTTCATTCCAACGTGATCAAATTGTAAGTTTTCACAATCAACATGTGCAGGCTGACGAGAATCCGCACGCAATTGTGCAATCACGTCATCAACACAGATTTTCTGTGAACGTTTGGGCAGGCAATGTTGGTGATGTCTTGATTGGGCCCCATGTTCTTCCACCTACGCTCAATGGAGCACGTTATCATGATTTCATACGGGATACTCTACCTGTGCTGCTAGAACATGTGCCTTTACAACTACGACACAACATGTGGTTCATGTACGATGGAGCTCCGGCACGTTTCAGTCGAAGTGTTCGTACGCTTCTCAACAACAGATTCGGTGACCGATGGATTGGTAGAGGCGGACCAATTCCATGGCCTCCACGCCCTCCTAACCTCAACCCTCTTGACTTTCATTTATGGGGACATTTGAAAGCTCTTGTCTACGCAACCCCGGTACCAAATGTAGAGACTCTTCGTGCTCGTATTGTTGACGGCTGTGATATAATACGCCATTCTCCAGGGCTGCATCAGCGCATCAGGGATTCCATGCGACGGAGGGTGGATGCATGTATCCTCGCTAACGGAGGACATTTTGAACATTTGCTGTAACAAAGTGTTTGAAGTCACGCTGGTACGTTCTGTTGCTGTGTGTGTCCATTCCATGATTGATGTGATTTGAAGAGAAGTAACAAAATGAGCGCTAACATGGAAAGTAAGCGTTTCCGGACACATGTCCACATCACATATTTTCTTTCTTTGTGTGTGAGGAATGTTTCCTGAAGGTTTGGCCGTACCTTTTTGTAACACCCTGTATAGGTGTTGCCGATCGCAGCGCCGTATTCTGCGTATTTATGTATCTGTATTTGAATAGGCACGCCTATACTAATTTCTTCTTCAGTGTAGTTGTACGATGTGGACACACATCACCCAGCGCAAGAGCCATTTGTTCAAAGCTCTGGTCTCTGTTTAAACCACGAGCGACGATGTACCGCAAAATTGCCCGAATCTCACTTGGTGAACATGATGCCATAGCAAGCACTTCAAACTAATCCCGCTCGTGAAAGACTGCGCCCACAGAGCTGGCACAGAGGTTGCAAGGCAAGAACGAACCAGTCTCTGAACACAGCAACAATCAGCCTCCTGCGACGTATTGTTGCTTCGTTTCGCAAAACTTTCCTACTACCCTTTGTGCTAATGCTGGCAGCTCACTTTCAAAATAATTTAGACACCTCGACCCTGTAAGGCTATGCTGTAACACAACAATCACAGTCATTATTTCTTAAGACCGTCGATGTGAGTTACGAGTGTTTTTGATTCGGTCTCGAGTGATGGTTGAAACGGTTCTGTAGAGCCGTTTCATAAGACTGTTTCTTCATTTTATTGAATTATGGCCCATGTGGTTCACCGCATAATTGCGGTTGTGCTTGTTAACCTTCCCAGGAGAGTGAACAGAGGAAGTAAATGAAATTCTGGGCCTATGCGACGTAAAAAGCTTTAATTTTGTGGCATTGCATTAATACACACATCGAAAAAGTTTTGCATCACCGCAGTTCCCAGTACTCCTGAAGATAGACGTTGACTGTGGGTATTGTATCACAGACACAGTCCCTTTGACTGTTCACAGCCGATCAGTTCCAGTCACTCCACCAGGAAGGAGACGCCTCGTGTTGTCCGTAGTTCAACCACGCCTAGGCGGTCAATACCGCGGTACGATCGCGACCACATTGTTGCTTTGTGCCACGAAGGTCTCTCAACAAGGAAAGTGTTCAGGCGTCTCACAGTGAACCAAAGCGATGTTGTTCGGACATGGAGGAGATGCAGAGAGACACGAACTGTCGATGACGCTCAGGCTGTCCAAGGGCTGCTACTGCAGTGGATGACAGCTGCCTACGGTCTATGTCTCGGAGGAATCCTGACAGCAACGCCACCATTTTGAATAATGATTTTCGTGCAGCCACAGGGTGTCGTCTTACGACTGAAACTGTGCACAATAGGCTGCATGACGCGCAACTTCACTCCCGACGTCCATGGCGAGGTCCATCTTTGCAACCACGACACCGTGCAACGCGGTACAAATTGGCCCAACAACATGCCGAATGGACCGCTCACGATTGGCATCACGTTGTCTTCACCGATGAGTGTCGCATATGCCTTCAACCAGACAATCGTCGGAGACTTGTTTGGAGGCAACCCGGTTACGCTGAACGCCTTAGCCCCACTATCCAGCGAGTGCAGCACGGTGGAGGTTCCCTGCTGTTTTGGGGTGTATTATGTGGGGCCGGCGTACGCCGCTGGTGGTCATGGAACGCGCCGTAACGGCTGTACGATACGTGAATGCCATCCTCCGACCGATAGTGCAACCATATCAGCAGAATATTGCCGAGGCATTCGTTTTCAAGGACGGCAATTCTCGCCCCCATCGTGCACATGTTGTGAATGACGTCTTTCAGGATAGTGATATCGTTCGACTAGAGTGGCCAGCATGTTCTCCCGACATGAACCCTATCGTACATGCCTGGGATAAATTGAAAAGGCCTGTTTATGGACGATATGACCCGCCAACCACAGTGAGGGATCTACGTCGAATCTCCGTTGAGGAGTGGAGCAATCTGGACTAACTGTGCCTTGATGAATAAAAATCTCTCGGTGTACACGCCGCGTCAATTCAGGACAAAACTACAAGCTTTCGACCACTACCTCCATGGTCGTTGTCAGGGCAAAAACTGACTGTCGTGAACTAGCGAGGTTCCCACTTTTATATGCAAAGGACGGCTTCTGATTGGCTGGAATACGTCATAGCAACAGCGATATGGCGCGTAGGGAAGTGGTGCCCTCTACTTCCATAGATGTAGTTTCTATCCTGCGTTGCTTGCAGCTCCATCCCTTGAATCAGGAGATAAAGTGCGGAAAGTTTTTCTCTGCGATTTTTCTTTAACCAGTGCACTCTTTCAAGTGTTGCTAAGTGCATAGCCGTTGGCTCTGTTAAAGTTACTATCGCTAAGTCTAATTTCGACTGCTTCCCGGATCACAGAGTCCCAGTAATTCGATGCGTGGGCTATTACTCTGGTTTATTCAAATAAAATATTATGCTTGTTAAGCAGGCTATGTTCAGCCACCGCAGATTTTTCCAAATACCTGTATTTCAGGTGGCGCTGGTGCTCCATGCAGCGGTCGGCAAGGGTTCTTACTGACTGGACCACGTAATTCTTGCCGCATTCGCAAGGAATACTATAAATTCCCGGCACTCTTAAGCCGAGACTATCTTTGACTAGTCTCAACATTTCCTTAATTTTCCTAGGTGGTCGGAAAACTGGTTTTATTCCTTGCCTCTTTAGGACTCTGCCTATCTTGCTTGTTGTAGCACGGCAAAAAGGAAGCCGCGCTATGTGTTGGTCCTCTTCTTGTATATGGCAGACATCGTGTCTTACTTTCTTGGACAATACTGATTTAATTTCACCGGCAGAATAACCATTCCTCTCGAAAACAGTCGTTAAATGGTTAATCCCGGGACCGAGGTGGTCCTTGTCGGAAATAGTCGTGGCTCTGTGTACTAAAGTATTCAGCATACCTCTCTTCTGAGACGGATGATGGAAGCTATGACTATGCAGATATAAGTCTGTATGGGTTGGCTTCCTGTGCACAGAATGACCCAGTCGTCCATCTGGCTTTCGCTCCACCAACACATCTAAGAAAGGTAACTTCCCTTCCTTCTCTACCTCTAATGTAAATTTTATGTTTGGATGTACACCATTTAAATGTTCGACGAACTGCTGCAGCGTGTCTCTGCCGTGTGGCCAGATTAAAAAAAGTATCGTCGACGTATCTGTAGAAGCGTGATGGGCGGAGGTGAGCACTGCTCAGGGCTCGTTCTTCTAAGTCCTCCATGAAAAAAATTCGCTATTGCTGGTGACAGTGGCGAACCCATGGCTGCTCCATCCGTCATTTCATAATAATTTCCACTGTATAAAAAGTAAGTGGTCGTCAAGGTATGCCGGAACAACTTCAAAATTTCTGAGGAAAAATGAGCAGCCAACAGTTGTAATGTGCCATCCACAGGTACTTTGGTGAACAGAGAAACCACGTCGAGGCTGACCATGATTTCATTTGGGCCTATCTTCATTTGTTTTATGATATCAACAAACATTTTTGAATTCGTAATATGATGTGGGCAATGATCAACTATAGGCGCCAACAATTTAGTTAAGTGTTTTGCAAGCCTGTACGTAGGAGAGCCAATAGCGCTCACAGTCGGTCTCAACGGGACGTTCTCCTTGTGAACGTACAGTCTTGGTGGCCTAGGTGCTCTCGGCTGTAAGTTCTTCACCAGTTCGTCGGAGAGGCCAGAGTTTTTTAGTAGTTCCCTTGTCTTCCTGCTGAGCGCCGATGTGGGATCCCGTCTGAGAATCCGGTATGTGCTGTCCTCCAGTAACAGTCCAACTTTCTTGTGGTAATCTGTAGCATTGAGGATTACCGTGGCGTTCCCCTTGTTTGTCCGCAGCTCGTGGTCGTGCGGTAGCGTTCTCGCTTCCCACGCCCGGGTTCCCCGGTTCCATTCTCGGCGGGGTCAGGGATTTTCTCTGCCTCGTGATGACTGGGTGTTGTGTGATATCCTTAGGTTAGTTAGGTTTAAGTAGTTCTAAGTTCTAGGGGACTGATGACCACAGATGTTAAGTCCCATAGTGCTCAGACCCATTTGAACCATTTTTTCCCCTTGTCAGCAGGTAAAACCACTAGATCTTCATCCTTCTGCAACAATTTCAGTCCTTGTCTCTCCTCTCTGCTGATGTTTGACTTAGGCGGCTTGTATGTCGCTAAAATCCGGCTAGTAGCAAGCCTTACGTCATCCGCTGCTTCTTGAGAAAGATGACGAACTGCTTGTTCCACTCCACTAATAATCTCAACCACCGGTAACTTACGTGAAGCTGGGGCAAAGTTCAATCCTTTACTGAGAGCCGAGATGGTAGCTTCATTAAGTTCCTTGTCAGAGAAGTTGATAACAGTGCGGTGAATGCCGTTGGACACAGTAGTTCCTTGATCACGGTTGAGCCGCTCAAATTTATCGGCCTGTTTCGCCGTAGTCATGCTTAAATTGGCTCGTTGGCGTGCCGCCAAGGTCATATCCACCCATTCCCAGTCCAATGGTGAGAGGACTCCGGCCCGAAATAAATGGCAACTATATAACAGGCGAGCGTTCATGTCTAGTTCATACCTGGTATGACGTATCCTCTCCTTCATAATAGCATGCCTGGTCTTTCGTAAAATTCTGTCACCTGCAGCGGTTCTGATGTGGTGTTTGACGACTGCAAACTTTGGTACTATCTCTTTGTCACGACAGCGTTGTAAAAAAGCCAGATCGCTCAGCAACTGAGACTGTTTCAGGCGCAGCTTCTCCAGGTGACGAACGCTGCGCGCTATATCCTCCCCGTAGAGGAAACTAATATGGCTACGAAGTCTTTCGCGACGTATTTCTTGAATAAAAATCTCTCGGTCTACATGCTGCGTCAATTCAGGATAAAACTCCAAGCTTTCGACCTAGCATAAATTCCCGGCACTCTTAAGCCGAGACTATCTTTGACTTGTCTCAACATTTCCTTAATTTTCCTAGTTGGTCGGAAAACTGGTTTTATTCCTTGCCTCTTTAGGACTCTGCCTATCTTGCTTGTTGTAGCACCGCAAAACGCAACTCAACGTATATCCTGTCTGTGCCCTAACTTAGGAGCTACATCGATACGCACCAAGAACCAGACGAAGAGCGTCCTTTCTCTCGCCGAGCTTCTCGCAACTCCCGGTGCAACGGAAGCTACCAGAGGGGATCGCTTCCTTCACCAACCTGACAGACAAACAAACTTCGCACCAATAGGGATAAACCTCTCTGGCCAGGTACCGGGATCCTAAGTTGGTCATCCTATGTTCCCCTCCTAACGAAAAGCACGCATCTCCTGTTCCCAGCAGACGGCGACCAACTCCATTCCCACAACAAAATAAACCCCTACGGATACGAAAAGACATTCGTTCGCCCACATTCAGGCTCACACAAGGTAAAGTGCCTAAACTCACGCTCGTATCAGAATTGAACATTGAGTCAAAATTTCAAAGCAATAGGTCAAGAACTTTGCGAGATTAACGATTTTGTACAATCCTACATTAGCATTTTTTTGATGTTACCCTTTCATTGCGTATATATTACGTATGTAACTGGTGGTGTTCCAGTAGGCATATAAAAAGACTTGCGTATTCTAATATTGTGCTGTGACAAAATTTTAAAAGAATCCATGAAAAACTCCCGGAGATTCGAGATTTTGAGTAAATGGACACCAACGTTCGCACTTACTGTATATAGAAACTGCAGTTGTTCCTATTCGCAAATCTCCGGAAGTTTTTGATCGAATGTTTTGAAGTTTCGACACAACGCTGCATTGGAATTCGCGTGTGTTTTTATATACCTGTTTTAAACATATGAAAATATACACTGAAGAGTCAAAGAAACAGGTACATCTGCCTAACATCGTGTAGGGCCCCGCGAGCACGCAGAGGTGCCAGAACACCACGTTGGTATGGACTCGACTAATGTCTGAAGTAGTGCTGGAGGGAACTGACACCATGACTCCTGCAGGGCTATCCATGACTCCTGCAGGGCTATCCATAAATCCGTAAGAGTACGAGGGAGTGGCGATCTCTTCTAAACAACACGTTGGTCAGTAATGTTCATGTCTGGGGAGTATGGTGGCCAGCGTGAGTATTTAAACTTAGAAGAGCCACTCTGTAGCAATTCTGGGTGTGTGGCGTGTCGCATTGTCGTGCTGTAATTTCCCAAGTCCGTTGGAATGCACAATGGACATGAATGGAAGCAGGTGATCAGACAGGATGCTTATGTAGGTGTCACCTGTCAGAGTCGTATCTAGACGTATCAGGGGTCCCACATCACTCCGTCTGTACACGCGCCACACCATTACAGAGCCTCCATCAGCGTGCTCAGTCCCATGCTAACAAGCAGGATTCGTGGATTCATTAGGTTGTCTCCATATCCATACACGCCCATCCGCTCGATACAATTTGAAACGAGACTCGGCCGACCAGGCAATATGTTTCCAGTATCAACAGTCCAATTTTAGTGTTGACGGGCCCAGGCTAGGCGTAAATTTTTGTGTTGCGCAGTCGTCAAGGGTACATGAGTGGACCTTTGGCTCCGGAAGCCCATATCGGTGATGTTTCGTCGAATGGTTGGCATGCTGACACTTCTTGATGGTCCAGCATTGAAATCTGCTGTAATTTGTGGAAGGGTTGCTCTTCTGTCACGTTGAACGGCTCTCTTCCGTCGTCGTTGCTCCCGTTCTAGCAGGATCTTTTTCCGGCCGCAGAGACGTCAGCGATTTGATGTTTTACCGGTTTGCTGATGTTCACCGTACACGCTTGAAATGATCGTACGGGAAAATCCCCACTACATCTCTACCTCGGAGATGCTATGTCCCTTCGTTCGTGGGTTGACTATAGTCCCACGTTCAAACTCACTTAAATCATGAAAACGCGCCATTCTAGCAGCAGTGCCCGATCTAACAACAACGCCAGACACAACCGTTGCCGACCGCAGCGCCGTATTCTGTTTACATGTCCATGTATTTGAATACGCACGCCTATACCAGTTACTTTGGCTCTTTATTGTATAAGTCTTCATAAATATAATAGTAGGGAAAGGTGTTACAAAAAGCGTTATTAGGCGTGTTGCATTAGAATGCAACGTTACTGCAAAATTTCAAGGCAATCGGTCATGAACTTCCGGAGCTATACAATTCCGAACGCACGAACATTGGTTTTTGTACTGATGTCACAAAGAGTGATAAAAAAGTCAAAAATTTGTGCAGTTTTAACGGTATTTTCAATATTTTGTGTTAAACATATTTACATAAACACGAGTAATAAAGGCACAAGTCAGTCAAATGAAAAAGATCCGTCACAAGCAATCCGACTGCGACGTTATACGGCTTCAGATGACCAACAGTGAGCTGTGTAGTACTTCAGTGTCACGCGTGACGTATCTCTAGGAGGCAGCCAGTAAGCAAGTAAACAGGCGTTCTCGTCACCGTGTCTGGCGACATCTCGCTGCGTGCCAGCCGCGGATGCTAATCGCCGCTAAACGGCCGTCTCTGCAGGATGGACAGTTGCAAAACGCAGCAGACAGGCAGCTGACGTCATCACGTCTCAATCACCACTTCCTGCCTGCCGTATTTTGCTAACACTCGCGAATCCATCTACGCCTACTCGCCGCAAGACCTGTGTGTGTGTGTGTGTGTGTGTGTGTGTGTGTGTGTGTGTGTGTGTGTTCCCCCCTCCCTCTCCCCCCCTCCCCCTTCCATTTCACGTGTGAGTGGAACGAGGGGAGAACGACCATCACTCACCCATTACACGGACGCGAATTTCTCTAATTTTATCGCCGCGGTCGTAATTTTCAGAATTTTTCCTTAGCACCAAAGTTCAAAATCTTTTCTATTCCCTTCTTGTCTGAACTGTTTATTTTCCTTCTTTCACTCCCGCACAAGGCTATAGGCGAACACAAATATTTGTAAAAAAGATTTCCTACTGATTAAATTCACAAAAGGTTTTAACAAAAGTCTCTTTTCCACAAACGAGTTCCTTAGTATTGACAGTCTGCATTTTATATCGATTCTCTCTACTTTGGCCCTTGTCACTTACTTTTGCGGTCAAATAACAAAACTCGTCAGTCACTTTCAGTTCCTCATTTCCTAAAATAATTCCCTCGCCTTCTCCTTATTTAATTCGACTGCATCCCATTACCTTCGATTTTACTCTTACTGCCGGCCGGTGTGGCCGAGCGGTTCTAGGCGCTTCAGTCTGGACCCGCGCGACCGAAACGGTCGCAGGTTCGAATCCTGCCTCGGGCATGGATGTGTGTGATGTCAGGTTTGTTAGGTTTAAGTAGTTCTAGGGGACTGATGACCTCAGATGTTAAGTCCCATAGTGCTTAGAGCCATTTGAACCACTTTTTACTTTTATTTACAGGGTGACAGTAATTGAGCTATGCCTGCCGGGGTGGCCGAGCGGTTCTAGGCGCCACAGTCTGGAACCGAGCGACCGCTACGTCGCAGGTTCGAATCCTGCTTCGGGCATGGATGTGTTTGATGTCCTCAGGTTAGTTAGGTTTAAGTAGTTCTAAGTTCTAGGGGCCTGATGACGTCAAAAGTTAAGTCCCATAGTGCTCAGAGCCATTTGAACCATTTGAATTGAACTATCAGAAAGAATCGTAAATTAGTTACAAACTGCGGCATGCACACACTTTATTCGAGATGCAAACGTCAGTACAGATATTCGGACTTTGGTTACGACATCATTGGAGACGATGCGGCGCGGAGAGGTAGCGAGATTCTGCGTGATCCCCTGAAGTGTCGGAACATCGATGCTGTCGATGACCCCCTCAGTGGCTGTTTTCAACTCAGTAATGGTTTTGGGGTTGTTGCTGTACACCTAGTCTTTCATACAGCCACACAGAAAGGAGTCGCATCTGTACGGATCCGGAGAATATGGCGACCTATCGAGGCCCATGCCAGTGGCCTCTGGATTCCCTAGAGCGAGAATGCGGTCCCCGAAGTATTCCTCCAGGACATCAAACACTCTGCTGCTTTAATGGGGTCGAGCTCCACCTCACATGAGCCACATCTTGTCGAAATCAGGGTCACTTTAGAATGAGGGTGAAATCGTCCCAAAACGTGCACGTTCCGTCCGGTAGTCACCCCGCCATCAAGGGACATCGCACCGGTTATTCCGTGACTGGACATTGCATACCACACAGTCACCCTTTAAGGGTGAAGAGACTTCTCGATCGCGAAATGCGGATTCTCAGTCCCGCAAATGCGCCAATTTTGTTTATTGACGAACCCACCCAAATGAAAGTGGGCTTCGTCGCTAAACCAAACCACGCTCGCGCATACGAATTCCCGTCATGCCCCGCGGTCAACCGCTCACTTGGAACGTCCTGACGCAAACAGTTCAGAAGTTATGACGACTATATTTCATGTAGTTCAAGAATTGTCACCCTCTATATTATATTGGCAATGGCCTTGCCACAGTGGATACACCGGTTCCCGTCAGATCACCGAAGTTAAGCGCTGTCGGGCGTGGCCGGCGCTTGGGTGGGTGACCATCCGGGCCACCATGTGCTGTAGCCATTTTTCGGGGTGCACTCAGCCACATGATGCCAGTTCAGGAGCTACTCGACCGGTCACAGAAACCGTCATAACGACCGGGAGAGCGGTGTGCTGACCACACGCCCCGCCGTCCGCATCCTCAGTTGAGGATGACACGGCAGTCGGATGGTCCCGATGGGCCCCTTGTGGCCTGAAGACGGAGTGCTCTATATTATATTATATTTTTACTTTTACCCAGGTATTGTTGAAAGGAAAGTGCGAGTATTAGTTGAAGACCAATTGGATGAAAATCAGTGTGGGTTTAGGCCTCTTAGAGGTTGTCAGGACCAGATCTTTAGATTACGGCAAATAATGGAGAAGTGCTATGAGTGGAACAGGGAATTGTATCTAATTGTATCTATGCTTTATAGATCTAGAAAAGGCATATGACCGGGTTCCTAGGAGGAAGTTATTGTCTGTTCTACGAGATTATGGAATAGGAGGCAAACTTTTGCAAGCAATTAAAGGTCTTTACATGGATAGTCAGGCAGCAGTTAGAGTTGACGGTAAATTGAGTTCATGGTTCAGAGTAGTTTCAGGGGTGAGACAAGGCTGCAACCTGTCTACACTGTTGTTCATATTATTTATGGATCATATGTTGAAAACAATAGACTGGCTGGGTGAGATTAAGATATGTGAACACAAAATAAGCAGTCTCGCATATGAGGATGACTTAGTTGCGATGGCAGATTCGATTGAAAGTTTACAAAGTAATATTTCAGAGCTAGATCAGAAATGTAAGGACTATGGTATGAAGATTAGCATGTCCAAAACGTAAGTAATATCAGTGGGAAAGAGATATAAACGGATTGAGTGCCAAATAGGAGGAACAAAGTTAGAACAGGTGGACGGTTTCAAGTACTTAGAATGCGTATTCTCACAGGATGGCAACATAGTGAAAGAACGGGAAGCGAGGCGTAGCAAAGCTAATGCAGTGAGTGCTCAGCTACGATCTACACTCTTCTGCAAGAAGGAAGTCAGTACCAAGACTAGTTATCTGTGCACCGTTCAATCTTTCGACCAACTTTGTTGTATGGGAGCGAAAGCTGGGTGGATTCAGGTTACCTTATCAATAAGGTTGAGGTTACGGATATGAAAGTAGCTAGGATGATTGCAGGTACTAGTAGATGGGAACAATGGCAGGAGGGTGTCCACAAGGAGGAAATCAAAGAAAAACTGGGAATGAACTCTATAGATGTAGCAGTCAGGGCGAACAGGCTTAGATGGTGGGGTCATGTTACACGCATGGGAGAAGCAAGGTTACCCAAGAGACTCATGGGTTCAGCAGTAGAAGGTAGGAGTCGGGGCAGACCAAGGAGAAGGTACCTGGATTCGGTTAAGAATGATTTTGCAGGCTTAACATCAGAACAGGCATCAATGTTAGCACTGAATAGGGGATCATGGAGGAATTTTATAAGGGGGACTATGCTTCAGACTGAACGCTGAAAGGCATAATCAGTCTTAAATGATGATGATGATGACTCCTTGTATACAAATTTTCAGGACATTATCCATTTGGTTCAACTACTCTTCGAAGCACTTCTCCGTCACACTCATTCTTCCGAAATTTATACCCTTTTGTGCGAGTGGGTGAGCGAGTTTTAATTTCAATCTCCAAAATTTAATTATTTTGGATTTATTTGCTCGTTTCTCACAACGAAATTATTTGTGTGCTTTTTGTGCGCCATAATATTTTTATGAGATGCGTTTGCTTCACACCTTACTATATTTTTAGTACCTAAATATTCATGTTTTAGTTTTACTTTTTTTGTTTCTTTTCTTTTTACTTCGTCGTGCCTACGTGAAGCGAAAGCTGTAACCCCCAGTAGGTAGTCCTGAAAGCTCAAGTTGGCGAAAAATGGTTCAAATGGCTCTGAGCGCTTTGGGACTTAACTTCTGAGGTCATCAGTCCCCTAGACCTTAGAACTACTTAAACCTAACTAACCTAAGGACAGCACACACATCCATGCCCGAGGCAGGATTCCAACCTGTGACCGTAGTGGTCGCGCGGTTCCAGACTGTAGCGCCTAGAACCGCTCGGCCACCCCGGCCGGATCAAGTTGACGAACTGCAGTGCACAACATAATCAAAGAACAACTTTTACAAACTCTGTAATTCTCTCCCATTGCGAACGCATTAATTTGAAAAATTCTCCCAAAGGTGCCACAACCTTCTTCTGTAATCTTGCAAAAGCACGGCGTTCCGCAACTCCCCCCTCGGGCTCAGCGACATTTCAAACGGCAGGGTGTCACACATGCGAAAATAAGGCCAGAGCTCTAAAGTTCATGTGAGGTTTAAGGTGGACCAATGATGTGACTTTGAATCCAGACCTGCCCGATGCCAACGTGGACGCGTCACACGTTGGGAAGGTCATCACAACTCCTGTTACTAACATCCCACCCCTTCTTTTGAGCTGGTTGACGAAAACGTTTCAGACACATCGCTTCTCCGAAACGACAGAAAAATGCTTCAGGGGGGTGGCATAAAGGACGTGAATGAAGCCATCCCTCTCTTTACGGATTTGATTCCCAAACACTTGGCGATCGAAAATAGTGTGATCAGCAACAGAATGACGTCCTTGACAACCTTTGACACTGCCCTTCTCTGAGGATGTTTTGAGACAGGAACCTCCTAGAGCGTGATCCCATTCTTTTCGAGTGCAGACCCACTAGAGACCTTCCAAAAATATTCGAAGGAACTTGATCGTGATCCAGAGCAGCAGATCTCCTGTTTCGTGCCTTCGTGTGACGTGGTCCCGGAGGGTTGTGACATTCACAGACGCGTGAAGAAAGCGGAGAGTGTCCCTTCTAAGACGGAGCCTCTCCCACCCCTCCCCCACCCTGTTCCCAGATCGGCGACACCCTCGTGCTACCCGCCATCCTTTGTCCTTTGTTGCGCACTTCGCAAATGAACCTGCGACAGAGTCATAGGGGCCTGCAGACGGGCATCCCTTCGACACCCCTCCAATCAGCGTGTCTACTGGCAAGTGCAAGAGCAGCAGTGTAGCCTGCCTGCAGGGGCCTGGAACTCTCGTCACGAGTTGTCTCTGTGTGAATACATTTTAATGGGCTCGAAAAAGGCGGGTGGGGGCACTAATGCTGTTGCTGAAGTCGGGTGGGGGGTGGGGGTACGACTTAGAGGGATCCTTTGCCGTTTTATCCAAGTGTGTACGAGTGCTGCATGACACTGTGATCACATCAGAGGAGAGCGCAAAGCTGGAGGACTGAAAAAGCCAAAGCATCCTCTGCTTCTTCGAATCACGTTCAACTTCTGTCTACTGTTTTTGAAAAGTTCCTGGTGATCTCACCCTGTACATCAGAGCAAAAAATGCGGTCATACTCCCAGTCAATGACGTGTGATCACATTCGATGGGGTTGCTGACCCACGATGTTAACGAATGCGTTAACGGATGCACTGGTTACTGAAAAAAGGATATCTCAGTTACAACAACCATTCTGACAATCAGTTCCAATTCCTTTACTGTGAATACCTAACGGTCAGTTAAATGTACTACACCGACGCTGGCCCCAGATGAAGAAAGCCAGCGATGGCGTTAACTACATGATAATAGCTCATTCTTCACCTCATTATCAATCAAAACGCTAGCTTCACTTGTGAAATGTATGCCACTCTGTAGCTCAGTATAAATTTTCCATGTACATATCATTATTTTTATCCAGTTAAGCAAATTTATCGGCAGGAATATCAAATTTTGTGTGTGTTCACCTCGAGGTCCGGAGATCAATTGGCCTAGTTTACTGCTTGTAACAGTACTTGAATTACGTAACCATTACGGCACCTCACCTCAACCTCTCGATACCAGCAATATTCTACTGTGTTTCTGTAAAATAGTTAACATATTTCTGTGACAATATTCAGATTTGATTTCATTAATGTAGAGGTACTTCGATATGTGTATATTGCAATGATATTATTCTTATGTGAATTCTTTCTTTTGTCACTATGATGTTTGACGTACTTGTAACTCTGATTTTTGGGCGCGTAAGCGGTTATTAGAGAGTCAAGCTTTGGTCGTCATGTTAAAAAGACGCAAATTGTAATCAGTTTATGAAATGTGAACTTTAACAGTGAGGAAGATATTTTCAAGTATGTTTTACATTGTGAAGTGATGTTTTGGAACGAGTTACGTGATATTGCAACAAAAGTAATAAAAAAGATGTTTAACTTAAATTCGGAGTGCTGATTACTTTTTTACATCACCGTTGTCCTAACTTCCAAAAGTTTAATCTTCAAGAATGGGTTATGAAACACATCTATAAAATTTTTGAATAACGCAGAATAACACCTAGGCCTCTTTGCATGCGAGCTTGGAATCATCACTACCTAGATTTTCGACGATTGAGCCACGAGCTCACAACGAGACCAGCGTGAGAAACACGAAAAGAGTGCCAAGTTTATCCATTATTTCAAGAAATGACTTTATTAACTGTGCTCTAATGACACATGCCATATAATATAACTTTGTTGTTGCCCGAAAATGCAATATTTAGCAGCGTGAGCAACACTACAATCATAATTAATTTTTGACCTTTGTTGTGGTAGGGTTGTTAGAAACTCTACCACCAGAGTGGTCTGTTGGCCCTCCCCCACTCCACTTCTCTCACCTCCCCATCTGTAAATTGGCAGGGAAAAGGACTCGGCCTTGTGAGGTTATTGGATATGATGGATCTTAGACTTTATTATTTCGAATGCAGTGCATAATACAGTTTCAATAAACAATTTCAGTTCGCATTGATCGATCACTGGACAGCAGCTCCATCCAGTTTTCTCAATAACTGCCAGTCTAGCCAATAGCCGTATATGGGAAACAATGATAGGACAGCGAGTTATCACTGAAGTACAGGGCAACAGCCTCCTGCTGATCTTCAAGTGAATACCTCCTGGATGTGCAGTCGATGTTTTCCGCTGTTAGGCTAGCAATGGGGAGTTGCTCCAGCCAGACTAGCCACTGTTGGGTAGACGATATTCAGCAGCATCGAATAACAATTTCAGTCTATCTATGTTCCATCCCTATTGCAAACTTTACATTATTCGACAGCTGAATCATTCAGAGGGTGTCAGCAGTATCAAACGTTGTGGAGAAACACATCCCGTAAATTTTTTGGAATTTTGTGGTAAGTTCCTGTGGCACCAAACTGCTGAGATCATCGGTCCCTATCTACTTCATCTAACTTGCTCTAAGGCCAACACACACACCCATGCCCGAGGGAGGACCCGAACCAACGACGAGGGGAGCCGCGCGAACCGTGGCAAGGCGCCTCACTCGCACTCTGAACTGTCGTTTTCGACCTCAAACTGTGCGGGAAGCAACTCCCCAGAGAGAGAGAGAGAGAGATCGTTTCATTGACGCCCTTTATGACCCCCTGATGACTTTTCATGTGGATTCTGAGCAGCGGTGTGTCCTTGGGTAGTTGTACGAAAACCACGAGAGCTGTACAAGGTGGCAGCCAGTTAAGGAATATTTTAGGGGAATTGATCAAAAAATTGTTTTCAAAGGCCCAGTGAAATATTTACAAGTTTTCTCCCCGAGCAACTTACGCTGTGCCTACGTGACACAAGTGTCCTGTCTTGCAAAACCGAGGCAGTTCTGTCCAGTTAAAGCAGCTGACAGGAGACGCCTTGAGCCCTCTGCTGAAACTGCTAGCGAATTCACGCCACTGGTTTTAGCCAATAGCGTGCGTGGGATACAGGCCACGTGTGTGGACGCTGGAGTGTTCTGCGGTGCGGGACACAGTTGCCTCTCTCTCTTGTAATCCAGACATCGAGCAGAACAGGCGTCTTTTTGGGAGGCAGAGCGTCTGGCTCTGCTTTTCACGACAGGACACCAACATAAGTTTACCGAGCGAGGTGGCGCAGTGGTTAGCACACTGGACTCGCATTCGGGAGGACGACGGTTCAATCCCGTCTCCGGCCATCCTGATTTAGGTTTTCCGTGATTTCCCTAAATCGTTTCAGGCAAATGCCGGGATGGTTCCTTTGAAAGGGCACGGCCGATTTCCTTCCCAATCCTTCCCTAACCCGAGCTTGCGCTCCGTCTCTAATGACCTCGTTGTCGACGGGACGTTAAACACTAACCACCACCACCAACAACAACGTAAGTTAACATGAACCCCTTCCCCTTCCGTTGCCCATTTCAGTTAATTGTTCGACCTCCTAGACTGACCTAAGCCTGGTAACTTCCGACCCTAGGCGCACCCTCCTGTATACCGTACTTTGAAATATATCCTCTTTGTTGTACCTAATTTCCTGTTTGTCATTTAACGGCAGCCCCGGATGCCCACTCTCAAATCCTGACCGCTCGACCTCCTGCACACCATCGTCACCAGGCTAATGTAACAACCTTCTGCCCCCTTCCCTGCCCATATACATTAACAGCACATACAGTAACACTGGTGCCCAGAAGTGGGATCATAAACATTAACAGAGTGCTGCTCTAGGGGTAGTGGTTCTGACTTCCGTCACGAAGGCGCTAGAAGAAGGGATGAAATGTGGGTGAGAGGGGGCGAGACGAACTTCCCACGTCTACGTTGGTTTGGGCAGGATTGTCGTGAAATTTGGTGCACAATGTGCCATCATCAGCCCACCTTATGCTTCACGTATACTTCTGAGCTTGGTCTGTTTCTTTGCAAGTGTCGACATCCTGGTGTCTGAAGCGTCGATGAGCCCGAGGGTGATGAAACATTACAGAGGCAGGTTACAGGCACCTTTCAGACAAATTTCAAACTTACATGTCGCAATGGGAAACAATTACGGGGTTTAGAAAAAGTGATCCTTTAATTGTGCTGCACAGTGTACATCTGCATCTACGTAAGCACTCTGTAAGCCATCGTGCGGTGCATGGCACAGGATAACTTATGCCGCTGCTAGGCATTCTCTTTCCTGTTCCACTTGCAAATGGAGCGAGGGGAAAATAACTACACTCCTGGAAATTGAAATAAGAACACCGTGAATTCATTGTCCCAGGAAGGGGAAACTTTATTGACACATTCCTGGGGTCAGATACATCACATGATCACACTGACAGAACCACAGGCACATAGACACAGGCAACAGAGCATGCACAATGTCGGCACTAGTACAGTGTATATCCACCTTTCGCAGCAATGCAGGCTGCTATTCTCCCATGGAGACGATCGTAGAGATGCTGGATGTAGTCCTGTGGAACGGCTTGCCATGCCATTTCCACCTGGCGCCTCAGTTGGACCAGCGTTCGTGCTGGACGTGCAGACCGCGTGAGACGACGCTTCATCCAGTCCCAAACATGCTCAATGGGGGACAGATCCGGAGATCTTGCTGGCCAGGGTAGTTGACTTACACCTTCTAGAGCACGTTGGGTGGCATGGGATACATGCGGACGTGCATTGTCCTGTTGGAACAGCAAGTTCCCTTGCCGGTCTAGGAATGGTAGAACGACGGGTTCGATGACGGTTTGGATGTACCGTGCACTATTCAGTGTCCCCTCGACGATCACCAGTGGTGTACGGCCAGTGTAGGAGATCGCTCCCCACACCATGATGCCGGGTGTTGGCCCTGTGTGCCTCGGTCGTATGCAGTCCTGATTGTGGCGCTCACCTGCACGGCGCCAAACACGCATACGACCATCATTGGCACCAAGGCAGAAGCGACTCTCATCGCTGAAGACGACACGTCTCCATTCGTCCCTCCATTCACGCCTGTCGCGACACCACTGGAGGCGGGCTGCACGATGTTGGGGCGTGAGCGGAAGACGGCCTAACGGTGTGCGGGAGCGTAGTGTCCCTAATTTGCGGTGTGCGGGACCGTAGTGTCCCTAATTTGCTGGGAAGTGGCGGTACGGTCCCCTACGGCACTGCGTAGGATCCTACGGTCTTGGCGTGCATCCGTGCGTCGCTGCGGTCCGGTCCCAGGTCGACAGGCACGTGCACCTTCGGCCGACCACTGGCGACAACATCGATGTACTGTGGAGACCTCACGCCCCACGTGTTGAGCAATTCGGCGGTACGTCCACCCGGCCTCCCGCATGCCCACTATACGCCCTCGCTCAAAGTCCGTCAACTGCACATACGGTTCACGTCCACGCTGTCGCGGCATGCTACCAGTGTTAGAGACTGCGATGGAGCTCCGTATGCCACGGCAAACTGGCTGACACTGACGGCGGCGGTGCACAAATGCTGCGCAGCTAGCGCCATTCGACGGCCAACACCGCGGTTCCTGGTGTGTCCGCTGTGCCGTGCGTGTGATCATTGCTTGTACAGCCCTCTCGCAGTGTCCGGAGCAAGTATGGTGAGTCTGACACACCGGTGTCAATGTGTTCTTTTTTCCATTTCCAGTAGTGTATTTGCCTCGATACGAGCCCTAATTACCCTTGTCTTCGTGGTCCTTAAGCGAAATGTACCACAGCAGCAGCAGAATCGTTCTGCTGTCGTCCGCAAATATCAGTTCTCCGAATTTTCTCAATAGTGTTTGACGAGAAGAACATCGCCTTCCATCCACGTATCCCCACTTTAGCTCGCGATCCATCTCCACAACACGCGCGTGTTGATCGAACCTACCGGTAACAAATCAAGGAACCCGCTTCAGAATTGCTTTCAAGTCTTGTATTAATCTGACCTGGTAGAGATTCCAAAAAACTCGAGCTGTACTCAAGAATGGGTCATAATAGTGTTCTACAGGGCGTTTCAGAAGTAATGGTCAATAATTCACACATTGTAAATACAGACGAAATGTGACTAAAAAGCCCCAGTAAACATGGGTCCACAAATCAACGAATTTCGAAATACGACATATTTTCTGTTGCGCCTAGGAACACCTGGAATCTCTAAACATCAAAGTAAGTGTTTGAAATATCGTCCATTCGTCTGAATGCAACATTGACTTCGCCTGTGAAATGTGTTGTGAATCCTCTCAGGCAGTCCTGGGGAATTCCGTAAATGCTGCAAGGCTGCTTCAATCCGCAAGCGTAATTTTCAAAGCGGGTTGACCTCGGTAGCATAGACCGGGCTTTTGACATAACCACAAACACAGGAATCCATGTAATTTAAATCTGGAGACCTTGGAGGCCATGGAACAGGCCCTCCTCTACCTTTCCAACGTTGACCACACGTCCGAGTTAGAAGCCTACGCACTCGTAAATGAAAATTTGCTGGAGCACCGTCATGCATGAACCACGTTTTCGGGTGTTGGTTCAGTGGGACATCATGATGTACATCTGGAAGTATAGTCTGCAGAAGCCGCATGTACTGCTGTCCGGTTAGTTTCTTTGGTAGGAAGTGTGGTCCTATTATATGGTCTCTAAGCAGTGCTGGCCAGATGTTCAACAAAGAATGCCGCTAATGTAGTGACACGTGTGTTGCATTAGAATGAACATTGGTCAAAATGTCATCACGGGTAAATCTGGTCTCATTCATGAATAGAATACCGCTTACAAACAGAGGATTCAAGATACACTGCTCTTCCACCCACTGACATGAATTCTCTCTAGGAGGGAAGTCTACGTTATTGACGGCTTGCACTCGCTGGAGATGATATGGATAGTGTACTTGCTGATGCAAAATCCCCACACACTGCTATGAACCAGGACACGCCCTTGGGTAGCAATACTCCTTGTTGAAGTACTCGGACGTTCGTGGACAACGCTGAACACCCTTTCCTCAACATCGTGTGTTATGGATCTGGGTCGAACTAGTCGTACATGGTGTGCGAAACTCCCGGTTTCTCTAAGGCACTGATGTAACCGCCTAAATGTACACCTTCCGGGCTGCCTGTGGGGAGTGAAAGCTTTCTCCTACACTCGTGCCGCTCAAGGGCACTGACACTCGCTTTGCCACACATGAAGTGTATGTCGGCGTGCTCTCCATTAGCGTAACCTCTGTACGGCACAGTGCATAGAGGGGCAAAGGGAACTACACTACTGGCCATTAAAATTGCTGCACCAAGAAGAAATGCAGATGATAAACGGGTATTCATTGGACAAATATATTATACTAGAACTGACATGTGATTAAATATTCACGCAATTTGGGTGCATAGATTCTGAGAAATCAGTACCCAGATCAACAACCTCTGGCCGTTGTAACGGCCTCGATACGCCTGGGCATTGAGTCAAACAGAGCTTGGATGGCTTGTACAGGTACAGCTGCCCATGCAGCCGCAACACGATACTACAGTTCATCGGGAGTAGTGACTGGCGTATTGTGGCGAGCCAGTTGCTCGGCCACCATTGACCAGACGTTTTCAGTTGGTGAGAGATCTGGAGAACGTACTGGCCAGGGCAGCAGTCGAACATTTTCTGTATCCAGAAAGGCCCGAACACGGCCTGCAACATGCGGTAGTGCATTATCCTGCTGAAATGTAGGGTTTCGCAGCGATCGAATGAAGGGTAGAGCCACGGCTCGTAACACATCTGAAAAGTAACATTCACTGTTCAAAGTGCCGTCAATGCGAAGAAGAGATGACCGAGACGTGTAACCAATGGCACCCCATACCATCACGCCGAGTGATACGCCAGTATGGCGATGACGAATATACGCTTCCAATGTGCGTTCAGAACCTGGATTCATCCGAAAAATGACGTTTTGCATTCGTGCATCCACGCTCGTAGTTGAATAGACCATCGCAGGCGCTCCTGTGTGATGCAGCGTCAAGGGTAACCGCAGGCATGGTCTCTGAGCTGATAGTCCATGCTGCTGCAAACGTCGTCGAACTGTTCGTGCAGATGGTTGTTGTCTTGTAAACGTCCCCATCAGTTGACTCAGGGATCGAGACGTGGCTGCACGATCCGTTACAGCCATGCGGATAAGATGCCTGTCATCTCGACTGCTAGTGATACGAGGCCGTTGGGATCCAGCACGGCGTTCCGTATTACCCTCCTGAACCCACCGATTGCATACTCTGCTAACAGTCATTGGATCTCGACCAACGCGAGCAGCAATGTCGCGATATGAAAAACCGCAATCGCGATAGGCTACAATCCGACCTTCATCAAAGTCGGAAACGGATGGTACGCATTTCTCCTCCTTACACGAGGCATCACAACAACGTTTAACCAGGCAACTGCTGTTTGGTAAGAGAAATCGGTTGGAAACTTTCGTCATGTGAGCACGTTGTAGGTGTCGCCACCGGCGCCAGCCTTGTGTGAATGATATGAAAAGCTAATCATTTGGATATCGTAGCATCTTCTTCCCGTCGGTTAAATAACGCATCTGTAGCACGACATCTTCGTGGTGTAGCAATTTTAATGGCCGGTAGTGTAGTTGCGCATGCTTAAATACACAGATAGCCGATCCCAAACCTTGTGATACCAGCGTTTGCAGTTGGTTCCCAACTCAAATTAATGGGATACCTCAGCAACGGCTGATTTGCCGACCCATGTTTCTTGGAGCTGTTTAACTACTTTTGGCCTGTACTTTCCATGTGTGAATAATTGACCATCACTTCTGAAACTCTCTGTATACGCAATCTCCTTTGCAGCTGAGCTACACTTTCCTAAAATTCGCCAAGTAAACCGAAGTGTACCACTCGCCTTCCCTAATACTTAGTGATACGTGATTTGTTAATCGTACCATACTTACACACCATATCTTAAATACCATAAAAGAGGAATCGGGATGGAATCAGGGTTGGTAGTCACACTTTGTAATTAAGACAATTTATTGACATTACCCCCCAAAAAAATTGAGAATTGCAAATTGTGGGCGAGCCACTAGATAAAGCTTTGCAAATACAGTTAGAAACCCAACGTACTCAGTACACAAACAGTCCCTTATTAAGAAAACAGTATTACTGACACACTTCAGAAATTCAAACTCCCATATAAGATTTCCCTGAAAACACATACAATAAAACAACTACAAGTAAAGGGTGACTCAATGACACTTGAACACTAGTGCCAAGCTATGATCCAATTACATAACATGATAGAACCACTTAAACTAAAAAAAAAAAACTGCAGCAGAAACAATGCTCTTTAAAAATAAACGTTCACGTGCTCAGACGTGTTAACAAAAAGAAATTACTGGAAAAGGCTGCACAAGGAACTCAGCAGATGGTGTGCAGTTTAAGGTTTAGCCAGTTGCCAGTCTCTAATACTTAAGGAAACAAGTTCATATACGAACAGGTTACATACAATATGCATTTATATATCTACCAGCTTAACCCACCTTGGTCCCGAAGGAAGATAAATACTTTGGAAGACGGTATGTGAACAACTCCCGGTAGTGGCCAGGTCCTTAAGCACTGCCAGGCCTAGATCTCGGATGACATTTCACTCCCCGCCAAGGCGCACAATCAAGTGTTTCTGCCCGAATCACAAAGACATTCCAATAACTTTCATATCAGTAACACAATACGCGGGAGCAGGTTTCACAGCTTCACCGCTTCCCTTCAAATTTTGTTCCCAGGGAAGTCACAGAACTTGTTATCTCCAAGCTGCCCACGCCGGCAAAACGCCCAACCAATTTCACACCACAACATGTAACGGTCATCACGCTCGTTCGGCAGCCGTTGACATTCGTCTCCCCGCGAATGTCACCAGATCTCCGGGGCTACCCGTGGAAGGCCAACAACCCACTCGCTGCGCCCGCCAATCCGGAAGATAAGTTAGCTTAACCTCAATCGTTCTCAACGATACATGAACAAAATAACACTCGCGCCAGCTCGGCACAGCTCACTTAGCTTATGTTTTCATTCTGTATCATGTCGCATTCCAACGTTATGCTTACGTACGAGGGCTATTCGGAAAGTAAGGAACAATAGGTCGCGAAATGGAAACCACAGTGAAAATCAAAAATGTTTTCTTTGCAACGGTTAGCTACACCTTCCAGCTACTTCTCCACACAGTCGCCACTCAGACATCTGTCGTAGCGTTGTACCAACTTTTCAATTCCCTCGTTATAGAAGACAGCCACCAGTGCTTTTCGACAATTTTCTACTCTCGACTGCAGCTCGTTGTCTGTGTCAAAAAATTTTCTTTATAGCCAGCAGTTCATTTGAGCAGAGATGAACATCAGGGGTAGCCATATACGGGCTGTATCGTGGGTGATTAAACACTTCCCATCGAAAACGCTGCAGGAGCATCTTCATTGCCCCTGCAGCATGTGGCTGAGAATGGTCGTGTAGAACGAACCGCATGGCAGTTATGTTATGTGGATTGCATAGCTTCAGGCGAAATCTTTCGCCAGGCCCTCATACTTGGTGGGAGACGCTAATTTTGTAAGTAGGCTGTTTAGGTTTTTTTATAGGTAACGCCACCTCTGTATGAAAATCACTGGCTGTGCTGTGTGCAGTCTGTGGCTGCTTTGCATTGTTGTAATACTCGCCATTGTAGTGTTAGGCAGCTGGCTGTGAACAGCGCGTAGCGTTGCGCAGTTGGAGGTGAGCCGCCAGCAGTGGTGGATGTGGGGAGAGAGATGGCGGAGTTTTGAAATTTGTCATGAACTGCTATATTTATATATGATGATATCAAGGTAAATACATTGTTTGTTCTCTACTAATATCTTTCATTTGCTAACTATCCCTATCAGTAGTTAGTGCCTTCCATAGTTTGAATCTTTTATTTAGCTGGCAGTAGTGGCGCTCGCTGTATTGCAGTAGCTTGAGCAGCGAAGATTTTTGTGAGGTAAGTGATTTGTGAAAGGTATAGTTTAATGTTAGTCAGGGCCATTCTTTTGTAGGGAATTTTGAAAGTCAGATTGCGTTGCGCTAACAAAATATTGTGTGTCAGTTTAAGCACAGTCATGTATAATTGTTCAAAAAGGGGACGTTTCATATGTCGACCCTTAGCCGAGGATACCTCACTGGAATCTTCTGATTTTTTCTTGTAGTTTGTGTAATTAGTGTAGATTTTGTTTATTGCTAGCGCGTAATTATAGAGAAAATTTCCTTTGTAGTTGTAGTTTTTCATTGTTGTACAGTAAAACAGTTGTGGCATTGCAATTAACTAAATATTATTTTCAGTGCTATGTTGATGTGTTCTCTTATTTTTGCTCTTCAAATTGTGCTTTTCTGTGTTGTCGTGTGAAATATTGTGACAATAATGGCGTGTGAAAAACGTAATACTAGGCTCCAAAGTAAACTGAGAAATGACAGTGAAGACGAAAGCAGTGTGATAGCGCCGCAGAGTAATGAATTAACAGACATTCAAAGTAGTAATTTGGTAACTGTGCATAGGGAAATGGAGCAGGCGGCAAACAATGGCGTGGACAGTGAAACAATTAGTGAAGAGGGACGCATTATCGATCGATCGGTCGGCAACAGCTTGCCTCAGGAATCGGGAATGACAGGACACAATTTTGCAAATACTGTAGACTCAGGTTTTGGGTTCTCACCGTTTTCTCAAATGAGTCAAGACACATTTTCTGCTTGTCAAAATGTGAATGTTGCCGGTGCAACTTCACTGCCGAAAAGCACTGAGGAACATGTTTCAGACACCAGTGCATTGTTATTACAATTAATGCAACAAATGGGACAAAAGCTTGAAAAGTTAGACAAAATGGAACAACACCAGAGACAAACACAGCAACAGTTAGACACAGTGGAACAAAATCTCAAAAAGTTAGACACAGTGGAACAAAATCTCAAAAAGTTAGACACTACACTTGAACAAACACGTGAAGATTTAACCACTGAGTTACATAACATCGAATCGAAATGTCAAAAGGTCTGTAATGACGTAAAAACACAAATTTGTGAGCATTTCCAACCTATTTTTTCGCGTCATGAAAATGTATTACAGAATCACGAAGCAGCCATAAAAGAACTGCAAACTATTGTTCATGAAAATCATGAGACCTTGCAAGCTAAAATTGACTCAGTTGCATCTACCGATTCGGTTACGCAACTTGCAAGAACTCAGGAAAACTTAAAGGACACAGTAGATACCCTGAAAATTGGTTCAGAAAGATACATGGAGGAAATAAGTACACTATCGGAGAAAGTAGCCGAACTTTCGGATCAGGTCACTAACTTATCTACAAAGGTAGATGATGATCTGAATGACACAAGACCCGTAGCCTTCACTGACACAGAAGAGTATGAACAAATTAGAAAATTCAAACAAAATCAAAATCAAATCAATACACAGTACAAAAGAGAAATCCGGGAAGTGCAAGATCAGTTGACGCAGGTAATACAAGAATTACGTATTTCAGAGGACACTCGCGCTCCAATACGGGAAGAGGGACATAGAAATACGGAACAAACACAAAATAATAACACAGGACACTTCGGAAATTATGAAAGAAATTGGCAAAGCGCATTGGATTTTGAGATGGAACCGCCGAAACGACGTAACAATGACCGACATGCGACTTGCCGACATGATGATTTTGACTATAAGCTGTTCATTACTACACGTAAATTCAAAACATTTAAGAATTCTGGCAACGACATTCATCCACAAGCATGGCTCCATCAATTCTCTCATTGTTTTCGTCCCAACTGGTCGTTAGAACACAGATTAGAATTTATGTGTGGCTACTTAGAGAATGAACCAGCTGTAAGAATGCGATTGGTCATTCACGATTGCCACAGTGAAGGAGAATTTTACCATGCCTTCCTCTCAGCATATTGGTCTCAAGCCACACAAGACCGAGTAAAACATGGCATCATAATGATGAAACATTTCGAACAATCTGAATTTTCCAGTCTTGTGAAATATTTTGAAGCCATGTTGCATAAGAATCAGTATCTTTCAAACCCATACAGCCCCTCAGAACTCATCCGCATTTGCTTACTCAAATTGCCTGAACATTTACGACATGTTATTCTAGCAGGACGTTGCAAAGAAGACATTGAGGCTTTTCAGGGACTGTTACAAGAACTGGAAATTGACACAGACAGTCGCGGGATGCGAAAACAGGAAAACAATCACTACAGGTCACATCCGTCACAATTCCGTGACGACAGAAACAATAACTGGACACGACAGGTCTATTCTTACAACGCAAATCGTGACCAAAATAGACACCACCCGTACGACAACCGTTGGCAGAGTAGTAATAATTACAGGGAAAGATCACCTCTCCGCGGTAGTGACTATCACAGAGACAATCAGAGAAACAGACAATATGGGAACCAAAATAATTATTATTACGGGAGACAGAATAACTTTAGACGCAACGGTCCAGCGCGCAGTTACGATTCAGGGAGAAATTCTCCACCACTTAACCGACAAGAAAGAAACTACAGGAACTAATGACATGACGACAGACGATGTGATCGTAACGACAGACCTGAATTGCATCAGAACTGGCGGGATTCAAACAGGGCAGGGCCCTCTCGTCATGGTGAATTTGTAGAAGTTAGGTCTCCAAATCCCAATAACGGCGCGCGCCAACAAAGAGACAGACAATGACTCGCACAGCAGGCAGCCGCGTGCGGCCGCTGGCTCCGAGAAAAATAACATAAGACGCTAGCCTTGAAAAAATTTTTAGCATTCTTTACCGATGTATACAACATGATAATTGCGTTGAAGTTGAAACTCTGCGCACTAGGAAGAGTAAAGGTTTACACCACATTTCACATGTAAAACCGTTTATTGAAAGATAATCTGCTTTTTAACTTTCTCTTTGTCATATAACTTTTCACTTTACATTACTAGTATGCTTTGTCAGACTTAGAATCTGTTAACATACAACAGTGTTTGAAGTTAAATATCCAATCAAGAACCAAGAGAACTTATTTAAACAGAAATGACGAATGCATTGTTATAGTGAACAGGCGTCACAGTGTTATTGTGTGTGTACATTCTTGCTTGTTAGTTGCACGATTATGGAACGACTATAAGGCTTACATACTTAGAACATTTACCAGTACTGCTAATGAGATTTTAATGCAACATTTTGGTTGACTTGAAAATATATTCTGGATTTAAAGTACTTTCTGTGAGATACCAGATGACACAGTGTTAGTTTATGTGACAGTTACACGATTTTATCACGACGCTACTAATGGGTGACAATTTACAATGTTGCTTTTGTAGTGTTTCTGTTTTATTTCTGCACAGTTTTTCTGTTTTATTCTGCAAAGTAAAACATGTTTTAGTAGTAACTTTTGTGGTATAGCTACAATGAGATTGCCTTTTCTGTAGCACAACAATACGTTACAGCACAGTACTTTCTTCATAATGGCAATAAGCGTAATAACTAAAATATCTATACGCAAAGCATATCACTTTCGTTTATCATGAGGTAAGTACATTGTCTTCTGCAGAACTTAGCTTTTGGAGGACGATAACTACGACACTTCCACAGAGATTATCTTACAGCAAGACGCATATTTAGCGCTACAGGACACGTATTTGAGTGATTAATTTTGTACTTAAAACATTTATTTTTAAAGATTTTTGAATTACAAAGAAAGTTTTCCGTGATACATTTCATTCCATTGCTGTAATCTGTAACACCTGAGGGTATAATTACATTAATCCTCAGGGGGGTACACGCTTACTTTGTGTACCATGTGTGTGGCAACCACAAGGAACCCTAGCTAATATGGTATTTGCTTATACAACTTTACACATCGGTACCATTTTTCTCTAACACACAAATTACACAGCTATCTGATCATGTAACTGAGAGATAAACTTTTTTTATTACATCAGTGACATATGTTTACGCAATTACAGAGTTGGATTACTTCACACTTACGAAATTGTATTTTGTCTGTACTGTGTGATCTGTTCATATTTTTTCGGAACCATTGTGATACTATGAGAGCTTTGAATGATATATTTGGTAAGGGAGCATGATTTTAAAGTACGTTTGAGGTAGATGACACTATTGAAATGAGCAGAGAATTTTTTTTTAGGTTTTGAAATTATTGCAGAAAGCTACGACGTTTTTGAGATTTGACTGAGGTGTTATGATGTTATTATTACGACGACGATGTGTACTATGCTGTTGAGATATGTTTATGATCAATAAGATGATGCTACCGTATATGAGGAATAAGAAGTATGTTGGAAACCAAGAATCGTACTTTAAGAGTTATGAAATGTGTGTAAAAGCGTGACTGTATCACAATACTGACGAATATTTTATTTGGACACTTATATTTATAGGATTTTGTTTCTACAGATTTGCAACGCTAATTCTTGACCTGTGAAATATTTTTATGTGAGACTGTCACTGTAGCGGAAACTGCTGTTGTAAATATTTCCGTAAGAAAGTTAAGTGACCACCTGCACGTAATGCGTTGTGGGCACGCAGCTGTGTCAAACACCTGGAGAACAAGCCATTAGGGTGTGCCTTTCTGGAAGCACAGGTAGAAAAAAAAAAAGGAAAAAAGGCAGGCCTTTATCCTCGCCATTGACATTCCTTTAGAGAAAATATTGCAAATGCGACACCCTCATTACTTCCATTAGCCTTGCTATTGACATTCCTTTGTAGAAAGCATCGCAAATATTACACGCTCATTACCTGAAAACATATGATTACTCGTACTTTGTGCTAATTACTGCAATGCTTATGAATTGATGGGAAATATTCGTACATCTGCACACCTGATTATGACAAGTGTCTTTCTATGAGAGTTGAGAGCTACTGACTTACGAAATGCCACATGACTATTGAATGATGTTTTTATGCTTTGGTTTGCGTAATTGCTTATTTCATTTGACATCTGTTTTTCAGCTGTGTTGCAGCATTGGTTTCATAAAATAAAATAAAATGCATTTGCTAATGTGAACACTTTCTGTCAACAGATCTATTAAATAATAATTTTGTAATCCACATTCTTTAAAAAAGGAGCACTTGGAAAGGAAAGAGCAATAAGAAGGGACTAGTAACAGTAACTGGACACACAATTTTCTTTTCAAGTACACGGTAATATTTTTTTTACAATAAGTTGTTGTGGTGCACCACTTTAATTTACATAGACATTAAGATGTGAATATACACTTCCCTTATCTGCATTGTTGTTTTTACTGTAATATCTTTTCTGCTTGAGCTTTGTCATGTATAGATATAAGTTTTATATTTTTTATATTTTTTATATTTGCTGCTGCTGTTTGGCAGGCATAGTGCTACTGAATTTTAAATTGTGTTACTCTGTTAAGCTAGTTTCACTACTGGCAAAATAAAAAGGATACTGTACAGTGGAGAAAAACTATTATTGACAGAGGATGTGAACAGAATACAGAAAGCAGAGAGAAAAACTGTTTTTGACAGAGGATGTGAACAAAATACAGAAGGCAGGCTTAGATAGGACTTTTGGGAATAATGATGAACAAAGGGAGATCTCCATGCAAAATACTGCAGTAAAACAAACCCTGTCCTTTCCCTTTTGTGTTATCCCACTATATGTTTGTGTACCCTTGTGTATTTGTTTTCTTCCTGTCTCTGTGTACTGTTTCATAGAACTTTTTTCTCTTCTAATACTAAGTTACATTCACTATGATGAGGAATACTGTTATCCTCAAATACAATTGGCATTAATATTGTGTTATTTACTTTGTAAAGATGTTTAGACATTATTTATTCTGTTTTGTGTTAATGCTCATGTGTGAAGTTGATGTTTCGAAAGTTATTCTGATCTTTTATGTATGTACTCATGTCATAATTCATGTAACACTGACGTATATGTCTATTTCTATTCTTTTGTAACGCCTGTTTTACTACAAATGTTATCTGTATTGTTATGTTCTTTAATGATGTATTTTGTACCTTTGTTATTGTATTCTTATGTTATAAAATTGTAATTGTCACCAGTTCATGATATTATTAACTTGTTAGTTACATTTCACTGCACACGTTTCTGTTGGTCATAGTATATGGACAATATGTGAGAAGTTGGGACTCTTAGTGTTTGCACGTGTGTTACTAATTCAGCAAGGGACTGGATAACAGCATTGCTGGTTCTAAGGACATGTCAAACAAATTTTTTGTGAGTGGACAAGTGGTGGTTTATGGACTTGCTATATTCTCCGCAAGACTCTTCAATGGTGATTGTGCACCTGCACAGTCGCAACAGATGGCTGCTGGCCGTCTCTACAAGGACTACAGTAGGTCTGCATCTTTGATGACCCACCAATACCATTATTTCTACAAGGACTGCAGTGGGTCTGCACCTCTGGTGGCCCACCAATACCACAATCTCTACCAGGACTACAGTGGGTCTGCTCTGTGATGACCTACCTACCAATACTCTTCAAAATTTCGACTGACTCTGCTGTGGGTTTGCTCTGTTGTGGCCCATTACCTGTATGCATGTCAAGAGTCAGCACTGTCTTTCCGTTGGAAGGACAACACTACTTCTTCAAGACTGCATGGAAATCCACTACTTCTGTGTGCAATTTCTTTTACTAATGAGACTTTGTGAAAAAAACTGTAATTACTATTATGATGAATGATCAGGACTATCGTTATGGACTGTGAGAAAATTTTAGCTTTTGTCCAACATTGTATCAATAAGTGTGTGCCTTTGATTTCTTTGTTATTGTAATTATGAAAAAATTTATCAAATCATTATTGGCCACTGCCCACAAAAAAAATTTTTAAAATTTTTTGTGGGGAGCATGGGGGCTATGTAAGTAGGCTGTTTAGGTTTTTTTATAGGTAACGCCACCTCTGTATGAAAATCACTGGCTGTGCTGTGTGCAGTCTGTGGCTGCTTTGCATTGTTGTAATACTCGCCATTGTAGTGTTAGGCAGCTGGCTGTGAACAGCGCGTAGCGTTGCGCAGTTGGAGGTGAGCCGCCAGCAGTGGTGGATGTGGGGAGAGAGATGGCGGAGTTTTGAAATTTGTCATGAACTGCTATATTTATATATGATGATATCAAGGTAAATACATTGTTTGTTCTCTACTAATATCTTTCATTTGCTAACTATCCCTATCAGTAGTTAGTGCCTTCCATAGTTTGAATCTTTTATTTAGCTGGCAGTAGTGGCGCTCGCTGTATTGCAGTAGCTTGAGCAGCGAAGATTTTTGTGAGGTAAGTGATTTGTGAAAGGTATAGTTTAATGTTAGTCAGGGCCATTCTTTTGTAGGGAATTTTGAAAGTCAGATTGCGTTGCGCTAACAAAATATTGTGTGTCAGTTTAAGCACAGTCATGTATAATTGTTCAAAAGGGGACGTTTCAATTTCTACCCATCTTTATTTTCTCACTGTGAGCTCAGAACTGGAAAGAGTGACTTGATGCGATCGACGGGCGTACTAGACACAGCGTCCAACGCATCTGTGCAAAGCTTCATCATATTTTCGCTATATTTTCCATTTCGTGACTGTCCATTCCTTACCTTCCAAATAACCCTCGTATTTTATCAACGTGAATGCACATCACTGATACTGTATTCGAACATTACATGACTGGTTGTCCTACTCATCTGCATTAACTTACATTTTTCTACACTTAGAGAAAGCTGCCAAGTAGAAATTCTGTCTGAGTCATCCTGCATTCTCGCAAAGTCAGTCAACGATGACTCTTTCCCGCACATGGTAATGTTACCACAAAACATTCGCAGAAAGATACTCACCCCATTCATCAGATCGTTTATGTATACAAAGAATAAGAGCACTCGTGCCGCATTTCGTGGTAGCACTGCTGACGATACCCGTGTCTCTGACGAACAGTCGCCGTCCATGACAACATGCTGGGTTCTGTTATTCAAGAAGTCTGCGAGCCACTAACATACCTGGGAACCTATTCCACATGCTCGGACCTTCATTAAGGGGTAACATCACTGTAACAGTATTTAAAAAAAAGCATTCACCAGTCATATTTTTTGGGGCAGAAGAAAAGGTCGTCAGCTATAATACTTTAGGTAGTCATTGAGCATATATTTAAGTACATTGCAAGAAATTTTTGTGGAAAGCATTGCAAAATGGCGACTTTGCAGCAATTCTTGCGAAACACGTTGAATTTGAGGCGATCTGCGGTATTAACTATAACTGATGTCAGTTTGAGTCACCAAGCCAGGTGGCACAGTGATTAAGCATACTGGACTCGCATTCGCGAAGACGATGGTTCAAACCTGAATCCAGCCATCCAGACTTAGCTTTTTCGTGATTTCCCTAAATCGCTCCAAGCAAATTCCGGAATGGTTCGTATGAAAGGGCACGACCTATTTCCTTCCCCAACCTTGACACCATCCGAGCTTGCATTTAATGGGACGTTAAATCCAATCTTCATCCCTTCATTCCGTCCTTCCGAATCCAGAAAAACGAAAAAAAAATCTATGTAATCTACATGAGTGTAGCTAATGAAGCAGGTAGCAAATTTTAAAAATGCTGGTTTTTGTGTGATTGGCAAGTGTTCGAACAAAGTTGCTTAACTTTGTTTATACATATTGTTTAAATTAAATAATCGAAAATCCCATACATGTTTCAATTTAAATGTTATTTCAAAACTGTGGTTAAATCTTCAAATAAAAAGACTGAAAATTGATGGAGTTATGTTGCGTGCCATTTTGAGAAATAATACTCCAATAAAAATACGTTTGACATTTTGGAATCTGTTACAGACACAATCAAATGTCAAAATTCTATTTTTAGAAAACTCTTACCATTGATCTGCTATCCCAGCACTGGTCTGTCTTGTTGTTGTAATCAAAATCATATCCACTGGTTTGTCATAGAACAATTGAAATATTGGTCATGGGAACTCTATAACTGCACAAAACTTCTCGATAATAGTAAGGTAAAGGGGTTGCTGGCGCACTTTTGATATCAAATTGACATGCAAATTAATTATATTGTGACAGTTGATTATGACCGCCTCTGCCTCCCCTTAGCCTTCTGTTCTGCTAACTGGATTATGACCTGGGTCTCGATGACTCATAAAATACTCAGCAGGACGACAGGAGGGGGAGGAGTCACAAAACAATCAGCTGTTATAATTTAACTTAATTTGCGTATCAATTTGAAATCAAAAGTGCACCAGCATTCCCCTTGCCCTACTACTTACAATTCCGTTTAGCGCTACTCCAGGCAGGCGCATTGCTAAGGCGACTCAACTGTTGATATTCACATGCATTCCGTATGAACCTACTGCTTGGCATAACAACCTATGGGCAATTTGGACAAGCAAGGCTAAGCCTTGAGAACTTTGTTCTTGCAATTTCATGTCTGCGTTGCACAATTTACACTTTATGTGTTGAGAAATGACAGAGCAAACGGCAAGAAACTGTAATCCTACAGCTCAATCCGTAGTGCACATCAGAATCCTGGCCACTGTCTCTCAGTTTCTTAGCAGAGGAATTGATTCCTTCCGCCGCGCGGGATTACCTGAGCGATCTAAGGCGCTGCAGTCATGGACTGTGCGGCTGGTCCCGGCGGAGGTTCGAGTCCTCCCTTGGGCATGGTGGGCATGGGTGTGTGTGTTTGTCCTTAGGATAATTTAGGTTAAGAGGGTGTAAGCTTGGGGACTGATGACCTTAACAGTTAAGTCTCATAAGATTTCACACACATTTGAACTTTTTTTTTTTTATTCCTTCCGAACTGCTCTCAGCCTCATGTATGCTCTTTGGATGTTTGATGAGATACTGCTTCGATGTCGCGTTGGACACAATGTTTTCGAACATTTTCTGCCCTAGTACACTTTCTTATCACTCATTCTCACCTGAAAGACAAAAATCTATGCTATAAAGTCACAAATAAACTATAAAAAGTCAACACTGCACACAAAAATAAGGATTCGTACACTTGCTGACGCAAAGCTATCATGTTATTGTCTTTAAATGCTTCTAACTACACCGGGGTGACAAAGGTCATGGCACAACAATAAGCACCTATGCAGATGGTTGCGGTGTGACGTACACCAGGTATAAAAGCGCAGTGCGTTGGCGGAGCTGACATTCGTACTCGGGTGGTTCACGTGAAAAGATTTCCGACGTGATTATGGCCGCACAACAGGAATTAACGGACTCTGAATGCGGAACGGTAGTAGCAGCTAGGGGCATGGGATGTTCCATTTTGTAAATCGTTAGGGAAATCAATATTCCGAGATCCACCGTGTCAAGAGTATGCCGCTTTACCTCTCACCGTCGACAACGGCCTTCACTTAATGACGTTTGCGTAGCGTTGTCAGCGATAACAGACATGCAACATTGCGTGAAATTCCCACAGAAATCAATGTGAGGCGTATGACGAACGTACGTGTTAGGACAGTGTAGCGAAATATGGCGACAGTGGCCTGTGGCAGCGGGCGACCGACGCGACTGCCTCTGCCAACAGCACTACATGGCCGGCAGCGCCTGTCCTGGGATCGTGACCACACCAGTTGGACCCTAGACGACTGGAAAACCGTGACGTAGTCAGCTGAGTCCCGACTTGAGCTGGTGGTAGGGTGCGAGTGTGGCGCAGTCCCCCCACAAAGCTATGGGCCCAAGTTGTCAACAATACACTGTGCATGCTGATGATTGCTCGATAATGGTGAAGGCAATATACAATGGACTGGATCCTCTGCTCCAACTTAACCGATTATTGACAGGAGACCTTTTGAAGCCGAAAAATTTTTATGCGTGACAATGAGCCACTTTGTCAGGCTACAATGGTTCGCAACCAGTGTGAAGAAAATTCTGGACAGTCCGATCGAATGATTTTCCATTCAGATCACCCGACATCAATCCCATCGAGCATTTATTGGCACACAGTCGAGAGGTCAGTTTGCGCACAAAATCCTGCACCGGCTACACTTTCACGACCATGGATGGCTATAAAGGAAGTATGGCCCAGTATTTCTGCCGGGGACTTCGAACGACTCTTAAGAGTCCACGCCACGTCGGGCTGGTGCCCTGCTCAGGGCAAAAGTAGATCCGGCGCGATAGTGGGAACCATCCCATAGCTTTTTTCACCTCAGTGTGTACGCAAGCATCACAGGGAGTATCTAGTTAGCGCAGGTTGGCCGTTTCGGGTCATTCGAGGCCGTAGAGGAGCTCGGAATTCCATATACGAGATTTTATTATTTCAGGGAGCAGACGCTTTGCCTCATACACTACAGGCCATTAAAATTGCTGTACCAGGAAGATGACGTGCTACACACGCGAAATTTAACCGACAGGAAGAAGATGCTGTGATGAGCAAATGATTAGCTTTTCAAAGCATTCACACAAGGTTGGCGCCGGTGGCGACACTTACAACGTGCTGACATGAGGAAAGTTTCCACTCGATCTCTCATGCAAAAACAGCAGTTGACCGGCGTTGCCTGGTGAAACGTTGTTGTGATGCCTCGTGTTAGGAGGACAAATGCGTACCATCACGTTTCCGACTTTGATAAAGGTCGGATTGTAGCGTATCGCGATTGCGGTTTATCCTATCGCGACGTTGCTGCTCGCGTTGGTCGAAATCCAATGACTGTTAGCAGAATATGGAATCGGTGGGTTGAGGAGGGTAATACGGAACGCCGTGCTGGATCCCAACAGCCTCGTGTCACTAGCAGTCGAGACGACAGGCATCTTATACGCATGGCTGTAACGGATCGTGCAGCCACGTCTCGATCCCTGACTCAACAGATGGGGACGTTTGCAAGACAACAACCATCTGCACGAACAGTTCGTCGACGTTTGCAGCAGCATGGACTATCAGCACGGAGACTGTGGCTGCGATTACCCTTGACGCTGCATCACAGCCAGGAGCGCCCGCGATGTTGTACTCAACGACGAACCTGGGTGCACGGATGGCAAAACGTCACTTTTTCGGATGAATCCAGGTTCTGTTTACAGCACCATGATGGTCGCATCCGCGACATCGCGGTGAACGCACATTGGAAGCGTGTATTCGTCATCGCCATACTGGCGTATCACCCGGTGTGATGGTATGTTGTGCCATTGGTTACACGTCTCGGTCACCTCTTGTTCGCATTGACGGCACTTTGAACAGTGGACGTCACATTTCAGATGTGTTACGACCCGTGGCTCTACCCTTCATTCGATTCCTGCGAAACCCTACATTTTAGCATGATAATGCACGATCGCATGTCCTGTACGGGCCTTTCTGGATATAGGAAACGTTCGACTGCTGCCATGGCCAGCATATTCTCCAGATCTCTCACCAACTGAAAACGTCTGATCAATGGTGGCCGAGCAACTGGCTCGTCACAATACGCCAGTCACTACTCTTGATGAACTGAGGTATCGTGTTGAAGCTGCATGGGCAGCTGTACCTGTACACGCCATCCACGCTCTGTTTGACTCAATGCTCAGGCGTATCAAGGCCGTTATTACGTGAAAATGTAATCACATGTCACTTCTAGTATAATATATTTGTCCAATGAATACCCGTTTATCATCTGCATTTCTTCTTGGTGTAGCAATTTTAATTGCCAGTAGTGTATTTTAGAAGATTCAAGGCATCTATTTACAAATTGAAAAGATGTTTTTATTTATTTATTTATTTTTTTGATAATTCTACAGTGGTGTTACCCATTAACAATGTGCAGTTGGGCACCACATCAAACGCTTTCCAGTAACATTACTGAGATGGGGAGTTTCGTAGCGGTGTCAGGAATGTTATTTCTGGTCGACTCGAGTCCCATCGGAAGTATGCAGGTGAAGAACAGGAAAGGCAGAAGTCTGAATGATTAACACCAGTAGTACGTTGTGGGACATGAAATCACCTCCAAAATGGACTCTGGGATGGTTGTGCTTACATCGTGCTGGCAGAGTTGAGATGTGCCGCTGCAGTGCACTTGACACAGTCTTGCAAACAGTGTTTTTTTTTTTCACTTCCTGTTTTCAGCTACAGGCGCGAGGGGTAACAGTTATGGGCCATAAATGCCAGCAGGTATGGTGACCTTCCTGGGAAACACTCGGTATGCACGACGCTTTTTTTTGTACCAGAGAGCATGTAGCCTCACCGTCTGTAGACGTAGAGACTTAGTCAGCAGACAATATGCACAATTCCTGCTGAAATGGCGTGGAGCGAGTCAGTTTACAAGTTATGTACACCTGATTTGTTTTGTGTGTATTGTAAGTAGGCTATTTAGGTTTTCATGTTGGTAACGTCACGTAGCGCTGTGTATGAAAATCACTGGCTGTGCTGTGTGCAGTCTGTGGCTTGTTTGCATTGTTCGAATATTGGCTATTGCAGTGTTGGGCAGTTGGAAATTAGTCCCCAGCAGGTATGGAAGTTCTGTTGGGCAGTTGGAGGTGAGTGGCCAACAGTGGTGGATGTGGGGAGGGAGACGGCGGAGTTTTGAGAGCGGATGATCTGGACGTGTGTCCATGAGAGACAGTAAATTTGTAAGACTGGATGTCATGAACTGACGTACAGGGTGAAAAGTATTTAAACCGACAAACTCTGGGAGGTTGTAGGGGACATCAAAACAAATATTTTTCCCTAATGTCATTTTTTTCCTATGAGGATTATTTAAACCGGTGGAGGCGGTATTACGCTCTTCAGTTGTTAGAGGCCGTATTACGATTTTGAGTTGTCACACGGCATATTACGCTCTTCACTTGTATTGGCAACTGCTGTCCACCATTGTAGTAGTGCACTGTCTCTGTTTACTAATGGAGCGATACACCTGTAAGGAGTACACCGATATGGTTGGTGCGTACTACGTAGCGCACCACAACGGACGAGCTGCACAGCGGGTTTATCAACAACAATATCCTAATCGCCGTATCCCGCATCGTACGACCTTTGCTGCCGTGTACCAACGTCTGCGTGAGACCGGGTCATTTAGCAGATTACCTGGACAGGGACGCCGTCACACGGTAAGAACGCTGCAATTTGAGGAACCTGTCTTGCAGCATGTGGAGCGGGATCCTTCAATCAGCACTCGTGCAACTGCACGTAACATGGGGACGAATCAGACGAATGTAATAACAGCCCTTCGAGAGCAATTGTTACTTCCATTTCACTTACAGCGTGTCCACAACCTGGAACCAGTTGATTATCCACCCAGACCACAGTTTTCGCAGTGGTATCTGGAACAGTGTGAAATGCATCCTAGATTTCCTTCCTTTGTGTTGTTTACCGATGAAGCAACGTTCGGGCTTGATGGAGTCTTCAACATGCACAATTCGCATGTTTGGAGTGAGGATAACGCACATTCCACAGTTACTAGCGCTCATCAAGTGCGGTTCTTCGTTAATGTGTGGGTCGGTGTTGTTGGGGACTGTTTAATTGGGCCGTGTCTTCTACCTAGACCATTAAATGGTAGGCACTATTACAATTTTCTCGCCAGAGCATTGCCAGAATTGTTGGAAGACGTCTCGCTCCCTACAAGACAACGCATGTAAATCCAACATGACGGGGCGCCGGCACATTTCAGTCGTCGTGTGCGTCGATTCCTGGACCGACGGTTCCCAGAAACGTGGATTGGCAGAGGTGGTCCTGTAGCGTGGCCTGCTCGATCCCCAGATATGTCCCCTCTGGACTTCTTTGTGTGGGGAGAGAGATGCGCAACCTTGTTTACGCAACTCCTGTTGCATCAGAAGAGGATCTGGTTGCCCGGATAGTAGCAGCAGCAGCAGGAACAATTCAGGATACTCCTCGGGTTTTTGCCCCTGTCAGACAGAACATGATCCGACGGTATAACCTCTGTTTACGTGTCAATGGAGGAATTTTTGAAAATCTACTGTCATTGAAATTGGGTTGTATTAATGGGTTGTCTCTTGGTCATAAAAAAAATGGAAAAGTGTTTGTTGGGTTAACTAATTTGCCTCCAGAGAAATCTTCCTCTACCGCTTTAAATACTCCTCATGGGAAAAAATGACATTATGGAAAAATGTTTGTTTTGATGTCCCCTACAACCTCCCAGAGTTTGTCTGTTTAAATACTTTTCACCCTGTATATATTATGACTTTTGAACATTATTAAGGTAAATAAATTGTTTGTTCTCTATCAAAATCTTTCATTTGCTAACTATGCCTATCAGTAGTTAGTGCCTTCAGTAGTTAGAATATTTTATTCAGCTGGCAGTATTGGCGCTCGCTGTATTGCAGTAATTTGGGAAACGAAGATTTTTGTGAGGTAAGTGATTCATGAAAGGTAAAGGTTATTGTTAGTCAGGGCCATTCTTTCGTAGGGATTGTTGAAAGTCAGATTGCGTTGCGCTAAAAATATTGTGTGTCAGTTTAGTGATGATCAGAATAAGTAAAGAGAGAAATGTCTGAGTACGTTCAGTTTTGCTCAGCTGTTTGAAAATCAAATAACGTAAGAGGTTTATCAGCACAGTAATTCATAAATTTTTCTAAGGGGACGTTTCAGTATCAGTACACGTTGCAAGAACCCCCACTCGCACTAAACCTCCAGAAATGTGTCCGTAGATCGTGCTATAAGGGGCGTACAGTATAACTGGCCACGCTTGCCCACCCGAGTTTTGCGATACTTACACCAGTCTGTCCTCGAACTGACTTAGTGAGCTGCCACGTACGCACTGTTCCTACTGTACCTGTGGATATAGTCTCCTAGTTTCATGTCCCCTTGCAGAGCCGCGCCGTTGGAATCTGAAAGTGCAGTACAACCGTCTATCAAACAATGGAAAATCCAGGATGAAATGTAATAACGTTCTGCCTAACTGCAACTCAGCGTCTCCGCTACATGGCGAGTAGCAACTATCCTTTTCATGTTTCTGAATGTTTTACGTAAGGAAGCCGAAGAACTTTTTGTGAAAATAATTTTTTAATACTAATAATACTAACAAGAATTCATTACAGACGAATGGAAAAACTGGTAGAAGCCAACCTCGGGGAAGATCAGTTTGGATTCCGTAGAAATATTGGAACACGTGAGGCAATACTGACCCTACGACTTATCTTAGAAGAAAGATTAAGGAAAGGCAAACCTAGGTTTGTAGCATTTGTAGACATAGAGAAAGCTTTTGACAATGTTGACTGGAATACTCTCTTTCAAATTCTAAAGGTGGCAGGGGTAAAATACAGGGATCGAAAGGCTGTTTACAATTTGTACAGAAACCAGATGGCAGTTATAAGAGTCGAGGGACATGAAAGGGAAGCATTGGTTGGGAAGGGAGTGAGACAGGGTTGTAGCCTCTCCCCGATATTGTTCAATCTGTATATTGACCAAGCAATAAAGGAAACAAAAGAAAAATTCGAAGTAGGTACTAAAATCCATGGAGAAGAAATAAAAACTTTGAGGTTCGCCGATGACATTGTAATTCTGTCAGAGACAGCAAAGGACTTGGAAGAGTAGTTGAACGGAATGGACAGTGTTTTGAAAGGAGGATATAAGATGAACATCAACAAAAGCTAAACGAGGATAATGGAATGTAGTCGAGTTAACTCGGGTGATGCTGAGGGAATTAGATTAGGAAATGAGACACTTATAGTAAAGGAGTTTTGCTATTTGGGGAGCAAAATAACTGACGATGGTCGAATTAGAGAGGATATAAAATGTAGACTGGCAATGGCAAGGAAAGCGTTTCTGAAGAAGAGAAATTTGTTAACATCGAGTATAGATTTAAGTGTTAGGAAATCGTTTTTGAAAGTATTTGTGTGGAGTGTAGCCATGTATGGAAGTGAAACATGGACGATATATAGTTTAGACAAGAAGAGAATAGAAGTTTTCGAAATGTGGTGTTACAGAAGAATGCTGAAGATAAGATGGGTAGATCACATAACTAATGAGGAGGTATTGAATAGGATTGGGGAAAAGATGAGTTTGTGACACAACTTGACAAGAAGAAGGGACCGGTTGGTAGGACACGTTCTGAGGCATCAAGGGATCACAAATTTAGCATTGGAGGGCAACGTGGAGGGTAAAAATCGTAGAGGGAGAGCAAGAGATGAATACACTAAGCAGATTCAGAAGGATGTAGGATGCAGTAAGTACTGGGAGATGAAGAAGCTTGCACAGGATAGAGTAGCATGGAGAGCTGCATCAAACCAGTCTCAGGACTGAAGGCCACAACAATAATTTTTAAATGGGATATCACTATGGTGCGTTTATTTAGGAAATACCCTAAAATGAAATTGTTTACACTTGTTATAAGGTAACTACTAACGGCATAAGAGCATGGTCCACCACATGACCAGATCTAAAGGCATCCTATCGTCGACTGCCGACTACCGCACCCAGTCTGTAACTTGAGCGTACAGTCGGTATAATTCGTGAAATATCATGCATGCTCGGTTATGCCAAAGTCTCTCATTTATTTATTAATGTTAACGTTTTCTGACATTGTAAAATTTTTGAAAGGTAGTATTTATGAACCACAGACTCCTCCTAATGTCTGACTAGCAAAAGCCCACTTTTGTTTGCAAAATATTATGAGCCGTGGTGCGTCTTTTCTGGCACACCAGCTCTTTGGCAGTACTATCGATTACCCGACTGTACTACGATCTTTGCTCGTGTTGTGGGCTGCCGGCGGGTATTTGCAGCAGGGAGGTTGGTCGTTGTACTTGCTCCGAGGCGCTAGGGCGTGCTTCAGGGGACGACGGAGCAAACACAGGGGCGCGGCCGGTTGTAAGTAGGCTGTTTAGGTTTTTTTATTGGTAACGCCACCTCTGTATGAAAATCACTGGCTGTGCTGTGGGCAGTCTGTGTCTGCTTTGCATTGTTGTAATACTCGCCATTGTAGTGTTAGGCAGCTGGCTGTGAACAGCGCGTAGCGTTGCGCAGTTGGAGGTGAGCCGCCAGCAGTGGTGGATGTGGGGAGAGAGATGGCGGAGTTTTGAAATTTGTCATGAACTGCTATATTTATATATGATGATATCAAGGTAAATACATTGTTTGTTCTCTACTAATATCTTTCATTTGCTAACTATCCCTATCAGTAGTTAGTGCCTTCCATAATTTGAATCTTTTATTTAGCTGGCAGTAGTGGCGCTCGCAGTAGCTTGAGCAGCGAAGATTTTTGTGAGGTAAGTGATTTGTGAAAGGTATAGTTTAATGTTAGTCAGGGCCATTCTTTTGTAGGGATTTTTGAAACTCAGATTGCGTTGCGCTAAAAAAAAAATATTGTGTATCAGTTTAAGGACAGTCGTGTATAATTCTTCAAAGGGGACGTTTCACGGTCTACCTTGCAAGACGGTCGCGAGTTTGTGGTGGACCTGTCTGATGTCAGCTTCGGGCGCTGCTCGTCGCATTGCTTTGGGGCCTGTTTTCCCTCGAGACCATCCCGAACATCGCTCTCCATCGTACGTGTAAGTAGTTTTGGTGCCTTCTTTTCGTCAAGCCATTTGCGTTGCAGCGAGTGTACTTGTTGGTCGGTTGGTTCTAATGTACGTGTTGTCGAAGTAAGAGCAGCCGGCAGAGTCTGTGTGACTGTATGCAGACCAGCAGTTACTATTTGCTTTAAAACCCGCTGGCTGGATGACTATTAAAAGGCAGATTAGCACGAAGGCGTGCGTCTGATGTTAGGTTATTGCCATCAAGCGACATCCCGGGTATAAAAAAAAAATTGCAACCAGTTGTTCTGTTATTAGTAAAACTTGCATTTCTGAAGTTAGTCATTTATATGTACTTCCTAATATGCGTGCACTTATTGAATGCAGTCACTCAACAGTAATTGGTTTGTGATTTTGTTTATCAATTTCTTAACGTATATTGATTGATGTTTGGTTGGTGTTTGCCGTGTCTTCTGCGGTCTCTTTGTGTTCCAGTTTCTGCGAGTTGGGTGCGTGGGTGCGATGCACAGAAGCTGTGACGTGCCGTCTAATGGGAAGTGACTCCCGGTTGGGTCCCAGCGTTTAGGTGTTGTTTTGGCGGCTGGTCTGCTGCTTTCGACATTTAAGTCACCTTTGCCCAGGGCAGCCTGGGGTCACTGCCCGTTGGATAAACGTAACCTATTTCTTGTATTGTTCTTTGTTAAAAAAAGGTTTTATATTTATTGAATATAAATTATAATTATAGTCATGTGTTGTTCTGGTTGGGTTTTTGGGGGTCGAAACGAACTGATACCAGCTTCATATTGTAAATTATTTTTTGAAAAAATATTTTGCGCCATTTCTTTACATCATCTTCAGACTGTAATTTATTTGAAATCTCTGTGGGTCATCTCTGTAAGTATGTTGGTAATTTTTGTGCTTGAGAAGCAATATATCTGCAATATTTTATAATAGATGCCCACGTTGATTGTATCTTACCTGTTTTGAATAAACAATGAATTGGGTGGTTATTGTTTAAAGAGTGACATTATAGGGGCCTTGACCTTCCATCTTCACCGCTTCCTAATTCACGTATTTATTAATGCCAATTACTTGATTCACGCGACAATCAATGTACAGGGTGATTACAATTAAAGTTAAACTTTGAAAACGCTGTAGAAATAACACCATTGGTCAGAATGACGTCAAATTCCAACGGAATATTATCGGAGAACGGAGAAAGCGTATGGCAGAACAAAAATAAATAGTTACAAAATGTAGCGATTGATGGCGCTGTAAGCATCATAATTTCATAGTGGTCGACTACAAATGACAAATGAATCATATTAAGGTGTACATTTGGCGTTAAACAAACAAACTGTACTACTCAGTGTGCATGGGTGAACAGGTGGGATACTGTTAGTTACGTCAGCCGATCCACCACGGCAAGGTCATATCACATCGGACGGGAAAAATCTGTTTTTAATTGTCCTGAGGCCAAAAAGCATCGGTCACGTCGTTTTTTGATTGTCCTGAGGCCAAAAACAGCATAAAAAGCATCAATAACATCGGATTCTTAATTTCCGTGTGACTGGCGCATTACATTTTCAGCGTGCTGTTCTGCAACAAGTTGAAATCGAGAAACAGCACGTTCCACAACTGATCGAAGTGTTTCCGGTATCACGTTCAGAACGTGTTGCGCAATGCGTGCCTTCAATGCAGCCAAGTTTGCAATCGAAACATTGAACACAACATCTTTCAGATAGCTCCAAAGCCAGAAGTCACACGGATTAGGATCAGCTGATCGGGATGGCCAGGCTGTAGGGAAAAGGCGGTTGATAATTCTAGCACTTCCTAAATAGCGCTTCAACAGCTTCTTAACTGGATTTGCAATGTGCAAAGGTGCGTCATCTCGCATAAAAATGTTGCCATCCACACATCCACGCTGTTGGAGAGCTGGAATGACGTGGTTGTGCAAAAGACACTCGTAGCGCTTACCAATGACGGTATAGGTAACAGGACCGGAAGCACCTGTCTCTTCGAAAAAAATATCGCCCTATGATAAATGGTGCCGTAAACCCACACCACACAGTGACCTTTTCAGGATGAAGTGGTACTGGCTGATTTGCCTGTGTATTTTCCGTTGCCCATATTCGATAATTCTGTGTATCGAAATACCCTGTCAGCTGGAAGTGGGCTTCGTCTGTCGACAAAATCTTCCATTGCCAATCATTGTCCACTTGCATGCGTGCAAGAAATTCTAAAGCATAGGTCTCTCTTGCTGGCTGGTCAACACGAAGCAACTCGTGCACATGGGTAATTTTGAATGGATAGCAAAGAAGGATGTTTCGTAGGAATTTACGCACCGTACTCACACTTATGTCCAATGTTCGGGCAGTTCTCCGTGCACTACACGTTTTCACACCACCACTCGTCTCCTACCGCACTGCTGTGGCCACTGCTTCCACTGACCTCGAATCAAATCGTTTCCTCCCTCTACCAGGTTGCACACCAAAAGAACCCGTCTTTTCGAATTTCCTAATCATTTTCTCCAGACCCACGGCAATCATCGCACCGACGCCTTTTTTCCAACGCTTCAGTGTCCGGAACTTCTGCAGAGCGACGTGTGCACAGTCATCATTCTTGTAATACTGCTTTACAAGCAAAGCGCGATCCTGCGTTGAGACGGTCATGGCGAACGTCGCAGACACGAAAGGAGGAAAAGCCGTGTACCCGGAGTGTTTATACCAACTTCAATGGGTCGTGCGCATGACAGGTGTTTTCATTTACGTACTATGACCCATACAGCGCCATCTATTGATCGATTTTCACACGTTTTTTGGCTTCTGCCATATGTTATGCCCCTTCTCCGATAATATTCCGTCGCAATTTGACGTCATTCTGACCACTGGTGCTATTTCTACAGCGTTTTGAAAGTTTAACTTTAGTTATAGTCACCCTGTACTTTCCCAGCACATCTCTTTGCTGACGTCAGATGCGACTTCGGCCTCGGCACATCGTCCTAGTGGCTCTGCCAGCCAGCGTGCGAACCTACCGCTCGCTGCTTACTCTGTACGTACTGCAGCGCTGGCACGTTCTCTACGTGTATGTGAAATACCAAATTTAATAAAATGCACTCTTATCTGCAAATAAGGGGTACTTTATAACGCCGGCGGCAGCCTTAGAGGCCGAGTAGTTCTAGGCGCTTCAGTCTGGAACCGCGAGACCGCTACGGTCGCTGGTCCGAATCCTTCCTCGGGCATGGATGTGTGTGGTGTCCTTAGGTTAGTTAGGTTTAAGTAGTTCTAAGTTCTAGGGGACTGATGACCTCAGATGTTAATATCCATAGTGCTCAGAGCCATCTGAACCATCATAACGCCGCCATTTGAAATTGATGAAACTGAACGTACTATGATTTGTAGTTGCCACGTGGCACATGTTTTAACTCATTGCCTTAGGTTCCAGCCTTATCAAAGATAAACTTAAGACTCATATGTCTCCAAGAAAATGCTATTCCATCAGATAAATTTTAATTTATATTCTGTGTCAACAAATTTCTCTTTTTCAGAAGTACTTCCCTTGCTATTGCCACTCCGCATTCTAGACTATTGGCCATTAAAATTGCTAAACCACGAAGATGACGTGCTACAGACGCGAAATTTAACCGACAGGAAGAAGATGCTGTGATATCAAAATGATTAGCTTTTCAGAGCATTCACACACGGTTCGCGCCGGTGGCGACACCTACAACGTGCTGACATGAGGAAATTTTCCAACCGATTTCTCATACACAAACAGCAGTTGACTGGCGTTGCCTGGTGAAACGTTGTTGTGATGCCTCCTGCAAGGAGGAGAAATGCGTACCATCACGTTTCCGACTTTGATAAAGGTCGGATTGTAGCCTACCGCGATTGCGCTTTACCCTATCGCGACATTGCTGCTCGCGTTGGTCGAGATCCAATGACTGTTAGCAGAATATGGAGTCGGTGGGTTCAGGAGGGTAATACGGAACGCCGTGCTGGATCCCAACAGATTCGTGTCACTAGCAGTCGAGACGACAGGCATCTTATCCGCATGGCTGTAACGGATCGTGCAGCCACGTCTCGATCCCTGAGTCAACAGATGGGGACGTTTCCAAGACAACAACCATCTGCACGAACAGTTCGTCGACGTTTGCAGCAGCATGGACTATCAGCACGGAGACCGTGGCTGCGGTTACCCTTGACGCTGCACCACAGCCAGGAGCGCCCGCGATGGTATACTCAACGACGAACCTGGGTGCACGGATGGCAAAACGTGATTTTTTCGGATGAATCCAGGTTCTGCTTACAGCATCATGATGATCGCATCCGTGTTTGGCGACATCGCGGTGAACGCACATTGGAAACGTGTATTCGTCATCGCCATACTGGCGTATCATCCGGTGTGATGGTATGTTGTGCCATTGGTTACACGTCTCGGTCACCTCTTTTTCGCATTGACGGCACTTTGAACAGTGGACGGTACATTTCAGTTGTGTTACGACCCGTGGCTCTACCCTTCATTCGATCCCTGCGAAACCCAACATTTCAGCAGGAAAATGCACCACCGTATGTTGCAGGTCCTGTACGGACCTTTCTGGATACAGAAAATGGCCGACTGCTGCTCTGGCCAGCACATTCTCCAGATCTGTCACCAATTGAAAACGTCTGGTCAATGGTGACCGAGCAACTGGCTCGTCACAATACGCCAGTCACTACTCTTGATGAACTGCACCCAAATTGCGTGAAAATGTAATCAAATTTCAATTCTAGTATATTTGTTCAATGAATACCCGTTTATCGGCTGCATTTCTTCTTGGTGTAGCAATTTTAATGGCCGGTAGTGTATATATTCTCTACTTCGCGCTTCGTTACTTTTTTGCTACCCAAATAGCAAAACTCATCTACGACTTCCAATGGCTCGTTTCATAATTCACTCACATGACTTACTTGCGGGAGGGTGCATTCCATCCCTTCCTTCTTTATGTCGGACACTCGCAACCGGGATAACGGCAGAGTTGCTAAATCCGTCTTTTGCCGCACCCCCACACTTCGACACACCCCCCGAGCGCGCCGCCGTACTACATTAGCCTGCGCGAGTGGGGGAGATGCACACCCCTCGCTGTCGCCCATTAACTGCACCAGCAGGCGCTTCCCGCTCTCTGTAGTGCCGTCCCGCGGTATTGATCGTTCAACGCGAGAGGCTGCCGCGTGTATTGTTCGCCTGTTTTACGCCCTCCCTCATCTTCTGAATGTCGTTAACTTCTGCTTTGTCAGGCGCGCCAGAGGGACGGGCGGAAGGGGGCCTCTCTGTGACTGGCACGTGTTGTACCGGCAGTTTGTCTATCCTCAAAGCGGCATAGCATGCTTCTCTGTCACAGTGAGTTCGATGTACAATGAGCTGACAACAATCATCGGATACTTCCATATACCGTGTCGGACCTCCTTTTGCTCCGTGCAGTAAAGCAAGTCGACGAGGGGTGGAGTCAACAAGTCTTTGGAAGTCACCTGCAAAAATACTGAGCCATTCAGAAATACTGCCCCCTCTAGCCGTGCATATAAGCACGAAAGTATCGCCGGTACATGATTCTGTGTACCACCTGACCTCTCGATTATGTCCCATAAATGTTCGATGGATTCATGCCAGGCGATCTGGCTACTCAAATAGTTTGCTCGAATTGTCCGAAATGATTTAAACTAGTAGCCAACAAACGTGGTCCGGTGGCATTGCGCATTGTCATACCTAAAAGTTCCATCGTTGTAAGGTAATATTAAGCCCACGAACAGTTGAGAATAGTCTCCAAGCCGGCCGCGGTGGTCTAGCGGTTCTGGCGCTGCAGTCCGGAACCGCGGGACTGCTACGGTCGCAGGTTCGAATCCTGCCTCGGGCATGGGTGTGTGTGCTGTCCTTAGGTTAGTTAGGTTTAAGTAGTTCTAAGTTCTAGGGAACTTATGACCTAAGATGTTGAGTCCCATAGTGCTCAGAGCCATTTGAACCATTTTTTGAATAGTCTCCAAGTAGCTGAACATAACGATTTCCAGTCAACTATTTGCTCATTTGGACCAGAGGACCCAGTCCATTCCATGTAAGCACAGTCCACATCATTATGGAGCCACCACCGGCTTGCACAGTGCCTCGTTGACAACTTGGATCCATTGCTTCGCGGGGTCTGCAACACACACTTGAACCCTGCCCATCAGTTCTTACCAACCGAAATCGGGATTCACCTGGTCACGGCAAGGTTTTACAGTCGTCCATAGACCAACCGATATGGTCACGAGCCCAGGAGAGAGGTTTCAGGCGATATGTGCTGTTAGCAAAGGCACTCGCGTCGCTCATCTGTTGCCATAGCCCGTTAACTGCTGGTAAAGCTTTCGGGAAGTGAAGTCGTGGTCCAAGAAACTCTTCTGTTCCTGACGTTTCGTCCAGGACTGCGCTGGACTTCCTCAGAGGCGCTCCTCCACTGAGTCTTGCCGACTGACCGGTCGGACGTCCGAGAGCTACATAAATAAAACCACGCCCTCTTTCCTACAGTATTTCTGTCGCTCTCGGACGTCCGACCGGTCAGTCGGCAAGACTCAGCGGAGGAGCGCCTCTGAGGATGTCCAGCACAGTCCTGGACGAAACGTCAGGAAGAGAAGACTCTCTTGGACCACGACCTCACATCCCGAAAGCTTAACCTGCAGCTACGTCATCTGCTCGTGAAACCCTTCATTCTATGACAGCCCATTAACACAAATTACCGGCAGTGGTTTCTGCGGTTTTTCACGCAGTGTTGCTTGACTGTTAACACTGGCAGCTCTGCTCCCGGACGTTAAGTGAAGGCTATCGGCCACTGGGCTGCCCGCGGTGAGATGTAACGTTTGAATTTTTGTATTCTCGGCACACTCTTGATACTGTATCTCTCTGAATAGTGAATTCTCTAACGACTTCCAAAGTGGAATGTCCCACGTGCCTAGCTGCAATTACTGTTGCGCGTTCAAAGTCTCTTACTTCCCATTGTGCGGCCACTATCACGTCGGAAGCCTTTTCACATGAGAAGCCTAAGTACAAATGACAGCTCCGCGAATGGCTCTTATATACTGTGTACGCGCTGCTACCACCATCTGTATATGTGCATAATCGCTATCCCATGATTTGCGTCACCTAAATGTAATAGCGCAATTTTTGCACACTCTTCTCTCAACTGATCAAATTTGACGGTAATGTTATGAGTAGTCCTCTCTAACCTCTGGTAGCAAACTTTTTTTATGGAAGAGTTTGAGGAGAGGCCATTTGATTGAGCAGTACTCAAAGCAAAAGTCTTTTACCTATGTGTAGATGATAAAACGGGCGGCCAAAAAGTTTCCGTTGGAGGGCGTTCCTGCAGTGTGTATGTAGCATGACTCCGATGCGCATAGGCACTGAAGCGCCAAAGAAACTGATATAGGCATGCGTATTCAAATACAGAGTTATATAAACAGACAGAATACGGTGCTGCGGTCGGCAACGCCTATATAAGAGAACAAGTGTCTGGCGCAGTTGTTAGATCGGTTACCGCTACTACAATGGTAGGTTATCAAGATTTAAGTGAGTTTGAACGTAGTCTCATAGTCGGCGCACGAGCGATGGGACACAGCATCTCCGAGGTAGCGATAAAGTGGGGATTTTCCCGTACGACCATTTCACTAGTGTACCGTCAATATCAGGAATACGGCAAAATGTCAAATCTCCGACATCGAGACGGACACGGAAAAAAATCCTGCAATAACGGAACCAACGACGACTGAAGAGAATCGTTCAACGTGACAGAAGTGCAACCCTTCCGTAAACTGCTGCATATTTCATGCTGGGCCATCAACAAGTGGCAGCGTGCGAACCATTCAACGAAACATCAGCGATATGGCTTTCGGAGCTGAAGGCCCACTCGTGTACCCTTGATGACTCCGCGACACAAAGCTTTACGCCTCGCCTGGATCCGTCGACACCGACATTGGACTTTTGATGCCCGTTGTGCATTGCGATGGACTTTACCAAAGTCCAGCAAGATATATAGGTGTCTGAGGAGCTATTGTAAGGATCGGGAGGTATGGCTATCATCCCCTAGCGGGAAAGTCGGGAAAACTATCACCAAAGGGTGTCCCTAAGGCTCCGTTTTGGGACCATTTTTCTGGGACATCCATATGGAACCGTTACTAGACAGACTACAACAAAGTGAAGAAGTGCTAGAGGTGATAGCCTACGCAGTTGACCTCCTCCTGCTGGTCGGCGGTCGCAGCCGAGAAGACATCGAACCAAAGATCGAAAGGGCCATAGAGAAACTGCACCAATGGTGCCAAAATACAAAAATGACAATATCTCCGAGTAAGTATACATACTTGTTTCTAAAAGGGCAGTTAATCAGGCATCCTACTGTTAGAATCTATGGCTCACCAGTTCTTCGGCGACGGGAGACACGCTATTTCGGAGCCATCATTGACGAGAGATGGAACTTCGGGAAACACATAGACACCGTAACTCAGAGAGCTCTCCAACTACTAAACAACCTCATCTCCATTGGACATAAAAGATTTCATCTCCCTCCTCATCTCACAAAACTTTATCACAATAATATTCTAACTTCAGTAGTGGGTTACGGCTCGGGAGTCTTGGCGCACAGGCTCGCTAGGGTCGTGCCCGCCATGACAGTGAGAAGGGTCCAAAGAAGCATGATTTTGAGATCTGTGGGGGCCTACAGAACATCTCCGGGGGGGTGCTCTGTTAGTCATAATGGGGCTCTGCCCGCTAGATATCAAGATACGTGAACAAGCGGCAAGGTATTGGACCAAAAAGGGGAACAGCGAGAAAATAATAGAGATCATGGGTGTGCGGTTGGAGTATAAGAGGGAAATACGAAACAGAGGAGAGGAACTTTGGCAGAGGACTTGGGAGTAAGAAGAAACTGGGAGAAGAACCGTCCAGTTCTTACCAGACGTAAAAGAGCGTGGGGGTATGAAATATCTTGAACCTACACGAGGACTTATTCACTTTCTCACTGGCCATGGACCCTATCCGACATATTTATGTCGGTTTGGGAAAAGGGCAACCCCCGAGTGTGACTGTGGCGTGGCAGAGGGAACTCCCGACCATGTGGTTTTCGAGTGCCCTCTCTTCAATGATGTCGCGACAACAGTCCGAGACAGACTTCCGAAGAACGACACATACCAACTACTCAGACAAGAAGACACTTTTCACACTTTGAATGCACTGGCAGATGAGGTATCACGGAAAGTGATAGCAGAATACCTCAAGGACCAAGAATAGGTACCAACTCATAGACCAACCGACTGACACCAGATCCCATTCTCATACCGCCTGTGCGTGGAATGGCCGACTTCCATCATAGTTGGAAACCGCCACGTACGGGACTACGGGGGGTGGGGTCAATACCACCGATTATGATAAAAAAACCGGATATGACGTAGGCTAAGTTAGTTTTTGTAGGACTTAGACTTAGGACATTAATTTAGGAAACTTCAGCGAATACTAACTTTGGCCAGCCCAGTGCCAGGGGTATGCTCCTCGGGGTTAGCTCGTCGAGCCTGGCTATTCTAAGCAGGTTTGTACTTTACTGGCACACCTGTGATGCTGCAGGCAGTAGTCATTCTAGATTAGTCAATTAACAAGTGGGTTAAATCAAACTGCCCATTGTTGTAGAAAACTAACACACTGTAGTAGTTTAAACTGTAGCTCACTACCGTAACTGCATTGTAACCCAATTTATGTGTCACCTTATGACCCACTAATCATGTTAGGAGGTGGGTTAACATGTATAATTAGTATTGTTATGGAAATAAAGATTTTTTGTTATTTTTTTTTATAAAAAAATTCCAGCAGGACAATACGACACCCCACACGTCCAGAGCGGCTCCAACTGCAGTCTTCTGAGTTTAAACACTTCCGCTGGCCACCAAAGTCCCCAGACATGAACATTATTGAGGATATCTAGGATGCTTTGCCACGTGCTGTTCAGATGACATCTCCACCCCCTCGTATTTATGGACAGCCCTGCAGGATTCATGGTGTCAGTTCCCTCCAGCACTACTTCAGACATTAGTCGGGTCCATGCCACGTCGTGCTGCGGCACTTCTGCTTGTTCGTGGGGCCCTTACACGGTATTAGGGAGGTATACCAGTTTTTTTGGCTCTTCAGTGTAGAAGCACCGCCTTATAGCCAAGACATCGGCGTACGTGTGGTAAATGCAGAAACGTGAACTATGGTGACGTTATTACCAAATACGTCCAGACAGGACCAATGTGCTGTTAGTGTTTATTTTGCTGCCGAGGAGCAAACGCCGGCAGACACCCGTCGGAGAACGAAGAATGTATGAGCGCCAGCATGTCCGTAGTGGACTGGTGGAACTACGAGTCTTGCTGCTTCATGATAACGCACTTCCCCATACCGCAAATGTCTTAATGAAGAAGTTTCGCCAACTCAAATGGGAGACACTCGCACTTTAGTCATCCATTCGATTATCTCGCCTTCGACCCCTTAAAAAAAGGCCTCGGCGGGTTCGAAGATTCCTATAGGACGAGGAAATGGAGCAAGTAGTTACGGACTTCTTCACGCAGCAGGACACGGTGTTCTGCGAAACGTGTGTCTTCAGCCTGGTGGGCTGATGCCTCAGTGCTCACTGCGACCTTGGTAGATTGGCATATCGAGTATGGTCTTCGAACGGAAAGTTTTTGATCGTCCCTTACACTTTTGTATTCTGACGCCAAGGTGAAGAAGAAGTCCGCAGTTCGTGGTCTTGCGGTAGCGTTCTCGCCTCCCGAGCACGGGGTCCTGGGTTCGATTCCCGGCGGGGTCAGGGATTTTCCCTGTCTCGAGATGACTGGGTGTTGTAGTGTTGTGTTCATCATCATCATTCATCCCCATTACGGTCGGAGGAAGGCAAAGGCAAACCACCTCCGCTACGACCTTGCCTAGTCGACAATGTGGGTCTCCCGCATCGTTCCCTACGCTCCTCGGAGTATGGGACCTCATCACCCTTCAGGTGAATAAGCACCTGAATTCAGTTCACGACAGTATCCGATTTGCGGAGGAAGCAATAGGACCGCTGTCGTTCCCTGTGTACATAAATGATTTGGCGGACAGAGTGGGCAGGCAGTCTGCAGTTGTTTTCTGATGATGCCATGGTGCACGGTAAGGTGTCGGAGTAGAGTGACTGTAGGAAGATACAAGACGACTTAGACAAAACTTCCAGTTCGTCTAATGAACCCCAGCTAGACCTAATGTGGAAAAATGCACGTTAATGGGGACGAGTCTGAAGATCAAATCTGTAACGTTCGGATACAGTATTGCTAGTGTCCTGTTTGACAGAGTCAAGTCGTTTAAATATCTGGAGTATCGTTTCAAAGTGATATGAAATGGAGTGAGCATGTAAGGATACTATGGATGACAAATGGACGACTTCGGTTTATTGGGAGAACTTTAGGAAAGAGTGGTTCACCTGTAAACGAGACCGCATATAGGACGCTGGTGCGATCTATTCTTGGGTACTGTTCGAGTGTTTGGGATCCATGCCAGGTCGGACTGAAGGAAGACGTGGAAGAGCAATTCAGAGGATGGCTGCTAGATTTGTTACGGGTAGCTTCGAACAGCACATAAGTGTTGCGGAGATGTTTAGGGAACTCAAATGAGAATCCCTGCAGGGAAGGCGGCGTTCTTTCCAAGAAACACTATTGAGAAAATTTAGAGAACCGGCCTTTGAAGTTGACTGCCGAACTGTTCTACTGCCGCCAACATACTTTGTGCGTAAGGACCATGAAGATAAGGTACGAGAAATCAAGGCGTTTCAGTCTGGAACCGCGCGGCCGCTACGGTCGAAGGTTCAAATCCTGCCTCGGGCATGGATATGTGTGATGTCCTTAGGTTAGTTAAGTTTAAGCAGTTCTAAGTTCTAGGGGACTGATGACCTCAGAAGTTCCATAGTGCTCAGAGCCATTTGAACCATTTGAACGAGAAATCAGAGCTAGTGCGAAGGCATACGGACAGTCGTTTATCCTTCTCTCTGTTGCGAGTAGGACAGGAGGGGAAATTACAAGTAGTGGTACAAGGTAGTCTCCGCCACACACCGTACGGTGGTTTGCTGAGTATCGATGTAGATGAAGTACAGAAGGGTGGATGTCGGCCGTTTTTTGCACATCATGGTAGGTCGGAAAGTGAATGCGTGGTTTCGCTATTTCTTTCATAGTAAGTTCGCAAACACAGATCCATATTTGCAGGCGTATAGCTGCCACCACCCGTCACAAACTATGAGTGTCCGAAAGTTGGTACACCGGGCACATGTTGGGTCTGACGGAGACAGTCTTGCAAAGGGCCAGGAACGCACACAGTCGGTGTTCAAAGATAGTGGATACACCGGGTGATCAAAAAGTCAGTATAAATTTGAAAACTGAATAAATCACGGAATAATGTAGATAGAGAGGTACAAATTGACACACATGCTTGGAATGACATGGGGTTTTATTAGAACCAAAAAAATACAAAAGTTCAAAAAATGTCCGACAGATGGCGCTTCATCTGATCAGAATAGCAATAATTAGCATAACAAAGTAAGACAAAGCAAAGATGATGTTCTTTACAGGAAATGCTGAATATGTCCACCATCATTCCTCAACAATAGCTGTAGTCGAGAAATAATGTTGTGAACAGCACTGTAAAGCATGTCCGGAGTTATGGTGAGGCATTGGCGTCGGATGTTGTCTTTCAGCATCCCTAGAGATGTCGGTCGATCACGATACACTTGCGACTTCAGGTAACCCCAAAGCCTATAATCGCACGGACTGAGGTCTGGGGACCTGGGAGGCCAAGCACGACGATTGTCATGCGCAGTCGCTGACGTTTTGCTGTCCAGCGCCATCTGTCGAACATTTTGTGAACTTTGTTTTTTTTTTTTGTTCTAATAAAACCCCATGTCATTCCAAGCATGTGTGTCAATTTTTACGTCTCTATCTACATTATTTCGTGATTTATTCAGTTTTCAAATTTATACTGACTTTTTGATCACCCGGTACTCCACATCACATCAGCGCAGCTTTAAGGAGGGAAGGAAGATTTAGTTTAATGTCCCGTCGACATCGAAGTCATTGGAGACGGAGCACAAGCTCGGATGGTGACAAACATAGGGAAAGAAATCGGCCGCCCCTTTTCAAAGGAACCATCCCTATATTTGCCTGGGACAGTTAATGGAAATAATGAAAAACCTAAGTTTGGATGGCCGGACGCTTGTTTGAGCCGTCGTCCTCCCGAATGAAGAATAAAGGTGTCCATCCACAGGTCAAGACGAGGAGGAGGGGTTGAAGCCCTGGGTGTTCCCCCCACACATCGACAGCAGTTCGCGGAATTAGGCAGAATATTATGTTCAAGTAATCTTCCGGCGACCTACAAAGACTGTCGCTTTTCTCGGTTCGGTAAAGATTGGTCTGAGTTTGCCGACAGCTGGAGTTTACAGAATATCATGCCAGTATGGCCGAGCCTACATTAATAAGACCGCACGCACAGTACGTGAAAGATGCGTTGAACATAACCACCACATAAGCCAAGCGTCGTTTCTCCACACGACGTCCTCTAGATTATTCTCCTACGGACATCTTGTCTCCAACTGGATCCTTCTGGAATTTAGTAATTACGAAATCTGTGGAAATACGTCTGGCGGAAGTTCATATTAATCGTGATGGTGGCTTTCAAACTGATTTTTTTTTTATACGGATCCTAACTGGTGACAAGTTAGTAGTGCTCAAATGCGCCCTCCGTGGAAGATGTAATACATAAAAGAAGTTCCTAAATGTAACAAATGAAACATTGATGAGGACACTTTTTTTACTGCGAATAGGCCATCTGAGAACGACGTTCCAGTTCCAGTGCTTCTTTCTTTGTGCTTTTCTTTTCTTCCAGTACGCCATCATCTGTTCACTACATTTCTTCTTTCTGTCTTCAGACCATTTTCAACTAGTCTTTTTAGCTACCCTGATTTGGAAGCCTTCCATTTTCAACAATCTTTCTCGAAAGGCTTCTCTGTTGTTTGTATCTTCTGTTTTTACATTTTTTTCTTCCTAAATCCTATTATACTTCATTGACCCAGCTTGTTGTGGACTTCTTACTCCACAAATATTTGAAAATCTTATTAGTTAATCTACTGTCTTGCATTCGAAATAGATGTCCAAAAACGTGAGTCTTCTGTTTCTCATTAAGTTTCAAATATATTCTATATTTTGGTATATATTTCAGCATTACTTCGTTATTTCGAACTTTTTGCTGTGTTATGTGGTCCTAATATTTTCCTTATAATTCGCCTTTTAGGTGCTTCTAATTTATCTAAATTATAGTCTAATATCAAAAATTCGCTTGCATACAGTCATTCTGGCTTCACTACTGTATTGTAATGCGTTATTTTTGCAATTTTGGATAGGCACTTTTTATGCAACCCCCCATTTTATGCAACTTTTTCTCTATTCCAGTTTTTTCCAAAGCATTTCCTTGGATTATCTCCCCTAGATATTTGAATTTTATTACCCTCTCTATTTGGCCAATATATGTCTAAAAAAACGTTCAAATGTGTGTGAAATCTTATGGGACCTAACTGCTAAGGTCATCAGTCCCTAAGCTTACACACTACTTAACCTAAATTATCCTAAGGACAAACACACACACCCCCATGCCCGAGGGAGGACTCGAACCTCCGTCGGGACCAGCCGTACAGTCCATGACTGCAGCGCCTTTAGACCGCTCGGCTAATCCCGCGCGGCTGTGTTTTCAGGAATTTTGGAGTATCCTTAACGTTTCTTACAAAGGATACTACTATTATTAAAGATTTAAAAAGAACTTTAAAAAATTGCAATAAACATCATCTCCTCCTTTCATTTGACGATCTTACAGCCAGTAGCGCTCAAGAGTGCTCTCTATGGAGTGGAATAATTCATAATATATAAAAATGTTTCTAATCATAATACATACAAAATCAGATCTTTAACATCATTAAAAAGTTTAAAGGAAATACGCAAATTCGAAAGTTGTCTTCTCTTCGTCTTGTTTAGCGGTGGTAGAGTTACTACTGCGGCAGGTCGAACACAGCGCCACTCTGGAGGGCGCCACGGCCTACACAAAAGGCCTGCTGCCATCTCTGCATAGTGGTTAGTTTTCACTAAGTGAGGTCTTCGTAGGATGTGGGTACTGCGACGTTTGTGTACGTCTCGTTATTATCAAGCATTAAAACGTGCTCATCTGGAGATATATTGGTCGAAGGTTGAACGAGGGGTAGCGGTTTCAAGGGCAGAGGGGGAAAAAAGTGCCAAAGCAAGAGCCAAGGAAAAAACCTCTGCGATATTGCAGGATGGCGTTGGTGGTCTGTTTGTGCTTCAGCGTGAGATATTATCGTCTTCCCTGGTGTTGCCTGTCTGTCGGCTGTGATAGCAACTGGCGTATCCAGTCGGTATTGCAGGAGCTCGCCGATGTTGTCGCTTGTCAGTGTGTGTTAGTTCGCCGTAGGTTGTTACGCCACAGCTAGCAGTGGCTTTGGTCGCTTATGCGTCCACCTGTGATTGTGATCATAGTTCCCCAGCGTATGAGTGAAATAACTGTTCGAGTGTCTCGTGTTCCTGTGTAGTCGTGTGGTGAGCTTTTTGAATACTTCATTGAGGGTTTCAAGGAGGTGTTCATTGTGTGGATCCACGGTGCGAGCGTGGCGTGGAGCGTTGCTAATGATGCGTAGCATTTTGCTCTGTTTGACCTGCAGGCGGCGCAGGCGTGTAGGAGCTTCACATCCCCAGACGGGAGCTGTGTACGTCATCAGAAGTCTGATCAGTGTCACGTGTATGGAGCTCGACACCCTCCTACTTAGTGTGCTTTCCCTGTTGAGCATTGGGTAGAGTTGTTTGAGCCTCACGTGCGCCCTGTTGGCAACGTATTGTGTGTGGTCCCCCATGTACGTTTCCGGTCCAGTCCAGACACCGAGGTATCTACCTCTCCCTCGGAAACGTATTGGGCGGGCATGTGGTGTTACCTGTCTACAATGTTGATGTTTGCGCAGTGGTTTCGATCTGCGTGGGAACAGAACTGTTTCGCACTTTTCGTTTACTTTACTACGCCGTCGTTCCATCCAAGGCTCGGCAGTTCTGAATGTCGCTGTATTCGTGAATTTATGTTCGAACGTATAGACTCCAACCCAAGGATGGCCGCGTCATCCGGGTGGTTGGCCAGAGCCGTGTTTGGTGTTGCTGGGAGATCATTAATGTAGAGGTTCAACAAGATGGGCCCCAGTATGCTTCTCTGGGGTACCCCAGTTTGAATACCGTGTTGTGTCGACTGTTCGCCCTGCACGTCAGTGTTGAAACATCTGTTGGTGAGGTATGAATGTGTGAGATGTACGACTCCGTCGAGGAAACCTACATCGCTTAGTTTGCCTATCAGGCAGTTGTGCCAGAGACGATCGAAAGTTTTTTCGATGTCAAGGAACACAGTCCCGGTGACCTTGTTCGTGTGTAGCCGTGTGTTATATGTTCAACTACGCAGGTAAGTTGTGTTGCTGAGTGGTGATTCCTAAAGACTAATTGCTCCGGCCTTAGGATGTCATTGTCGATGCAGTGTCTAGTGATCCGAATTACTAAATTCCAGAAGGATCCAGTTGGAGCCAAGATGTCCGTAGGAGAATAATCTACAGGAAGTCGTGTGGAGAGACGACGCTTGGCGTTTTAGTATTAATCCCAAAGTAAGCTATGACAAGTCTGTCAAAATTTCGTAATAGTTGCTATGCATGAAGTCACTTTGGTATTTAAGCAGTTTCTCTCGATCTTTCACTTGGAGCGGGGTGCACTCAGCCCTTGTGAGGCAAACTGAGGAGCTACTTGATTGAGAAGTAGCGGCTCCGGTCTCGGAAACTGACATATGACCGGGAGAACATTGTGCTAACCATATGCCCCTCCATATCCGGTTGCAGTGACGCCAGTGGGCTGAGGAAGACGCCAAAATTCGACCAGTTGCATCAGTGGATCTTTGATACCGAATGTCATGTATCCTAAAGTGTCTCAAATTTTAGAACTGGTTCGAGGCTAATGCTGCATTGTAAGCTACGTGTATTCATGAAACAATTGTTTGATTTCTCTTTACCAGCTCGATCATTTAAAGGGAGTCTCTGATACACTGCACTCAAAATTTAATTTTGTGTTAACGGCTTATCACAACACTACCATAGTGCCGTTCTATCGAGTAAAGTCAGCTCAGTCGCGAAATGAGTTGAATTACAAAAACTGCACTGTAAATTCATCAGACCGTAATTACAGTTCTCAGAATTTATTTTAATTATGTTCGGTGCACATTTAAATTTATCTTTCAGAATGACAATTGAATAGTCGTTATCAACATCTGCTGCCGGCCGGAGTGGCCGAGCGGTTCTAGGTGCTACAGTCTGGAGCCGCGCGACCGCTACGGTCGCAGGTTCGAATCCTGCATCGGGCATGGATGTGTGTGATGTCCTTAGGTTAGTTAGGTTTAAGTACTTCTGAGTTCTAGGGGACTGATGGCCTCAGAAGTTAAGTCCCATAGTGCTCAGAGCCATTTGAACCATTTTTTGAACCATCTGCATTATTCCTATTATTTTCTCTACACAGAAATGCCCGCCCCCGGTAGCTGAGTGGAGCCGGCACAGTAGATCAGCGTGTTCGGTCAGAGGGTTAGCTGCCCTCTGTAATAAAAAACTGAGTCAACACTGAACTTGAACGGGTGTCATGGGACATCCGCACCGAACAAATGCAACGAACAAAATCGAACAAAATGAGAACAATTCCAAAAAAAAAAAAAAAAAAAAAAAAAAAAAAAAAAAAAAAAAAAAAAAAAGTGGTCAGCGCGACAGACCGTCAATCCTAAGGGCCCGGGTTCGATTCCCGGCTGGGTCGGAGGTTTTCTCCGCTCAAGGACTGGGTGTTGTGTTGCCCTAAGCATCATCTTTTCATCCCCATCGACGCGCAAGTCGCCAAAGTGACGTCAAATCGAAAGACTTGCAGTCGGCGAACGGTCTACCCGACGGGAGGCCCTAGTCACACGACATTTACATTTATTTACACAGAAATTGTCTCTCTACCGCTTCGTCTTTCAGTCCGACAGACTTCTTCGACGCATAGCCTAAAGCAAAAATAGTTTCCTCATAATACGAATCGTTGTAGCTACTCAGAATGAAGGTACTGAAAATTTGGAACGTTCTAAATTTTGTGGTGACAGCGGCAAACAAACACAGAGTTAGGTCCATTCACTCTTAGGCCAAAGTAAGTGAAAAAATGACGCTCATAAACAACGTTTATAGTCCCCCACGGCTTCGTTTCTACCTTTCGTTTTCCGCTGTTGGCAACATCAACGACATAGCAATTGCAGCTCTGTAGCTGTCCGGTACGCGTGCGTTACTGCAAATGAACTATCTGCAACATTTAAACATGGACGTCCCTACAATTACTTTCGTGTGTCGTCTCTGCCATACCACCTGATCGTTACGCGTGGTAGAAGTTGGTAGCAATGTCAGAGACATAGGAAGACTTCACATTTGTGTTTCTGCTTCCTTTTACCTCTCCTAATGGCTGTGTATACACATGATTTTTTTTCCTTTGTGCACATCTAAGGCAAAGTTCCTTTGGAATTATATAAGTTTCATTGGCCTCCTTGTATAATTGATGTAAAAAATCAGTACTTCAGTTTTCGTGTTCACGTATTCAATTACGTGTATAGAAAATAACGGCGGTCCTACCGCGTTTCCCTGGGGCACTCCTGGCGATAACTTTGTCTCTGATGAACACTCGCCGTCGAGGACAACGTACTGGGTTCCATTGCTTAAAACTCTTCGAGCCACTCACATATCTGGGAGCCTATTTGCTATGATCGGATCTTCGTTAACAGCCTGCAGTGGGGCACCGTGTCAAACGCTTTCCAGAAGTCTAGGAATGTGGAATCCGCCTGTTGTCCTCCCTCCTTGGTTCGCAGGATGCCATGCGACTCAAGGGGGAGCTGATTTCGCCCGAGCGATGCTTTCGAAATCCGTCCTGGTTTGCGGACGCAAGCTTTTCTGTCTCAAGGAAATTTATTACATTCTAACTCATAATGTGTTCAAAAATTATGCTGCAAACCGATGTTACGGGTACTGATCTGTAGTTATGCGGGTGTGTTCTCTTTCCTTTCTTCTCTACAGGAGGCACCTGCGCTTTTTCCAGTGGCCTGGGCGAGAGATTCTCGATACATTCAAGGTAAGCAGGGGACCAATGCCGCGGAGTACTCATTCTAAAACCGAATTCTGATTCCATTCGGACCAGGCGATTTGTTTGCATTCAAATGTTTCTGTTGTTTCTCTACCCCAGGGATGCTTATTACTATGTCGTCCATAGGGGAGTCTGTCCGATGGCCAAATGACGGTGTGTTTGCACGATTCACCTGTGTGAATGATTTGTTGAACGTGACATTTAAAACTTGAGCTTTCCTTTTGCTGTCTTCTCATGCCACATCAGACTGGATAGAAGCTCTCGACCCGCTTAATGATTTTAGGTGGGCCCAGATTTTTTTCCATTTCTAGCGTTCCCCTATATAAACGACTCGGGTTGTTTGCAGATGATGATGTCGTTTATCGACTAATAAAGTCATCAGATGACCAAAACCAGATGCAAAACGATTTAGAAAAGATATCTGTATATCTGTATGGTGCAATGTCATGCAAATAACGAAAAGTGTGAGGTCATCCACATGAGTGCTAAAAGGAATCTGTTAAATTTCGGTTATACGATGAATTAAGGCTGTAAATTCAACTAAATACCTAGGAATTACAATTAAGAACAACTTAAACTGGAAGGAACACATAAAAAATGTTGTGGGGAAGGATAACCAAAGACTAGATTTTACTGGCAGGACATTAGAAAATGTAACAGATCTACTAAGGACACTGCCTACATTGCACTTGCCCGTCCTCTTTAAGAATACTGCTGCGTGATGTGGGATCCTCACCAGATAGGGATGATAAAGTGCATAGAAAAAGTTCAAAGAAGGGCAGCACGTTTTCTATTATCGCGAAATAGGGGAAGGAGTGTCACTGAAATGATGCAGGATTTGGGGTGGACAGTTCAAAGAAGGGCAGCACGTTTTCTATTATCGCGAAATAGGGGAAGGAGTGTCACTGAAATGATGCAGGATTTGGGGTGGACATAATTAAAACAAAGGCGTTTTTCGTTGCGGCGGAATCTTCTCACGAAATTCCAATCACCAACTTTCTCCTCCGAATGCAAAAATATTTTGTTGACGCCAACCTACATAGAGAAAAACAATCATCATAATAAAACGCGGGAAATCAGAGCTCGCGTGGAAAGATATAGGTATTTTTTTCCTCCATGAGCTGTACCAGATTGGTACAATAGAGTATTAATGTGAAGGTGGTTCGATGAACCCACTGCCAGACACTTAAATGTGATCTGCAGAGTATCCATATAGATGTAGATGTACATGTAGATGCAGATTGTCAGCTTTGTTGTGTTTTGGGTGTTGTGTGATGTCCTTGGGTTAGTTAGGTTTAAGTAGTTCTAAGTTCTTGGGGACTGATGACCATAGATGTTAAGTCCCATAGTGCTCAGAGCCATTTTGTTGTGTTTCGCTGACTGCTGTTTTCTTTTCTTTTACTTTTCATTTATAGTCCCAGCTCCAAACGGAAAAAAACTGTTGTGAATCGTGCATGCAGACATTACACTCTTCCAGTGAAGAAGAAGCAGGCGATTAAATCTTACCACCACCAATGTTTTTCCGAAAAAAATGATACTTGTATCGTAACGCAGTAGTTGCATAATGAACTCTTTACATTGGAGCTACTGACAGTGTTGCAATGTCCGGTCGCGTACGAGGTTAAAAAAAAGTGTTAAACACAGAAATTGTTCGAAGCCGCATATAGGAGCTGGCAGCCACAACCATCGGAACGTTACAGCGTAGTTGCTTGTTCAAGGCATGTCCAGATCGCTGACATCCCTGCGCCGACCGACAAACGGGGCTTGTGCGCACAAATGAAGGGAGGCTCGCATTGCATAGGTGACTACAGCCACGGCAGACGCAAATGGACATCAGAGGAGATGTCCTAGAACACTTAATAATGTGGTACGGTCCAAGAAAGCGACCTTTGTGAACAAATACGAGGTCTCTACAAAAAAAAAAAAAACTCTGGAATTTTGCCCTCTATTTTTTTTCTACGCTTACCTTTTACTTAGTGTGCCTGGTCTCCTTCGAAATACTCTGCTCCACTATTGACAGCAACGCTCCCAAAGACGTTTCCACTTCCGGAAGCAGTCTTGATACGTCTCTCGCTAGATCGCGAGAAGTGTTGTCTGCGAATTTTCTTTTATCTCGTCTATCGTTGTAATTCTTGGTCCTTTCAACGGGGCTTTCAACTTTGGAAATAAAAAATTTTCAGGTGCCAGGTCTGGTGAGTACGGACGATGAGACAGCACAGCGATCTCATTTTTTACGCAATACTCACGCCCGAACAGGGATGAATGTGCGACTGCGTAATTGTGGTGCAAGAGCTATGAATTGTCTCAACACATGTCACGCCGTTTCCGCCTCACACTTTCTCGCAAGCGTCGCAACGGTTCCCGATAGTACCACCAATTAACAGTTTTCTTTCTCTTCGTTGATCCATTATGGACCGTGGGACAACGGCTGACATGTATTTCTTGATGCAATAATTTCCCAACAGCCGTATGTATCGTAGAAATTTATTTTATGAACTTCCTGTGTGCTACCAGATTCGGCATTACACTGATGTTTGCAAACCGCCTCAGTCTGTGTCGCCTGGCCGCCAGGAGCTGTTGCATAACGATTTGATTCACGGATCCAGTTATATGGCTAGTTCCGTGTATAGCGTTTTTACGACTATAACGTGTGGGGCCTGAAGATGGCATCAATGTAATGCCGAAACTGGTAGCACATAAGAAGTTCATAAAATAAATTTCTACAATACATACGGCTGTTGGTAAATTATTTCATCAAGAAATTAACAGTTTGTCCCTGTTGCACGAATTCGTGATGAACTAATCCTTCAAAGTCAAAGAAAACTATCATCATAGCTTTGATACCTGACCTCACGAGCATTTTTTGATATTCAAGAACATGTCCCGAACCATTGTGAAGATCGAACGTTGGTCTCAAGATGGTAACTGTAGATCCACGTCTGATCAACAGTTGTGATTCTCTTAAGGAAATCTCGTTCTCATTTGCGCGATCCAAAAGCTCTTCACAGATTGCGAGGCGAAGGTGTTTCTGGTCTTGACTCAGGAGCCGTGGGAAGAACCTGACAGCAAGACGGTGCATTCCAAGATGCTGTGTCACGATTTCGAGACATCATCCAACTGGAATGTTACATTCTTCTGCAAACTCTCGGACAGTCAGTCTTCGATTTCGTTCACGTTCCTGACATGAGCGTCGTCGGTAGACGTCGAAGGGCGTCCTGAACGAGGGTCATCTTTAGCTTCCATCCGACCATTTTTAAACCGTGTGAATCATTCGTAATACAGACTAGGCTTCCTGCACCATTTGGTGCGTCTCTGTAAATGTTTTCTTGAGTTTCACGCAAAATTTATTGCAGACCCGTTGCTCCTCTAATTCGGCTCTCGCGAAATTTGCAAACTGTGCTACACAACGCTCTACTCAATACAGCACTGAACAATAACTATCAGACTTTGTACCGTACCCTCTCTCTGTTATTGTTTTTTGTTTTTTTGTTATTGTTTTTTGTTATTGTAGTTGTAGAGATATGAAATTATTGTAGCGGTTTGCTTATTCAGCCGTACTTCGGAATTTTTTGACATTAAATGGAGCCTGAAACTTGCGTAATAAATACTTCGCGTGAAGTGCGATTTGCGGCATAAACAAAAATTAATTACGGAGATGCATTTCACAGAATATTAACAGAAAAGCTTTGGAACAATGCGCACGACTGACTAGACACATTCAGAGGGTACGTACATTCGCGTACGAGTGGTTGCGATCTGATGAGGAAGATCTATCTTAATTTCTTTTGTGTAAAATAATTACGTCGTAACACACTCGGAGATTGCGAACGTACAATCAGGGTAGAGGCACGTGCTTTCTATCATTCCCCGTGGCCTGGGTAAAAGAATTGCAATTATTTAAATTTAAGAATATTTCTTTTTCAATCGGACTCCTATTTTTATACGAAAAGGAAGATTGCAGGGTCTGAATGTCTCGGCAAAAACACATCGAAATTAATCTTAGCGGCCACTAAAGGAAAGTAGTGAGCACAGTCACGTACCTCTGTTGTTGAGCAGCGCCGTCATAGAGATCGTCGCCTCCACCTAAAATTCGCCTTCTCGAATTAACAGAATAATTTGTACTCCTTTGGTATGAGATTTAGGCTTGATCAAGACAGTAATTATAAAACACATTTTTCATCATTTGACACACATACATAGACATGAAACTATACAGTACGTCTTTACGCCAGCACATCAGAACAAAAAGGTAGTTAATACTAGAAGTAAATAAAAGAATCTCGAAATTAGTCCTTCGTCTCTCAATGACAAAAAAGTTTTTTAGAGTATTCCTCTGCTATGACAGTCGAACAAATTTTCTTCTTGTATCTTTGAGATTAAATTACAACATTTTTTCTAGTTCCTTTTCAACTTACACATTGAACAGGGGCGCGTGCAACGATAACAATCTCATTTCGCTCCAACACACGACCGACTCGAAATTACGCATGTTCCGGAATTTCTATTAACAGACCTCGTAAATACAGTCTAGTGCCCCCATAATGCTGCAGACCTGTTCTCTTCTGGGTCACGTACTCAGAGGAGAACACGCCTGCAGCAGTACGTGGACACTGCGACTCTGTGTCGGTCGTCGCCCGCTATCGGACTTGGAACAGCCGTTAGTCTCGGCATACCGTCGCTGCTAACGAGACAGATTCTGGGGAGTGGTTAGCCGACTTACGTCGCCACGAACACAGAGTTAGACACAGAACTAGCTAAGGAGGTCTTAGCCTAGGACCAGTGCCGGAGTAATGCTCCATTATCACACATCCATTCTTTGATTTCTATCCTGCTTCCTTGAGATTTATACCTACTTCCGTACTGTGAAATACTTTCAGCTTGTAGCCGAGGCACTGTCAGAGTACTACAAGTATGCCACGCTACTTTCTCTGTTATTGTGGTGGTTGAGGTAAAATCCCCTGTCTTCTGTAAGGTGTCCTATCTGCCTCTTGGGACACGACAACACCATCAATGAGACAAAATTGCAGATTTTGCAGTATCATTCCGTATGACGTCAACTTGTTTGTTTTTCCCATCACAGTCTCCCTGAGGCATATACACTACTGGCCATTAAAATTGCTACACCACGAAGATGACATGCTACAGACGCGAAATTTAACCGACAGGAAGAAGATGCTGTGATATCAAAATGATTAGCTTTTCAGAGCATTCACACAAGGTTGACGCCGGTGGCGACACCTACAACGTGCTGACATGAGGAAAGTTTCCAACCGATTTCTCATACACAAACAGCACTTGACCGGTGTTGCCTGGTGAAATGTTGTTGTGATGCCTCGTGTAAGGAGGAGAAATGCGTACCATCACGTTTCCGACTTTGATAAATGTCGGATTGTAGCCTATCGCGATTGCGCTTTATCGTATCGGGACATTGCTGCTCGCGTTGGTCGAGATCCAATGACTGTTAGCAGAATATGGAATCGGTGGGTTCAGGAGGGTAATACGGAACGCTGTGCTTGATCCCAACGGCCTCGTATCACTAGCAGTCGAGATGTCAGGCATGTTATACGCATGGCTGTAACGGATCGTGCAGCCACGTCTCGATCCCTGAGTCAACAGATGGGGACGTTTGCAAGACAATAACCATCTGCACGAACAGTTCGACGACGTTTGCAGCAGCGTGGACTATCAGCTCGGAGACCATGGCTGCGGTTACCCTTGACGCTGCATCACAGACAAGAGCACCTGCGATTTTGTACTCAACGACGAACCTGGGTGCACGAATGACAAAACGTCATTTTTTCGGATGAATCCAGGTTCTGTTTACAGCATCATGATGGTCGCATCCGTGTTTAGCGACATCGCAGTGAACGCACATTGGAAGCGTGTATTCGTCATCGCCATACTGGCGTATGACCCGGCGTGATGGTATGGTGTGCTACTGGTTACACGTCTCGGTCACCTCTTGTTCGTGGCTCTACCCTTCATTCGATCCCTGTAAAACCCTACATTTCAGCAGGATAATGCACGACCGCATGTTGCAGGTCCTGTAGGGGCCTTTCTGGATACAGAAAATGTTCGACTGCTGCCCTGGCCAGCACATTCTCCAGATCTCTCACCAACAGAAAACGTCTGGTCAATGGTGGCCGAGCAACTGGCTCGTCACAATACGCCAGTCACTACTCTTGATGAACTGTGGTATCGTGTTGAAGGTGCAAGGGCAGCTGTACCTGTACACGCCATCCAAGCTCTGTTTGACTCAATGCCCATGCGTATCAAGGCCGTTATACGGCCAGAGGTGGTTGTTCTGGGTACTGATTTCTGAGGATCTATGCACCCAAACTGCGTGAAAATGTAATCACATGTCAGTTGTAGTATAATATATTTGTCCAATGAATACCCGTTTATCATCTGCATTTCTTCTTGGTGTAGCAATTTTAATGGCCAGTAGTGTACATGAGTGTGGATCATAGTTGCCCGAATCATTGCTGTACTTTTCAAATCGAGCTGTAAAGGGGTGGGGGGGTTGGGGAGGAGGTGGGTCCTGTTCAAACGCTCCTGCACAGACGACTGCCCATAGTGGCATTACTCCTACTACTCTTTATGACAATCCTAATTACGTCTTCTGCAGTAAATTCTGAAAGTACGACTCTGTGATCTGGCAAACTTTTTATCGCTGATTTCATCTCGCAGGGATATCCTTGCTTGTTAGCCTTTTTACCCACAAAGCTTGAACGTAGATCGCCATCTCGGGTATAACTTGTAGGTTATTAATGCCATTAATTATTTAGTCACCATAATGCGGAAGAATTCCTATATAGGCTATCTTAGGACTATCATTGTGTTATAGCCAATCTCTTCGTTTCCTCTGGAGCACATCAAATTAATACCCAATATTTAGCACATGATAATTCGTAATATTTTCTACCTGATTATTAAATTGCTTGTAGTTCTTCCTATGGACTTCAGTTCGGAACTACTTTGATGCAGCTCTCCATCCTACTCTGTCCTGTGCAAACCTTTTCATCTCCGAATAACTACAGCACCCTACATCCTCTTTGAATCAGCTTCCTATATTCATTTTGTGGTCTCCCTCTACATTTTTTGTCCCTCGCCGTTCCCTCCAGTGCTAAACTGTTGACCCCTTGAGGTCTCAGAATAGGTCTTAACAACCGATCACTTCTTTCGGTAAAGTTGCGTCACAATTATTTCTTCTCCCCGATACTATTCAGTACCTCCTCATTAGTTGCGTCATCTACCCAGCTCATCTTCTGCATTCTTCTGTGGCACCACATTCCAAAAGATTTTGGTTCTCTTCTTGTCTAAACTCTTTATCGTCCATCTTTCACATCCATACAAATACTTTCAGAAAAGACTTCCTAAAACTTCAATGTACACTCCACTTTAACAAATTTCTCTTCTTCAGGAAAGCTTTTCTTGCCGTAGCCAGTCTAAATTTTATATCCTCTCTAACTCTGCCATCACCTGTTATTTCGCTGCCCAAATAGCAAAACTCGTCTACTACAGAGTGCGACAAATGAAACTGAGAATTAAGTTCCAGGCTACAAAGAAACGCAGCAGAGGAAAGGAAATAAGGTAGCAATCTGACTATAGTAGCTGCTGAAAGCGACCGCAATTCATCTCTTGGCACTGTTGGGCCCTGGCCAGCAATTTGTTGAAGGCGGATCGAAGCTGAACTGCTGCAATTGCTGCAATCTTATCCGAAATGTTCTGCTGCTGTTCTTGAAGACTGTGAGGGTTGTTGCGATACGCCTTAGACTTGAGTGCTCCACAGAGAAAGTAGTCGCATACTGACAGATCAGGTGGCCAGGGTGTATGGGCAGTTGCTCCATCCTATTGGAAGTAACTGTAAATCTTTTCCTCCTCCGTTAATGCTGCCAAAGTTTAATGTCCAATCGTATCTACTCGTCCGGAATACTTTTATTTGCCCCACCCTGTACTTTCAGTGTCTCGTTTCCTAACGTAATTTTCTCAGCATCGCCTGATGTAATTCGATTATATTCCATTGAGCTTCTCTTGCTTTTGTTCTTGTTGTTAAATTACCTCTCCTCCTTAATTCAGTAAAATTCTAGATTTTACATTCAGTCTGATATCTGTATATTCACCAAACAGTAATGGAACGTGAAGTCTGAAAAAAGAAATTGAAACTTCGAAGTTTGCCGATGACATTGTAATTCTTTCAGGGACTGTAAAGGACTTGGAACAGCAGTTGAACGGAATGAATAGTGTCTTGAAAAGAGATTACGACATGAACATCAACCGAACTAAAACAAGGGTAATCGCATGTAGTCGAATTAAATGAGATGATGCTGAGTGAATTAGATTATAAAACGGGATTCTGATGCTAATAGATGGATTTTGATATTTGGTTAGCAAAATAACTGATGATCGAGGTAGAGAAGATATAAAATGTAGACTAGCAACAGCAAGAAACGGGGAATTTGTGGTCAGAGACAAGAGTACCTTGAGGAGCGGTCAAGGGAAGTGTGGTAGGATCGCTGTTATTCTATGTATACATAAATCATCTGGCGGACTGATTGGACAGTAATCAACGGTTGTTTGCTGATGATACTATGATGTAAAGTAAGGTGTCGAAGTTGAGTTAGTGTATGAGGGTACAGGATGACTTAGAATTTATGGCTTGTGTGATGAATAGCAACTAGCTCTAAATGCAGAAAAATGTAACTTAATGCGTATGAGCAACAAAAACAGACCCGTTATGTTCGGATACAGCATAAGTGATTACCAGCTTGACACAGTCACGTCGTTTAAATATCTGGGCGTAGCGCTGCAAAGCGATATGAAATGGAACGAGCATTTGAGAACTGTGCTAAGGAAGGCGAACTGTGACTTCGGTTTACTGGGAGAATCTTTAGAAAAGCATGATTCACCTGTAAAGTGGACCGCTTATAGGACGATAAGGTGACTTATTCTTGAGTACTCCTTGCGTGTTTGGAAGCCACAAAGACATCGAAGCAATTCAGAGGCGGGCTGTTAGATTGGTTTCTTTTGGTAGGTTCGATAAACAAGCATTTGTCACGGAGATGCTTGGGGAACTCAAATGGGAATCGCTGGAGAGAAGACTACGGTCATTTCGAGGAACACCATTCATCTACATCTACAAGATTACTCTCCAGTTCACAATTAAGTGCGTGGCTGAGAGTTCATCGAACCACCTTCAAGCTATTTCTCAATGGTTCCACTCTCTAACAGCGCGAGAGAAAAACGAGCACTTAAATCTTTCTGTGCAGACTCTAATTTCTCTTATTTTATCATAATTATCATACCCCGTTATATGGGTGAGAACCAACAGAATATTTTCGCGGTAGAGGAGAATGTGGTGACAGAAATTTCACGAGAACGTTGTGCCGCAACGAAAAACGCCTTTGTTTTAGTGGCTGCCACCCTCATTCAAGCGCCGGCCGAAGTGACCGAGCGTTTCTAGGCGCATGCCTCGGGCATGGATGAGTGTGATATCCTTAGGTTAGTTAGGTTTAAGTTGTTCTAAGTTCTGGGGGACTAATGACCTCCGAAGTTAAGTCCCATAGTGCTCAGAGCCATTTGAACCAACAACCTAATTCAAGCATCATGTCCGTTGCACTCTCTCCCGTATTTCGCTATAATACAAAGCGAGCTACCCTTCTTTGAACTTTTCCGATGCCCTCCGCCAGTTCTATCTGATGCGAATTCCATACCGCACTGAGGGGAGGAAGGTTTATCTGTTTAGCAAGAGTAACAGAAGGCAGATTTCACACTACCTAACAGATCAAAACGAAAATTTCTGTTCCGATACTGACAATGTTGAGTGTTTATGGAAAAAGCACAAGGCAATCGTAAAATGCGTTTTAGACAGGTACGTACGGAGTAAAACTGTGAGGGACGGGAAAAACCCACCGTGGTACAACAACAAAGTTAGGAAACTACTGCGAAAGCAAAGAGAGCTTCACTGCAAGTTTAAACGCAGCCAAAACCTCTCAGACAAACAGAAGCTAAACGATGTCAAAGTTAGCGTAAGGAGGGCTATGCGTGAAGCGTTCAGTGAATTCGAAAGTAAAATTCTATGTACCGACTTGACAGAAAATCCTAGGAAGTTCTGGTCTTACGTTAAATCAGTAAGTGGCTCGAAACAGCATATCCAGACACTCCGGGATGATGATGGCATTGAAACAGAGGATGACACGCGTAAAGCTGAAATACTAAACACCTTTTTCCAAAGCTGTTTTACAGAGGAAGACCGCACTGCAGTTCCTTCTCTAAATCCTCGCACAAACGAAAAAATGGCTGACATCGAAATAAGTGTCCAAGGAATAGAAAAGCAACTGGAATCACTCAACAGAGGAAAGTCCACTGGACCTGACGGGATACCAATTCGATTCTACACAGAGTACCCGAAAGAACTTGCCCCCCTTCTAACAGCCGTGTACCGCAAGTCTCTAGAGGAACGGAAGGTTCCAAATGATTGGAAAAGAGCACAGGTAGTCCCAGACTTCAAGAAGGGTCGTCGAGCAGATGCGCAAAACTATAGACCTAGATCTCTGACGTCGATCTGTTGTAGAATTTTAGAACATGTTTTTTGCTCGCGTATCATGTCGTTTTTGGAAACCCAGAATATACTCTGTAGGAATCAACATGAATTCCAGAAACAGCGATCGTGTGAGACCCTACTCTCATTTCATTTGTTCATGAAACGCAGAAAATATTAGATACAGGCTCCCAGGTAGATGCTATTTTCCTTGACTTCTGGAAGGCGTTCGATACAGTTCCGCACTGTCGCCTGATAAACAAAGTAAGAGCCTACGGAATATCAGATCAGCTGTGTGGCTGGATTGAAGAGCTTTTGGCAGACAGAACACAGCATGTTGTTATCAATGGGGAGACGTCTACAGACGTTAAAGTAACCTCTGGCGTGTCACAGGGAAGTGTTATGGGACCATTGCTTTTCACAATATATATAAATGACCTAGTAGATAGTGTCGGAAGTTCCATGCGGCTTTTCGCGGATGATGCTGTAGTATACAGAGAAGTTGCAGCATTAGAAAATTGTAGCGAAATGTAGGAAGATCTGCAGCGGATAGGCACTTGGTGCAGGGAGTGGCAACTAACCCTTAACATAGACAAATGTAATGTATTGTGAATACATAGAAAGAAGGATCCTTTATTGTATGATTATATGATAGCGGAACAAACACTGGTAGCAGTTACTTCTGTAAAATATCTGGGAGTATGCGTGCGGAACGATTTGAAGTGGAATGATCATATAAAATTAATTGTTGGTAAGGCGGGCACCAGGTTGAGATTCATTGGGAGAGTGCTTAGAAAATGTAATCCATCAACAAAGGAGGTGGCTTACAAAACACTCGTTCGACCTATACTTGAGTATTGCTCATCATTGTGGGATCCGTACCAGATCGGGTTGACGGAGGAGATAGAGAAGATCCAAAGAAGAGCGGCGCGTTTCGTCACAGGGTTATTTGGTAAGCGTGATAGCGTTACGGAGATGTTTAACAAACTCAAGTGGCAGACTCTGCAAGAGAGGCGCTCTGCATCGCGGTGTAGCTTGCTCGCCAGGTTTCGAGAGGGTGCGTTTCTGGATGAGGTATCGAATATATTGCTTCCCCCTACTTATACCTCCCGAGGAGATCACGAATGTAAAATTAGAGAGTTTAGAGCGCGCACGGAGGCTTTCAGACAGTCGTTCTTCCCGCGAACCATACGCGACTGGAACAGGAAAGGGAGGTAATGACAGCGGCACGTAAAGTGCCCTCTGCCACACACCGTTGGGTGGCTTGCGGAGTATAAATGTAGATGTAGATGTAGAAGTACTATAGAAGAGGACGGACAAACGTGGTGTAAGTAGGCTCTTTAGTAAGCCCGTTGCACCTTCTAACTGTTCTACCAATAAAACGCAATCTTTGGTTTGCTTTACCCATAACATTATCTATGTGATCGTTCGGATTGAAATTATTCGTAATTGTAATCCCTAAGTATTTAGTTGAATTTATAGCTTTTGGATTTGTGTGATTTCTTCTGTAACCGAAGTTTAGCGGATTTCTTTTAGTTGGCTCTGAGCACTATGCGACTTAACTTCTTAAGTCATCAGTCGCCTAGAACTTGGAACTAATTAAACCTAACTAACCTAAGGACACCACACACATCCATGCCCGAGGCAGGATTCGAACCTGCGACCGTAGCGGTCGCTCGGCTCTAGACTGTAGCGCGTATAACCGCACGGCCACTCCGACCGGCGATTTCTTTTAGTACTCATGAACTTACGAGGATAATTTCATACTTTTCGTTATTAGAGTCATTTGCCACTTTTTGTACTACACGGATATCTTGTCTACATCATTCTGCAGTTGATTTTCACCTTCTGATAAACGGCAATATCATCTGTAGACAACCTCAGATTGTCTCCTAAATTGTTTATATAGATAAGGAACAGCAGAGAGCCTATAACACTCCTTTTGAAAACGCCAGATGTTACTAACTGTGACCTCTCAGACAGTAAATCACGAATCCAGTCTCATAACTGAGACACTGTTTCATAATCGCGCAAGTTCACTACAAACCGCTCGCGAGGTACAGTGTCAAAAGCCTTCTGGAAACCCGTAAATATGGAATTAATTATACAACACCTATCGATAACAGTCATCAATTCGTGAGAATAGAGAGCTAGTTGTGTTTCACAAGAACGATTTTTTCTGAATCATTGCTGAGTATCGGTCAATAAATCGTTTTCTTCGAGATAATTCATCATCTTCGAACACATAATATGTTCCAAAGCCCAATTGCAAATCGGCGTTAGTGATATGGGCCTGTAATCCAGTGAATTACTTCAGTTTCCTTTCTTTCGTACTGGTGTGACCTGTGCAGTTTTCCAGTGCTATAGTACAGATCTTCGATGAGCGAGCGGTTGTACGAGAGTTGTTCGGAAAGTAAAGAACGATCGGTCGCGAAATGGAAACTACAGTGAAAATCAAGACTGTTTTCTTTCCACATTTGGCTATACCTTCCCGTTACTTCTCTACATAGTTGCCGCTCAGACTTAGACATTTGTCGGAGCGTTATACCAAATTTCCAGCACCATCGTCATAGAAGGCAGCCGCCTGTGCTTACCGATAATTCTCTGCGCTGGTGTATAGCGCGTAGCCTGCGCCCAAATGTTGTCTTCGTATCGGGGTTTCATGTGCACAGAGATGATACTCAGGACGAGCCAATTAGAGCTGTGTTGTGGGTGATCGAGCACTTCCCATCGAAGAGGCTGCAGAAACTTCTTCACTGCCCCTGCACAGTGCGTCTGAGAATTGCCATGAAGAAGGAGGTGCGTGGCAGTCGTGTTAGGTGGGCTGCATCCATTAAGGCGAAGCCTCTCAGCGGGCCCTCCTACTTGGCGGGAGACATGGTTGTTCTAGGCACCTTTACTCGCTCACAGTGCGCTCACAACAGAAAAGAGCGTCTTGATGCGATCGAAGAGAATACTAAAGACTCTGTGCAAAACGTCTGAAAAAAAGCCTCATCAGATTTTTACAGTGGTTTCCATTTCGCGACGGATTGTTCCTCACTATACGAATAGCCCTCGTATATCATTGTTAGATATGGAGCTACTGTATCAACATACTCTGAAAGGAACCTGACTGGTATGCAGTCTGGACCGAAAGACTTGGCTTTATTAAGTGATTTAAGATGCTTCAGTACACCAAGGATATCTACTTCTAAGTTACTCATGCTGGCAGATATTCTAGATTCGAATACTGGAATATTTACTTGGTTCTCTTTAGTGAACGAGTTTCGGAAAACCGTGTTTAATAACTCTGCCTTTCTGGCACTATCATCAGTGACATAACCATTGCTTCCGCGCAGTGAAGGCATTGATTGCGTCTTACCGCTGGCGTACTTTACATACGACCAGAATCTCTTTGGGGTTTTTGTCAGATTTCGTTTCGAGACAGAGTTTCGTTGTTGAAACTACGAAAAGCATCTCGCATTGAAGTTGGCGCTAAATTTCGCGTTTCTGTAAAAATTTCGCCTATCTTGTGGATTTTGCGTTTTTTTTAAATTTGGCATGCTTTTGACTTTGCTTCTGCAACATTGTTCTGACACATTTAGTGACCGGGGCGGGGAAGGAGGGGGGGGGGGGATGAGTACCATCGCTTATTCATTTATGTAGTATATATCTCTCAACTGACATTGAGAAAATTTAGGGACGTCGTATTTGAAGTTGACTGCAGAACGATTCTGCCGCCACTAAGGTACACTTGGCAGCAAAATCGGGCCACTGCTGTACGCAACCAACATAACGTGCCTGTGTCGCTGTCCCCAAAACTCTCTGCAGTTCAGTCGCTTGACTACACACAGTGGGTACCAGAAGAGACCACTAGAGAACACTGCTCATTATGGCAGACAGTCCAGATGTAAACTTATCCCGCGATATTAGAAAACACGTTATCAGAGTTGATACAGTCCTGAACACTTGTAATTTAAACTTCATTACAGTAAGTGACACTGCAGAATTCTCGTCACACTCATTAGATGACATGACGAGTTTTTGTTCGTGTTCTAACTTTGAACCCACTGCTAACCAAACAAAGCTTACGTGTCTGATCGAGACTCGACTGGGCATAAAGAGACGTAAAATGTCGAACTGCTCACCAGTATCAGTTTACAAGGCCGAATGTCGAAGTCTGAAAATAAATGACGATACGTTCAGCACTGAACCGGGAACCACGTGAAGCCTATATAGCCCCTGAGAAGTAACCACACGCACAAATCTGAAACGCTATGAAGTAAAGTCGTGGAGATGGACGGGGAGTCTAAGCCAGCACGCATGTGAATTGTTAACTAAGCGCAGTCAGATGACAGATATTACATATGTTCACCAGTAGCGTGATACTGGAACCTGAAATGACAATACTAATGATTTTTGCCTGGCAGAAATTCGAACCCGGCACATTTCGCTGTTGTCTTATAGCTAGGAATAGACACGAAATATTTATTGTTGTGCCTCCTTTCATCCATCAGTCGAATTATTTCTTCTGTTACCCACGGTTTCTTCGCAGTTACGTTCTTTGTACCTAAGATTTTTCCATCCAATTTCTCTGATTTCCCTTTTTAGAAATGTCCATTCATGAAACTTCCTGACAGATTAAAACTGTGTGCCGGACCGAGACTCGAACTCGGGACCTTTGCCTTTCGCGGGCAAGTGCTCTGCCAACTGAATCCAAGCATGACTCACGCCCCGTCCTCACAGCTTTACTTCTGCCAGTACCTCGTCTCCCACATTCCAAACCTTACAGAAGCTCTCCTGCCCGCGAAAGGAAAAGGTCCCGAGTTCGAGTTTCGGTCCAGCACACAGTTTTAATCTGCTAGGAAGTTTCATACCATCGCACACTCCGCTGCAGAGTGAAAATCTCATTCATGTTCATTCATCTTGAACTCCACTTATTTTTTATTAAATATTTGAATGAAACGTCAAAAATAGATGTGCATGCTAATGTCATAGCAAAATAGATCTAGCAGATTATACTATTGGCTAGGGCAGATGAAACGTTTGGTCCTTCAAAGGCTTTGAGGGCTGAGTCTGCACTATGGTTGGAGTCACGAACGATAGCGGTCGACTTTAGGCGTGTTCTGCGCACCCAAGTCACGTCTGCTCGGACAGCCAATGAGCATTCTGTACATTCCAAGCGCTCTGTTGTCAATGCCGTAGCTAATCCGAACGTTAAACGTGATTGTTGCAAGTTGTTAAGCGAATTTCGATGCCGTTTGTTGCGAGTTGTTATCGCTGATGGTGGTGTTAAGTGATAAATTGTGCTTAAGTAAGCGAGAGACATAATTTGGAAGATATATGCTTCCTTCAAGCAGACAGCACGCGCATGCGCGTACTGCAACTGTCGCCTACAATCGTCAACAATGCAATCCCCTTCCATGCCTCGACATGTGCGAACCGCTACCGTTCGTGCATAGGAATATGGTTGCGGCTCGCGAGCTACGTGCTAGCTAGGCTGCAACGGCTGACGGGTTGGCTGGCCAGCTACAGCCTGGCGCCGAGGCGAGACCGAAGCGAGTGAGCCAGTGGTGATGGGCCCACAGCCCCCTCCGTTCCCTCCCTCCCTCCCCCCTACCCCTCCGTCACCCCCACCACACAACCCACCCGGAATGGACCAGCAAAGCCACAGCGCACGACTCTGCCTCTGTCGCTCGGCCGAAGTGGCCTTGCGGTTCAAGGCGCTGCAGTCTGGAACCGCAAGACCGCTACGGTCGCAGGTTCGAATCCTGCCTCGGGCATGGATGTTTGTGATGTCCTTAGGTTAGTTAGGTTTAACTAGTTCTAAGTTCTAGGGGACTCATGACCTCAGCAGTTGAGTCCCATAGTGCTCAGAGCCATTTGAACCATTTTGCCTCTGCCGCTCCTCTTGACCTAAAAGTAAACACTTCCTCTCGTGGCACCAGTATAAGAGCGGCAACCAGAAATACACACCAGGTCGTCCGTTGCAAAGGGTCACTGGGAAATCAAGTCGAGATAGAGTCGTCGCTCTTACTGATGAAGGTGGATATTCCATCACTGAAGCTGTCAGAAGGTACAGCGTACTCGATACCACTGCAACGAGATGGTGGAGCAACTACCTTGACAGAGACACGACCCACAGGGCTCCTGGCTCAGACAGGAAGAGAGTGAGCTCACAGCAATAGAACAACGAGCAGAAAAAATCCCTGTCTGAACGCAAAGCAGTTGCTGCAGGAGACCAACTTCCCCTCCTCCAGTGACACGATTCACCGAAGGCTGAAGGACACTGGACTGCACGCAGAATGGCATTTCCAGAGTTCCAGCTGAGTGTGTCGTGAGAAAACCCCATATTCACCGACGAGAAGGTATTTTCCATCAGTAACGATGGTCCAAGAGTCGTTTCCAGGCCTCAAGGGACTCGCCATCGACGCGAATACGTAAACACAACAAGAAGTAGTGGGGCCATTTGTTTCCTGCTGGGGATAGATTTCTCAAGACGAGCAGGAATTCTTCATGGGTAGATCATATAAGTAATGAGGAGGTACTGAATAGAATTGGGGAGAAAAGAAAATTGTCGCACAACCTGACTAGAAGAAGCGATCGGTTGGTAGGACACATTATGAGGCATCAAGAGATCACTGAGGGAAGCGTGGAGGGTAAAAATCGTAGAGGGAGACCAAGAGATGAATACACTAAGCAGATTCCGAAGGATGTAGGTTGCAGTAGGTACTGGGAGATGAAGAACTTTGCACAGGATAGAGTAGCATGAAGAGCTGCATCAAACCAGTCTTGGGAATTAAGACAACAACAACAACAGAAGCAACTCTCGACACACATTGGAAAATGTACTGCTCTGTCAGTGCGAAAGCTGTGCAGAGAAGCCGACTTCACGTTGCAAGAGGACCACTCTCCTTCCACAAGTCTGTATCCGTTCAGCAGCAGTTGGCGTCAAAGTCATGCACTGGCCACCATGAGCTGCCGATATGAACCCTACGGACAACATGTGGGCTGACGTCGCCAGAACGTTAACGAAGAACTGACCACGAAACCAACCAATTGCAGTAGTTTTTCGGGCTGTGTTCTTCAAGCCTGCCTTCTTCAGGCTGATACATCCGACTGCTTATACACTACTGGCCATTAAAATTACTATTCCACGAAGATGACGTGCTACAGACGCGAAATTTAACCGACAGGAAGAAGATGCTCCGATATTCAAATGATTAGCTTTTCAGAGCATTCACACAAGGTTTGCGCCGGTGGCGACACCTACAACGAGCTGACATGAGGAAAGTTTCCAACCGATTTCTCGTACACAAACAGCAGTTGACCGGCGTTGCCTGGTGAAACGTTGTGATGCCTCGTGTAAAGAGAAATGCGTACCATCACGTTTCCGACTTTGATAAAGGTCGGATTGTAGCCCATCGCGATTGCGGTTTATCGTATCGCGACATTGCTGCTCGCGTTGGTCGAGATCCAATGACTGTTAGCAGAATATGGAATCGGTGGGTTCAGGAGGGTAATACGGAACACCGTGCTGGATCCCAAGGGCCTCGTATCACTAGCAGTCGAGATGTCAGGCATCTTATGCGCATGGCTGTAACGAATCGTGCAGCCACGTCTCGATCCCTGAGTCAACAGATGGAGACGTTTGCAAGACAACAACAATCTGCGCGAACAGTTCGACGACGTTTGCAGCAGCATGGACTATCAGCTCGGAGACCGTGGCTGCGGTTACCCTTGACGCTGCATCACATAGTGCCTGCGATGGTGTACTCAACGACGAACCTGGTTGCACGAATGGCAAAACGTCATTTTTTTTTCGGATGAATCCAGGTTCTGTTAACAGCATCACGATGGTCGCATCTGTGTTTGGCGACATCGCGAGGAACGCACACTGGAAGCGTGTATTCGTCATCGCCATACTGGCGTATCACCCAGCGTGATGGTATGGGGTGCCATTGGTTACACGTCTCGGTCACCTCTTGTTCGCATTGACGGCACTTTGAACAGTGGACATTACATTTCAAATGTGTTACGACCCGTGGCTCTACCCTTCATTCGATCCCTGTGAAACCCTACATTTCAGCAGGATAACGCACGACCGCATGTTGCAGGTCCTGTACGAGCCTTTCTGGATACAGAAAATGTTCGACTGCTGCCCTGGCCACCACATTCTCCATATCTCTCACCAACAGAAAACGTCTGGTCAATGGTGGCCGAGCAACTGGCTCATCACAATACGCCAGTTACTACTCTTGATGAGTTGCGATATCGTGTTCCAGCTGCATGGGCAGCTGTACCTGTACACGCCATCCAAGCTCTGTTTGACTCAATGCCCATGCGTATCAAGGCCGTTATTACGGCCAGAGGTGTTTGTTCTGGGTACTGATTTCTGAGGATCTATGCACCCAAATTGCGTGAAAATGTAATCGCATGTCAGTTCTAGTATAATATATTTGTCCAATGAATACCCGTTTATCATCTGCATTTCTTCTTGGTGTAGCAATTTTAATGGCCAGTAGTGTAGATTCTATGCCAAGACGCAGAAGTACAAAATAATGTGAGATTCCGGATAAAATATTAGACTTCTTAAAACGTTTTGTTACGTCTTTCTCTTCATTTTTTCTCATTGATAGCCATTGGACGATCACTTGACAACATATAAAATAAAATTTGAGTTAATTTTCCTTTGAGTTAACTATTTAATTGATGTGAGATCCTTTTGAATATACAGTTTGTTAAATATTCTATTTTCATTTAATTTTAGCCTGTGTAGATACTTACAAAGTAATCATTCTAGATGGACGCTTGAAAACTATTTTGTGTTATTTCAAACACGTCTCTCTCTTCGCCTCCATTCATTTCCTCATCCTCCAAAAATTATGCAAAAGATTTCGTCTTACATTTATTCATCCTACATTCTCTCTCTTACTGTCGCCTCTCTTAGGTTATCACCTCAACTGCCCTTCTACCCTGAAACATTTAAACATATCTAGCGGTTTCCATTGAACAATAAGTCCTTGTTTAATTGATGCTTTATTTACTGTCCTCTATCATTCCTCTCAAAAACCTATGAAACCGCATTCTTTTATATCCTCTTACCTATAACCCATTCTTCGTTCTGAAAACATTCCTTCCTTTTCTCTCTGTCCTAACATAAAACGAACTGTGGCATACGCTTAAGTAAAGATTACTTGGCAAACTTTTCACTCTTTTATTTTCCACTTCTGCACTCCTATCCGGACCTAGATCCCTCCCTCTTTCCTGCTACCCCTCCCTTGACACCTCCATCCGCATCTACATGGATACTGTGCAATTCACAATCAAGTGCTTCGCACTGGAGTTCTTTGAACCACCGTCATATTATTTCTCTGGCGTTCCACCCTCAAAACAACGCAGGGAAATAATGAACAACTAACTTTGCCTAACAAACCCTGATGTTTCTTATCACAGTGATCCTGTCTCCTATCTATGTAGGGATAAACAAATATCGTAGAATTCAGGAGAGGAGATTGGCGATTGGAATTTAGTGAAAACACCACGTCCACGCAAGAAGAGGACGGACAAGTGTGTAGTAGGCGATCACTTTATTTGATTTATTGCATCCGCTACGTATTCTACGTTTGATTCCCCACAATATTTCCCATATGACGGTTACAGTTTAAGCTTTACGTAATCGTAGCTCCTGGATATTTAGTTGAAATAACAACCTTTAAATGTGACTGATCTATCATGTGGAGAACCGCACACATTTTATTCTTTGGAGTCAACTGTCACGTTTTGCAACATAAAGGTATATTTTCAACATCAGTTTTCAATTCCCTTTGCTCTTGTGAGGACTTTACTAGATGGCAGGATTGTTGTTGTTGTTGTTGTTGTTGTGGTCTTGAGTCCTGAGGCTGGTTTGATGCAGCTCTCCATGCTACTCTATACTGTGCAAGCTTCTTCATCTCCCAGTACCTACTGCAGCCTACATCCTTCTGAATCTGCTTAGTGTATTCATCTCTTGGTCTCCCTCTACGATTTTTACCCTCCACGCTGCCCTCCAGTACTAAATTGGTGATCCCTTGATGCCTCAGAACATGTCCTACCCACCGATCCCTCCTTCTAGTCAAGTTGTGCCACAAATTTCTCTTCCCCCCAATTCTATTCAATAGTTCCTCATTAGTTATGTGATCTACCCACCTAGTCTTCAACGTTCTTCTGTAGCACCACATTTCGAAAGCTTCAATTATCTTCTTGTTTAAACTATTTATCGTCCATGTTTCACTTCCATACATGGCTACACTCCATACAAATACTTTCTGAAACGACTTCCTGACACTTAAATCTATACTCGATGTTAACAAATTTCTCTTCTTCAGAAACGCTTTCCTTGCCATTGCCAGTCTAAATTTTATATCCTCTCTACTTCGACCATCATCAGTTATTTTGCTCCCCAAATAGCAAAACTCATTTACTACTTTAAGTGTCTCATTTCCTAATCTAATTCCCTCAGCATCACCCGATTTAATTCGACTACATTCCATTATCGTCGTTTTGCTTTTGTTGATGTTCATCTTATACCCTCCTTTCAAGACACTGTCCATTCCGTTCCACTGCTCTTCCAAGTCCTTTGCTGTCTCTGACAGAATTACAATGTCATCGGCGAACCTCAAAGTTTTAATTCTTTTGTTTCCTTTATTGCTTGCTCAATATACCGATTGGATAGCATCGGGGAGAGGCTACAATCCTGTCTCACTCCCTTCCCAACCACTGCTTGCCTTTCATGTCCCTCGACTATTATAACTGCCATCTGGTTTCTGTACAAATTGTAAATAGCCTTTCGCTCCCTGTATTTTACCCCTGCCACATTCAGAATTTGAAAGAGAGTATTCCAGTCAACATTGTCAAAAGCTTTCTCTAAGTCTACAAATGCTAGAAACGTAGGTTTGCCTTTCCTTAATCTTTCTTCTAAGATAAGCCGTAGGGTCAGTATTGCCTCACGTATTCCAACATCTCTACGGAATGCAAACTGATCTTCACAGGTCGGCTTCTAACAGTTTTTCCATTCGTCTGTAAAGAATTCGCGTTAGTATTTTGCAGCTGTGACTTATTAAACTGATAGTTCGGCAATTTTCACATCTGTCAACACCTACTTTCTTTGGTATTGGAATTATTATATTCTTCTTGAAGTCTGAGGGTATTTCGCCTGTCTCATACATCTTGCTCGCCCGATGGTACAGTTTTGTCAGGACTGGCTCTCCCAAGGCTGTCAGTAGTTCTAATGGAATGTTGTCTACTCTCGGGGCCTTGTTTCGACTTAGGTCTTTCAGTGTTCTGTCAAACTCTTCACGCAGTCTCATATCTCCCACTTCATCTTCATCTACATCCTCTTCCATTCCATAATATTGTCCTCAAGAACATCGCCCCTGTATAGACCCTCTATATACTCCTTCCACCTTTCTGCTTTCCCTTCTTTGCTTAGAACTGGGTTTCCACCTGAGCTCTTGATATTCATGCAAGTGGTTCTCTTTTCTCCAAAGGTCTCTTTAATTTTCCTCTAGGCAGTATCTATCTTACCCCTCGTGAGATAAGCCTCTACATCCTTACATTTGTCCTCTAGCCATCCCTGCTTAGCCATTTTGCACTTCCTGCCGATCTCATTTTTGAGACGTTTGTATTCCTTTTTGCCTGCTTCACTTACTACTTTTTTCTATTTTCTCCTTTCATCAATTAAATTCAGTATCTGTTATCCAAGGATTTCTACTAGCCTTCGTCTTTTTACCTACTTGATCCTCTGCTGCCTTCCTATTTCATTCCTCAAAGCTACCCATTCTTCTTCTACTGTATTTCTTTCCCCCATTCCTGTCAACTGTTCCCTTATGCTCTCCCTGAAACTCTGTACAACATCTGGTTCTTTCAGTTTATCCAGGTCCCATCTCCTTAAATTCCCACCTTTTTGCAGTTTCTTCAGTTTTAATCTACAGTTCATAACCAATAAATTGTGGTCAGAGTCCACATCTGCCCCTGGAAATGTCTTACAATTTAAAACCCGGTTCCTAAATCTCTGTCTTACCATTATATAATCTATCTGAAACCTTCTAGTATCTCCAGGGTTGTTCCATATATACAACCTTCTTTCATGATTCTTGGACCAAGTGTTAGCTACGTTAAGTTATGCTCTGTGCAAAATTCTACCAGACGGCTTCCTCTTTCATTTCTTAGCCCCAATCCATATTCACCTACTACGTTTCCTTCTTTTCCTTTACATACTGTCGAATTCCAGTCACCCATGACTATTAAATTTTCGTCTCCCTTCACTACCTGAATAATTTCTTTTATCTCATACACATTTCTTCAATTTCTTCATTATCTGCAGAGATAGTTGGCATATAAACTTGTACTACTGTAGTATGCGTGGGCTTCGTGTCTATCTTGGCCACAATAATGCATTCACTATGGTGTTTGTAGTAGCTTACCTTCACTCCTATTTTTATTCATTATTAAACCTACTCCTGCAGTACCCCCATTTGCTTTTGTATTTATAACCCTGTATTCACCTGACCAGAAGTCTTGTTCCTCCTGTCACCGAACTTCACTAACTCCCACCATATCTAACTTTAACCTATCCATTTCCCTTTTTAAATTTTCTAACCTACCTGCCCGATTAAGGGATCTGACATTCCACGCTCCGATCCGTAGAACGCCAGTTTTCTTTCTCCTTATAACGACGTCCTCCTGAGTAGTCCCCGCCCGGAGATCCGAATGGCGGACTATTTTACCTCCGGAATATTTTACCTAAGAGGACGCCATCATCATTTAATCATACAGTGACAGGATAATCTGCCACAAATCTAAGACAAATATTCTGATTGTCTGCCAAATAGTTTATATACATTAGAAATAGCAGCAGTGCTGCGTCACTATACTTGCAGAATCACACTCGTCGCTCTCGTTTCACTACTTGACGCCCCGCCAATTACTCCCAAGTGTGACCTATCACACAGAAAAATGACGAATCCAGTGGCACAACTGAGAGGATAGTCCATAAGAAAGCAATGTGATTGGGAGCCGCTTATGAGGAATGATATCAAAAGCCTTTTTGGAACTCCAAAAACCTGGAATGAATTTGAGAACCCCCGTACGCAGTACGCCGTGTGTGTCTCACAAGAATGATGCTTTGCAAGTCCATGCTCGTTTTATTTAAGTAGGTCATATATTTCGGGGTATTTCATAACGCTGGAACAAATTATTTGTTCACACGTCCTACTAAATGTCAGTGTGAGTGAAATGGATTTGTAACTCAGTCTTTTTATTTCGTATGTATTGCGGTGGTCTTCGAAACTTTAAGTTCTTCTCCTTCACCATAAATACTAGAACACTTCCCATGATGTCATGGGGAAAGCAATTAAGTCGCTGCATCGTTGATGCACAAGGTGCGCTTCTAAAGACATCGCCTGTAGCAATATAATCGTCATGACAACATAGTGGAACATGTCTGGTGACGCCTTGATAGTTTTGCTAGTTTCTGGAATGTCAAAGAATTGTTTCACAAAATTCATTTGATATATCATTGGTACACCAACCAAAGATTTTGAATGAATTCCACTTTGCTGAGTCATGGACTTGTCAAATACATAGTTGCAGAGAGGGGAGATTAATTTCGCGCAGCAACTACAACTAATCTCGTTGTCTACATTAAGAATTATCTGTATCAGCCATGACAAGGGCAAAAGGGACGCAATGAACGCCGCAGTTGGTCGCTTGCTCCACGAAAATGTCGACACATGTTAAAGGGTAAGAGGTTGTAGCTCTGATTCCCAAACTGGTGTGAGAGTAACATTTTACCTCAGATGTGACAGAGTTACAAACAGCTATATCGAACTCACAACGACATCTTTAGAAATTTTGTCGTCGTAAGACGTAACCATTAGATTTAGAGGTAAGAAACATAAAATTCTGTGGAACTGCTACTGAAAATACACAAGTCTGTTAATGAAACCATATCACTGAGTACTCTGTTAACCGTGTTTCATTCAGCAACTGTTCTCACAGCCACGTTATCACATTTTCGTTGTAGGCCGGTAGAGTTACTTGAATACGACAAAAGACTTTAAGTTTAATTAAGATAGCTGTTCGTTGTATGGTATTATGATAAAACACCAGTTGTATTAGCACTGTGCATAACAGTAACGTTTCCTATTAGGTTATTGATCGAAATGGACACAAACATCAGAGAAACTGTCAATGGTATATTCCACTTCGTTGTCGAAAACCGTCTGATGATGCTCAGACAGTTTTCCGATCCCATGCATGTTGCAACTTTCTGTTTCTGAGTCAGCCATGTTTGAAGCGCCATCGCCAAAACAGAATGACACAAACAAACAAACAAAAGGAAACAAAAATTGACTTTCTTGGTGGTTGATCGATAAGGGGAGAGAAAGGTAAACAATTAGATGATGTGCAGCAGGCGTGTTTGCCAACCAAGTACCTTGCTGCTGTCTTCCAGGTCGCATTTGCTGCTCTGCAATTGCAAGGCATCTAATTTGTTGGCAACAAACGTCAACTGCGAAGGACAAGTCGCTGTGAAGCAGTTCGTAACATAAAATACCACCTTTGTGCCGACGTATATAACAACACATTTTGTGGACATTTACTGGCCATCGTTTGAGATAATGTTTGTTATGGCTTACCCACTATTTTCTGCTTATGATGTTACCATACGGTACTTCAAATCGCCATCAGGCCGCAATGATTTTAATTTAAGGTGGCCTCCATAAATCTATCATCGAAAATGCCAGGATCAATCCTTCGAAAGGGCAAAGACGACTTCCTTTCCCATCCTTCCCAGTTTAAGATTCTACTTCACATCTAATTTCGTTTCCATCGAGATGTTGTACCGTGATCCTCCTTCCTTTCTTTAAACCTCAATATGACAACTGAAGGCAAGTGTCGCACGAGGTCAGTTGGTCGTCCCACTTGCCAGTTACTACATACACTGTCACTGAACATATTGGCAAATCGCAGAAGCGTTCTTCATCAACACCTGTTTGTCTTCCTGAATGTGGTGATTAATTTATTTCAAAATGATCGTATTTGAAACGATAAAACTTGACTTCCTCAGGAGCACTCACTCCATACAGCGCACGGGTGTTTCGAATCGTCTCTACTGCTTTCACCCTTTTCTTCTTCTTGTTTCGAATGGGCCTACTTTGGACCACGCTTGTTCAACTGTTGGGCTTTGATCTTTGCCCAGTATTGTCGCAGCCTCTGTCGGTGTAACTCCTTCCTTTCTTGTGTCCAGGGGTATCTTTTCATCGGGGCTTTTCCTGAAATCTTCGGACTTCCTTCAAGGTGTGTCCCACAGACTGTCTGTTCTGGAGATCAGTTATTCCCAGTTCTTTAATCTCCTTCTCGGTTTCTGTCAACTGAGAGGTGCGAACCTTCTTGTGTGCCGGTCGGAGTGGCCGAGCGGGTCAAGGCGCAGTCTGGAACCGCGCGACCGCTACGGTCGCAGGTTCGAATCCTACCTCGGGCATGGATGCGTGTGATGTCCTTAGGTTAGTTAGGATTAAGTAGTTCTAAGTTCTAGGGGACTGATGACCTCCGAAGTTAAGTCCCATAGTGCTCAGAGCCATTTTTGAACCTTCTTGTTTAGCCAGAAGGTGAACAGACGGTTGGTCAATCTGTTTGGAGGCAATCTTGCAACATGGCTACAGGAAGCTACGCTTCTTCTTCTTCTTGCACAGTCAGAGAGCCTCTCGATATGTTCGTAGAGCTCCGAGTTATGCAAACTTCTGATTCCCCAGCTTCTTCTACCGGGTCTAGGATCTTCCTGAGGATTCTCCATCAGACCTCTCAGGTTCATGGAAAGACATTCCATGGCATACAGGGATTCTGATCGTACGTCTGATGTGTAGTGCTTCAGTTTCAGGTTGCGCGACAGGCATCTCTTGTTGTAGGTGTTCATAGCCAGTTGATATGCTAGTTCCAACTTGGTGACTCTCATGAATAATGACGTTTTTTCTAATACGTTGAGTTCAATCCATTCACCGAGACACTTAAATTCCTCAGTCCTTTAGATCTTTCCCTGTTCTAGTAACATCTCTTTCTTAGCTTTTTTGATGTTGGTAAAGAACTCTGTTCTCTTTGACCCACTTTGGCTGCTTCTTTTCTGAGGCATTTTACCTGCAATGTTGCCATTTCAAGAGAATCAGCAATCAGTACCATGTCGTCTGCAAAAGCCAGTCAGTCTACAATCAGTCCTTCGTTCTTACGGCCCATGTAGACACCACTTTGGACACCCAAATTGGTCAGTTCTTTGCGCGATTCTCTCACCACCTTTTCGAGGACACAGTTGAAGAGAATCCACCCCCTTCTACTAAACACAAACAGAACACAATGTCACAAACGTTAGACTTTTCTCCGTTTTAGAGACCGTTTCCTAATGCATAAACGAGGCTTCTTATAACGCCAACAATGAGAAATATTCAAATTCTTGTGGTACGAGCTATACTACAAATTTGATCAAAATCAGACCATAGTTAAATACGCTTACAGCAACACACCATACAAAATCACCACGAAGAATACTGAAACAAAGTATTATATCATATGCAACAGTACATAATGTTGTACTTGTTAATTCGAGCGCAGAAAAGTCCACTAAGGATCATAGGCTCTATACGTGATTCGCCGTGATCACGTGGACGGTCGCCGGTCTGTATCCAGTCGGCGTTGGCTGATCGCGCTGAAATTGATCTTGCCATGACCGACACCCACGAGCTCTTTCACAGACATGTTTCCGCAAGATTTTTCTATTACTGGCTGGTTAAAAAATTGACGAAACTGTCTCTCATCTTCTGTCAGACTGAAACTCTTAGCAGACAGGTGTAATACGGCTTAAATTTGGAAATTTGTGGTAAGGTCTCGTGTAGCAAAACTTCTGAGGTCATCGGTCCCCAAGCTTACGCACTACATAACCTAACTTAAACTAACTTACGCAAAGAGCAACACACACACCCATGCCCGAACCTCCGACGGGGGAAGCCTCGCGGACCGTGACAAGGCGCCTAGACCGTGCGGCTACCCCGCGCGGCGAAATATGGCTTAAAAAAAGGAAGGAAAAGGATAGGTTTGATATTACGGCTTTGCGTTCAGACTACATGACGTTAACTACTAGACCACAAGTAGGTTATTCACTACAATAGGTCAAGTGGAAATCAACATTTCCCGTACTTTGTGCTGCCTCACCCCTTTATGGCAAAAACTCGATGGTAACACGTGTGAAGTTCAGTGGCTGGTTTAACTTGTTTAGCTTGTAATGGCTTAAGTATGGGTCCCAGTGTTTCACAGCTACAAACATACCCTCTTCGCCTCCAGTAATCCTAGCTAAGGAAATCAGAACTGTGCCATGGTTCCTAATCAACATTAAACACGTCCATTCGCAACTGCCTGGAACAGAGTTGTATTACTTTCGGCAGTCAGAGGCAGAAGTTGCTGCTTGTAGAGACTCTGTCCCTAGTAACCTTTCTTACAACAGTAATGTTAGTTTAGTTCACCAACCACTCGTCAGGAAAGGTCATGGGACCTTCATTTCTTGCTTTAAGTGACTTTTGGATTTTGAAAGTACTGGCACTAGACTGGGATTCCAGCTATGATTCCAGTTTTTCACTGGGTTTGAACCCTTCGAGATGATACTGTCCCATCATTTCGTTGTTTCATCACGATGCTAAACTCCTCTAAGTCTCTACGAACATCGCGTTCCTAACTACTAGTGAAACGGAATTTGATAGTTGATACTACCTCTTCTTTTGGGGTCAACAACGACGATATGTGCTGGGTTGGAGTCGCAGGCAGCACAGAACTATTGGTCGCGTTACCTGTAGCCGAACATGAGCACATCGCCTACTTGTGAAGAAACAACAAATATTCCGTGCCTATTCGTAGCTATAAGACAATAGCGAAAGGTGCCGGATTCGAATCCCTGCCAGGCAAAAATCATTTATATCGTCTTTTCAGGTTCCAGTATATGCAACTGGTGAACATGTTTAATATTTGACATCTGATTATGCTTAGTTATCAAATTATATAGGTACTGGGTTCTTCATGTCGTTTCACATTTTTACATTCCACTTCATTACATACCTTTCGTGGTTACTTCTCAAGGGCTTGATATGAGGTTCATGGAATTCCCAGTGCACTGCTAAACATATCGTCTTTTATTTCCGGGTCTGGACATTCAGCCTTTTAAACCGATGCTGGTAAACACTTCGGTATTTTACGACTCTTTATGCCCAATCGAGTCTCGATCAGACACACAAGCTTTGTTTGGTTAACAGTGGGTTCAAATTAACTTTTCATATCGTTTAATGATTGTGATGAGACTTCTGCAGTGTCACTTATTGTAATGAAGTTTAATTTACAGGTGTTGATCACTGTCTCATCTGTAATAAAATGTTTTCTAATATTTGTTGTATGACAGTACTGGTACGCATCTGGACAGGCTGCCATAATGGGCAGTCCTGCCTAGTGGTCTCTTGTGGTAGGCATTGTATATTGTCAAACTACTATACTAGAGAGGGTTTAGAGAACCTGCGACACAGCTGTGCTATGTTGGTAGCATACATTCAAGTGCACGCTACAGGTTGGAATTCATGGGTGGCCCACTTTTTGTGCTGTCGAGCGTACATTTCGAGTAAGGGCTATGAAGATAAAATACGAAGAATTACTGCTCATATGGACGCATATATAGTGTCATTTTCCCTCGCTCTGTTTCCGAGTTGGACAGGAAATGACTAGAAGTGGTACATGATACCTTCCACCGCCTAACGAAAGGTGGCTTGCAGAGTATGTATCCAGATAAATATGTTGACACTGAACGTGAGTTTAAGTACGAACTTACAGCATGCTGGAATAATTGTTGGTCAGCATCTTCTGTTAATCTGTGCAACGAAAAACCAGCCGAAGTTCCAAATTTCACATTTTTTTTATTCACTCTCTGAGTAGTTTCGGGCCAGGACCCATTTTCAGATCGCCGTAACACATATTCAAAATGGTATTGCAGAAAATGGAAAAACCGTGTCAAAAAGTATATGTATTATGAAGTGCAGATGCATGCAGCACATGTAGATAACTGTTGATAAGTATACATTTTTGAAATGGTTTTTGCATTTTCGATAATACCATTTCGACTACCTGTTACGATGATTTGAAAATAGGGTCCTGGCCAGGAACTATTCATCAAGCGAATAAAAAAAAGTGAAATTTGGAACTCTGGCTGGTTTTTCGTTGTACGGTACTGCTAAGTTTAAGTGTCAGGAACTCTTTTCTGAAGGTGTTCGTTTAGAGTGTAGCTTTGTATGCAAGTGAAACACAGATGCCGGCCAGGGTGGCCGAGCGGTTCTAGGCGCTTCAGTCCGGAACCTCGCGACCGCTACGGTCGCAAGTTTGATCCTGCCTCGGGCATAGATGTGTGTGATGTCCTTAGTTAGGTTTCAGTAGTTCTAAGTTCTAGAGGACTGATGACCTCGGAAGTTAAGTCCCATAGTGCTCAGAGCCATTTGAAACACAGATGATAAACAGTTCAGACAAAAAGAGAAAGTGGTGCTACAGAAGACTGCTGAAGATCAAATGGTTAGATGACGTAGCTGATGGGGAGACAAGAAATTTGAGGCACAACTTTATTAAAAGAACGGTTCAATTGATAGAACACACTCTGAGACATCAACGATTCATCAGTTTAGTACTGGAGGGAACATGTGTGGGTTAAACGTTGTAAAGGGAGACCAAGATATGAATACAGTAACCAGCTCCAAAGGGATGTAGCCTGCAGTAGTTATCCGTGATGATGAAGAAGTTTGGACGGGATAGAGTAGCACGGAGAGCTGCATCAAACCAGTCTCCGGACTGAAGAATACAACAACGACGTTTTTGATGGCTAGTTCCAGTTTTACAGGTCACAACTGAAATAAGTGAAGAGTAGAGCATCTCTTCCTTCGTAAACATACCCGAAAGAGAAATAGCTCAGACTTCAATACCAGAACAACAACAATGACAACGTTCAGCCGTATCAGTTTTCTCTGTTGATTACGATATAGAGATCGCGGTTATCGCTGAAACAACCGATTTCCGCTTATATCTTTTTTTTTCCACGCCGTATTAACCAGATTGTTAAAACCACTCAATATAACCGGTTTCTGAAATAACCGAAATTCGTTTCTGTAGTGCTGCTTTTTTCCTGTAAAAATTTATAAATCGAACAAAGACTGGAAAACTTTGACTCCCTCAGTTTCAAGTTACATAGAATCAAATTATTAAGCTGAAACGTCAAATACAAGAAAACTGCTTCCGTCCATCGTCAGCTGCTTTTCTCGAGAGTGATGAGTGGTTGAAAAAAAATATTCTCCCGTTGGTTTTAGTTTTTTGAAACTCTGCTTAGAAAACATGTTTTAATCGGGGATCATACCAGTATTTGGAGAGTACAAATAGTCTGTGCTAAAAGGTGAAAACTGAGTTTAAAGAATTGTTTTCCGTGGGAATTTGTCCGTTTGCAGGGGCTATAAGCAGATTGTAAGACGTGTATATTTCTATTGCCAAACAACAATTTATGAAAGATGTTTATATTTTATTAATAGGATTAAGTAGGAATAATTAATATTTGTCATGTTGGAAATAATTGTGGTATCAGGGAATGTCTGCGCCAAAGTATTGTTGGCAAGAGAGATGGTTCAAATGGTTCAAATGGCTCTGAGCACTATGGGACTTAACTTCTGAGGTCATTAGTCCCCTAGAACTTAGAACTAGTTAAACCTAACTAACCTAAGGACATCACACACATCCATGCCCGAGGCAGGATTCGAACCTGCGACCTTAGCGGTCTCGCGGTTCCAGACTGCAGCGCCCAGAACAGCACGGCCACTTCGGCCGGCGGCAAGAGAGACAGCAGATTGATATAATGTTAAAAAGGGCGGGAGAGACCGCGTATGGATACATTTTAAGAAAAGAACGGGAAAGACCGCGCATTGATACATTTTGTAATGGTAGCAGGGATTGTCTGCACCAGAAAGCATTGTTGGCAGGAGAGACCGCACTTAGCGTTCGTAGGAAGTCAGTAGTAAGCGAGATGTCAAGCGAGTCGGTAGCAGGTCTGAAGCGAGAGGTTGAGAGGAGCGGTGTGCCTGCCAGCCACCAGTTATGATTTACAGGAGATTATAAGCGGATATAGAGAGACATCAGCTTGCTATTATCATAAGAGGAACTAATATTATTGAATTATTTTTTTGAGAAACTCAAGACTACTGAAGGTATGTTTGCGCAATGCTAGTTGTAAGATTATTGTAAAAAGTAAGTCCCATTTGAACGTTTGTAAAATCATTTCATTCAGAATATAATTAATTTTTGCCAGCAATATTGCATTTCTGATTATAATGCATCCCAAAAACCTTCAACGTAAAACTTTGCAAAATTTTATTGTTGTCAAGAAAAAGTATGAATTACGTAACCTCAGTCAAATTAATTAAAGAATAACGTCAGCTTTGCTATTAAAGAATGACGTCAGCTTTGGTAATAAATACAGCCACTTATTATGAAAGCCCACCAGCAGTTAATAGAGTATAGTAAAACAGAGTAAGTATATTCATGCCGCAGTTCGATGTAGCAGTCAGACGGCGATCCAGTAACAGTAAAAAAGGTAAGGAACAGTTTTGGGTTATTGCAGGTAACGACTGAGGGCCACGACAACGACACATTCTATGTTTCGTCGCAATAATCAGAAAATAACTTTTAATAACCAGCATTTAAATTTGTATGGGAAGGTTGAGAAAGAGAATTAATTTCAAAGGGAAAATTTCATTTGTTATTATTAAGCAAGAGGTAGAAATCCAAAGGGAAGGTTCCATAGATTATTGTAGAAGGGAAGTTTAAGTAACAAAAGAGATATAGAGGAGACGGTTATTGCGTAACAAAAGAGATATACAGGGTGTTACAAAAAGGTACGGCCAAACTTACAGGAAACATTCCTCACACACAAATAAAGAAAAGAGGTTATGTGGACATGTGTCCGGAAACGCTTAATTTCCATGTTAGAGCTCATTTTAGTGCCGTCAGTATGTTCTTCCACCTACGCTCAATGGAGCACGTTATCATGATTTCATACGGGATACTCTACCTGTGCTGCTAGAACATGTGCCTTTACAAGTACGACACAACACGTGGTTCATGCACGATGGAGCTCCTGCACATTTCACTCGAAGTGTTCGTACGCTTCTCAACAACAGATTCGGTGACCGATGGATTGGTAGAGGCGGACCAATTCCATGGCCTCCACGCTCTCCTGACCTCCACGCTCTCCTGACCTCAACCCTCTTGACTTTCATTTATGGGGGCATTTGAAAGCTCTTGTCTACGCAACCCCGGTACCAAATGTGGAGACTCTTCGTGCTCGTATTGTGGACGGCTGTGATACAATACGCCATTCTCCAGGGCTGCATCAGCGCATCAGGGATTCCATGCGACGGAGGGTGGATGCATGTATCCTCGCTAACGGAGGACATTATGAACATTTCCTGTAACAAAGTGTTTGAAGTCACGCTGGTACGTTCCGTTGCTTTGTGTTTCCATTCCATGATTAATGTGATTTGAAGAGAAGTAATAAAATGAGCTCTAACATGGAAAGTAAGCGTTTCTGGACGCATGTCCACATAACATATTTTCTTTCGTTGTGTGTGAGGAATGTTTCCTGAAAGTATGGCCATACCTTTTTGTAACACCCTGTATAGAGGAGACGGGAAGGTTTCAAGATAAAGCCATGTTATGCAGACAGCAGAACAGCTATTTTCTGTTTTCATTTTATACTATGAACGAATTAAGTTTTTAACTTATTATTATTACCATAATTTCCTTCCTCTTCTATTATTTCGTAGAAACGACAGACACTCTTCAATCTTTCAAAGCAAATGAAGCAGTGTATTTTATTCTTACTACGTCACTTCCAGTTCACGGTTGGTGCCATTCTGCAATACAACGGATGTGCGGCGACGATATGCGGAAACTACGGTGCAGACCAGGTGGGGGCGCCGGCCGGAGTGGTCGAACGGTTCTAGTCGCTACAGTCTGGAACCGTGCGACTGCTACGGTCGCAGGTTCGAATCCTGCCTCGGGCATGGATGTGTGTGATGTCCTTGGTTAAGTAGGTCTAAGTTCTAGGGGGCTGATGGTGCAAATGGCTCTGAGCACTATGGGACTCAACTGCTGAGGTCATTAGTCCCCTAGAACTTAGAACTAGTTAAACCTAACTAACCTAAGGACATCACAAACATCCATGCCCGAGGCAGGATTCGAACCTGCGACCGTAGCGGTCTTGCGGTTCCAGACTGCAGCGCCTTTAACCGCACGGCCACTTCGGCCGGCTAGGGAGCTGATGACCTCAGCAGTTAAGTCCCATAGTGCTCAGAGCTGTTTGAACCAATCAGGCGGGGGGGGAGTCTTGCGGACTGCACGTGCACGAGTTTCTTAAGCCACGACACACGGCGACAGGAACATTAATGTCTCAGCACTGCTGTACCCAGCGTTCTTTGCTCTTTTCTGTCGGTACTGTTAGCAAAATAGTACTGATGGTTTTTCTACGTGTAATAACGTAATATTTCAAACCAGTGCAAATTTTTGAATAAAATTTATTTGTTCAAAGACGGATTATTTAAAAATGAAAAATCTTAGCGCCGCTCTTATGGCTAACTGATATTTCGGGTTTTTACTCGGTTATTAGAAATAAATAAAAACATCCGTTATAATCGAGACCAACCAAAAAATACCGGTAACTGAGAACTAAAATACCGTCATTGGTTTAAGCGGTACGTTTTTCCCCATCCCTGCCCGGTAGACGTGGTTGTATTACGGAGCGTTCGTCTCCCCCTGCATTCCATTGACGCCGCGTCGGCCGGTGAAGCTGCAGGTGTTTCCATGACAACCACTCGCTTGGCCGCCGCAGGGGAGACAAACCGGCCCTGTTGCGAGAGAGAATTCCTGTCCCGGCCCGCTGGCAGGCTCTCCCTGCGCCGCGTCCGCTGTGACGTCACAGCTGACGCTGCACGCTGTTTGGCTGAGGAGCGGCGGTGTGGTGGGGAGAGGAGCGGAGGTGGGGGGACCAGCTGCCGAGCTGCCGCTCAGTCAGCGTCCGACCTGCGATGGGAACGGGTGGTGGGTTGTGTGAGTGCGACGCCCAGCAGTCCTCTGACCGCGCGTGTGTCCGCTGGTCGTGGGTGTGATTGTTGTCGTGATCGTGTGTGTGTGTTTTCCACGAGCGAAGAGCTGGCGCTTCTGAGGGATACGGACACCAGCAGACGGAGGGAGCAGCGCGTTAACTTTCTCGGTGAGTCGCAATTCCACGATTACAAACAGCGGTCTTTTTGACGTCGTGCAAGCGTAGGAGATAAAACTCCAGATACAAGGATCATTCTGAGTAGCTTCCGCCTTTATTGCAATCTCCTACGAATAACGATAACGGCCGGTTTGAAAACTGCGGGGAGTGGTCATGTATTTTAGTTGAAACGTAGTCCAAAGCCGTCATAAATGACTTTTGCCACTCTCGCCGTTGTTATTAAATCATTCTTTTACTTCATATGCAATTCCTGTTAAAGGGAAAAGTACAGTTCGTGAGTCTAATTGAAAGCATTACCTGTAACAAGTGAAGAATAACTGCACAGTGAAAACAAAAAATGAAAGAATGGTTTCATTATAACAGTAGCAACGAAAAGGGGCAAATTTATACCATTCAAAAAAAAAAAAAAAAAAAAAAATACGAAGTAGCCAGTTGAGTCTAAAATTTTTAAATAGTTTTCTTGTTATTTAATAAAGTGTTTAGATTAGTTGTAATTGTAAATTAGGGAAAGCAACTCCCTGCTTCCCAAGCGTAGAAGTAAGACAGCGAATATGTGAAGCGAAGTAGGAATTTGTAGTAATGAATAGGACCGCCCCGGTTACATTTAAGTGCCCCGATACGTCAGTACGTTCGCTTACTGTCAAGGAGATGCTTTGACGCACATCTGCCACACATTTGACCCATTTCACACGCCTATGCACAGATGGCGCGGTTCTTGTCGATCTTAATAGAGCAAGTAGCTGCAAGTGTCAGTGATAAATGTGCCACTATACGCTTTGTGGCGATTTTTGTGGGAGGTGTGTAAACAAACAAAGAATACCTTTGGTAAAGAAGTCGTGCAGGCAACACTGTCGCTTCGAATACCTTCTTGCGTTGTGAAATTTTATTTTCTCTAGTGCTAAAAACACACAGGTTTAACATCATGGCGAAACAGATCTCTGTTTCATTATTTCGTGGGCTTTACCGTCTGTGTGGTGGCAAATCATTAGCTGTTCTCTACGCAAATGTGCGTCTTTGTCTCGAAAGTTACGCAAGTACGGTAATAACGTAACCTAAAGGATGACGCAGTGTTCTGTCCAGAGGTGTAATCAGTTACTTCTTACTTGACAAGGAATGTCCTCTGGGTAATTTAATTACGTTTCTCAACACACGATCTAAGTATTTATCCATCTGTAAGAGTGATGAAGCGTTGTGTCAAATTACGGGCAATGACAGGTATACATAGTTTGATTTTGTTTGCGTTGTCATCCTCCGCAACAAGCACAGGTATATTTGTTTGTAAATAAAAACCGTTCTTTCTTGCTTCACTGTAATTTATTTCTCCCAGACGTGTTTCGCCATTTTCACTTTAAGGCATCATCATTGGGATCTAGAGTGATACAGTTTTGTTTTGATGAGTGTTGTTTGTAGATTGTGTGTCGTTTTTTAGGTAAATAGGTGATTAGTTCTTCGCATTCAGATGCGTTTCGCTATTATTGACACAGCATTATCAGTAGTTGTTCTGTAGGTATAACATGTGGCACAGTTTACTCACGGTGTTTGTGTTGACGTGGATTTTTTTCCTCTTCTTCAAAACACGTAAAAGAAGGCCTAAGTGTAGTAAGTAACTTGTACACCACATTCAAAGGCAACAAATGTTATTTATCTGATACTGCCTCCTAGCAGATTAATACTGTACAGACCGAGACTCGAACCCAGGACCTTTGGGTTTCTCGACCGAATGACCCATCCAAGCACGACTCACGGTCTGCCCTCAAGCCCTTGCTTCCGCCACTGCCTCAATTCCTGCCTGTTAACAATCAGAACACAGGAATGTGTTACGTATGCAGTATTTGCTGAGTACGCTTTCTCAATAAAAGTAACAATTCTTTAAGATGGAGTGTGATTCAGACAGACAAGAGAAACAAGGGACAACTAATGTGCATAGTGTTTCAGAATTGCACCGACGAACTTCGAGGGGTTGTGGTGCGTCTTCAGAAACAAAATTAGGATAGGATCCTGTGTCCGGAAACGTCATTCAACGACGCTGCAGAGCGTCGAATGCTTCAAGCTTCCAGGGATGACGCAGAAAGATAAATGTATCAATTTGATATAAAGAAGCATTGTCCGGAAACTAACTAGTCGGAAAATCTTTGTGATACCTCTGACAACAGATCTGATGTACGGTACTTTTGCTACCGATATATCGCTAGGCAACTTTCAGAGGTGGTACTGTAGACCAAAACAAGGAAAAAATGTCTACCGAACGTGAGCTCTAAAATTCATACATTAACCGCTACAAACATTTGTTCAATAGACGAGATGTGTTTCACAGTAGCGAAGATGAGCACGTCCTAATAGCTCCCCGGGTATGCATTTTAGAGCTCTTGTTTACTGGACACTTTTGTTCTTGTTTTGGTCCATAGTACTACTTCTGAAAGTCACCTACCATTCAATCTTAGCAAACAGGATGCCGGTTCATGTATTCCATTCCCACAACCGATTTTCGCTTGTAACTTTCGACTCGTTCGTTTCGAGACCAGGTGCCGTACTTCAAATTGACACATTTATCCGACTCCATCATCCCCGAAAGTGTGTACTGTCATCACGGAATTGCCCTGCCTGCGTCTATAATTTCGACACTTCGTAGCGTCGTTGAATGACGTTTCCGGACACAGGTTCCTATCCTCATTTTGTTCCTCGAGACACCTTCTACATTCATTCGAAGTTTGTCGGTGTAATTTTTGTTAAACACACTGTCCATCTAAACACGCTGTACTCGTATATGTGCAGCTCGGTATGATCTTCAGTGTCTCCTGCCCACCTGTTGCTATGTGGAGTCGCTGGAGAGGGTTTGAAACGAAATATTACGCCTATACTCACTAACAGGTTCCAATCTGTGGTCTGCTAATCTCGACATTATGCACTCTGTCTGTGCCTTGGGAGCTTATCGTGCTTTTTGTCATAAACGAAGATACATGATCTACGTCTTCCCTGAGTCAAATCATTTGTTTTTTTATTCGTTCGTTATTTCATTTGTAGTCAATTTCTGTTGTAGAGATGTTGCACTGGCTTTCACGATTTCAGTTATATTTGTACATATAACACAACGCAGACATATCTTAATTCAGTCAATAGTTGATTTAATTACAATTAGGTGAATACGCAAGTGCAAACTAATATATCCTTAACAAAGACTGGTTAAGATAAAAACGTAAGTAGTCACGCTTTGGTGTATGCTCGAATTCACACATTCGTCTTCAGAGGTACTATAACTGAAATGCGCGCCATGTGGTATGGACGTGCGCCACAGACGAGCCTTGTGCTCGAATACCAGTCCGACAGTTACATATTTTACGAGGGCTGTTCCGAAAGTAAGGTCCGACCGGCGCGAAATGAAAACCACAGTGAAAATAAATATTTTTTTACGCAACAGTCAGCCAAACCTCCCGGCTACCCCCCTAAACAGTCGTCGCTCCGACTTAGACATTTGTCGTGTCGTTGTACAGACTTTCCAATACCCTCGTCACAGAAAGCAACCGCCTGCGCTTCCCGCCAATTCTCTACACTGGTCTGCCTTTCGTTGTTTGTGCCAAAATGTTTAGCCAGCGGTTCATGTGAGCAGAGATGAACAACGGAGGGAGCCAATTAAGGACTGTGTTGTGGGTGATCACACACTTCCCTTCAGATACGCTACAGATGCGTCTTTACTGCCCCTGCAGAATGCGGCTGAGAAAGTAACGCGTGACATTTGTGTTATGTAGGCTGCATAGCGTCAGGCGAGATCTCTCACCAGATGCACATACTAGGCGGGAGACACTGTTCTTTCATGTATTTCTACACGATGTGAAGCGATCGACAGGCACACTTAAGACACTGTCTAAAACATCTGTACAAAGTTCCATAGGATTTTCAAAGTGATTTCCATTTCAGCATATGAGACCTTACTTTCTGAATACACCTCGTACATACAGCTTATGATCTTCAGCAAGATGTCCTTTAACAAATGCTTATGAGCTATGGAGCCGCAGGATTACGAGATACTGACTTACCTTCACATTTTCACAATGTGCACTATGCACTCCCTGGTCTTCACTATCTTACACTCTGGCCACCTCATTTATTGGCTGCATGTCTATCCAAAGTACCTGGAGGTAAAAAAAAAAAAAGGAGCAAGCAGCAGCAGGATTATTTGTATATAAGGAGAAAGTATACACATTTCATATTTACCATTCCTAGTTTATGGATACACACGTCTTACTGATTCCTTGTTCGAAAAGGAACGTTTCTACTGCATAGCTTAGAGGTACTCTTTGAGGAAATACACAGTAAGACATTTAAATCCGTCTTAGGAAATTTGTGGAAAACTACAAATCGGATTAAGAAAAGGGTGTAATAAAAGTTGTTCGTCTCGAAGGGGAGCCTACAGTGACACCAAACTGGACTCCCCTAGACCACCTGCAGGGAACAGGAGAGGGGAGTCGACTTTGAAATCTTAAATAGGAACCCCCCATTTTTTGTTGTGGATTCGGATTCTCCTGTATACAATACTAACTACTGTTTTATCATTTTTGGTTGCGTAATAGGTGCCGCTGAAACCGACAAAAAATGAAAATGGGTTAAAAATTGTTGAAATATTATAGTGTCTCCAGAAAGACACATCATCTTAAGATTCCAGGGGTTCAGAGAGGCAGTTGTTCTAAAATATTTAATGATAAGTCGGTTTTACAACAAAAAAACTAGATTCTCCAGAACATAACACACAACTTTGTCGACATTATTGGTGTAATTTCTTTCACACGCGTACGTGAAATGGAAAGTAGTTGCAAAAATTCATTGGTTCGTTTATCAACGAACTATCTGACAGACATTGTCCGGATATTCATTCTGCCAGAAACGAAAGCAAAAAATGAGCTGCTTTTTTAGTGTAATATCCTAAACAGTTTCTGTAAGCTGGGCGCGGCTTCTTTGTGTGTCTGCAACGTGATTCTGTAAACGTCTCTATCACAAAGCCTCATCATAGCTCTACAAGTGACGATTGGTAACAATGGAAAGCTGCCAGGTGTCAATGGATTTCCTCAGGCTGGAGAGTAAATGATTTAAAACTCCATGCATGATGATGCAGCTTTTGACGGACCTCACTGTTTGTGACGTCATACCTGCTGAACTGTGTGTCGTACTGTGATACACTCAGTGGCATACGTGGATACTGTCTACAAAATATATTGGGAATAGTGTTAGCAGCAAAGAAATGATAACTTTAAACGTCACGCACAATACTGCAGTTATTACCACATCGCAGTGTTTATGTCTTAATATCTCCTGAGCTGTAATGGGTTGCTGGTTCTTATCCTGACACAGATTGATGCCTGACAGTAAGGGACATGTGTACCAAGCTTGGTTGAAATCGGTCCAGTGGTTTAGGAGGAGATGTGGAACACGGACACAGGCACAGTTTTTGTAATATGTGTGCAATAAAAAGGTATCGCAGAAAATTGTGCCGTTTCGAACATTTGCTTAATGTTTTTCAGCTGCTTTGATTTTTCGCGACGAAAAAGTGTTAAATACAAAGGTTACGTACTATTTCCCTAAGAATCAGAACCCACAATAAAAAAAGGGACTCATTATTTAAGATTTCGGAGTTGACCTCCCTTCCGTCTCCATTGGGATTGGTCGGTTAAGGGGTCGAGCCTAGTATCACTGGATGTCCCCCCATTGAGGCTAACAACTTTTGTTACAACCTTTTTATAATCCGATTTGTAGTCTTCCAGGTATTTCCAAAAACAGTTATAAATGCTTAGCCCTGTATAGAAAAGAGGAGAGTAAACAACGTCGTGATTGATTTCTAAATAAACACTGAAGCGCCAAAGAAACTGGTACAGGCATGCGTATTCAAGTACAGAGAGATGTAAACAGGCAGAATACGGCGCTGCGGTCGGCGACGCATATACAAGACAACAAGTGTCTGGCGCAGTTGCTAGATCGGTTACTGCTGCTACAATGGCAGGCTATCACGATTTAAGCGAGTTTGAACGTGGTATTATAGTCGACGCATGAGCGATGGGACACAGCGTCTCCCAGGTAGCGATGAAGTGGGAATTTTCCCGTACGACCATTGCAAGAGTGTACCACGAATTTCAGGAATCTCGTAAAACGTCAAATCTCCCACATCGCTGCGGCCGGAAAAAGATCCTGCAAGAACGGGACCAACGACGACTGAAGAGAATCATTCAACGTGACAGAAGTGCATTCATTTCGCAGACTGCTGCAGATTCCAATGCTGGGCCATCAAGTGTCAGCGTGCGAACCATTCAACGAAACGTCATCGATATGGGCTTTCGGAGCCGAAGGCCCACTCGTGTACCCTTGAAGGCTGCACGACTCGGAGCTTTACGCCTCGCCTGGGCCCGTCAACACAGACATTGGACTGTTGATGAGTGGAAAAATGTTGCCTGGTCGGACGAGTCTCGTTTCAAATTGTATCGAGCGGATGGACGTGTACGGGTATGGAGACAACCTCATGAATCCGTGGACCATGCATGTCGGCAGTGTAGTGTTAAGCTGGTGGAGACTCTGCAGTGGTGTTGGGGAGTGTGCAGTTGGAGTGATATGGAACCCCTGATAGGTCTAGATGTTGCGCTGACAGGTGACAGGTAAGTAAGCATCCTGTCTGATCACCTTTATCCATTCATGTCTATTGTGCATTCCGTCGGATTTGGGCAAATCCAGCAGGATAGTGCGACACCCCTGAGGTCCAGAATTGCTACAGAGTGACTCCAGGACTACTCTCCTGCGTTGAAAAACTTTCGCTGGCCACCAAACTCCCCAGACATGAACATTATTGAGCATATCTGGGGTGTCTTGCAACGAGCTGTTCAGCTGAGATGTCCACCTGCCACGTACCCTTACGGATTTATGGACAGCCCTCCAGGATTCATGGTGTCAATTCCCTCCAGCACTACTTCAGACATACATCGAACCCATGTCACGCCGTGTTGCGGCACTTCTGCGTGCTCGCGGGTACCCTACGCGATATTAGGCAGGTGTATCACTTTCTTTGGCTCTTCAGTGTAGATGCCTCTTCATTGTATAAAATCTTCCCGACCGTTACGGGAATCTTTTTAGATTAATTTCAACCGTTTCCTATGGAGATAGTGATTGTCCCTATCTTTTATATTTTATTCGAGCGTGTGTCTCCATTTATCTGAGCACCAGCATTGCCATTCAATTTGTATTATCCTCGGTCGCATCTTATGCGCACGGAGACGGACGTGTGTTACACTGCGCTCTGTTGATGGCTGTATTTTTTTTTTTTTACCACGCTGACTTCTTGTGTAATCCTTGGAATTTCCTGGCGTCCAGATTGCACGCAGATGTATCATCGCGCAGATGCTTGCGAGTGAGTAAACAGGCGCAGCTGTTGATGGTTTCGTGGCCTTCCGCTTTGCGCCGGTGGCCGTTTGGCGTATCTCGCGCGCAGCAAGATCGAGCCAGTCCGATCACTGGACGAGCGTGATCGTGAATGCGTCGTGCGTCAAAAGTAGGAAAGCGCCGTCAGGGCGGGCTGGGTATGTCTTAGAACGCTAGCGGGGAGAGAGTTGTTCCAAGGAAAGAGTGAAAGCGGCTGTTGCGGACTTAGTCGCCACCAACCACGGTTAATTTCCATCGGTATAATTGCGCACTGACCGGCCACATCTTATAACTGCTGCGCATAAAGTGATCGCCATTTTTTAGCACCGTGTGTTCGCTATAGGGAGCTCAGTCGTGGATTCCGGGTTCAGTTAACGCCACGTCTTGTCAGTTCTAGCGCGAACTATCGCTCTGTCTATTATCCTATATGAGAGGTCTCAAATTTCAGACGTAGGTCGTTCAGCGGCACTGAGTTTGTGACTGATTTTTCTTGTTGTCTGTAAATGAATGTCTGTTAGTTTCTTTGATAAGTGTTTGCCGGGAACTTACTTTTTTGCATGTTCCATGAAGCATGTTCCCAGCAACTCTCCACGATCTGCAACGTGTCAGTATGTTTGCAAACAAGGTCTATTTTCTCCGTGAAAGCTTGACTTCATACTGGCTATTTACATAACAGGATTTCTTTTTAAATCTTAATATGCCACGATATTAGGTAAATACAGCATATATTCGGAAATTCAGATGTAGAATAGGACGAGAGGGTCTAGCAGATAGGGTTTCAATTTGTTTTTAAAACTTTTGTTGCCCCAAGGACCGTCAATTCACAAGGGAAATGGTTTCATGACTGCATACTTTGCTCCATTCTGTGAGAGAGTAAGACTAATCTGTCGATAGCGGAGATTATTATTGTTCGTATTGTTTCCTTTATGAATGCTACCACTCTTTGCGGATGATATTGTAGTGTGGGGAACAAATACACATCCTAAATGATAAGGTCGAGAAATATGGAATGAAATATAGTGTGGAGAAAAGCAAGACCATGTTGGTAACCAGACGTGATAGAGAGGGCAAGGGACAAATTCATATTAACGGACGGGATATTGAGATAGTGGACAACTTTAAATATCTGGTAAGTGTATTAATGGGGAATGCTCGTTTGGAGACAGAAATTAGCAAAATAATACAACAGAGTAGTACATTTTACTAGTGTGTGAGGGCTCGGTGTGGGGAAGGGAACTGCCAATGAGGTGCAGGCTGGTGCTGTACAAGACTTACTTCATACCCATACTAATTTACGGCTCAGATACTTGGACTATGACTAGAAGAGAGGAGAGTAGGATACGATCCACTGAAATGAAGTTTCTGAGAAGTATGCTAGGGAAGAGGAGGAGAGACAGAGTGAAAAATGAAGAGGTTAGGAAGGAAATTGGAGTGGAGAAGTTGACTGAGAAAGGAATAGATTAAAATGGTTTGGGCATGTGAAGAGGATGGGAGGAGGAAGAATACCAAGAAGAATGATGGAGTTCAAGATTGAGGGCAAGAGGCCAAGAGGAAGACCGAGAACAAGATGAACTGATAGAATAAAGATGAGTGTAAGGAGTAGAAACCTACTATGGAACCAAATTGTGGAAGAAGAATGGTGGAAAGACTTAGTAAAGTGTTGAAGTACCATTGATACCCCAACCTGACCAGATGCTGGATAGAGGGGAAACGATATATCAATGGATGGAAGTACGTAATTTAATCTAATTTCCTGATCTTTTTATCATCAGAATTTGTAGTTACACGCAGAGCAAATGCCGCTAAACTCAAACATTTGCCAAGTTACATAATACGTGCTTCTGATTAATATGCAAACACAGGCGTTTTAAAGAATCGGTTTTATACGAACCGTTACATAGTGTATCGTTATCAATGATACTATATGTTGTCTTGTACAGAATTGAATTATGTATGTATTTTTCTAAACTGATAGAAGATTTATCGAGAATCAATCAGTAATGCTCTCAAGAATATAAAGTATTGCTTGTGTCTAACGTTGCGGGGGCCAAGGTTAGGTTGGGGAATGACGTTCGATTGTGATATGGATATCAATTTTTTATTCGTTGTCACTTCCTATTAGCGTTGATGCAGTTGATGTATGAAAATGTACCAAAATTCTTGCGGTGTCTAGTGAGCCAACAGTGTGGCCTCATATATTGTGTAGATAGCGCCTTTGATGTTTCTGTATGGTTCGGTTGTAACTACCGTTCGTGTGTTTTATTTACAGTATGTCGTTTAGTTTTTGTGGGTGGTGGTGGTGGGCTTAAGTCATGTTGTTTACTGGACTTAAATAGCTCTGGTGCAGATGGCGTGTGTATTGAACTTTGCAGTACTGTCGTTTCATGTTGTTGTGGAACTAGTCCGAGGTCGGGTTTAGGTTATAAGATGACACTTTGGTTCTGTGTGGTCAAAGCCAGCAAACGTCCGCTGAAAATCTTTTTTATACATTTAGGCTGCATTCCATAGTTAGATTTACATCACTGGTGGAAACTGTCCAGTCAATGTAGCGTGATATTTTCAAGAAGGCGCTGGCAACGAGAACGCCCCCATCCATTATCCCCTATTCCCGCGGCCGTCGAGTTAGTTTGACGGTTTTTGTTTTGTCAGTGTTTTCGTGTTGTTAGTGACGACACCTGTTGCTCATTCCTTGAGGCTCACGTCACCGCAATCCTAAAGACGTCTTCAATCGACCGGCGTGTTGTCGCTAATTGTCTCCAGCGCCGTACAGCTTTACTGAATTTACCTTGCAGCTTAATTACTTCTAAAACGTGCGCTGTATAGCGAACGCATGTATACCTCGGACTGCGCTCCGGATTACCCTGTAAACCACAACCTTCATTTTGCGTTGGCATTCGTTGGCTTCGCCGACGTACGACCAACTACTAGTGTTTTTGACATGTTCGCCCAAGGATCCCGTGGCCTTTTTGAAGGAACCACTCCGGCATTTGCCTGAAATGATTTAGGGAGAACTGAATTAGGATGGGTGGACAAATCATAAGCGTTCATCCTCCCGAATCTAAGGCCAGTGTCTCGACAAACGCACGTTTCTGAATTTGAACCTGGTGTACAACGATGTTTTTTTTAAGCGCATTGCGAACGATTTAGCTTGATAAGCCGGAAACAATTATAAACTGTTCTTTTTGTCTCTTCTTCGTAAAAAAGACTGAAAACTGAAACTTCGTGGCAGTTAAAACTGTGTACCATCCCGCGATCCCAACCAGAAACCTTGTATACAGTGGGCAATACTCTTGACGATCTTTTTAAGTCAAATAACATTTTAATTAAAAAATCGCCTTCAGTGGCGTTTTTCTTTTTATCATAGTTCTATCCGGATGTTACGGTGTTTCAGTTCTAGGCGCTTCAGTCTGGAACCGCGTGACCGCTACGGTCGCAGGTTCGAATCCTGCCTCGGGCATGGATGTGTGTGATGTCCTTAGGTTGGTTAGGTTTAAGTAGTTCTAAGTTCTAGGGGACTGATGACCACAGATGTTAAGTCCCTTAGTGCTCAGAGCCATTTGTTATGGTGTTCAGTCCGAACACTGGTTTGATTCAACTCTCCCACACTATCCTATCCTGTGCAAGCATCTTCATCTAGGAATAACCATTGCAACCCACATCTCATTTGAACTTGCTTACTGCATTCTTCTCTTGGTTCCCTCTACAGTTTTGTACCATCTGCATTCTTTTGTATTACCAAATTGATCGTTCCTTGATACTTCTCGGTCGATCCTTTCTTTTAGTCAAGTTACCCTTCAAGCTTCGTTTTCCCCAATTCTCTTCAGTTCCGTGTCATTAATTATTTAATCCATGGAACGATCACGTAGATTCGAAAGTAGGTAAAGCGGGTGGCGGATTTACGTTCATTGATAGCGTGCTAGGACAACATAACCGGTCTTCAAAGGAGATCGCTGACTAAACATTCGTGCAAATCTGTCCTAGACTATTGCTCAAGTGTCAGGCCATTGATGACGATGATTTCAGGTGAGAAACGTTCAACATCATAGTCGTCAGCGCCCTGACGAAAAGTCAGCATGCCAGTCTCTTGGGCGTTGACAGAGACTGCCTCCCTTTCCCGCCAATTTAGGGCTGAGGCCTGACAGTTCAGTTCACGAAATGTCAGCACTCTTGTAACACTGGAATCATCGGTGAGGATGGTGGGCAGATCTCCATCGAGAGTGAGGGCTGCACCGATATCGGTATATATGACACACACGTTGCCAAAACACGCTGAACTGAAAGTGTCACACCACAAGGCTCACTGAGTGGTGAGGGGGAAGCCATCTGTTACAGGGCTGTCTCCAATGTGCAGCCTGGTAGGCAGAATCTCCTACCAGCGGTGAGACTGACGTGAAGTTCGCCAAGCCTGTGTGGCCGATTTGGGCGACCGTAGTTCGTTTTGTCGCCTGCAACCATTCAGTGCAACGCTCTGATGCTGCGCTAACGTCCAGTGCCAATTTCAGTCGTAGCTGCCGATATCGTGCAAATAATATTGGCACACGCGGAGGTCATCGCCTGCAGAGGCCCACCGTTAGGAGCGTTCGGTGCACTGTGTGTTCAGACAAATTTGTTCTCTGCCCAGCACTGAAGTCTGATATTGATTCCGCCACTGGTCCCCACCTGTCCAGTTTTACCAACCTGCCCAGCCGACGACGTCCGACATCTGTAATGAAGAGTGACCACCCCACCGCACGTCGTCTTGACGTTGTTTCACCTCGGTTTCGCCACGTGTTGAAAACATCACAGCACTCCTTGGACACCCGACAATCGTGCAGTTTGCGAAATTGTCGTGCCAAGCGTCCGGGCCATCACAATCTGCCCTCGGTCAAACTCAGATGGATCGCGCGCCTTCCTCATTCTACACAGGGACCACACGCCCACCGATACTTCGTCTACCGTGCGTGCGTCTGACTGGCAGTCATTCCTCCCCGGGTACGCTGCTATCGTCTGGTTGGGTTTATATCGATAGTAAGTCGGTGGTCATAACATTCGATTAGTGTAGACGACTGCAGGTTGGTTAACATTATTCAGGACTTACGCAATCCACTCTGGGCGGCGGAAGCAACTGGGCATCTCAACGTGTACTGTTGGTTTTGTACAAACAAGATCTGCAACGCCCCTTAGAAAAATTATAAATGTCTGTGCTGGTAAACCTCTAAAGTTATTTGATTTTCAAACAGCTCAGCAAAACTGAACGTACTCAGACATTTCTCTCTTTACTTATTCTGATCACCACTAAACACACACTTTTTTTCTTTAGCGCAGCCCAATCTGACTTTCCATAATCTATACAAAAGTGTCCCTGACTAACAATAACCTATACCTTTCATGAATCACTTACCTCACAAAAATCTTCGTTACTTGAACTACCGCAATACAGCGAGCGCCAATACTGCCAGCTAAATGAAAGATTCTCACTACTGATAGGCATAGTTAGCAAATGAAAGATTTTGATAGCGAACAAACAATGTATTTACCTTAATAGTGTTCAAAGGTCATAATATATATAGCAGTTCATGACATCTAGTCTTACAAATTTCAAAACTCCGCCATTTCTCTCCCCACATCCACCACTGCTGGCGGCTCACCTCCAACTGCGCAACTCTACGCGCTGTTGCCCAACAATACGTAAGCGAATATTCCAACAATGAGTCCAACTAGCCACAGATTACACACAGCACAGTCAGTCATTTTCATACAGATCAGATGCACGTTATCTTTGGTAATACAGAGGAGGTATGAAGGAAGGAAATTTCCTAAGGAAGGGATTTATCGTACACACGTAAATACCTCTCACCATCTCTCTCCCCCCCACCCCTCCTCCCTCCTCTCCCTTGCCCTAACGCATCGCAATGGTAAGAGCCGTGTGGACAGAATGAGACCTTTCACAGCGCGCACAGAAGCCTTTAAGCAGTTATTTTCAGCCGCGGCAGGCGACACGGTTTGATTTCCGCTGTTCCGGCCCGCTTACCAGGGAGCGAAGTACAGCCGCAGCCTACAGCAACTAGACCTCCGTCTGAGGCGCGGAATTCTTTCCATAACTGACCTCCGGGCTCTGACGAAGATCGTTCTGACGCATTAATGCACAACGATCCAAGTCAGTGCACTCCAGAGGTGGCAAATGTGGTGAACTGTGATCATCCCACCACCGTTCGACATTTGCATGCAGTGGGGAAGGTTCAAAAATCGGGTGTATGTTTACCGCATGGTCTAAGGCGAAACAAAATTCAGCGGGTGGCCATACATCAATCCATGCTCACTAGTTGCTTGGCGAGCAACACCGAACCTTTCCTGTGCCGTATCGTTGCTGGTGACGAGAAATGGCGTCTTTATGCTAACATAAGAAAGAGCTGACAAGTGCGAGAATTATCGCACAATCAGCTTAACAGCTCATGCATCGAAGCTGCTTACAAGAATAATATACAGAAGAATGGAAAAGAAAATTGAGAATGCGCTAGGTGACGATCAGTTTGGCTTTAGGAAAAGTAAAGGGACGAGAGAGGCAATTCTGATGTTACGGCTAATAATGGAAGCAAGGCTAAAGAAAAATCAAGACACTTTCATAGGATTTGTCGACCTGGAAAAAGCGTTCGACAATATAAAATGGTGCAAGCTGTTCGAGATTCTGAAAAAAGTAGGGGTAAGCTACAGGGAGAGACGGGTCATATACAATATGTACAACAACCAAGAGGGAATAATAAGAGTGAACGATCAAGAACGAAGTGCTCGTATTAAGAAGAGTGTAAGACAAGGCTGTAGCCTTTCACCCCTACTCTTCAATCTGTACATCGAAGAAGCAATGATGGAAATAAAAGAAAGGTTCAGGAGTGGAATTAAAATACAAGGTGGAAGGATATCAATGACACGATTCGCTGATGACATTGCTATCCTGAGTGAAAGTGAAGAAGACTTAAATGATCCGCTGAACGGAATCAACAGTCTAATGAGTACACAGTATGGTTTGAGAGTAAATCGGAGAAAGACGAAGGTAATGAGAAGTAATAGAAATGAGAACAGCGAGAAACTTAACATCAGGATTGATGGTCACGAAGTCAATGAAGTTAATGAATTCTGCTACCTAGGCAGTAAGATAACCAATGACGGACGGAGCAAGGAGAACATCAAAAGCAGACTCGCTATGGCAAAAAAGGCATTTCTGGCCAAGAGAAGTCTACTAATATCAAATACCAGCCTTAATTTGAGGAAGAAATTTCTGAGTATGTACGTCTGGAGTACAGCATTGTATGGGAGTGAAACATGGACTGTGGGAAAACCGGAACAGAAGAGAATCGAAGCATTTGAGATGTGGTGCTACAGACGAATGTTGAAAATTAGGTGGACTGATAAGGTAAGGAATGAGGAGGTTCTACGCAGAATCGGAGAGGAAAGGAATATGTGGAAAACACTGATAAGGAGAAGGGACAGGATGATAGGACATCTGCTAAGACATGAGGGAATGACTTCCATGGTACTAGAGGGAGCTGTAGAGGGCAAAAACTGTAGAGGAAGACAGAGATTGGAATACGTCAAGCAAATAATTGAGGACGTAGGTTGCAAGTGCTACTCTGAGGTGAAGAGGTTAGCACAGGAAAGGAATTCGTGGCGGGCCGCATCAAACCAGTCAGTAGACTGATGACAAAAGAGGAATGGTTGAGCCCCAATAAAGCAGAAACCGCCCGAACAAACACCCGCGCGCATCAACAAAAGATAATATTATTCACCTGATCGGACAGTGGCGGTGTGGTGTACTACGAAATGCTTCCCCGAGGTGTAACCGTCACTACCGATATTTACTGTCCGCAACCGAGACGGCTTGCAGGAGCCATCTAAGAATAACGAACAGGCAAAAACCACCGTACAGGGATTGGGTTAGAAAGTCATTTCGCAGCCACTTTATTCATGTTATCTCGCGTCCTCAGCTTTTCACTTTTTCCACTCTCTATCGAACAACCTTTATGGATTTGCCCTCCGGATGAAAATGCGCTCCGAACATGGCTCGAAGAGTTCTTCGCTTCAGAACCGTCAGATATCTACAGTCGCAGAATCGAAAAGTTACCACAGCGTTTCCAAACTGTTGTAGATAGTGAGGGGGAATATATGTTTGAAGTCTCCGTTATGTATCTGTTGTGGCTATTAAACTTCCGGATAATGCCACGAACTTAAGCACCAGTCCAATACATTGGGTAGAAAGAACCGCATCCTCCATGCCGACAGAGATGCCGAAGAGGCAAATCATTGAGATGGACAGTCGGGCCGTCCGGATTTACCTTTTCTGCAGTTGCTCGGAATCGTATAAGGTGGGTGTTGCGATGGTTCCTTGAGGACGACACGGCCTGTTTCATCCCCCATCCTTGTTCTGCCAGTTTGTAGCCGCCTCTAATGACCATGTCTCAGACGGTACTGTGACTCTTAAATTGAATTTAGTTACTTTTCCAAGTCTGGTCACACACACACACACACACACACACACACACACACACACACACACAAATTCTTTTAAGGACATCATTCTTGCAAAGGAAGTATATTTGCTGACAATACTGTTCATTTGTGCCGTTGTTGGTTGCGGTGTAAACAAGTGCTGTTCTCAGGAGACGTGCAGGCTTGTTGTAAGCAATTTCGTCCATCAAACTAATTGTTCTTCCTATGACTTTTTCTTTTACGCTTTCTTTCCTTATCACTTTTGTTTTTTATTTCTGTGCTTCCGACCTTTTTTAGTTTTAAATGATTATTAATTGAAACCGTCAGCTGCCGTCAGGTGTTGTTGATATACTTCGATGGGGACAGCTGACAATGTGCACCGACCGGGACTACAACCCGGGATCTCTGTTCTTTCGAGAACAGTTACTATCTTCATATATATTTTTTAGTTTTATTCGCTGTACCCAACCAAGGAGGCGCGCTTTAGTTATTTAGCTCTTTTTGGGATTCTGTTGCTCAAGCGGTGAAGAAGACACCCTTTATACGACTACTTCGTCTGTCTGTCCGTCTGTTAAGATCCCTATTTGTCTGTCCGTCTGTTGTCGGGGTAGATGTATCAAGCTGAAATTTGTGTCAAATACCGAGTTCTACGGTCAGTTGGCGGTTTTAAAAAATTAAGCTTCTAAATCAATGGATTCCAAAGATACGGCCATTTATATAACATTTTTATACTCGCTCACTCACTAATCAAAATCTGTAGGGTTTGCTTGTTCTAGAATCATGAAATTTGGCAAGACAGTATGTTTCACATTACAAATAAAGGAAAAAAATCAAAAATTGTTATACTTGTTTCCCAAATCAAACTGCCTTTTCCTGGTGCTAGTTACTTTATCTATCCCATACGCGTTTCGCCTTCTACTGTTTTAAGGCATCATCAGTGGGATCTGTAACGATACAGTTTTGTTAGTTACAGATTATCAAACAGTTGACTTGGCGATTTTTTTTGTAAAAATGTAATTACTTACGGTTTGCTGATGTGCGTTTCCTCACATCTGGTCTGGAGGTCGCACTACCCCTTTTATCACCGCTCTATATTCACCTCTTCGTGGTGAACAGTGTGTGGAAGGCTTGCTGCGGAGGATGGCCACACAAACAAACAAAAATTGTTAATTTGTAATTATCACATAAACAGTATTTTTCCCTATTTGTTGTCCGTTTGTTAAGACCCTTTTTCTCAGGAACTAGTAGAGGTATCAAATTAAAATTTATGTCAAATAGTAAAGTCCAAGATCCATTCGTCCTGTAAAAAATTTATGCTTCTAAGGTAATATAATCAAAAGATACGGCCATTTAAGTCACATATTTTGATATTCCAAAACTCACTCATTCAAACCTGTTGATGAACTATCAACGCACAATGTCCCAGGCTGTATGGTCAATGTTCAGTGCTATGACAGGAACGATGATTCGAAGCAAAAAAGTCCAGCAAACATGGGCTCTGATTTGAATATTTTGGGAGCTAAGAGCATTTCTTTATTTTCGATACTCAGAAATAAATCTCTTCTGCCGCAAGGTCTTCACTTTCCATATTTTGAGAGCGCGAGTGTGGATCTAAAGAAAACAAGTCCAGTAAACATGGAATCTAAATGCATACATGTTCATCTTTTCTAATATCAAACGCATCTCTTCTACCGAACGAGAAATCGTAGAACCCATGTTTATTAGGTATTTTATTCTTGTTTTCGTCCATACTTCACCCTTCCAAAATATGCAAAGCAGAGAGGTTACAGAAAGACATTCGTCTCACAGTATCAGAGATGAACTAGCGCTCACAGCTCTTAAAATATACATATTAGAACCCATCTTCACAAACTTTTTTGCTTCGAATCACCCTTCCTGTTATACCCCTGAATATTGAGCATTCTTCCTGAGACTGGGCGGGAACCCTATTCACAGTTGTCCGCTTTTTTCTCACAGCATCTCTTCATTTATTCAATGCGTTTCTACATTGTGGCCCTATCCACCCTGAATTTTTCCATGCAGGCTTCTCACCAAGCTGTAAGTGCGCGTGAATCAAAAAGTCAGTATAAATTTGAAAACTGAATAAATCACGGAATAATGTAGATAGAGAGGTACAAATTGACACACATGCTTGAAATTACATGGGGTTTTATTGGAACAAAAAAAAAAAATACGAACGTTCAAAAAATGTCCTACAGATGGCGCTTCATCTGATCAGAATAGCAATAATTAGCATAACAAAATAATACAAAGCAAAGATGATGATGTTTACAGGAAATGCTCAATATATCCACCATCATTCCTCAACAATAGCTGCAGTCGAGAAATAATGTTGTGAACAGCACTGTAAAGCATGTCCGGAGTTATGGTGAGGCATTGGCGCCGGATGTTGTCTTCCAGCATCCTTAGAGATATCGGTCGATAACGATACACTTGCGACTTCAGGTAACCCCAAAGCCAATAATCGCACGGACTGAGGTCTGGGGACCTGGGAGGCCAAGCATGACGAAAGTGGCGGCTGAGCACACGATCACCACCAAACGACGCGCGCAAGAGATCTTTCACGCGTCTAGCAATATGAGGTGTTTTTTTTCCTTCGTTCTAATAAAATCCCATGTCATTCCAAGCATGTGTGTCAATTTTTACTTCTCTATATACATTATTCCGTGGTTTATTAAGTTTTCAAATTTATACTGACTTTTTGATCAGCCCGTAAATTGGTTTCCAGGCATCCCAATCAATATGTGAGGAACCTCGCAACCATTTCTTCGGCTGTATTTTCTCGGTGCCGCGCGGTTTGAGTCGTCATGCCACGGATTGTACGGCCCATCCCGACGGAGGTTCGAGTCCTCCCTCGGGCATGGGTGTGTGTGTTGTTTTTAGCATAAATTAGTTTAAGTAGTGTGTAAGTCTAGGTTCAAATGGTTCAAATGGCTCTGAGCACTATGGGACTTAACATCTATGGTCATCAGTCCCCTAGAACTTAGAACTACTTAAACCTAACTAACCTAAGGACATCACACAACACCCAGCCATCACGAGGCAGAGGAAATCCCTGACCTCGCCGGGAATCGAACCCGGGAACCCGGGCGTGGGAAGCGAGAACGCTACCGCACGACCACGAGATGCGGGCGTAAGTCTAGGGACCGGTGACCTCAGCAGTTTGGTCCCTAAGAAACTGATACACATTTGAACATTCTAATTTGCTCGACGAACGATAGAAATTAAGCAGAAGCAATAGGACTGTCGCAATGAAACTGTACAGTTGGTTGCCCGATAGGTGCACAAGATAAATTCGACGGCAAAAAGTCGTTATGACTAGAATTTCCGCGGAACGAATGTTCAAATGTGTGTGCCTTCCTAAGAGACTAAAGTGCTGAGGTCATCGTCCCTGGACATACACACCACTAACATGCTAAGAACAACACACACACACACACACACACACACACACACACACACACACACACACGCCTGAGGGCGGACTCGAACCTCCGGCGGGAGTGTCCGCGCAATTCGTGACATGGAGCCTCAAACCGCGCGGCTCCGCGGAACGGTTTGAGATACGTGAGGTTTGCGAGGCAGTATGAATGACGGCTGCTGAAATCATGTTTTCCGCGCCGTATTTTAAGCTGGTACGTGTGAGAATGTCGCATCATCTAGTTCGTGAAACACAACAAGAAATCCCGCTGAAGTGATTTCGCCTGCACTCCAGCTGCAAGATGTGGGAGAGCCTTTTTGTTTCGACCTTCTTGTGTGTGAGTGGCGGAATCCGGCGGGCGCGCGTGCGCGTGTGTGTGTGTGTGAGGGAACAGTGCCCCGGATCGTGTTTTTCCGCTGACGGCACTCGCCCGGCTGAGAAGCGGCGTTGCGCAACATTCACTTAGCACCGCGGCTGCGGTGCGCGCTTTGTCTTTGTACCGCCGCAGAGCCGCCGAGTTAAAAATCTCTGTCCGTGACCTTATTTCCCTTTCCCTTCTTCACCAGTTCCGTGTTTCCGTTTGCCCACACAAGTTACGCACAGCTTGTTCCTGGTCCACCGCTCATTCAAAGAAAACTGCCACACGCCCTATCTCTGTTTTCACATATCGGCAAAAACTAATTTCCCAATGTCAGCAGCCGGCCGATGTGGCCGTGCGGTTCTAGGCGCTTCAGTTTGGAACCGCGTGATCGCTACGGTCGCAGGTTCGAATCCTGCCTCGGGCATGGATGTGTGTGATGTCGTTAGGTTAGTTAGATTTAAGTAGTTCTAAGTTCTAGGGGACTGATGACCTCAGAAGTCCCATAGTGCTCAGGGCCATTTGAACCCAATTTCAGCAATAGTACACTGTCAGAAAAAAAAATCGCAAACCCAAAAACAATTAGTGTAGAGTAATAAACTTTCGGGAATACGTTTGTTTAGGTAACATATTTAAATGATTAATATTGAGAGATCACAGATTAACATGTTGTTGTTGTTACTGTTGTGGTCTTCCGTCCAGAGACTGGTTTGATGCAGCCCTCCATGCTACTCTATCCTGTGCAAGCTTCTTAATTTACCAGTACCTACTGCAACCTAGATCCTTCTGAATCTGCTTAGTGTATTCATCTCTTGGTCTCCCTCTACGATTTTGGCCCTCCACGCTGCCCTCCAATACTAAATTGGTGATCCCTCGATGTCTCAGAACATGTCCTACTAACTGATCCCTTCTTCTGGTGAAGTTGTGCCACAAGCTCCTCTTCTCCCCAATTCTATGCAATACCTCCAGTTATTTGATCTGCCCATCTAATCTTCAGCATTCTTCTGTAGCACTGCATTTCGAAAACTTATATTCTCGTCCTGTCCAAACTATTTACCGTCCATGTTTCACTTCCATACATGGCTACACTCCATTAAAATACTTTCAGAAACAACTTCCTGACACTTAAATCTGTACTCGATGTTGACAAATTTCTCTTCTTGAGAAAGCGCAGATTAACATAAGCGCTAGATAAGCCACTGTCAATGTGAAATGCTGGTGCATTAATAAGCGGTGTGATCGGCAGAATGTTGAACGCAAGCCTGCAGACGTGCCGGATGTCAGTTTGTGGGATGGAGTTCCATGGCTGTTGCACTGTGTTGCTCAACATAAGAACAATGTTGGTTGTGTATAACGGTGGGGTTACCATCCGACGATGTCCCATATATTCTCAGTTGGGGAAAGTCTGGTGATCGAGCAGCCCAAGGCAACATAACTCCGTTCAGCATATGTTGGCTGCAACACCGTTAAGTGGGCGAGTGTTATCCTGTTGGAAAACATCCTATGGTGTGCTGTTCATGAATGGCAGTACAACAGATAGAATCACCAGACTGACTTACAGATTTGTAGTCAGTCTGCGTGACATAACCAAGAGAGTGCTCCAGCTGCCACACGAAATTGCACCCCAGAGCACAACTCCAAGTGTAGGTCCAGCGCATCTAGCATGCAGACAGGTTGGTTGCAGACCATCGACTGGTCTCCTTGTAACCGACACACGGCCGTCACTGGCGCCCAGGCAGAACAAGCTCCACCCTGGCCTCCAATGAGCTCTCGCTTGACATCACTGAAGTCGCAAATGGCGGTAGTTTGGGGTCAATGCAACTCACGCTATAGGGCGTCTAGCTTGGAGTTGTCCTCGAAGCTACCGATTTGTAACAGTTCGTTGTGTCACTGTGGTGCCGACTGCTGCTACAATTGCTGCTGCAGATGCAGTACGATGCGCCAGAGCAATACGCCGAACACTGTGGTCTTTCCTGTCAGTAGTGCCAACTGGCCGGCTGGAGCCCGGTCTTCTTGCGGCCGTACCTTCTCGTGAGCGCCGCTGCCAGCAGTCACGTACAGTGGCTACATTCCCGCCAGAAGGAACATCCAGCTTCTCGTAGCCCTGTTATACGACATCGTTCAAACTTTGGGTGTTGACATTAGCATCTTTGTCGCCTTAAAGACATTTTTGACTAACAACAACTCGCCACATCCAATTTCAAAGGTAACTAACGCTTCAGACCGTTACAGCATGTATTTAAAGCAAAACTGACTTGCAGCCTCATACTAGCGCCACTACCGGGTCTTTTGCGACTGGCACGAAATTTGAATAGATACAATCTTTCAGATGTAGAAACACGCCTACAAATTTTGTTTGTCACACGATTCCTTCTTGGTGTTGCGATTTTTATTCCGTCGGTATATACTACGCCTACACTCGAAACAAGGCCCCGGGAGTAGACAACATTCCATTAGAACTACTGACAGCCTTGGGAGAGCCAGGTCTAACAAAACTCTACCATCTCGTGAGCAACATGTATGGGACAGGCGAAATACCCTCAGACTTCAAGAATAATATGATAATTGAAATCCCAAAGAAAGCAGGTGTTGACAGATGTGAAAATTACCTAATTGTCAGTTTAATAAACCACAACTGAAAAATACTAACAAGAATTCTTTACAGACCAATGGGAAAACTAGTAGAAGCCGACCTCGGGGAAGATGAGTTTGGATTCCGTAGAAATGTTGGAACACGTGAGGCAATACTGACCCTACCACTTATCTTAGAAAATAGATTAAGGAAAGGCAAACCTACGTTTCTAGACTTAGAAAAAGTTTTTGACAATGTTGACTGGAATACTCTCTTTCAAATTCTGAAGGTGGCAGGGGTAAAATACAGGGAGCGAAAGGCTATTTACAATTTGTACAGAAACCAGATGGCAGTTATAAGACTCGAGGGGCATGAAAGGGAAGCAGCGGTTGCGAAGGGAGTGAGACAGGGTTGTAGACTCTCCCCGATGCTATTCAATCTGTATATTGAGCAAGCAGTAAAGGAAACAAAAGAAAAGTTCAGAGTAGGTATTAAAATCCATGGCGAAGAAATAAAAACGTTGAGGTTCGCCGATGACATTGTAATTCTGTCAGAGACAGCAAAGGACTTGGAAGAGCAGTTGAACGGAATGGACAGTGTCTTGAAGGGAGGATATAAGATGAACATCAACAAAAGCAAAACGAGGATAATGGAATGTAGTCGAATTAAGTCGGGTGATGCTGCGGGAATTAGATTAGGAAATGACACTTAAAGTAGTAAAGGAGTTTTGCTATTTGGGGAGCAAAATAACTGATGATGGTCGAAGTAGAGAGGATATAAAATGTAGACTGGCAATGGCATGGAAAGCGTTTCTGAAGAAGAGAAATTTGTTAACATCGAGTATAGATTTAAATGTCAGGAAGTCGTTTCTGAAAGTATTTGTATGGAGTGTAGCCATTTATGGAAGTGAAACATGGACGATAAATAGTTTATTCAAGAAGAGAATAGAAGCTTTCGAAATGTGGTGCTACAGAAGAATGCTGAAGATTAGATGGGTAGATCACAAAACTAATGAGGAGCTATTGAATAGAATTGGAGAGAAGAGAAATTTGTGGCGCAACTTGACTAGAAGAAGGGATCGTTTGGTAGGGCATATTCTGAGGCATCAAGGGACCACCAATTTAGTATTGGAGGGCAGCGTGGAGGGTAAAAATCGCAGAGGGAGACCAAGAGATGAATACACTAAGCAGATTCAGAAGGATGTGGGTTGCAGTAGGCTACTGGGAGATGAAGGAGCTTGCACAGGATAGAGTAGCATGGAGAGCTGCATCAAACCAGTCTCTGGACTGAAGACCACAAACAAAAGAAAAAAAAATAGTGCGGTAAAGCACTTACAAGAAGAATGCGCGAAGCTATATGGACTTGCACGTACCAGCTTCTCTTTGTGACATGTAAAGTACAGGGTGACACCGTCGTCATGATTCAGTCTTTCAGGAGTAATGAAGAAGGCTAAATGCATCAATCTGAGATAAGGGACGTTGGTCCGGCAACGACCGAAAATCATTTCGACACCTCTGACTGTTGTTGCTACGATTTTAGGTTGAGCAACTTTCATAGGATGCAGTATGGAGCAAAACGACAAAAAAATTATAAAGTAAACATAGGCTCTAGAATGCGTACCTTAAGAGCAAAGGGCACTTATTCATCTCTTCTACTGCAAGCTCTTTGGTTTCCATATTTTTGCAGTAGATAGTATGGACCAAAACAAGGAGGATAATGTCCAGTAAATATTGATTCAAAAATGCATACTTTAAGACAGATGTATTTCACAGTAGCGAATGTGAGCAGATGCTGACAGATGTTAAGGTTTTGCATTTTAGATCCTACATTTACTAGATATTTTTTTTTGTTTTGGTTCATACCTACAATCTTAGCAACAACAGTACTGGTACATGTGTTCTGCTGTGAGAGGCCTCCGAACGACTTTCGCTTATACCTTTAGACTCGTTCGTTTCCGATACAGGGAGCCTTACATAAAATTGATACATTTACCTGCCTACATCACCCTGTACCTTCAATGCGTACAGTTTCTGAAACGGAACTTTTTTTTATGAGCGAAACGTTATTGTCCCAGCCTGCTCAGACAGAGAACGAAGACGGCCATTTTAAATTCTTAGCACTGAGAATGGAGAGAGAGAGCTGTTTTGGAAGTAGATCGTTCAAGATCGTGTGCAGGAACTGTATGTCGCTGTCTTCACTATGAGGGTGTTCTCCGCTGTGTCTGACAATGAGACGCGAAGGCCTGTGTACTTCGCTCATTTTCACTCTATTATCTCGTGTGGTGTAGTGTTTTGGGGCACCAAGAATAAACGCAGGCGGTCGGGTCGGCCTACGCTGTCAGTTCGCCAACTTGCCCAACGTGCGACCCACAAGCCAATGCAGCCCAAACCAAGTATTATTTCGGCCCGAGAAGACAGCAACTATGACAACGTTACAGTAAACGAAATCCCCGCCACCACACACACGATGTATTCCCTCATTGGTCAATCTGGCTCTCTCTCTCTCTCTCTCTCTCTCTCTCTCTCTCTCTCTGCCTCTCCCTCTCCCTCTCCCTCTCCCTCCCTCCCTCCCTCCCTTTGTCGTTTCTTAGCAGTTATTGTTCGTGTTCAGTATTATATTTGGGACCCAAAAGTACTCACCTTCTTCCGACGTGGCCCAAGTAAGCTAACAGGCTTGACACCCCATTGTTCAGCTGTCTCGGAATTGTTCGTCTGCCGTCCCTGTTCGTATATTCCAGCGTGGGAATTATTATTGACAATACTCATACATTCCGAAGACACTGCAACATTCAAGCAGTGAAAGCTAGACGGAGAAACGCCAAGGACTTGAGTAACATCTCCTTAAGCGTTACACATGAATGTGTGCACTGCTCAGCAGATTTCATTTTCAACAGACCTGACAAAATTGGATGATAAACCCTAAGTCTTCAAATATGTGCCGCCCGCTGTGGCCGAGCGGTTCTAGGCGCTTGTCAGGAACCGCGCTGCTGCTACGGTCGCAGTTTCGAATCCTGCCTCGGGCATGGATGTGTGTGATGTCCTTAGGTTAGTTAGGTTTAAGTAGTTCTAAGTCTAGGGGACTGATGACCTCAGATGTTGAGTCCCGTTGTGCTTAGAGCCATTTGAACCTTTTCAGATCTGTGTTGAAAAGTTTCCTTTCCGATGACTCCCTCTATTCTGTGCAGCAGTTTCTTTCTGTAGCTGTGAAGTCGTCAATATGATGTACTATTTGTTCTTATACTACTCAGTTTTTTCTTTTGTTTATAAATTTGCTAATCGCCAGTGTAAAATGGTGCAAGCTGTTCGAAATAGTGAAAAAGAGGCGGTAAGCTAGGGGAGAGACGAATAGTGTACAGTATGAGCAAGAACAAAGAAGGAATGTTGGAAAACCAGGGAAGAAGTTCTTGAATCAAGAAGGGTGTTATACAAGGATGCAGTCTTTCGCTCTTGCTGTTCAAGACGCGATGACAGGAATAAAAGGTAAGTTAAGAGAGGGTTTAAGTTTCAGGGTGAAAGGATGCCACTGATGACACTGATACCCTCAGAAAAATGTGAAGAAATATTAGAAGATCTGTCAAATGGATTGAACAAGCTATTTACAGAATACGGATTGAGAGTAAATCGAAGATAGACGAAAGTATTGAGAAGTAGGAGAAATGAGAATGGTGAGGAACTTAACATCAAATTTTGTGATCACAAAGAAGACGAAATTAAGGAGTTCTGGTACTTTAGAAGCAAAATAACCCATGACGGGCGAAGCAAGGAGGACATAAATAACAGAGTAGCACAGTCAAAGAGGGCTTTCCCGGCCAAGAGACGACTACTGGTATCATTTTGTAAGGCTTAATTTGAGAAAGAAATTTCCGAGAAAGTCAGTTAGAAGCATATCATTGTATAGTAGTGGACATGGATTGTGGGAAAATCGGAATAGAAGAGAATCAAAGGACTTGAGATGTGGTGCTATAGAAGAATGTTGAAAATTAGATGGGCTGATAAGGTAAGGACTGAGGAGTGTCTAGAGAATCGGCGAAGAAAGGAATATGTGGAAAAAACTGACGAAAAGGAGAAGAGGATGACAGGACATGTGTCAAGAAATCACAGAATAACTTCTGTGGTGCAGGAGGGAGCTGTAGAGGGTAGAAACGGTAGAGGAAGACAGAGTGAAACACATCCAGAAAATAACAGAGGACTTAGATTGCAGCTGCTACTCTGAGATGAAAAGGTTGGCACAAGAGAGCAATTCGTGACTGGCTGCATCAAGCCAGTTAGGAGAGTGCCGACAAAAAAGCTGACTCAAGTGTGTGTGGCTGGTGTGGTCCCAGGCAACGTGATAGGTAGATGAACAAAACAAGTGAACACGCAGTATCAGTATCTGTCTGGCGCCTTCGGACAAATTACCTGTTTCTTTGTCGTTTCCTGTGACGGAAACCTTAGGGGTAAAATAAAATTTGCTGAGGGGTAAAAGTAAACGATTTGATTCTATTTGTCACGAAACTAAATTATTTTCTAAAGATCATTACTATAATCCCTATTTTTAAGACTCTAATATTGATTATATAATTATCGATGATTATTGTTTCTCAGTTAGCAGCATTAATCCATTGGAGGTTACTGGTTCCTGACATAATCCAAACACTGTACAAGTATGTTATGCTTTGTCTTGTACATTGCTGATGATAAAAGTGAGACATATGCGTAACAGTGTTAAATGTCTCAAGAAAATGTCTGATCCAAATTGTAGATAGTACCTACAGTCGTCCAGAAATTGCTTCATTACTCACTTCGAAACACACTTCGAAACAGATAAATGAACGCTGAACGCAGTATTTGTATTATTATTGTTACTGGTTAGAAACAAAGCGTTGAGAGCCTGAAGTTATACAATTGGCGCCAGTTCAGTAGTAACGATTCAAGCAAAACGATGAGTGACTATGGAGTACACGCCTGAACGTGATTGATTTTAAGTGAGATTGCAGTGTGCAGGTCAAGCATAAGTGTCCATCCTCACTGCGGATAATTAGCTTTCTTATCTGAGGAGGAGTTGTGGGTAGCACTTGCTTCATCATCATTTAAGACTGATTATGCCTTTCAGCGTTCAGTCTGGAGCATAGTCCCCCCTATTAAAATTCCTCCATGATCCCCTGTTCAGTGCTAACCATGGTGCCTCTTCTGATGTTAAGCCTATTACTTCAAAATCATTCTTAACCGAATCCAGGTACCTTCTCCTTGGTCTACCCCGACTCCTCCTACCCTCCACTGCTGAGCCCATGAGTATCTTGGGTAACCTTGCTTCTCCCATGCGTGTAACATGACCCCACCATCTAAGCCTGTTCGCCCTGACTGCTACATCTATAGAGTTCACTCCCAGTTTTTCTTTGATTTCCTCATTGTGGACACCCTCCTGCCATTGTTCCCATCTACTAGTACCTGCAATCATCCTAGCTACTTTCATATCCGTAACCTCAACCTTATTGATAAGGTAACCTGAATCCACCCAGCTTTCGCTCCCATACAACAACGTTGGTCGAAAGATTGAACGGTGCACAGATAACTTAGTCTTGGTACTGACTTCCTTCTTGCAGAAGAGTGTAGATTGTAGCTGAGCGCTCACTGCATTAGCTTTGCTACACCTCGCTTCCAGTTCTTTCACTATGTTGCCATCTTGTGAGAATATGCATCCTAAGTACTTGAAACCGTCCACCTGTTCTAACTTTGTTCCTCCTATTTGGCACTCAATCCGTTTATATCTCTTTCCCACTGACATTACTTTCGTTTTGGACATGCTAATCTTCATACCATAGTCCTTACATTTCTGATCTAGCTCTGAAATATTACTTTGCAAACTTTAAATCGAATCTGCCATCACAACTAAGTCATCCGCATATGAGAGACTGCTTATTTTATCTTAATCTCACCCAGGCAGTCTATTGTTTTCAACATATGATCCATAAATAATATGAACAACAGTGGAGACAGGTTGCAGCCTTGTCTTACCCCTGAAACTACTCTGAACCATGAACTCAATTTACCGTCAACTCTTAAATGCTGCCTGACTATCTATGTAAAGACCTTTAATTGCTTGCAAAAGTTTGCCTCCTATTCCACAATCTCGTAGAACAGACAATAACTTCCTCCTAGGAACCCGGTCATATGCCTTTTCTAGATCTATAAAGCATAGATACAATTCCCTGTTCCACTCGTAACACTTCTCCATTATTTGCCGTAAGCTAAAGATCTGGTCCTGACAACCTCTAAGAGGCCTAAACCCACACTGATTTTCATCCAATTGGTCCTCAACTAATACTCGCACTTTCCTTTCAACAATACCTGAGAAGATTTTACCCACAACGCTGATTAAAGAGATACCTCTGTAGTTGTTACAATCTTTTCTGTTTGCATGTTTAAAGATTGGTGTGATTACTGCTTTCGTCCAGTCTGATGGAACCTGTCCCGATGCAATGCAAATTGCACGCACTCACACTAAATGTCCTTCATCTTTCAAACCTGTCGTCATTTTAAAAACGAAAATGTTGCAAGAAAATTCTTTCTACAGTCTAGTCAGCTGCTAAAGTTGGTGATAAGGTGGTGTAAAGGGAGGGGGAGGGGGGGGGGGGATGGTGCTAGCTAATGTCTTACTGCACTCAGGAGTAATGGTCTAGGAAAGATTGGCAACCACTGCCTTACACAGACCGAACAGCATGCTATTACAGCCGCAATGTACCATTTATTGGCCAGTTAAACGCATTTGATGACCTGCTATAGCCTGGAGGGAATACACGGGTCTGTGCGACTGAAAACATTGTTCGCCGAGGGAACTTCACAGCTTTTGGTGTGACGGTAGGCTGGCATGCGTCATCGGCTGTTCAGTTTTCCCCGCTGCAGGCTTCGTGCATCCCCTGACCGCTGGTTCCGCGTTGAACCGGTCCGTGGGAAGACTGGCAGAAATTCCCATCTGCCTCCAGGCGACGGACAGAATCGGCACGTCTTGTGAGTTGGCTTCTATCTCCCACCAACTTAAATATTTCAAAATTTTGGTGCTAGAATGAAGGTTTTTATTCCAGACTGGTGCTGGGAGCCGCACTTCAGACGTTGTGGACTGATTGGGTTTTAGAAAACATAATCTGCATACTGCAATTTGGTAATCTCTCTATGTGATACGGTCCATTTAAAAACGTCGGACTTCTTCTCTAAATGACTGCAGGTTCCGTACACACGACAAGAAAAAATGCATACTGCAAATGAAATCACGCCAGTGGCGAATCGGTGCAACATCTAAATGTGGTTCCCTTCGTGCTAGAAATGTTGGAAAATAAAACTCGTAACACGATAAACATTCATATAAACATGTGAACCGGTGGATTAATAAGAAAACGACACTTCAGTAACTCAAGCTCGTGTCTTATGAAATCAGTTACAGCTACAGTGCACGATGCTTAGAAGTGACAAGCCGAAGGCAGTGTAGCTATATCTGTACTACAATATAAAGGTAGGTAGTTTAAAATTGTTACCAAAAATGTCGAAAAGTTCTTGAACGATTTACTTCAAATTTTTGTACAATATTCTAGTAAATATTCAGACGGCCATGGGCTATAATTTTTTTGTGGAACACTGTACAGATTTTCCGTTGAAACCGAGCGAGAAACAAAAAGCGCTGAAAAATGTGTGGTTTAGTTTTCTACGTAATTAGGTCATTTAAACCATTGGACAAATGGTTACTTCGTTTCCTTCTTATATGCGATTTTAAACATTATATGCATACAGAGAGAGAGACAGAGAGAGAGAGAGAGAGAGAGAGAGAGAGAGAGAGAGAGAGAGAGAAGGGGAAGACTGAGATCAGGGCGAACATCCAGTTCCCATACGTACGGCCATACACACGAATTTAGCAACTGCCAAGAATTGCAGGGCCAGTAGTACGTCAATAAAAGCAAATAACCCAAAACGGAACCCCATGGCACCCCTCGGTTAAGTTAGTTCTTTTCTGTTCCCCTGAAAATAGGCTGGAGTGGGTAACTGACTGGTCAAAGGCAAGCACGGCGTTTCCACACCATACAGAGAAGTTGCAGCATTAGAAAATTGCAGCGAAATGCAGGAAGATCTGCAGCGGATACGCACTTGGTGCGGGGAGTGGCAACTGACCCTTAACATAGACAAATGTAATGTATTGCATATACATAGAAAGAAGCTCCTTTATTGTATGATTATATGATAGCGGAACAAACACTGGTAGCAGTTACTTCTGTAAAATATCTGGGAGTATGCGTACGGAACGATTTGAAGTGGAATGATCATATAAAATTAATTGTTGGTAAGGCGGCTACCAGGTTGAGATTCATTGGGAGAGTCCTTAGAAAATGTAGTCCATCAACAAAGGAGGTGGCTTACAAAACACTCGTTCGACCTATACTGGAGTATTGCTCATCAGTGTGGGATCCGTACCAGGTCGGGTTGACGGAGGAGATAGAGAAGATCCAAAGAAGAGCGGCGCGTTTCGTCACAGGGTTATTTGGTAAGCGTGATAGCGTTACGGAGATGTTTAGCAAACTCAAGTGGCAGACTCTGCAAGAGAGGCGCTCTGCAAGAGAGGCGCTCTGCATCGCGGTGTAGCTTGCTGTCCAGGTTTCGAGAGGGTGCGTTTCTGGATGAGGTATCGAATATATTGCTTCCCCCTACTTATACCTCCCGAGGAGATCACGAATGTAAAATTAGAGAGATTCGAGCGCGCACGGAGGCTTTCCGGCAGTCGTTCTTCCGCCATACACCATTGGGTGGCTTGCGGAGTATAAATTTAGATGTAGATGTAAACTCGACCAATCACGTAAGTTAGCTTCGTTTCCAGATGATCGATGGTCTAGCGTTCGAACGATGTGGGACCCTAAGTGCTACAGGAGATAGGTAAAATAATGTGAACACCTGTAGTTGCTTGGGAATGGTGTATTAATAATGGATTGGACCCCTAATTGCCCGTAATACGGGTGCTGTTCTTCATGGGATTCTGGCATGTAATGATTGTATAGTCTCCAGTGGAATGTTATGCCACTGTTCGATCAGAACTTCTTCTAACTCCTGTACTGACGAGGAAGGCAGAAATCTGCTCCGGCGTCTGCGCTCCAATACCGCCCGCAAGGTTCCATAATGTTAAAGTCCGTGGACTGTTCTGGCCTGGGAAGACGCTGCAGTTCAGCTGCATGTTCCTCATACCACGACTGTACTGGGTGCATTATCGTCCTGAAACATGTCGTCATGTTGGGGAACGGTATTTGAATCATGGAGTGCCCCTGATTACCTAAAATGTTCACGTAATCGTTAGCTGTAACACGACGTTTGAGAGTAATGATGGGACCAGCAGAACACCACGATATGGCTGCCCACACCATCACACTTCCACCTCCACGCTTAACCGTTGGAATCAAGCAATCACAATTGTAGGCTTCTTTTGGCTTTCTCCAGACGTGAACCCTACCCGATGTTGGAAATAACGAAAACGTTGAGTAGTCGGAGCGTATGACGTGTTTCCACTGCTAAAGCCGTCCAGTATTTATGCTCCTGACACCTTGTTTTACGCTTCTTTGCCTTGGTTGTCGTCGCTAATGGTTTCGGTATAGCAGCTCGTCCACGAATACTCGCTTTATGGCGTTCTCGGCGGACAGTGTCGATAGCTACGGGGTCTCGAAGATGGCTACTGAGCTCTGCAGTCACTTTAGCCGCCGTAGTTTTGTTGATTTGACGCAATTCGTGTTGGCGTACGATAATCTCTGTCATTTAGTTTTGATTTGCACCCACTGTTACGTTTACACGATGATGTCTTTCCATGTTTTGTGTAAGCTGTCATGGCTGTTGAAACAGTTGCTCTTGAAACATTCAATAAGTTGGCGAATGCTCCAGCTAATCAGGGCCCCCACAATCTGCCCTCCTTGGACCTCTGTTAGGTCTTTCGTTGCACGTCGACCATAGCCTCTGATTGCAAATACGAAGTGTCCACTACTCGTAAACAACCTGCACTTATGCCTAGTCTATACTCAACACGCCCAGTCCAGTGCTAAACCTGCCTTACGTTGACCGTTAAAGACAACCATCCCATTACTACCACCGCCCACATCATTTTGCCTATCCCCTGTGTTTCCTGATGATGTTGGATGTGTCTATTTCTGCAGGTTCAAAATACTGCTTCTACGGACGAACACAATCACTTTGCACCGATCACGTGTGACTGTGAAAAACTGCCGACTGGCTACAATGGTACTTAGTGTCACTGCGACAAGATTTCTGATGTTTACCGCTATTCTCCGCGAGTGAGTTCGATGGTTGCGTCTATGCCTTCAGATGAGAAACCTCACGCTACCGTATTTAATGAAGTCGTGAGACTGAACAGCGATACCACACGTCTGGTGGTAACGACTTTGTTTGTCGTTTCCCTACCTGTTACCTTGGTGTTGTAACGTACGGCTGGGGACAGGTACAGTACACATTAAATACGCACACAGCTATGCACAGCACACAGTCACAATGGGCTGTCTTCTCCCCCCCCTCCTCCTCCTCCTCCTCCTCCTCCTCCTCCTCTCCTCCCCCCCCCCCCCCCCCCCCCCATATTCCACAGTACTGGCACACGTGACTCGTTCCGGTTTCCTCGTATGGTGAAGAAAACTTTGCGTGGGACGCTTTTCCAGAATGACGAAGTGACTCCCGAGTATAAAGCAGTTTCAAACGTTTGATTTCTTTTAAAGTGAGTTAATGGGTTAAATATGTGACGTTAAGAACGTAAGCGAGAAAAATGACTGAAATTAGGTTTAAAGTTTGTTGGGAGTCCCTAATTGCTTTCATTATAAAGTCCTCAGTGGGTATAATCCGGGTAATTTTAAACTCTGTTCAAACCGATAGCTAGTTTTCCACACTTATCAATCTTTATGACGTCATATCTCTTGGATATGTATGGTAGAGTGATACAGTTTTGCAGGTACATTCTATCATGTTTGTGGACACTATCCGCAAACTGTTGGCGAATGCAGGCGGTAGTTAAGAAGTAATAAATAAAAAACCCCATGTCTGATGTTGAAATTTTATCATATGAACAGCGAAAGATATAGCAAGCGATAAACTTAGTTTCTTTCATCATATTGTCGGCGGTGTCAGCGATAAAAAGTTTCGCAAGGGTTGGAAATTATGTATAAAGTTTGTTGGAAATCACTGAATGTTCTCATTCTCAAATACAGGTTGAATAAAATTCGGATATTTTCGCGCCGTCGTTTATGCTTTGGAAGATATACATAGGGCGATTCTTATTAATATTTAAAATTTTCCGAAGCGGCGTATAAGTGGCTGAAACGTAATTTAATATAAGACAGATGGGTAGCAAATTTTGGGAATTACCTCAAACGTGGATGACAAAGGTTGATCGTGTGACTTCGCTACATGACGTACCTCGCCGTACGTGCAGCGTTGGAGCTTATCATTCTGTCGCACCGGATCATCCCAACCCAGGCCAGTTACTGAGGTCGGTGTGGCTCTGGGCCCACGTGCGCCATTTTAGCACGTGCGGCTCAGGGTTCCAGTCTTGCGTCTGGCAGCCAATATTTTTGTGAAACATGTGTCGGTAAAAATGGCAGATTTTCTTTATAAATTACCGGTTTGGGGTCATTGACAAGCCATCGTCAGGATCAATCTAAAATGTTGTCAGTTTCTGACGCCCATCACACATCGTCGTATCCTTACAGCTAAGGCGCCTTAAAATGAACAATCGTAGTAGGATATGCTTTAACAATGTATACTGATTGCCACACACTGAACAACATTTTAGACTGATCTGATGATGGCTCGTCAATGAGCCGAAACTGGTATTCAATAAAGAACATCTGCGGTCTTGATTTTGGATTTTTATCTACACATGATTTAAACCAACAGTTCGCTTATTTCCCCATTGACATCGACAAAGAGTAATAGTATTTTTGTTATTGTGTTAGCCAACTGAGTGTTTACATTGAAGTAAGGTTTATTATTTTATATACCGCTGTCGCGGCCTCAGCTGGGTTTTTACAAAGTGCAGTACAGCAAAAACCTACCGCACTGCATCAAACGTAAATTAATATAAGCTTCCGAAATGCGTCATTACCAGTAAATTGGCTAAGTTTTCTTTACTAAATGATGTGTAAACAAAAACAGAAGGGTCCAAACGAAAGATACACAAAATAAGAAGAGCTTACAGCGAGGACAATAATTTTGTAAATCGTTTACAACACATCACATTTACAAGAAGTACTCGAAATTTGCACCGCTTGCTCGGATGAAAGAATTACATCGCTCAGTCATCCATTCAGTCCCAAGCCAAACGGCTGCACGTGCGGCGAGATACATCTGGTGAAACATTACTTCTTTTTAATACTTCTCTTACTACTGTGTTAATACTTTAGTGAAAGATTATACCCCTTAATGAGTAGATTATGACAGCATTTTAAGTTTTTAAATTGTCAGTTGTGTTGCACTGTGCTGAAAAGCAAATTTTTGTTGCCCCTGAAAGCCTTCAGATAGGCAACCAGCATATGCGTCTGCGCAGGATTAACCGGATTTGCCTTTTAGTATTATAGATGTATCCGAAAGAACGTGAGTGGAGATTTCTACAACCGATGTCTCCCAGTTGTCCATCATTGATAAAAACATGTGTCATTGACGAGTCGGTGCGTAAAGAGGACTCATGTCGTCAGTAGATTTCATGGTGACGACTTCAGTTGTTCGAGGTGGTATTCTTATAACTTCGTGGCAACCTCTTGGATGTACTCGTAATTAGCGCTCCGAGATAGAACATGAGTCTGGTTTTTCGTTTATGTCCGAAGCGTTTTGTGACTTTAGTATGTGCTCACGTGACTCTGCGTGTGGGGTGGGGGATAGGGGACAGGGGATAGAGAGGGTCAGTTTTTTTTGGGGTCGAGCTGCAGAATGCTGTAGGGTGAGTCTTGAAAAGGCTGCCTGGCCTTGGGGAGATGAGGCGAGGGTGCGTCCGCGTGGCCTTGGCTGCAGTCCAATTCTCTCTCTCTCTCTCTCGTGTGTGTGTGTGTGTGTGTGTGTGTGTGTGTGTGTGTGTGTGTGTGTGTTCCTCCCTGCCTCTTTCTCTGTCCCCGCTCAGTAACTACGACTGAAACTTCTCGGAGCGCATCGATCCCGAAGCTGCACTCCCAGGATGCCGACGACTTGGACCGTGTTCACCAAATGCAGTTGGCGTCAAAACATATAAATGTGACAGGAAGAGAACCCCCTGCCACTGAAAGCAGTTGTTGTTTATGAGGCGTCTTGCTTGCACGCAGCTGCTGTATACAGTCTCGTCACAGGGCCGAATAGATTAGGCAAGACTATGAGAGAAATGTGTGCAACACTCATTAACAGCAATTTACAATTATCATCACTTTCAAATTGCGTAATGACTTCAAAGACACACTGTTGAAACGTTCAGTTCGCACACTTTACAGGCGAGGACACATCACTTTCGTTGCGTTAACACAGTTCACCCAGCCAGAAATACTACTTACCGGATATACTTGCCAGTGCCTGTTAGTTGCTAGCTGCGACTGATCACCGCGTAACGCAGTCGTTTGCACGGGACGATGGTTCAAACCCACGTCTGGCCATCCTGATTTAGTTTTTTCACTGTTTCGCTAAACTGTTTATGGCAAATGCTGGGATGGTTCCTTCGAAAGGACACGACCGCTTTCGTTCTCCCTCCTTCCCTAATCGGAGTTTCTGCTCCAATGACCTCACTGTCGATGGGACGTTAAACACTAACCTCGTCTTTCTCCTCAGTGCAACATCTAAAGTAATAAATCGCGTAAATAAAATTTTATCGTTAGTGGAGTGTGGAGGCATACAAATCGCGAATTCATGACTCTAAACTGTAACAAATCACAGCTAAAGTTGGAATTACCAAAAAGCAGCAGTCACAAAAATCCCTGAGATTGGAAAGTCGCAGTTCAGCTCACCCGTATTCACCAGATACTGTAACGGTGCTTTGATTACCGCGCCTCCGCCAATACAAAGATATAATTTACGATCGCGCACGCAGAAGAGCGCTGCGCCAGCGACCGATTTTTATAAATAATTTTGTTCTTCTTTTTTTTTTTACTTTTGCGTAGGTTTTGTTTTCAACAACTAATTGATTACTCACTCTCTCTCTCTTGTCTTCATACGAAAGACGTGTATTTTTTGGCTCTGTGTTGAATGTGCTTTTGGGTGGAAATTAAAATTATATTACGAAACGAAGTTGTTTCGATAGTGATTCGAAATGGTTATCGCCGAAATTGTAAATTGATCATGACAGTGACAACTTGAAGAAGTTTTCAACAGACGGAGGAATGTGAAAGACGGGTCGTCCTACAAGAGAATTAGGAGGACAGCCACGAAGACTATATTAAAATTAATACGACGTTTCTAGCAAAATTATAAGATAAATTTCTGATGCTATTTCCGTACAGTCGCTTTTTGTAGTGTTGCCGACCCGGTCTGCCATGCATGGTCAAATTACAGCACAATCTCAATCAATAATACGAAGTCCGCCTTATCCGTAACTGAAACCACCAAAATTCAAAACCCAATCAGATTTTCGATTTTGTGTTTTCACGGCAGAACCCCGAGGAAAGGTAACACTACAGTACTGAGTTCAGCAGTGCTTCTGGAAGTTCGTTTGGGAAGTATTTGGGTCAGATACGGGAGACGCATAGCGCAGTCTGTGTTCCATGTGTTGTCCTCTATAGAGTCTGTCTGCATCTGTATAGCTACTCTGTGAAGGCTAGTATTGTTGTGGGGCTCCCTCTGTATGTGTGGCCAAAATGTTCCCTACTTTCTGAATAACCCTCGTATTTTGAAGGGGGGGGGGGGGGTGAGATTGTTCTATAAACAGTTTGAAATTATAAAACTTTTAAAGAAACAATTCCGGATTATTTTTGGGTACCACCTCGTAAGTTGTAACAGCCGTGTAGACATGAAGAGGCTTGCACTGGATAGAGGCGCAGTTAGTGAAGGAAACAGCACCAACATCGCGCAGTCGGTCGCCTGTAAGCTCGGTGCGAGGGTCGCTTGCGAAACTGTGCGGGTCGGTTTTTCCACGGCGGTGTCAGCAGAAGAGAACAGAACAGAACAGAGCGCGACAGCGAAGCAAGAGTGCGTTGCTCCGGGCCATTGCGACAGCGACGCAAGGGCAGGTTTCTCGCGCCGACACTCACGCATCCGAGGGGCGAGCCGCCGTCTGGTTTGTCTCGTAAGTAGGCCTCCACCTGCGTTACAAGTCCCGTTTAAATCAGTCGCCATCTGACTGCGAGCGGGCTAGGCTGCTACCGCCAGCAGTACACCAGGGGCAAGTGTAGGCAACCAGCACTGCCTCACTACAGCAATTCCAGAATGAGATTTTCACTCTGCAGCGGAGTGTGCCCTGATATGAAACTTCATGCCAGATTAAAACTGTGTGCAGGACCGAGACTCGAACTCGGGATCTTTGCCTTTCGCGGGCAAGTGCTCTACCAACTGAGCTACCAAAGCACGACTCAAGCCCCGTCCTCACAGCTTTATTTCTGCCAGTACCTCGTCTCCTACCTTACAAACTTAGAAGTTTCGCAGGAGAGCTTCTGTAAAGTTTGGAAGGTAGGAGACGAGGTACTGGCAGAAATAAAGCTGTGAGGACGGGGCGTGAGTCGTGCTTTGGTAGCTCAGTTGGCAGAGCACTTGCCCGCGAAAGGCAAAGGTCCCGAGTTCGAGTCTCGGTCCGGCACACAGTTTTAATCTGCCAGGAAGTTTCACTACAGTAATGTCTGCCAGTTCTCAAGTAAAAGAAAACCTTTCCACCGCCAAGGCTTTGCCTGTTTCAGGAAACTGACGTAACTGCTGCTTTCATTAAGGTTTAGAACAGCACTTCCGCGTCCTTAACTACGTTACACTGAGACGACAAAATCATGGGATAGCGATGTGCACAGTTAAAGGTGGCGGTAGTATCGCGTACACAAGGTATAAAAGGGCAGTGCATTGACGAAGCTCTCATTTGTACTCAGCTGATTCATATGAAAAGGTTACCGACGTGATTATGGCCGCGCGCCGGCCGGTGTGGCCGAGCGGTTCTAGGCGCTTCAGTCTGGAACTGCGCGACCGCTACGGTCGCAGGTTCGAATCCTGCCTCGGGCAGGACCTAAGACTATTAATCCATATTAGTACGAAAGGACCATATGGTTAAAATATTTTTTACTGTATTGATTAATTTACTGTTTTGACAAATGATTGTTTTGAATTTAGAATTTATTTACGTAGATTTTTTTCTACAAATAGTATTGATACTTTGATTTATTTATGTATATTTTAAATTTTCTTTTATTAGTTATTTGTGTTTTAATTAGTGTTGCTTTTTTAACTTTGTTGGAGCGTAAGGTGTTAGGTTATATTCAGATTCGCAAGGGTCCAAATAAAGTCGGATTTGTAGGGATCCCACAGCCCTTTAGCGATGCTATTAAGTTGATTTGTAAGGAGCAGCCTATTCCTATTATATCTAATTATTTATTTTATTATTTTTCTCCTGTTTTTAATGTAATGATTTCTTTGTCTGAGTAATTTTCCCTTACTTACGTGTTCCTGTTGTTAAGGATTTTTTTTGTGCTGTACTAGATTAGGTGTTTATACCGTTATAATTGCTGGGTGGTCTTCTAATTCAAATTATTCTTTATTAGGTTCCCTTCGTTCTGTTGCTCAAACAATGTGATGTCCTTAGGTTAGTCAGGTTTAAGTAGTTCTAAGTTCTAGGGGACTGATGACTTCAGATGTTAAGTCCCATAGTGCTCAGAGCTATTTGAACTGTATGGCAGCGCGACAGGAATTAGCTGACGCTGAACGCCGATTGGTAATTGGAGCTAGAAGCATAGAACATTCCATTTCGGAAATCGTTAGAGAATTAAATATTCTGAGATCCACAATGTCAAGAGTGCGCCGAAAAGCTCTAATTTCAGGCACTGCCTCGCACCACGAACAACGCGCTGCCACAGTGCCCTCACTTAACGACCGAGAGCAGCGGCGTTAGGCTAGAGTTGTCAGTGCTAACAGACAAGCAACACTGCGTGAAATAAACGTGGGAATCACTACCGTTGTTATTGTTGTGGTCTTCAGTCCGAAAACTGGTTTCATGGAGCTCTCAATGCTCCTCGATCCTGGTCCAAACTATTCACCTCCGAATACCTACAGCGACTTACATTATTCTGAATCTGCTTACTGTATTCATCTCTTGGTTTCCCTATACAATTGTAGCCCCACACACTTCCCTTGAATACTAAATTGGTGATCCCTCGATGTCGCAGAATCTGTTCTGTCAACCGATCCCTTCGTTTGGTCAGGATGTGCCACAATTTTTTTTTATCCCCAGTTCTATTCAGTACCTCATCATTTGCGCGATCTGCCCTTCTAATCTCATTTGCGCGATCTGCCCTTCTAATCCTGAGCATTATTCTGTAACACCACTTTTAAAAAAAATTCTACTCTCTCTTCTTGTCTGAACTGTTTTATTGTCCACAGTCCGTTACTAGCGGGGAACTTGAATAAAAACGTTTCGGATTTCCAACCAGGTGAACTAATTAAAATTCCACGAGCTTTCGCCCAAGCACTGCCTGGCCATTGGCAAGTGGTACGACAGCCGGTGTGGTGCTGGTACGCCCCTTCTATACACTAGCTGCCGGCTGTGACGTCACTAGTGCCTGCGTTTGATGTGCCTGCTTCAGCCATGCGATCGCTGGATTCCATGTCTAGCTGACCTGCAGGCCACCGTTTCTGTACAGGGTGTCATCGGTGATTTTTATTTCAATAGCTTCTTTAATTATACAATCCCAAAAGCCGTTTGTGCGAGACACACGACGCATGTTTCGTCAAACTTTATTTGAAGTCCGTTTTCTAAAGCATGCTCAGCTGAAGCAGATTTCTCGGGATAGCGTAGGCGATAAAATTTCTCATGCTCCTTCCCGTGTTGTTCCACAGTGCTTATTGTTTGTCCGACATAAGACTGGCCACACTCGCAAGGTACACTGTGAGATCAAAAGTATCCGGATACCTGACTGAAAATGACTTAAAAGATCGTGGCGCCCTCCATCGGTAATGCAGAAATTCAGTATGGTCTTGGCCCACCCTTAGCCTTGATTACAGCATCCACTCTCGCAGACATACGTTCAATCAGGTGCTTGGGAGGTTTCTTGGGGAATGGCAGCCCATTATTCATGGAGTGCTGCACTGAGGAGAGGTATCAATGTCGGTCGGTGATGCCTGGCACGAAGTCGGCGTACCAAAACATTCCAAAGGTGTTCTATAGGATCCAGGTCAAGACTCTGATCAGGCCAGTCCACTACAGGGATGTTATTGTCCTGTAGCCACACCGCCACAGGTCGTGCATCATGAACAGGTGCTCTATCGTGTTCGAAGGTGCAATCGCCATCCCCGAATTGCTCGACTGTGGGAAGCAATAAGTTGCTTAAAACAGCAATGTAGGCCTGCGCTGTGACAGTGCCATGCAAAAAAACAAGGGGTGCAAGCCCTCACCATGAAAAACACGCCCACACCATAATACTACCGCCTCCGAATTTTATTGTGGGCACCACACACGCTGGCAGATAACGTTCAGCGGGCATTCGCCATAACCACACCGTTCCATCGGATCACCACATTGTGTACCGTGATTCGTCACTCCACACAACGTTTTTCCACTGTTCAATCGCCCAAATGGTTCAAATGGCTCTAAGCACTATGGGACTTAACCTCTGAGGTCATCAGTCCCCTAGAACTTAGAACTACTTAAACCTAACTAACCTAAGGACATCGCACAACACCCAGCCATCACGAGGCAGGATTCGAACCTGCGACCGTAGCAGCAGCGCGGTTCCGGACTGAAGCCCCTAGAACCGCTCGGTCACAGCGGCCGGCTCAATCACCCAATGTTTACGCTCCTTACATCAGGCGAGGCGCCGTTTGGCATTTATCGGCGTGATGTGTGCCTTATGAGCAGCCACTCGACCATGAAATCCAGGTTTTCTCGCCTCCCGCCTGTCATAGTACTTGCACTGTATCCTGATGCAGTTTGGAATTCCTGTGTGATGGTCTGGATAGATGTCAGCCCATTACACATTACGACCCTCTTGAACTGTCGGCAGTCTCTGTCAGTCAACAGACGAGGTAGACCTGGACGCTTTTGTTCTGTAGGCGTCCCTTCACGTTTCCACTTCACTATCACATCGGTAACAGTGGACCTAGGGATGTTTAGGAGTGTGGAAATCTCGCGTACAGACTTACGACACAAGTGACACCCAATCTCCTGACCACGTTCAAAGTTCGTGAGTTCCGCGGAGCGACCCATTCTGCTCTCTCACGATGTCTAATGACCACTGGGGTCGGTGATATGGAGTAGCTGGCAGCACAATGTACCTGATATGAAAAATGTATTTGGGGAGTGTCCGGATACTTTTGATCACATAATATATCTTGTAGACGCCAGGTGTTATGAGATCTGCTGAGTCTTTAACTGCGCTCAGTAACTGAGGGATTTTCGTTGGGAGCGTGATGATCGATTTGATCTTGTCGTTTCAGCGGGCGGCTTATCTTGCCGCAGGCGAAAAGAAAGCAAGTTTCTTTCCCTTCTCCTCGTCGGTGGCCTTGTTGTGATTCTCGAAATCGCTTCATTTATTTGATGGACGTTGTAACCGTTGACCCTGGAGACTGGAGTGGCTCAGTTCGTGGGGCAAGTTATCAGCGTCTGGTATCATTCTTGCACGATGCACCAATTTTTGTGAAACAGTACGTTGCTGTGCCGGGTGACGACAGCTGATGGCGTGCAGGTACAGGTAGGTGTGGGTGGGTTTTCTAAAGACGCTGTGGCGAGGGCATTTCGTGTGCAGCGGACGAGCACATCGAGGAAGAGCGGTGTACTGGCTGTTTCTACCTCCACGGTAAACTGGATGTTACTGCTTTAGCCGTTGACATATTCCAAGAACACCTTTTCCTGTCTACAAAAACAAAACTCGAGAAAGTCGTTAGAATTACGTTCGTAGGTTCTCAGTTGCGAGGTAAGAAAAGATAGCAATAGCTTCTGAAATCGCAGTGCAAGATGTAGGAAGCTGGCGGTTTGCTTGATGTGCTATCGTTGCTACCGCCGTGTACGACCATCATCCCCCGCCAGCATATACACGGTAAGGTTTTCATATGTTTTCTGCCATTGTAAGCGGTGCACCTTTACTGCACTGGGACTAAGCTCAACGACAGCGCTGCGAAGTAGTGAATAAGATCCTTGACTCTATGTTTATCTGTGGTTCGCTTGATCTCGTGTCAGTTATGGAGCGCTGGGGCATTCTTATCTGAGGCATAATAGCGAGCAGTTAAGTTTTTAGAGGAGAAGATTTCATGCTTGTGAATATGAGAGGAACTATCTGGGATACTTTATTATGGAGATGGGAACTTGTTTGTAAACAGATGTTATTGATTCTATTCAATTTTATCTACATTTTGCAGCTGCAGACGTGACCGTATTCAACACACTGGAAGTATGAATTTAAACAAACGCCTTCAGTCACAAATTTTCGAGTTTAATTAAATACACTGTGCATTTTGCTATTTGGGGAGCAAAATAACTGATGATGGTCGAAGTAGAGAAGTTATAAAAGGTAGACTGGCAATGGCAAGGAAAGCGTTTCTGAAGAAGAGAAATTTGTTAACATGAGTATAGATTTAAATGTCAGGAAGTCGTTTCTGAAAGTATTTGGATGGAGTGTAGCCATTTATGGAAGTGAAACATGGACGATAAATAGTTTAGACAAGAAGAGAATAGAAGCTTTCGAAATGTGGTGCTACAGAAGAATGCTGAAGATTAGATGGGTAGATCACATAACTAATGAGGAGGTATTGAATAGAATTGGGGAGAAGAGGAGTTTGTGGCACAGCTTGACTAGAAGAAGGGGTTGGTTGGTAGGACATGTTCTGATGCATCAAGGGATCACCAATTTAGTACTGGAGGGCAGCGTGGAGGGTAAAAGTCGTAGAAGGAGATCAATAAATGAATACACTAAGCAGATTCAGAAGGATGTAGGTTGAAGTAGGTACTGGGAGATGAAGAAGCTTGCACAGGATAGAGTAGCATGGAGGGATGCATCAAAGCAGTCTCAGGACTGAAGACCAAAACAACAACAACAACAACAACAACAACAACTGTGCATTTACAAAGTGGGTCTATCGTCAGGTGTGAGTTGTCTTAATATATGATTTATTTTTACTTTTGTGGATTATGTGATGAGTTTACGCTGCTCATTTTTCCGCTGTTTCGCATCTTTTCCGCATTTGACTTGCGAAATTCATAATCTAACATCAAACCCCTTTGTGACAGGAACATACATTTCACTTTATTCAAGAGCAAAAATAAATCGTGTAGTAAGACAACTTATACCTGAGGATGGACGCACAGGGTTCGAAATGCAACGTGCGTTTAATAAAACAAGAATATTTATGACTGAAGGCGTTTCTTAATTCATACTGCCAGTTATTGATTTTGTTGATCGAGAAGAGTTCTTGGAAGGATTTTTGAATGTAACGAGTGCATGCACAGGAATGAGATGCATGTCTGTCAGCCCTATTAACTGAAGGAAATCTTTGTCCCTCAGATAATTAATAGCATTCACGATTAGTGTTAATCTGCTCTCTTTGTTTTCATTATGTCACAAACAGCGCAATTGGTTGGAATGTCTGTAATTTTTGTATTAAGAGAATTTCGTAATTGTTAGTGTATTGTTACGTTGTACAGTTTTTTTGACAATAATCAGAGTTTAAATTTTCAAGAACACCTTTCTTTAAAGTAAAATCCTCCTCCATAATTCTTAGTAAGGTTTTGAATATATCGCCGCGTGTGCATTGCACCTTATGCCACACGAAGCCACAGATCGTGTCTGACAAGCAAAAAACAAATTCCGTACTGAGTAGCTTATTTTTTCTTTACCTCCTATGTCTTCTGATTTCTGTTTGCTTTTAGAACGTCAGTAGAGCAGACACAAAACAACAAACCAAGCATGAAGTAAGTTACTTTTATTCCATGGCCTACCTCACTATGCATTTTTATGAGGAAAAAGTTCACTGTCAGTATTATCAGGTGCTGTGCAAAGCGAGCAGATTAATTTAGTGAACAGTGTAGGTAATCGCAGATACTTTTCTTCTGAGGGGAGCAGTTTGTTATTTTCGTGGACATCTCAAGTGATAAATTGTACTTCATGTCACGCAACTTTCATAATGTTCTTCAGTAGTGAGTTTTAGTTATGTTGTTCCCACTGAGCGCACAATATGTTACTTTTGGCGTTTAATTAGATTTTTTACTTATTGAAACTTTCCTCTATACAAAGGTTTTTCTTCAACATAATAAACACCCGGAAATTAATACATCTGTTGGATAAATTCTTACGTTATCTTCTCAGGTTGCCACTCTGGGTGTTATGATCTTGCGTATCTTATTACTCTGCGCCAAATCTTCTCGTTGTTAATTGTACATTTTGGAGCAAGGTGCTCATAGGGGGACCTCTCCTCTTGTCCTCCGGTTACCATTCCAGGTTCATTTTCGGTATTCTGGCTTCCTCCATTCCTCTTACATGCCCACACCATTGTAACTTCCTTCAATCCATCACGTCATGTATTCTTTACCTTACTTCCATTCTCTTCATTATTTCGTCGTTTCTTATTTTCTCTTTTCTAAAAATTGTCGCTGACCTTCTCCAGAAGTCCATTTCTACTGCTTGCAGTTTTTTTACGTTTCTGTATTAGCAGCCCAAGTCTCCCCTCCATACATAACTGAGCTCTCTATCGGTTTATATAGACGTATGATTATTTTGCTTCTGTTCATTACATTTCTCCTCCATAAGATTGAGTTGAGCATCACAATGACGTTCCTTCCACTTCGAATTATTTTATTAATTTGTACTCTGATTTGCCCTCCATCCCTAAAACGGATCCCGAATATCAGAAAGTACTGACCTTCTTAATTTTCTTTCCTTCTGTGTGTAAGTCGGTGGATCATTAGTGAGGCATTCTCTTTTCTGGTAATTAATCTGCAGTTTCTGTATTCTGTTGCTAACTGGTTACATAGATAATTCCTTCCTCGCCGTTTAGTATTGTAGGTAATTAATTAGATTAGTTTTTCACTATTTCAAATTCAGTTGTAAGTAGGCTGTTTAGGTTTTTATGTTGGTAACGTCACCTAGCGCTCTGAATGAAAATCACTGGCTGGGCTGTGTGCAGTCTGTGGCTTGTTTGCATTGTTGGAATTTGCTATTGTAGTGTTGGGCAGTTGGATCTGAACAGCGCGTAGCGTTGCGCAGTTGGAGGTGAGCCGCCAGCAGTGGTGGATGTGGGGAGAGAGATGGCGGAGTTTGGAGAGTGGATGGTCTGGACGTGTGTCCATCAGAGACAGTAAATTTGTAAGACTGGATGTCATGAACTGATACATATATTATGACTTTTGAACACTATTAAGGTAAATACATTGTTTGTTCTCTATCAAAATCTTTCATTTGCTAACTATGCCTATCAGTAGTTAGTGCCTTCAGTAGTTAGAATCCTCTATTTAGCTGGCAGTATTGGCGCTCGCTGTATTGCAGTAGTTCGAGTAACGGGAATTTTGTGAGGTAAGTGATTCGTGAAAGGTATAGGTTATTTTTAGTCAGGGCCATTCTTTTGTAGAGATTATTGAAAGTCAGATTGCGTTGCGCTAAATATATTGTGTATCAGTTTAGTGTTTATCAGAATAGGTAAAGAGCGAAATGTCTGAGTACGTTTAGTTCTGCTCAGCTGTTTGAAAATCAAATAAAGTAAGAGGTTTACCCGCACAGTAATTCGTAAATTTTTCTAAGGGGACGTTTCACAGTATTTCGCTAAGTGTAAGTTTTTGTTTCACGGCACTGTTCACAGTTGCAACTCAGGGCCAACCGACAGTCAGTATTGCTCAGTAATTGAATGTTGTTGTTGTTGTGGTCTTCAGTCCTGAGACTGGTTTGATGCAGCTCTCCATGCTACTCTATCCTGTGCAAGCTTTTTCATCTCCCAGTACCTACTGCAACTTACATCCTTCTGAATCTGCTTAGTGTATTCATCTCTTGGTCTCCCTCTACGATTTTTACCCTCCACGCTGCCTTCCAATACTAAATTGGTGATCCCTTGATGCCTCAGAACATGTCCTACCAACCGATCCCTCCTTCTGGTCAAGTTGTGCCACAAACTTCTCTTCTCCCCAATCCTTGATTGAATACGATATCTAAAAGCTCACGTTCCACGAGAAGAAAGTTTTTTGAAAAAAAAGTATATTCAGTATTTTCATGCGTAGACAAATTTTTACAGAGCGCTTACAACACCTGTCGGAAGCTTCGCCAGTGCGAGGTGCAGTGCCAGTCCCTGTCGAAGGAGAGGCCGCTGTGTCTCCCTCCGTGGTATACTGCCTGCTGCCTGGGGATCGCCCTCCCTCCCTCGCCACGGGATCTTTCCTGGCCGCCTCGGCTTGGCAGACGTCCCGGTGCGGAGCGCAGAGCCGCTTTGTCAAGTTCCCCCGCGTCCACCGCCGTCGTCCAAACACAGCAGGGCCCAGACACGCCGGCGTGCGTTGCTCCCCGTATACCTACACCAAGGTCGCAGGCAGCCGGTCAAGAACGAGTCTCTTCCTGCAGCCTTCCCCCCACCAGTTGGTCCCCGTCAGGCGCCAAGGCTTCGGCCTGCGAGAAAGCGACGACCGCGTCCATCTGTACAGGTCGGCACTAGCAAGGTCGCACTCCAAAATTTCACAAAAAAAACAATAAGCGATTAACTTTATTTTCGATACAGATCTTTTATTGCCTCCCAAAACATCAGCATTTTAAAATTTAAATACGAAGATTTTTGATTAGGCTTCATCGAGACTGTTAATGATTTCGAATGAAATAACCGATGACCTCACAGTCTGGTCCCATAGGAACTTACCAATGTATTCAAACATTATGAATCACCTCGAAGGGAACGATCTATTGATACGTAATCAGCATGGTTTCAAAAAACATATTTCTTGTGCAACGCAGCTAGCTCTTTATTCGCACGAAGTAATGGCCGCTATCGACAGGAGATCTCAAGTTGATTCCGTATTTCTAGATTTCCGGAAAGCTTTTGACACCGTTCCTCAAAAGCGACTTCTAATCAAGCTGTGGGCCTATGGGGTATCGTCTCAGTTGTGCGACTGGATTCGTGATTTCCTGTCAGGAAGGTCGCAGTTCGTAGTAATAGACGGCAAGTCATCGAGTAAAACTGAAGTGATATCAGGTGTTCCCCGGGCAAGCGTCCTGGGACCTCTGCTGTTCCTGATCTATATAAATGACCTGGGTGACAATCTGAGCAGTTCTCTTAGGTTGTTCGCAGATGATGCTGTAATTTACCGTCTAGTAAGGTCATCCGAAGACCAGTACCAGTTGCAAAGCGATTTAGAAAAGATTGCTGTATGGTGTGGCAGGTGGCAGTTGACTCTAAATAACGAAAAGTGTGAGGTGATCCACATGAGTTCCAAAAGAAATCCGTTGGAATTCGATTACTCGATAAATAGTAAAATTCTCAAGGCTGTCAATTCAACTAAGTACCTGAGTGTTAAAATTACGAACAACTTCAGTTGGAAAGACCACATAGATAATATTGTAGGGAAGGCGAACCAAAGGTTTCGTTTCATTGGCAGGACACTTAGAAGATGCAACAAGTCCACTAAAGAGACATCTTACACTACACTCGTTCGTCCCCTGTTAGAATATTGCTGCGCGGTGTGGGATCCTTACCAGGTGGGATTGACGGAGCACATCGAAAGGGTGCAAAAAAGGGCAGCTCGTTTTGTATTATCACGTAGTAGGGGAGAGAGTGTGGCAGATATGATACGCGAGTTGGGATGGAAGTCATTAAAGCAATGACGTTTTTCGTCGCGGTGAGATCTATTTACGAAATTTCAGTCACCAACTTTCTCTTCCGAATGCGAAAATATTTTGTTGAGTTCAACCTACGTAGGTAAGAATGATCATCAAAGTAAAATAAGAGAAATGAGAGCTCGAACAGAATGGTTTAAGTGTTCGTTTTTCCCGCGCGCTGTTCGGGAGTGGAATGGTAGAGAGATAGTATGATTGTGATTCGATGAACCCTCTGCCAAGCACTTAAATGTGAATTGCAGAGTAATGATGTAGATGTAGACCACAAATTTTCCGATCTCAACGTCAAAACTGCCTCTGGTGCCTTTACCTTTACTGAAGCCAAACTGCCACTCTGATCGTCATCTACTACATCCTCATGATGGAATGTTATCTATCCCTTCTGCCTTCTTTGATCTGAAGTCGCCCAAAGCTCATTTAAAATCTGATTCTAATACTGGATTCCCTATCTCTACTAAATCGACTCCTGTTTCTCCTTTTATCACATCAGACAAATCTTATCACTCATAGAGTCTTTCAATGTACTCTTTCCACCTATCCGCTCTCTCCTCTGCATTTAACAGTGGAATTCCCGTTGCACTCTTAATGTTACCACCTGGGCTTTTGTCTTCACCGAAGGTTATTTTGACTTTCCTGTATGCTGAGTCACTCCTTCCGAAATCATTTCTTTTTCGATTTCTTTACATTTTTCATGCAACCATTTCGCTTTAGATTCCCTGCGCTTCCTATTTATTTCATTCCTTAGCGCCTTGTATTTCTGTATTTCTCTGAATATTTTTCTACTTCCTTCTTTTCATCGATCAGCTGAAGTATTTCTTCTGTTACCCATGGTTTCTTCGCAGCTACCTTCTTTGTACCTATGTTTTCCTTCCCAACTTCTGTGATGGCCCTTTTTAGAGATGTCCATTCCTCTTCAACTGTACTGCCTACTGCGCTATTCCTTATCGCTGTATCTATAGCCTTAGATAACTTCAAGTGTATTTCGCCATTCCTTAGTACTTCTGTAACCTACTTTGTTACGTATTGATTCTTCCTGAGTAATCTCTTAACTCTTCATCACTACTACATTGTAATCTGAGTCTATATCTGCTCCTGCGTAAGCCTTACGATGCAGTATCTGATTTGGGACTCTCTGCCTGACCATGATGTAATCTAACTGAAATCCTCCTGTGCCTCTCGGCCTTCTCCATGCATACCTCCTCCTCATGTAATTCTTGGACACAGTGCTACATGAAATTCAGTCGTAAAGCTGTTTCATCAAAATAACAGCCATAATGCTGCTGCTGTTGACGAGTATCGACGCATTAAAGGAGTACCGGGGTTGAAGAATGTGATTCGGAAGTGCGAATTAAGTGGCGAGTTGATCACAAAGATCAGCAGATTTGAAGCCATGTCGTTTATGGGTGTGCGGTTACGGCAAATAATCATTTGTTGCCTGGAACGTAAACGTGGTAAGCAATTAACAAACTTTACGCTTTCACGTGGAAATTAAAACGTGCTACTTTCAGTGGGTTATTTAGTTACTCCTCTTCGGCGTGTCCTAACAGATGTTCCCACGAAGTTTCATTGTCCTGCGATGAGCCGTTTTTCAGGGGGGGGGGGGGGGGGGGTTCTGAAGGAGCGAAAGTTGAATTGTGTGTTGCTGGGGTCTTCATTCCGAAGAATGGTCTGATGCAGCTCTCCATGCTGCTCTATGCTACGCGAGCCTCGTCATCTCCCAATAACTAGTGCGACCCACATCCTGCTGAATCTGCTTTCTGTATTCCTCTCTGGTCTCCCTCTCTGATTTGTACCCTCCACACTTCCCTCCAGTATTAAATTCAGGATCTCTTGATGTCTCAGAATGTGTCCTATCAACCGATCACTTCTTCTGGTCAAGTTGTATCACAAATTTCTTGTCTCCCCAATTCTATCCAGCACCTCGTCATTGGCTACGTGATAGACCCATCTAATCCTCAATATTGTTCTGTAGCACCACATTTCGAAAGCTTCTGTTCTCTCTTTTGTCCAAATAGTTTATCGCCCATGTTTGACGTGGCTACACTACAGACAAATACTTCCAGAAAAGAGTTCCTAAGACTTAAATCTACATTCGATGGAACATATGTTCCTTCTTCACAGATGCGTTTCTTGCCATTGCCAATTGTATATTTTATATCCTCTCTACTTCGGCCATCATCAGGTATTTTGCTTCCCAAATAGCAAAATGCATCTACTGCTTTGAGTGTCTCGTTTCCTGATCTAATTACCTCAACATCACCTGATTTAATTCGATTACATTCCATATCCTTGTTTTGTTTTTGTTGATGTTCACCTTATAGCCTCTTTTCAAGACGCTGTCCACTCCGTTCAAATGCTCTGTCAAGTCCTTTGCTGTCTCCGACAGAATTAAAATGTAATCGGCGAACCTCAAAGTTTTTATTTCTTCTGCCTGACATTTAATTGCTTCTCCAAATTTTTGTTTGGTTTTCTTTACTGCCTGTTCAGTGTACAGACTGAATAACGTAAGGGATAGACTATAACCCTGTCTCACCCCCTTCTTCCCTTTCATGCCCCTCGACTTTTACAACTGCCGTCTGGTTTCTGTACAAATTGTAATAGCCTTTGGGTCCCTGTATTTTATCCCCTGCTACCTTCAGAATTTCGAAGAGAGTATTCCAGTCAACATTGTCAAAAGCTAGAAAGGCTATAAAGGTAGATTTGTCTGTGAACTATAACCACACACTGTGCTACCAGTCGCTGCAGACGCGACACGTGTATTTGTAGGTGGCCGAGACGGGACAGGAGGATACAGAGAATCAGTAGCGGCGGCAGCTATTCGTGTAACACCGGCTCGAGGTTGTTTACAGGGCCCCGAGCAGAAGCATCGCCGCTATGCCAATCACGCCGCTACCTCTCAGGCCGACAATTGCTTGACTGCCGCCTCAACTTAGCTCATTGGCAGAAAGCAGTGCGGCTCCAATGTGGTCGCCCCTGGCGGCTGCGCCTCAAGGACATCGGAGCGCTCAGTTGGCGGTACACCACTGGCCGTGACTCAGTGGTATTTACATCTAAGTTTACCAGTGCTGCGTTTTGAACTTCACTCAGGATGACGCCAAACAGTGCATCCCTTCATTCAGCCAAGCGGTACCATCTTTATTATATACATATATTTGCGAATGAGCCCATTGGGACTACACAGAGTACTTAGCGGCCTGCATTTGCCTTTCTTTGTGCCCATGCTTCTATCATTCTTTTGGTGTGGTCTTCTTTTCTTTCCTGCGACCACATTGATCCAGTCTTCTTTGGTTTCTCCTCTTGGTCAACTTGCCACTCGTAATAAATGAAAAGCACCAGTTTGCTTTTGTTCTACAATATTACTTTTATTGCTAACCGGTTTTCGGCTTACAAGGCCACCTTCAGACATTTATTGAGTATTTTCACCAAAGAAGTTAAATGTTAGCAGACAGCATTGGAAGAGAAGTAACACATATAGACTGAAGTAGAAACATACAGTAAGTAACATCTTTGCAATGAAATAGTAAAAACTGAACAATACATAAATAACAATGGAGTTGACAGGAAAACCTTTAGTACAAAATAGGAATAGCATGCCTGCATAAGTTTCTATTAATAAATAAAATAAGATAAAATTAGTACTAGACAAGGCTGCGTCAAGAGGTATGAAACATGGAGAGTGATACACAACCAATTAAAGAAGAAGAGACAGTTGTCAATGTAAATACAGAATACATAAGGAACATAAGCAATATCAATAAGATAAACAGAAATCAATAAATGCAGGAAAATGGAGGTGTTTGAGGGAACCTACAGTTTGAGTGTGTGGTGGTACTGCATTTTAACATTAACATTATAATCAAAGCAGTGGCTGTGCACCAGTTTTCATTAAATAAATCAGCAAAGTTAAATATGAACAGTATTTGATGAGACAACTACAAGGGGAGTTAAATATGGACAGTAATACAAGTACAAGTTAAAAGGAAACCCTTAACTATTGAAACTACAGCCTATGTGGAACACAAAGACAACTGCAACAAATAAAACAACTTAATGAACACAGGAAAATGGGAGTATGTAGGAAGAGAGAGTGTGGGAAGTAATGAACAACAAAGATAATGTTCCTTAAAATCCGTCTTGATTGCAAATTTTTTATTCGTATGACCGGTTTCGGTTCATTCAGAACCATCTTCAGATCTGATATTTCAGTTACAGGAGTAACCCGTCCAAATCCAGCAACTTTCACACGCAGCATGTGTGTGAAAGTTGACCTAGTGATGACCTAGAAATGAACCGAAACCGGTCATACGAATAAAAAATTTGCAATCAAGACGGATTTTAAGTAACTTTATATAATCACTGATTGCTGTTATCCCATAAGACATTATGTCTGTTTTTGCAAAAACAGCAAAGATGATTATTTGATGTTAGGAGAGGGGAAGTGTTGAGTTGTGTCTGGTCATTTAAGATGAGATCTGGACTGTGAGCAAGATGTTTGTTAATTTCCAGGGCTTCCAGCAGGTTGAGTTTATTGCCTTTGTTTGCCAAGTGAAGTACATGGGACACTGGCTGCTAGTTGTGACCCTCACTCAGTACATGCTCAGCAAATGCAGAGTCTGAATTCTGCAACCTCCAGCTGCGTTCATGTTCAGCCAGCCTAGTTGATATGTCTCTGCCTGACTGACCAATGTAAAATTTGTCACAATCAGAACAGGTGATTTTGTATACCACACTGTTGGCTAATAACTGGATCTTGTCTTTGCTATTAAAAACACACTGCGCTGTCGTGTTCCTGACATAGTAGGAAAGCCTATACTTGCAGGATTTCAGTGATTTGGCTACAATCTGTGATACCTGACCTGGAAATGGTAGTGTACACTATTTCTTGCAGACAGTGGATGGGGAAGCAGGTGGGGCATAGGGGAGGGGTATAATTTTCCGTTTTTGTTTCCTGTGCAAGATGTGGTCAATAAGAACTGTATTGTAGCCATTGGCTGTGGCAATAAATTATATTGTATCTAACTCTGCTTTAAAATCATCTCTGGACGTGGGGATAGATATGAGACGGTGTACTGACTGAAAAGCTGCATGTTTGCGAGCTATGGGGTGTTGTGAGCAAGAAGGTATTACTGTGTCTGTAGTTCTTGTTTTTCTGTAAATTTTGAAACAATGTGTGTGTGTGTGTGTGTGTGTACTGATGTCAATGATGAGATCTAAGAAGTTTATGGATTTGTTGCCAATTTCCATAGTGAACTGGATATTTTTATGTTGACTGTTTAGGTTTTTCAAGAATGTATTGAGTTGTCTTGTAGTACCAGTCCACATACACAGGACATCATCCACATATCTAAACCAGTATTTGATATTTGCACTCAAAGGTTCTGTTTTTAGAAAATTTAGTTCAAATTGGTCCATAAATATTTCAGCCAACAGTGGAGTAAGAGGGAACCCATAGCTAAGCCATCTAATTGTTTATAAAGAGTCCCTTGGAACTGGGAATAGTTCTGTGCAAGGTATGTCTGTGTGGCCACTCGTAAGTTTTGCATCTGAAGATTCCCCTGTTTTGGATATCTTCTGGTGTAATTCCTGCTAGTTTCAGATCTGTTTTCATTTCGCCAATCCATTTCATTAGGTCTGTTTTAGATTTACTCCTGTTTTCATAGAATTCAACTATTTGCTTTGTAAGTCTGTCCGGATTCATTCTTTTCATGTGTCCATAGAATCTTAATCCGCGTTTTCTAATGTCACTGTGAATATTAGAGTATTATTTGATTTCATGTTTGCCTCTGAGCCGATACTGTTCATCCCAAAGATTTGGGCCTAAAATTTTTCTTATGATCTTCCGTTCCTTTTTCTGAATGTTTTCTATGTTTGTTTTCCTGTTTAAAATTAGTGTCTCTGATCCATATAGGCATTCTGGTTTTATGACGGTATTGTAATGTCATAGTTTTGTGTGCTTGGAGACACATTTTTCACTGCAGATATTTTGTGCGAGTCGAGAAGCAGTGCCCATCACTTGGCATCTGACTTCGCTGGCTTTAGCTTCTATTCCATTTTCCTGAATCGTTTCACCGACATGTTTAAATTGTGGGACTCGTTTAATTTTGCCATATTTAGTCTCCATGAATTTTGGTGCTTGTTTGTAGCAAGTCATATATTCTGTCTTTTCAAAAGATACTTTTTCCGCAGTTTCTTTTAGGACTTCAGTCTGTTTTTTGGTTGTTGAAATATCGAGAGTTAAGATGGCTAGATCGTCTGCAAATGCTAAGCAATCTACTGATAATTTTCCTCTGCCGAGAGTAATTGGTTGGTCAATCTTAAGGAATGATTTCAATTTGCGCCATTCTTGTATCACCTTTTCAAGGACGCAGTTGAACAGTAGTAGAGAGAGTCAATCTCCTTGTCTTACTGTTTTGATCAGAAAAGGTTCAGAGATTTCCCCCATAAATTTGACTTTAGATTTTGTGTCTATTAATGTCTGTTGTATGATTGCAAGTGTTTTCAGATCTAAACCCTCTTCTTTTAATATTTGGAATAATGATTGACGATCAACAGAATCGTAGGCTTTTTTAAAGTCAACAAATGTGCAAACTACATATTTGCCACCTATTCTCTGATGTCTTAAGAATAGTTTTAATTTCAGAATTTGCTCTGAACATGGACGGCCTGGTATGAATCCTGCCTGATATTATCCAATTTTTTTTTTTTACTTGTTGTGCTTCTATCGTGAAGGCACTGGGATAGAATTTTGTAAGCTACTGATATCAGTTATTATTATTATTATTATTATATTATTATTAGACTGGCAATGGTAAGGAAAGCGTTTCTGAAGAAGAGAAATGTGTTAACATCGAGTATAGATTTAAGTGTCAGGAAGTCGTTTCTGAAAGTATTTGTATGGAGTTTGGACAAGAAGAGAATAGAAGCTTTCGAAATGTGGTGCTACAGAAGAATGCTGAAGATTAGATGGGTAGATCACATAACTAATGAGGAAGTATTGAACAGAATTAGGGAGAAGAGGAGTCGGTGGCACAACTTGACAAGAAGAAGGGACCGGTTGGTAGGACATGTTCTGAGGCATCAAGGAATCACAAATTTAGCATTGAAGGGCAGTGTGGAGGGTAAAAATTGTAGAGGGAGACCAAGAGATGAATACACTAAGCAGATTCAGAAGGATGTAGGTTGCAGTAAGTACTGGGAGATGAAGAAGCTTGCACAGGATAGAGTAGCATGGAGAGCTGCATCAAACCAATCTCAGGACTGAAGACAACAACGACAAGTTTCTCGCTGTTCTTTCTGCTTTTTGTCATCACTTTAGTCTTCCTTCGGTGTACTCTCAGTCCATATTGTTTGGTCATTAGACTGTTCATTCCATTCAACCAGTCCCACTAATTCCTCTTCACTTCCAGTGAGAGTAGCATTGTTACCACCGAATCTTATCATTCATATACTTTCAGCTTGAATAACCCCACCATTTAACTCTACCACTGTGCTCCTTATACCTATTTAAACACAGTACCTTTTCTTTAGTTATCGTATCCATCCATATAACGTCCAGCATTTTCCTGTAACACCGTATTTCATAAGCTTTGATTCTCTTCTTGTCTGAACTGTTTGTCATAGACCTTACACTTCCGTACGAGGCGATACTCTCTTGAGATTCTTCCAGAGAAAACTTCCCAACACTTTAATTTCTGTTACATGTTACCAACTGTGTCTCTGTAAACTATTTTATTGTCTTCACCTGTGTGCATGTTCTCGTAAGAGTAAAACTTTTCTGTTGTCTTACTGTTGCATGTTGTAACTGGATTCGTGGTTCCCTGTGAGAAAAGTTACAGTTTTGCACTGCTGAACGGTAAGTTATCTAGCGAAGCCGAACATGTCTGGGGCTTACCATGGATGTGTTATAGGCGCTCTGCTGTTCTTAATCTACGTACACCATTTACAGCCGGCGGAAGTGGCCGTGCGGTTAAAGGCGCTGTAGTTTGGAACCGCAAGACCGCTGCGGTCGCAGGTTCGAATCCTGCCTCGGGCATGGATGTTTGTGATGTCCTTAGGTTAGTTAGGTTTAACTAGTTCTAAGTTCTAGGGGACTAATGGCCTCAGCAGTTGAGTCCCATAGTGCTCAGAGCCATTTGAACCATTTTGAACCTTTTATAAAATAATCCAAACAGCTCACTTACATTGCATGCAGATGATTCCGTCGTTTCCCGTCTAGTGAAGTAACCAACAGGTCAAAACGAATTAGTAAACGATTTAGAGGAGACGTCTACATGGGCTCAAAGTGGCAGTTGACCCTGCTCCCAGTCCTTATGTAAAGGCCACTGCGTTGTCCGTGGTGAGAGGCAATCCCTGAAATTTGGTATTCTCGCTCTGATGCTGTGGGTCTCGGAATTTTGAATTCCCTAAAGATTTCTGAATTGCAGTGCTCTTGCGCCTAGTAGCTGCAACGACAATTCTGCGTTCAGAGTCCTTTAATTCCGGTGGTTCGGCGATAATCACGTCGGAAACCTGTACACATGAATCACGTGATTCGAAACGACGCCTCCGCCAATGCACTGCACCTTTACAGGTTGTATACGCGATACTAACGCCTTCTGTTAATGTACGTGTCGCTATCCAATGATTTCTTGTCAGCTCAGTATACTTGAGGATGAGTACACTTGGTTGAAACGGCTGAAAAGGTTCTAAGCACTATGGGACTTAACAATTGAGGTCTTCAGTCTCCTAAAACTTAGAACTACTTAAACCTAACCAACCTAAGGACATCACACACATCCATGCCCAAGGCAGGAATCGAACCTGCGACCGTAGCAGCAGCGCGGTTCCGGACTAAAGCGCCTAGAACCGCTCGGCCACACCGGCCGGCTAGTACACTTGGTGTTAGCGGCGAAACTCGTACATAATTAGAAACCTTTTTTCCTCGCTGACAAGCTGGACAAAAGGATGCTAGGAAGAAAACTTATAGTTACAACAATACTTTTTATGCAGTAAAAGTTTAGCATCAGGTACGACGTTTCGATTTATTACTTCTTCACTAGTGACTCTTTCCGCAACACTTTTTGCAGATCGTATCCACTTACAGTACTGAATGTACCAGCAAAATAATATTGTTACACGAAACATAGTTGAGGAGCAATGACGTCATAAATATTGAGAAGCGTGAAAATTAGGTTTTGCTTAAAATAGAGCGGATATTACCGATACTACGGCAGCTATTCGGAAATTCCGATCGGTTGTCAAATGGAAACCGCTGTGAAAAACAAATATGTTTTATTCGCAAGAGTTAGCAACATCTTCCAGCCACTTCTCTGCCTAGTTGCAGCTCCGACTTAGACGTTTGTCGTAGCGTTGCGCCAAGTATCCAATACCCTCGTCATAAAAGGCGCCGCCTGTGGTTTCCGCCAATTCTCTACACTGGTGCCGGCCGGAGTGGCCGTGAGGTTCTAGGCGCTACAGTCTGGAGCCGAGCGACCGCTACGGACGCAGATTCGAATCCTGCCTCGGACAAGGATGTTTGTGCTGTCCTTAGGTTAGTTAGGTTTAATTAGTTCTAAGTTCTAGGCGACTGATGACCTCAGAAGTTAAGTCGCATAGTCCTCAGAGCGAGAGCCTCTACACTGGTCTTCAGCGCGTTGTCAGTGCCAAAATGCTGTCCACATAGAGAGCGGGTCATGTGAGCAGAGATGATACTCAAGGGAAGCTGTATGGTGGGTGATTGAACACGTCCCATCGGAAACGCTGTAGGAGCATCTTCATTGCCCCTGCAGAGTGTGGCTGATAATTGTCACGAAGAACGAAACGCATGACGGTTACGTTTTGCTGGTCTGCATGGAATCAGACGAAATTTCTCACGAGGCCCCCAAACTTGGTAGGAGATACTATTTGCCAGGCATTTTTGCGCGCTCACCGTGCGCTCAGAAGTGAAGAGAGCGACGTGAAGCGATCTACAGGCATACTAGAGTCACTGCCCAACGCATCTGTGCAAAGCTTAATAGGATTTTCACTGTCGTTTCGATTTCGCGATCCATCGGAACTCACTTCCCGAATAACCCTCGTAGATCCATCCGATGTTTCATAATGAGAGCACTCAGTATCATCCCGCATGCTTTATGTTTTAGTTTCAACTTTTCATTAGTTTCTGGTCGAATAATCTGAAATTTATAAAAGCCACATTAACCCTATCAGACCCTCTGGCGACAATTGTGTACATTAGCTTTTACTGTACCTTAGCTGCAACTAAAGTATTTTTTCCGAACCTGAGGTACACATCTGTGAATGTTCATCCTTTTCATCTAACTCAACTGCTGCCAACTGTTGGGCATAACTATGAAAATATCAGCAAGTCATTGTAGCAGTGTGCACCAGATCGTGGCCACCAGAATACTCGTATGTGGTTGGGTCTCTCTGTTCCACTGTATAACTGAATATTTTTATTGTTATTTGTATGATAATTATTGGATGATCATTTAATTATTTATTACAATAGAGAATATTTCATAAAATGAAGCTAAGTGTAGAAAGTATGTTTTAAAAACGAGTACATATTTTTTATAAATCTTGCATCGAAAAATCATTAAAAAATCATCTAAGAGCATTACCACATAAACAAAAATTTTCCTTCCTCCAGAAAAATTTCAGGTCAGGAAGGGTTAATTGGCGTTTCATGTCTTCAGGTGTGAGACTTGACATCCTTAAAGTAAAATATTTGACACGTCGACTAATTTGTAAAACAATCAGACGTTTGAAGCTGTTTTCTACATGGAAGTTGGTTTCTTCACAAAATTAGGGATAGATGGGGAGTGTAGTGTCCCTTTTGCAATATTCACCATTATTGAGGTGAAACATAAATAAAAATGACTGTATGTGACTCAAAATGAACTGCAAACATCGATTTATCTGCGAAAGGTAATAACACTAACCGTAAAAATATACAATATAGATCGATAGATGTAGAAAAGACATTATTTTTATTGTATGAGATTATAATGTGTAAGTAATTAAAAGACGTATTATTATCTTTGTAAGAGTATAAAACACAGTGCAATGCTCATTCTTCTGTCTAGTCTGTTTTGTTCTGTTCGTTCTGGTGTTAGCTGGAATAAGGTACGCAAGCTATTGTGCTGCGCTAGCATTTGTTTCTGTCGTAACGTAATTGCAAACATTTAATGGTGTAAACTATGTCCTAGTAAGAATATATTAGTATAAAGTGATCTCCGTGTGTTATTTCAAGAACCTACGCCAGATTCATCTTATGAAAAGAATATTTAATAAAAATTATTTAGCATGTTTCCAGCTGCTGCGGAGCGCGTAACAGTGATCTCTGACTGTTAACAATTAGCCGCCATTACGCGGTACATTTAAAAATATTTTTTCACAGCACAATGTCTGATAGCCGGAGCGGAAGAAATTATGTAAAAATATTCAGTGAGATTAATTGAAGGAACCCAGTGAAATAATTTTATGAAAACTTGTCTATTTTCTGTGATAGTAATAATTTCAGATCAGTGAACTGGAGCTGACTAATATTACGCTATTGCATTTACAGTAATTTGTAGGGAGCCTGGCGCTCCAGATATAATGCGTAATTGGCAACTTACGAAATTCATTGTTTTGGTTATTATATCTCTTTTGTATTTTTTTGAAAGCTAAACGTAAAAACTAACTTCACTAAAAATCAGTAACAGATCACGATAAATGAAAGGACAAACAAATTTACCAGGAGAATATCCTCTAAAAATATATTAGTTACATTTTTTTTAAGAGATATAATAGGGGGGGGGGAGGATGGGAGGAGAGTTACTGGTCAGACAGACTTGCTGTTAAATCCACCCAAGCAAGGCTGATTTTAGTAGTAGGGACGCTGTGCTGGAAGGAAGCAGACGTGGCTGGCAGAAGCGGTTGGAACGACCTCGACGCGGCCGACGTTCGTTGGGCGTACTGTGGCGTTCGCCTCACGTAGCCGAGTCCCGGGCGTGGGCTACGTGCGAACAAGCGCCAGGTGCCAACGGCCGATACTAGAGTCACAGACTGCGCACTTGTAGCGCCTCGAACCACTGCTGCGCCAGGTTAAAAGTTAAAAACATAAAGAAGGTGCTGGACGCAACATGAAGAGGTTCAGCATGTGACTCGCCGTTAGGCCCAACTCTCACAGATATAAGGATAACTGACGTGAAGCCATCATACGAGGTGCGACAATAAAGTAATGAGACTGATGTGAAAAAAAAATGTTGCTTACCGTTTTAGTCAAGTTTGGTGTTGTCTCCTTCAAAGTAGTTCCCTTCTGATTGCAGGAACTTTTTCCAGCGCTTCTGGCATTGATGGTAACATCTCTGGAACTTATCTTCTGTAATATCCTCCAAGAACCTCGTCACAGCTTTTTGGACATCTTGTGTTGTTTGAAAATGGTGTGCCTTGACCGCCGTTTTGACTCTTGGAAATAGAAAAAAGTCGCACGGAGCGATCTGGTGAATAAGGTGGCTGTGGTAGTACTGAAATTTGTTTTGAGGTTAAACATTGCCGTAGTGGCAGAGCAGTATGGGATGGTGCATTATCGTGATTGAGAATCCAACTATCAGCAATGTTGGCATGGACACGAAGAACTCTTTTACGAAGTGTTTCTTAAATTTCTTTGTAGTAATATTGGTTAACTGTTTTTCCAGGAGGCACGCACTCTTTACGAACAATTCCCTTGGAATCAAAGAAGCACACAAGCATGCATTTCACTTTTGACTTTGACATGAGAGCTTTTGTTTGGTCTGGATGATCCCTTTGAGCACCACTGCGAACTTGGGCGTTTTGTCTCTGGATCGTACTGAAAAAAACCAACTTTCATCAACAGTGATAACACGGCTCAACAATTCTGGATCGATTTGCGTTTGCTCTAACAGATTGGCTGCCACATTTTTCCATGTTTCTCGCTGTTGTGGTGTCAGATTTTTGGGGACCATTTTTGCACAAATCTTTCTCATACCAAGATCTTCAGTTATTATTAGACGAACCGTTTCTCGATTGATGTTCAGTTCTTCTGCAATCATTTTCACGGATAATCTTCGATCAGATCGTGCGAGTTCAAGCGCCCTGGCCAAGTTGACATCCGTCCGCGAGGTTGATGGTCGTCCACTGTGGTCTTCATCTTCAACATTCTTTCTGCCTTCACTAAACATTTTATGCCAACGAAAAACATGATCTCTTGACATAACCTCCCCTCCAAAAGCCTTCTGAAGCTTACCATAAGTTGTCGTCTCCTTTTCACCCAATTTAACGCAAAAGAAATGGCATACCGTTGTGCAATATTATGCGGTTCCATTTCCGTGACAAGAGACACAAACACTTGTTAACTTATTACAGCACAACTCACGACTGATGAGTTGCATCGATATGCCGCTTGGACTTAGAAGCAGCTTATAGACCAAAGTCAAAGATATTGTGCCTACGCAATCCTGCAGGGTTGTCACATCTTGAAAAGAAAATAAGTCTCATTACTTTATTGTCGCACCTTGTACAACTGTTATTCAAGCAATATTGAGGATATTTAGCGCATATGTCAATCGTGTGATCATTGGCACAAAATGTTTCGGGACAACAGTACCCAATTTTCAGGTGCTAAATAACAAGGAAAGAAGATGAAACAGTCCTCGTTATTCCGACAGACATATAAGGATTACAGACGTCCTGAGTTGTAACCTACCTTAAAATATTTTATGCCATTAGGCTTCGTCAGAACATTGACAACTGAAACCATAAAACATAACAAGCCGGTGCATCCACCGTTCCCGAGGTACAGTTGCGAACTGAAAGGCACTACCATCACCTACCAACGATGATATTTACTTAAAGTCTAATGCTCAGCATCATCGTTGCTACTATCTGTCATAGAATTTTGGAGAAATATCTGTCTAGTCCTAGCCTGTTCTAACTTAAAACTACCTCTACGCTGCAGTGTGTACGGAAATACCATGCGTAAATCCATGTCACTAGGTACAATATGTTGGTGAATGCTTCTCAAGGAGGATTTATTTATTTTATTTACACGCCAAGTTCCGTAGGACCAAACTGAGGAGCAAATCTCCAAGGTCATGGAGCGTGTCAGTACATGAAATTACAACATAAAAGTAATAACAGATAAAAATAAACGTTCATGAACCTGAAAAAAGTCGGTCCGTATCTTTAAGTAAACGCTATCAGCAATACAATAAGAATCAGCTTAATTTTTCAAGGAACTCCTCGACAGAATAGGAGGAGTGACCCATGAGGAAACTCCTCAGTTTCGATTTGAAAGCGCGTGGATTACTGCTAAGATTTTTGAATTCGAGTGACAGCTTATTGAAAATGGATGCAGCAGTATACTGCACACCTTTTTGCACAAGAATTAAGGAAGTCCGATCCAAATGCAGGTTTGATTTCTGCCGAGTATTAACCGAGTGAAAGCTGCTTATTCTTGAGAATAAACTAATATTGGTAACAAGAAACGACAATAAGGAATATACATATTGAGAGGCCAATGTCAAAATACCCAGACTCGTGAACAGAGGTCGACAAGAGGCTCGTGAACTAACACCACTTACTACCCGAACCGCCCGTTTCTGAGCCAAAAATATCCTTGTAGAATGGGAAGAGTTACCCCAAAATATAATAGCATTCGACATAAACGAATGAAAATAAGCAAAGTAGACTAATTTTCGTGTCGAAGTACCACTCACTTCTGATACCGTTCGAATAGTAAAAATAGCAGTATTAAGTCTTTGAACAAGATCCTGAAAGTGGGCCTTCCACGACAGCTTACTATCTGTCAGAACACCTAGGAATTTGAACTGTTCAGTATCACTAATCATATGCCCGTTCTGTGAAATTAAAACGTCAGGTTTTGTTTAATGTCGCTGTAGTTGCCCAGAAATGCTCTATACACACTTCCGTCCTCTCATTTAAAACGCGACGCACTCCTCTTTCAAGGCACAATCTATCTCTGCCTCCTAAATTTGATAGCAACCACCCTTTTTCTTCAACGTGAAACAACCCTGTTACATCCGCCATCGAAAGGGCACTTCTGGGCACACTTCACCGATGTCCTCCTTAAGCACCAGCCAGCAACATATTTTACCTAGTGACAGTGGATTTACGCATGCTATTCTCGTTCAGATTGCAGCGTAGAGGTAGTTTCTAATTGGAATGGGATAGTACCAGACAGGAATTTGTCAAAGGTTTTATCGTGTCGTTGGTGCTGAGCTTTAGGCTGTAAGTAAATATCATCTTTGGTAGGTGATGACAGCGGCTTTCATTTCGTAACTGTACCTCGGGAACGGTGGATGCACCGGCTTGTGATAGGCTTATGATGTTCCATATTTTATGGTTTGAGTTGACAACGCAGGTGTCCACCTTGTTTTCAAGTTGTGAGAAGGACTAACGCCATATTTTTTTTTTTTTTTTTTGAGGTAGGTTATACTGTAACTTAGAACGTCTGTAATTCTTATACCCTGTATAGCCAACTCTGCCGCTGGATCTTTGATCGTCTACCTCAAGTTGTAAAGTGAAGACAATTATTAATGCAATATTAACCTAAAATGTGATTGTAACTCACTTCGTAATCCACATACACAAGAGCCACAAATCTGCTTAGCGCGCGGCCGTAACGTCAACCAAACATCAGAATATATCACTTATTTACTCGAGACTGGAAATAGGTATCGCTCTCTTTGCACCGTTAAACACAACATCGATATCTTAGCTATATTTCGTACACAGCAACCTAAGCCCGAAAATCAACCACACTTAAACTGGCCAGCGAGTACGTTCTTCACGGTCAACTTTTCAAAATATGCCCGGTACTTTACTTATTTGGACGTATCACGATAACTGTCTTCTTCTTCTTCTTCTTCTTCTTCGTTTCACCCAACTTTGGGGTACGTTGAATCAATCACTTCTGTGTGTTCTGTGCCTTTCTTTTCGCCCAGTACTGCTTCATTCTTTCTGATCTTGCTTTTCTTTCCTCATCAGAGATGACAATCGTTCTTTTCTTTCTATTTTGGAGCTGGAATCCCTCTTTTCTGTCTTTGCTTATCATTTTTGCGGTCCTGTCTGTGAGCATTTTTTCTGTGATGTGTAGTTCTCTTAAGTCTTTCTCTGTTTGGATAAACCAATTTGGTTTGGATTTTTTATTCCTGAAGTAGTCAAACATTCTTTTTGTAAGTCTATTTGGGTTCATTCTGAGAATGTGCCCATAAAACTCAATTCTTCTTTTCCTCATTGTATCCGAAAGTTTTTCTGTGGTTTTGTAGAGTGTTTCATTTTTGGTATGAATTAGTTTGTCGTTATGAAATTTGGGGCCTAAAATTTTTCTCAATATTTTTCTTTCTTTGATCTCTAGCCTTTCAATTGGGCCATGGTTAGTGATAGATAATGTCTCAGCTGCATATAGTGCTTCTGGTTTAATGACAGTGTTGTAATGTTTTATTTTTGAATTCCATGAGAGGGACTTTTTATTATAAGTATTTTTAGTAAGCTGAAAGGCTAGTTCAACTTTGTTTCTTCTTAATTCTATTGCTTTTTTCTCAAGGGCGTTCCAGCTAATCCATTCACCAAGATATTTGAATTCTTTAACAATTTCGATCTTTTGGTCTCTTACTTTCAGATATTTCATTGGCTTTTTTATATTTGTGATTATTCTGGTTTTTTCAAAAGAAATTTTAAGGCCTATTTTCTCTGCTTGTTTCTGTAATTCGAGGATCTGTTCTTTGGCTTCTTCCCATGTTTCAGCTAGTAGGGCCATATCATCTGCAAATGCTAGGCAATTAACCTTGATGCCTTTGTTTTTTGTTCCTAGTCGGATTCCACTATTGATTTTCTTGTTCCATTCTCTTACTATTTTTTCTAGGGCACAGTTAAATAACAATGGAGAGAGTCCATCACCTTGTCGTACTCAAGTTTTTATCTCAAATAGGTCTGAGAGTTCTCCCATAAATTTAATTTTGGAGTATGTGTTGGTGATGGTTTCTCTAATTAGGTTTGTAGTTTTATTGTCTAGGTTCAATTCTTTTAATATGGAGATTAGAGATTCCCTGTCTATGGAGTCGTACGCCTTTTGAAAGTCAATGAATGTGATGACATACGCTTTTGCTCTCGATTTTTGGTAGGCCATAAGATTTTTGAGGCTTAGAATTTGTTCTGGGCAGGATCTTCCCTTTCTGAAGCCTGCCTGGTATTCTCCAAGTTGACAATCTAGCTGGGGTTCTGCTCTGTTCAAAAGGACTTTAGACAGTATTTTGTATGTTACGTCAAGGAGCGAAATCCCTCTGTAATTGTTGGGGTCTGTTCTGGATCCCCTCTTATGAATTGGGTGAATGAGGGCCATCTTCCATTCATCCGGAATTCTTTCTGTTTTCCATATTTCTTCAAATATGTTTTGGAGAGATTCTATGGCATTTCTATTGACATTTTTCCACAGTTCAGCTGTAATTTGGTTCTCTCCCGAAGCCTTATAGTTTTTGAGATTCAAAATGATTGATTGTAGTTCCTCGACGGTGGGTGGTTCTGAGTTAGGACTTGTTGAAGTTGAGTTGCTGAAATCCATTTTTTCAATTGGTTCTTTACAGTTGAGAAGGTTTCTGAAATATTCCCTCAAAATTTTGCAATTATCCCTGTTGTTGTGTGCAATATTACCATTTTTATCTTGTAATTGGAGTGCCGATGGGCTGTACTTGGTTATTTTTTGTTTAAAAGTTCTGTAAAAGCTCCTAGTCTTGTTTTTGTTGAAGTCTTCGTTGATCTGCAAAAGGAGTTGATCTTCTTGTGCTTTTTTAATTCTTTTGAGGTTTTTACTCACTAGTTTTCTTACACTCAGGAAATTTTGCCTATTATATTCATTTTTCTGAGATTGCATCTGTTGCCATGCTTTCTTTCTTTGCTCAATAAGTTTGTCACATTCCTCTGTCCACCATGCGTGTTTTTTGATTTTGGTTATAGGTGCTATTTGTTCAGCTTTGGTTAGTAGGCTTTCCTTCATTTGATCCCAATTTTGGTTCCTTATATCTTGAGTCGCGAGGGGAAACTCCTTCGAATTCATTATCTTTTCTGGATCGTATCTTCTGCTTTTGGGTTTACTGTTTCTATCTTTCCTTTTGGGGGTAATTTTGAGTTTTATTTTAGAAAGATAGTGATCAGAATCCAAGTTTGCTCCTCTGAGTACTTTGACATTTTGTATTTCTGTATGGTGTTTCCATTTTATCGCCACATGATCAAGTTGAAATTCACCCAAGTGTGGGTTTGGTGAGGTCCATGTCTTCTGTTTTCTGGGTAGTCTCCTAAAGGCTGTGGATTTCAGGATCAAGCCATGCGCTTGGCAGAGTTCTACTAATCTGACTCCATTTTGGTTAGTTCTATTGTGCGCTGGGTAGTTTCCAACAGTATTTTTGTATTTCTTCTCTTTTTCCTACTTGAGCATTGAAGTCCCCCGTAAGTATGATGTTGTGTTTGTCTGGGATCTTTTGCACCGCGTCATCTAGTTGTTCCCAAAAACGTTCCACCTTTTCCTTATTTTTCCTATTGTCTTCATTTATGGGGGCATGTGCATTCACAATTGTGTATACTCTATTAGCAGATTTAAAAGTGAGTGTGGAGAGTCTTTCCGATTGTGATTGAAAGCTGATAATGGAGTCTAAAATACTTTTATCTATTATAAAGCCCGTTCCGAGGTGGGGTGTGTTTTTCATTATTCTTTTGCCTACCTTTCCTTTGTATATTCTGAAACCTCCGGAATCAAAATTGTTTTCATCTATGTATCGAGTTTCTTGTAGTGATGTTATGAGTATTCTATGATGTTTGAGGGTATCTGTAAGATGTTTTAATTTTCCTGTTTTTAAAAGAGAGTTTACATTGAAAGTGGCTATGTAACTTGTTTTTTTACATTTCAATTTGCTTGATGTCTTATGTCCCGATTCATCTCTGTGCAATGCTGCAGACTCCCCAGAATCCGATAGTCTGCTTGCGCACCTTGGTGCGGTGGATTGTCCACCTGGGGTAATTTGTTTCACATTACACTCTTCCATGATTGATAGTATTATGTAAGGGGTGACTCTTCGAGACACAAATTTACAACCACGGTTGTTAGCCCTGGAGGTTTTTCCCAGCCGCCCCTAACCTGGGGAACAGACGCTGACCAAAGACTGCCCAATGTGAGACAGTCGCCTTTGGATTTCTGGTCCTGTGTTGGTCCACGGGTGGTATTTTATTTCCCACCTACCCTACATATCTGTAGAGCTTTCCCCTATCCGCCACCTGGGGACGCGCCCGGTAGGGGAACAGGTTCCCCCTCGGGACGATAACTGTCTATTTTTTATTTTGTTTATTTTTGCCGTGTGGCTTCCTCAAAATCGAATGAGAGAGACGACATGGTGGAGAATGCGCGCGGCGCGAATCCCATAGAAGTGTTTTGCATTTTTTTATGCGAAAAGTAAAAGTTTTGCTGAGAAACTGCCTACAGAGACGGGTGTGGCGGACCACGAAGCGACGCGTCCCTGCCACGCCATCCATCTCTTGTCGACTGGTCCATTTGTTAACAGGGAGGTGGCGCGAAACAACGCCACGCCATTTCTGTGTGAACTGGGCCTCGCATACAGGCGTCCTTATGCCGTCCTCCCACGGGAGGAGGCAGCTGACGTTGACGCGAATGAGGTCACCAACACCAACCTCACAAGACAGAGCGCCCACGTCATTCGTGACGAGCTGGCTAACGCGATTGTGCACTTGCAGCGCTCTCCAGCGGCAGTCGTCTGCTGAATTTCGTTCGCAAACCGCGCGCTTTGTTTACGAAAGTGGATTCGTGTAAAATTCTCTACGTCAGCTCTCTTGAAGCATGATTTTCCTCCCTTGTCCGTATGGTAGACATACTTGAATAAGTTCCATGTCCAATCAGTAATGATAGAAGCTTATTAAACTTCGCAAAATTGGATAGACTTACTCATCACAGAGAGCGCACTTATTTTTCCGCAGTATTGAATATTACAGAAAATATTTCTATCAATTTAATAAGAAAATACCACAACCTTTCAGAAAACGGCTACGCGTCATTTCGTAATTCTGCACTTCTATCTACTGCACTACACTGAACTTCCATAAAATAAACTTTGTATTTTCGATCTTCTGAAGATTTTAATGGCTACTACATTATTAAATAATTCATTATAACAAATCCTACTACGAACAACGCGTTCGTGATGAATCTTCAGTGCGCCATTCCCTTAAAACTGCCACACTGGACTCGCATTCGGGAGGACGACGGTTCAATCCCGAGTCCGGCCACCCTGATTTAGGTTTTCCGTGATTTCCCTAAATCGCTCCAGGAAAATCCCGGGATGGTTCCTCTGAAAGGGCAAGGCCGACTTCCTTCCCCGTCCTTCCCTAATCCGATGACATCTATGACCACGCTGTTTGGTCTCTTTCCCCCAAACAACCCAACCCAAACTTTAAAACTGCGTATTTTCATAACAGGCAAGTAGTAACATGAAACTAACCCTACATGAAAATTCTTTAACCACTAGTGTGACGTTTTCCGTCACTTTATTACAGCAAATCCTACCAATAACGACGCGCTTTCGAGGCATGCTCCGAGAGCTGTACTTCGAACGGCATATAGTCACACGATTTAAGTTGTAATATAAAGCTTACCAAATATGGGCTTCAAGCTGAAACGACGAAATCCAATATGGCCCCTTACAAGTTCTGCTTCTACCGCAGAGAGCATACTTACCTCCTACTGGTTCAGCCTCACGTAGCATGTTGCCGAAATTATCGCGGAACTTACTTTCGGGGGAAAAAAAGGAAAATGCACCACGAACAATTTGGTTCAAATGGCTCTGAGCGCTATGGGACTTCTGAGGCCATCAGACCTCTAGAACTTAGAACTACTTAAACATAACTAACCTAAGGACATCACACACATCCATTCCCAAGGCAGGATTCGAACCTGCGGTCGCGCGGTTCCAGACTGTAGCGCCTAGAACCGCTCGGTCACTCCGGCCGGCGAACAAATTGGAAATGGAAATGATCGTATGCGTCAGTGGCCGGGAATTCTCAGGCGGGAAGTTCGGCCGCCAAGTGCAGGTCTTGTTGAGTGCGACGCCACACTGGGCGACTTGCGTGTCGACAATGGGGATGAAGTGATGATGAGAAAATACCCAGTCCCACCCTAGCCGGGAATCGAACCCGGGCCCCCGTGCGTGGCATTCCAACGCGCTGACCGTTCAGCTATTGGGGCGGACCACGAACAAAATCTCCGAATGGGACGCAAGTCGGTAGATGTGATGCACGAGGGTGAGTCAAATGAAAACCTTAAATATTTTTTTTAAATATTATTTATTGTTGAGAAGTGATACAAAACTGTGTCACTTTTGAACATAATCTCCCCCACGCTCAGTGCAAGTCCTCCAGCCCTTACAAAGTGCATAAAATACTTTAGAACAAAATTCTTTTGTTAGTCTGCGCAACCACTCATGCACCGCGTGGCGTACCTCTTCATCAGAACGGAACTTCTTTCCTCCCATTGCGTCTTTGAGTGGTCCAAACATATGATCACTTGGGGCAAGGTCTGGTGAGTATGGTGGATGAGGAAGACACTCAAAATGCAGGTCTGTGACAGTTACAACTGTTGAACGGGCAGTGTGGGGCCTTGCTTTGTCATGTTGCAAAAGGACACCTGCTGACAGCTAACGACATCGGTTTGATTTGATTGCAGGTTGCAGATGATTTTTTAGGAGATCTGTGTATGATGCATTGGTGACAGTGGTCCCTCTAGGCATGTAATGCTCCAAAATGACGCCTTTTTCGTCCGAAAAGAGAGTCAGCATAACCTTCCCTGCTGATGGTTCTGTTCGAAACTACTTTGGTTTTGGTGGTGAGGAATGGCGCCATTCCTTCCTCGCTCTCTTCGTTTCCAGTTGGTGGAAGTGAACCCAGGTTTCGTCCCCAGTAACGATTCTTGCAAGGAAGCCATCACCTTCTCGTTCAAAGCGCCGAAGAAGTTCTTCACAAGCATCAACAGGTCGTTCTCTCATTTCAGGAATCAGCTGCCGTGGCAACCATCTTAGAGACACTTTGTGAAACTGGAGCACAACGTCCACAATGTGGTGTGCCGACCCATGACTAATCTGTAAAAATGCTGCAATGTCATTCAAAGCCACTCGGCGGATTTCCTTCACTATTGCTTCAACGGCTGCAATGTCCTGTGGTGTCACAACTCGTTGTGCGTGACCTGGACGAGGAGCATCTTCCACTGAAGTCACGCCATTTGCAAACTTCCTGCTCCATTCGTAGACTTGCTGCTGTGACAAACATGCACCACCGTAATGAACCTTCATTCGTCGATGAATTTCAATAGGTTTCAACCTTCACTACGCAAAAACCGAATAACAGAACGCTGTTCTTCCCTGGTGCAAGTCGCAAGTGGGGCGGCCATCTTTATGCTGACACTGCGACGGTATGTGTGCATCTGCACTATGCTGCCACCTACAGGGCATTCTGCACGTTGTTTGTAGCACGCTTACCAACTTACAGGATTACGGCGCGAGATTTACAAATTTAAGGTTTCCATTTGACACTCCCTCGTGCATAGAGATTCGGCGTTCTTGCTGGCCGAGCTAGTGTTCGGCAAGCAAGGAGACAAGCAGTAGAAAGTGCACCGTGTGTGGGTGGGCATTATCTTGCTGAAATGTAAGCCCAGGACGGCTTGCCATGAAGGGCAAAAAAACTGGGCGTACAGTATCGTCGACGTACAAATGGGTCGTGGTATGAGATGAAATGGCACCCCTGGTTGTCGGGCCGTATGTCGGGAGACCGTCAGGTTGGTATCCCATGTCTTCGGTCCTGGAAGCTCACTAGTTCTAGAAGAATTGTTTTCAGTGATGAGTCCTGCTCCTGATGTAATGGCGTAAAGTCAAGCGCCGGCACGCCAGTCGAAAACGAGAGAGCAGAGAGGGCTGTGAAGAAGACGTCAGCCAATGGCACCGACGCCTCTCCAGGACGACAACGCGACGGCAGTGGCCTCTGTGCGAAGAGGGCATAAGCGCCGCGCCCGACAGACCGCTGCCCGGTTCTACAGCAGCGTCAAAATTATGGCACTTCAAGACCAGCTACTTAGGAATTGTGTAAAGGGTGGTCCATTTATAGTGAGCGAGCCAAATATCTCACGAAATAAGTATCAGACGAAAAAACTACGAAGAACGAAACTCGTCTAGTTTGAAGGGGGAAACCAGATGGCGCTATGGTTGGCCCGCTAGAGGGCGCTGCCATAGGTCAAACGGATATCAACTGCGTTTTTTCAAATAGGAACCCCCCATTTTTTTTACAAATTCGTGTAGTACGTAAAGAAATACGAATCTTTTAGTTGGACCACTTTTTTCGCTTTGTGATAGATGGCGCTGTAATAGTTGCAAACGTATAAGTACATCGTATCGCGTAACATTCCGCCAGTGCGGGCGGTATTTGCTTCGTGATACGTTATCCGTGTTAAAATGGACCGTGTACCAATAGCGGAAAATGTCGATAAACGTGTTCATGTATGGCTATTGTGATCGAAATGCCCAACGACCGTGTGCTATGTATGCTGCTCGGTATCCTGGACGACACCATCCAAGCGTCCGGCCCGTTCGCCGGATAGTTATGTTATTTAAGGAAACAGGAAGTATTCAGCCACATGTGAAACGTCAACCACGACGTGCAAAAAATGATGCCCAAGTAGGTGTTTTAGCTGCTGTCGCTGCTAATCCGCAGATCAGTAGCAGACAAATTGCGCGAGAATCGGGAATCTCAAAAACGTCGGCGTTGAGAATGCTACATCAATATCGATTGCACCTGTACCATATTTCTATGCACCAGAAATTGCGTGGCGGGGATTTTGAACGTCGTGTACAGTTCTGCCACTGGGCACAAGAGAAATTACGGGACGATGACAGATTTTTTGCACGCCTTCTATTTATCGAAGAAGCGTCATTCACTAACAGCGGTAACGTAAACCGGCATAATATGCACTATTGGGCAACGGAAAATCCACGATGGCTGCGACAAGTGGAACATCAGCGACCTTGGCGGGTTAATGTATGGTGCGGCATCATGGGAGGAAGGATGATTGGCCCACGTTTTATCGATGGCAATCTAAATGGTGCAATGTATGCTGATTTCCTACGTAATGTTCTACCGATGTTACTACAAGATGTTTCACTGCATGACAGAATGGCGATGTACTTCCAACATGATGGATGTCCGGCACATAACTCGCGTGCGGTTGAAGCGGTATTGAATACCATATTTCATGACAGGTGGATTGGTCGTCGAAGCACCATACCGTGGCCCGCACGTTCACCGGATCTGACGTCCCCGGATTTCTTTCTGTAGGGAAAGTTGAAAGATATTTGCTATCGCGATCCACCGACAACGCCTGACAACATGCGTCAGCGCATTGTCAATGCATGTGCGAACATTACGGAAAGCGAACTACTCGCTGCTGAGACGAATGTCGTTACACGTATTGCCATATGCATTGAGGTTGACGGACATCATTTTGAGCATTTATTGCATTAATGTGGTATTTGCAGGTAATCACGCTGTAACAGCATGCGTTCTCAGATATGACAAGTTCAAAAAGGTACATGTATCACATTGGAACAACCAAAATAAAATGTTCAAAGATACCTACGTTTTGTATTTTAATTTAAATAGCCTACCTATTACCAACTGTTCGTCTAAAATTGTGAGCCATATGTTTGTGACTATTACGGCGCCATCTACCGCAAAGTGGAAAAAGTGGTCCAACTAAAACATTCATATTTCTTTACATACTACACGAATATGTAATAAAAATGGGGGTTCCTATATAAAAAAAACGCATTTGGTACCCATTTGACCTATGGCAGCGCCATCTAGCGGGGCAATCATAGCGCCATTTGGTTTCCCCCTTCAAGCAAGAAGAGTTTCGTTCTTTGTAGTTTTTTCGTTTGACGCTTATTTCGTGGGATATTTGGCCCTGTCATTATCAATGGACCACCCTGTATACTGAAGAACATCGTTTATTTTCTCTGCTGCCCTTTGCTTGCGACACGTCCGTTTAACACAAAGTTCAGAACTGTCATGTACTTTCCATAATAAAACTCATCAACACGATTTGCTTGAATTGTCTAGCTATCCGAGAAGCAGGTTTCATAGACCCCCATCTTTGATAACTAGGCAGGATTCGACTTCTGCTTAAGCCCCGGGTAAGCAGCAAAAATGTGTCTGCAGACGTCCCTGACAACGGTGGGACACCAACCTGCCTCTCGTCCACCGTACGACGCGACAGCCAGGAATGGTGGTCTCGGATGCCATTTGTTTCCATAAGCAGGAATCGTTCATTACAGCACAGAGATACGTCGACGATGTTCTACGTCCACTTTTGCTGTTCTTCGTGGCAATCCACCTCGAGCTACAATTTCACCAAGATAATGCCAGTCCCCACACACAGCGAGAATTTCTACTGCGTGTCTTAGTGCTTGCAAAACTGTACCTCTCTTCCCAATGGAGAACTTTTGTAGCGTTATGGGCACGGTCCTCCAACAATGTCGGGATTTTGATCATCTAACGTGCGAATTGGACAGAATGTGACACGATACCCCTGAGGAGGACTTTATCAATATATGAATCAAAGCCATCGCCAATAACTGCCTGCGTAAGTGCCAGAGTTGGACCAATGCATTACTGACTTTCTCAATTTGTGAAGTGCTTCTCTTGAATATATATATATATATATATATATATATATAAGCGGCTTCGTCCTGATAATTATCAGTGTCACAAGGCGGGTAGTGTCCACCCCTGGTAGCTGAGTGGTCAGCGCGACAGAATGTCAATTCTAAGGCCCCGGGTTCGATTCCCGGCTGGGTCGGAGATTTTATCCGCTCAGGGACTGGCTGTTGTGTTGTCCTCATCATCATCATTTCATCCTCGACGACGCGCAAGTCGCGGAAGTGGCGTCAAATCGAAAGACTTGCACCCGGCGAACGGTCTACCCGACGGGAGGCCCTAGTCACACGGCAAGGCGGGGTAGTGATACGGTGGTTTGAGCAGCACTATAGTTTGATGCCGTGACCACCATATTCACCTGATCTGAATCCGGTGGCCGGCTGATGTGGCCGAGCGGTTCTAGGCGCTTCAGCCTGGAATCGCGCAACCGCTACTGTCGCAGGTGCAAATCCTAACTCGGGCATGGATGTGTGTGATGTCTTTAGGTTAGTTACGTTTAAGTAGTTCTAGGGGACTGATGACCTCAGATGTTGAGTCCCATAGTGCTCAGAGCCATTTGAACCATTTTTTTTTAAATCCGGTGGAGCGTATCTGGGACGCTACTGGACGGCAAATCCGCACCCACAAGCGAACTGCCCGATAATTCGCGCCAACTGCGTGATCTACCCGTTACCACACACCTCCGTAAACTTACTTGGCGGATCTGTGCCAAGCAGAATCTCTGCTACACTGCGTCCCGAAGGTGGACCAATACGCTGTCGAGCAGGCGGGCACAGTGACCTGACTGGAAGGTGTGTGCTGGAAAGCGCTGCGTACCGCAGCTGGAGAGACGGGTGGTGTAGCATGGTAACGGTGCGCGGATGTGGAGGCGGCGAGCTGGAGAGCGCCGTAGGCGAGGGAAACAGGATGTGCAGCGCTGTGCGGCCAAGTGCCGGGCCTGGCCGACTGCGTCTTGGCGTAACCCGAGACCCGCGCGCAGCAAAAAACGCGAAAACCGCTGCTCGCATCTCGGCAGCGCCGTAAACAAGCAGATCCGCTGACGCGCGCAGCACCCCTGCCGACCAGGCAACACCCTCCCTCCCTCTCTGACGGCGCGCAAATCAAATTACGCCGCGTGGAAACGTGACCCGTATACGTTTACCAATGCGAGGCACTTCACTTCTGGAGATACTCGCGCGCTTCGAAGGAAGTGTAATACAGATCTACGGAATTCTCCGTTCTTTCCATACATAGTATGAGACCACTCGATCTCTTAACAGCCGATTGCTTCACAAAGAAGATCCTTTGTTCTTCACAAACTAAATTTTCCCCTATTGAAAGTGGTTTCGGATTACGCGTATCCATTCTACATGAATACCGGGTGATCAAAAAGTCAGTATAAATTTGAAAACTGAATTTAATCACGGAATAATGTAGATAAAGAGCTACAAATTGACACACATGCTTGGAATGACATGGGGTTTTATTAGAACCAAACAAATACAAAAGTTCAAACAATGCCCGACAGCTGGCGCTTCATCTAATCAGAATAGCAATAATTAACATAACAAAGTAAGACAAAGCAAAGATGATGATCTTTACAGAAAATGCTCAATATGTCCATCATCATTCCTCAACAATAGCTCTAGTCGAGGAATAATGTTGCGAACAGCACTGTAAAGCATGTCCGGAGGTATGGTGAGGCATTGGCGTCGGATGTTGTCTTTCAGCATCCCTAGAGATGTCGGTCGATCACGATACACTTGCGACTTCAGGTAACCCCAAAGCCAATAATTGCACGGACTGAGGTCTGGGGACCTGGGAGGCCAAGCATGACGAAAGTGGCGGCTGAGCACACGATCACCACCAAACGACGCGCGCAAGAGATCTTTCACGCGTCTGCCAATATGGGGCGGAGCGAAATCCTGCATTTTGGTTATAATAAAACCCCATGTGATTCCAAGCATGTGTGTCAATTTTCACCCCTCTATCTTCATTATTCCGTGGTTTATTAAGTTTTCAAATTTATACTGACTTTTTGATCACCCGGTATATGGTCATGCACTGAAAGACTGAAGTCGAAACAAGGCCCCAGTAGTAGACAGCATTCCATTAGAGCTACTGATAGACTTGGGAGAGCTGGTCATGACAAAACTCTTCCTTCTGGTGAGCAAGGTGTATCAGACAGATGAAACGCCCTCAGACTTCGACAAGAATATAATAATTCCAATTCCAAAGAAAGCATGTTGTGACAGATGTGAAAATTACCGAACTATCAGTTTAATAAGTCACGGTTCGAAAATACTAACGCGAATCCTGTTCAAAAGAATGGAAAAACTGGTAGAAGCCGACCTCGGGGAAGATCGGTTTGGATTCAGGAGAAATGTAGCAACACGCGAGGCAGTACCGACACTGAGACTTCTCATAGAAGAGAGGTTAAGTAAAGCCAAACCTACGTTTATAGCATTTGTAGGTTTAGAGAAAGCTTTTGACAATGTGGACTAGAATAGTCTCTTTGAAATTCTGAGCGAAGCAGGGGTAAAATACAGGGAGAGAAAGACTATTTACAACTTGTACAGAAACCAGGTGGCAGTTACAAGAGTCGAGGGGTATGAAAGGGAAGCAGTGGTTGGGGAGGGTTGTAGCCTCTCCCCGATGTTATTCAATCTGTGTATTGAGCAAGCAGTAAAGGAAACAAAAGAAAATGTTGAGTGGGAATTAAAGTCGGAGAACAAGAAATAAAAACTTTAAAGTTTGCTGATGACACTGTAATTCTCTCAGACACAGCAAAGGACTTGGAAGAGCACTTGAACGGAATAGACAGTGTCTTGCAAAGAGGACATAAATGAACATCGATAAAAGAAAGACAAGGATAATAGGATGTAATCGAATTAAATCTGGGCGATGCTGAGGGAATTAGATTAGTAAATGAGACGCTCAAAGTAGTGGATGAGTTTCGCTATTTGGGAAGCAAAGTAGTTGATGATGGTCGAAGTAGGAAGGATATTAAATGTAGACTGGCGGTATGAAGGAAAACGTTTCTCAAGAAGAGAAATTTGTTAACATCGAGTATAGATTTAAGTGTCAGGAAGTCCTTTCTTAAAGTATTTATATGGAGTATAGCCATGTATGGAAGGAGAACATGGACGAAAAACAGTTCAGACAAGAAGAGAATAGAACCTTTCGAAATGCGGTGCTACAGAAGAATGCTGAAGATTAGTTGGGTAGATTAGGTAACTAATTCCAAGATGCTACTACAGGCAGGTGTAAAATACACGCGAGCGACGGAAAATATTGAACACTAAAATGATGATTTGGCCGTGTCTGACTATCCCCTGAGGCAGATCTTAGGATCTCTTAATGCTCTTTAGCATATAAATTACAACCTCAACGTAAATGAATCATTAAGGCAACTAATAATACTAAATGATAAACGTTGTTTCTCATTGTATATTTATTGTAAATTAAAAAACAATCCTTTATATTACAATTGTCAATATTTCCTGACTAAAAATTGCTGATCAATTGCCCAACTTTGTCCCTTTTTATGGCCACGCGATCTAACATAAATAACGCGAAATGACTGACATAATCTATGTAGCAAACACTAGAGCGCACTACTTTCGAAAATGATCTACGGTTGTGTGGAACCTCTGTGGAAATAAACTAGCGTCAACACAGATGTTTAGCTTTACAGCCCTAATAAGCCGAAGCAATTAACAGTATCACCGTATGTACTGCGTCCAGTTCGTTGGCGTGACGGTTCTTGTACATGTCTGCAACGATGGAAGAACTACCACAAAAAAAAACTCTTTCAAATACTAGGACGGCAGAAAGCGGCCCTCTGACTAATATGCTTTAATACCGTCGGCTCCTCTCTGTGTTCTACAGACGAGTAACGCGAACTCCCAGCCACAACGACGGAGTTCAAATAACATCTCAAAGTAAGTATAGGCAGAAGTAGTGCTCTCAATCACTGATCGCTGTGAACGACGACTTCCAACCCGCAGGCAAAGTCCAGAATCGTATAAGTTCTCAGGAGTACAGTGCCTTTCCGAACTGTAAACTCTCCCGAGAGCAAAGACGGCAAGTCCGCCTGTATCAACAAAGCTGATACTGAGCGACCGTCACATACGGGCGCTCAAAAACGGAAGACCATTCCTCTCCACCACTGGCTTGCCAGCAAGACTCGGCTCCCCTCGCTCGTAACTGCAGAAGGCGAATCATATTCTCGAAACCCCGGAATATTCTCCCTCTCTACAGATTCTTCCGAACGCCAACCAGCCATGTTTTAGTCTTTTGTCGTCCAACGCGGAAAGTTTGCGAGGGAATACCTGTACTCGTACAATGGTACGCTTCAGAGTAAAACTCCTCGGAACTAACTCAGCGTGCTTGATTTCCAAGGTGTCGCTTGCTCGTTCCTCTCAGCTGCGTCCAAGATTTGCAGAGTTCCTGGTTATCGTTCCAGTCCCGCTACAAATCGGCCGGCCGTGACTCTATTGTGCTCCAGCGCTCAGGTGCCCCAACGTCCGTCTTGCTACTTCCTGTGTTTAAACAGCACCAACACACCTGTGCGGACCTTCCACCCAGGGATTGGGTTCTGCTTGCCGTTTCATCTCCTCTGGCGTTCCAACCTCCACTAGTAAAGGCAATAATTCATTACACCGTTTTGATGATAAAGACACCCCGTCACCTTTCATGCAAAAGCGTTAACAATTATTTACAAGGCATATGTGACAATGTCAGTTTCTTTAAATATTCATATATACGATGTACAACCTATCAAATGATACCTAATTGTGGTTGTGGATCATGGCAAAGTATGTAGATGAGTGCTTGTAAGGCGCGAAATTGCAGCCACCTTACAGAATGAGGAGGTACTGAACAGAATTGGGAAGAAGAGAAATTTGTGGCACAACCAGGCTAGAAGAAGGGATCGATTGGTAGGACGAGCTATAGACACTTGTGAGAAGCGACACTCGTGAGGAACTGGAATGTGGCGACACCTGTGAGAAATCAGCGATGCTGGGGGACCGGCACAGGGTGTGTCGCAAATGCTGCGCCACTACCTGCTGCCGCTTGGTGCGACTGAGCGCTCGGCTTGTGCCGGCCCGGGCAGCTGCCGAGGGACATTCACACTCCTCCAGTGCAGCCAGCTTACATTATTTCAGAATTTTTTTGGGCAAGGAAGAGTGGCCTTAGTCAAATTAGAAATCGGAGCTGATTTTTTTTCCCCCACGATGTCATGCCAACCATTAGTTACAGCACAGTTATGCGTAAGACCTTTTTCATTGGAATTTTTGTTCTGATTAATTTTACATAGGACATAACTTTCGCTCAATCTCATACTTAACGATGTATTTTACAGAAAGTATAGAAACCGAAAATGTTTTCCATCTTTCAACCCCTCACCCAGAATTGGATATGATAGGAGTGGCAACCTTTTACCATACATTAAGAGGAGCCAACTAAAGAATTTGGTTCTCTATAGAAACTTTTTTCTTTAATTATTTCGAAGTAAACCTCAGTTTTTCCCGAACCACGCAGGGAAGTGTACTGAGATCTAATGTGAGTCCTGCTAGCAATTAGCGTTAATGTTGGTTTATTCTTACAAAGAAGAAGACAGCAAACAGCCACTATTAATACTGCTATTTATTTAAGTAAATGGCGCTGTAACAGGTTTCGAATTTACAAATTCATCATCAGACGGCTGTTCACTGACGATTATGTAAAGCGTATCTTGCAAACCTCGTAAACAGCAGTCTGATGATGAACTAGTCAGTTTGAAACCGGTTACGGCGCTATTTAGTTAAATACATAGGAGTATTAATAGTGGCTGGTTGCTGTCTTCTTCTTTGTAAAAATCAACCTACATTAATTGTACACAGCCATGGTCCCACGATGTCAGTTTTAGACAAAATAGAATTAGCGATAACGAATGCATTTTATATATTTGTGGTGTGGGTACTGCAGGACCTTCAGTACACACACCATCAGATTATTTGACTTGTCGCTCTAACGAAGTAGGCGAGTGTCAGCAATATGTCTCGTGGTCTTATCGTTGCCGTTAGGTCAGACGATAGAAATGTCACTTGCACGCTTAGAGCAGCAGATTGACGGTGACCAACTTTAAACAGAACTTGATTAATTTTCACACACATTTATTACAATAGTAACAAGCATAAACCTTACGTAACTTGATTCTGGATGCTATTTACACTTGACAATCTGAGGTTCCTTTGGTCTTGGTACGTTAATCTTATTCTCACGCATCTCTGATACTTGACAAAGTGTCTATACATTTCTCTTCATGGCTATGTACAGGAATATGGTAATCTTATTAGGCGCAGACTGAAACTTGACTGTAGACTGGTAGACACTAATGGAGACTGGTACAGACTGGTACAGACAAATGCAGACTGGTACAGACTGGTGCAGACTGACTAATCAGAGGTCTGTACACTCATTATAATACCTCGCACGTTCAGGTATCACTGCGCGAGTGTGATCCACGAGGAGAGAAGGTTCTACGTTAGCAGCAATCTCATTGGCTGTGTTACATATTAATACGCTGGTCGGCGGAAGCAGAATTTGGTCCGTCTCTAAGGCAGCGCCATCTCGTAGTGCGGAGATGGACGAGCGCTGTGCCTGCACTGTTGTGCTTAGCGGGGCGCGCTCTAGTGAGAAACTTGTGTACGCGCTGACTATGCGGTACTATGTACAACAGTATTGAAACAAGATGTATTCATCGTCCACTCAAACAGACATTGTTTCTAAAATGCTCTACAAAAAAATGCTGCAGAATCGGTCGGATCTTGTGTAGATCCCATGCTTTTTTGCCTGATGCGTTGCAGCGATCGGTTTGCACTCCTGTGTGACGGCAGTGACGTGACAATGTCGTATCCTTGACTGAACAGCGGCTCTACTTCTTCGGCGTAAACAGAAGAAACTGAACTAAGTGGTTTCTGGTAGTTGGTCTCCACAGCAGTAGTGAACCTGTTTGGTGTCCCTGTAGACCGCCTGCTACCTGTTCGGCCGGGTCTCCTCACAAGTGTCGCCCCCTCACAAGTGTCGCCCCCTCACAAGTGTCGCCCCTCACAAGTGTCCCAACCCCTGGTAGGACACGTTCTGAGGCATCAAGGGATCACCAATTTAGTACTGAAGGGAGGTGTGGAGGGTGAAAACCATAGAAGTAGGCCAAGAGACGAGTACAGTAAGCAGAATCAGAAGCATGTAGGTTGCAGTAGTCACTCTGAAATGAAGAGTCTCGCACAGGGTAGAGTAGCGTGGAGAGCTGCTACGCGTGAGTGCAGCTCGTGTCTCCTGCAGCTGCGGGGGCCCATCACGGGACAGCCAGTGACGCCTGCTCAGAGGAGTGAAACTGGGCCCAGCTGGCCGTGCTGTGGGGGACGGACGGCCTTCGCCGCCCATTGTTCGCAAATTAGGCGACGAGCGACGCGGGGCGCCTGCAGCCCGGCTCTCCTGTACAGTGCAGAGGCCGGCCGGCCGGGCCCACGTTTCTGACACACTCCACTCGCCACAGGTTGCAGAACCGCAGTCTGGCGCGTCCACCAGATCCCCTGTATTCACAAGGGACCACTACAACAGCTCGAACGAAACAAGAACACAGGTATAAACAACTTTAAAAAAAAACTGTTACACCGATCGTCTAAAGTAGTCGTTTGTAAAGGCTTTTTGCCCAAAAGACAGCACCGACATTGTTGACTGACACCTTGGACCGCGCATGTACCGATCGTATTATTACGAGCTGCTGTCAATAACTAGGGCAACGGCCTTGCTGCAGTGGATACACAGGTTCCCGTAAGATCACCGAAGTTAAGCGCTGTCGGACGTGGTCGGCACTTGGATGGGTGACCATGCAGGCCGCCATGCGCTGTTGCCATTTTTCGGGGTGCACTCAGCCTCGTGATGCCAATTGAGGAGCTACTCGACCGAATAGTAGCGGCTTCGGTCAAGTATACCATCATAACGGCCGGGAGAGCGGTGTGATGACCCCACGCCCCTCCTATCCGCATCCTCACCTGAGGATGACACGGCGGTCGGATGGTACCGGTAGGCCACTTGTGGCCTGAAGACGGAGTGCCTTTTTTTGTCAATAAGTAACTCAGAACTTTCTTTACTCGGCCAATATTGGCTGAAAAAATACGGAATTTGTTATGGGCCATGGAATACTCCCACTTCAGTGACTATAGTTTCGTGGAGTTCCGATAGGTAGCGGTATTATACGTAGCCTTCAGAATGACATCTGTAACCGAGCTGCATTCCAAGCAGAGAGCTGTCATCGAGTTTGTTTTGGCGGAAAACCAAAGGCTCGCAAATATTCATAAGGGTTGGCAGTCAACAAAAGCGGGATGAGTCGTTGGGCGAGCCGTCTCTCGTCGCCGCAACAAGGTGGCGCAAAGCTGTCCGATCTCCAGCGTGCCAGCCGGCCGCCCGTAGCTGTCACTCCTGCAGTGTTGTAATCAGAATAGTAGCTGGAACTCACCCAAGATCACCTTGCAGACCTTTGTTTTTGAGATAGGGACATTCACAGTACCCTCGCAAAACATATATTCACTCACGAAATTTGTAATTAATAAACCATTCCAGTTCAAAGATAATGGCAAAGTTCATAGCTACAACACATTCGAGGTGGTAGACGGATCACAGTAAAACACCTCGCTGCTCAACTCGCGAGTCTGTTGGTAGTCCTTTCCATATGTTAGGGGTACTCAAATGTGTGCGCCTGCTGGATTTCTGGCAAACGAACTTCTCCGCGACAACGCAAGGCGTCATAAAAGTGTGCCCAACCGAGAGGAGTTCACGAAACTTCACTGGACTGTTCTTCCTGATCCACCCTACAGCCCAGATTTCGCACCTTCCGACAGATGTGTCACTAGCTGTGTGGTACTCGCTGTCGATGTGGACTTGCATCTTGACAGCAGTTGTGTTACTCAGTTATTATTGTGAGATTTTTTATGTACTATGGTCGGCTTGGAACAACAGATTACTTTTGTTCAAATAATGGTTCAAGTTACCTAACGTTTATGCCACCAGTAAGTGTAACCTCAGTTTCCCTGTAAACTGTGTAATCTCTAATAGTGATTTATTCGTTCCAAGCTAAGCGAATTGTGCAAAACAAATGACAGCTGAAGGTTTCACCATGTATTTTAACAATTACTTGGCGGCTGAATACCCCCACCTACAAACACACACAAATTTAAAAACAAATTAAAAGAATTTCTGAATGACAGTTGCTTCTACTCAACAGATGAATCTTTAGATATGAAATAGTAATTGTTTAAAGAAAACTTACACTAACTGACACGTTCCACGTCATAACGAAATGTTGTATTCATGATCTATGGTACAAGCATTAATCTAACGTAACTGTAATTGCAATTTTTTTTTTCCCGTGTCCATCCATAGCTCTCTGCCGTTACCATACGTTAACCTCGCGTGCTAGCCACGTGCAGGAGCGGACAAATTCAGGGACCCCACGCACTATTAGCGAGTCGGTCGTGACGAAGAGGCGCGCGTCGTTGAACTCACTCCCTGGAAGCACCACGTGCTGGCCAGTGCCAGGGAACGCAAACGGGAGGTGAGTGGCTGTGGGGGTGAGCAGCACGCGGGCAGCTTCCGAGAACGCCGGAGTGCGCCAGTTGGTGACACGTTGGCCATGTGATGTGATGTGGTGATGAGTGCGGGTCTGAGCCATTAGCAGCCGCCTGCTAACCGGGTTATGCCGCCCATGTCAACCAGGCCGCGAAGAATGCTCGTCTGTCATGGCGACGTGTTGCCCGTCACGGTCACTCGATTGGCTGCCGCTGTGAGATGTGGTGTCCCGTCAGCCTGCGTAGCAACGAAACCTACAGAGCCTGTACTGGCCGTATCGGAACAACACTGACAGATCATAACATGTAAGCTTTCACGGCCGGCGTCTTCATTAATTAAAAGTTCCGGGCTGAATTGCCGTGGTCCATATACGCGGTGTTACAAAAAGGTACGGCCAAACTTCCAGGAAACATTCCTCACACACAAATAAAGAAAAGATGTTATGTGGACATGTGTCCGGAAATGCTTAATTTCCATGTTAGAGCTCATTTTAGTTTCGTCACTATGTACTGTACTTCCTCGATTCACCGCCAGTTGACCCAATTGAAGGAAGGTAATGTTGACTTCGGTGCTTGTGTTGACATGCGACTCATTGCTCTACAGCACTAGCATCAAGCACAGCAGTACGTAGCATGAACAGGTTAGTGTTCATCACGAACGTGGTTTTGCAGTCAGTGCAATGTTTACAAATGCGGAGTTGCCAGATGCCCATTTGATGTATGGATTAGCACGGGGCAATAGCCGTGGCGCGCTACGTTTGTATCGAGACAGATTTCCAGAACGAAGGTTTCCCGACAGGAAGACGTTCGAAGCAATTGATCGGCGTCTTAGGGAGCACGGAACATTCCAGCCTATGACTCGCGACTGGGAAAGACCTAGAACGACGAGAACACCCGCAATGGACCAGGTAATTCTTCGTGCAGTTGACGATAACCCTAATGTCAACGTCAGAGAAGTTGCTGCTGTACAAGGTAACGTTGACCACGTCACTGTATGGAGAGTGCTGCGGGAGAACAAGTTGTTTCCGTACCGTGTACAGCGTGTGCAGGCACTATCAGCAGCTGATTGGCCTCCACGAGTACACTTCTGCGAATGGTTCATCCGACAATGTGTCAATCCTCATTTCAGTGCAAATGTTCTATTTACGGATGAGGCTTCATTACAACGTGATCAAATTGTAAATTTTTACAATCGACATGGGTGGGCTGACAAGAATCCGCACGCAATTGTGCAATCACGTCATCAACACAGATTTTCCGAGAACGTTTGGGCAGGCATTGTTGGTGATGTCTCGATTGGGCCCCATGTTCTTCCACCTACGCTCAATGGAGCACGTTATCATGATTTCATACGGGATAATCTAACTGTGCTGCTAGAACATGCGCCTTTTCAATTACGACACAACATGTGGTTAATGCACGATGGAGCTCCTGCACATTTCAGTCGAAGTGTTCGTACGCTTCTCAACAACAGATTCGGTGACCGATGGATTGGTAGAGGCACACCAATTCCATGGCCTCCACGCTCTCCTGACCTCAACCCTCTTGACTTTCATTTATGGGGGCATTTGAAAGCTCTTGCCTACGCAACCCCGGTACCAAATGTAGAGACTCTTCGTGCTGGTATTGTGGACGGCTGTGATACAATACGCCATTTTTCAGGGCTGCATCAGCGCATCAGGGATTCCAAGCGACGGAGGGTGGATACATGTATCCTCGCAAACGGAGGACATTTTGAACATTTCATGTAACAAAGTGTCTGAAGTCACGCAAACGGAGGACATTTTGAACATTTCCTGTAACAAAGTGTCTGAAGTCACGCTGGTACGTTCTGTTGCTGTGTGTTTCCATTCCATGATTAATGTGATTTGAAGAGAAGTAATAAAATGAGCTCTAACATGGAAAGTAAGCCTTTCCGGACACATGTCCACATAACGTATTTTCTTTCGTTGTGTGTGAGGAATGTTTCCTGAAAGTTTGACCGTACCTTTTTGTAACATCCTGTAGAAAACTACTTCTCCTTTCTGACGTTTCGTTGCCTACTGCGGGCAACCTCACATTATTATACTCGCATGCATAGGGATCTACAAGCACGGAAATAATTTTGATAGAAAAGAAGAAGGATTAAAACTAGACAAGATATGGCGGTCGACTTTGTACCAACGAAGTGACAATCGATTACCTGTAATCGAGAGTGATGGCACTAGCCAGAGATAGTTTTAAAGTTGAAAGCACGTGATGAGTGTTGGCGCCATCTAAGCGCTCTGTATAAGCGGGACCTCCAGCGCCTAGCAGCCAGTCGCCGACTCACCTCAGAAGATGATGTCCGCAGTAGGCAACGAAACGTCAGGAAGGAGAAGGAGTTTTATATATGGACCACGGCAATTCAGCCCGGAAGTTTCAGTTAATGAACACTGACAGAGTTTGCTGCGTTCGCAGTGGCACGAACATGGGTGGATTCCACCGATGACCGACATCGGCCGAAGACAGCCGATCACTGGAAAATCAGTAACGCCGGAATGTTCGCCATCTCGATGCACAACCTATCTCACCGCCTGAACACGCGCCCGCGGCGGCCGAGTTCCGATCAGTTTCTGTTCTCCGGCCGAACTGGGTGAGGACTGAAACACCATTCCCCCTTTCATTTATCGAACAAACGCAAGAATGGCTGACGTAGTGTTTAGTGTATCTACATTCGCGAAAGACCATATGGAGTTAATTAGTGTGAAAAGCTTACAACGTGTTGCGATTAGTGGATAACGTAAAAATTCGGTTAAATACAAACAGAAAATCTCTGCAGGCTATGCAGTGTACTCGAGCGCTAAGCTGTCTCTCAATATATTCGTCAAACTTACCTGGTTGATCCAGTAACTGAGAAAAGAGTGTACGGCATAAACTACGTTCCTTAGCCGATTCACATGCATTCGGCGTGATGCAATACTTTTTTTGATCATTATATGACATACACGACACAGCAGCCCCACATGCGTGCAGATTGTACACTACATGTTTGACACTTGCTGTGAAACCCAGTTGTAATTTTAATGTCAATGTAACGCTCTTATATTTAATAAATGAAAAGCACCAGTTTCCTTTTGTTCTACAATATTACTTTTACTGTTTACCGGATTTCGGCTTACAAGGCCATCTTCAGACATTTACTGAGTATTATCGCCAAAGAAGTTAAATGTTAGCAAACAACATTGGAAGAGAAGTAAAACATCTAGACTGAAGTAGAAACATACAGTAAGTAACATCTTTGCAATGAAAAAGTAAAAACTGAACAGTACATAAATAACAATGGAGTAGATAGGAAAACCTTTAGCACAAAATAGGAATAGCATGACTACATAACAGTTTGTATTAATAAACAAAACTAATAAAATAAAATGAAAAGGCTGCATCAGGAGGTATGAAACATGGAGAGTGATACACAACCAATTAAAAGAAGAGACAGTTATCAATGTAACTACAGAATACGTAAGGAAGTTGAGCAATAAGATAAACAGAAATAAATAAATAAATGCAGGAAAATGGAGATCTTTGAGGAAACCTACAGTTTGAGAGTGTGGTGGTACTACATTTTACCATTAACATTATAATCAAAGCAGTGGCTGTGTAACAGTTTTCATTAAATAAATGAGCAAAGTAAAATATGAACTGTATTTGATGAGGCAACTACAAGGGGTATGAAACATGGACAGTAATAAAAGTACCAGTTAAAAGAAAGCCTTAACTATTGAAATTTGGAATACAAAGACAACTTCAACAAAACAAAACAACTTAATGAATACAGGAAAATGGGAAAATGTTGGAAGAGTGAGTGTGGGAAGTAATGAACAACAAAGATGATTATATCAAGTTTAGGAGAGGGGGAAATGTTGAGCTGTGTCCGGTCGTTTAGGATGAGATCTGGATTGTGAGCAAGATGTTTGTTAATTTCCAGGGCTTCCAGCAGGTTGAATTTATGGCCTTTGTTTGCTAAGTGAAGTACATGGGACACTGGCTGGTAGTTGTGACCCTCACTCAGTACATGCTCAGCAAATGCAGATTCTGAATTCTGCAACCTCCAGCTGCATTCATGTTCAGCCAGCCTAGTTGATATGTCTCTGCCTGACTGACCAATGTAAAATTTGTTACAATCAGAACACGTGATTTTGTATATCCCCTGTTGGCTAATAAGCCGAAAACCGGTTAACAATAAAATTAATATTGTAGAACAAAAGCAAACTGGTGCTTTTCGTTTATTATAATGTTGTTCTACCAAGAACCGACGGAAGATTCTGTTAATATGCTCTTACATTTCTTAACCTGATAAGAAACATTCGTGTAGTAAGCATCTAAAGACTTGGGAGACAAAAGAAAACAAATAAATAAAAGGAAGAAACTGGTTTCGAACACGAGACGCCAAAGTCAGAGCCTGCAACGCTAGCTGCTGTGCCACAATTTCGGCTGATATTAGCGCCCGCTAAAAGGCGTCTAAATTATTACATCGAAAAAATTTGACGGTCGTTTACTGAGAAGCTGAGACACGTGTTAGCTTATTTTGACTCCTCTTCCGCTGAAAGAGGTTTCTGTAAGTCGGACTATGGCAATTGCCGTGTTCTCTTCGCCAGTGGCCTTGCCAATTGAAATCCCACGCGTCTGAGCTGATAGCATCGAGACAATGGCATGAGGCAGCACGACGTTTCAGGGGTGGATGATTCCAGATTCCCATCAGCTCGCCACTGAAAAACTGACCCGAATCGCTCCGTCCAAAATAAATACGTCTGTCTTTTATGGTTATAAGTGGGCCCACAGCATACTATGGAAACACAGCATTTTTTATTTCTTTTTTTAATTTTTTTTTACATTTTAATTTTCAGTCGTTGATGAGCTTCGCTATTTGGGCAGCAAAATAACTGATGGCGGAAGTGGAGAGAATATAGAATGTAGACTGGGAATGGCAAGAGCAGCATTTCTGAAGAAGAGAAATTTGTTAACATCGAATATAGATTTAAGTGTTACGTAGTTTGTCTTGAAGGTATTTGTCTGGAGTGGAGCCATGTATGGAACTGAAAAATGGACGATAAACAGTTTAGACAAAAAGGGAATAGAAGCTGATTCATGGATTTTACGTTACTGCTTGGTAGAGCAATTCCATATTTAAGGTTGAATAACAAGTACACTGTTTTTGATGTTGCTAATCAACAGACATAAAATATTTTTTGAAGGAACACACCGCCATATGACTGTTTTATTGTTTATATAAGTATAACCCAGGTTTTGGCTTTTTATCCCATTTTCGAATATCTGATTTTATGACTTTAACACACACTGCGGGACAGTTAACATGGTGGCAAGCTCATAGATGGCCATAAACTACGAAAAATATTGGTTTTCCACGAAATGTCAAATGTAAAATCGCTATCTTGTAACCGATCAGTAGATGATCGTGGGTGCCCGCCACATTTAGGAAAACAGTCTTACATTGATAAATAAAATATGATAACGTGTCCTTAAAACGTACACTACTGGCCATTAAAATTGCTACACCACGAAGATGACGTGCTACAGACGCGAAATTTAACCGACAGGAAGAAGACGCTGTGATATGCAAATGATTAGCTTTTCAGGACATTCACACAATGTTGGCGTCGGTGGCGACACCTACAATGTGCTGACATGAGGAAAGTTTCCAACCGATTTCTCATACACAAACAACAGTTTACCGGCGTTGCCTGGTGAAACGTTGTTGTGATGCCTCGTGTAAGGAGGAGAAATGCGTACCATCACGTTTCCGACTTTGATAAAGGTCGCATTGCAGCCTATCGCGGTTGCGATCGTATCGCGACATTGCTGCTCGCGTTGGTCGATATCCAATGACTGTTAGCAGAATAAGGAATCGGTGGTTTCAGGAGGGTAATACGGAACACCGTGCTGGATGCCAACTGCCTCGTATCACTAGCAGTCGAGATGACAGGCATCTTATCCGCACGGCTGTAACGGATCGTGCAGCCACTTCTCGATCCCTGAGTCAACAGATGGGGACGTTTGCAAGACAACAACAATGTGCACGAACAGTTCGACGACGTTTGCAACAGCATCGACTATCAGCTCGGAGAACATGGCTACGGTTACCCTTGACACTGCATCACAGACAGGAGAGCCTGCGATGGTGTACTCAACAACGAACCTGGGTGCACGAATGGCAAAACGTCATTTTTTCGGACGAATCAAGGTTCTGTTTACAGCATCATGATGGTGTTTGGCGACATCGCGGTGAACGCACATTGGAATCGTGTATTCGTCATCGCCCTACTGACGTATCACCCGGCGTGATGGTATGGAGTGCCATTGGTTACACGTCTCGGTCGCATCTTGTTCGCATTGACGGCAGTTTGAACAGTGGACGTTACATTTCAGATGTGTTACGACCTGTGGCTCTACCCTTCACTCGATCCCTGCGAAACACCGAGCGAGGTGGCGCAGTGGTTAGACACTGGACTCGCATTCGGGAGGACGACGGTTCAATCCCGTGTCCGGCCATTCTGATTTAGGTTTTCCATGATTTCCCTAAATCACTCCAGGCAAATGCCGGGATGGTTCCTCTGAAAGGGCACGGCCGACTTCCTTCCCCATCCTTCCCTAATCCGATGAGACCGATGACCACGCTGTCTGGTCTCCTTCCCCAAACCAACCAACCAACCACCCCTGCGAAACCCTACATTTCAGCAGGATAATGCACGACTGCATGTTGCAGGTCCTGTATGGGCCTTTCTGGATACAGAAAATGTTCGACTGCTGACCTGGCCAGCACATTCTCCAGATCTCCCACCAACCGAAAACGTCTGGTCAATGGTGGCCGAGCAACTGGCTCGTCACAATACGCCAGTCACTAGATGATCTGTGGTATCGTGTTGAAGCTGCATGGGCAGCTGTACCGGTACACTCCATCCAAGCTCTGTTTGTCTCAATGCCCAGGCGTATCAAGGCCGTTATTACGGCCAGAGGTGGTGGTTCCGCGTACTGATTTCTCAGGATCTATGCACCCAAATTGCGTGAAAATGTAATCACATGTCAGTTCTAGTATAATATATTTATCCAATGAATACCCGTTTATCATCTGCATTTCTTCTTGGTGTAGCAATTTTAATGGCCAGTAGTGTAATTTGTTGCGGAATTTGGCTAAAAGAAGGGATCGGTTGATAGGAAACATTCTGAGACATCAGGGGTTCTTCAGTTTAGTACGAGAGGGAAGTGCGAGGGGTAAAAACTGCAGAGGGAGACCAAGAGATGAATACAGTAAGTAGATTGAAAAAGGATATCTGTTCGGAGATGAAGAAGCTCGCACAGGCTAGAGTAGAATGGAGAGCTGCGTCAACCAGTCTTCGGACTGAAGACCAGAACAACTACTGCTTTCCATTGTCCTGGGCCGCTAGGCTGCAGTATGCAGCCCGCGCGCGATAATCGGTCCTGGCATGTGGTGGCAAAGCTTTCCCTGATCCGTTTAGCGGTGTCAGTGTTGACGGCGTTGTAGTGAGACTGTTCACTCGCTCCCTTAGATGGTTAGTCGCTCCCTACCGTTGTTCAGTCCCCCCCCTTCCCCAGCCCCCTCTTCACCGCCACAGCCGCCATCGGCCACTTGACACCATTCCCGACCACGCTTCGCTCCAGCCTGGCCCCTCCAACACTGCAGAGAGTGAGCAAGAAAACCTGCCCCCTTTCCGTTTAACAGCTGACATAGTGCGCCGTGGTTTCGCCGTCACCCGCCACCTATAACTGCCTACAGCACCCGACACACACACACACACACACACACACACACACACAGAGAGAGAGAGAGAGAGAGAGAGAGAGAGAGAGAGAGAGATGGGGAGGTCAGCTTCGTCGTTTGTTAATTTGTTTGGCGCAGATCTCTCCATTATTGTCGATACTACTTCTTTGAATTCAAGCCACATATGGTCTACACTTACATTGTCAATTTGGAAGCAGTGGAGATTCTCCCTGACGGATGCATCAAACGAATTCTTACCTGCTTTTTTTTTTTTTAATACATATATTTTCATTGATTTTTGGAGCATTTGGGAGTTACGGTATTCACTCTCGCTACGAGAACTCTGCCTTCAGTAATCTCTGTAAACGTTTTGATGCACGCAGACTACGCGTTTTATAGTCCTAAATTTAAACTCGTGTCCTAAATTTAAACTCGTGTCCTAAACTAACAACCTCGTCACGTGGAATGTATCTAAGAAAACAGCGATCAGCAGTTTGGGGCAGAACTAAAGTAACGATCGCTTTGTTGGCGACGACGATTAAATCTGACCTCTAGGAGCAAAGTCAAGACAGAAAAATTTCAATGTTAGTGGTAAAAGCAAGACACAGGCCGATTCCAGACGAAAAGAGAATAACAGGAAGAAAAATGAGGACAAATGAAAACGTCAATAAGATTTTGAAAATGACTCGACCAAGTATTAGAAGTAAAAACATTACATTTAAATCCCGTAACTGACCAAAAATAATAGTGTTGTGATTAAATTTTGAAATCCAAAAATTTTAAATGAATTTGACGAGATTCGAACCTATGTCCACCAGCACGGCAAGTTAGTACACAGCCTACGTGATGTGACGCTGAATAGCGTCTTGTGCGGAAGGATCCAATAGTGTTCGGAGCTGTGTATGAAACATGAGTATATAGTTAGCATCGTTTTGTTTGTGTTTGTGTGTGTGTGTGTGTGTGTGTGTGTGTGTGTGTGTGTGTGTGTGATTTCTGCGTCAAGAGAAGGCAATACCTCTGATTAGCCCTTACACATCACCCATACAGTCAAGAGCGTTCCCCTTGAAGTTTCCGTATTTTTGGTGTCCTGAAGAAACCCATTCGTGGCTGTCGATTTGCTTTGCACGCCTGGGTGCGATCATGATTCCTTAGGCAACCGTAGTCATTTCTCCGCGAAGTCATTGACTGTCTTGTCTCACAGCGGGTTAAATGTGTTAACATTTATGGGCATTGCTATTGAAATAATAGACAGTTCACTTTAAAAGTTTTCGTAACCCAATCGATAAAAACGGAACATTTATAGAGTCACTTCGTTGTCTGTCATGTCTCTCCGACTGTTAAGAAAAATTCTTCCCAGGAACGGGAATAGGTATCAAATTGAAATCTAGGGCGCAGACGAAGGTGTACGGTCCTTTGGCGGTCAATGCTATCAGAAGATGCGGGCATGTGTGTCACATATCATAGACCCACTCATGAAAATCAGTAGGTTACTTTCCTTTAACCTAGAATCATGAGATGTTTCAAGCATCAAGGTTTCACAGTACAAGTAAAATTCGAAATTGTTGATTTGTAATAATATAACACAAAAAGTATATTTTTGAATCTGTCAAGACCTCGTTTCTCAGGAATTACAACAGGAAATGCGAAAGTACACAAAACGTTTGAACTTAAAATGTTCTGAAAGTCTTGGAATTCCTGGAATACCTTACTAGTACCGATATCGATAACGGCAAAAAGTCGTAGAGACTCTAGATTCCTGGGGTGGATGAACTATGTACATCCATAAGTAAGTTTCTAACTAACTCTCACGTGATCAGTCCTACAAGCACTTAGCCAATTGATTTTTCGTCTGCCTCGTCTTCAGCTGACTGCCCACCCCCCCCCCCCCCCCCTGTAAGTAATTGCACCATAAACGAAAAGTCTGCGGTTACTGCCAGTTTTTTCTGACAGGACATTCATATACGACACGAACAACAAGGGTCCCAGCACACATCCCTATGGCACACCTCAAGTTACTTCTGCATCTGTCGATGACACACTATCCACACTCTGTGCGCTTCTTACGAAGAAATCCTCAATCCTTACGCCATGTGATCGTACTTTCGTTAGTAATCTTCGATGTAGTGCAGAGTGAAATGCTTTCCAGAGGTCACAGAAATGCTGTTTTTATCAGACTGCCCTGATCCATCGCTTTCAGCGTGTTACGTGAAAGAAGTACGATTTTTGGAATCGATTTTCTGTAGGATGTGAGAAAAAGTAACTGGAAATTTTACTAAGCGAACTACTGAATTACTAATAATAACAACAATATGAAAAAACGTAACAGAACTTTGTTCTGCAGATGCTTATCCGTTAAGGTGACACAGTAACCAAAAATAGAGGGAGAAAAACGGTACAAGAAGTACAAATTTATGCCGCGTCATTTGCGAAGCAGTGGCGGTACCTAAAAACCCGGAATTATTTTTTAAAAGCTATATATCTTATTTTTTAAATCTTTTTATATCTTCAAATTGTTTACAAAGCAATCTCATCCCCTTCAAAATATTCTCCATTACAACTAATACATTTCTCCTACGGATGAACGCACTGTTCGGAAGATTTATCTTTAGAAATGGCTGACAGCTCCTCCCTCGTGTCTTTCTTGACTTCTTCAGCGTTGTCAAATCGGTGTCCTCCCATGGCCCTTTTCGTGCGTGGAAATAAGAAAAGAGTCGAACGGAGCCAGGTCAAGCGAGTAAAGTGCGAGAGGCAGCGGAATACTGCCAGTTTTAACCAAAAGCTGTGTAACAGCTGTGTGTTGCATGTGCGTTGTCGTGCTGGAAGAACCAGTCTCATATCTGTTACAAATCGGGTCTCTCTTGACGAACACTGTTGCGCAATCTCCTTAAAACTTCAAAATGAAAGGTTTGATCGACGGTCTGACCTGGTGGAACAAGCTCTGACTGAACTACGCCTTCGATGGAAGTCCAAAACGAGTTTTGTCATCAACTGACATGTTACCATTTAAACAACGAGCAAACCGCTCGTACACTTGAGTTTTTCCCACAGCATCATCTTGGTAAGCTGTTTTCAACATTAAAATAGTTCCAGCAGCATTCTTACCAAAAACAAAATTTCACAGCTGCATGATTAAAAAAAGAAACCAAACAAGAACACCACACATGAACTGGCAATGAGTTGGGCTATACACGCCTAGCGGCAGAAACGGCTACTACACAAGCTCTGTCCACAACAATGTCATTCCGTTTTCTTTCTTTCTTTTTTTGTTTTTTTGTTTTGAGTACCCCCTCGTATGAAACATTTACGGCTTGTTTGTGTGCGAATACGTAAGAAAATCAATCAAAATATAACTGTTTTAAATATGAAGACAAGACAACATAGACTGCCGAATAATCGAAGTATTTAGCTATTTTGCCAGTAGATGACATTTGCTGGTTCCCTGGCTGCGTGGTAAAATTAGCATTATGGCACTGTAAACAAGTAACTATCAATAATTCATCATGTGCGTGCGTTGCACCCATCTGCAGATGATGAAAATATTCGAAACCGTGACAACCAATAGTACGGTGTTTTAAATATATATCATTTATTCAGTGTGTTGTAGCTATTATAGAACATTTTATAACTGAAGCGGTGTCTTTCTTTTCAGGTATGTGGTGTTTGACAAGTATATGGCATTGCTGCTGCTCTGCGAATGGCGTGAAATGGCTGACCTGTCTGCTTATTGGAGTACGTAATAAGAATAATAATAAATAATGTAAATTAGTTGTGCACATACTTACTACAACGAGTTGGCCTAGTTGGTAAGCTGGTGCACGCTTTCATCTACGTATCTGACTGGTGATCTACGTGTGAAAGTGGTGGAAGAGGAATATAGCTTTCGCGCCTACAGAAAATATAGAAATATATGACTTTAATTCCTTCGGTATTCTCATCAGTACCTCAGTTTTCGTTTGCGAACTTCGTGGTAGTTAAGTTCACGTGATCGATCTGGTTCCGAACGTGCAGCGGTGCTGGTCGCCACTAAAGCAATGGGACGTGTCCTCTTTCCTTCAAAATGGCTCTGAGCATTATGGGACTTAACATCTGAGGTCATCAGTCTCCTACACTTATTGTTGTCGTCATGGTCTTCAGTCCTGAGACTGGTTTGATGCAGCTCTCCATGCTATTCTATCCAGTGCAAGCTTCTTCATCTCCCAGTACCTACTGCAACCTACATCCTTCTGAATCTGCTTAGTGATCTCTTGGTCTCCCTCTACGATTTTTACCCTCCACGCTGCCCTTCAATGCTAAATTTGTGATCCCTTGGTGACTCAGAACATGTCCTACCGACCGGTCCCATCTTCTTGTTAAGTTGTGCCACAAACTCCTCTTCTCCCCAGTTCTGTTGAGTACCTCCTCATTAGTTATGTGATCTACCCATCTAATCTTCAGAATTCTTCTATAGCACCACATTTCGAAAGCTTCTAGTACAACTGAGCACCACATTGTTTAGCCTCAGTATGCTGGGCTCATGTACACTTAATCTTTCAATCTCAAGGAAAGAGCGCTGGCCGCTGTGGCAGAGCGGTTCTAGGCGCTTCAGTCCGGAACCACGATGCTGCTACGGTCGCAGGTTCGAATGCTGCCTCGGGCGTGGATATGTGTGATGTCCCTAAGTTACTTACGTTTAAGTGGTTCAAAGTCTTAGAAGAAAGATTAAGGAAAGGCAAACCTACGTTTCTAGCATTTGTAGACGTAGAGAAAGCTTTTCACAATGTTGACTGGAATACTCTCTTTCAAATTCTAAAGGTGGCAGGGATATAATACAGGAAGCGAAAGGCTATTTACAATTTGTACAGAAACCAGATGGCAGTTATAAAAGTCGAAGCACATGAAAGGGAAGCAGTGGTTGGGAAGGGAGTGAGACAGGGTTGTAGCCTCTCCCCGATGTTATTCAATCTGTATATTGAGCAAGCAATAAAGGAAACAAAAGAAAAATTCGGAGTCGGTATTAAAATCCATGGAGAAGAAATAAAAACTTTGAGGTTCGCCGATGACATTGTAAGTCTGTCAGAGACAGCAAAGGAATTGGAAGAGCAGTTGAACGGAATGGACTGTGTCTTGAAACGAGGATATAAGATGAACATCAACAAAAGCAAAACGAGGGTAATGGAATGTAGTCGAATGAAGTCGGGTTATGCTGAGAGAATTAGATTAGGGAATGAGACACTTAAAGTAGTAAAGGAGTTTTGCTATTTGGGGAGCAAAATAACTGATGATGGTCGAAGTAGAGGATATAAAATGTAGACTGGCAATGGCAAGGAAAGCGTTCCTGAAGAAGAGGAATTTGTTAACATCGACTATAGATTTAAGTGTCAGGAAGTCGTTTCTGAAAGTATTTGTATGGAGTGTAGCCATGTATGGAAGTGAAACATGGACAATAAATAGTTTGGAGAAGAAGAGAATAGAAGCTTTCGAAATGTGGTGTTATAGAAGAATTCTGAAGATTAGATGGGTAGATCACATAACTAATGAGGAGGTACTGAATAGAACTGGGGAGAAGAGGAGTTTGTGGCACAACCTGACAAGAAGTCGCTCAACTTCGACACCTTTATGACGTACACCACGCCATCATCAGCACAGACAACCGCGTATTACTGCCCACCCTGTCCGCCAAATCATTTATGTATATCGAGGACAACAGCGGTCCTACGACACTTCCCTGGGGCACTCCTGAAGATACCAAATAATGGCGCCTGTTCAAACTGTTAATATTAAAAGGGCTTAACAGAACTTATACCAAAATTATTAAGATAAACGCCATTTACGTACATAAAATGAGTCCTTAAAAGTCTAATAACGGAGATTAAATTCGTGGTACATGTCACACAACAAGAACCCTTTCAGTTCCCAGGCCTGCCGGAAAGTCTGTCCCAGAGCGTGACCTACGCAAAAAGACATAGGTCCCCAAATTAAAAGAGCGGAACCACTGTAAACAAAGTCAAAATGTACTCTGTTACACGATCCAACATCCCACATCCTCATTCCAATACTGAAAAGTCCGGGTATAAGGGTGCACCATATTTATTTATTTATTTATTTATAACTTTTCAGATACACCTGAAGATTGGACACAGGTCCCGAAACCAGACTGCACTTTCTATTTAGTAAATGAAGAATTTTAAAACTTTAGTGGATGTTATCACTGATAATGAATATCAAAAGTTTTGGATGTTGTGCCAATAGAAACATGCGAAAATGCAATATTAATATGGTATTTAATTTTAATACCAAACTGTTTCCGAGAAACTGATTTGGCATACTGAATGGGTCATTGTATCTATATTTCAACTGGTCTGGTTGAAGAGTACAGTTGTACTTACATTTTCCCTAAAATGCTGTCCGTGCTAGACACTGAGGTGACAAAAGTCATGGGATACCGGTTCAGACCTCTTTTTGTCCAGCGTAATGCGCCACCTCGACGTTACATAGACACAAGAACTCGTTGGAAGTCTCCTACGGAAATGTTTAGCCATGCTGCCTATATAGCCTGAAACGCCCCCTTAGAAAAATTATAAATGACTGTACTTAAACTAATACTGTTCAAATAATATATATATCTCAGTTCATGATATCCAGTATTACAAATTTACTCTTTCTGGCGGACACACGTCCAGATCGTCCGCTCTCAAAACTCCGCCATCTCTCTCCCACATCCACCACTGCTGGCGGCTCACCTCCAACTGCGCAACGCTACGCGCTGTTAACAGCCAACTGCCCAACACTACAATAGCAAATTCCAACAATGCAAACCAGCCACAGACTGCACACAGCACAGTCAGTGATTTTCATACAGAGCGCTACGTGACGTTACGAACATAAAAACCTGAACAGCCTACTTACAAGCCGTACATAGCAGCGAAACTGTTGCTGGTGTAGGGATGCTGTGCACGAAGTGACCTCTCCATTATATCTAACGTCGCGTGATCTGGGTGGACAAATCATTCTCTCGAACTGTCCATAATGTTCATCAGTCCGATCACCGATCAACTGCGGCTCGGTGACCTGACGCATTATCATCCACAGAAATTCCATCGTTGTTTGGTAACATGAACTCCATGAATAACTGCAAAAGGTCTCCATGTAGCCGAACATAACCATTTCCCGTCAGTGAAGAAGAAAACTAAAATTATGGCCACTACTCCTACCAATTCGTGGGATATAGCAGGAGAAACCATGGAGGTAGTGACCACATTCAGTTATCTCGGTTCCCAGATCTCTGCTGATGGCGACTGCAGCCATGAAATCCGGAGACGCCTGTTGCTCGGTAGACAGGCGATGTCAAACCTTGACAAGGTTATAAGCTCCAGTGATATAACACTAGCAACAAAGATCCGTATTGTGAGGGCTATTGTCTTTCCAGTTGTGATGTACGGATGTGAGACCTGGACCATTAGAAAGGCTGAACGGCGAAGAATTGACTCCTTCGAATTGTGGTGTTGGAGGAAACTTCTTAGAGTTTCATGGACTGCAAAGAGAACCAACAGATCAATATTGGATCAAATCAAACCAGATTTCTCCCTGGAAGGTCTAATGTGTCCTACTTTGGACACACAATGCGAAGGCATGCCTCGCTGGAAAAAAAACATTAATGCTGGGGAAGATTGAAGGAACTAGAAGAAGAGGACGTCAGAGGATGAGATGGATCGATGGCGTCACAGAAGCAATGTGTTCCAACCTGGAAGGTCTACGGGAGAAAGTGCAAGACAGGAAAAAGTGGCGTGATTTGGTTTATGGGGTCACGAAGAGTCGGAACCGACTAAACGAATAGAGAGAGAGAGAGAGAGAGAGAGAGAGAGAGAGAGAGAGAGAGAGATCGGTTCAGTTGGACCAGAGGACTCAGGCCATTCCATGTAAACACAGCCCACACCACTATGGATCCACAACCAGCTTGCACAGTCCCTTGTTGACAACTTGGATCCTTGGCCTCGTGGGGTCTGCTCTACCATCAGCTACTATCAGTTGAAATGTCCGTGAGTTCTATTAATAAACAAAGAATGAATTGAAAGTCGACATTTTCAGTCGATTTCATGAACGTCCCATCTTAAGGAAGGCGTAACTACCCCGCCACGCTGTTTAGCTATCTCTTAACACCCAAACCCCCAGATGTCAGACTCTCAGATCGATACCAAACGTTTTCTGTCGATAGAGTAGATTGGTTGGCATAAATCGCGACATAAAACGTTTGGTACCGCCAAGTAATGGCCGCTATCGACAGGGGATCTCAAGTTGATTCCGTATTTCTAGATTTCCGGAAAGCTGTTGACACCGTTCCTCACAAGCGACTTCTAATCAAGCTGCGGGCCTACGGGGTATCGTCTCAGTTGTGCGACTGGATTCGTGATTTCCTGTCAGGAAGGTCGCAGTTCGTAGTAATAGACGGCAACCGCCGGCCGCGGTGGCCGAGCGGTTCTAGGCGCGTCAGTCCGGAACCGCGCGACTCCTATGGTCGCAGGTTCGAATCCTGCCTCGGGCATGGATGTGTGTGATGTCCTTAGGTTAGTTAGGTTTAAGTAGTTCTAAGTTCTAGGGGACTGATGACCTAAGATGTTAAGTCCCATAGTGCTCAGAGCCATTTGAGCCATTTGAACAGACGGCAAATCATCGAGTAAAACTGAAGTGATATCAGGTGTTCCCCAGGGAAGCGTCCTGGGACCTCTGCTGTTGCTGATCTATATAAATGACCTGGGTGACAATCTGAGCAGTTCTCTTAGGTTGTTCGCAGATGATGCTGTAACTTACCGTCTAGTAAGGTCATCCAAAGACCAGTATCAGTTGCAAAGCGATTTAGAAAAGATTGCTGTATGGTGTGGCAGGCTAAATAACGAAAAGTGTGAGGTGATCCACACGAGTTCCAAAAGAAATCCGTTGGAATTCGATTACTCGATAAGTAGTACAATTTTCAAGGCTGTCAATTCAACTAAGCACCTGAGAAAATTACGAACAACTTCAGTTGGAAAGACCACATATATAATATTGTGGGGAAGGCGAGCCAAAGGTTGCGTTTCATTGGCAGGACACTTAGAAGATGCAACAAGTCCACTAAAGAGACAGCTTACACTACACTCGTTCGTCCTCTGTTAGAATATTGCTGCGCGGTATGGGATCCTTACCAGGTGGGGTTGACGGAGGACATCAAAAGGGTGCAAAAAAAGGGGAGCTCGTTTTGTATTATCACGTAATAGGGGAGAGAGTGTGGCAGATATGATACGCGAGTTGGGATGGAAGTCATTAAAGCAAAGACGTTTTTCGTCGCGGCGAGATCTATTTACGAAATTTCAGACACCAACTTTCTCTTCCGAATGCGAAAATATTTTGTTGAGCTCACCCTACATAAGTAGGAATGATCATCAAAATAAAATAAGAGAAATGAGAGCTCGAACAGAAAGGTTTAGGTGTTCGTTTTTCCCGCGCGCTGTTCGGGCGTGGAATGGTAGGGAGATAGTATGATCGTGGTTCGATGAACCCTCTGCCAAGCACTTAAATGTGAATTGCAGAGTGATCATGTAGATGTATATGAGTGTCTGACATCAGGTGGTTTGGACGTATGGTTTTACCTTCAAGTTTGTTGACGGCTGCTAGAACGGAAGTGAGTCTGCAGTGTTGTGTTGCAGCGGAGTAGTTGGTCGGGTATATATGGCGGGTTGCGCCAGAAGCGGGGCAGAGAGCAGTTACGAATGCACCGTTATACGGCGGCGCCGAGCCGGTAGGAACAGCTGCCGACGTTAAGTGGCACACCTCAGCACCGCCACTACTGACCCACCAAGTAGGTGGCGCGCCTGTTCACAATCCGTCGGTTTCACGTACACATTGCACTACACCAGGGGTCTCCAAACTTTTTAGTCTGCGGGCCACATTGACTCCTCCGCGAAGTCATAAGGGCCAAGATCTACCTAGTGGGATTAAAGCACACTAGCACTCCATGATCACCGTAATGTAAGGCTAAATATTTTATACGATTTACTTGCTATGTGTATTTTACAACGTAATCAAAAGAAAGTAAAACCTCGCTTAAGAAGCATCTTCCATAATGATTCATTACAAAGGCTAGTCGCCGAAGTGGCGTCCATTTGAAAGACATTCACCAGACTCGTGAGTAGAATAAAATGCAAAGAATTTTTTTACTTAAAATGTTTTCGCCAAACTAGTCTGTTATCTGTTTTTTTTTTTTTTTTTTTTTTTTTTTTTTTTTTTTTTTTTTTTTTTTTTTATTCACTATCGCACTGAGAATGGTCTGTCTGTTTATTGTGGATAGCCACAAGTTTAACCACGACATTCCGCTTTGTAAAGATAGAGCTCCGACAATGTCGCGGTGTGTTGGTCGCGATAGACCTCGAAACTCAATGGTTGGCAGTATAGGCACCACCTCAAATATTTGGCGGGCCGGATACCGGGGGTGTCCGGCCAGCTAACGCGGGCCGGTTTGCCGGCCCTCGAGGACCGGTTTCGGCCCGCCGGCCGTAGTTTGGAGACCCCTGCACTACACTCATGTTACACACAGTGCGTCTACAGTCCGATTAATCCTCGCAGTACCAAGCCATTTTTAGTAACGTGTATTACCAAGGGGCAGGGGGCAGGTACTTTGCGCCCACCACAAAAAATTGAAATAACAAATAAAATTCATCAATTGTTCTTGAATTACATTAATAACATACTGTTGAGAGATCTATTGGCGCATAATCAGGATCAAGAACCTGAATATTTCTCTTAAAACTGTTTTCAGAGATGCATTGTAAATCTTTCACTTACTTTGTCATCTAAGTTTAATAAGTCTAAATGTCTTCAGAAAAATTACGTAGTAGTAAAAGTCGTTATAGTACTATTGAAGTACACTTTACTATAATTAAAAAATATTACAAAAACTTGAGGTACTGTACGAATAGCTTAGGTACATAACATGTTTTGGCGAGAAGAATTATTTACCACTTTCTTCGGAATCTGCTTCACACTTGGAACATACAACAGTGCTTTTTTTCTCTGTTTACATATGCATCATATAAAGTTGACCGTTGGTAAAGCAGATGCCAGACTGGAATTCATTGGAAGAATCCTAAGGAAATGCAATCCGAAAACAAAGGAAGTAGGCTACAGCACACTTGTTCGCCCACTGCTTGAATACTGTTCAGCAGTGTGGGATCCGTACCAGATAGGGTTGATACAAGAGATAGAGAAGATCCAACGGACAGCAGCGCGCTTCGTTACACGATCATTTAGTAATCGCGAAAGTGTTATGGAGATAATAGATAAACCCCAGTGGAAGACTGCAGGAGAGACGCTCAGTAGCTCGGTACGGGCTTTTGTTGAAGTTTCAAGAACATACCTTCACCGAAGAGTCAAGCAGCATATTGCTCTCTCCTACGTATATCTCGCGAAGAGACCATGAGGATAAAATCAGAGAGATTAGAGCCCACACAGAAGCATACCGACAATCCTTCTTTCCACGAACAATACGAGACTGGAATAGAAGGAAGAACCGATAGGTACTCAAAGTACCCTCCGCCACGCACCGTCGGGTGGCTTGCGGAGTATGGATGTAGATGTAGATGCAGATGCATATCTTAAAATCGTTGAAGATTATTGTTGTTTTATTCATTTTGTTGTACATTTCCGCTTTTGAACGGCTTTCACTAACATACAAATGACAACTACCTTTACCAAAATGGTTCAAATGGCTCTGAGCACTATAGGACTTCACGTCTGAGGTCATCAGTCCCATGAACTTAGAACTACTTAAACCTAACTAACCTAAGAACATCACACACGTCCATGCCCGAGGCAGGATTCGAACCTGTGACCGTAGCAGCAGCGCGGTTCCGGACTGAAACGCCTAGAGCCGCTCGGCCACAGCGGCCGGCCCAACTACCTTTCCGTCCCTGAGCTCACTTTGCACCGCAGTTCCTCCTGGTTTTCCGTCCGAGAATACTCTCCATACTGCAAGCTACAGGATTTGGCAATCGTGCAATATTCGTATCCCTTCCTTCGATGTATGGTTTCGTGAGCTGTAGTCCCAGATCTTGAAGAAAAAATCGACGCTTACTAGGTTTTTTTCTTATTCCAGTCGGAGAAGTTCAACAAAAATAGTGTATAACTATTCAGCGCTGCTATGTCCACAAGAGGATAGAAAACAGACAGCGGCCATCTTCTAGTAGCCCTCTTAGTTGAATATTTCCTCATCATTTGATCGTTGGTCTCATTCTAATATAAATTTGTATCTGTTTCCTTCTTAGAGTCAGTAGGTGAACCAATTGCAGCGTCATAATGTTGAGAAGATAGAAACAGCAGATTTATTTTAGGTTTTTCACGGGGGACATAAGAAACAATTGTGAATTGAATATTTCCAGTGCTAGTACCACTGAAAGCAAATTTATGAGAATATAATTCTCGTCTTGAGATGTCTTTCAGGTATGTGTTTCCTATATGCTTGTAATGTTCCCACGAGAATTAGATTGTGACTCCTGCATAGATCTTCGGCCAAATCAATTGAAGTGCAATATCTGTCTGTGGTGACATTTCGCCCTGAATTATGTAAAGGACCACCAGGCGTTTGACCACAGCTGCAGCGTAATTTGATTATTGTGTACCATCATTTCTTTTCCCAGCATAAGGCTCCATGCTGATAACATGCCGGCCAGGGTGGTCGAGCGGTTCTAGGCGCTACAGTCTGGAACCGCGCGACCGCTACGGTCGCAGGTTCGAATCCTGCCTCGGGCATGGATGTGTGTGCTGTCCTTAGGTTAGTTAGGTTTAAGTAGTTCTAAGTTCTAGGGGACTGATGACCTCAGAAGTTAAGTCCCATAGTGCTGAGAGCCATTTGAACCATTTTTGAGCTGATAACATATCAACTTTTAGCGTCTCTGAGCGTGCGTATCAGTATATCGTATTTACCAGGTTTTTCCTTCATGAAGACCTTTAAGGGACACCTACCACGGAATAAAATTTCATCAATAACAGTGTGCGTCCCAACAGAATAATATTTTGGCGTTGGTAAGCGAAAACAAGTTCTTTATATTATAAATAATTTATAGCTACAGCTAACGATGTTTACATTCTGACGGCTGGAAGAAGAATGACAAATGGGTACAGCCAGGGTCTTTATACTTGCTCTCTAAAAAATTTGTAGGCCACGCCTCTTTTTTATTACACAAGCAGCTACACATGAAACCTCTGACGGTTAATCGATACATTGAAGTTTTACGCACATACAAAAAAATTTTTTTTAGTTAGGTTTACTCGAGTTCCAGGATAGTGTTTTCCAGTACTTAAGAAGTCCAGCAATCGTAGTCTCCATTACCTCCGATTATTCTTACCGGGCGTAATCTGTATAAATAAAAATCAATTGTCACATGTATGAAAGATCATCGTCTGAGGACCGCTTGACCGATTCGATTCTTCTTTTTTGTGTTCGTACGTGTGGATGGTAATGGTATTTGTGGTACCCAAAAGTTGCATTCAGTTTGACAGTTCTGCTATCACATATTTTCCTAACAAAGAAAAACAGTTTGACAGTTACCGTAATATATAAACGAGAAACGTTGTTACCGAAAAATCTTGCGAAATTCTTGACAGAGTTACTACAGATTTTTACACGACTGACATAGGCTATGTATATATACAGGGGGAAGTGTAATTACCAATATCCTGACCGATTTACTTCACATTTTTGCACGATACTCCACTGAACATTCAGACAGAAATGAACAGAGAGTGGGGGCAAGGAATTTAGTACGAATATGCAATTACCATACATACTTAGGAATTGCGGAGCACTGCCGGGCTCGCTAGTCTGCATATAAAGTTATGCAGATATGGAATTAAAATTATCAGCATTTGAAGTGCGCCAGCATGTTAGTTGGAAAGATGGGATCCACATTCCGTGGGAATACATGTGAATTTAATAAATTGGGGCCTCTATCATGTTTAAGTGTCTTTGCACGACCACCCGTGCACGCATCTCGACACGGGGCAATAGCAGGTAAAGCAGGTGGCGGACTCTGACTCACTGTCAGGGAACTGGAAAAGTGCAGTCGGTGTACCAAGCAGATAGCTTACAAAACACTCGTCTGAGACATTCTACAATGTTGCTCAAGTGTGTGAAGAGTACCAGGCAGTGTCGCATATACACTAAGAAGGAAAACACAATCGCGGGTTTCTTTGATCCGCGGGAGACTATCACGCAACTGCTCAAAAACCTGAAGTGGCAGACTGCTGAAGATGTCCCTTTTACCCCACGAAACCCAGATTACACAGTTTCAAGCGTCACTAGTAATAAGCTCCCAGTGTTCAACCTAGGTGTTGTTCCCATTTGTACTCAGTAAGAGGTCTTTTCAAAAAATTCCGGAACTCTGTCCACAAAATCAATCTACGGTAACCTTTTCGTTATTGTTCATGGTCTCCTCCGAAATACTTGACTACACAGTTGATACACCGCTCCCAACACCATTTCCACTTCCGGAAGCAGTCTAGGTAGGCGTCTTGCTAGATCGAGCAAAGCGCTGTCAGCGAATATTCGGTTATCTCGTCTATCGTTGCAAATCTTCGTCCTTTCAACGGCGTTTGCAACTTCGTAAATAGAAAAAAAAAGTCCGCAGGAGCCAGGTCTGGAGATTGCTGAGGATGAAGCAGAACAGTGATGACGTTTTTTGTACAGTGGTCGCGCATCACCAGGGACGAACGTACGGGTGCATTATCGTGATGAAAGAGCCATGTCTCTCGCCATATTTTAGGCCGTTTCCCTTTGACATTTTCTCGATGGCGTCGCCACACTTAGCGATAGTACCATCGATTAAGTTTGTCACTGTGGCAGGAATTTATGATGAACTCATCTTTCACAGAAAAAAAAAACTGCACAGCTTCTAATTTGACCTGACCTGAAGAGCTTTTTTTGGTCTTGGACGACCTTTCCCGACCTATTGTGGAGATTGAACCGTGATCTCAACATCATAGCCGTAGACCCATGTCTCATCACCAGTTATAGTTCTCTTAAGGAACATCTCGTCCTCATTTGCGCGATCCAAAAGATCTTCACGAAGTGTGAGGCTAAGTTCTTTCTGGTCTTGACTCATCACCCGTGGATCGAACTCGGCGGGAGCACGATGTTTCCAAGCTGCTGTGTCAGGACTTCAAGGCGTGATCAAGATGAAATGTTACATACTTTCGCACTTTCTCGGACAGTCAGTCTTCGACTGCCACGCACAATTTCCTTGACGTTCCTGGTAGGAGTGTCGTCGGTAGACTTCGAAGGGCGTCCTGAACAAGTCCCCTTTAACTTCCGTCCGACCATTTTTAAACCACGTGAACCATTCGTAACACCGAGTGCAGCTTAAGCACTCATCAGCATAGGCTTCCTGCTTCATTTGGTGTGTCTCTGTAAAGGTTTTCTTGAGTTTGGCGCAAAATTTAATGCAGACGCGTTGCTCGTCTAACTCCGCCATCTCGAAAATCGCAAACTGTGCGCCACGACGTTCTTCTCAATACAGCACTAAACAATAATTAACAGACACACAACAATGAAAGTTCCGGCAGCTGCTCATTAAACACAGGCGCGTGCAGGAATGCCAACCGCATTTCGCTCCAACACACCACTGGCGCGAAATTATGAATGTTCCGAAACTTTTGAACAGACCTCGTATTTACTGTTCTCCGAATGTGGCTGGATAAAAATGCAATTCATACTCTAACGAGTCAGCTCATTTTGTGATGGAATCTGCCGATGATATGGGAGCGCATTGTTCATTAGGGCCTTGGATTCGATTACGAGTTTGCTCGTCTTTGAAGTCGCTATGCCGCGACTTCTACGAGCCTCTGCAGCCAACCTGAGTATTTACAGGATGGCATAGAATAACGGGAATGTCTGAAATGAGTAGTGGCAGCCATGGGCGGGTGGCAGCACTGCGGGTTCGTGACAGCCATTTCAGTAATCACGTACCAGTGGAACATTTAACAGCGTGCGTTATCCATAAAAATGTTGTATAAAAACGATAGTTTGGTAGCGACACAAAGGGAGTTTCGATGTTTTTATAATTTAGGGCGTCATAATGCAGTTCCGTAGAAACACGCGATAAAATGTTGGATTAGTAACTTTGAAGAGACTGGATCTGCCCACAAGGATAATTTATTTATTTATTTAGCTTATGGCATATGACACATCATATAGAAAAGACATAAAAATCATAAGACACAGAAATAAAGAGTAGTCACAGTGTGTAACATATAGTTGTAGATATAAAAGTGTTTAAAAATAGTGTATATAACAAACAAAAGTTCACAAACAAACATCCATATTTGTGACATAGTCTATTGCACTTTCAGTCGCGGTCAGAAACTCATTGGGGTCTCCTGCAAAACGTCTCAGAGGGCAATCTTCCACGATGTGACGAATCGTCTGCCGGTCCGCACCGCAGTCACATCTCGGGGTGGTGATTTTACCCCACCTGTGGAGGCTGTCTGCACATCTGCCGTTATTTGTCCGAATTCGATTCAGGGTCGTCCAAGTTTTCCTTGGCAAATTGAATCCTGGTGGTTGGACATTGATGCATGGCATATTCTGCAGGCTTTGGGGCACAGATTCTCTCCACCGCATTTTCCAGAGGTTGCCATAATCCGGGTTGAGAGGATGCGTATTTTTTGCCTTTTTTAAAGAGGGGTGTCTTGAGCGCAATCTGTTCGTCTCCAGGGCAGGAACATCCTTATGGATTGGCAGTTTATCGTTGTTCAACACTTTTCCGTACTCGCGTAAGAGAGCGTTCTCTCTGCGCAGGTCCGGTGGGGGAATGTTGCTCAGTATAGGTAGCCAGTGTAAAGGCGTTGGCTTTATTGTTCCTGATATCATCCTCATTGTGTAGTTTAGTTGAGCGTCGATCAAGCCTGTGTGTTTACTGTTTAGCCATACCGGTGCAGCATATTCTGCTGTTGTGTAGACAAGTCCCAGAGCCGAAGATCTCAGTACAGCCGCGGAAGAGCCCCACGTGGTCCCACATAGCTTCTGTATGATATTATTTCGAGTTTTAAGTTTTGCGGCTGTATTACGTAGGTGTTCCTTGAATGTTAGGGTTCTGTCAAAGGTGACGCCTAGATAATTGGGGTAATTATTATGGTTTAGCTGCCTGTTTTCGAAATGAACGTTGAGCTTTCTTTTTGCTTGGGCATTGTCGAGGTGAAAGCATGTCACCTCCGTTTTTGTCGCGTTTGGCCGTAATCTCCACCTTCGGAAGTAATCTCCCAGCTTTGTTAGATCCGCAGTTAATGTGTTTTCCGTTGCCTCCATTGATCTGCCTCTTGCAGCTATTGCCCAGTCGTCGGCATATCCGAATTTTTGAGAAGTGGTTTCAGGTAAGTCAGATACGTAGAGGTTAAACATCAATGGCGCCAGAACGGAGCCTTGTGGTAAACCATTGTTGAGCTTCATTTGGTCACTTTTTAAGTCGCCCATTATGACTCTGAAACTTCTATCTGTGAGCATGTTATCAATGAGGTTGGCCAGCTTATTACATGGTATGACCCGCAGCAACTTAAATATCAGGCCTTGTCGCCAAACGGTATCATAAGCGGCTGATAGGTCAATAAAGGCTACTGATGTTTTGAGTTTTTTCTGAAAGCTCGCCTCTATATGAGTTGCTAGGTTGAGGATCTGGTCGGTGCAACTGCGGTTGGGTCGAAAACCTGCCTGTTCAATCGGTACCACTTCAAGAATTTTTCCGCTTATTCTGTTGTAGATGATACGGTCCAACAGCTTATAGACACAGTTCAGCAGAGCGATAGGGCGGTAGTTTCGGGGCATGTCATTAGGTTTGCCTGGCTTTAGTATCGCTATAGTCTTTGCTCGTTTAAGCTGGTGTGGGATATTACCCAATTCTAAAATATCTGTTAAGAAGTTTGCGAGCCATGTTCTAGTATATTTTCCACAGTGAAGTAGGAATTCCGGGTGGATGCCATCGAAGCCGGGAGCCTTGCCACTTTTGATTTTTGACAAGGCTGCTGCAACTTCTTCCGCTGTGATAGGCTGGGAAAATTCGGAGGTAGGCGATGCCCTTTGTTTTAAGGATCTTAATTCACGTTTGACGGTCGTGGTGTGTGTTCTGTCCCTTGGTGCTCTTGAGGTTCTAACTATGTGTGCGGCCACATTGTTAGGGGTTATCGGGTGGGTGTCTTTTATTTTACGTTTACTGCCTCCCAGGTTACGGAGTAGGGTCCATGCTTGCCTACTGGATTTAGTGAAATCTAGATTCTCCACGGTGTCCATCCATTTTTCCCGTCGAGCTGCGTCTAAGCTGTGCAACAGTTCGTCCGCGATTTCTTGGTTGTTGGTTTCGGTAAATTCCTGGTACAGGTCTTCGCATCTCTCATTCCAGCCAGGGATGTACTCTTTCCGGTAGCCTCTGGGTACATTCCTCTTAGCCGTGGCGATGACTGCTCCCACAAATCTGTCATAGTTGTCCCTAGTCGGGGGTATCCAACCTAGACACTTGTCAAGGTTTTCTGCAAAGGTGGCCCAGTCTGCCTTCTGGAAATTCCATCATGGGCGAGGAAAGGATTTTATGATTGGGATGTTAATTCCGACTTTTAAGATAACAGGGCGATGCTGGCTATGTGGGAAATCAGACAGGACTTCACGAGTTGCGGCTAGCGGTTGGTTGTTTTTGTTTTTAGTGACAAAACATAAATCAGGGTTATAATCTCGTCTCCATGCTGCTGATCGAAATGTTCCGCGGTCCTTGGCGTCGAAAATCAGGTGGGTGTTAGTCTCCTCACTCCAGCTCATCAGGGATTCACCGTTCTGGTCGTTTCGTGCGTATTTCCAGTTCTCATGGTGACTATTAAAGTCTCCTACGTAGATAGCAGGGTGGGGATATTCTTGGAGTACTTCTGGAGGCCATGGACAGCCGGGAGACTTATAGATGTTAACTACAGTGGTCTCGCCAATTTTGACAGCAACTTCATGTATGTTGTTGTCTGTAGATATCTTACACAGGGAAGCATTTTCTATCTTATTTCGTATGTAGGTTGCCACGCCGCAGTTGCGGTGATAGGTGGCTCCCAGTATCTCGAATCCAGGGACTTTTCCTCTAGAGGCCAGCCGATCTATGTTTTCCGCATGAGTCTCTTGTATCGCGACTACGTCGATTTTGTTCTGAGTGAGAACTCTCTGGAGAAATTCACATTTGCTCCTACTTATGCCTTCAATGTTTAGGTGGCAGACTCGGAGGCACGGTCCGAGTGCTCTAGTCAATTCTTCATCGTTCATTTGGTCGGTATCACTCATGATGTGTTTACCAGGAGATCCAGCACAGGATTATCTGGTTGCCTTTAGTGCTAGTTCATTTAGCGCTACCCAGGGTGCGCGTGTAGTATTCCACTACGGACGCGAACTAGCCTTACACCCCCCTCAAGGATAAACCAACAGGCCGACCAAAGAAGTGTCTGTTCTCCAGCGAATATTGATGTTGTACGCGAGTCTGTCTTAACGGAGCCCACGCCGTTCAATTCGTAAGCAAGCAGCAGTTTGGATGTCCCACGAGAGTGTTCGCACAATTGTTTAAAATTTCATCCGTGCAAACTACAGACGGGCCAACAATTGATGGACAACGATTACCGGTTACGATTAGGATTCTGTCAACAAATTGTAACAAAAATAAACAATGACAATGAATTTCTAAACTAGTTGTGGATGTCGGATGAGGCACATTTTCATTTGAATAAACAGAGCTTCCTTTACCGGGGAAACACAAATCCTAATGGCGTTCATGGGCGCCCCTTACACGCTAGTAAAGTGACAATATGGTGTGATGTTTCATCACATGGGATTATCGGACTGTATTTTTTTCGCAAATGAACAGGGACACACTGTAACTGTCAATGCCGATCGTTACGTGGAAATGTTACGAACTTTCGTTACACCTGCATTGAACAACTTTCCAAACGTTCAAGAAGTCTGGTTCCAACAGGACGGAGCGACATCACACACTGCACGGCAATCAATGGCATTTGTGCGGGAACTGTTTGGCAACCGTGTGATCTCACGATTCGGTAACATTCCCTGGCCCCCTAGATCGCCAGATTTATCAGTTTGTGTGTTTTTTTTTTTTTTTTCTTGAGGGGCTAACTCAAGAGGAAAGTCTACACGACTTGACCAAGAACTTTAAACTTAAAACAGAGAATTCGGGATGCAATTCACAGTATCCCAGCTGAGATGTTGCAGCGGTCAATGAGGAATCTCAACAGCAGATTTCACGAATGTATTCGTACAGGAGGACGCCATCTAAATGACGCAATTTTTAAAAAGTGATAAATGCCATCAATGTTTCGTAAAAGGCAAAGTTGTAAGGTTTCAGTTACTTTGAATGTAATTTCTTTCCTTCATCACATCTAGTTTTATTGTATTGTGGAAATGTTCCCGTTTTTCTGTGTCACCCTGTCCTGCTACATTAGCTCTATCGCGGCTATTTCGTGAGGATGGTAGCGCACATAAACATGAACTATTGATTAATGGAGTCACGCGACTCAAAGTTCACCCACGTCAGTGTGCTGGACGGTAGACGATCGAATTTAGGAACTTTGCTGTCGGCTTATCACATCAAAACTTTTTTTATTTTTTTTATTTTTTTATTATAACGACTAGCTACTGCGAGTAGAATGGATTAACGGATAAGTAAGAGACCCGGGAATTAGCTGTAAATTCTCTGAGTGTAAGAAAATTGAATGAAAGGTTCCAGAAAGCCGTATTAAGCCACTGACCTCCGCTGTCTCACGCTGCGCAGCAGCAGATGCCATCGCCGCAAAAGACAGAGCAGCAGCAGCTGTGGAACCGGTTTCCCGGGTCAAAGACGTCAGTTCTTTATGCTGTACTATGTCCCCACCGGTTTACCTAATATGGAAAGACGGCGTCGCTCCATAACACACGGCATCGTTGTTGTAATGGGCTTACGATGGCGAACGCATTAATGGTTTTTCGATTTCAAGCGTCCCATTATGCCTTCTTGGCGAATACAGAGAAGCTGCAGTGAACGGAAACAAATGTTCGAATGTGTGTGAATTCCTAAGGGACCAAACTGCTTAGGTCATCGGTCCCTAGCCTTACACACTACTTAAACTTACTGAAGGGAAATACGACCTTTATTGCCCTTTATTAAAGATGTCAGTGGCTCAGAAAGGCGTTCAATATACAGCAACAAAACACTGATAATTTCCCAACAACATAAAATTTCTGACACGTAGCGAAGCAAGTTTTAAATCTAACCTAAAATCACTGCTCCTGGGCAACTCTTTGTATCCCAAGGACGAATCTGTATCTAAAACTGGAAGCCTGGAGAGAGAGAGAAAAAAAAGCTCCCTTATTGAGTGTAGCTGCCGAATAGGACTAAAATGGTTAATGATTCAAATGGCTCTGAGCACTATGGGACTTAACATCTGTGGTCATCAGTCAACTAGAACTTAGAACTACTTCAACCCAACTAACCTAAGGACATCACACACATCCATGCCCGAGGCAGGATTCGAACCTGCGACCGTAGCGGTCACGCGGTTCCAAACTGAAGCGCTTAGAACGGCACGGCCACACCGGCGGGCTTGTTGGTTAATGTTAACAGTAATAATGCATTCTGTAATGTATCCCTCAAAGAATAATAATAATAAGAAGAAGAAGAAGAAGAAGAAGAAGATACAAAAAAAAGTGAAAATAGAAGGAAACAAAACCAAACATTCGACACAAACCAAAAGAAATTTTACCAGACAATAGATAACACACACATTAAAATAAACAATCCACCAAACATAACAGACATGGAACACTTTTGGAGCAACATATGGTCAAACCCGGTACAACATAACAGGCATGCACGGTGGATACAAGCAGAAACAGACACATACAAGATGATACCACAAATGCCTGAAGTGATAATTTTGCAACATGAAGTCACCCAAGCAATTAATTCTACTCACAATTGGAAAGCCCCTGGAAATGATAAAATTGCAAATTTCTGGTTAAAGAAGTTCACCTCAACACATTCACATCTAACTAAATTATTTAACAGTCACATTGCAGACCCATACACATTCCCTGATACACTTACACATGGAATAACTTATCTGAAACCTAAAGATCAAGCAGACACAGCGAACCCAGCTAAATATCGCCCCATAACATGCCTACCAACAATACACAAAATATTAACTTCAGTCATTAAACAGAAATTAATGACACATACAACACAGAACAAAATTATAAATGAAGAACAAAAAGGCTGTTGCAAAGGAGCACGAGGATGTAAAGAGCAACTGATAATAGATGCAGAGGTGACATATCAAGCTAAAACTAAACAAAGGTCGCTACACTATGCATACATTGATTACCAAAAAGCTTTTGATAGTGTACCCCACTCATGGTTACTACAAATATTGGAAATATACGAAGTAGATCCTAAACTGATACAGTTCCTAAACATAGTAATGAAAAATTGGAAAACCACACTTAATATCCAAACAAATTCAAATAATATCACATCACAGCCAATACAGATTAAGCGTGGAATATACCAAGGAGACTCATTAAGTCCTTTCTGGTTCTGCCTTGCTCTGAACCCACTATCCAACATGCTAAATAATACAAATTATGGATATAATATTACTGGAACATACCCACACAAAATCACACATTTGCTATACATGGATGATCTAAAACCACTGGCAGCAACAAATCAACAACTCAACCAATTACTAAAGATAACAGAAGGATTCAGCAATGATATAAGTATGGCTTTTGGAACAGACAAATGTAAGAAAAATAGCATAGTCAAGGGAAAACACACTAAACAAGAAGATTACATATTGGATAACCACAGCGACTGCATAGAAGCGATGGAAAAAACGGATGCCTATAAATATCTAGGATACAGACAAAAAATAGGAATAGATAATACAAATATTAAAGAAGAACTAAAAGAAAAAATAGACAAAGACTAGCAAAAATACTGAAAACAGAATTGACAGCAAGAAACAAGACAAAAGCTATAAATACTTATGCCATACCAATATTGACCTACTCATTTGGAGTAGTGAAATGGAGTAACACAGACCTAGAAGCACTCAATACACTTACACGATCACAATGCCACAAATATAGAATACATCACATACATTCAGCAACAGAAAGATTCACATTAAGCAGAAAGGAAGGAGGAAGGGGATTTATCGACATAAAAAACCTACATTATGGACAGGTAGACAATTTAAGAAAATTCTTTCTAGAACGAGCAGAAACTAGCAAAATACACAAGGCAATCACTCATATAAATACATCGGCTACACCACTGCAATTTCATAACCACTTCTACAACCCATTAGATCACATAACATCAACAGATACGAAGAAAGTAAATTGGAAAAAGAAAACACTTCATGGCAAGCACCCGTATCATCTATCACAGCCACACATCGATCAAGATGCATCCAACACATGGCTAAGAAAAGGCAATATATACAGTGAGACGGAAGGATTCATGATTGCAATACAGGATCAAACAATAAACACCAGATATTACAGCAAGCATATTATTAAAGATCCCAATACCACAACAGATAAATGCAGACTTTGCAAACAACAAATAGAAACAGTAGATCACATCACAAGCGGATGTACAATACTAGCAAATACAGAATACTCCAGAAGTCATGACAATGTAGCAAAAATAATACATCAACAGCTTGCCTTACAACATAAACTTATAAAACAACACGTTCCCACGTAGAAGTATGCACCACAAAGTGTACTGGAGAATGATGAATTCAAATTATACTGGAACAGAACCATTATAAAACAACACCACATAACAAACCTGACATCATACTCACCAATAAAAAGAAGAAATTATCACAACTAATCGAAATATCCATACCCAATACAACAAATATACAGAAGAAAACCGGAGGAAAAAATTGAAAAATACATCCAACTGACCGAGGAAGTCAAGGACACGTGGCATCAGGATAAAGTTGACATTACACCAATTATACTATCAACTACAGGAGTCATACCACATAATATCCACCAGTACATCAATACAATACAGCTGCATCCAAACTTATATATACAACTACAGAAATCCGTAATTATTGATACGTGTTCAATAACCCGAAAGTTCCTAAATACAATGTAACATATACCATACAGTTAAAAGGAAGTCACGCTTGATGAAGGTCCGCGTCACTTTCCATTTTTAACCAGACCTAAGGTCTGAGAAAAATAGAAATAATAATAATAAATATGATTGAAATTGCGAATTGAGCCTCCGAATGTTAGTCATTAGAGAGGAGGGAGACATCACGTGGTCGACAACAGGAGTACATAAATGAAACAGATAAGTAGAATTTTTGATATTGCATAAATTGAAAACGCCAACTGTACATTAAAGATATACGCTCCGTTTGTAGCATGATGATTCGATTACTGATGTAGGGATTTATTACAACACACATTGTGTAAATTGGTCATGCCACATGATTTAGATAAAATGTTTCAAATAATTTATAGAACGTGTAACGAACTCAGTACCAGTATGTGCTTTTTTATCGTAATAAAGTGAACCCATTGGTGGTGGTGAAATTTTACCAAACATGAATGGGTGAAAAAGAAGAAAATCGTTTTTGCTCAAGCTAACACGGATGAAAAGTGATCTTCAGCGTCAAGATGGAAGGGATAACGTGTTACTCCCTTCCATTTGTCGCGTCTTTTAAAAAACCAAACTAAAGTTGCCCGTTATGTCACCTCTGAAGGCTGGCATCTAGCTCCCTGTGTGGGCGGCATAACACTGACACAAGTTCTACGCAATCGCTGCCGCGCTGATGCCGTGGCGCGGCGTCAGAGCGGTTTTTAACGCGCTACGTAAGCCGTTGATATTCACCGAGCACATTATCCACGTACCTGCTAAGCATGTGGCACAGAAATTTAGTCGTCCCAGGAGACATCGCTAGGGCTGCTGATAAAATATCGACATACCGATAAATAGATATACATGTGCGATATTTTTCCTCAGACATAACGATATCAAAATTGCAATATCGAGTGGCGATACATCCATTTTAAACTATTTTTTTCACAATTTTCGGTACATATTTAAAGTTGTTCTTTTGAAATTGTAGCAGGATATAATTTTACTTCAACTGTCTGAAGGAGTCTTACTAATTTTAGCTTTCACCACGTCCAGTCTTTCTCTCTGACAGTGTAAAGCAAGTATATGGGGGATAGTAGTCCCATTGTAGTGGGGGAAGGGGGGGGGGCGGTGTGAATGGAATGACAAGTTCACCGATGTGAAAGAATAGCACTCGAGTTGCTTTAAAACGCAAAGTTTTAATGCAACTAGAACCCGACCTTGGGGAAGATCAGTCTGGATTCCGTAGAAATGTTGGAACAAGCGAGGCAATACTGACCCTACGACTTATCTTGGAACATAGATTAAGGAAAGGCAAACCTACGTTTCTAGCATTTGTAGACTTAGAGAAAGCCTTTGACAATGTTGACTGGTATACTCTCTTTCAAATTCTGAAGGTGGCAGAGGTAAAATACAGGGAACAAAAGGCTATTTACAATTTGTACAGAAACCAGATGGCACATATAAGAGTCGAGGGACATGAAAGGGAAGCAGTGGTTGGGAAGAGAGTGAGACAGGGTTGTAGCCTCTCCACGATGTTATTCAAGCTGTATACTGAACAAGCAATAAAGGAAACAAAAGAAAAATTCGGAGTAGGGATTATAATCCATGGAGAAGAAATAAAATCTTTGAGGTTCGCCGATGACATTGTAATTCTGTCAGAGACAGCAAAGGACTGGGAAGTGCAGCTGAACGGAATGGACAGTGTGCTGAAAGGAGGGTATAAGATGAACATCAACAAAAGCTAAACGAGGATAATGGAATGTAGTCGAATTAAATCGGGTGGTGCTGAGGGAATTAGATTAGGAAATGAGACACTTAAAATAGTAAATGAGTTTTGCTATTTAGGGAGCAAAATAACTGATGATGGTTGAAGTAGAGAAGATATAAAATGTAGACTGGCAATGGCAAGGAAAGCGTTTCTGAAGAAGAGAAATTTGTTAACATCGAGTATAGATTTATGTGCCAGGAAGTCATTTCTGAAAGTATTTGTATGGAGTGTAGCCATGTATGGAAGTGAAACATGGACGATAAATAGTTTGGACAAGAAGAGAATAGAAGCTTTCGAAATGCGGTGCTACAGAAGAATGCTTGAGATTAGATGGGTAGATTACATAACTAATGAGGAGGTATTGAATGGAATTGGAGAGGAGTTAGTGCAACAACTTGACCAGAAGAAGGGATCGGTCGGTAGGACAAGTTCTGAGGCATCGAGGGATCACCAGTTTAGTACTGGAGGGCAGCGTGGAGGGTAAAAACCGTAGAGGGAGACCAAGAGATGAATACAGTAAACAGATTCAGAAGGATGTAGGTTGCAGTAGGTACTGGGAGATGAAGAAGCTTGCTCAGGATAGAGTAGCATGGAGAGCTGCATCAAACCAGTCTCTGGACTGAAGACCACAACAACAGTGTGCTATTTCTTCACACTGGCATTCTTCAAAAACGGTAGCTTAATTTGATGAACAAAAATCTAAGTGACGAGATTCGCCATTGCGATGGGTGGAGACGTGTGAGGGGAAATGCTGACGTAATCGGCGCTACCAACAGAAACGGCAGCGTTTAACTTCACCACGCTATTTTGAAACTACAACTGCTAGGTCGCTGGCGTTGGCAGAAATGAAATAATGGGGAAGTCGACACGAAGTGTTCAGGATACATCCGACTTGTGACGACACCGAACGTTGGACCCGCGGGACTCCTTTCAGTGTGAAGTTACCGTTGTTAGCAAAGTGGTTATCGCCAGACGTCAACGTGCACAGTTTTCCTTTCAATTTTTGCCCCAAGTTGTATAGGCAGGAAAACCGGCAGCATATTTACAGTGTGAAGCTGATATTTCTGTGGGCCAACAGATCGATATTTTTTCGGTCCACAGTTTTTATTTAGTGAATTGCTAATGCGAAGTTTGTCTGTCCTTCTGAAGAGCACTGGTTTATATCCGTCGAAACAGTGATTAAGGTTATTCCTTTTCTTGGTACATGGAGGGTCAATAATGATACTTTTTTGAATATCGATATACTGCATTCCTGATATTTTTAAAAAACCAACAGCCTTAGACATCAGAGTCATGAAACAGCACAGAGTCGAATTCCTGCACTAGTGTTACGTCAGGACACGTGTGTACCTCTGCTGTAGCACAGGAAACGCTTTGGCTGCGATAGTTCACTCTGGCTGCCAACAGAGGACAGTACATGACGAACGGTCGTACGAGCCGTTCCGTCTTAAGTGTCTGCGAACCCCACTGACGAGAAAGAACGTTACTGTGAGTATTCATATGTTTATAGTCTGGTAAAATCAGGCGAAAGGGAATATAAACGACAAAAAAATAAAATCGGCAGGAACTGCAAAATGGCTAAGCACGATTGGCTACAAGATAGATGCGAGGATATAGAAGCATACATATAAGGGGAAAGATAGATATCACCCATAGGATTAAAGAACTTTCTGGGGAAAAGAGAGGCAGCTGTTTGAAAATAAAGAGTGCAGATGGAAAACCAGTACTAGACAAAGAAGGGAAAGGTGGAAGGAGTATATAGGACTGTATAAGGGAAGTGATCTCGAAAGCAATATTATAGAAAAGGAAGAGGATGGAGATGAAGATGAGGTGGGAGATATTAAACTGCGAGAAGAATTTGACAGAGCACTGAACGACCTAAGGTGGAACAAGGCCCCTGAAGTAGACAACATTGCGTCACAACTACTCGTAGCCTTGGGAGAGCCAGTCATGACAAAACTATTCCACAAGATGTATAAGACAGGCAAAATACGCATACACTTAAAGTACAATGTAATGATTCCAATTCCAAGGAAAGCAGGTACTGATAGGTGTGAATATTACCGAACTATCAGTTTAATAAATCATGGTTGCAACATATAAGCACGAATTCTTGACAGAACAATGGAAAAACTGGTAAAAGCCGACCTCGGGGGAGGTCGTTTTCGATTACGGAGAAATGTAGGAACACGCGAGGCAATACTGACTGTACGACTTATCTTAGAAGACAGGTTAAGAAAAGGCTGATCTACGTTTGTAGCATTTGTATTCTCAGAGACAGCTTTCGACAATGTTGACTGCAGTACACCTTTTGAAATTCCGAGTGTAGCAGTGGTAAAATGTAGGGAGCGAAAAGCGACTTATAGTTTGTGCAAAAACCGGAAGACAAGGGTATGAAAGGAAAGCAGTGGTTGGGAAGGGACTGAGAGAGGGTTGTAGCCTGTCTCCGATGTTACTCTACCTATACATTGTGCAAGCAAAAAAGGAAACGAAGAAGACATTTCGGAAAGGAATTAAAGTACAGGGAAAGGAAATAAAAACTTTGAGATTTCCTGATGACATTGTAATTCTGGCTGAAACAGCAAAGGACTCAAAAGAGCAGTTGAAGGGGATTGAGAGTCTCTTGAAAGGGAAAAATAAGATGAATACCAACAAAAGCGCAACAAGCGTAATGAAATCTAGTCGAATTATTAAGGCGATGCTGAGTATTAGATTAGGAAACGAGAAACTGAAAGCAGTAGATGAGTTTCGCTATTTGGATAACAAAGTAACTGATGATGACGGAACTAGAGAGGACATAACATGTGTAAGTAGCCTGTTTGTATGTTGGCAGCGCTATAGACTGTGTTAATATCGCTGACAGTACTCCGCCCTCGACAAGAGATTCGGTTGGACGGACTGCCAGTTAGCGAGAGGATAGGGAAGTGTATGGATATGATGTTCTTAGTGGAGACTGTGTGTTGGTAGGACATGCATTGTAAATTGAGATGAAACGATGTGGTTATAAGAAAATACGCAAGGAAATGTAGGAGGATGGATGTGTGGTTGATAATGTTTGGGCAGTGGAAGTATTGACAACTTCATAATTTTTGGAGCTGGATGTCATATGTATGAGGTAAAATTCTCTAAATACGTTGTTTCCTCTTCTACAAAATCTTTCTTTCGCTAACCATATGCCTCATAGTAATTGGAGCCTATAGTAGTTGCAATCTTTTTATTTAGCTGGCTCCTGTTGCTACTTGCTGTAATTGCTGTAGTTCGTGTTATGAAGATTTTCTGTGAGGTAAGTGCATATGAAAATGAATGGCGTTTCCACTATCGGGATTCGTCATTGAAATGAGTTTAGGTAATTAACAGAGTTGGAGGTAGTTTTATATTTCTTGAATTTCATATTATTTGGATTTATATTATTTTTAGAATTTATAGGAATTCAGGGCCATTCTTCTCTGTTAATTATTGGAAATCATGTTGTCAATGTATAGCAGTCAGATTACATTGGGTGATAAATTAATAGGTCACGTTTGAGATGTGTTTAATTCGGTAGGTCTGTGTGTAATAAAAAAATAAATAAATAAAGAGACAGTTTCACATGTTGACTGGCAATGGCAAGAAAACCGTTTCTGAAGAATAGATGTGTTAGCCCAACATTAAATATAGATTTAAATGTTAGTAAATTTTTTCTGATGTATCCTGTAATGGGCAGAATCTGGAAGAAGACCAAGTGGGAGATGGCGAACTACATAGAGATACCAGGTGGAGGATGATGTGAACCAAATAGGACAGCAATGGGAGGAAATGTTGAATGATACAGCGTGGGAGAGGAGAAAAGTGTGGAAGACTTGCATAAGCAGAAACGTCTGAAGTAGAAAATGACGATGATGGTGACATACCCGCCAGCTACGAAATACAGGATGGCGATTATTGAAATATATGAAATAAAATAGTCATAACTTCTGAACTGTTTGCGTTAGGACGTTCAAACTGCACCATTGGTCGCTGGGCATTGTGGGGATTGTATGGTTTGGTTTAGCGACGAAGCCCACTTTCATTTGTATAGGTTCGTCAGGAAGCAAAATTGGCGCATTTGGGGGACTGAGATTCCGCATTTCGCGATCGAGAAATTTCTTCACCCTCGACCGGTGACTGTGTGGCGTTCAATATCCAGTCACGGAAAATCGGTGCAATATTCCTCGATGGCACGGTGACTACCGAACGCTACGTGAAGGTTTTGGAAGATGATTTCATCCTCATTAGCAAAAGTGACCCTGGTCTCTACAACATGTGGTTAATGCAAGATGGAGCTCGACCCCATGGATGCAGGAAGAGTGTCTGATGTCCTGGAGGAGCACTTGGGGGACCGCATTCTGGCTCTGGGGTACCCAGAGGCCACCGGCACCGGCCTCGATTGGCCGCCGTATTCTCCGAATCTGAACACATTGACAGCATCGATGTCCCGACACATCAGCAGGTCATGCAGAATTTCGCTATTCGTCTGCGCCACATAATCGCCAATGATGGCATGCATATCGAACATGCCATAACCTAAATGCGAATATCTGCAGTGACGTTTATATATTGAATAGTGTGTGCACGCCGTAGTTTGTAACTGATTTAAGTTGAATAATTGTAAGTGCTTCGTTAGTGGTTGCAGCAGTGACTTCAGCCGGCCCGTCCATTGTTCCCTGTGGAGCCTCAGACTCGGTACAGAGGAAGTGGTGCGCCCACAGGTCGTAGGATCCGACTCAAGATAAGGACCGCCTTATCTCGCAGCCACCGCCTCTGTTCTTCCCGAAGCTAACCTGCTACGTGATGTAAAACAAAATTACTGAATATAAGGTCCGTCTGTTACGCTAACAACTTTTCCATAAAAACCAAAACGTGTTTCCGCATTTTTGTGTCGTCGTCAGAGGGTATTATTTATTCCATTCTGCAAAATGTAAACAGGTTTTAAGTGATGAAACTTCCTGGCAGATTAAAACTGTGTGCCCGACCGAGACTCCAACTCGGGACCTTTGCCTTTCGCGGGCAAGTGCTCTACCAAGATTTTAAGTGATAATTACTCAAACGAAAATTAGGTTTAAAAAGTATTTGCTGTTGTTGTCATTAACTTAATTATTCTGCATTATTGGGTTATGTAGCACCAACTCTGCGTTATTGGATTAGTGGCCGCTTGCCATTCGCAGTTAAATGAGATCGGTTGGCGGCTTAATAAATAACTTTACCTGCAAACGTAATTTTATTGTGCGAAAATATTTCACAACGATATTTTCCGATTGGAACATCCTTTCTAACCACCATTCTCATTTGCTCTTGAATATGCACACAGAACATTACACACATTTCGCCTAACTTCACCAAGTCCACTCAGTGTTGACGTTCACTTGCTCTCACATCAGCTTGGTGCCAAATTCGAACTTCGTTCGTTCTCTCCCTGTGTGTGTGTGTGTGTGTGTGTGTGTGTGTGTGTGTGTGTGTGTGTGTGTGTGTAGCCCTTAGTGCCACGGCATAGTGCAGTATAGTCATTTGTAACCTGGTTTCCTTCTGATAATGCGTTTTGAATAATGGTTGTGTGACCCCCCCCCCCCCCCCCACACACACACACACACACACACACGCACGCACACACACCTCTTTCACTACTGTTGCATTGCAACAGGTCCAGACGTCTACAGCAAAAAGTGAAGTTTTGTCGACCTTCAATGCGAGTTAGTCACCTATAGAGGTCACCTCAGCTACATGTAGAAAGACAGAACAGATTTTCGATAACCTCGCTATGAGCTAATATTAGAAATGGCTATTCCCTTTTATCCAGCAGACAGTGATAACATGGATGTAATCAAATCTAATAATCGCACCCTTCTTGGGTGCTATTCGTATTAACACAATTTACATGTGGTGTCGTGATAATCTCGATATACAGACTGCCCGACTGTTGCTCCGGCCAATATGTTCTGCACGTCTCTGAGCCATTGGAAATATCTGACCACGGGTTGTGGGCAGACTGGTACGCCAGCCAGAACGACTGAAGAACTGTGCCATAGAGATGGAGCAGTACGAAATGACATACCCGTAGCTGCCATCCAGTCACAGTCCACTTCAATCCCTAGACGATTCAGAGCCATTGTTAATGTCACAGTCTTGTTTGTTTCTATCTGGCTTTGGCTTTGAGAGTTAGGACTCTGTTTAGCCATCGAGAGCACCTGTTTACAAAGAATATATAATTGTACAGAAAAAAATGTGTCACCGCCAGACACCACACTTGCTAGGTGGTAGCCTTTACATCGGCCGCGGTCCGTTAGTATACGTCGGACCCGCGTGTCGCCACTGTCAGTGATCGCAGACCGAGCGCCGCCACACGGCAGGTCTAGTCTAGAGAGACTCCCTAGCACTCGCCCCAGTTGTACAGCCGACTTTGCTAGCGACGGTTCACTGCCTACATACGCTCTCATTTGCCGAGACGACAGTTTAGCATAGCCTTCAGCTACGGCATTTGCTACGACCTAGCAAGGCGCCATATTCAGTAATTAGAATGAAATCTGAACAGACAATATTGTGAATCATGTACCGTCAAGAGCGACGTTAATCATTAATGGATTAAAGTTATCCAACTGATTATGTCCGCTTTCTGAATTCTAATTCCTTGTCATGTTTCAGGCCTCACGTCAGTATAGTTCTTCCCTCCTCACGCCAGCCTGGGTGAGCTAAAACGCGTGCATTTCGGCCTCCACTAGTAACACGGCGTTTGCTCTTCTGCCAACACAATAAAATACACAAGCACAGAATTGAAAGATCTAGTCACCGGTATAAAACTTCCCAAAATATTCACAAGAATGTCACGAGCATGCCCATGGGAGATTCCCCATGTGGTTTCAATGTGCTGCAATTTTGTTAGACGTTGTTGCATAAGACAGAGCACTGTCCTTAAGTGTATTCCGTATGTCCTCCGCAATTTCCTCGATCCTCATACATTCCAAATGCAGATATTCAATCACAGCACGGTTCTTGATTCTCTCGACATTCGCCATTTTGCTTACAGTACGGTATACAACTCATCCTTGCGGTAATACTAACGAAGCTGGAGCCGTGAGATTTGACGTGCATACCCACAAAGGGTCACCATAAAAGTAGGTGATTGTGTGAGATATTACGGTAACTAGAATGAGATTTTCACTCTGCAGCGTAGTGTGCCCTGATTTGAAACTTCCTTGCACATTAAAACTGTGTGTCGGACCGAGACTCGAACTCGGGACCTTTGACTTTCGTGGGCAAGTGCTCTAGCATATGAGCTACCCAAGCAAGACTCACGCCCCGTCTTCACAGCTTTACTTCTGCCAGTATCTCGCCTCCTACCTTCCAAAGTAGTTCTGCAAGTTTCGCAGAAGAGCTTCTGTAAAGTTTGGAAGGTAGGAGGCGAGATACTGGCAGAAGTAAAGCTGCGAGGACGGGGCGTGAGTAGTGCTTGGGTAGCTCAGATGCTAGAGCACTTGCCCGCGAAAGTCAAAGGTCCCGAGTTCGTGTCTCGGTCCGGCACACAGTGTTAATCTGCCAGGAAGTTTCATTACGGTAACTATCTCGGCTAGAAAGTTTTCATACTTACACGGTGTATTTCATGGTTAGAACACAGTATGTCCATTCAACAGGTGTCGCACAAGGTTTGCTCGCTTTCGGCGAGAAGTGTAGTGCCGTCGGCTCTTTCACCCCGCGGTATGGAAGAGCCTGGATTGGCGGCGTTGGGTGGCAGGCGGCGCGGTCCTTCGCGTGCGTGGGTGGTGGAAGCGGAGCCGGTCGCGTATCGCCGCTTCGCTTCGCTTTGCTCGCTGACCGACGCAAACGCCGCGCCTGTGGCCGCACGCCTGCCTTTGTCCAGTGCGTTCGCCGCTTCGGCGGCAGCCAGACTCCACAAAGCGCTGCCGACGCAGCGATAAGCACGACAGAAAGTCCGCACCACGTGCGTAGGCGCCGCCAGCTCAGATGCCGTCCAGATGCCACGCTGTCCCAGGACTCAAAATGTAATACCCTGGAGCGTTCGCAGCTATCACAGGCGTACTGAAAAAGCAGACAAACAAGGCATCCAACACAGAACGAACAGAAAGACTCCAGAAAGCATACACACTCACATGGTCACATTATAATAAGAAAAGCATATCAAGACAGGCCAAAATTAGACACTACGAAACATTTGTATTACCGGAAGCACTATATGCGTCTGAAACGACCACAATTGGAGCATCAGGCATTATAGAGACAGAAAAAATAGAACGCAAAATTCTCAGGAAAATATTCGGACCAATACACAAAGATGGCATACGGGTGAAAAGACGTACCAATGAGTTAGACTCACAGACATGATCAGAAAACGCAGACTAAATTTCTACGAATACATACAGAGAATGGACAACACCATACTTACAAAGAGAATCATTGATGTAGTATGATATAGTAAAACATTCAAGCCTTAAAACAAATTGGTATCATGAAATACAGGAAGACATAATGCAGCTGGGGATCAACTAACAAGTGATAAAAGACAGAAAGGAATTCAGAAACAAAATTAGGAACGCAAAATTTATGGTAAATGAGAAGAGGAAGACGGGAGCATTATGGACGGAACAAAGGAAACAAGAGCATAGTCAGAGGATGAAGAGTTTTAGAGAAAAGGAAGAAAGGAAAGAAGTGAAAATTGTGTCATCATGAGATATTTGAGTTCAAACACTGTCCATAAGGGAAAAAATGATATGAATGAATGAATGAAATGAATGAAAACATGCAGGACTGATATTTTGGCACATTTTGAATTTTTAATTTTTTATTGTCTTTTCTATAAGAAGTCATAACTCAAATTGTAATCATCCAATCAATCTTAAAATTTTATTGTAATGTCCTGAGAAGGTTATAAGATAACTGAACTACAATTTTTAATTTATGGTAAAAATTGTATCATTAACAGTTATTTTGCACATCCAAAATTAACTTTTTTATTTTCTTAATTTATTTATTGTTCCTTGGGACCAAATTAAGGAGAAGTCTCCATGGTGATGGAACGAGTCAATACATGAAATTATAACACGATAGTAGAAACAGATAAAACGAAATATAAGAAACATATTCAGGCGATAAGTCGTAAGTTTAAATAAAGAAAATCAACAATGTAACACTGTAATTTGCTTAATTTTTCAGCTCTTGCAGGAGCTCCTCGACAGAATAGAAGGAGTGAGCCATGAGGAAACTCTTCAGTTTGGGTTACTGCTAAGATTTTTCAGTTCTTGTGGTAGCTTATTGAAAGTGGATGCAGAAGAATACTGCACTCCTTTCAGCACAAGAGCCAAGGAAGTGCATTCCACATGCAGATTTGATTTGTGTCTAGTATTAATTGAGTGAAAGCTGCTAACTCTTGGGAATAAGCTAATATTGCTAACACGAAACGGTATTAAAGAAAATATATACTGTGAGGGCAATGTCAGAATTCCCAGACTATTGAATAGGGGTCGACAAGAGGTTCTCGAACTTACACCACATATAGCTCGAACAGTCCGTTTTTGAGCCAAAAATACCCTTTTTGAATCAGAAGAATTATCCCAAGAAATAATACCATACGACATAAGCGTATGAAAATATGCGAAGTAGACTACATTTCGTGTTGAACTATCACTTGTTTCAGATACTGTTCTAATGGTAAATAAAGCAGCATTTAGTTTCTGAACAAGATCCTGAACATGGGCTTTCCGCAACAGCTTATTATCTATCCGAACGCATAGGAACTTGGACTGTTCCGTCTCGCTTACAATATGCCCATTCTGTCTGATCAAAATATCGGTTCTTGTTGAATTGTGAATTAGAAACTGTAAAAACTGACTCTTACTCTGATTTAGCATCAAATTATTTTCCACAAGCCACGAACTCATTTCAAGAACTACATTATTTGATGCTGTTGCAATATTACACACAAGATCCATCACTATCAAGATGGTGTCATCAGCAAACAGAAATATTTTTGAATCACCTGTAATACTAGAAGGCATAACATTTATATAAATAAGAAACAGCAGTGGCCCCAGCACCGACCCTTGGGGAACGCCCCACTTAACAGTGCCTCATTGGGACTGAACATCACTACCACTCTCAATATTGCGGAGAATTACCTTCTGCTTTCTGTTCTTAAAGTAAGAGGCGAACCAATTGTAAGCTACTCCCTTCACTCCATAATGGTCCAACTTCTGCAGTAATACTTTGTGGTCAACACAGTCAAAAGCCTTAGTTAAATCAAAGAAAACACGTAGCGTTCGCAACCTTTTATTTAATCCGTCCAAAACCTCAAAGAGAAAAGAGAATATAGCATTTTCAGTTGTTAAACCATTTCTAAAATCAAACTGTTCATTTGACAGCAAATTATGTGAATTTAAATGCTCCAGTAACCTTGTATATACAACCTTCTCGATAACTTTAGCAAACACCGAAGGCATAGAAATAGGTCTAAAATTGTCAACATTATCCCTGTCTCCCTTTTTATAAAGTGGCATCAATACCGAGTACTTTAATCGGTCAGGTAACCGACCACTCCTAAAGGAAAAGTTACAGATACGGCTAAGTACTGGGCTAACATACATAGAACAATACTTCAGTATTCTGCTAGATACCCCGTCATAGCCATGAGTGATTTAATTATTAACTCAATCTCCCGCTTGTCAGTACCATGGAGGAGCATTTTCAAGTAACAGTCTCGGAACACTTTTTTCTACGAGCGCTATATGATTCCCTGTTGGGACTAGGTTTCTATTTAGTTCACCTGCTATATTCAGAAAGTGATTATTAAATACTGTACATATATGCGACTTATCAGTAACACGGACATTCCCACTACCCACTGATTCTATATCCTCGACCTGTCTCTGCAGACCAGCCACTTCCTTTACGACTGACCATAAGGTTTTAATTTTATCCTGAGACAGCTATTCTATCTGCATACCACATACTTTTTGCGTTTCTAATAACATTTTTAAGCACCTTACAATACTGTTTGTAATGGGCTGCTGCATTTAGATTTTGACTGTTTCTAAATGGCATTTTGTTCTACAGGATATTCTTATCCCTCTAGTCAGCCACCCAGGCTGCCTGTTTGTGCTAGTACCCTGTTTTGAACGTTCTAATGGAAAGCAACTTTCAAAGAGCACGAGAAAAGTCTTGAGAAAAGCATTATATTTATCGTCTACTGTATCAGCGCTATAAACATCTTGCCACTCTTGTTCCTTGATAAGGTTTACAAAGGTCTCTACAGCAACTGGATCAGCTTTCCTAAACAACTGATGACTATATTTAACATGTGTTGCAGCACAAAAATCTTTTAGAGTTAAAATTTGTGCATCATGATCTGAAAGGCCATTCACCTTTTTGCTAACAGAATGTGCTTCTAGTAATGAGGAATGAACAAAAATGTTGTGTATGGTTGTTCTACTGTTCCCTTGCACTCTCGTTGGAAAGAATACGGTTTACATAAGATTATATGAATTAAGAAGGTCTACCAGCATCCTCTTCCTTGCACATTCACTTACACAATTATTATTGAAGTCACCACATATAACTAACTTTTTGTATTTCCTATAAAGTGAACCAAGAACCCGCTCTAGCTTTAGCAAAAATGTTGTGAAATCGGAGTCTGGGGATCTATAAATAACAACAGTTAGAAGTTTAGCTCCATTAAATTTAATCACACCTGCACAACATTCAAACACCTTTTCAGTGCAGTACTTTGAAACATCAACTGACTCAAATGGGATGCCGTTTTTCACATACATGGCTGCTCCCTCACACCGCAAAGAGCTTCTAGAAAAGCTGCCAGCCAACCTGTATCCTGGTAAAGGAAGCCTCTGAATTATCTCCTTATTTCAGAAGTGTTCAGATATACCAATAATTTCAGAGTCAGCATCTATAAGCATTTCACTAACTTTATCTCTAATACCTTGTATATTTTGATGAAATATACTAATTCCCTCACTACTCGGATACCTAAGCTTTGTCGAAAGTGGTTCCTTTATTAGAGAGACTTCCCTTAAGCAGGAATACCTATGACTTCAATCTAAAAAAGGTGCAGCTCTAACACCCACTACTACAGGAATTTTCCCATGAGTGATCCCACCACCCCCCACCAATGCTGTCACCTTTAAGCTTTGCCAATCTCCCCTTCCTATACCTGTTGAGGTGCAGGCCATGTCTAGTGAAACTCGTCCTGCTGATAGACTCCACCGACACCACTGAAATGTGACCCATGCCATCTGTCATCAGCGCACCCCCAAGTCTCATGTTATTACGCCTGACGGCTGTATTAAGATGAGGCCGATCGTGACGCTGAAACAGTTCCACGAAATGCACATTCGTGTTGCCAGTCTGAGTGGCTATCTTTTCCAGATCACCATCTATGTCATACCCCCCATCCCTGTCAATACTACTACCAGCCCCACCCACAATCACTACCTGATCCTCTTTAGTAAAATCCCTACATAACCCCCCTATATTAACAATTACCTGAGCCAATCCTGCATTAGGCTTCACAATGCTGGTGACCTGGTACTCACTCCCCAACACTTCCTGCAACTGCTGGCCTACACCCCTCTCATGAGAACTACCTAACAGCAGAACCTTCTTCTTTCTCTTCGACTTTGCAACTGTCGTAGCCACCGTAACTGCTGAGGTCTGCTGCATACTTCCTACATCTACAGCTACTAGAGATTCCTCTCCACTAGACTCTGACAGTTGGTCATATCCGTTGCAAACACCAATAGTATATCTGAAAATCTCCTCCTGATAGCAGATCTCTTGCCAACAGCCAGCTCCCATTCCCCAACCCCTTTCTCCCTCCTTATCCTATCTAGCTCCTCCTGTGCGTTTTTCAACTGCACCTGAAGGGCACAGATCTTACGCTCCTGCTCCTCTATCAACTTACTCTTGCTGCATAACCTGTAGTTCCAGAAGAGGACCTCACCAGAATGCCCACTGGCTTCCCCATTGCATTCCCACCCAGTGAAAATACTTCGAACAAGTCTCACACCGCAATCCACTACTCGCGAACCTACGGCAAAGCCCACACTTCTCACTCATGGTTAAATTTTACAGTTACTGAAACAAGAAAACTGCTTTATCTAAGTTCCGGTACTACAATAAGAAGATGTTAAAAACTGACTACAATAATCACAAACTTACTCTACAAGGGAGTAACTACTATTATTAACAGTATTAATCAACAACAAATGTGGATATAACAGAATATTAACACAGAAAGAAAATCAAACGTCTAATGACACAGTAACGACACTGAAAACAGATCCCAAAAATTTCTGCTGAAATTATTTCACGAGAAAACACCTACAACACCGGTTGAAGACTACTAAAGTTCCTAAATAAACCACTATACGCAAACAATTAATTAGTACTTGGCTTTTCTACATACAGTTATCTAAAAAAATCAGAATGTAATTGCAGGGTTTTTTTTTCGAGGAGACAGCAACACATTGCGAACAGTACCTGAAATTTTCATAGCGTTAGCGCATATATGTTTTGAGAAAAAGGCTTCTAATAACGTAAAGAATGTAAAACAGAGAAAATAAGGTTCAACGATTTAATTCTCATGCTGCTACGTGTAATAATCTAACATCAATTTTAAAATCCTCCGTACTAATAGTCCCCATCCTCCAGGTTTCTCTGCTCTCCTCTTCGAATCTGCCCGGCCTGTATTTGAAGGCAAGACTCTGTTAGCGGTTTTTGACCCTGCTCTAGTCGATGGCGTAAAATGCTTTTGTTGTAAACACACCAGGATCTATACAGACTCTCTTCAGGACTTCAATTCTACATTATTTCCGTTATTGTGACTTGAAACTGCATCATAGACACCTATTTTGAGTACTTCGAGTCCACAGAATGCCCTTTTTGAGCATCTAATCCAAATTAAATTATTATTATTATTATTATTATTATTATTATTATTATTATTATTATTGAGGCTTTCATTTGCATTTTGTGTCTTTCCGTGAAGACACTTCCTCAATAAATCAGGGTTTGCGAGAAACCTGAATGTGGGCTTCATTGCATTTCTGGTAATGAGTCTTTATGCGGATACGTCATTTCTGCTGTTTAATTCGGACACAGATTGCGGTATTCGGTCAGTGGATAGTTTGTGGGGGGGAAAAACTGCACACATAGCACGCCTCATTTCCTCTAAACTATGTTCAAATGTGTGTGAATTCCTAAGGGACCAAACTGCTGATGTCATTGGTCCCTAGACTTACGCACTACTTAAACTAACTTATGCTAAGAACAACACACACACCCATGCCCGAGGGAGGACTCGAACCTCCGGCGGGAGGGGCCGCGCAATCCGCGACATGGCGCCTCAAACCGCGCAGAAATTGTGTGTGTTTTTCCTGATAGCTCTCCCATAAAATAACTGAAGAGAATCAATTTCATTAAGAGTAAGCCTGCTTTTTCCCTCCTAGTGGTTTTCCAGCCTCAAGTACTTCACCTTTCTTCTCTTACAGCAAGCGACGAAGCCTACCACCAAGCCTCTATTGGATGTGGCCAACACATTCCAACTTTTCTACTGTTGTATTGTACGGAATTTTTCTGTTACAGCTTTGAACGAAGAGGAGTCCGCAATACCGAGGTATTTACCCTACTGGCCATTAAAATTGCTACACCAAGAAGAAATGCAGATGATAAACGGGTATTCATTGGACAAATACTCGTATATTATACTAGAATTGACACGTGATTACATTTTCACGCAATGTGGGTGCATAGATCCTGACAAATCAATACCCAGAACAACCACCTCTGGCCCTAATAACGGCCTTGATACGCCTGGGCATTGAGTCAAGCAGAGCTTGGATGGCGTGTACAGGTACAGCTGCCCATGCAGCTTCAACACGATACCACAGTTCATCAAGAGTAGTGACTGGCGTATTGCGGCGAGCCAGTTGCTCGGCCACCATTGATCAGACGTTTCCAGTTGTGCAGAATTATGGAGAATGTGCTGGCAAGGGCAGCAGTCGAACATTTTCTGTATCCCGAAAGGCCCGTACAGGACCTGCAACATTCGGTTGTGCATCATCCTGCTGAAATGTAGGGTTCCGAAGGGATCGAATGAAGGGTAGAGCCACGGGTCGTAACACATCTGAAATGTAACGTCCACTGTTCAAAGTGCCGTCAATGCATACAAGAAGAGACCGAGACGTGTAACCAATGGCACCCCATACCATCACGCCCGGTGATACGGCAGCATGGCGATGACGAATACACGCTTCCAATGTGCGTTCACCGCGATGTCCAAACACGGATGCGACCATCATGATGCTGGATTCATCCGAAAAAAATGACGTTTTTCCATTCGTGCACCTGGTTCGTCGTTGAGTACACCATCGCAGGTACTCCTGTCTGTGATGCAGCATCGAGGATAACCGCAGCCATGGTTTCTGAGCTGATAGTCCATGATGCTGCAAACGTCGTCCAACTGTTCGGGCAGATGGTTGTTGTCTTGCAAACGTTCCCATCTGTTGACTCAGGGATCGAGACGTGGCTGCACGATCCGTTACAGCCATGCGGATAAGATGCCTATCGTCTGGACTGCTAGTGATACGAGGCCGTTGGGATCCAGCACGGCGTTCCGTATTACCCTCCTGAACCACCTATTCCATATTCTGGGATCCAGCACGGCGTTCCGTATTACCCTCCTGAACCACCTATTCCATATTCTGCTAACAGTCATTGGGTATAGACCAACGCGAGCAGCAATGTCGCGATACGATAAACCGCAATCGGCTACAATCGGACCTTTATCGAAGTCGGAAACGTGATGGTACGCATTTCTCCTCCACACAAGGCATGACAACAACGTTTCACCAGGCAACGCCGGTCAACTGCTGTTTGTGTATGAGAAATCGGTTGGAAACTTTCCTCATGTCAGCACGTTGTAGGTGTCGCCACCGGCGCCAACCTTGTGTGAATGCTCTGACAAGCTAATCATTTGTATATCACAGCATCTTTTTCCTGTCGGTTAAATCTCGCGTCTGTAGCACGTCATCTTCGTGGTGTAGCCATTTTAATGGCCAGTAGTGTAGTATATCTAACAACATACTGGTGGGAATGGCCGCAAGTGCAGAGATAATCAGTTTAACAATTTAAAGGTATTTCTAAAGCTCTATCACGATAAAATCCACACACAATATAGATTAAAGTGCGTAGACCAAGAAAATAATATTTTTGAAAAATAGGGTTTTTGGACCAAAATCCATTACAACCCCACTGTAATCAATTGTTTCGAGTAGCGTGGCGAAAGATTCGGTTTCCTGGAGCAGGAAGCGGAGTGTTGTGTAGAGGCGGCGCTTGCCGTGTAGAGTGAGTCCGGTGGCTGAGTCGTGTTATCTTTGTGAACTGTCGCAGCTTCCCGGAACTGTCGCGTCAAAACTGTACGAAGCCGAGACGAAAGCGGGAGCGCAGGAAAGCCAGCCAAAACAAAGGCCGCCAGCGCACCCCACACTCCCAACTCTCGCCTCGCCTCGCCGGCAGCTCTGCTCTGGACCCGATGCACGCCACTACCGACAGCGTACAGCGAGAGGACAGCAGAATTCTCAGCACTGTCATGTAGCGGTGGGAACAACAGAATGAAAGCAGAAAGTTGAGGTGAATAACACACACAATGTTGGGAGGGTGGTAAATTCTAGTGAACGAGGAGTTATCACAAAGGGAGTCCCACAGGGTTCAATTTTGGGTCCTGTGCGGTTCCTTATTCACGTGAATGACCGCTCACCGTTCAGCAAGCAGAACTAGTACTTTTTACAGATGACACGAGTGTTTTAATAAATCCGATTCCAGAAAAAGCAGCTGAAGATATTGTTGAGGATGCCTTTCAAAGTGGTTCTCAGAAAATGGCCTCTCCTTGAATTTAAAAAAAAAAAACTCACTATATCCGGTTCTGTACACCGAATAGTCGTACCGACAATTGATGTAGCATATGAACAGGACTCAGTTAACAGGGTAGATTTCTCCAAATTTTTGGGTGTGCACATTGATGACAACTTGAACTGGAAGAACCATGTTACTGAACTTCTCAAACAATTAAGTTCAGCTTCTTTCGCTCTTCGTATAATCGCTAGCCGTGCTAATAAACAGATCAGCCTCCTAACGTACTTTACATATTTCCACTCAATAATGTCTTATGGAATAGGTTTCTGGGGTAACTCACCACTTAGACATAAAGTATTGACTGCACAAAAGAGAGCAGTGAGAATAATTAGTGGTGTTCACCCAATTACGTCATGTAGGCACCTATTCCAGGAGTTGGTTATTTTAACTGCACCATCAGAGTACATATATTCGCTAATGAAATTCGTTATAAATAATCCATCTCAATTCGCGAAGAACAGCGATGTTCATACGTACAACACTAGAGGGGGAAAAATGACCTTTCGTATTCGCTATTGAAGCTGCCAGTTGTTCAAAAAGGAGTACATTATTCAGCAACAAAAATCTTTGATCATTTGCCCAACAACATAAAGTGTCTGGCAGGTAGCAGATCAAGTTTTAAACCTAGCTTAAAATCATTTATTTTGGACAACTTCTATTCCATGGACGAGTTTCTGTTTCAGGACTGGTAAAAAAAAAAAAAGAAAATTGTACATCTAAATGTAGTTGCATGTGTAGAACTAAAAACTTCAGTAATATTAATATTAGCAATCTTGTAAACTGAGTTCCTCCACATCATATTGATAAAATAATCGTAAAAATGATCTACGGAACATGACATAACGAAACTAAAATACTCTGTTGGTGGAAAAAAGTCCATCCATTGGGCTGTAGTTTTAAAGGGTTGGACAGAAACAGGAAAAGGCTGTGACAAATGAATACTTGAATATAAATACAGACGCTGGGCAATACTGAGAAAACGCAAGCAACGAAGACTATCCATCCAATCCATCCAACTGGTGCAAGGGCAAAATCACCCCTGGAGAAACATTGCCAGGCACCTCGGTGTGACGCTGGACATGGGACTAACTTGGAACCGCCACATCGAGGAGCTCTGGAAGAACGCTTTCGGCGGGATGAAGATCCTCTGTTACGTCCTGAAGGCCAACGGTTCCCCTGACCCCAGCACGAGAGTAGTGCTTTATCAATACCTTATTAGACCGATACTGGAATATGCGTGCCCTGCATGGGGATACAAAGCCGAATCAACGACAGAGCGACTAGAAAACGTCCAAAATAGAGCCTTCCGAAGTGCCCTATACGTCTCCCCGCGATTCCCCACAGCAGATATCCACGCTGCTGCGGACATCACAAACACGGCTCCACACCCTCGCAGAACAATTCTGTGCCAAAGCTAGAACCTCGCGCAACGAACTAATAGACAACAAAGGTCAGAATGACCGGGAATTCAACCTATACAAAATCACTACTCTCTTAGTAGTAACAAACGAAACAATAGGACTCTCAACCCAAAAAGACAATCAAGAGCGCACACACACACACACACACACACACACACACACACACACACACACACACACACAAATATCCCACAAATGACAGCGAAGGAAATGTCCAAAAACTTTCACCAAATCAACAGCTGACAGACGAGGAGGAAATCAGACTGTATCAGCCTGCAGGTTGCGCTGTTACGTTTGACCACAGTGTCGTCAATACGTTGCAGGTATCAGACGTCGTGAGAACAGCATTCTGTGTAGTCGTGTGTGCATTACGTCGGAGCTAAGTGAATTCCAGCGCGGTCAAATTGTCAACACACAAGGATCGCCTTCAGCTGGAAATAGCAGGCAAAACTGGAATTACAAAACTGCTCATGAGTGATGCATATTTTAGTACAAGGAAATGTGGTGCCGAAGCCATAAAGTCTGGTCTACACAGCAGCGGAAGGAAGTAATTTCACGTAACAAGAGTGAAACATGCTGGGGGTTCGCTGCTGATTTGGGTAGTCATACCGTGGTACCCCATGGTTACTCTGCAAGGCCTCCTTACTGGCAAGGATTGTGTGGCCATTAAGGCTGACCAGGTCCATTCAGTGCTCCAATGTTAGTTCCCCAGTGGTGGTGTTGTGGTCCGAGACGGCAGGTTCCCTGTTCACACGGCTCGCACCGTCCAGGAGTGGTTTTCTCAGCAAGAGGGTGGACTGTCGCATCTTGCCTGGCCACCACTCACCTGATGTCAATTTATTGATCCTTTGTGGTCTACTTTGCAGAGAGGGCTGCGTGGTCGCTGTCGACATCTGTCACCGTTATCTGAACTCTCCACTGCCTTTCGCGAAGAATAAGATTGTCTTGAAAACCGTTCAGGACGTGTATTTATCCAGTGTGAGAAGACTAGAAGGTGTTCTGAACGCCACCGGGTTTCCAGAACCGTACTGGGAATGCTAAAGTGTTGGGTTTGTGGTATTTTCAAATTTTTGCTCACCCTCTGTAACTATCACTTCTATTGGCTCTGAGCACTATGGGACTTAACTGCCGAGGTCATCAGTCCCCTAGAACTTAGAACTACTTAAACCTAATTGACCTAAGGACATCACACACATCCATGCCCGAGGCAGGATTCGAACCTGCGACTGTAGCGGTTGCGCGGTTCCAGACTGTAGCCCCTACAACCGCTCGGCCACCCCGGCCGGCTCACTCCAATTGTTGATACATTTTTTTTCTTTTGAGTGAAGTCAGTCTGTGGGGGAGCATCCGAATTAAAAGCATCAGGCGCGTTCAGTTGTGAGCGGAAGTATTAGATATTTTTGTCGTTGTTGAAGCGCCATTGTTGACTTCATTCTGTCATCGCTTGTCCCCGATGTTGCCGTTGAGATTATTGCCTTTTATCTAGTGCCGATAAGTAGCTTCTAGTAGAGTTTTCGTCCTAGTTTATGAACAGGCATATTCTTAATTGTGGACATTGTGCGTGAATCGGAATACCGAAACTCTCAGTGGCGTGAGAATATAAGAAATTATATAAGCGGATAAAAAGTGATCCTCAAGATTAACGCATTGCTATATACAGTATCTCTAACGATGATTCACTTTATGAAATTATATTAATTAAAGAAATTCAAAGAAAATCGACGAATAATGGGAAATATTTCTCTCAAAAAAAAGTCTTCCGACGAGTCTACATCTACAACTATACACTGGCAGAGGGTACGTCCCATTGAACCAATTATTGGGGTTTCTTCCCGTTCCGTTCACATATGGAGCGTGGGAGTAATGATTGCATGAACGCCTCTGTACGTGCAGTAATTATTTAAACCTTATCTTCAAGATCCCTATGTGAGCAGTACGTAGGGGGTTGTATTATATCCCTAGAGTCATCATTATAGCCGGTTCTTGAATCTTTATTAATAGACTTTCTCGAGATAGTTAACGCCTGTTTTCAGTAGTCTTCCAGTTCAGTTTCTTCAGTATCTCTGTGGCACTCTCCCACGGATCAGACAAACCCGTAACCATTCGTGCTGTCCTCCGCTTACGTTCAATATGCCGTGCTAGTCGTACCTGGTACGGATCCCATACTCTTGAGCAATATTCTAGAACCGGTCACATGTGTGTGCCTAAGCAATGCCCCCTAAGCAATGTACGTTAGTACCCTCACTTTGGCGTTAAATGCTGTCGATGTGTATGTAGTGGACGTATCTGGTGGAAGGAGTCGGCCGAGTACCTGTGCAGCGCAGCGAGTGGGCGTGTGCCTGTCATCGTCGCGGCCTCTGAATGCGTCTGCGCCCATTGTTCTCCGCCGTCCCGTCCCGTCCCGTGTTGTCTCTCGGTGTGACGTCGCGTGGGAGTCGAGGCCAGTCCCACGGCAACGCCGCGCCGCGCACCGCCTTATCGCAGCTTTCCGGGTCGGCCAGACTCCAAAGGCGACGTGGTCCCCTCTGCTCCGTGTATTTCTGGCTTTCTGTCTGACAACCAGCCCTGCGTACAGTAGCCTCCGCGCTAACGCCATCGTCAGCGGCTACCCTTCAGTGTCCAGTGACAGCCAGTGCAGTGTTGGACATAATGCGGAGTTCTCTGTTATTATTATTTCTTTCCTTTCTCAGACGTTATGTCTGGTCAAAAATGGAAAGTGACGCGGACCTTGATCAAGCGTGACTTTCTTTTAACTGTACGGTATAAGATAAATTGCATTTAGGAACCTTTAGGTAATTCAACATGTATCAATAATTACAGATTTCTGTAGTTGTATATATACGTTTGGATGTAGCTGTATTGCGTTGATGTACTGGTGGATATTGTGTGGCATGACTCCTGTAGTTGATAGTATAATTAGTGTAATGTCAACTTTATCCTGATGCCACGTGTCCTTGACTTCCTCAGTCAGTTGGATGTATTTTTCAATTTCTTCTCCTGTTTTCTTCTGTATATTTGTTGTATTGGGTATGGATATTTCGATTAGTTGTGTTAATTTCTTCTTTTTATTGGTGAGTATGATGTCAGGTTTGTTATGTGGTGTTGTTTTATCTGTTCTAATGGTTCTGTTCCAGTATAATTTGTATTCATCATTCTCCAGTACATTTTGTTGTGCATACTTGTACGTGGGAACGTGTTGTTTTATTAGTTTATGTTGTATGGCAAGTTGTTGATGTATTATTTTTGCCACATTGTCATGTCTTCTGGGGTATTCTGTATTTGCTAGTATTGTACATCGGCTTGTGATGTGATCTACTGTTTCTATTTGTTGTTTGCAAAGTCTGCATTTATCTGTTGTGGTATTGGGATCTTTAATAATATGCTTGCTGTAATATCTGGTGTTTATTGTTTGATCCTGTATTGCAATCATAAATCCTTCCGTCTCAGTGCATATATTGTCTTTTCTTAGCCATGCGTTGGATGCGTCTTGATCGATGTGTGGCTGTGTTAGATGGTACGGGTGCTTGCCATGTAGTGTTTTCCTTTTCCAATTTACTTTCTTCGTATCTGTTGATGTTATGAGATCTAAAGGGTTGTAGAAGTGGTTATGAAATTGCAGTGGTGTAGCCGATGTAATTATATGAGTGATTGCCTTGTGTATTTTGCTGGTTTCTGCTCGTTCTGTAAAGAATTTTCTTAAATTGTCTACCTGTCCATAATGTAGGTTTTTTTGTCGATAAATCCCCTTCCTCCGTCCTTTCTGCTTAATGTGAATCTTTCTGTTGCTGAATGTATGTGATGTATTCTATACTTGTGGCATTGTGATCGTGTAAGTGTATTGAGTGCTTCTAGTTCTGTGTTACTCCATTTCACTACTCCAAATCAATGGGTCAATATTTTATTATTATTGTTATTATACACGTACAAGCCACTAGGGCACCATGCGAAGCGTCTACTTCCGACTTTTTCGTAAGCCACCATGCTACCTACCTGTCCTCACTATGCACTTTTTTCGCCTCAACTTGCTGTGTTTTAATTTCTTAACCTGTTTGTTCACTTTCCACTTGAGTACTTTCTAGTGCAGTGTTTGGCTTTCTTGTATATTTAATACTCGGTCCAGTCACATAAATGCGACCATCGCGTATGTTCGACGTCAACGTGCAATAACCACTCACAGGTGGCGCGAGGCAGCACTAGCAGTGAAGGGTATATAATACGTATCTGGGGGACGCGGAAAACATTGCGGAAACGGAGCAATTTATATCGCGTCCATATGAGCACGATCATTGGCTTTTGGACCAAGTGTGCAGGCATTTCCGAAACGGCTAAGATTCTTAACTGTTCACGTGGCGCCATGGTTGAACTATACTGTGACTGATAAAATGGGGCTATCCAAAATTTCCGCCGAGGCAAACGTGGTACCCAGTAGGCCATGGATGACATGTCAAATGAATACGCAATCGCGAATAAAAACATCATCTGTGGAATGGAATTACGACAGTGAAAATTTGTGCCGGACCGGGACTCGAACCCGGATTTCCCACTTATCGCCAGCGATCGCCTTACCATTTTTATTTTTTTTCAGTCTCATTTTGTTCGTTCAATTTGTTCGGGACGTATGTCCGATGAAACCCGTTTACGTTCATCGTTGACCCGTTCACTCACTTCTTTTTTATTACAGTCGATAACTAACCCCTCTGACCGAACACGCTGAGCTACCGTGCCAGCTTCAAAATTTGTGCTGCGGCCGTACCACACAACACCCAGCCCCTCAGCGGAAAAAATCTCCAACCCAACCGGGAATCGAACCCGGGCCCTTAGGATTTGGACTGAAGTAATCTGTTTCCGATTGTAGGCCTCTGTGATAATGAATGAACCGTCGTATTGAAACTTGTAATTTCGCAATAAGAAAGGCAAGCTGTACTGTAAAAATAATTGTCGTAATGAAAAGTAAGTCTTTCACACTGTAAAAGCTAGCACTCTGACTGCAAGAATTTTGAACAGTATAAACTGCCTGAATAATTAACTTAGATATGAAACCTAGAGTCATTGGCTTTGCAAAATTTGATCACAACAACTGTCTGTGAATAACACAAATTGGCCCAGATTGAATAAACAAAACAAAAATCAAATGGTTCAAATGGGTCTGAGCACTATGAGACTTAACATCTATGGTCATCAGTCCCCTAGAACTTAGAACTACTTAAACCTAACTAACCTAAGGACATCACACACATCCATGCCCGAGGCAGGATTCAAACCTGCGACCGTAGCGGTCCCGCGGTTCCGGACTGAGCGCCTGAACCGCTAGACCACCGCGGCCGGCCATTTCATCGACATTTTCAGGTAGTGGTAGCTGCTGTTGTCACTGCTGCAAGACGCGACTGAAAAGCCACTCATGAGGGCCTGCAACTTCCTAGTGATTAAAACTGTCTGTCAAACCGAGACCCGAACTCGGGACCTTTGTCTATCACGGACAAGTGCTCTACCGACTGAGCTACCCAAGCACGACTCACGACCCGCCAGTACCTCGTGTACCAAGTCCCAAACTTCACAGAAGCCCTCCTGTGAAACTTGTAGGCCTAGCAGTACTGGAAGAAAGGAAATTGCGGAGACACAGCTTCGCCACAGCCTGAGGGATGTTTCCAGCGAGAGGAAAAGGTCCCGAGTTCGGGTCTCGGTCCGGGACACAGTTTTAATCTGCGAGGAAGTTTCACATCAGTGCACACTTCATTCTGGATATGAGATCTTACTTTCTGAAAAACCCTGAAGTGATTGAACAAAATGAGAGCAATTTTCAAAATCAGCGTTACAAATTGGTACTAGAGAACCAATTTCTGAGAAATCGCCTGACAGTATTTTTAAAAATGCGAACTAGCGTTATCGTGGCGAAGTTATGTGCATCATTTCTGGAGTCTGTGCTGAAAAGTGTGGGGCTCTGAGAGAAACTGTTACAAAGCTGATGGCGGAGAGAGGGAAAGTCTCTGATGCAGGCGCAGCGAGTGGTATGTTAACGGGCGAGGCAGCGTCCGCTGCCCAAGCAGAGCAAAAAGACGGTCCCTCTCGAAGGCCGACCGCTCACGTCTCGGACGTAAACACGCCGATGGGCAGGACCCCGTCCCACAAGATGACTCACGGCTTATCAACAGTTTTTGCACTCTGCACTTATTCCTCCTTCCAGCGCGAACTTATGCCGCTGAGCGCATTCACCAGCAAATGCCCGACCGGTTGCAGTACCCACACGCAGTTCACAGGGGACTGACAAAAAAATGAAAACACCAAAAATACAACACACTGCCGTGCCAGATAAGGTGTAGGAAAACGTCTGGAATTCAAACCAGCTTCCAGTCGTCTGGGAATGGGTAAATACAAGGTCTGTATGATTTTGGAGAGAATCTTATACAATCCCCTTCAAAATAGGGGAAACTTCAGGTAACGATTATTATTATTATATATTTATCGTATCAAAAGTACAGAAATATTGTAAGTTGTGTTCCGAAAATGAACAGAATAGAGACAGAAGTGATGACACTTTCTGCGGGACCTGACCATAATTTTGCACGACAATGCTCAAGCACGTACAGTGCAAGCCGTTACTGATTTCTTTGACTGATGGGGCTGCTAAGTGCTATACCACCTCCTGCACTCCGCTGACTTAAGTCCTCGTGCATTCAACTCGATTTCTAAACTGGAGGAAACAAATTCGTCGGACAAAGACCGCTCTACTCGAACTGTCAACACAACCGGCACTAAGAGTATCCTACGACTCCCATATCGCTGGCAACGGGTTATACACAATGCTGGTGACTACTTTGAAGGTGGGTAAAACTTTGAAACACACATCTATCTTTTACGAGCTAAATAAATAGTTGCCACTATTAAAGTTCCAACTCTCTTACAAGATAACCTTCACTGCCATCGATAGCGTTACATATGCCACACTTTTTGATATATTTAACAATAATTCTCACACTCTAGATCACGAGTGTTTTATCCACTGACGCACGTGTTTCATTGTAGGTCGTTTCAAATTCATGTTGGGTTTCATCCATTTGTTCCATTCTTCTCTTGTATACACTTTAAATGGTTTATTTATGGAGACGTCAAGAGGTTGCAAGTCCACCAGGAATAACAGCAGGCTCTGTGTTTCCCTGCCTCAATTACTCTTTCACAGAATTTTTCGAATTACTGCTAAAATGATCTAACACAAGAAGAGAACTCTTCTTCAATAAAACACATTTCCTTCTCACTCCGTTAATCCATAATTTCATACCAGCCTCCTCCATCCAACCCTTGTCATGTATGTGAACAACACCACCTGGCGGTATTTCAGAAGGTCTTGGCATTGTTTTGCGCTTGAAAACGATCACTGGATTATGTTTTAGTACCGTCAGCACAACACTGGAGGACAACAGTATAGCGCTTTTTTTCATATCCACTTGTTTGCCGCCAGCCACTGTGGCCGAGCGGTTCTAGGCACTATAGTCTGGAACCGCGCTGCTGCTACGGTCGCAGGTTCGAATCCCGCTTCGGGCATGTGTGATGTCCTTAGGTTAGTTGGGTTTAGGTAGTTCTAGGTCTAGGAGACTGATGACCTCAGATGTTAAGTCCCATAGTCCTTAGAGCCATTTGGACCATTTGAACTTGTTCGCCGCGTGCTTGCCACGTAGTCTCAGGCGTCTTGCCACGGTTCGCGCGGCTCCCCCCGTCGAAGCTTCGAGTCGTCCCACGGACATGGATGAGTGTGTAAGCTAGAGTAAATAGTAGGGACCGATGAACCCAGAAGTTTGGTCCCACAGAACTTACCGCAAAGTTCCAAATTTTTCCACTTGTGCGTGTATTGTAGTTATTGCAGTTGTAGCCCCTTTCGTGGCGGCAGTTCTGTTACTCGGCCCATCAAACGTCAGAGGGGTTCCGTCCATATTCGCTATCTGGTCAGTTCCACATCTACATCTACATCGATACTCCGCAAATCACATTTAAATGCATAGCAGAGGGTTCATCGAACCACCTTCTTAATTGTCTATTATTCAAATCTCGTATAGCGCGCGGAAGGAACGAACAATTGTATCTTTCCGTTACGAGATCTGATTTCTCTTATTTTATCGTGGTGACCGTTTCTCTCTATGTAGGACGGTGTCAACAAAATAGTTTCGCATTCAGAGGAGAAATTTGGTGATTGGAATTTCGTGAGAAGATTCCGTCGCAACGAAAAACGCCTTTCCTTTAACGATGTCCAGCCCAAATCGTGTATCATTTCAGAGACACTGTCTTCCATATTTCGTGACAATACAAAACGTGCTGCCCTTCTTTGAACTATTTCAATCTACTCCGTCAGTCCTATCTGGTGAGGATCCCACACCGCGCAGCAGTAGTCTAAAAGCGAACGGATAAGCTCGGTGTAGACAGTCTCCTTAGTGGATCTGCTACATTTTCTAAGTGTCCTGCCAATAAAACACAGTCTTTGGTTAACCTTCCCCTCAACATTTTCTGTGTGTTCCTTCCAATTTAAGTTGTTTGATATTGTAATACTCTACGTATTTAATTGAATTTACGGCTTTTAGATTTGATTGATTTATCGTGTAACCAAAGTTTAACGGGTTGCTTTTAGCACTCATGCACAACTGCTAATTTTCGCACCATTCAGATATCTTTTCTAAATCGTTTTGCAATTTGTTTTGATCTACTGGTGACTTTATTAGTCGATAAACGACAGCGTCATCTACAAACAACCTAAGACTACTGCTTAGATTGTCTCCCAAATCGTTTATATAAATAAGGAGCAGCAAAGGGCCTATAACACTACCTTGGGGAGCGCCAGAAATCAGTTCTGCTTTACTCAATGACTTTCCGTCAATTACTACGAACTGTGACCTCTCTGACAGGAAATCACAAATCCAGTCACATAAATGATACGATATTGCATAAGCACGTAATTTCATTACAAGCCGCTTGTGTGGTACAGTGTCAAAAGCCTTCCGGAAATCCAGAAATACGGAATCGACAGAAATCCTTTGTCAATAGCAGCCACACTTCATGCGAATAAGGAGCTAGTTGTTTCACAAGAACGATGTTTTCTAAACCCATGTTGACTGTGTGCCATAGACAGTTTCCTTCGAGGTAATTCGTAATGTTCGAAGACAATATATGTTTCAAAATCCTGCTGCATATCGATGTTAACGATGTGGGCCTTTAATTTAGTGGATTACTCCTTCTACCATTCTTGAATATTGATGTGACCTGTGCAACTTTCCAGTCTTTGGGTACGGATCGTTCGTCGAGCGAACGGTTGTATGTGATCGGTAAGTATGGAGCTAATGCGTCAGCATTCTCCGAAAGGAACCTAATTGGTATACAGTCTGGACCAGAAGTTGCTTCACTATTCCGAGGATATTTACCTCTACGTTACTCATGTTGTCAGCTATTCTTGAGTCGAATTCTAGAACATTTACTTCGTCTTCTTTTGTGGAGGTATTTCGGAAAGCTGTGTATAGCAACTCTGCTTTGGCTGCACTGTCTTCGATAGTATCTCCATTGCTATTGCGCAGAGAAGGCATTGATTGTTTCTAGCCGCTAACATACTTCACATGCGTCCAGAATCTCTTTGGATTTTCTGCCAAGTTTCGCGACAAAGTTTCGTTGTTAAAACTGTTATATGCATCTCGCATTGAAGTCCGCGCTAAATTTCGAGCTTCTGTGGAAGATCGCCAATCTTGGGGACTTTGCGTCTGTTTAAATTTGGCATGTTTGTTTCGTTGTTTCTGAGACAGCACTCTGACCGGTTTTGTGTAGCAAGGAGGATCAGCTCATTCGTTTGTTACTTTATATGGTATAAATCTATCAACTGCCGCCGATACTGTTTCTTTGAATTCAAGCCACATCTGGCCTACACTTATATTTTTAATTTGGAAGGAGTGGGGATTGTCTCTCGGGAAGGCGTCAAGTGAATTTTTATCTGCTTTTTTGAATAGATATATTTTTCATTTATTTTTGGAGGATTTTGGGGTTACAATATTCAGTCTCGCTACAACAACCCTGTGTTCACTAATCCCTGTATCGGTTTTGATGCTCGTTATTAACTCAGGATTATTTCTTGCTAAGGGGTCAAGCGTGTGTTCACAACCTTTAGTACTCGCGTGGGTTCATGAGCTATCTGCTCGAAATAATATTCAGAGAATGCCTTTAGTACAATTTCGGATGATGTTTTATGCGTAACTACGCAATTCAACATGTATTTTCGCCAACATATCGAGGGTATATTAGTCACCACCAACTATGATCGTATGAGTCGGGTACGTGTTTGATTTCAAACTCAAGTTTTCTTTGAACCTTTCAGCAACTTTATCATCTGAACTGGGAGGTCGGTAAGAGGATCCAATTACTATTTTATTCCGGTTGCCAGGAATGGCCTCTACCCTAACTCACAGGAAGTATCTACTTCAATTTCGCGACAAGTTAAACTACTTCTAACAGCAACAAACACGCCACCGCCAACCGTGTTTAGCCTATCCTTTCGGAACACCGTTACGTTCTTCGCAAAAATTTCGACTGAGCTTATATCCGGCTTTAGCCAGCTTTCAGTGGCTATAACGATTTGAGCATCAGTGCTTTCTATTAGCGTTTGGAACCCTAGTACTTTCCCAACACAGCTACGACAATTTACAACTGTTATACCGATGGATCCTGTATCTACGTTCTTCCTGTGTTCGGCCTGCAGCCTTTGTGACTGAAGCCCTTCTTGTGTTTTCCCGAGACCCTCTAACCTAAAAAACCGCCCATTCCACGCCACACAGCCCCTGCTACCCGTGTAGCCGCCTCCTGCGTATAGTGGACACCTGACCTATTCAGCCGAACCCGAAACCCAACCACCCTCTGGCACTAGTCGAGGAATCTGCAGCCTACACGCTCGCTCCATTTGGCTCTGTACCAGAGGTGCGCAATTGTTCCTGTCGACTATGCTGCAAATGGTCATCTCTTCTTTCATCTCGCAAGCAAGCCTTTACCACTTGTGTTAGCTGGTCGAAACCAGAGAAATCTCTTCTGATCCAAAGTGACACACATGATTGGTACCGACGTGAACAACCACCTGCAATTGGCTGCACCCTGTGCTCTTCATGGCATCCGGGAGGACCGTTTCCACATCTGGAATGACTACACCCGGTATGCACACGGAGTCCACATTGGTTTTCTTTCCCTTATTGGCAGCCATGTCCCTAAGGGGCCCCATAACGCGCCTAACGTCGGAGCTCCAAACTATAAATAATCGCACCCTCTGTGATTGTCCGGATCTTGCACGCTGAGAGGTTTCCTCTGAAACATTGGTTTTCTTTAGATGTTGAATAGTAAAGCGATTTAAAGATAGTATTTTCTCTTCATTCTCTTGTGGCATTTGCTGAGATATTTTGGTTTTCGTTCGCATGCTAACTCCATGAGGCTTCATAAATCTGTTGCAGACTGACTTTAGTCTCTTACATTCCACTGTCACGCTAGCTCACAAGCGTGTATTTGAATCATTTTTGTATTAATCCCATTGACATGTTGACTGTGAATCCAGTTCAATACATCATTTTCTAGTTTCGGTCATTTTACATTCAGTCCTCTATTTGCACATTAATTTTCCTCATTTTTTCACTACTTCTTTACACGTCCGACAATGGCGCATGGTTTTTTTTCTGTTGACGGAGGGCCGAAATGCCGCTCAGCTGCTCTGTTTCCATGTTGTTCTTCATTGTTATTATTTTGTAGTCCGCATCATATGAAAACCTTTAGTTTTTTTTCCATTACGAAATTAGCTACTAACGAAAATATTGTACTGTCACCGATAAAACAAATCATTTTCCATACAAGTTTACTGGCACGTAGACTTCAATAACGTACTGTATCATAGGCTGTACAGTGCTCTGGGTTTGTGATGGAGGGGCAGGAGGGAGACGGTGTTAGCAAGCTTGTGGATCCCCCCAACTCGTGCACCGCTGCTGCCAGTTGAATCCTGTGTTGGCAGAGAGAGAGAGGTTCGCCGCGGCATCGAAAATATGGCCATTTTTAAGACTGGCGGGAATTTTAAATCACAAACTGCGACATCGTCGCGAAAAAAAAAAAAAAACACAGTGATCCGTATATGTAATAAGTTTCTTTAATTTACGTCTATGGTCACAAACGTTTTGCTAACAGATTACCGGTTTCGGTCATTAATGACCATCATCAGATCTGTTTCATAAAAACTCTTTGTTTTTATGAAACATCTGATGATGGTCATTAAAGACCGAAACAGGTAATCTGTTAAAAAGTTTGTGACCATAGACGTAAATTAAAGGAAACTAATTTTAAATCACACAGGACACGTGTATATTAATTTGAGTATCAGACGCACCTGAATTTTGGAGGCAATTTTTCGAAGAAAAAAATGCGTCTGTAAAATACGCACCGAAGTACTCCCTTCCTGTATCCAACGTGTTGGCCTGTGTGTGTGTGTGTGTGTGTGTGTGTGTGTGTGTTGGCCTGTGCGGTATAAATGGCTTCAGCAAGCAATCAGCAGTATTTTTCTGTTTCCATAAATATGTTTAAGAAAGAAATGGAATTCACTTGATATAAATTTTGGTTAGGTTCAAAGGATTTGTTGTTCTGTGTCGCAATCGAATTTGCTTAGATAATCGATCATGAAATTACTGGTAAACCCCCGATGCTTTAAAGAATCGATCTCCCATGTATAAAACAGCTTTAAACTTTTGATTACTTTACAAATGGATTAAGGACAGATGTAGGCCAAAATCTGCACTGCCATTTTAATCATTTTAATGCATAATGCTGTTTTTGTTTATCTTCATGGACATTTATTTCATAATAATTTGAATTTCTAATTAACAGTGTACGTGTACTGTACCTTTTCTCATAAACTAATTGAGCATTAACGCTGAAACTTTACAGTTTCCATCTGCATAAAAGGATGGTAAAAGTGTGCAACAGATCCAAGCTCGTAATTACTTTCAAATTATTTTTTTAGTTCTAAATTAACCGTGACTGCTCCATTTTTCTCATACAGTAGACGAGAACTTTTCTGAGACACAAGATAAAGTGCTGCACTGGATTATTCAATAAGTGATTTTTAAGAGTGGTACGAAATTCCTGGATATTGGCTTTTATAGTTCCCGAGGAAAGGCACATTATATCTCAAAAGTCACTGTTTGGCAAATCTCATTTAAAGTTTTTATTTCGATTTTTAACAATATTGTCATACCTTTAGCCACTAATGATGTCAATATCCATACCCATGCTCTCCCTTGTCTTGCTGGAGTATTTTCTTCGTCCGACTCCTTTCCCTAGCAAACTTTTGCATGTTCTGTTCTGCTGTCTGGGCTTTGGCAAGTTGTGCTTTATAGATGTTTCTGGGTAAAAAAAAAAAATGGTTCAAATGGCTCTGAGCACTATGGGACTTAACATCTGAGGTCATCAGTCCCCTAGAACTTAGAACTACTTAAACCCAACTAACCTAAGGACATCACACACATCCATGCCCGAGGCAGGATTCGAACCTGCGACCGTAGCGGTCGCGTGGTTCCAGACTGTAGCGCCTAGAACCGCTCGGCCACTCTGGTCGGCGTTTCTAGGTATCTTTAGTGCGAATGCACCTGGACGGAGGCGTAATCTGTGCAGACTCTTAATCCTACTTACATTTTCGCTATCACAGGCATCATATGCAGCTATCTTCACAACATTTGAGGAGACACATACTGTTTTTGGACAAGACATTCATATAAGGCGACTGTACCTCTCTCTCTCTCTCTCTCTCTCTCTCTCTCTCTCTCTCTCTCTCACTCTCATTCATGTTTTATGTTTTCCCCTGCTCACATTTTTCAGCAGTTTAGAATTGGCTAGGTGTCCGAGAGTTGGCTTTATAACATATCATACAGCGAGTGGCAAATTCTGCTTATGGGTGTATAGCTTTCCACTTTCTCCTGCCTGAAGATATTTGCACCACGATACGTCACAGTGGAACTCCTGAAAATTCTCATTTGTACACATTGTGTGCAAAAGTATCGCTCACACTGCTTGCTGCATTATTTTCACGCTACGCACGTTGTCCTTGATGGATTTCCCATAATATGTTTGTAGTGTGTGCCCTTCCTTGTCTATCAATCTGTTAGCAACTCAGAGTGGCTTTCCATCTTCCGATTTCTTGCCATACCTTCTCTTACGCAGCCGGCCGGAGGGGTCGAGCGGTTCTACGCGCTACAGTCTGGAACCGCGCGACCGCAGGTTCGAATCCTGCCTCGAGCATGGATGTGTGTGATGTCCTTAGGTTTAATTAGTTCTAAGTTCTAGGGGACTGATGACCTCAGAAGTTAAGTCCCATAGTGCTCAGAGCCATTTGAACCATTTTTTTTCTTACGCAGATTTCTAAATACACCTGCAGTTCGTTCCGATTGTGTGACCAAACAAATTAACACAAAAGAATGTCTAGCGTAGAGATTGTGTGGATCACAGCATAGAGAGGCGGGCGCGAAGTGCGAAAGAAAATTTTTTAAAGTGTATTTCATGCAGATGTCGATTATGAAACATTGAAATGTCTTTTTATAACACCAATCTAATAGATTAGCATTAAAAATAATTTCGTATTTTTTCGCTATTTTGCACTACATCTGCCCTTAATGCATTCAGTATTTCACGTTGAACATGTTAGCGAGAATAAAGTTCAGAAAACAATTACGATTAAAGTTTGTTGAGAGACGCCAAGTGTTTTCATTGTCAAATGTTCGCATTATCAAACATTGAATGAGTATAGTGTGGATAATCTGCGCTCCGATGTAAAAAAAATGCTAGTTTCTCTACCACCTGAATTTTTATGGTGTCGTGCTTCCTGAACCGTGTGTCGTACAGTGGTACAATTCTGGAGGTACATTCGGTTGTATACGGGGATACTGTCTGCAAAATGTATAGGGAATTATGTTTCTAGTAAAGATGTACTACATTAGGATGTCACACCTGATGAGAACGTTTTACTGAAAATGTAAAGAAAACAATAAACTTTCTTCCGTTCATTATTTTGTAGGAGTTGGGGGGGGGGGGGGGTGTCATGGAGATTGAGATTCACAAAAGTTTGAAATTGTTTGAGATTATGTGTACAGTTTGTTCAAGTCGCTAAGTGGTCGCATTCTGAAATAATGGATGAAAAAATGTCTATTGCGTTGCCTCAAAGGACATACATTATGTGATCAAAAGTATCCGGACAAGTGGCTGAAAAGGAATCACAAGTTCGTGGCGCCATCCATCGGTAATTCTGGAATTCAGTATGGTGGTGGCCCACCCTTAGCCCTTTATGAGAACTTCCACTCTCGTAAGCATACTTCCAATCAGGTGCTGGAATGTTTCTTGGGGAATGGTGGCCCATTAATCACGGAGTGCTGCACTGAGAAGAGGTAGCGATGTCGGTCGGTGAGGTCTGGCACGAAGTCGGCGTTCCAAAACACCCCAAAGGTGTTGTATAGGATTCAGGTCAGGACTCTGTGTAGGCCAGTCCATTGCAGGGATGTTATTGTCGTGTAACCACTCCGCCATAGGCTTCCCTTTATGAACAGGTGCTCGATCGTTTTGAAAGATGGAATCGACATGCCCGAATTGCTCTTCAACAGTGGGAAGCAAGAAGGTGCTTAAAACATCACTGTAGGCCTGTGCTGTGATAGTGCCACGCAAAACAACAAGGGGTGCAAGCCCCCTCCATGAAAAACACGACCACACCGTAACATCACCGCCTCCGAATTTTACTGTTGGCACTACACACGCTGGCAGATGACGTTCACCGGACATTCGCCATACCCCTCTCCCTGCCATCGGATCGCCACATCGTGTACCGTGATTCGCCACTCCACACAACGTTTTTCCTCTGTTCAATCGCCCGATGTTTACGCTCATTACATCAAGCGAGGCGACGTATGGCATTTACCGGCGTGATGTGTGGCTTATGAGCAGCCGCTCGACCATGAAATCCAAGTTTTCTCACCTCCCACCTAACTTTCATAGTCCTTACAGTGGATTCTGATGCAGTGTGGAATCCCTGTGGGCTAGATAGATGTCTGTCTATTACATATTATGACCCTCTTCAACTGTCGGCGGTCTCTATCAGTCAACAGACGAGATCGGCCTGTACGCATTTTTGCAGTACGTGTCCCTTCACGTTTCCACTTCACTATCACATCGGAAACAGTGAACCTAGGGATGTTCAGGAGTGTTGAAATTTCGCGTGTAGACGTATGACACAAGTGACATCCAGTCACCTGACCTACTTGTTTACCGACAAGATTATGGCCATATAAGACTTCGTAATACCCTAATCACAGACCTAACGAACTAAGAAGCAACGAGATCAAAGATGATTCAACTCAGCATATAATCGGGATGAGTATTAAGTGGGTATCAACTGCGTTACTCATTCTCGTGTATTTTTATATTACTCGCGTCATATTTCTAACAATGCACCACTGATATCTGTTAGTGTTGGCGGTTTTAGAGAATCTGGAAGTTACAAGATGAAAGACTGAAACACTCGTAGCATAAAAATATTAGCGTCCCTATTCACTTCATTTAAGTGTCAGGAAGTCGTTTCTGAAAGTATTTGTGTGGAGCGTAGCCATGTATGGAAGTGACACGTGGACGATAAATAGTTTAGACAAGAAGAGAATAGAAGCTTTCGAAATGTGGTGCTACAGAACAATGCTGAAGATTAGATAGGTAGATCACATAACTAATGAGAAGGTATTGAATAGAATTGGGGAGAAGAGGAGTTTGTGGCACAACTTGACAAGAAGAAGGGACCGGTTGGTAGGACATGTTCTGAGGCCTTAAGGGATCACAAATTTAGCGTTGGAGGGCAGTGTGGAGGCTAAAAATCGTAGAGGGCGACCAAGAGATGAATACACTAAGCAAATTCAGAAGGACGTAGGTTGCTGCAAGTACTGGGAGATGAAGAAGCTTGCACAGGATAGAGTAGCATTGAGAGCTGCATCAAACCAGTCTCAGGACTGAAGACCACAACAACAACATTCACTAAAGCTCAGCCACAGACCAGTTGAATGTGTGTGTGTGTGTGTGTGTGTGTGTGTGTGTGTGTGTGTGTGTGTGTGACCATCGTTCGTAATTTATTAATGTCTCCATGGGGATAATTAGAAACTGGCCTTTTTTTCGGCTGCGAAGTTTTTGCAGCGGAGTCGGTCTGTTTACTAGAGTTGGCCCTGTGTGCCAGCCGAGGAGACGATGACCTCGACACGTCGCCTTGTGATAGCTCGGCGACAGCTGGCGGCAGTAGATAACCCGTGGCGTGAACCTGTTAACACTCGCCGATGGCACCGCCACTTACGCTCCCCGCGTGATCGCGTGGCTCTTGAGATTTACTGATCCATTAGACGTCAGAGGGCATAAGAGTTTGTGTTTTCCTGTGCTCTATATGCATTGCAGAAGATTCCAGCATGATAAAACGGGCTCGAGCTTGTGTATCTCCACTGTACTAAAACTTTTTATCTCCTTCGTTGATAGCAGTGCGCAGGACTCAACTTGCGCGATGGGAAGTATCTCCAAGGGAGACTAAACGTGATTACGAACACAGCCTGCTGCATTCCTCGAAGTGGAAAAGAATTGCGAGCTGTTGTCGCTGCCGTCTTCAGTCCAGAGACTGATTCGATACAACTCCTCACGCGACTCTGTCCTGTGCAACGCCCTTCATGTCCCAATGACTGCTGCAAACTGCGTCCATTTCAACGTACTTACTGTAATCAAACCTTGGTCTCCGTTGACATCTGCATCTACACTGAAGCGCCAAAGAAACTGGTATAGGCATGCGTATTCCAATACAGAGACACATTACGGCGTTGCGGTCGGCAACGCCTATATAGGCAACAAGTGTCTGGCGCAGTTGTTAGATCGGTTACTGCTGCTACAGTGGCAGGTTATCAAGATTCGAGTGAGTCTGAACGTGGCATTATAGTCGGCGTACGAGTGATGGGGCACAGCACCTCCGAGGTAGCGATGAAGTGGAGATTTTCCCGTACGACAATTTCACCAGTGTACTGTGAGTACGGTAAAACATCAAATCTCCGACATCACTGTGGCCGGGAAAAGATCCTTGAAGAGCGGGGCCAACGACTACTGAAGAGAATCAACGTCACAGAATTGTAACCCTTCAGCAAATTGCTGCAGATTTCAATGCTGGGCCATCAGCGGCGAGCGAGCTTTTCAACCAGACATCATACATTGGGGCTTCTGACGCCGAAGGTCCACTTGCGCACCCGTGATGACTGCACGACTCAAAGCTTTACGCCTCGCCTGGGCCCGTCAACACAGACATTGGACTGTTGACGATCGGAAATATGTTGCCTGGTCGGACGAGCCTCGTTTCAAATTGTATCGAACGGATGGAGACAACGTCATGAATCCGTGGACTCTGCATATCAGCAGGGGACTGTTCAAGCTGGTGGAGGCTCTGTAATGGTGTGGGGGGTGTGCAGTTGGAGTGATATGGGACCCCGATACGTCTTGAAACGACTGACAGGTGACACGTACGTAAGCATCCTGTCTGATCACCTGCATCTATTCATGTCCATTGTACATTCCGACGGGCAATTCCAACAGTACAATACGACACCCCAAACGTCCAGAATTGCTAAAGAGTGGCTCCAGGAGCACTCCTCTGAGTTTAAACACTTCCGCCAGCGAACTCCCCAGAGCGTATCTGGGATGCCTTGCAACGTGCTGTTCAGAGGAGATGTCCGCGCCGTCGTACTGTAACGGTTTTATGGACAGCCCTGCAGCATTCATGGTGTCAGCTCCCTCCAGCATTACTTCAGATATTAGTTGAGCGTATGCCACATAGTGTTGCGGCAGTTCCGCGTGCTCGCGGAGCATTACACGATATTAGGCAGGTGTATTAGTTTCTTTGGCTCTTCAGTGTACATCTGCATCATACTCCACAAGGGAAATAATAGTCTGTGGCAGAGGTACATCTGGTACCACTAACTGGTCTCCCCCCTCCCCCCCCCCCCCCTTCCCTACCCTGTTATATTGACGTATAGCACATGGAAAGAATTTCTTATTTGTGGCGATTACGTGAGGTGTATGTGGGGGGGAAGTAATATGTTGTCTGTCTCTTCCTGGAAAGTACTCTCTCCTTTCGGCGATACACAACACCTCTGTTCTAGGGTCTGCCACTGGAATTTGTAGAACACTTCGGTAACGCTCTCGCGTCGACTAAACGATCCCCTGACGAAACGCGTCGCTCTTCTTTGGATCTTTTCGATTTTTTCAATCAGTCCTACCTGATAAGGGTCCCAAACGAATAACACTCAAGAATCGGTCGAACAAGCCTCATAAGCAGTTTCCTTCGTGGATGAGATGCGTTGCCTTAAGGCTCTTCCTATGACTCTTAGTGGCATCTGCTTCTCCTACTATTTGTTTCATGTAAGCAGAGTCAGAAAGACGTCGGTTGTAGTAGTTATTTAGAGATGGAAAGGCTCGCACAAGATAGAGTAGGGTGGAGAGCTCCATCAAACCAGTCTTCGGACTGAAGACCACAACAAGAACAACAACAGTGAAATTCTACAGTAGTTGCTTTCTTTCCCTATGTATGCGCAATACGTTACATCTCTTTATGTTCACGGTCAACTGTCAACATTCATCGAACCTCTGCAGGTCATTCTACAAATCGATACTATCTTCTTGCGTTGCTACTTTGTTACAGACAAACACACCATCTGCGAACAGTCTCAAAGAGCATCGGACGCTTTCTACTATATCATTTGTACACAGTACAAATAGTAACGGTCATATCACACCTCCTTGAGGTACTCTGGAAATTGCTCTCGCATCTGTCGGTTTTTACAAATAAAATAGTTTGTGCGTCAGTTGTTTATTTTGCCACTACGCGTTTCGATGCTTCACACCATCATTTTCAGCTGGAGAACTGTTTATTTACATGACGTGTTGGTGAAGAGTACAGATGACTTTTCACAGTCGTAGACTAAGGGCAGTGTAGTTATTTTATGTCTTTTGCTAATGATAAATACTGTTCATTGAGAAAAGGCACTTTAGAGGTTAAAAAAACACGAATTTCTAACTGTGAATTGAATTGTCCTTACAGGGACGGTAACGTTTTAAAAGATCTGTATACTGTTGCCAGATGTATGTCCTATCCACTGTACATTATATTTACACTGTCCCTTCAGGGATAATGTATATGTTACAGATATCTTTGTTTCATTGGATACAAAGATAAAAGATTAAGTAGTTTCTACATAAATGCGTTTCATCTTTTTTTAAATGTATAAATGGGTTGCACCAGAAATCTAACATGTGCACAATTCAGTTATTATATTAGGTAGTTATGTATACATTTTTTTGTAAATAGGAATGTGCTGCAGAATTGGATACAAAAATAATAATTAAATGGTTATATATGTAAATCTGTTTTCCTTTTGTTTTAAAAAATATGAATGGGCTATACTTGAATATAGATGTGCACACTTCAGTTACAATGTTAATTTCTTGTCCATAAAAATACTGCTTCAGATTACGTGTATATATTGTAAGTTGAACTTATTGGGGGTCGAATGTGAGTGGTTACATTAATTGCTGTGCTTTGAAACTGTAAATTGTGAGGATACTTTACTTTGTCAAAGCTTTCGAAAAAGTTGGTTGAGGCTACTTCACTGTTGTCGTTGAACAGATGTCCCGCATGTTTCTTTCTGTGTTCATAGAGTTATAGTCCTTCATGTGTTCAGTGTGTGTAGTATTTCAAAGTTGCTTTTTACATTGCCAGATGGATGTTCTGTACGTTTTATACGGGATGCTATCGCAGATTTGTGTGGTGTGTTATAGCCGGCCTCTGTGGCCGAGCGGCTCTAGGCGCGTCAGTCCGGAACCGTGCTGCTGCTACGGTCGCAGGTTCGAATCCTGCCTCGGGCATGGATGTGTGTGATGTCCTTAGGTTGGTTAGGTTTAAGTAGTTCTAAGTCTAGGGGACTGATGACCTCAGATGTTAAATCCCATAGTGCTCAGAACCATTTGAACCATTTTTTTGTTTGAGTATTGTACTGAGCCGGGCATTTACTGCATATGAGTTTATGTACGCCAGAGGATGAAAATTTATCTTGACTGCTTTTCTTTGTCATGAGGAACTCTTTCGGAGATTTTATTGTTTGTTTGAAATACAGTCCTTATTTTGTGTGGCTTGATGATATTACCAATTTTTCGAGGGATGTTACCGAGGAAGGAGATGCATGTTAGTGTATTTTCTTGGTTTTCGATGATTATTTTGTTCATTTTCTTTTTTTATTCTTTTAACGAAATTGTATGTTATGTGGGTTTGTACCCATTAGCTACAGGTATTTGTTTTATGGTTTTTATTTCATTCTGGAGACTCTCATTACTCAGTGGGATTTTTAGAGCTCTCTGAATCATTCCGCGGTAAGCCGCTAGTTTGTATGTTGGGGTGACCGGAGCAAACATGTATGTTTATGTCTGTGGCGGTTGGTTACCTGCAAATTTGAAAGACATATTTGTTATCTGGTTTGCAGATGGTTAAATGGAGGAAGTTAATTGTGTTATTTATTTCCTGTTCACTGGTGAATTTAATATTCTTGTGCATTTTGTCGAATGTTTGGACATCATTTTTGTTTTCCCCATTACAGATGAGAAATATATGCCATTCAAATACAATTACTTATCTTTCAATGGAGAAATCTAATAACGAACGATCCAAAGAAAAACTGCCGTTTCACGTGATATATAAACCTTTCAAGCTTTCTATGTTTTATTCGTGGTAATTTCAGAATTACAAAGATTGTTGCCTCGCACGAACAGTTTCCAGGTCAAACTTCGTCAGTTTAGACACAGTGATCGTAAAATAAGTTTTAAGAGTTTCTGCACCTGCTTCATAATTTACGTGGTTTGCGTGGTGTATGAGATTCGTTTCACCGCGTCATATTTCTCTGTCACAGATATAAACGAATAGCCGAATTCTTGTACGGTAAATTGGCTCCTTAGTCACGGAATTCTGTGTAGATTTTCTAAGATATTAGCGATAACATCGTTTAACCCAAAAAGTGATCATAACCAGTGGTAGCGAAAAACTGCTCTTTTTATTTGGGAGAAAAAAAGTTACTATATTCATATTTTGTCTACCTTGTCCGTCTTTGTGTATTCTCCAGTTAGTTTGTGAAGTTGAGTGTGTTGTAGTTTCATATTGAAATACGAGGAAATATCGTTTTCCGAACGTAGCAGCCGACATTGTGATTAACTATTCATATAGCGGTGAATGTTGCGGGACTTTTGCCTCTTTTGCCTCTTTTGCATTCGCTTGGCTTCGTTCCCAAGGACTGATACTTCTATTGCAGCGCACGCAAGAGAAAAACACGCCGTGAGTGGCACTGTAGAGGGACTTCAACTGTTTTATTTGCGATCTCCTTGGCGTTACACAGTTTCTGTATCGGATTGCACTGCTGTAGCAGACTTTCTTTCGGGCTAATTTATGAAAGGTACTTCGCACCCCTACCTTCACCTCCTCTATTCCTCATCTTCATAGGCCTTGCACCGGCATGCATTTGCTCTCACTGAAGAAAATTTTTTGAAGCACTTGCTCGGAATAACGGATACTGTTTACAGACAGATAGCTGCGATATTTCCGGTACATACGTCAGCGCACAATGGACGTTTATCACTCTCTGGTCAATGGCCCACGGCTTGAACTATTCCAGTCAACCGTCATTCTCCACAAATGGGTAGCATTTATACCTTCTCTTCGTCGATGTACATTGTACTCTAGCAAACCTCCAACTCGAGACGGTTAATTGAATGATGGACGTGTATTTCCTTCGTGTTTGCATTTATTTGCTGTCAGCTCTAGTGAGCGGACGCCTTACGTTACCGGGATACCTGCTTCGTGTGCCAGTACACGACAGTCAGTCAGTTTTATGTTACGTTTTTGACGACGTCATGTTTATGTGAATGGCGCTCTGTGATAGTTTTTTTAAACAGGTCACGAGGAGATAAGTGGATTAGCGAATAAAAAGCATAGAGTGCTATCTTAGATTTTATCGGCGTCATTGCCCCGCTGGTAGCTAAACATCATTTGCTTGATACATTTATTTCGATTGTGGATTCCAAGTTATTTGGAATTGTCGGAAGAAACGGGACATCACGTTATACAGCGTGGTCAGAAAAGTCTAAAAAGCTGGTAAGGGCGTTGAAGGTTGGCTGAGAAATACTGAGAGATAGTTGTTAAGAAAAAAATGTCGCGCCGTTTCCGAGTTAATTACACTACTGGCCATTACAATTGCTACACCACGAAGATGACGTGCTACAGACGCGAAATTTAACCGACAGGAAGAAGATGCTGTGATATGCAGATGATTAGCTTTTCAGAGCATTCACACAAAGTTGGCGCTGTTGGCGACACCTACAACGTGCTGACACGAGGAAAGTTTCCAACCGATTTCTCACACACAAACAGCAGTTGACCAGCGTTGCCTGGTGAAACGTTGTTGTGATGCCTCGTATAAGGAGGAGGAATGCGTACCATCACGTTTCCGACTTTGATAAAGGTCGGATTGTAGCCTATCGCGATTGCGGTTTATCGTATCGCGACATTGCTGCTCCCGTTGGTCGAGATCCAATGACTGTTAGCAGAATATGGAATCGGTGGGTTCAGGATGGTAATACGGAAGGCCGTGCTGGATCCCAACGACCTCGTATCACTAGCAGTCGAGATGGCAAGCATCCGCATGGCTGTAACGGATCGTGCAACCACGTCTCTATCCCTGAGTCAACAGATGAGGACGTTTGCAAGACGACAACCGTCTGCACGAACAGTTCGACGACGTTTGCAGCAGCATGGATTATCAGCTCGGAGACCATGGCTGCGGTTACCCTTGATGCTGCATCCCAGACAGGAGCGACTGCGATGGTGTACTCAACGACGAACCTGGGTGCACGAATGGCAAAACGTCATTTTCTCGGATGAATCAAAGTTCGTTTACAGCATCGTGTTGGTCGCATCCGTGTTTGGCGACATCGCGGTGAACGCACATTGGAGGCGTGTATTCGTCATCGCCATACTGGCGTATCACCCGACGTGATGGTATGGGGTGCCATTGGTTACACGTCTGTCACCTCTTGTTCGCACTGATGGCACTTTGAACAGTGGACGTCACATTTCAGATGTGTTACGACCCGTGGCTTTACCCTTCATTCGATCCCTGCGAAAACCTACATTTCAGCAGGATAATGCAGGACCGCATGTTGCAGGTCATGTACGGGCCTTTCTGGATACAGAAAATGTTAGATTGCTGCCCTGGCCAGCCCATTCTCCAGATCTCTCACCAATTGACAACGTCTGGTCAGTGGTGGCCGAGTAACTGGCTCGTCACAATACGCCAGTCACTACTCTTGATGAACTGTGGTATCATGTTGAAGCTGTATGGGCAGCTGTATCTGTACTCGCCATCCAAGATCTGTTTGATTCAATGCCCAGGCGTATCAAGGCCGTTATTACGGCCAGAGGTGGTTGTTCTGGGTACTCATTTCTCACGATCTACGCACCCAAATTGCGTGAAAATGTAATCACATGTCAGTTCTAGTATAATATATTTGTCCAATGAATACCCGTTTATCATCTGCATTTTTTCTTGGTGCAGCAGTTTTAATGGCCAGTAGTGTAGCATTCAAGTTAGCCAGTCGGGCCATTGCGCGCGCAAATTCAAGCTGTCCGCCAGAAACAGTGTCTCCAAAGCTATACTTTGTTTGGGTTCCTAAAACCGAACAAGAGAGCGATACAAAGATTAGACACCGTACAGTAGGAAAGATCGAACCCGAGCCAAAGGATTGAGCCGTCTCGCGTGCTATCATCTACGCTATGAGAACGACTAAATGTATCTGGCGGGTCGCTTGAATCTGCGCGCACAACTTCTTTCTCAGCACAACCCACCCTGCAACAAACACAAGAATTTTAGACTGTTTCTGACTACAGTGTCTAGGCTACAGTGTGTAGAATTTTTGTTACGTCACATGTGTACCGTTTCGCAGCTAGAGATCTTTGAAGTGTTTGACGCTGTACTTCCTTTAGGCCAGCGTTCATAGTTTACGGTGGCACGGAGGAAAAGGAGAGAGGGGGGAACTAAATGGAAATGAACTAAAATGAGGGGCGCTATGGGGTTCCCTCCTATAAAAATGACAACTAAGTACCGAACATGGCGATAATAATGTTTCCAAATCAACGCTCATTCCCCACATTAATTCTTCCTTCGCTTATCCTACACCTTGGTACCGTGACGTGTAGCTGTCTGCATTTGTACTGGAAATACAGAACATGCGAGGAGCCTGTTCGTGTTCTGTCGCTTCAAGTAGAAAACAGAGCTTTTGTTACAATCCACTGTCCTGGTATCTTTTATAGATGTCGTTGTTCCAGTGTAGTTGTTCTGCTCAAGTCGTGAGTTCGTTGTTCTTGAAGTGAGGCTGGTCACGTGACTAAGGCTCTCGTATCTACTGACTGGTCTGATAAGTTCCAATTTGTGCAGGCCAATACGTTTTAGAGAATACCACACGAAGTAGATAAAGCTGTAAACTGCAAAGACGTTTTTCGCAAATTTCTAGACTTACAGAAAGCTTTTGACAGTGTTGACTGGAATACTCTCTTCCGAATTCTGCAGGTGGCAGGGGTAAAATACAGGGAGCGATAGGCTATTTACAACTTATACAAAAACCAGATGACAGTTATAAGAGTCGAGGGGTATGAAAGAGAAGCAGTGGTTCGGAAGGGAGTGAGACAGGGTTGTAGCCGATGTTATCCAATCTGTATACTGAGCAAGCAGCAAAGGAAACAAAAGAAAAATTTGGAGTAGGAATTAAAGTCCATGGAAAAGAAATAAAAACTTGAGGTTTGACGACGACATTGTAATTCTGTCAGAGACAGCAAAGGACTTGGAAGAGCAGCTGAACGGAATGGACAGTGTCTTGAAAGGGGGGTATAAGATGAACATCAACAAAAGCAAAACGAGGATAATGGAATGTAGTCGAATTAAGTCGGGTGATGGTGAGGGAATTAGATTAGCAAATGAGACGCTTAAAGTAGTAAACGAGTTTTGGTATTTGGGAAACAAAATAACCGATGATTGTCGAGATAGAGGGGATATAAAATGTAGACTGGCAATGGCAAGGAAAGTGTTTCTGAAGAAGAAAAATTTGTTAGCATCAAGTATAGATTTAGGAGTCAGGAAGTCGTTTCTGAAAGTATTTGTATGGAGTGTAGCCAGTATGGAAGTGAAACATGGACGATAAATAGTTTAGACAAGAAGAGAATAGAAGCCTTTGAAATATGGTGCTACAGAAGAATGCTGAAGATTAGATGGGTAGATCACATAACTAATGAGGAGGTATTGAATAGAAATGGGTAGAAGACAAATTCGTGGCACAATCTGACTAGAAGAAGGGCTCTGTTGGTATGACACTTTCTGAGGCATCAAGGGATCACCGACTTAGTAGTGGAGGGAAGCGGGGGGGGGTACTAAGGATATAGGTTGCAGTAGTTACTCGTAGATGAAGAGGCTTGCACAGAACAGAGTAGCATGGAGAGCTGCATGAAGCGAGTCTTTGGACTGACAACAACAACAACAACAGTGTCTATTACTGCCTTTTCCATCACGTCATTTGATATCAGTTCTCTTTGACGTTTGAAGCAGTCTAATGTAGATGTTGTGTTTTCGCATATTTTACTCTTTTTTCATGTGCATTACTGTTTGTTTTTTATGAACAAGTTATTTTTAAAATATTTATAATCGTACTTTGGCTGCTTGCTGTCGTAGCTCTGTGATTCACTCTAGCGAACATTCAAGTGAATCTGTAATAATTAGTAAAGGGTTAATAGCTATTGTTAGAACCCGTCATCCTCACCGCAACAACAACAACAATGGATCAACGCAAGACTTTGTTGTTCAGATGTGGATGCACAGCGCTCCGAGAGAAATGAATCGGGTTTTGTGAGACAGTTCTCCGTGGACAGCAGTGGCTGAGCGGCAGGGCGACACAATGGAGGCATTGTCCGGCTCCAAATTGGTGGCTGTTAGCGGCTGCTCCGTCACACACGCACGTTCCGCCCAGCGGGCAGCACACACACACACACACACACACACACACACACACACACACACACACTAGGTGGGGGGAGACAGCGGTCCAAGAATGCGGCTACGCCGGAGCGGAAGTACACTGACTGACTGGATGGTTTTCCTCACGCCACTATGCTGGGTCCTCCGGTACTCTGCATTTACATAACTGCTTCCAGTGCGCGCTGCGTCCCCTTTCCGCTCGCTAAGGAGTGTAAGGTGCGCGGAGAAAACCGGCAGTACTCTACGGGCTGTTACCAACACGCCTTCTTCCGCGATTTCCGGTTTCTCCCCGCAAGGCATTATACAGTGCGCGTGGTTCAGAGCGTGTGGTGGTACACTTCACCTCCTCTGACAAGTGGGAGGGGAGTCGTAAGGTGACAGGCAACTTTACAAACATACCTTAAAAAAATGTATTTATTGTTAGTCTCTTCAAACGTTTAAACTCTTAAACACACATGATCAATTCAGAAAAGTTTAAAAACAATCTCTGATAACCAGCATTAAAGAAAATTATTAACCTTATAACCCCAACTGCTGACAATAAAAGCATATGTACAAAGAATTCCAAGAATCTTCAAGTACGACCTTTCTCCTTAAAACAGATAATTACAACTCATAATTTCACAAATGGCTGACTAGAGAAATAACTCAAGAGAGACAATTAAACAACAGATACAATCCTTGCGAATCGATTGACAACCAAGGGATAAAAACAATAGTACTTAAATTTTACGAATTTTAGGTCCTTCAGTACACCTGCTGGCCCTTCTCTTTACTACAGCTTCCATCTTGGACCTTCTAGTTAGACTGATACCTGTAACATAAACCTGTTAGCACCAGGCATAGACAAAAAGCCACAGCGCTTAATTAAGATGTTTAACAACGGCAAAAAACATACGTAACTTCCCCCCCCCCCCCCCCCCCACTGCGCGCGCGCGCGCGCCCGCACACACACACGCGCACACACACACACACACACACACACACACACACACACACACACACACACAGAGAGAGAGAGAGAGAGAGAGAGAGAGAGAGAGAGAGAGAGAGAGAGAGAGAATTTGCAACGAGAAATAATTAAAAATATTAGAACTATCCCTTGGCATTAAACGACACAAACGTATTTAATTTTAAACTTTTAATTTAGCCGTCTGTGAATTAATCCAATAGTCCGCAGCTCGTGGTCGTGCGGTAGCGTTCTCGCCTCCCACGCCCGGGTTCCCGGGTTCGATTCCCGGCGGGGTCAGGGATTTTCTCTGCCTCGTGATTACTTGGTGTTGTCTGATGTCCTTAGATGAGTTAGGTTTAAGTAGTTCTAAGTTCTAGGGGACTCATGACCATAGTGCTCAGAGCCATTTGAACCAATTATGCCAATAGATGGGTGCTCCCTTTCATACCGACTTAACAACCCAACAACTTGAATGACTTCCAGACACTTCACATAAGAAATAACTATTACACCTACGCAAACAAGAGCACTTGACTTTCTGAAACAATTCTGCATCAACAGCAGTGCAAACAGTATTCCACACGCACTCAGTAAGTCAACAGCTAGTTCACAAACACATCTTCGGCTTACGAGAAGCAACAGGGTCAGCCCACTTAATCGCACTAGAATTCGAAACAATTCAGTGATCATCCACCCAGCTAATCTTTACGTAATGGTTGAGGAAAGCAACTTACTTTCAAGCACAAAATATCTAAAATACGGTAAAACAACAACAACAGCACATGATAGTTATTTAATATGAACGCCGTACTAAACTACATCCAACTGAAGTTAAGTCACTTCTTAATGGGCAAAAGACACATGAACAGTAAAACTTGGGCAAATTACTAAAATCAAATCACCTAGACCAACCAGCTGTTTCGTAACACATATGCTGAGAAGTGCAATCAGGGCACACAATAGTATATAACAGCGTAACGGTACTCGAATTTCTACTGTAACCAGGCTATGGGACACACTAATGCCTTCAAACAGCCGTTTAGCCGCCAGACCAACCGAACTAACAAGAGGTCATCGCTGTTTGCGAACACCAGTGCAATCTGGCCCATCAGATTCGAGTACAGTATCATCGTCTGACTCTTAATGTAGATTCACACTTGCAGAACTTCACTGTCACGTTTTTGAGCGTGGACGGTCAGAGGAATTCCTGAGCATCCACATTACAAGCCACGTAAACATCCAAAGAACGGAGGCGCCATTTCGTAGTTCACTGTAGATCGTCATAAAATGCCGAAATTTGGTTTAACGCAGCTTGCAGTGATTGCTGTTGTACCATTGAGGATCAAGAACAGCGGGCAAAAAGTGTTTACGTCAGACAACAAATGTTAAAAAATCGAGACTGTGAAGGGGAGCTACGTACTCTTCACAAGGATCCGGAAGAGGAGGGGTCATCGTTCTATAAATATTTCAGAATCTCTAAACAACAGTTCTTTTATCCGTTAAGAAAGACACAAATTATTATTTATTTAGCGTATGGCTAATACAGACGTATCATGAATGTCTGTCTGGAGGAACAGCCATCATACAAGGCTTGTTGATACCCAGCTGAATACGACAGTGCGCATAATATCTGGCGCAGATCTACTCCAGTTTATTGGCTTCCGTGTTAACCGCTATAATGCCTCCCCGATCTATGTTGATGTACTGCCCTTATCAGAGAATTCCACAAGATCTCCAGGAATTCTAACCTACCTGTGCACAGCGACCTGCCACTTTTAAATCGTAAGAGACTGAAATCACGCCATCCAACTCTGTGCGATGCTGCTGACATGGTTTCTAAGGATTTCAAACCTCTTGAAGAATGGAAAGGTCGGTGGGAAGCAGTGACAGATGTGCACCTGCATAACACCTTCTCAGGTGCTAAACTTCCAATTGCAGTCGACCTACCACGCAAGACCTGGACTACTGTTGGACCTGGACTACTCTCAACAGAATCCGTACTGGCCATGGCCGACGCAGGGATGCTCTCTTTAAGTGGAAGAAGCTGCCTGATCCAGCCTGTGACTGCGGGGCTGCATACCAGACTGTTCACCACATTGTAAGTGAATGCAGGATTCGAGCGTATCACGGCGCCAAAGAGGACTTCCTGCTAGCAACTCCAGATGCAGTGCGCTGGATTGAAGGGCTGGATATTCAGTTGTAAAGACAAACTTGAGTTTCTTGTGTGTCAATATGTACATTGTATAAGACACAAATAAAAATTACGAAGAAACATTAAAGATTTAGGCGTCCCATATCAGCACGGCATAAGCTGATAGTCCGCCTAAGGTTTGTCTACAGGGGCCGTTTTGGTGAACTAACAAAACAAATTGGACGTGCTACTTGCCGGCAGCAACGGGGAGATGTCACATGACTCCGTCAGTGCCCCCTCGAAACATTCTTCCCGAGAAACCTTGGCGTATTGCGGCTGGACCTGCCGCGATACCAATACGATTCTACACGGGGTATGCGAAAGAGCCTGCTCCTCTTTCAGCAGCAGTAGGTCGTAGACCTCTAGAAGAGCGATGCGGTCGGATAAAAAGTACAACACTTCATTCCCGTTTTCTAGAAGGGCCGCCGAACAGACGCACAGAACCGTCTGTTGTAGTATTTTGGAACATTTATAAGTTCCTCACTATGTTTCTGTATGAAATGTAGCCCAAATTTACCTCCCACAAACTATTAATCCACTTAAACTCGTATGCTAACATTTGAGTAAACAGAACCTCATTTGAACTGAACTGTAACTGGTCCCAATACAACTTGTCTTCGTATTAAAAACGCAACTGAAGTAAAACAATTATGTTGAACAATTATCTGGACCTATTTAAAATTTCCGTTTACCTCACGTCTTGACAACATTGTTGCAGATTTGTCGAAAGTACAAAACCACAAGCAGGCAGCGGATGAGCTAGATTTCTATTTTTAAACAAAATTTCCAAACAATATTCAAACTGAAACTTCCTGGCAGATTAAAACTGTGCCGGACCGAGACTCGAACTCGGGACCTTTGCCTTTCGCGGTCAAGCTGTGAGGACGGGACGTGAGTCGCGCTTGGGTAGCTCAAGTGGAGAGTACTTGCGCGCGAAAGGCAAAGATCCCGAGTTCGAGTCTCGGTCCGGCACACAGTTTTAATCTACCAGGAAGTTTCATATCAGCGCACACTCCGCTGCAGAGTGAAAATCTCATTCCGAGTACTTAAACTGTTGCATACCACATGGCACAATGTGGTTATGCGTAATGATAAACCTTCTTTAAAGAACAGGATGGGGAGAGTAACTATTCTTATGAAATCATATTCCGAGGCGACGATTTTAGAATGAAGTATGTAATCAAAAACACAGAGTAAAATTGCGCCTAATCTTCATACATAACATTGGTCGGAATAATACTACGCTTAACAAAGTGAACAATGGTTTTGAAAGAGTACAGTGTTAACAGAGAATTTCTGTAATGAGCAAAGACTTTCATCAGCTGATACGTTAATGCACGACTCAGGGAAGTGGCGTGGTCTTTCTCTCAGCTCTGAACAAAGTTAACTAGCTTACGACAATCATTCCGACAAACTAGCTGCGCACTATTGAAGTCTTACCTCAGAATTCTTCTCTTAAAAAAATCGTAATTTATATTTTTTTCCCCCTTTCAGTAGATATATCGCATTCGCCCTTGCTTTCCTTTATAGTGAATCTTTTTTCATCTAACACATACAATCATAAGACAGCACTACTGCATATGTCCATTATAGTGTTGGCAGAAGAGCCAACATCGTGTTACTAGAGGAGGCCGAAATGCACGCGTTTTAGCTCACGCAGGCTGGCGTGAGGAGGGAAGGACTGAACTGACGTGAGGTCTGGAACATGACAAGGAATTAGAATTCAGAAAGCGGACGTAATTACTTTGATACTTAACTTTAATCCATTAATGATGAACGTCGCTCTTGACGTTACATGATTCACAATATTATCTGTTAGTAACTGAATATGGCGTCTTGCTAGGTCGTAGCAAATGACGTAGCTGAAGGCTACGCTAAACTGTCGTCTCGGCAAATGAGAGCGTATGTAGACAGTGAACCCTCGCTAACAAAGTCGGCTGTACAACTGGGGCGAGTGCTAGGAAGTCTCTCTATACTAGACCTGCCGTGTGGTGGCGCTCGGTCTGCAATCACTGACAATGGCGACACGCGGGTCCGACGTATACTAACGGACCGCGGCCGATTTAAAGGCTACTACCTAGCAAGTGTGGTGCTTGGCGGTGACACCACATCCATCACCTACCACACTTCAACTAAGAATGTATCAGATTGCGCAGAGGCAAAGACTGTGCCACGACAAGACCAAAGATAGTAATTGGCTCTCTCTCTGACGTGCGCATCCAAAACTTACAAAAATCAAAGTGACATGACCGACCACCTTACTAACGTATCACTTCAGTTGTGATGACAAAGTTCACCTGGCCAGATATACCAGCTAGCGGACGTACACTCCTGGAAATGGAAAAAAGAACACATTGACACCGGTGTGTCAGACCCACCATACTTGCTCCGGACACTGCGAGAGGGCTGTACAAGCAATGATCACACGCACGGCACAGCGGACACACCAGGAACCGCGGTGTTGGCCGTCGAATGGCGCTAGCTGCGCAGCATTTGTGCACCGCCGCCGTCAGTGTCAGCCAGTCTGCCGTGGCATACGGAGCTCCATCGCAGTCTTTAACACTGGTAGCATGCCGCGACAGCGTGGACGTGAACCGTATGTGCAGTTGACGGACTTTGAGCGAGGGCGTATAGTGGGCATGCGGGAGGCCGGGTGGACGTACTGCCGAATTGCTCAACACGTGGGGCGTGAGGTCTCCACAGTACATCGCCCGCATCTCGTGGTCGTGCGGTAGCGTTCTCGCTTCCCACGCCCGGGTTCCCGGGTTCGATTCCCGGCGGGGTCAGGGATTTTCTCTGCCTCGTGATGGCTGGGTGTTGTGTGCTGTCCTTAGGTTAGTTAGGTTTAAGTAGTTCTAAGTTCTAGGGGACTTATGACCACAGCAGTTGAGTCCCATAGTGCTCAGAGCCATTCCACAGTACATCGATGTTGTCGCCAGTGGTCGGCGGAAGGTGCACGTGCCCGTCGACCTGGGACCGGACCGCAGCGACGCACGGATGCACGCCAAGACCGTAGGATCCTACGCAGTGCCGTAGGGGACCGCACCGCCACTTCCCAGCAAATTAGATACACTGTTGCTCCTGGGGTATCGGCGAGGACCATTCGCAACCGTCTCCATGAAGCTGGGCTACGGTCCCGCACACCGTTAGGCCGGCTTCCGCTCACGCCCCAACATCGTGCAGCCCGCCTCCAGTGGTGTCGCGACAGGCGTGAATGGAGGGACGTATGGAGACGTGTCGTCTTCAGCGATGAGAGTCGCTTCTGCCTTGGTGCCAATGATGGTCGTATGCGTGTTTGGCGCCGTGCAGGTGAGCGCCACAATCAGGACTGCATACGACCGAGGCACACAGGGCCAACACCCGGCATCATGGTGTGGGGAGCGATCTCCTACACTGGCCGTACACCACTGGTGATCGTCGAGGGGACACTGAATAGTGCACGGTACATCCAAACCATCATCGAACCCATCGTTCTACCATTCCTAGACCGGCAAGGGAACTTGCTGTTCCAACAGGACAATCCACGTCCGCATGTATCCCGTGCCACCCAACGTGCTCTAGAAGGTCTACACAACTACAGCGCTCTAAAGCAACCAGAGTGACTCGTCCGGTTAACTTATTTGTGTGCAACTGTGTTGGTTGAATATACGCTTTTCATTCGACAGATCTTGAGTCACCCGTTATCTGTTCTGTCTGGACGTGTCAAAACGCGTATGGTCTTTTAGAGCAGAGCTCATTCCGTGACTAATTCGCTATTGGACATTGCACAACCCCTGCAGTTCCTCGCGTGTTTCGCCAGTTATATTTGTACACATCACCATTCCTAGTATACCTATCTATCCCGTTCCTTATCCTGTTCGGCACTTTCCTGGTCCTCGTGGCCTCTGCTGCGGATTGACGTCGGCAATCGTGTTGGGAGGTCATCTAGGTTCAGCACCGCCGGTCAGAGGACTGATAAGTTGCGAGCGCACTGGCGGACGCTGCCTGTTGGTTCTGGGGGGATTCCAGGCTACTCGTTAGTGAGTGGGCAGACGGTGTTCTGCGACTGGCGGGCCAACACTTAGCCGCGGCAAGTGGCCGGCTTCTGGAGGGGATTCACCCGTTTGTCCGAGAGATGCTGGCAAGCAGTCAGTGGGGGGACTCCCCGCTCTTTGGAGTCTTTTGTCCGGGAGATGCTGGCAAGCAGTCAGTGGGGGGACTCCCCGCTCTTTGGCGTCTAGCGTGAGATAAATGCAGTGAGACTTCTGAGTATGTGTCAGCCACCAAAACAAAGAAACAAAACTACGTTTTTCTTACAAATCGTTTTACTGCTTCTCAGATTAGTCTCTCCCACGTCTGCATGCGTTTGAACCTACTCTGGACACTTTATTCACCCAAGTTCTGGATGGATTCAAGAGCTTCATGAAGTGAAGTGATGAAAATCGGTGTACACAATTTATTTATTTATTTATTTATTTATTGACGTCAATAAACGAAAGAATGTCGTCTAACGATCAATCGGGTGAATACACAGGACTAGACATCAGTTCCATGATTTTTTTCACGAATAATCAAATTTGGTGAATATCGCAGTCAGTTTGTAAAAAGTCCTGTGAACTGTTTATCTTGGAGTCCTTAAATAGTAAGTTACCTTCCATTAGGAATGTGGGATGAACTCAACGACTGTGATACGACATTCAAATGGCAGAGCACAGCAATTAACCGTTCTTTTCTTTCAGTTTTTATTAGGCAAATCTAGATTTCGGCTAGTACCTGGCCATTATCAATGCTAAAAAATGCAAGAAGTACATAGTTATGCGATAGTATAAAAAGTTACAACTCGTGGCATAACTTGTATGGCTTATACATTAGATTACATACAACTGTTTCATGGTGTTTGTGGCATCTTACCCACTCGTCTCGTAAAGGGTGCTTTAAAGCATGCTGCTTCCTCGGAATGCTATACAACAGTTCAAACAAATAACATTAGCACTTTTATTTCAATAAAGCAAGTTGACAATAGTTACCTTGAATTTAAAAAGGTGTCGCAAGCGATGGGTGACATGTAACATACGTTACTGCCCATTACGATTGCTACACCACGAAGATAAGGTGCTACAGACGCGAAATTTAACCGACAGGATGAAGATCCTGTGATATGCAAATGATTAGCTTTTCAGAGCATTAACACAAGGTTGGTGCCGGTAGCGACACCTACAACGTGCTGACATGAGGAAAGTTGCCAACCAATTTCTCATACACAAACAGCAGTTGACCGGCGATGCCTGGTGAAACGTTGTTGTGATGCCTCGTGTAAGGAGAAGAAATGCGTACCATCACGTTTCCGACTTTGATAAAGATCGGATTGTAGCTTATCGCGATTGCGGTTTATCGTATCGCGACATTGCTGCTCGCGTTGGTGGAGATCCAATGACTGTTAGCAGAATATGGAATCGGTGGGTTCAGGAGGGTAATACGGAACGCCGTGCGAGATCCCAACGGCCTCGTATCACTAGCAGTCGAGATGACAGGTATCTCATCCGCATGGCTGTAACGGATCGTGCAGCCACGTCTCGATCTCTAAGTCAACAGATGGGGACATTTGCAAGATAACAACCATCTGCACGAACAGTTCGACGACTTTTGCAGCAGCATGGACCATCAGCTCGGAGACCACGGCTGCGGTTACCCTTGACGCTGCATTACAGACAGGAGCGCGTGCGATGGTGTACTCAACGACGAACCTGGGTGCACGAATGGCAAAACGTCATTTTTTCGGATGAATCCAAGCGTGTATACGTCGTCGCCATACTGGCGTATCACCCGGCGTGATGGTATGGGGTGCCATTGGTTACACGTCTCGGTCACCTCTTGTTCGCATTGACGTCACTTTGAACAGTGGGCGTTACATTTCAGATGTGTTACGACCCGTGGCTCTACCCTTCATTCGATCACTGCGAAACACTACATTTCAGCAGGATAATGCACGACCGAATGTTGCAGATCCTGTACGGGCCTTTCTGGATACAGAAAATGTTCGACTGCTGCCCTGGCCAGCACATTCTCCAGCTCTCTCACCAATTGAAAACATCTGGTCAATGGTGGCCGAGCAACTGGCTCGTCACAATACACCAGTCACTATTTTGATGAAATGTGGTATCGTGTTGAAGGTGCACGGGCAGCTGTAGCTGTAAACGCGATCCAAGCTGTGTTTGACTCGGCTAGAGGTGGTTGTTCTGGCTACTGATTTCTCAGGATCTATGCACCGAAATTGCGTGAAAATGTAATCACATGTCAGTTCTAGTATAATACATTTGTCCAATGAATACCGGTTTATCATCTGCATTTCTTCTTGGTGTAGCAGTTTTAATGGCCAGTAGTGTAAATCCGACTCCTTGCTATACCAACGTTCAAACAAGCAGTGGACATGCATCACTACAATCTGATATCGTAGCACTCTCTGTTAGGCCCTGCTAATACCCTGCGAATCCTGTCCACTAATGTCCGGCGGAGGCTGGCAGGAGCAGCGTTTGTATTCACCCCTTTCAGGTGTCGCTCCTGTCGTGGCGCGGTCCTGATCAGCGCACCACCATTGGCCGACGTCGTTCCACAGCCTTCTTTTCTCTTGCGTTCTTCTTCTTGGTTCCGGCGATTGTGGTTACGCCAGAACAATATCAGTGGACGTCCTAGTACCTGAGTTCCCTGTTGTTCGGGCTTCTGCCACATGCCGTTCAAGATTACCGTATAATGAAGGCAGGCTACGTGGAGAACACATCGGTTGGCTGAATCTACATCTACATGGATACTATGCAAATCACATTTAAGTGCATGGCAGAGGGTTCATCGAACCACCTTCACAATTCTCTATTATTCCAATCTAGTATAGCGCGCGGAAAGAATGAACCGTACGAGCTCTGATTTCCCTTATTTTATCGTGGTGACCGTTCCTCCCTATGTAGGTCGGTGTCAACAAAAAATTTTCGCATTCGGAGGAGAAAGTTTGTGATTGGAATTTCGTGAGAAGATTCCGTCGCAACGAAAAACGCCTTTCCTTCAATGATGTCCCACCCAAATCATGTACCATTTCAGTGACACTTTCTCCCATATTTCGCGATAATACAAAACGTGCTGCCTTTCTTTGAACTTTTTCGATGTACTCCGTCAGTCCTATCTGGTAAGGATCCCATACCGCGCAGCAGTAGTCTAAAAGAGTACGGACAAGCGTAGTGAAGGCAGTCTCCTTAGATTCATTTTGTAAATGTCCTGCCAATAATATGCAGTCTTTGGTTAGCCTTCCCCACAACATTTTCTATGTGTTCCTTCCAATTTAAGTTGTTCTTTATTGTAATACTCTAGGTATTTGGTTGAATTTACGGCTTTTAGATTACACTGATTTATCGTGTAACCGAAGTTTAACGGGTTTCCTTTTAGCACTCATGTGGATGAACTCACCCTTTTCGTTATTTACGGTCAACTGCCACTTTTCGCACCATTCAGATCTTTTCTAAATCGTTTTGCATTTTGTTTTGATCTTCTGAAGACTTTATTAATCGATAAACGACACGTCATCTGCAAAGAACCTAAGACGGCTGCTCAGATTGTCTCCCAAATCGTTTATGTAGATAAGGAAAAGCAGAGGGCCTGTAACACTACCTGGGGAACGCCATAAATCACTTCTGTTTTACTCGATGACTTTCCGTCCATTACTACGAAGTGTGACCTCTCTGACAGGAAATCACATACCCAGTCACGTAACTGAGACGATATTCCATAAGCACGCAATTTCACTACGAGCCGCTTGTGTGGTACAGTGTCAAAAGCCTTCCAGAAATAAAGAAATACGGAATCGATCTGAAATCGCTTGTCAATACCACTCAACACTTCATGTGAATAAAGAGCTAGTTGTGTTTCACAAGAACGATGTTTTCTAAACCGATGTTGACTGTGTGTCAATAGACCGTTTTCTTCGAGGTAATTCATAATGTTTGAACACAATATATGTTTCAAAATCCTGCTGCATATCGACGTTAACGATATGGGCCTTTAATGAAGTGGATTACTCCTAGTACCTTTGTTGAATATTGATGTGACCTGTGCAACTTTCCAGTCTTTGGGTACGGATCTTTCGTCGAGCGAACGGAGCTAATGCGTCAGCATACTCCGAAAGGAACCTAATTGGTATACAGTCTGGACCAGAAGACTTGCTTTTATTAAGTGATTTAAGTTCCTTCACTACTCCGAGGATATTTACTCACGTTGGCAGCTATTCTTGATTAGAATTCTAGAACATTTACTTCGTCTTCTTTTGTGAAGGCATTTTGGAAAGCTGCGTTTAGTAACTCTGCTTTGGCAGCACTGTGTTCGATAGTGTCTGCATTGCTATCGCCCAGAGAAGGCATTGATTGTTTCTTGCCGCTAACATACTTCACATGCGTCCAGAATCTCTTTGGATTTTATGCCAGGTTTCGAGACAAAGTTTGGTTGTGGAGACTGTTATAAGCATCTCGCATTGAAGTCCGCGCTAAATTTCGAGCTTCTGTAAAAGATCGCCAATCTTGGGGATTTTGCCTCTGTTTTAATTTGGCATGTTTGTTTCGCTGTTTCTGGAACAGTGTTCTGAACTGTTTTGTGTGCGAAGGAAGATCAGCTCCGTCAATAGTTACTTTATTTGGTATGAATCTCTCAATCGCTCCCGATACTATTTTTTGAATTCAAGCCACATCTGGTCTACACTTAAATTATTAATTTAGAAGAAGTGGAGATTGTCTCTCAGGAAGGCGTGAAGTGAATTTTTATCTGCTTTTTTGAATAGGTGTATTTTTCGCTTATTTTTCGAGGATTTGGGGATTACAATATTCAATTTCGCTACGATAACCCTGTGTTCACTAATCCGTGAGTCGGTTTTGATGCTCGTTATTAACTCAGGATTATATGTTGCTAAGAGGTCAAGTGTGTTTTCACTTGGTGCCCTCTATGTGAACTAGGTAATTATAACACTAGGAGAGAAACAGCCATGGTCTCTAGTAAAAAAACTTCAAGTTTGCGTAGGAGCCGGCCGCGGTGGTCTAGCGGTTCTAGGCGCTCAGTCCGGAACCGCGCGACTGCTACGGTCGCAGGTTCGAATCCTGCCTCGGGCATGGATGCGTGTGATGTCCTTAGGTTAGTTAGGTTTAAGTAGTTCTAAGTTCTAGCGGACTGATGACCACAACTGTTAAGTCCCATAGTGCTCAGAGCCATTTGAACCATTTTTTTTTGCGTAGGAATAACGCAAAATACAAGCAAAATTATTTTCGTTACTGTCTTATTGCCATATTTAACAACAAACACAGGAGATGTAAAAAGTTACAGAGTCACTCCTTTTGAGCCAATTGTTTTGTTATTCTTTAAAACACATATGTGACGTCAGATTGGTAAAACTTTATAAAAAAAATTATGAAACACAAGGAGGCACATGATGTATGCTGCGACCATTAGAATTGTTTTAAATATTTTTACATTTTTATCATTTGTGCTGTTTTTCCCTTTATTTAATCATCCTGACAGGTACGTGGTTCCTCTTATTCACTGAACGGTTCACAGATGGAGCCAAATGTCTATACGATGGATAGTTGGCGTGACTTGCCGTTCCGTGACGGATGTAGAGAACACCAATCTCTGTGCCATTTCAAGCACATTTTAATTATATGTACAACAATGTTATAACCGTCGTACTCGTACATTATTTATGTTAGTGGCTGCAACATATTTGCAAGACAGAAGGGGCTATTTCGTATCCCATTGGTGAAACGTTTCACTGCTTCCAAGCAAGTAGTTTTCAAACAGTTCTCAAAACTGCGCCTTTTTTATAGTGATATGATTATTAATCAGGTTGCAATTAACATTTTTGTGGTGACAAAAGATCTCTAGCTCTTGTAGGAGGTGCTGTATAAAGAAGTTGAAAATTAGGTGGACTGGTAAGGTAGGGAATGAGGAGGTTCTCCACTGAATCGTCAAAGAAAGGACATCCAACAGATGACTTAGGGCGTAGGTTGCAAGTCCCACTCTGAGATGAAGAAGTTGGCGCAAGAGGACAATCCGTGACTCGCTTCATCGAACCTGTCAGAAGACTGATGAACCCAAGTAAAGAAAAGTAATGTCACATCTCATTAGAGCCAGCTAGGGGTCGCCTGTAAAAACTTAAAACGCGTCCGCCTTCAGGGACTGGACAACAGTCACGTACTAATCCAAGAGGCGAGCGTCTGAAAAAAAAAAAAGAAGGCTACTCCTCAAGGCCCCCTCCCACGTCCCCTGTGCAGCGATCGGTGACTGCACCCCACCCCTCACCCCCTCCCCTTTTGCAGTATAGCAGTTGGAGCGGGACTCTGCAACTTGTGAGGGCCCGCCTTTAAAACGAACAGGAATCACCAATTAGGCAGAGTTCGCAAGTGCCCTTGGCACGAGTTGCGAATGCTGTGGGAACGTCTTCAAGGTCACGACCCGGTCATCCGTCTGCAGCCGCACGGTGTCTGGAGATTAACGTGCGTGTCTTGTCCGGCGCTAATAGTACAAAGCACATGTGCGCACGCAGCCATTTATCCGAGAGGAGACAAGCTTCTAAAATTATCATTTTCTTAACGCGGTGAACATTAATAAAACTCAAAAACTGCAGGGACTGATTCCTGATTGGAAATGGAGGAAATAAAGATCCTATGAACATGGGTCCGGAAACTAACGGTGTGCGTGCAACGACAACATATCGTCCCGGAACACAGCGTGTAATTGGCTGGCGTCTTGTCACAACCCTTACGCTCTATCGTTCCCGACTGGCGTGCCGGCGGTTGTACCTTACGCCGTAACAGGTTGCACTTTTGTCGCGTTGAACGATTCTCCGCCGGAGATTTGATATTTTACCCGACTCCTGATATTCACGGTACACTCGTGAAATGATCGTACAGGAAAATCCCCATTTCGTCGCTTCCTCGGAGATGGTTTGTCGCATCACTCGTGAGCCGACTGTAACACCACGTCCAAACTCACTTGACAAGTGTAGTAGATCCACTGGTGTTTTCTATCTACATAAATTATCTTTCGGGTAGGGTGGATAGCAATGTGCGGCTGTTTGCTGATGATGCTGTGGTGTACGGGAAGGTGTTGTCGTTGAGTGACTGTAGGAGGATACAAGATGACTTGGACACGATTTGTGATTGGTGTAGGGAATGGCAGATAACTCTAAATATAGATAAATGTACATTACTGCAGATGAATAGAAAAAGAATCTCGTAATGTTTGAATACTCCATTAGTAGTGTAGCGCTTGACACAGTCACGTCGATTAAATATTTGGGCGTAACATTGCAGAGCGATATGAAGTGGGACAAGCATGTAATGGCAGTTGTGGGAAAGGCGGATAGTCGTCTTCGGTTCATTGGTAGAATTTTGGGAAGATGTGGTTCATCTGTAAAGGAGACCGCTTATAAAACACTAATACGACCTATTCTTGAGTACTGCTGGAGCTTTTGGGATCCCTATCAGGTCATAGGACATAGAAGCAATTCAGAGGCGGACTGCTAGATTTGTTACTGGTAGGTTTGATCATCACGCGAGTGTTACGGAAATGCTTCAGGAACTCGGGTGGCAGTCTCTGGAGGAAAGGAGGCGTTCTTTTCGTGAATAGCTACTGAGGAAATTTAGAGAACCAGCATTTGAGGCTGACTGCAGTGCAATTTTACTGCGGCCAACTTACATTTTGCGGAAAGACCACAAAGATAAGATAAGAGAGATTAGGGCTCGTACAGAGGCATATAGGCAGTCATTTTTCCCTCGTTCTGTTTGGGAGTGGAAGAGGGAGAGATGATGCTAATTGTGGTACGAGGTACCCTCCGCCACGCACCGTATGGTGGATTGCGGAGTATGGATGTAGATGCAGATACAGACAAGCTGCCATTGTAGCAGCAGTTCCCGATCTAACAACTGCGCCAGACACTTGTCGTCTTATATACGCGTTGCCGATCGCTGCGCCGTATTCTGCCTGTTTACATATCCCTGTATTTGATTACGCGTGCCTGTACCAGTTTCTTTGGCGCTTCAGTGTAGGATCATCCTTTCCTGAAGCTCTGAAATGAAAACAGAACATCGGCCCCAAGGCGACTGTGGAATGGTTCCACTCAAAAGCAATCACCAGACGCGTTAAGACATTCATCCGACTGGGAGAGGTGGCAGTTAGTTCCCGTTCCGTAGAACACGGGCAGCCGCTGGCGGATCCACATCCACACTCGCTCGGGCACATCCTCGTCCGACTGAAACACATGTCCACGCACGTCTTTCTGCAGGTCGCCAGAGATGTGAAAAATGACGTAATCAAAGATGCAGGCTGTTCGGAGGATGTTGCAGTGTCTCCCACCCAAATCGCTGGAGCGTAGCCCTCGTCCTATTGGCATTGTGGGGGCGGGCACCATCGTGCAACAGCATGATTACGTCCGACAGCATTCCTGGGCATTTTGGCTTTGTGGTGCGTCGCAGTTTCTGCGAAGTACCTTCACAGCGCTGTCCACTGATTGTGATGTGATGTGCTGTTAGCCAAGGCACTCGCGTCGGTGGTCTGCTGCCATAGACCATTAACGCCGAATTTCGCTTCACTATCCTAACAGTGACATTCTTCATACGTGCCATATCTTGTGCACTCGGTACTGCGGCCATCTGTTCATATCACTATCCCATGACTTGTCGTAGTGTATATCTGTCAAAACATAAGAAAAGGTGTGAATAAAATTTTGCCTATTAACAAGAGAATCTTGCAGCCAACGAGCTGCTCGACAAAATTATATGAGGAGTGGCACAGCAATCAGCCAGGGTAGCCGAGAGCACTAATGTGCTCATTCCTGGACTCGGGTAAGCGCCCTGGCTCTGCATCGCATACGCCCAGCGGCTTAACGACGAGAGTCGGTAAGCCGGCCAGCCTGGATGTGGTTTTTAGGCGGTTTTCCTCATCCCACTAGGTGAATACCGGGCTGGTCCTCACGTTCCGCCTCAGTTACACGACACGCAGACATTTGCAGACATTCGCACTATTTCATGGCTTACGCTAGACGCAGACAGCAGGGGTACACTACTTGCGTCCCAGGGGAGAAGGGGGGGTCAGGGTGGCGTCATGAAGGGCATCCGGCCACCCTCTGCAACGAACACTGCCAAATTCGTCCTAACACGGCCGACTACGCGTTGGCGCCGGACAAAGGCCGAAAGAAAGAAAAATGAGGAGTGGCACAGCAAACAGTTCAGACTTCATTAGGTGACTGGGCTCTCCAGGGAGAATAACTTACAGCTTTCCCCCGGCATCACAGCAGCCTACTGCTCCCACGACCGCAGTGGTCACTTTGCCCCGCCATGGCTACTTTGGCCGGCTCTCTCTGCCCTATACAGCGCGCCAGCTGGTTCAAATGGCTCTGAGCACTATGGGACCTAACATCTGAGGTCATCAGTCCCCTAGAACTTAGAACTACCGAAAGCTAACTAACCTAAGGACATCACACACATCCATGCCCAAGGCAGGATTATTCGAACCTGCGACCCTAGCGGTCAAGCGGTTCCAGACTGAAGCGCCTAGAACCGCTCCTCTACTCCGGCCGGCGCGCCAGCTCGTCTAACCCACTATAAACAGTAGTCCGTTCCCCGTGTTGCTGCGTACTGCTTCTCAGAAAAGCTGCTCCAGCTAGTAAGCTGCGTGGAGTACCGTATGTAACTCGAGACACGCAGGCGTTTAGCGGCGGGCAGCGGACACACAGTCGGAGGGAAACGCGAAACCCGCCGACAGTGGATTAGCGACGGGCTGAGCGCCGCGTGTGAAAGCGGACGGCTGACCGCAGGCAATCGGCCCAGTTCCGGAAAATCAGCTTTCCGCGAAACGTGGTGCAATGACCACTGGACAGAGGTACAGCGGCAGAGGTCTGACGTTGTTTACTGTTCGCTGAAGTGACAATAGCCCCGAGATAGCGATGTGCACACACACACACACACACACACACACACACACACACACACACACACACAAATGGCCGTGGTATCGCGTACACAGTGTATAAAAGGGCAGTGCATTGGCGGCGCCGTCGTTTGTACTGAGCTGATTCATGTGGCAAGGTCACGGACGTGATGATGGCCGTACGACGGGGATTAACATACACTACTGGCCATTAAAATTGCTACATCACGAAGATGACGTGCTACGACACGAAATTTAACCGACAGCAAGAAGATGCTGTGATATGCAGATGATTAGCTTTTCAGAGCATTCACACAAGGTTGGCACCGGTGGCGACACCTACAACGTGCTGACATGAGGAAAGTTTCCAACCAATTTCTCACACACAAATAGCAGTTGACCGGCGTTGCCTGGTGAAACGTTGCTGTGATGCCTTGTGTGGAGGAGAAATGCGTACCATCACGTTTCCGACTTTGATAAAGGTCGGATTGTAGCCTACCGCGATTGCGGTTTATCGTATTGCGACATTGCTGCTCGCGTTGGTCGAGATCCAATGACTGTTAGCAGAATATGGAATCGGTGGGTTCAGGAGGGTAATACGGAACGCCGTGCTGGATCCCAACGGCCTCGTATCACTAACAGTCGAGATGACAGGCATCTTATCCGCACGGCTGTAACGGATCGTGCAGCGACGTCTCCATCTCTGAATCAACAGATGGGGACGTTTGCAAGACGACAACCATCTGCACGAACAGTTCGACGACGTTTGCAACGGCATGGACTATCAGCTCGGAGACCGTGGCTGCGGTTACTCTTGACGCTGCATCACAGACAGGAGCGCCTGCGATGATGTACTCAACGACGAACCTGGGTGCACGAATGGAAAAACGTCATTTTTTCGGATGAATCCAGGTTCCGTGTGCAGCATCATGATGGTCGCATCCGTGTTTGGCGATATCGCGGTGAACGCACATGTGTATTCGTCATCGCCATACTGGCGTAGCACCCGGCGTGATGGTATGGGGTGCTACCTGTTACACGTCTCGGTCACCTCTTGTTCGAACTGACGGCACTTTGTACAGTGGACGTTACATTTCAGACGTGTTACGACCCGTGGCTCTTTCCTTCATTCGATCCCTACGAAATCCTACATTTCAGCAGGATAATGCACGTCCGCATGTTGCAGGTCCTGTACGGGCCTTTCTGGATACAGAAAATGTTCGACTGCTGCCCTGGCCAGCACATTCTCCAGATCTCTCGCCAATTGAAAACGTTTGGTCGATGATTGCCGAGCAACTGCCTCGTCACAATACGCCAGTCACTACTCTTGATGAACCGTGGTATTGTGTTGAAGCTGCATGAGCATCTGTACGTGTACACGCCATCCAAGCTCTGTTTGACTCAATGCCTAGGCGAATCAAGGCCGTTATTACGGCCAGAGGTGGTTGTTCTCGGTACTGATTTCTCAGAATCTATGCACCCAAATTGGGTGAAAATATAATCACATGTCAGTTCTAGTATAATATATTTGTCCAATGAATACTCGTTTATCATCTGCATTTCTTCTTGGTGTAGAAATTTTAATGGCCAGTAGTGTGCAAGTGGCAGAATGGTAGCTGGAGCCAGACGCATGGGACATTCTGCTCCAGAAATCGTTAGAGGAATCACTATTTCGAGATCCACTGTGTCAGGCGTGTGCGCCAGCACGGACAACGCAGTGGCCGATGGCGCCGACCTAACGACCGAGGGCAGGGGCGTTTGCGTACAGGTGACGCTGCTAATACGTAAGCAACACTGTGTCAAATAACCGCAGAAATGAGTGTGGGACGTACGAAGAGCTTGTCCATTAGGGCAGAGGCGCGAAATTTGGCGTTAATGGGCTGTGGGAGGGTGCGTTTGCTAACAGCACGACATCGCCTGCAGCGTCCCATCTGGGCTCGTGAAAATATCGTTTGGACTCTAGACCAATGGAAAACCGTGGCCTGATACGATGAGTTCAGATTTCAGTTGGTAAGAGCTAATGGTAGCGTTCGAGTGTGGTGCAGACCCAGTGATGTCATTGACCCGAGTTGCCAAAAAGGCACTGTGCAAGCTGATGGTGGCTCCATAATAGTGTCGGCAATGTTTAGATGCTAGGCTACTTCGATACCCATTCATGGACGTCATGTTCCAAAATAACGATGTATTTTTTTATAGATGACAATGCACCATGTCACCAGGCCACATGAAACGTCCCCTTAGAAAAATTATTGAATTACTATGCTGATAAACCCCTTACGTTATTTGATTTTCAAACAGCTGAGTAAAACTGAACGTGCACAGACATTTCTCTCTTTACTTATTCTGATCAGCGCTAAACTGACACACAATATTTTTAGCGCAACGCAATCTGACTTTCAATAACCCCTACGAAAGGATGGCCCTGACTAACAATAACCTATACCTTTCATGAATCACTTACCTCACAAAAATCTTCGTTACTCGAACTACTGCAATACAGCGAGCGCCACTACTGCCAGCTGAATAAAAGATTCTAACTACTGAAGGCACTAACTACTGACAGGCATAGTTAGCAAATGAGAGATTTCGATAGAGAACAATCAATGTATTTACCTTAATAGTGTTCAAAAGTCATTATATATACACACATCCAACTGCCCAACACTACAATAGCGAATATTTCAACAATGCCAACCAGCCACAGACTGCACACAGCAGAGTCAGTGATTTTCATACAGAGAGCTACGTGGTGTTACCAACATAAAAACCTAAACAGCCTACTTACACACAATTGTTCGCGACCGATTCGACAATTCGACCGTGTCGCTTGGCCATGCACACCGCCTAACATGAAACCCATTGTGCATTTATGGGACGTAATCGAGGTGTCAGCACGTGCACAAAATCCGACGTGGGCAACACTTGCGCAACTTTGGATGGTTATAAAAGCAGCGTGGCTCTCAATATTTCTGCAGGGGACTTCCAACAGCTTATTGAGTCCCCGCCATGTCGAGTTGCTGTGCTAGCCCGGGTAAAAGGATGTCCGACACGAGAAGTTAGGAGATATCCCGAGACCTTTGTCATATCAGTGTAAAACTGCCTTCCTCAGAAGAAAAAGTAACACTAAAAAATAGGATATGACATGGAAGTCATATTTAGGGGAAGGTGGGGCAAGATGGGGAAGCTAACTTTAAACCCTTACAAAAGGGACAAAAATAAACAAATTCAAGTAGGTTTGATTATCATTTGTTTACTTCATCATTGAATTACAATAGCATGCATATAAACCTGCAAACTTGTTACATTTAGTTAGAAATATCTCGATGTGAAACATAATGCGCGGTAAGATGGGGAACTAGCATGGATTCATCTCCAAAGCTTAAATAAGGACTGGAATAACGAAATCATGTGCCGATAAGGTTTCGAAACGTGGTTCTGCGAATTGTAGAATCAGGTATTACGTTTTATTTAGGCCTCTTACTTTCACATAGTACACAAGTGTGGACAGCTTCGTCGTCTTCACTTTTCTATCCCTGCCCAGCGTCCGCAGCTGATACACCGTATCCAGCCTCCTTCAGAGAAGTCGTAGCAGTACAAACATTCTTCACTCTCTTCCTCGTTGTCATTCGACCTCAGTTTATTATCCCTTGAGCATGAAGAGGTGGTTAAGACGTCAGTAACGTTCGTCACTTTTCCGTTGTCATTATGTCCTTTTGGTGGTATCCCAGGTTTATTAAACGTCTTTGAGAAGAGTTTTCGTTTACACGCAGCACGTTTTGGGACTCCTTTTCGTTTAATTTCATCAGATAGTTCACTCCTATAAGGAGATTCGGTTAAAACAGCGGGTTTTCCACGCCTGTTAGATGGTTTCCTTTTGGTTTTTTTATCCACCTTTGGAATAGCTAAGACCGGCAGGGGTAAAATACAGGGAGCGAAAGGCTATTTACAATTTGTACAGAAACCAGATGGCAGTTATAAGAGTCGAGGGACATGAAAGGGAAGCAGTGGTTGGGAAGGGAGTAAGACAGGGTTGTAGCCTGTCCCCGATGTTGTTCAATCTGTATATTGAGCAAGCAGTAAAGGAACCAAAAGAAAAATTCGGAGTAGGTATTAAAATTCATGGAGAAGAAATAAAAACTTTGAGGTTCGCCGATGACATTGTAATTCTGTCAGAGACAGCAAAGGACTTGGAAGAGCAGTTGAATGGAATGGACAGTGTCATGAAAGGAGGATATAAGATGAACATCAACAAAAGCAAAACAAGGATAATGGAATGTAGTCTAATGAAGTCGGGTGATGCTGAGGGAATTAGATTAGGAAATGAGGCACTTAAAGTAGTAAAGGAGTTTTCCTATTTGGGGAGCAAAATAACTGATGATGGTCGAAGTAGAGAGGATATAAAATGTAGGCTGGCAATGGCAAGAAAAGCGTTTCTGAAGAAGAGAAATTTGTTAACATCCAGTATTGATTTAAGTGTCAGGAAGTCATTTCTGAAAGTATTCGTATGGAGTGTAGCCATGTATGGAAGTGAAACATGGACGATAACTAGTTTGGACAAGAAGAGAATAGAAGCTTTCGAAATGTGGTGCTACAGAAGAATGCTGAAGATAAGGTGGGTAGATCACGTAACTAATGAGGAGGTATTGAATAGGATTGGGGAGAAGAGAAGTTTGTGGCACAACTTGACTAGAAGAAGGGATCGGTTGGTAGGACATGTTTTGAGGCATCGAGGGATCACAAATTTAGCATTGGAGGGCACCGTGGAGGGTAAAAATCGTAGAGGGAGACCAAGAGATGAATACACTAAGCAGATTCAGAAGGATGTAGGTTGCAGTAGGTACTGGGAGATGAAAAAGCTTGCACAGAATAGAGTAGCATGGAGAGCTGCATCAAACCAGTCTCAGGACTGAAGACCACAACAACAACAACAAGACCATTTCAGCGCTGGTAACCTCAAAGCTAGACGAAACAGGGGCTTGATCGTCAGTTGTTAATTGTTCAGGTGTTTTACGTCTTGACAACATCTCTGGTATTTGGTCTTCCGTTTCTGTAACTTCAGATGTGTGAGCTTGATGAATGTCTGTAGTTGAAAAGGGAAGGTAATCACTTTCTTGAAACACATTTCTGTTTACAGGCCAAATGCCTGTTTTCTGAAACCCGTTCACTGCTGTGCATATTGTAGCTGAATGAATGAAGGCTTTGCCGAATAAACTTGCGATCTGATGCAGCGTAACAACTTTTCCAGGATGGGTGCGTAGCCACAATCTTAATTTCATCTTCGTAAAATTTACTTTGAGGTTTCATAAATGCCACGTCCAATGGTTGAAGACGGTGTGAGCAGTGTGGTGGCAAACACAGGAAGACAACCCCATTTTCGGGGGGGGCCACATCTATCAGTTCTCAATTCTTGGTGTGCGTTTTGTGGCCGTCCAATATGAGAAGTATTGGTCTTTCCTTTGACGCTCCAGTAAATGCTATAAACTTCTTAAAGCAAGTCAAAAGTAGTTCCTTCGTCATCCAACCAGTTTCTTGGACTTCTGCCCAAGCACCAGGGGGCAGGCCAGTCTCAAACGCGTCTTGCATTCGTTTTCGAGGATAAATTAACACAGGTGGTACGTAGCACCCCGACGCTGAAACACAGATTTCTGCAGTCACAGTCTGGCCTCTTTCTGCTGAAGTAGCTGCTCCCACCTGTCTGCGCCCCTTCGAAGTAACCACCTTTGTGTGACCTTTTGGAATGACTCTTAAACCAGTCTCATCGCAATTGAAAATTCTGTCTCCCGTAAACGTGAATGTGTCTAACTGACTTTCTAACAAATCGAAAAACCGATCTACAGCAACTCGATTAAACCCCGTTGCTCGTGCAATTGATGTGGCCTCTGGTTTTCGTATTGTTAAAGTAGGATTTCGTGCAAGAAGCCCATTTAACCAATCTCTTCCAGCAGATTTGGCTGCTGTATTAAATGGATGTTTGATGTTGTTTCGTTCAGCTAGCTGAAAAGCAAGTTCACAAAGTGTGTGTTAGGTAGTCTTTAAGTTCTGCCTCTTGTTCTGGGGTAAACACACTAGTGATTGGTCCTAACCTTTTCACAACTGTATAGCCAGGATTAGCACTTTCTTTGCCACATGTCGTTCAATCGTTGTCTGTGGCACGTCGAACTGTCGAGCAGCCCTGAAAGAATCCATATGACCTTCTATAACAGCATTTACAGCGCCTTCCATTGACGTACAATTGTTATACTGATTTGCAACGTTTTACACCTTTCGAGGTCCTAAAACATGTGTTTCGTGCACATTTGTCCAGGCTGTATACAGGGTGTCCCAGCTATCTTGTCCACCCAAAATATCTCTGGAACAATAACAGCTATTGGAAAACGACTTTCACCGGTATTAATGTAGGGCTGGGGCCCATGAATGTACATATTTGGAAACATTCTAAAACGAAAGCATATGTGTTTTTTAACACGAACTTATGTTTTTTTAAATGGACCTCCTATATTTTTTCTTCAGCAATCCATAGCATGACAAAGCACATACACAATGGCGTTGATTGCATCGCAATATTCCCATTACATCCCGAGATATTGAGACGCGAAGTTGACGCTTGAAACACCCGACATGCGCTGCTAGCGTACGTCCTGACGCTCAGGCGTGAACCCCATGCTGCCCGTAATCGCGATGTGATTGACATGTATAATCACACCTCCATACTTAAGAGGACCGAAACGAATAATACGGTCATCGCGATTACGGGCAGCATGGGGTTCACGCCTGAGCCTCAGGACGTGCGCTAGCAGCGCATGTCGGGTGTTTCAAGCGTCAACTTCGCGTCTTAATATCTCGGGATGTAATGGGAATATTGCGATGCAATCAACGCCATTGTGTATGTGCTTTGTCATGCTATAATTGCTGAAGAAAAAATATAGGAGGTCCATTTAAAAAAACATAAGTTTGTGTTAAAAAACACATATGCTTTCGTTTTAGAATGTTTCCAAATATGTACATTCATGGGCCCCAGCCCTACATTGATACCGGTGAAAGTCTTTTTCCAATAGCGGTTATTGTTCCAGAGATATTTTGGGTGGACAAGATAGCTGGGACACCCTGTATACAGTCTGGACAAATGTGGACGAAACACATGTTTTAGGACCTCGAAAGGTGTAAAACGTTGCAAATCAGTATAACAATTGTACGTACCTTGCAAAGCTCACAGAAACCGCCGTCAAACTAAGGCCCAGCAATGTCAACACTCTGGGACCTGTGTATTGATGATGTTGACGTAGCTATCCACAGATGGCAGCGCTCTAACTGTAGGTTATAGCCCTACCCCGTCTTGCCCCGCCCCCCCGTCTAGCCCCGCCTCCCCCTACAGCAAAAAGAAACAACAGGATTACGCACAGTGGAAATATAAAAAAAATTACATGTTCCGCATTGCGTGAAAAGAGAAACGGTGCCGTAAGGTATAGTTAACAGTAAAATGATCGATTTAAATGCCGTGGCGTAGCCATAAGGCGTAGTCAACAGTAAAATAATTCATATTAAATCTAACGACACGTTTATCATACACAGAAGCAGACAACTAACAGGACAGAAAGCACAAACCAGCACAGAAATTACGCTCAGGTGGCACTACATAAGTAACGGTGCCAACCTCGAAGGCACCTGCCATGTTAAAAAATTTACATTAAAACAACATTACAGAAACAGTAGTGTAATAAAATTACTAAAAAGTATGCGAACCTATGGAAATGGAATTACGTGAGATTATGCTGAGGGAATTGAATTAGCAACTGGGACCGTAAACGTAGTAGATGCGTTTTGCTATTTGAGCAGCAGAGTAACAAACGATGATGGAAGTAGAGGTGATATGAAATGCATACTGGCAACAGCAAGAAAACAGTTCCTTAAAAAGACAAAATTGTTAACATCTCTCATTGTGTATGTGTGTTCTGGTCTCTTTGTGCTTTTTTTTTTATATCGCATTATATCTAGTCTTGTTTGTTACCCATGTTGTGTTAACACACTACTAGTAACAAAAGCAATTAAAACACTTTTCTCTCTCTTGCAGGTACGTAACCAGATTGGCCTCACTTACGCTTACGATAGCATAACGCTCCTGGTACGTCGTACGGTAAGTAAATATATGTAGTGTACGCACGAAACCTGCAATTCCTGTTACTTCTATTGTGCGGTTGCTAATACAGATGACGTAAAGGCGATAAATAGAGGAGGAGCGGTACCAGATCGATCCGGTTATTTGTCATGTAGCATCCGACAGTATTGCTTCCCCTTTCTTTTTATTGTTGTCATGACCTACTGAGAACCACATGCAATAATTTCACTCCTCCTTCCTTTATTTCTTTCCAGTCCTTTTTCTTCTTTCCCTGTGATGGTGTCTTCTTTATACTGTACATAATGGGTCTGTCTTTTTCTTTGTTTGTTCCTGCAGAGTCGTTGAAAGTGATGTGATGAGGGCTTTGGCGTCGCGGGAAGGGGGGGGGGGAGGGGAGAGGAGCAGCGGGTTACGCCCAGTCACGGACTTGCTCCCCAGACTTTACCTTTTTACGTACTGCATGTAACACGTGACGTATTGTGTTAGTGTTACAGGGGGAGGGGGGTGAAGGTGAGGACGAGAGAAACAAATACTGCGATGGTTCCTTTGACGAGAAGAAAAGAAAATGTCCAGGTACAAGTAGGACTCGCGCGCTCTGGAGGGTTCCGTAGAAACTTAATTATGTGCACAGAGACAGTTCGTCCATTCCGAGAATCACTCATGTCGACGTTTTTTGCCAGATATCATCATTGATACTGGCATTATATCGGTCCAAGAAATTCCAAGAACCCTTTTAAGTTCGATGCCGGATAAGTGACAAGCGAAATATTTTTTGTGTGATATAATTACAAATTCATCAACAAAAGCAAAACGAGGATAATGGAATGTAGTAGAGTTAACTCAGGTGATGCTGAGGGAATTAGATTAGGAAATGAGACACTTAAAGTACTAAAGGAATTTTGCTATTTGGGGAGCAAAATAACTGATGATGGTCGAAGTAGAGAGGATATAAAATGTAGAATGGCAATGGCAAGGAAAGCGTTTCTGAAGAAGAAAAATTTGTTAACATCGAGTATAGATTTAAGAGTCAGGAAGTCGTTTCAGAAAGTATTTGTGTGGAGTGTAGCCATGTATGGAAGTGAAACATGGACGATAACTAGTTTGGACAAGAGAAAAGAAGGTTTCGAAATGTGGTGCTACAGAAGAATGCTGAAGATTAGCTGGGTAGATCATATAACCAATGAGGAGGTATTGAACAGGATTGGGGAGAAGTTTGTGGCACAACTTGACTAGAAGAAGGGATCGGTTGGTAGGACATGTTCTGAGGCATCAAGGGATCACCAATTTAGTATTGGAGGAAAGCGTGGAGGGTAAAAATTGTAGAGGGAGACCAAGAGATGAATGCACTAAACAGATTCAGAAGGATGTAGGCTGCAGTACATGCTGGGAGATGAAGCAGCTTGCACAGTATATAGTAGCAGGAAGAGCTGCGTTAAACCAGTCTCAGGACTAAAGACCACAACAACAACATAATTACAAATTAACAATTTTCTGATTTTTTTTTTCCTTTGCTAGTATTGTGAAACTTGCTTCTTGCCAACATTTCATGGTTCTAGGTCAACGCGAAGTACCCTACGGGATTTGATGAATGAGTTTGCGAGTTTTAAAATATGTCACATAAACAGCCCTATCTTTTGACTGCATTGACTTACAAGCATACACAGGGTGTTTATAAATGAATACGTGGTTTTAACGCTTTATATTTATTACATTAAACGAACAGTTACAAAATGATATGTCAAATGAAAGAGCAACTCAGTTGTTTGGCACCGGTGCGCATGCGCAGCGCGCAATCCTTCCGCCACAATACGCGATTGGTTGAACTTCACTGTACCCAAGCGCTGCATAGGCCGCAAGGGGCCCAATGACAGGGCTTGCTTTGCATGGCCTCCACGTTCACTCGACCTAACGGCATGCGATTTTTTCCTTTGGGGCTTCAAGGATCGTGTGTACGTGCCTCCGCTACCAGCAGACCTCCCTGAATTAAGAAACCGAATTGAAGCAGCTGTTGCTACAATCACCGAAGTTTGGGAAGAACTCGGCTATAGACTTGATGTGTGCCATGTGACAAACGGTGCACACATTGAACATTTATAAGGTTCTTGGTAAAACTGAGTTGCTCTTTCATTTGACATATCATTTATAACTGTAAGTTTAATATAATAAATATTATAAAGCTTAAAACCCCGATATTCATTTAAAAACACTGTATTTATGACACTGCCAAAAGACCTTAGAGCTTAGTATGTGAGAAGCATATATTTATGAGACTGCTTAGTATGTGACGTAAATTTCATTTTGATACGTCAGCCCGTTCGTGAGAAAAAGGGGTATTCATAGATGGACGGACAGTCGACTAACGAACAACAAAAAAGATTTCTTTTTTCGTAAGATATAATCACAAATTAACAAGTTTCGGATATTTTCCTTTAGGTGTACTGTGAAACCTTGCTTCTTGCCAGATTTAATTATTTCAGGTCAACGAACATACCCTATAGGTTTTGATGAGTCAGTTTGCGCGTATCAAATTATGTGACATATAATACCTGTATCTTTTGATTGCATTCTCGTAGAAAGTTCAATTTTTTACACCGCAGAGGGACCGTAGACCTTAATACGTAGCGTAAATTAAGAGTTAAGCAGCTCAAATCAAAGAGCAGAAAATATTAAAGAAAATCCTCCACGGGAAGAATAAAAGTTGTTAGAACAGGTACAGCTTGTTGACATTAGACTCTAATGTCTGCTCTCAACAAGCTGTACCTGTTCTAACAACTTTTATCTCCTCACGGAGGATTTTATTTCACATTTTCCACTGTTTGACTTGAGCTGCGTAGCTCACCATGTTTATTCACAATTTTAACGTCACGTAATTTATGTGAATTTCTTATGTAAAAGATACCCGTGGTATCAAAACCTCATACAAGAGGGACTACATGTGTCAATTTTAACCGTGCTCGTCGAAGTTTTAACCCACCAATACTAGAGATGGGGACTATGGTTTCAGGAAACGGCATGCTTTTTGCGTTTATTATTTGACTCGACGTTGACTTGGCTCCCACATCTGAAAGACCTACGAACGGAAGGCTTCCAGTCATCGAATATTTTGAAATGCCCTAGCGGGAAATCATGGGGAGCTGACAGGTGCCGCCTCCTGCAGTTTTATAGGGCATTTATTCGATCACGTTTAGATTAGGGCAGCGTGTTCTGTGGATCAACCAGTATTTCCTATTTCAAGATTTTAAATTCTGTCCAACATGAGGGCATTCGGATATCGACTGGAGCCTTTCGGACCAGCCCAGTTCAGAGTGTGTCTGCACCACCACTGTGGATTCGGCGACATACAATTTGGTTAGTCAGGCACTGAAAATCTCTTCATCACCTCAGTCATTAACATTTACTGCAGTGGCCCAACCCACATTTGAATCGTTGTTCAGGAAACGGCCCCACGCGACCAAACCGACCGGGATACGTTCTGCTGACCGTTCCAAGGAACTGGATGTATCAGCCCTCCGGTTACACAGCCGGGGATGGAACGCATTGTTGTCTTCGGCGGCCCAAAGAGATTTTAAGCTTGACGCGGTACAAGAAAACTTGTACTCCGCATTATGTTTTTACAACTCTGTTTTTTTCTGTTTTAAGTACGTACCACAGTTTCATCGTTGCTTATACAGATGGATCCCAGCAAGAGAGTGCTCTCGGCTGTTCAGCTGTTTTCTTGGATAGAGTTTTCAAAGTCCCTTTCCAGAAGAATTAACAAATTATGTTGCGGAGTTACATGACGTTGTGATGGTACTGGAGAGGATTCATAGACATCACCGTAGAAAGTTTCTTGTCTGCTCCGACTCGTTTAGTGCCCTACAAGCACTTCACCAAACGTATCCGGTAGACCAGCTGAATCAGCTCGTCCATGACTCCTTACAGAGGCTCCAACACCTTGGCAAGATGATCTTTTGCTGGGTACCTGGCCTCATTGTGGTACAGGGAAACGACATGGCCGACAAAGCAGCCGAGGAATCATTCCGGGATGGTGGTGTCCGTCAATGTCCCATCCCCTTGCAGGCCGTTATCTCATTCTCTGACAGACGCATCGTGTATCAGTCGGGGACTGAATGCTTGAAGGTGACAGAAAACAAATTGCACTTGCTCAAATTGACCACGCCAGCACGGCGGACTTCATGTCGGCCTCACCGCTGGAAGGTCTAGGGCGCCTTGTCACGATCCTCGCGGTATCCCCCGTCAGAGGTTCGAGTCCTCCCTCGGGCATGTGTGTGTGTGTGTGTGTGTGTGTGTGTGTGTGTGTGTGTGTGTGTGTGTGTGTGTGTGTGTGTGTGTGTGTTGTCCTTAGCGTAAGTTAGTTTAAACTAGATTAAGTAGCGTGTAAGCTTAGGTACATATTACCTTAGCAGTTTGGTCCCATAAGACCTTACCACAAATTTCCAAAAAAAATTTCACCGCTGGAAATTCTGCTTACCAGGCCGTGCATCGCATCTGACCCAGCACTTTGACACATGAATTCTCCGGCGGGAGGATCTACTACTGTCAGGCTTGTGGTGTGCCTCTTTCAGCTCAGGACGTTTTGGAAACGTGTGTCTCATATACTGATATCAGGGCAGCCCTCAGTTTCGACGATCTGCTCACCATCCTCGCAGATACTGATTCCATGGTTACAAGGCCTCGTCCCTAAATTGGTGGGGAAGGGACGCAGACTTTAACTCCGTATGTGGGAATTCTGCTACCTAGACAGTAGAATAACCAATGAAGGACGGAGCAAGGAGGACATAAAAGCAGACTAGCAATGGCAAAAAGTGCATTCGTGGCCAAAAGACGTCTGCTAACACCAAATATCGGCCTTAATGTGAGGAAGAAATGCCTGAGAATGTACGTCTGGAGTACAGCATTCTGCGGTAGTGAAACATGGACTGTAGGAAAACCGGAACAGAAGAGACTCGAAGCATTTGAGATGTGGTGCTACAGACGAATGATGAAAATTAGGCGGACTAATAAGGTAAGGAATGAGGCTGTAAATTCAACTAAATACTTAGGGATTACAATTACAAATAATCTAAATTGGAACGATTACATAGATAATATCGTGGGTAGAGCAAACCAAAGACTGCGATTCATTGGCAAAACACTTAGAAGGTGCAACAGGTCTACTAAAGAGACTGCTTACACCACGCTTGTCCGCCCTATTCTGGAGTATTGCTGTGCGGTGTGGGATCCGCATCAGGTGGGACTGACGGATACAAAGAAGGGCAGCTCGTTTTGTATTATCGCGAAGTAGGGGAGATAGTACTACAGACATGATACGTGAATTGGAGTGGCAGTCATTAACACAAAGGCGTTTTTCGTTGCGACGGGATTTTTCTCATGAAATTTGAGTCCCCAGTTTTCTCCTCCGATTGCGAAAATATTCTGTTGGCATCCACCTACATAGGGAGAAATGATCGACACGATAAAATTAGAGAAATCAGGGCTCGCACAGAAAAATGTAAGCGCTCGTTTTCCCCGTGTGCCGTTCGAGAGTGGAACGGTAGAGAGGCAGCTTGAAGGTGGTTCATTGAACCCTCTGCCAGGCACTTTATTGTGAATAGCAGAATAATCACGTAGATGTAGAATCGGAGAGGAAAGAAATGTGTGGAAAACACTGATAAAGAGAAGGGACAGCATGATAAGACATTGTTAAGATGGAATGACTTCAATGGTACTAGAGGGAGCTATAGAGGGAAGGAACTGTTGAGGAAGACTGAGATTGGAATACATCCAGCAAATAATTGAGGACATCGGTTGCAAGTGCTACACTGAGATGAAGAGGTTGTCACAGGAGAGAAATTCGTGGCGGGCCGCATCAAACCAGTCAGAAGACTGATTGAAACAAAAAGTGGGACAGACTTCGTCCCCACCCCTGAGATTGGCATGCTGAATTTTCGTCAGGTCGCTGATGACCATAATGTAGAGCGCCGCTCATCTAAAACAATAATAACAACCATCATCATCAAGGAAACCTGATTAAGGATTTTACATTAGACTTAAGCAACAGTTTGGCTGTAAACATACTATGGGGTCGTCCAGAGATAGTGACCGGGCCAAATATCTCAAACGAAAAACAACAAATCTGTTCGAGCGTGACGGGGGAAAACAGATGGCGCTATGGGTGGCCCACTAAATGGCGCTGCCGTAGGTCAGATTGATAGAAACCGCATTAAAAAAAAAAAAGAAAAGAAAAGAAAAAAAAACAGGTACCCCATTTTTATTACATATTCGTATGTTGTTGTTGTGGTCTTCAGTCCTGAGACTGGTTTGATGCAGCTCTCCATGCTACTCTATCCTGTGCAAGCTTCTTCATCTCCCAGTACCTACTGCAACCTACATCCTTCTGAATCTGCTTAGTGTATTGACCTCTTGGTCTCCCTCTACGATTTTTACCCTCCACGCTGCCCTCCAATGCTAAATTTGTTACCCCTTGATGCCTCAAAACATGTCCTACCAACCGATCCCTTCTTCTAGTCAAGTTGTGCCACAAACTTCTGTTCTCCCCAATTCTATTCAATACCTCCTCATTAGTTACGTGATCTACCCACCTTATCTTCAGCATTCTTCTGTAGCACCACATTTCGAAAGCTTCTATTCTCTTCTTGTCCAGACTAGTTATCGTCCATGTTTCAGTTCCATACATGGCTACACTCCATACAAATACTTTCAGAAACGACTTCCTGACACTTAAATCTATACTCGATGTTAACAAATTTCTCTTCTTCAGAAACGATTTCCTTGCCATTGCCAGTCTACATTTTATATCCTCTCTACTTCGACCATCATCAGTTATTTTACTCCCTAAATAGCAAAACTCCTTTACTACTTTAAGTGTCCCATTTCCTAATCTAATCCCCTCAGCATCACCCGATTTAATTTGACTACATTCCATTATCCTCGTTTTGCTTTTGTTGATGTTCATCTTATATCCTCCTTTCAAGACACTGTCCATTCCGTTCAACTGCTCTTCCAAGTCCTTTGCTGTCTCTGACAGAATTACAATGTCATCGGCGAACCTCAAAGTTTTTACTTCTTCTCCGTGAATTTTAATACCTACTCCGAATTTTTCTTTTGTTTCCTTTACTGCTTGCTGAATATACAGATTGAATAACATCGGGGAGAGGCTACAACCCTGTCTCACTCCTTTCCCAACCACTGCTTCCCTCTCATGCCCCTCGACTCTTACAACTGCCATCTCGTTTCTGTACAAATTGTAAATAGCCTTTCGAACCCTGTATTTTACCCCTGCCACCTTCAGAATTTGAAAGAGAGTATTCCAATTAACATTGTCAAAAGCTTTCTCTAAGTCTACAAATGCTAGAAACGTAGGTTGGCCTTTTCTTAATCTTTCTTCTAAGATAAGTCGTAAGGTTAGTATTGCCTCACGTGTTCCAACATTTCTACGGAATCCAAACTGATCTTCCCCGAGGTCCGCTTCTACCAGTTTTTCCATTCGTCTGTAAAGAATTCGCGTTAGTACTTTGCAGCTGTGACTTATTAAACTGATAGTTCGGTAATTTTCACATCTGTCAACACCTGCTTTCTTTGGGATTGGAATTATTATATTCTTCTTGAAGTCTGAGGGTATTTCGCCTGTCTCATACATCTTGCTCACCAGATGGTAGAGTTTTGTCATGACTGGCTCTCCCAAGGCCATCAGTAGTTCTAATGGAATGTTGTCTACTCCCGGGGCCTTGTTTCGACTCAGGTCTTTCAGTGCTCTGTCAAACTCTTCACGCAGTATCTTATCTCCCATTTCTTCTTCATCTACATCCTCTTCCATTTCCATAATATTGTCCTCAAGTACATCGCCCTTGTATAAACCCTCTATATACTCCTTCCACCTTTCTGCCTTCCCTTCTTTGCTTAGAACTGGTTTGCCATCTGAGCTCTTGATATTCATGCAAGTGGTTCTCTTCTCTCCGAAGGTCTCTTTAATTTTCCTGTAGGCAGTATCTATCTTACCCCTGGTGAGATAAGCCTCTACATCCTTACATTTGTCCTCTAGCCATCCCTGCTTAGCCATTTTGCACTTCCTGTCGATCTCATTTTTGAGACGTTTGTATTCCTTTTTGCCTGCTTCATTTACTGCATTTTTATATTTTCTCCTTTCGTCAATTAAATTCAATATTTCTTCTGTTACCCAAGGATTTCTATTAGCCCTCGTCTTTTTACCTACTTGATCCTCTGCTGCCTTCACTACTTCATCCCTCAAAGCTACCCATTCTTCTTCTACTGTATTTCTTTCCCCCATTCCTGTCAATTGTTCCATTATGCTCTCCCTGAAACTCTCTACAACCTCTGGTTCTTTCAGTTTATCCAGGTCCCATCTCCTTAAATTCCCGCCTTTTTGCAGTTTCTTCAGTTTCAATCTGCAGTTCATAACCAATAGATTGTGGTCAGAATCCACATCTGCCCCTGGAAATGTCTTACAATTTAAAACCTGGTTCCTAAATCAGTGTCTTACCATTATGTAATTTATCTGATACCTTTTAGTATCTCCAGGATTCTTCCAGGTATACAACCTTCTTTCATGATTCTTGAACCAAGTGTTAGCTATGATTAAGTTATGCTCTGTGCAAAATTCTACAAGGCGGCTTCCTCTTTCATTTCTTCCCCCCAATCCATATTCACCTACTATGTTTCCTTCTCTCCCTTTTCCTACTGACGAATTCCAGTCACCCATGACTATTAAATTTTCGTCTCCCTTCACTACCTGAATAATTTCTTTTATCTCGTCATACATTTCATCAATTTCTTCATCATCTGCAGAGCTAGTTGGCATATAAACTTGTACTACTGTAGTAGGCATGGGCTTTGTGTCTATCTTGGCCACAATAATGCGTTCACTATGCTGTTTGTAGTAGCTAACCCGCACTCCTATTTTTTTATTCATTATTAAACCTACTCCTGCATTACCCCTATTTGATTTTGTATTTATAACCCTGTAATCACCTGACCAAAAGTCTTGTTCCTCCTGACACCGAACTTCACTAATTCCCACTATATCTAACTTCAACCTATCCATTTCCCTTTTTAAATTTTCTAACCTACCTGCCCGATTTAGGGATCTGACATTCCACGCTCCGATCCGTAGAATGCCAATTTTCTTTCTCCTGATAACGACGTCCTCTTGAGTAGTCCCCGCCCGGAGATCCGAATGGGGGACTATTTTACCTCCGGAATATTTTACCCAAGAGGATGCCATCATCATTTAATCATACAGTAAAGCTGCATATTCGTATAGTACGTAAATAAATAGAAATGTTTGATTTGACACATTTGTTTCGCTTTCTGATGGATGGCGCTGTAATATTCTAACAGTTATAATATGTTTGAGCCATTTACATCAACAGTTGGTAGCCACGTGGTTTCTTAAATTAGAACATAAAAAGTAGTCACGTTTGGACTTTATTTCTGTTGTTCCAGTGTGATACATTTACTCTTGTGACCTTATCATAAATTATGGGGACGCATGCTGTTACTGCGAGAGCAACCGTAACAACGCCATTAATGTAATAAATGCTCAAAATGACGTCCTTAAACTTCAATGCGTTTGGCAGTACGCGTAACGAAATTCCTCTCAACAGCGACTAGATCGCCTTCAGTAATTGTCGCACATGCATTGACAATGCGCTGACGTATGATTTCAGGCGTTGTCGGTGGATCACGATAACAAATATCTTTCAATTTATCCCAAAAGAAAGAAGTCCGGAGATGTAAGGTCCGGTGAATGTGCAGGGCACGTTATGGTGCTTCCGCGACCAATCCACCTGTCATTAAATATTCTATTTCATACCGCTTCAACTGCACGTGAGCAATGTGCCAGACATCGATCGTGTTGAAAGTACATCAGCACTCTGTCGTGAAGTGAAACACCTTGTAGTAGAATCGGTAAAACATTAATTAAAAAATTTAGATTTCCATAGATAAAGTAAGGGCCAATTAGATGTCCTCCCATACATTAACCCGCCAGGGTCGCTGATGTTCCACTTGTAGCAGCTATCGCCGATTTTCCGTAGCGAAGTAGAGAGGATATAAAACGTAGACAAGCAATGGCAAGGAAAGCGTTTCTGAAGAAGAGAAATTTGTTAACATCAAGTATAGATTGAAGTGTCAGGAAGTCGTTTCTGAAAGTATTTGTATGGATTGTAGCCATGTATGGAAGTGAAACGAGGACGATAAATAGTTTAGAGAAGAAGAGAATAGAAGCTCTCGAGGTGTGGTGCTACAGAAGAATGCTGAAGATTAGATGGTTAGATCACGTAACTAATGAGAAGGTACTGAACAGAACTGGGGAGAAGAGGAATTTATGGCACAACTTGACTACAAGAAGGGATCGGTTGGTAGGGCATGTTCTGAGACATTGAGGGATCACCAATTTAGTATTGGAGGGCAGCGTGGAGGGTAAAAATCGTAGAGGGAGACCAAGATATGAATACACTAAACAGATTCAGAAGGCTGTAGGTTGCAGTAGGTACTGGGAGATGAAGAAGCTTGCACAGGATAGAGTAGTCTGCAGAGCTGCATCAAACCAGTCTCTGGACTGAAGGCCACAACCACAACAACAACAACGAATATGCAATAAAAATGGGGGAACCAATTTTAAAAATTGCAGTTGCTATCAATTTGACCTATGGCAGAGCGATCCTGTGGGCCATCCAAAGCGCCATCCGTTTTCCCCTGTCACGCTCGAACAGATTTGTTCTTCTTATCTTTTCGTTTGATGCTAATTTCGTGAGATCTTTGGCCCGGTTACTATCAATGGACCACCCTGTATCTTGGAAAAAATTAATCGTGTTTTCCTCTCTAATGCGACCTTGCGCACTTGCCGGCCGAAGTGGCCGTGCGGTTAAAGGCGCTGCAGTCTGGAACCGCAAGACCGCTACGGTCGCAGGTTCGAATCCTGCCTCGGGCATGGATGTGATGTCCTTAGGTTAGTTAGGTTTAACTAGTTCTAAGTTCTAGGGGACTAATGACCTCAGCAGTTGAGTCCCATAGTGCTCAGAGCCATTTGAACCATTTGAACCTTGCGCACTTTTTCGTCGTCTGACCTTGTTCGCGCAGCCTTAGTTTTCTCCAGCAAGGGTCGTAGTGCCCCACTATAAACTGTCCTGAATTAACGACTCACTCCGACGCGCCTTGAGGCACAGAGCGCCTGTCCTGCTGTCTGTTTGGAGGCCCGCCAGAGCCGCTCTGGCACAGCGGCGGCCGCGGGAGGCGCCAACAAACTGACGCACACGCCGTGAACCGGGCACCCAATGTTGGCAGAGCCCGGGCCCGCTGTAAACACGCGGCATGTTCCAGCCACTCTGCTGTCGTCAGCAGCTGCGTTTAAAGCCACAGTGGTACGGACAGGGGCAGGCAGCTCCGCGTGCTGTTTACTGCAGGCGCCTGTCTAAACAGTCTCAGCAGCGACTAGGTTCACGTTCTCTCTTAACACAAAGCTAAGGCCCACTTGTATACTGTACGACGGTCACCTTTATCAAGTATTCCCGAGCGACCACTAGGGGGGCAGTACTGAGATGTGACACTCCTACCTGCTCAAAGCTTGTCATTTGTAGCTAGTTGCCGCGTAGGGTTAGCCGAGCGGTGGCGGGTGGCGTTTATTCTGCTCGCACAGAGGCACACCTGCAGGGCAGATTAATGAAACACAGCGCGTTACATGTTGTTATAATTAGCGTCCCACTCATTATGCCGAGATAACTAGCTGCACAATTTTGGTTCACTAACCGCAAAATAACTCCAACGGCAGGTCACTTTCCGTTACATCGTACCATGAACGACTCTGAGTCATTTGCAACACTAACAAGTATTTAGTGTGAACGGACGTAGACATTTCTCTCCGTCGGCTTTAGGTCAAGTTGTTGACCCCTTGTTCTGTAGACACACAAGTATAAACAGAAAAATGAGTACGCTGAAACAACTTTGCCGTATGACGGAAGGTTCACGTAATATGATTATGTACAGTGCTTGGTGTCCCCCTTATATCAACCCTTCAAATAACTTATTGTTCAGAAGTAAAATAAACCATGTATCAAGCAACTTTTTTGGGCTTCCAAGGGGATACTGACAAACGGAATTCCCTTTCTCATAACTGTATTCGTTACGAACATATCGCAGCTCGGAAAGAACAGTGACACAACTAAAAAATACAGTACTCCAGAACTTTAAAGATCTTACACTGAAATAGTATAAGTATATATAGTATAAGTGTCCTTCAACTTTCAAGTAAGTAATTCTTGTAGCAAATTCCATTACAGTCAATACAGTTATACGGACGTGTAGTTCCGTTCTCGTCGAATGTGAGATGTCATCAGGTAATTATTAATTAATTCAACATGTTTGACTAAACAACTAAATGTCGCCGGCACGGTAGCTCAGCGTGTTCGGTCAGGGAGCCGCTTGGCCTCTGTAATAAAAAACCGAGTGGAAGGATCAACCACCGAACTTGAACAGGATGTGTTGCGACGTCCGCAACAACCTAACACATCGATCAATAACGAACAAAATGAAAAAAGCGGTCTAAGGCGCTGCAGTCATAGCGCGGCTGATCCCGGCGGAGGTTCGAGTCCTCCTTCGGGCATGGATGTGTGTGTTTGTCCTTAGGATAATTTAGGTTAGGTAGTGTGTGAGATTAGGGTCTGATGACCTTAGCAGTTAAGTCCCATAAGATTTCACACACATATGAACATTTTTGTGGCTAGTTTCTTTACAGTTTATTGTGAAAAATTGAGGTTTCACTAAAGACCTCTACAAAATTTCTTTACTACGAGAGGTGATCAGTAACTAAGGCAGCAAGGCCTTTTTTCCTCGGCCAATTACCGTTGAAAAAATACGGAATTTGTTGAGGGACACAGTGGTATATTCCCGGCTGAGCTCGTATGATTTCGTGAAGTTCTGATTGGTGGCGACGCTATAGGTAACCTGCAGAATGGCATCTGTAACGGGACTGCATTCCAAGCAGAGACCTGTCATTGAGTTTCTTTTGCCGGGAAACCAGAGCATCGCAGGTATTTATAGGGGTTGGCAGTCAACAAAAGCGCGGTGAGTCGTTTGGCGAGGTGTCTGTCATCATCGCAAAAGGTCGTGCAGACCTTGAGACTTCCCCTTGGAAAAATATATGAATTACTGTGCTGATAAACCCCTTACGTTATTTGCTTTTCAAACAGCTGAGCAAAACTGAACCTACTCAGACATTGCTCTCTTTACTTATTCTGATCAACACTAAACTGACACACAATATTTTAGCGCAACGCAATCTGACTTTCAATAATCCCTACATAAAAATGGGCCTGACTAACAATAACCTATACCTTTCATGAATCACTTTCCTCACAAAAATCTTTGTTACTCAAACTTCAGCAATACAGCGAGCGCCAATACTGCCAGCTAAATAAAAGATTCTAACTACTGAAGTCACTAACTACTGATAGGCATAGTCAGCAAATGAAAGACTTTGATAGAGAACAAACAATGTATTTACCTTAATAGTGTTCGAAAGTCATAATATATATATATATCAGTTCATGATACCCAGTCTTACAAATTTACTCTCTCTGACGGACACACGTCCAGACCGTCCGCTCTCAAAACTTCGCCATCTCACTCCCCACATCGACCATTCCTGGCGGCTCACCTTCAACTGCGCAACGCTACGCGCTGTTTGCATCCATCTGTCCAACACTAGAATATTCCAACAATGCAAACCAGCCACAGACTGCACACAGCACAGTCAGTGATTTTCACACAGAGCGCTACGTGGCGTTACCAACATAAAAACGTAAACAGCCTACTTACAAGGTGCTATAATTTCGTGAAGTCCTGATCGGTGGCGGCGCTATAGGTAACCTTCAAAATGGCATCTGTAACGGGACTGTATTCCAAGCAGAGACCTGTTATTGAGTTTCTTTTGCGGGGAACCAGAGCATCGCAGGTATTTATAGGGGCTGGCAGTCAACAAAAGCGCGGTGAGTCGTTGGTCGTGCAGACCTGTCCGATCTCCCGCGTGCTGGCCGGCCGCTCACAGCTGTGACTCCTGGAGAGACCGGCCGCTATGACCGAGCGGTTCTAAGCGCATCAGTCCGGAACCGCGCTGCTGCTACGGTCGTAGGTTCGAATCCTGCCTCGGGCATGGATGTGTGTGATGTCCTTAGGTTAGTTAGGTTTAAGTAGTTCTAAGTTCTAGGGGACTGATGACCTCAGATGTTACGTCTCATAGTGCTCAGAGCCATTTTGAATTCCTGGAGTGTTGGAACGTGTGGATACTCTCGTTCGAGACGGTAGACGGATAACAATCGAACACTTCCCAGTTCAACTGAACGTCACTGTTGGTAGTGCTGTCAAACTCGTCCACCAGATGGGATACAAAAAGTCGTGTACGCGCTGCGTTCCTGCCAAACGAACTTCTGCTGCTCCATGAAAACACGAGGCCTCAAACAAGACTGCACACCCGAGAGTAGCTCAGAAAACTTCACTGGACTGTTCTTTCTCATCCATCCTACAGCCCACCCTCGCACCTTACGACTTGCATCTGTTTGGCCCAATGGAGGATACACTCTGGGGGACGCAGTACGTGGATGATGGGGAGGTTCTCGCTGAAGCAAGACGTCGCCTCCGGCGTCGACCAGTATGGTGGTACCACGCGGGCATAGAGGCCCTCCCAGTAAGGTGGCGTAAGGCTGTCGCATTGAACGGAGATTACGTTGAGGAACAGGGTTTTGCAGCCGCAGCCGGCCGGAGTGGCCGTGCGGATCTAGGTGCTACAGTCTGGAGCCGAGCGACCGCTACGGTCGCAGGTTCGAATCCTGCCTCGGGCATGGATGTGTGTGATGTCCTTAGGTTAGTTAGGTTTAATTAGTTCTAAGTTCTAGGCGACTGATGACCGCAGAAGTTAAGTCGCATAGTGCTCAGAGCCATTTGAACCATTTTTTGCAGCCACAAGAGTGGGCAATAATATGGTGTACTAGAATCCTGAGCAAAACTAGACTGTTTTCCAGGGAAAAAAAGTGTTGCGTTACTTATTGAACGCCTCTCGTGCTATTGAGATGGCCTAACGAAAATGTTACAGAACGCGTTGTTCAGCTTTTAGGAATCAGCAGCGTCCAGAAAACATAGTTTAGAAATGTTTTTCGCAGTTTCTTTGAGGTCGTCCTTCCATCACCAATTAATTTCGTAATAAAAGAGCTAACCCAAGAAACAATTTAGCATTTCTGCTGTCATTCAGAGAGTTCAGAATAAAATTTCAGCAACACCGTCGATGGTAGATACACGTCTGACACAGTCCACCACCGTTGACATATTACTGTGCTTTTCCTGAAGACAGTGATTCCAGTTAAAGAATATCAAATTCTTGGTAACAGTTTTGTTAATTAGTGTGTTCTTGATCTTTTCGAATCAATAGTGCTTATTTTATTTCGTAACTGGTGTAAAAAAATTATTTATGTATTTCAACTCTGTAAAATCGCCTTCTCAGCAGCTGACAGTTTTTGCCAGTGTTGTTGATAGTGTAAGGTAGTCAGGCCCGGATCAGGGGGGTGGGGGGAGGTAAACCGTGGTATCTGCCCCGGGCGGCAATTTTAGCGTGCGACAAATTCATATTTTTGAAGGAAAAAAGATTGGTTCACAAAGCGCCTAGCATTCGCGCACGTTGATCTATCGATTATTCATATGATTTTGAAACGCATCCTTGTTCGTTTTTGAACACATTCTAAGCTGATTTCTGATTTTTGAATGCACGCATAGTATACGTGTAGAGTCTGCCAGGGGAGTCCCCGTCGCATCAAGAAACTTCCCCTCAGACAAAAGGGTAGGGGGCTACACGAACTGAGCCGTATAAACCGCAACGGGCGAATAATAATAGCTGTTTCCTAATGTGATTGATTGGGTGTGCGAAAAATAAGCATTGTTATAATCACTAGCGAAATCCATAGATTCAGACTACCACAGTGGAAATAAACGAATAAGAGGAATAACAGGTAAGAGAGATTACATATTAATCCTCTCGGTGTATCCAAGAAAATGAAATTTTGACAGAAAATTTTGCCACATCGCTACACTATTAAGGGCCAGTTCTACAGTCCCCGGTTAGCAGCCGCTTAAGTTATGTTCTCGGAATAGCGCGGAAAACGCATTGTACAAACACGTAATAACGCCTAACCGGAGAATAATGCGGGATTACTGAACCGGTGATTCGGACAGGGTTAGTGAAGTTAACCGAGAATAAGTTTTAACAATGGCAGGAATAGTTACAGAATTAGTATGAGAAGTTTGTTTGTTAGAACGAGGAAGGAGAAGAAACGGGACATCATACAAATCATATGGAAGAATATGACGACTCCAAATTTATATAAAAATTTCGTACTACTACTTTTCCATCTGATGCTTGAGAAACTGGAGCGTATGAATGAAATGTGAAACTATTTCTTAACGAAAAGTTTTTCGCTTGTAATAGGCCTAATACGCATTTGATATTGGTACTTCGTGAATTATATTCTGTCGTGTTGTTGTTTACGTAAATGAGGCAGGTAAAAATGACCATTTGTGCCAAAACAGTCTCGCTTAGTTGGCGTGTTTTACAATTGCTGCAGCATTACAGAACCCTACGTCATTTTATTAAGCAGACAGTGACAAAACAGATACAATCAACTCGAGATACGACACCCCTCTTGGGCACTATTCGTATTGACAGCTTTCTCAGCATTAGACAACGATATTTTCATTTTCCATGCAGCAAAACGCTTGGCGAACTTTGATGAGGTAATAGATTCTTTCGCAGAAAGGAAAGCACGCCGTGAAAAGCGTAGCAAGATTAGAGAGGAAAAAATGCTGGAACCCAAGGATTGTTTGTCTCGTCTTTACTGGTTTTTTGTTTCATATATTTAATTTTATGTCACGCAAAAGAGAAAGTTATCAGGTAATAGGCAATAAAGATTGGAGATTATCTGAAGAGTTTTTATTCTCCCCGCCACAAATAATCCCACCTAGCATTAATTGCAAGGTTTTTTTTTAAAAGGAGGATAGGATGTCAGACCGGCCGACTGGAAGTAGGAGAGGCACCACAGGACATATTAATTTTCACTCTACTGAATACATGTTTGATGGCTTCGATTACAAAATATACAAGTTTGAGTTTGTAACGATTCATGTTGAATGTTACTTGTTTCTTCTGCCTGGTCCATTGATGAATGAATGGGAAATTTTCATGCTCCACAAAAAATTTATTTACATTAATTGACCTCCCAACTGCACACTCGCCATGTAAACAAAACACGGAAATATTTCACTGATCTCTTTGATTTCCAAGAATAACTTCAAAACTGACTGACAAAACCAGAACTCAACAACTAACTCTTAGCCTCGCTGCATCGCTTTATATAGAGTTTTAAGAATAACTTCCAAAATAAAGCATTATTAATTTTGTCCAAGTTTGATGTTAAAATTAAAATTTACAAAATGTAAAGAAACTAATGTTAAAGCCGAATAAGGTATGAAATACAATAATCAATGACAATTTTTTATGGTAATATCTTTAGTTTTCCATAAGAAAATCATTCTGAACTTTAATTACAATAATGTCTCTTGTATTATTTTAGTTACGTAATTAATTACAGCGTGGATTTGGTTACTAAGATGTGATGGTAGTACAGAGCTCGTAATTTATCCGATTAAATACATAGAACTTGCAAATAATGCCACAAATTCTGCAAAATTAGAAAAGTGTGATATGTGAACAACTGGAGAGTTACTTAGAAATGTAATTACAAAGAATACAGAGGAAGACATAAAAATAAATAACAAATGAAAATACATCGCTTGGTAATAACTTTTAAGCTGTTTCTCAAGATAGTGTGTTCTTTTGTTACTGGGTTTTTAGACTACCATTTTCTTAATTAGAAGCATTGATTTTTGATGCTAACATATCTGCAGGCTCTAGTTATTTATTACTAAGGACTTATTACTTCAATTTCTCGATTAGTTACTTAATTTAGTATACGTACATAATTTTATCAATGACAACAATCCACCGATATTTACGACAATGCACGTACTTCTAGAGAATTCCAAATGCCTTCGCAATGAATATCAAGTTTTTATCAAATAGGACAGAATTATAGACACACATACAAGGCCTTAGGATGCACTGAATTGTCTGATAAAGGTGGTATGGGACATTTGAATATGAGTCCTGTGGGAGGCTGTACCGTTATAAGTTCCACAGAGGGAAATACAGTGACGTGCAATAGAAGAATGCTGTGTGAAGAGGCTTGGCACTTCACTTTGGCACTCTTAAGACCAAATAATGTGTCTTAAATTTTCTTGAACATATATGTTTTATATATCAAATTGTTCAGAAATATGTGCGCTACAAAATGAACATATTTTTGAAAATCGGTTATTTTTTAAATTTTGGACGTATTTCAAACGCTCGAGTGGGAGGAGGAGGGGGATGGGGGGCGGCGCCACTATCAAGTTTTTGCCCGGGTTCGGAAATATGCTAGATTCGGCGCCGGTGGTCGTTTCATTATATCGAAGGTTTGACAAATCTACGCTACTGGCCATTAAAATTGCTACACCAAGAAGATGACGTGCTACAGACGCGAAATTTTACCGACAGGAAGAAGAAGCTGTGATATGCAAATGATTAGCTTTTCAGAGTATTCACAAAAGGGTGGCGCCGGTGGCGACACCTGCAACGTGCTGACATGAGAAAAGTCTCCAACCGATTTCTCATACACAAACAGCAGTTGACCGGCGTTGCCTGGTGAAACGTTGTTGTGATGCCTCGTGTAAGGAGGAGAAATGCGTACCATCAAGTTTCCGACTTTGATGAAGGTCGGATTGTAGCCTATCGCGATTGCGCTTTATTGTATCGCGACATCGCTGTTCGCGTTGGCCGAGATCCAATGACCATTAGCAGAATATGGAATCGGTGGGTTCAGGGGGGTAATACGGAATGCCGAGCTGGAACCCAACGGCCTCGTATCACGAGCAGTCGAGATGACAGGCATCTTATCCGGATGGCTGTAACGGATCGTGCAGCCACGTCTCGATCCCTGAGTCAACAGATGGGGACGTTTGCAAGACGACAACCATCTGCAACAGTTCTACGACGTTTGGAGCAGCATGGACTATCAGCTCGGAGACCATGGCTTCGGTTACCCTTGACGCTACATCACAGACAGGAGCGACTGCGACGGTGTACTCAACGACGAACCTGGGTGCACGAATGGGAAAACGTCATTTTTTCGGATGAATCCAGGTTCTGTTTTCAGCATCATGATGGTCGCATCCGTGTTTGGCGACATCGCGGTGAACGCACATTGGAGGCGTGTATCCGTCATCGCCATACGGGCGTATCACCCGGCGTGGGTATGGGGTGCCATTGGTTACACGTCTTGGTCGCCTCTTGTTCGCATTGACGGCACTTTGAACAGTGGACGTTACGTTTCAGATGTGTTACGACCCGTGGCTCTACCCTTCATTCGATCCCTGCGAAACCATACATTTCAGCAGGATAATGTACGACCGCATGTTGCAGCTCCTGTACGGGCCTTTCTGGATACAGAAAGTGTTAGACTGCTGCCCTGGCCAGCATATCCTCCAGATTTCTCACGAATTGAAAACGTCTGGTGAATGGTGGCCGAGCAACTGGCTCGTCACAATACGCCAGTCACTACTCTTGATGAACTGTGGTATCGTGTTGAAGCTGCATGGGCAGCTGTACCTGAACACACCATCCAAGCTCTGTTTGACTCAATGCCCAGGCATATCAAGGCCGTTATTACGGCCAGAGGTGGTTGTTCTGGGTACTGATATCTCAGGATCTATGCACCCAGATTGCGTGAAAATGCAATCACATGTCAGTTCTAGTGTAATATATTTGTCTAATGAATACCCGTCTGTCACCTGCATTACTTCCTGGTGTGGCAATTTTAATGGCCAGTAGTGTAGATTTGTCAATTAAATATTGAACGCGTGCAGGCCTCTCTACGCTCGGTCGGGGCTACTGCGGCGGGACTTGTAAGGACTCGGCCGCTCTGTCCACAGAAACAGTGGTGCGGACCAGTTCCCGGTGAGTCACCTAGCCGGCCTGGGCGGAATCCGTACAAGGCGGACCGGAGCAGCTTAAGACGCCAGGCGCGGCTCCCGTGTAAACAAAAACCCCGGCCCGAGCAGCCACACACACAGCCAAGCTCACTGGCACACGTGTGCAATTGGCTGCCGGATGCCGCGGGAAAAAGCCTCCAGCCTCGTGCGTCATTGGCCCGGCCCGACTAGCGCCGCGGCTGTCCAAACACTGCGCCACGCCAGGTCCAGCGGTCTGGATGCCCAACCACTCAGCGCCACGTCCACCGACACCCAAGGATGAGTGGAGGCGCCTCTTCACCCAGATTTATCGCTGCCGCGCCTACCACCGCTCGCACTCATCGGCTCTCACTCTCGTCTTTCTCATTTTTCCGCACATTCGTTTCGTACTGGCCACCTCCGGACAACGTTACTTCAACTGTACGCTACCTCTTGTCCGGGCCTTACACTACATGAGTAACGTAGAAGTAAATATCCTCGGAGTAGTGAAGCAACTTGTGTTGTGGTCTTCAGTCCTGAGACTGGTTTGATGCAGCTCTCCATGCTACTCCATCCTGTGCAATCTTCTTCATCTCCCAGTACCTACTGCAGCCTACATCCTTCTTACTGTATTCATCTCTTGGTCTCCCTCTACGATTTTTACCCTCCACGCTGCCCTCCAATACTAAATTGGTGATCCATCGATGTCTCGGAACATGTCCTACCAACCGATCCGTTCTGCTAGTCAAGTGGTGCCACAAACTCCTCTTCTCCCCGATTCTGTTCAATATCTCCTCATTAGTTACGTGATCTACCCATCTAATATTCAGCATTCTTCTGTAGCACCACATTTCGAAAGCTTCTATTCTCTTCTTGTCTAAACTATTTATCTCGTCCATGTTTCACTCCCATGCATGGCTACACTCCATACAAATACACTCCTGGAAATTGAAATAAGAACACCGTGAATTCATTGTCCCAGGAAGGGTAAACTTTATTGACACATTCCTGGGGTCAGATACATCACATGATCACACTGACAGAACCACAGGCACATAGACACAGGCAACAGAGCATGCACAATGTCGGCACTAGTACAGTGTATATCCACCTTTCGCAGCAATGCAGGCTGCTATTCTCCCATGGAGACGATCGTAGAGATGCTGGATGTAGTCCTGTGGAACGGCTTGCCATGCCATTTCCACCTGGCGCCTCAGTTGGACCAGCGTTCGTGCTGGACGTGCAGACCGCGTGAGACGACGCTTCATCCAGTCCCAAACATGCTCAATGGGGGACAGATCCGGAGATCTTGCTGGCCAGGGTAGTTGACTTACACCTTCTAGAGCACGTTGGGTGGCACGGGACACATGCGGACGTGCATTGTCCTGTTGGAACAGCAAGTTCCCTTGCCGGTCTAGGAATGGTAGAACGATGGGTTCGATGACGGTTTGGATGTACCGTGCACTATTCAGTGTCCCCTCGACGATCACCAGTGGTGTACGGCCAGAGTAGGAGATCGCTCACCACACCATGACGCCGGGTGTTGCCCCTGTGTGCCTCGGTCGTATGCAGTCCTGATTGTGGCGCTCACCTGCACGGCGCCAAACACGCATACGACCATCATTGGCACCAAGGCAGAAGCGACTCTCATCGCTGAAGACGACACGTCTCCATTCGTCCCTCCATTCACGCCTGTCGCGACACCACTGCAGGCGGGCTGCACGATGTTGGGGCGTGAGCGGAAGACGGCCTAACGGTGTGCGGGACCGTAGCCCAGCTTCATGGAGACGGTTGCGAATGGTCCTCGCCGATACCCCAGGAGCAACAGTGTCCCTAATTTGCTGGGAAGTGGCGGTGCGGTCCCCTACGGCACTGCGTAAGATCCTACGGTCTTGGCGTGCATCCGTGCGTCGCTGCGGTCCGGTCCCAGGTCGACGGGCACGTGCACCTTCCGCCGACCACTGGCGACAACATCGATGTACTGTGGAGACCTCACGCCCCACGTGTTGAGCAATTCGGCGGTACGTCCACCCGGCCTCCCGCATGCCCACTATACGCCCTCGCTCAAAGTCCGTCAACTGCACATACGGTTCACGTCCACGCTGTCGCGGCATGCTACCAGTGTTAAAGACTGCGATGGAGCTCCGTATGCCACGGCAAACTGACTGACACTGATGGCGGCGGTGCACAAATGCTGCGCAGCTAGCGCCATTCGACGGCCAACACCGCGGTTCCTGGTGTGTCCGCTGTGCCGTGCGTGTGATCATTGCTTGTACAGCCCTCTCGCAGTGTCCGGAGCAAGTATGGTGGGTCTGACACACCGGTGTCAATGTGTTCTTTTTTCCATTTCCAGGAGTGTATTTTCAGAAACGACTTCCTGACACTTAAATCTATACTCGATGTTAACAAATTTCTCTTCTTCAGAAACGATTTCCTTGCCATTGCCAGTCTACATTTTATATCCTCTCTATTTCGACCATCGTCACTTATTTTGCTCCCCAAATAGGAAAACTCATGTACTACTTTAAGCGCCTCATTTCCTAATCTAATTCCCTCAGCATCACCCGACTTAATTCGACTACATTCCATTATCCTCGTTTTGCTTTTGTTGATGTTCATCTTATACCCTCCTTTCAAGACACTGTCCATTCCATTCAACTGCTGTCCCAAGTCCTTTGCTGTCTCTGACAGAATTACGTCATCGGCGAACCTCAACGTTTTTATCTCTTCTCCGTGGATTTTAATTCCTACTCCGAACTTTTCTTTTGTTTCCTTTATTGCTTGCTCTGTATACAGATTGAATAACATCGGGGATAGCCTACAACCCTGTCCTACTCCCTTCCCAACCACTGCTTCCCTTTCATACCCCTCGACTCTTGTAACTGCCATCTGCTTTCTGTACAAATTGTAAATAGCCTTTCGCTCCCTGTATTTTACCCCTGCCACCTTCAGAATTTGAAAGAGAGTATTCCAATCAACATAAATCACTTAATAAAAGCAAGTCTTCTGGTCCAGACTGTACACCAATTAGGTTCCTTTCGGAGTGTGCTGACGCATTAGCTCCATACTTAACAATCATATTCAACCGTTCGCCCGACGAAAGATCCGTACCCAAAGACTGGAAAGTTGCACAGGTCACACCAATATTCAAGAAAGGTAGTAGGACTAATCCACTAAATTACAGGCCCATATCGTTAACGTCGATATGCAGCAGCATTTTAGAACATGTATTGCCTTCGAACATTATGAATTACCTCGAACGTATCAGTCTAATGACACACAGTCAACATGGCTTTAGAAAACGTCGTTCGTGCGAAACACAACTAGTTCTTTATTCACATGAAGTGCTGAGTGCTATTGACAAGGGATTTCAGATCGGTTCCGTATTCTTGGATTTCCGGAAGGCTTTTGACACTGTACCACACAAGCGGCTCGTAGTGATATTGCGTGCTTATGAAATATCATCTCAGTTATGTGACTGGATTTGTGATATCCTGTCAGAGGGGTCACAGTTCGTAGTAATTGATTTCTGGCGTTCCCCAAGGTAGTGTTATAGCCCCTTTGCTGTTCCTTATCTATATAAACTATTTGGGAGACAATCTAAGCAGCTGTCTTAGGTTGTTTGCGGATGATGCTGTCGTTTATCGAGTAATAAAGTCATCAGAAGATCAAAACAAATTGCAAAACGCTTTAGAAAAGATATCTGAATGGTGCGAAAAGTGGCAGTTGACAGTTGACCCTAAATAACGAAAAATGTGAGGTCATCCTCATGTGCTAAAAGGAACTCGTTAATCTTCGGTTACGCGATAAATCAGTCTAATCTAAGAGCCGTAAATTCAGCTATATACCTAGGTATCACAATTATAATGAATGGAAATGAAGTCCCATGCTTCTTTACAGAGCGTAGAGGAACGATGCGTGAGACCCGCACCGCCTTACTAGGCAAGGTCCTAATGGAGGTTGTTTGCCTTTGCCTTCCTCCGACCGTAATGGGGATGAATGATGATGATGATGATGATGATGATGATGATGATGATGATGATGAAGACGACACAACAACACCCAGTCATCTCGAGGCAACAATTACGAACAACTTAAATTGGAAAGGACACACAGAAAATGTTGTGGGGAAGGCTAACCAAAGGCTGCGTTTTATTGGCAGGACATTTAGAAAATGCAACAGAGCTACTAAGGAGACTACCTACACTACGCTTGTCCGTCCTCTTTGAGAATACTGCTGCCCGGTGTGGGATCCTTACCATGTAGGACTGACATAGTACATCGAAAAAGTTCAAAGAAAGTCAGCACGTTTTGTATTATGGCGAAATAAAGGAGAGAGTGTCACAGAAATGACACAGGATTTGGGCTGGGAATCGTTAAAGGGAAGGCGTTTTTCGCTACGGAATCTTCTCACGAAATTCCAATGATCACCTTCCTCCCCCGAATGCGAAAATATTTTTGTGACACCGACCTACGTAGGGCGGAACGATCACCACGATCAAATAAGGGAAATCAGAGCTTGTACTGAAAGATATAGGTGTTCATTCTTTCCGCGCGCTGTACGAGATTGGAATAATAGACAATTGTGAGGGTCGTTGGATGAACCCTCTGCCACGCACTTAAATTGTGATTTGCATAGTATCTATCTAGATGCAGAAGTATCAGAGCACCCCTGTGTAATGCGGAATTGCCCACTAGATGTCACGAGAGGGCGATTCGCCAGTACAAAGGGAGGCGGCCAGTATTGTGTTGTCAGTGGAGAAGCTCAGTCACTTAAAAGTTTGAACTACAGTCTGTTCATCGTAAGAATAAACCTGATATAAAGATTATGCCATGTATTCTTCCGCGTTTGCGTGAGTCTCATTGGATTTCGTTTCACGTGGAACGTAAGCCAAGCCGTGTAAAGTACAGCCAAGTACGATACGTTTTATGCTTTGTTACACGCACATAGACGGACCGATAATGCGCTACAACTGCTTTAAGGCTTTAAGGCCAGCCGGCTGGTCCAACTAACCTGTAATGATGTGAGCAGTTGATGATCGGGCACAAAAAGAGAAGAGCATAAATCAATATACACTATGTGATCAATAGTATCCGGACAACTGGCTGAAAATGACTTACAAGTTCGTGGCGCCCTCCGTAGGTAAACCGGCAGTTGTGGCCGAGCGGTTCAAGGAGCTTCAGTCCAGAACCGCGCTGATGCTACGGTCGCAGGTTCGAATCCTGCCTCGGGCATGGATGTGTGATGTCCTTAGGTTAGTAAGGTTTAAGTAATTCTAAGTCTATGGGACTGATGACCTCAGATGTTAAGTTCCATAGTGCTTAGAGCCATTTGAACCGTTTTCCATCGGAATTCTATAAGGTGTTGGCCCACACTTAGGCTTCATGACAGCTTCCACTTTCGCAGGCATACATTCAGTGAGGTGCTGGAAGGTTACTTGGGGAATGACAGCCCATTCTTCACGGAGTGCTGCCCTGAGGAGTGGTATCGATGTCGGTCGGTGAGGCCTGGCACGAAGTCGACGTTCAAAATATACCAGAAGTGTTCTATAGGACTCAGGTCAGGACTCTGTGCAGGCCAGTCCATTACAGGGATGTTATTCTCGTGTAACTGGACAGAATAAAAATGTGTAAGACAGGGATGTAGCTTTTTTCGATCCTACAGTTCAATGTATACATCGAAAAAGCAATGACAGAAATAAAAGTCAAAGTGTGGGATTAAAACTCAGGATGAAAAGATATCTTTCATCAGATTCGCCGATGACATTGCCGTCCTCACGAGAACAACACGGCAAGTCTCATCACCCGAATTCTGAGGAGCCTCGCTTAGTGGAACAGGGGTGAGAATAAGCGAACACGTGTCTCAGCTTATCTGTAGGAAATCGACAATTTCTAAGAAAACAACGGTCAAAGTTTTTCGAGGTATTTTCAAGGAACATTTTGTGTGTGTGTGTGTGTGTGTGTGTGTGTGTGTGTGTGTGTGCGTGTGTGTGTGTGTGGGGGTGTGTTTTACCGCGCGATATCATCAGATGAAGTCATGGCTCAGCACTTAGCTTCGCGGCTTCTTAATTTTGCGACTCGTGTTCGAAGCCCGATTACAGTTTTTATTTGTTTTATTGTATTTTTATTGTTTTCATTTGTATACCCATGTCCGTAGAAGGCTGCTACTCGAATGTTTCTTATCAAATCAGGGGATACAAGGTCGTTATATTAATTGTAAAATTACAACTGGTTTTCACAACAAGTGTCAACTTATATAATATATAGGACGTAAAAAAAAGGCAGAAATTGCAGGACACATTCCTCACAAATAGACGAAAAAATTATATTACATGAACATGGATCTGGAAACACTTTGTTTCCATCTTACAATTCATTAATCGTGGGAAACACACAAAAACATTAGAATCATGAGGAAGATGCACGGTTGGTTGGGTTGTGCTGCACCGCCAATGTTTTTTTTTACATATACCTGTTGCCACGCGACGTACGTCATTGCTTGTCTACAGGTAAGATTAACTGCTACAGCGATCAGTATGACCGTTGCAAGCACACGCTTTACTAAAAACTGTACTCCCGAACAGGTCATGAAGGCCCGACGGTACCGACCGGCCGCCGTGTCATCCTCAACCACGAGTGTTAGTGGGTGCGGATACGAAGCGGCATGTCACGAGTACACCGCTCTCTCCACCATATGTCAGTTTATGAGCCCGGACGCGGGCTACTACGTAGAGTTAATCACAGACTTGGCTCTTGCAGTGGCGGTGAACACAAATGCAGAGATGGCAGATGGCCCATTTGATGTATGGATCAGCTGATGGCAGTGGCGGTAGCGCTCAACGTTTGCCCCGACAGGAAAACGTCTGAAGCCATTGATCCTCGATCTTGGCAACACGGAGCGTTTAAGGCTGATACTCGCGACTGGAGGATACAGGCCTAGAAGGACGAGGACACTGCAATGGGAGGCGGCAACTCTTCACGCTGTTGACAACGACCCTCGTGTCAGCACAAGAATTGTAGCTGCTACACAGAATGTTGACATGACTTCTGGCGAGTGTTACACGACGACCGGCTGTATCCGTACCATTTACAGCGTGTGCGGGCGCTATCAGCAGCTCATTTTCCTGCACAGGTACTCTTCTCTGAATGGTTTATTCAACGAAGTGTCAACTCTTAGTACAACGACACAGTTTACAGACGATGCCTCGTTTCAATCAGATCAAATTTTCAGAATCGGTATATATGCACGTACGCCAGTCCTCACGCAACTTTTGAAGCAAGTCAGAGATTTCCTGTCAGTGTTTCGGCAGACAACGTTGATGACTGACTGGTAGAGCCTCACTTTCTCCCACTCAAGCTCAACGGACAAAGTTATCACAACTTCGTAGAGGCTGTTCTACCTGATCATTCAGCAGATGTGACTTTAACTGTGCGACAAAACCTCTATTTCATGCACGATGGAGCACCTCCTTATTTTAGTGTCAATGTCCTGTCCGTTAGTTTCTAAATAACAGAGTTGGTGACAGATGCATAGGTAGAGACGGACCAATTGCCTGGCTTCCACGCTCTCCGGACCTAAACACATGAAATTTTGCATTTGAAAGCTCTTGTGTATGGATCCCCAGTAAAAGATTTCAGTGTCTCCATGCCCGTATTATGGAAGGCTGCGAAATCATAACGCAGTACTCCAGGGTTACACCAGCACATCGCAGATTCACTACGACGGCGGGTTGATCCATGTATCAATGCCACAGGCGGGCATATTGAACATATCCTGAGAGAAAGATTTGCATGTGGTACGCTGGTGCGTTCTGTTCGTGTGTGTTTCCCATGTTTAGTGAGTTAGAGAAAATGAGATCTAACATGAAAACAAAGCGTTTCCAGACCTATGTTCATATAACATAATTCCTTCGTCTACGTGTGAGAAACGTGTCCTGTAATTTGTGCCTTACATTTTTTTTACACCTTGTATGTGTGTACAATATGTTGATGGGTTAGAATCTTTAAATTCTCATGTTCTGGTATTTCATTCTCATATCAGTTTTATAATAGTTCTTATATTTTATTCATACATTTATTCTTCAGCAAGATTTGATATATTCTCTAGGATGATACCGATCGTAGAAACATTCGAAACACAGACAATCTGAATACCACTAGCATCGCACGAAGGCAGGTTTGCCACAGTGACATTTCTTCATATGAATCTCACTCGGGAAAGAAACGTTGTTACTGGCGTTGACAATAATTTCGCGGCAAACCCTCCGTAACGGATCAATTTTCCGCGAACTGGCGCTTGCAGTTGATTATGAACCAAGGTACACTGCGGAAAACAATTTCAAATAATTTTCCCACTTATTTTAAATTATTTATCTGACATCCAATTAGTAAACGAATAAGGATTTCGTTATATCAGTATATACTGGCTAACATTTGTGTAGTAATCTTCTATAGACATGAGTATACAAATGAAAAACAAAAATAAAAGTAATAATCGGACTTCGAACACGGGACGAATATATATATATATATATATATATATATATATGGCTTATCCGTAGATACTCGACCGTGTGTATATACATGGTCGAGTATCTATGGATAAGCCAAGACACATGTTCACTTATTTCGATTCCTCTTCCGCAAAGAAAGGGCACTGGGAAATTGGATTCTGGCACTTGCCGTGTTCTCCCCGCCAGTGAAAGTGAAGAAGAATTACGAGGGGGTAAAAAAAAAAATAACATTGCCGTGGGCGGATCTTGTGTAGTACACATTTCTGCCGCTAGGCGTGTATATCGCAACTCATTGCCAGTTCAGCGCCACCTTTGTTGTCGACCTGGCTTGCTCTGTTTATCTGCGGCCAATGTTAGCACTAGCGCTGTTTTTTTCTTGTTTCGTTTTTTATGATGGCAAGAACACCGTGCAGCTGTGGAAATTTGTTTGCTACTCAGTGAAAATGTTGCTGAAACTGTTTTAATGTTGAAAACAGCTTACGAAAATGCCGTTATGGGAAAAACTCGAGTGTACAAGTGGTTTGCTCGATTTAAAAATGGCGACATGTCAGTTGATGACAAACCTCGTTCTGGACGTCCATCAACTACCCGAATCAACAAAAAATATTAAAAAAAAATTGGAGAGCTTGTGCTCACAGACAATTGATCAACGGTCAGAGATTAGTGGGCATCTTGGAGCAACAGTGTTCGTCAAACAAGACCCGATTTGTGGCAGACAGGAGACTGGTTCGTCCAACACGAAAACATATCTGCACACAGAGCCATCTCTGTTAGACAGTTTTTGGCAAAAAATGGCACGGTTCCTCTGCCTCCACGCACCTCACTTGTCTGACCTGATTCCGTGCTACTTTTTCTCATTTCCACGCATGAAAAGGAGCATGAACGGACTCCGATTTGACAACACTGGACAAGTCAAGAGAAAAAACGGAGTAGGAGCGGTCAGCCATTTCTAAAGAGAACTACAAAAAGTTTTTCGAACTGTGGAAGCACCGATGGCACAGATGTATTATTTGTAATTGAAAGTATTTTGAAGGGCATAAGGTTGTTTTGTAAAGAATTTGGAAATATATAGCTTCTAAAAAATAATTCCGGTTTGTTCGGGGTACCCCCTCGTACAGGAAATGATGAGAGGAACAAACATTCTACAATATGGATTGAGAGCAAACTGAAGAATGACACAACTAGGTACTGACTTTTTGATGATAGCAGTTTCGTAGCACGGTTCCTCCTCAGACTGCAAGACTTGGCAACGGTAGACAGCTTGGAGCGTGGTGCTCGTGGGACCGGTCGCCTAGTTATTGTTGTTGTTGTTGTCTTCAGTCCTGAGACTGGTTTGATGCAGCTCTCCATGCTACTCTATCCTGTGCAAGCTTTTTCATCTCCCAGTACCTACTGCATCCTACATCCTTCTGAATCTGCTTAGTGTATTGATCTCTTGATCTCCCTCTACGATTTTTACCCTCCACGCTGCCCTCCAATGTTAAATTGGTGATCCCTTGATGCCTCAAAACATGTCCTACCAACCGATCACTTCTTCTAGTCAAGTTGTGCCACAAACTTCTCTTCTCCCCAATCCTATTCAATACCCCCCTCATTAGTTATGTGATCTACCCATCTAATCTTCAGCATTCTTCTGTAGCACCACATTTCGAAAGCTTCTATTCTCTTCTTGTCCAGACTAGTTATCGTCCATGTTTCACTTCCATACATGGCTACACTCCATACAAATACTTTCAGAAGCGACTTCCTGACGCTTAAATCTATACTCGATGTTAACAAATTTCTCTTCTTCAGAAACGATTCCCTTGCCATTGCCAGTCTACATTTTATATCCTCTTTACTTCGACCATCACCAGTTATTTTACTCCCTAAATAGCAAAACTCCTTTACTACTTTTAAGTGTCTCATTTCCTAATCTAATCCCCTCAGCATCACCCGATTTAATTTGACTACATTCCATTATCCTCGTTTTGCTTTTGTTGATGTTCATCTTATATACTCCTTTCAAGGCACTGTCCATTTCGTTCAACTGCTCTTCCAAGTCCTTTGCTGTCTCTGACAGAATTACAATGTCATCGGCGAACCTCAAAGTTTGTGCTTCTTCTCCATGAATTTTAATACCTACCCCGATATTTTCTTTTGTTTCCTTTACTGCTTGCTCAATATACAGATTGAATAACATCGGGGACAGGCTACAACCCTGTCTCGCTCCCTTCCCAACCACTGCTTCCCTTTCATGCCCCTCGACTCTTAAAACTGCCATCTGGTTTCTGTACAAATTGTAAATAGCCTTTCGCTCCCTGTATTTTACCCCTGCCACCTTCAGAGTTTGAAAGAGAGTATTCCAGTTAACGTTGTCAAAAGCTTTCTCTAAGTCTACAAATGCTAGAAACGTAGGTTTGCCTTTTCTTAATCTTTCTTCTAAGATAAGTCGTAAGGTTAGTATTGCCTCACGTGTTCCAACATTTCTACGGAATCCAAACTGATCTTCCCCGAGGTCTGCTTCTACCAGTTTTTCCATTTGTCTGTAAAGAATTCGTGTTAGTATTTTGCAGCTGTGACTTATTAAACTGATAGTTCGGTAATTTTCACATCTGTCAACACCTGCTTTCTTTGGGATTGGAATTATTATATTCTTCGTGAAGTCTGAGGGTATTTCGCCTGTCTCATGCATCTTGCTCACCAGATGGTAGAGTTTTGCCATGACTGGCTCTCCCAAGGCCATCAGTAGTTCTAATGGAATGTTGTCTACTCCCGTGGCCTTGTTTCGACTCAGGTCTTTCAGTGCTCTGTCAAACTCTTCACGCAGTATCATATCTCCCCTTTCATTTTCATCTACATCCTCTTCCATTTCCATAATATTGTCCTCAAGTACATCGCCCTTGTATAAACCCTCTATATACTCCTTCCACCTTTCTGCCTTCCCTTCTTTGCTTAGAACTGGGTTGCCTAGTTATTAGCTCGCCGGAATTGCGCCTGTTGGACTGCTAGAGGGAACGCCTGTTCCGTTGGAATGATGGTAGGCGAGTGAAGCGCTCCGTAATTACTTTCCCTTGGACCCTGACTGCGGGCCAGCCGGAACTGCCGGCTACCGCAACACTGCGGACTTTCTCCTGCAGTTATGATGTGTTGTGCCGGTAGCCACTCGTACGATGACCTTTGGTAGCTGGAAAGGCAGGCGGAAGTGTGAAGGCGGAATTCCACCGAGGCGGCACGCTACCACGAGTTGCATGCTTACATGGTGTCTAGTCCTGGGTTGCGACACGAAACAGTGCTTCAAACTTGGTTTTATCAAGGAAGGTGTGTGTTGGCAGATGACGCAGGCTACGAGCTGTATCTGTTAGCAGCATGAGCCTCTCAGTCACTTCAGATCATCTTAAATTGACGACGTAAAGCCGCAAAGGAGACCTGGGAACATTATGTAGATTCTGACAGCGTCTTGCATCCCATCACTGCTTCATCGGGTCGCTGAAGTCAACACATCGGTTGTTGTTAAAAGTTACACTACTGGCCATTAAAATTGCTACACCAAGAAGAAATGCAGATGATAGACGCGTATTTATTGCACAAATATATTAAACTAGAACTGACATGTGATTACATTTGCACGCAATTTGGCTGCATAGATCGTGAGAAATCAGTACCCAGAACAGCCACCTCTGGCCGTAATAACGGCGTTGATACTCCTAGGCATTCAGTCAGACAGAGCTTGGATGGCGTGTACAGGTACAGCTGCCCATGCAGCTTCAACACAATACCACGGTTCATCAAGAGTAGTGACTGGCGTATTGTGACGAGCCAGTTGCTCGGCCACCATTGACCAGTCGTTTTCAGTTGGTGAGATATCTGGAGAATCTGCCGGCCAGGGCAGCAGTCGAACATTTTCTGTCTCCAGAACGGCCCGTACAGCACCTGCAACATGCGGTCGTGCATTATCCTGCTGAAATGTATGGTTTCGCAGGGATGGAATGAAGGGTAGAGCCACGGGTCGTAACACATCTGAAGTGTAAGGTCCATTGTTCAGAGTGCCGTCAATGCGAACAAGAGGTGACCGAGACGTGTAACCAATCGCCGGCCGGAGTGGCCGAGCGGTTAAAGGCGCTACAGTCTGGAACCGCACGACCGCTACGGTCGCAGGTTCGAATCCTGCCTCGGGCATGGTTGTGTGTGATGTCCTTAGGTTAGTTAGGTTTAAGTAGTTCTAAGTTCTAGGGGACTTATGACCACAGCAGTTGAGTCCCATAGTGCTCAGAGCCATTTTTGTAACCAATCGCACCCCATACCATCACGCCGGGTGATACCGCCAGTATGGCGATGAAGAATACACGCTTCCAATGTGAGTTTACCCCGATGTCGCCAAAGAAGGATGCGACCATCGTGATGTTGTAAACAGAACCTGGATTCATCCGAAAAAATGACGTTTTACCATTCGTGCACCCGGGTTCGTCGCTGAGTACACCATCGCAGGCGCTCCTGCCTGTGATGCAGCGTCAAGGGTAACCGCAGCCATGATCTCCAAGCTGATAGTCCTCGCTGCTGCAAACGACGTCGAACTGTTCGTGCAGATGGTTGTTGTCTAGCAGACGTTGCATGGGGGCTTAATTATTTATTATGAATGCAAATTCTTTTTAAATTTTTAGTAGCTGTATGTCCGATTACGAGGTCTCGTAAACGGTTGGCCCTGACTAGTTTTAGTACGCAATCTGACTGCATAGAATAACAACAAAGAAAGGAATTAAATTTTCCGTTAACACAATTAATTAATTAAGTCCCCAGCAGCTATAAAACCAACGCAACAACAAAGCACAAGTGTAACTGTTCTGTGTGTGGAAGTGTGATTCAACGTACACATCTGGCACGGTTCTTCTTCAATAAGACAAGTAATTTTAAATATCATTTATACTGAAGTAATTAAAAAAAATAGAAATACTATAATTGTGCAAAAAAAAAACAGAATTACACTCTAATACAAGAACACAAGCCAGATGCTTTGTTGACTGAACCTGTAATGACGCATTATTTAAGACATGGAAATAATGAAAAAAAAGGGAATATTTTACCTTCATATATATTGACGAAAAGCACTCTGATCATTACAATATCTCCATTCGAACAACATCTGCTGTCTAGCCCATCAAACAACTGCATAAAACATGGAACAAGCACTCCTTACTACAACATCTCAACACCGACTCACTACTACCCCATCTCGATAAGCACTCTCCACCACCACTTCTCGACAAGAACTTTTCACTACGACATCTCAGCAAGCACTGACTACTACGAGTTCTCGACAAGCACTGCCAGTGGCGCTGTGGCTCAGTGTAGCCACCTTTCAACGTCCCCATCTGTTGACTCAGGGATCGAGACGTGGCTGCACGATCCGTTACAGCCATGCGGATAAGATGCCTGTCATCTCGACTGCTAGTGATACGAGGCCGTTGGGATCCAGCACGGCGTTCCGTATTACCCTCCTGAACCCAGCGATTCCATATTCTGCTAACAGTCATTGGATCTCGACCAACGCGAGCAGCAATGTCGCGATACGGTAAATCGCAAACGCGATAGGCTACAAAACCGACCTTTTTCAAAGTCATAAACGTGATGGTACGCATTTCTCCTCCTCACACGAGGCATCGCAACGACGATCCACCAGGCTACGCCGGTAAACTTCTGTTTGTGTATTAGAAATCGGTTGGAAACTTTACTAACGTCAGCACGTTGTAGGTGTCTCCACCGGCGCCAACGTTGTGTGAATGATCTGAAAAGCTAATCACTTGCATATCACAGCATCCTCTTCCTGTCGGTTAAATTTCGCGTCTGTAGCACGTCATCTTCGTGGTGTAGCAATTTTAATGGCCAGTAGTGTATATTTGATGCGTTTCTCCCGTAGCCCACCATTAGAACATCTGCGCAATGAAACACAATCCGCCAAAACATGACCACCTCCTAATAGTCGGTACGTCAACCTTTGGCACGGATGACAGCTGCGACGTGTCGTGGCATTGAAGCAATGAGGCCCTGGTAGCCGGCTGGAGGGAGTTGGCACGACAGCTACACATACCCATTCGTCTCTTTATTCCCGTAAATTCCGGGCAAGGGGGCGATGAGCTCTGACGCCACGTTGAATCACATCCCAGATGTGTCCGATCGCGTTCAGATCCGGCCAGTTGGGGGGCCAGTACTAAAGACGGATCGTTAGCGAACTAACGGATCCAAAGGAATGGTTCACCAAGGTGAACGGAATGAGCGAGGAACGAATTCTAAGGAAAGGTCTATCATAGTTCACTTCGGTCGCGGCTTTCTACTTACAGTTCCCGGGAACGGGAAACGGTCGGTCTCGTTCCCGAACGGCACGCCGGCCGGTCTCGTTCCAGCCCCGGTCCCGGTCCCGTCTGTCTCGGTCTCGCTCGGCCGGACTCGTCTTTCTTCGGGTGGCCGCTCGTCGCAGTTCCACTGCCGAATGCTCATACTTCAGATCGAGTTGTTGTTGTTGTTTGTTTCTTTCGCTTCGCACGCCCATTCTAGATCTGTTTCAAGCCTTTTTTGAACTCTGAACTCCTGGTTCTTTTCGTATTCTATTAGCGTCCACGACCGGTAATAAAAATGTATGTTATAATTAGGTAAACTACATAAAAATTACTTGGTATGTGATACATACATCTTTTCAGGTAACAAAACGGCGTATCAGCTTACATCACTATTTCGATAAACAGCAGAAGAAATATTCGTAAAAGGGCAAGATTTTTTGTTATTACACATGCAAAGGACGTCGACACGGCACACACAAGTGGCCATTTTCCGTCTTTTCTGTTTATCCAAGATAAAAGAGCATGTTCATTGTTACAGAAGGCAGACCGACTTACAACCGAATGAAGCCTGCGCTTTGTAATCGAGTGTATGGTGTCACATTTTGTAAAAAGAAGACGATAACTTCTACAATATTATTTCTGTGGTACAGGGTGGCGCAAGAAAAATCGGCCCCGAGTACTACATTGCTCATTGTCGCTTACCAATCGTCATCTATTGTTTCGAAGTTGTTTGGTTTAGCTTATTTGTTATTTCTTCACTGCCTAATTATTAGTGTTTATCTATTCTGCTCGTAGCGGTCAATAAATCGTGCGTAATTGGCGAGTAGTCTGTAGTCCGTGCCGTTTTTTAGTGCACCACCTCATATTATTTCACCGCGATCAGCCACATAACGCTACAGCTGACTGAACGAGATGTTTTGCAGAATCATGAAAATTACAAGTGTTTGAGAGAATTCTGTTACGAATAAAAACTCTGCACTCGGGGGGGGGGGGGGGGGGGGGGGGAGGAGGAGGAGGAGGCGGCGGCAAGTGCCCCCTCTTGGCGGGCGCCTTCCATATTCACTTATGCTACTAATTTTCAATTTTTCTTGAGAATCATAATACCAAGGACAATGAAAGGTGAACGAGTAAAAATGAACGGTTCCCAAAAGAGAGCGATCACCAGTGAACTACATCTACATGATTACTCTGCAATTCATATTTGAGTGCTTGGCAGAGGGTTCATCGAACCACAATCATACTATCTCTCTACCACTCCACTCCCGAACAGCGCGCGGGAAAAACGAACACCTAAACTTTCAGTTCGAGCTCTGATTTCTCTTATTTTATTTTGATGATCATTCCTACCTATGTAGGTTGGGCTCAACAAAATATTTTCGCATTCGGAAGAGAAAGTTGGTGACTGAAATTTCGTAAATAGATCTCTCCGCGACGAAAAACGGTTTTGCTTTAATGACTTCCATCCCAACTCGCGTATCATATCTGCCACACTCTCTCCCCTATTACGTGATAATACAAAACGAGCTCCCCTTTTTTTGCACCCTTTTGATGTCCTCCGTCAAACCCGCCTGGTAAGGATCCCACACCGCGAAGCAATATTCTAACAGAGGACGAACGAGTGTAGGGTAAGCTGTCTCTTTAGTGGACTTGTTGCATCTTCTAAGTGTCCTGCCAATGAAACGCAACCTTTGGCTCGCCTTCCCCACAATATTATCTATGTGGTCTTTCCAACTGAAGTTGTTCGTAATTTTAACACCCAGGTACTTAGTTGAATTGACAGCCTTGAGAATTGTACTATTTATCGAGTAATCGAATTCCAACGGATTTCTTTTGGAACTCATGTGGATCACCTCACACTTTTCGTTATTTAGCGTCAACTGCTACCTGCCACACCATACAGCAATCTTTTCTAAATCGCTTTGCAACTGGTACTGGTCTTCGGATGACCTTACTAGACGGTAAATTACAGCATCATCTGCGAACAACCTAAGAGAACTGCTCAGATTGTCACCCAGGTCATTTATATAGATCAGGAACAGCAGAGGTCCCAGGACGCTTCCCTGATATCACTTCAGTTTTACTCGATGATTTGCCGTCTATTACTACGAACTGCGACTAGATCCCAAGGATGAGCGACTTTGCCCATCTCTAGCCAGCACGCCATTTCGATTTCGCCATTGTGTTCCTCGAACCACTCCATCACACTCCTGGCCGTGAGACATGGCGCGTTATCTTGCTGAAAAATGCCAATGCCGTTGGAAACATGTTCATCATGAAGTGGTGTAAGTGTTCCGCAACTAGTGTACGATACTCCTTGTCCTTCGTGACGCCTTGCACGAGCTCCGTGAATGATCCCCAGAGCATAATGGAGCATCTGCCAGCTTGTAGCCGCCCTGTGGTACAGGTATCGAGGAGCTGTTTCCCTGGAGGACGAAGGATTCGCGCCCTCCAATCGGCATGGTGAAGAAGATACCAGGATTGATCAGACCATTCAACGCTGTACCACTGCGCCAACTTTAAGTGCAGATGATCACGTGCCCGTTTCAGCCGTAGTTGCCGAAGTCGTCGTGTTAACATAGGTACATGCACGGGCAGTCGGCTGCATTAGGAGTGTTCAGACACACACTTGTACTCTCCCCAGTATTAAAGAAAACTGGTGGTAACCGGTGTGAGCATTACTGCACCATCAGTGTAATAAGTCATTGCTGCAAAATAGTGGCACGAGTGATTTACAGAAGAACACAAAAAAAAGAAAGAGAAAGAAAGAAACCCTGGTAGAAGCCGTCGTCGAGGAAGATTAGTTTGGCTTCCAGATAAATGTGGGAATACAGGAAACAACACTACTGTACGATTCATCTTAGAAGATAGGTTAACGAAAGACAAACTTAGACGTTTATAGCATTTGTAAAAGTAGCTCTCGAGACTGGTTTGATGCAGCTCTACATGCTAATCTGTCCTGTGCAAGTTGCTTCATCTCCGAGTAACTACTGCAACCTACATCCTTCAGAATCTGCTTAGTGTATTCATCTCTTGGTCTTCCTCTACGATTTTTACCTTCCACGCTTCCCTCCAGTACTAAATTGGTGGTCCCTTGATGCCTCAGAATGTGTCCTACCAACCGATCCCTTCGTCTATCAAGTTGTGTCACAAGTTCCTCTTATCCCCAACTCTATACAGTACCTCCCCATTAGTTATGTGATCTACCCACATGAAGTTCAGCATTCTTCTGTAACACCATATTTCAAAACCTTCTACTCTCTTCTTGTCTAAACTGTTTATCGTCCATGTTTCATATCCATACATGGCTACACTCCATACAAATTCTTCCAGAAAAGACCTCCTGACACTGAAATCTATACTCGATGTTGACCATTTCTCGTCCCCAGAAACGCTTTCCTTGTCATAGCGAGTCTACATTTTATATTCTCTCTACTTCGACCATCATCAGTTATTTTGCTTCCAGGATAGCAAAAATCATATACTATTTCAAGTGTTTCATTTCCTAATCTAATACCATTATCACCACCTGATTTATTTCGACTACATTCCATTATCCTCGTTTTGCTTTTGTTGACGTTCACCTCATATCCACCTTTCAAGACACTGTCCATTCTGTTCAACTGCTCTTCCAAGTCCTTTGCTGTCTGACAGAATTACAATGTCATCGGCAAACCTCTAGTTTTTCATTTCTTCTCCCTGGATTTTAATTCCTACTCCAAATTTTTATTTGGTTTCCTTTACTGTTTGTTCCATGTACCTTCCTTCTCAATCACTGCTTCCCTTTCATGCCCCTCGACTCTTGTAACTGCCATCTGGTCTCTGTACAAATTGTAAATAGCCTTTCGCTCACTGTATTTGACCCCTGCCTCATTCAGAATTTGAAAGAATTCCAGTCAACATTGTCAAAAACTTTCTCTAAGTCTACAAATACTGTAAACGTAAGTTTGCTCTTTCCTTATCTTAGGTTCTAAGATATGTCGCGGGGTCGGTATTGTGTGTTCCTACATTTCTACGGAAACCAAACTGATCTTCCGCGAGGTTGGCTTCTACCAGTTTGTCCATTCTTCTGTAAAGAATTTGCGTTAGTATTTTGCAGCCGTGACTTATTAAACTGATAGTTCGGTAATTTTCACACCTGTCAGCATCTGCTTTCTCTGGAATTGGGATTATTATATTCTTGTTGAAATTTGAGGTATTTAGCCTCTCTCATACATCTTCCTCACAAGATTAAAAGAGTTTTCTCATGGCTGGCTCCCCCAGGCTATCAGTAGGTCTAATGGAATGTTGTCTACTCCCGGGGCCTTGCTTCGACTTAGTCTTTCAGTGCTTTATCAAATTCTTTACGTAGTATCAAATATCGCATCTCATCTACATCCTTTTCCATTTTCTTGATATTGCCCTCAAGTATATCGCATTCGTATATAATCCTTCCACCTTTTGGGTTTCCCTTCTTTGCTTAGGATTGTTCGCCATCTATATATCTAAACTGATAGCCCGGTAACATTCACACCTGCCAGCATCTCCTTTCTTTTGAACTGGAATTATTCCGTTTTTGTTTCAACCCAGAGGAGATTTCACTTGTTTTGTTGTGGTTGACTCTTCCCAGGGCTATCAGTAAAAGGTAGTGAGGATTAAATACCGGGAGCAAAAAATTACAACTCGTACAGAAACCGAACTGCAGTTATAAGTGTCTGATGGCATGAAAGTGAAGCAGTGGTTGAGAAGAGCGTGATCTTAGATTCGTGGGCCGAGAGAATGGTTTCTACTCCTAGGAAGAAGATAAGATATTCTGAAGCGCCAAAAAAACTGGTATGAGGATGCGTATCCAGAAACAGGCAGAATACAGCGTTGCGGTTGGCAACGCGAATGTAAAACAGCAAGTGTCTGGCACAGTTGTGAGATCGGTTACTGCTGCTAAAATGGCAGGTTATCAAGATTTAAGTGAGTTTGAACGTGGTGTTGTAGTCGGCGGACGAGCGATGGGACACAGCATTTCCGAGGCAGCGATGAAGTGGGTATTTTCCCGTACGACCATTTCACGAGTGTACCGTGAATATCAGGACTCCGGTAAAACATGAAATGTCCGACATCGCTGCGCCCGGAATAAAATCTTGCATGAACGGGACCGATGACTACTAAAGAGAACCGTTCAGCGTGACAGAAGTGCCACCCTTCCGCATGTTGCTGCAGATTTCAGTTCTGGGCCATCAACAAGTGTCAGTCAGCATGCGAACCATTCAACGAAACATCATCGATATGGGCTTCCGGAGCCGAAGGCCCACTCCTGTACCCTCGATGACTGCACGATACAAAGATTTACGCGTCGCCCTCTAACACCGCCATTGGACTCTTGATGACTGGAAACGTGTTGCCTGCTCTGGCGAGTCTCGTTTCAAATTGTGTCGAGTGGATGGACGTGACGGGTATGGAGACAACCTTATGAATCCGTGGACCCTGCATGTCAGCAGGGGACTGTTGAAGCTGGTGGAGGCTCTGTGATGGTGTGCGGCGTGTACAGTTGGAGTGATATGGGACACCTGATACAACTCTGACAGGTGACACGTACGTAAGCATCTTGTCTGATCACCCGCATCCAGTCATGTCCACTGAGCATTTCATCGGACTTGGACAAACCAACGGAACAATGCGACACTCCACACGCCCGGAATTGCTACAGGGTGGCTCCAGGAACTGAGTTTAAACACTTCCGCTGGCCACGAGGCTTGCCAGACATGAATATCGTTGAGCATATCTGGGATGCCTTGTAACGTGCTGTTCACAAGAGATCTCGAAGCCCTTGTACTCTTACGGATTTATGGACAGCTCTGCAGGATTCGTGGTGTCAGTTCCCTCCACCACTACATCTGACATTAGTCGAGTCCATGTTACGTCGTGGTAAGGTATTCCTGCATGCTCACGGGGGCCTTAGACGATATTAGGCAGGTGTACCAGTTCCTTCGGCTCTTCAGTGTACTCGTGCTGAAGCCAGACTGCAGTTATAAGCGTTGGCGGGCACGAAAGGGAAGCAGTGGTTGAGAAGAGCGTGTGCCTAGATTCATGGGGCAAGAGACTGGTTTCTTCTCGTAGGACGAAGGAAAGGTAGGAGATACATGCACATCTACCCTTGCGAGGGGAAGAATCTACCCACCCCCTCGGTGCGGCGCTGGTTGCGAGTCGATGGCGACCGTGCCAGGAGCGGACAGGCGTGACGCGGAAGCTGGGAGCTGAGAGCTGAGAGCTGGGTGCCCGGCGGACGGCGACTCGCCTCGCCTCCTCTTGCCTTCCAAGGCCGCGCCGGGCTGCTCTGCAGACACGACGCCCCGCTGGCCGAGACGCGGACGTGGCGGGCGCGCCGTTGCCAGATCACCTCCTGGGCTGCTCCACTCTCCGCCACTCCTACGCTGCACGGCCTTTCTCCGCCCACCAGATGCAGCTACAGGCAGTTCTTAAAGCCGCCCGCCTCCGTAGAAGAGCTTAGCTAAAGCCCCTTATACACGAACCACTCGCTTGGCTCCGGCATCTTGATAAGCGAGACGCGGCGTGTTATCTTGGAGATGTCGACAGAAGCAGAGGAATTCAAGTGTGCCACCGTTTGTTGGGCACTTGCTGATCATGTTGTGTACAGAGTGTCCTCGCGAAACCTCCCTTTCTTCCTCTCCTCCTCCTCCTCCTACTCCTCCTCCCCCCTTCTTGGATTAGGTAATTTCGTCAGTGCGATCAACAAGACCGAACCATCTCTCTCGTAGTCTTCCCCTCTGTATTGTACCTCTACATTTCTAGTCTATTTTGGGTGTCTAGTTTCATGCGTTCTGTCTACAGGTTGATTGTAATTAAATTTTCTCTGCTTGGGCCAGTGTAGACGGATAACTAGCCGGCCGGAGTGGCCGAGCGGTTCTAGGTGCTTCAGTCTGGAACCGCGCGACCGCTACGGTCGCAGGTTCGAATCCTGCCTCGGGCATCGATGTGTGTGATGTCCTTAGGTTAGTTACGTTTAAGTAGTTCTAAGTTCTAGGGGACTGATGACCTCAGATGTTAAGTCCCATAGTGCTCAGAGCCATTTTGAACCATTTTTTGTAGCGTTGTTTAATGAAATCAATTTTTCTTCTAATAAATTTAAATCAAATATAGGACGCTGTATATTATTATATTATATTTGTGATAGTGCTTTCCATTTTACAGTCTGTGTGAACAAGGTTTATTCCTCTATAGTTCTTTCGGTCTCTACTCTTTCGTTTTTGAATATGGAGAAAATTTTAGCAAATTCCGCTCCGTAGGTACCTTACAATCCAACAAAGCTTAGTAAGATGTGGATGAAAGACCTCCGTATTTCACCAGTCCGGCGTTTATTCCGTCTGCCTGTGTTGTTTTCCTGTTTCCGCATGGCTACATCTAATTAAGGGGCTCCGGAAAGGCTCAAAATCATGAAAAGTTCAATTTTTACTTTTTTGCGTTTTCTGAATCTGCAGGCTATTACCCTTGAATAGATATATAATTTATTCAATTCCGAAGACTACAACTATTTTTAAATTTTTTTTGAAATGTGTTCTACATGGGCGTGGCCCACTGTGGCGCTGTTAAACTGCTGTCAAATGGTGTTATTATTAACGTCCGTGTTCATCAGGTACATTTTAGTGATGTGAGATAAAGTATGTGTTGTGGCTAACCTGTGATGGTTCAATATATATCGCTCGTGTGATTGTCGATTGTTTCATGCTTATTTACTCTGTCGTTATCTCGAAAATATTCGTAATTAATTCTGTTTCTTGAGTCTCTGTTTTGTTGAAGTATAATAATGAGTAAAAGTAAAGTTATTAGAAATCCTCTGAAGGCTTTTAAGAAAGGGAGAAATGTTGGAAAGCCAAAGGTATGTGTTATTACTGTAAACAATAAAGACGATAACCAAGTGAGTGAACCTAACCTCTCAAGTACACCTGCCCATAGCAGTCACAGTGGGAAAGAAAATACTTCACAGAAGAAGCTTGGTTCAATGAGTGAAAACTAGGAATGTTTTATGGGCGAATCGGATGTGAATGAAATATTTGATATGTCGGTTCTCAAAGGAATTCTTTCAAACTGTGTAAGATGCATTCATTGTAGTGAAGTTGGTCTGGAACTCTCCATAATAAAGCACGTAGGACTTGCTAATGAAATACAACTGAAATGTGATAAGTGTTCATACATGACCACCTTTTGGAACAGTGTTGCAGTAACTGCAACTGAAGAAAATGGTAGCAAAATCTACGAACACAACAACGAGCGATGCTTGCTTTAGACAAGGAACGCCTTCGGGCTGCAGACAGGGCTGTAAAGAGTCTAGAAATACAAGCAAGAGTAAACAGGAGGAGGAACAAAAGGAAGCTGGAGGAGGAGTTTGCAGAGGATGAAGATAATCCATCGTGTGGACCTGGAATGCACTAAAAAGTTAATTCAATCTTTGTCGCTCGATTCCCAAAACTTTTATTTTTTCATACTAATTACATGTTTTCTAAGGATCTTCCAAACATATTTGTTTCAAACTTTCAGTAAATGTTACACAGTACCTTCTGCATAATTTAACACAGCCTTTTTCCAAAAAATTGTATATTTTTGAATATATAAATAAAAAATTGCAAAAAAAATGTTGTGAATTTTCATTACAATTGAAAAAAATCATCTTTAATAACTGAACTAAAATTTTGTAAAATCCCTGTGTTAAGTTGTAGCCCATATTCCAATAAATAATCTGTAAAAAGTTCAACTTCCTACCTCAAATACTTTGTGAGGAAAGATGTAATTTATAAGCGTTATTTTAACATTGCGCGTGTAGGGCGTTCCGGAGCCCCTTAATTCATTCGTGTGGAGACTTTGTTTCTGTCAGTCGAGCAGTTTTCACAGTATTCCTCCACTAATTTCCAAACGCAATTTTTTTAAAAAGCCAGGAGACCTAACTATTTGCAGCACCATGTAAAGTAACTCAAAACGTTTTGAAAAAAAATTAATACACTTCTATGGGGTATCTTCCGTAACCTATTAAACGTCTGGTCGCTATTCCATGTTAATTCATTTGCGCACAAGCGTGTGTGCAGTGATGGGCGCTATTGCATCCACATACAGGCCACGTACAGGGAGTCATAGTGTTTCTCACGTAATCCTTCAGCGAGAAATCCAGGGAGAACGCAGTGGCCACTTGGTTGGTCCATCAGTTCCTTTTCTGTTTTAGATTTCGGTTTGTTACGTTGGGAACCGTGGACGAAAATATTTCTAAGTTGTCACGTCGCGTATATTTCTTACACTCGTAGTATCGGCTAAATTATACACTAACAGTTATCAGTGTAGCTACGTAGCAAATAATTCCGAGTAAATGTACTAGGTTGGATTGTAACAATTTAATTATCTTGTCAACATATACGGCTAGCTCAAATATACGCGTGGATTGTTTATAACTATAGTAGTTAATGCGCAAGAAATAAATATTGTTGCAGAGCGACAGACACGATATAATAACCTATGCAGTTGCACTATTATTTTCAATGCTACGTAAATTCTTTGTTAAACACTGACCTTTTATACTGTTAATTATAATTTGAACAATATCTACGGCAGTGAAAAAGATCTTTTTACCCGTCAGCGATTTACTTATAAGCAAACCTCCTCGTATTATTATTTATTATCTCTGCGTTTCTGCAAAAAAATAAAATAAAATAAAATAAATAAATGAAATAGAAAGAAAAATAAAAATAAATTCTTTTCCTGAAAGCAAAAACATTTAAAGTACTTTTTCCTGTAATCTTGGGGATGAAGCCCGAGCCGGCCGAAGTGGCCGTGCGGTTAAAGGCGCTGCAGTCTGGAACCGCAAGACCGCTACGGTCGCAGGTTCGAATCCTGCCTCGGGCATGGATGTTTGTGATGTCTTTAGGTTAGTTAGGTTTAACTGGTTCTAAGTTCTAGGGGACTAATGACCTCAGCAGTTGAGTCCCATAGTGCTCAGAGCCATTTGAACCATTTTTGATGAAGCCCGAAAGTCATGTGATTAATTATATTTCACGTAATGGCTGCAAATGCGCCATTACGACAAAAGAATGGCACATGGTCAATAATAAAACTTGAATTTTAGCGATAATTATTTACACTTAATTGTATTTACGTGGAGGGAGATGTAGGAATTGAGGTTACAAAAAAAAAAGAAAAAAAACTTACGTGAATTATCAAAATAGTGCGTCCGGAAGCAAGCTCACACAAAAGCCTCTAATAGGTTCGAGAGCTGACACCAAAGTGATCATTTTATTCATCCAAGTCTTTGTCCCATAATTATACAGAAATTTCATGACATAATATATTTGTAGTCTTCGTTATTCTTAGTGTTTGTTACACAGAAATGTTGAAAACGCGCAAAGAGGGAGAGTTTTCGCGTTCCAAAATAATATTTCACCATTGATAGCACATTTCCCGTACATAAACACGCATAGTTTTATTCGTTATTGTCCCAGTTCACTTGTGGTTATCGTAACATTTTATTACGGTTTTTAGACGACTTTCCAAGAGACGGTACACTCTCCATCGCTGTGAAGACGTTCGGTCCAGGATGTCAAAAACATGCAACTCCAGTGCGATGGTGCACCATCCTGCTGGAAGATCACATTCTGCAAAAAAGAAAGAAGCTGTAAAACACAAAACTGCTCAAACACGTCCAGATAAACGGTTCTTGTAATTGTTTGATCGATGAAGGAAACTGATCCAGCTACTCCGTCTTTCATCAGCACGCATCACGCATTCACCTCTTCACTATCCCTGATATGTTTCCGAAAATTGTAGAGGCTTTCCGAACGTTAGATGCGAATGTGCCGATTAAAATTCTAACATGTGTAGGAAGTTGCTTCGTCAGACAAACCAACGTTTCCTAGATAGTTGGGGGTTTTCACTATCGGGCGCAACGTCTTAACGGCAAAGTCGTGGCAAAGCTGTACTACTTAGCTTCGCTTCGGTGCTTACACTATTTTCACTTTGTAAACGCATAAGCGATGTCATTCATGCAGCACCTTGTGATCTGTTGAGCGACGTATGTTAAGCGCTCGCGATGTTGGGCGAACTGACTGTGATGGGCTACTTTGGAAGGTCTCTCTGATGTGCTGTTCCATTTCATCAGATGTGTGTTTTCTGTCAGAACCTGTCTGTCTGTCTGTCTGTTTACGCTCCCCGTGTATAGGAGCTCGTCACACCAAAACTTTCTTTATCCCTCTGAAATCCACATCGTAAATATCTTTGGACGGCAATGGAGGTGATTTCATTTCTGCATACCGCACCACGCGCTGGGCTGTTTCTTAAGGTACAGTCATTTCTGGTAATTACTTAGCGCCTGAAACAAAAGTAATCGCACAGAAAAAATTTTTACGAAACTTTTTGAGTTGCTTTATGATGCCCCAACCTGCAGGTATCTGTGTCTCATAGTTTGTTTTCTTGTAATTGCATTCCAAAGTCCGGGAATTTTCCCATGCACACACTGTATTTTCAGACTGAATTTTCACTCTGCAGCGAAGGTGCGCTGATTTGAAACTTCCGGGGAAGATTAAAACTGTGTGCCTGACGGAGACTCGAACTCGGGACCTTTGCCTTTTGCAGGAAAGTGTTCTAGCGACGGAGCTACTCGATGACGACTCACGACCCGCCATCACTTCCGGTAGTAAATCTACATGTAAATCTACATCCATACTCCGCAAGCCACCTGACGGTGTGTGGCGGAGGGTACCCTGAGTACCTCTATCGGTTCTCCCTTCTATTCCAGTCTCGTATTGTTCGTGGAAAGAAGGATTGTCGTTATGCTTCTGTGTGGGCTCTAATCTCTCTGGTTTTATCCTCATGATCTCTTCGCGAGATATATACTGCTTGACTCCTCGGTGAAGGTATGTTCTCGAAACTTCAACAAAAGCCCGTACCGAGCTACTGATCGTCTCTCCTGCAGATGATCCTGTAACGAAGCGCGCTGCTCTCCGTTGGATCTTCTCTATCTCTTGTATCAACCCTATCTGGTACGGATCCCACACTGCTGAGCAGTATTCAAGCAGTGGGCGAACAAGCGTACTGTAACCTACTTCCTTTGTTTTCGGATTGCATTTCCTTAGGATTCTTCCAATGAATCTCAGTCTGGCATCTGCTTTACCGACGATCAACTTTATATGATCATTCCATTTTAAATCACTCCTAATGCGTACTCCCAGATAATTTACGGAATTAACTGCTTCCAGTTGCTGACCTGCTATTTTTGTAGCTAAATGATAAGGGATCTATCTTTCTATGTATTCGCAGCACATTACACTTCTCCTGTCATCCACATTTCAACCAAGTTCCCCGTCATATCTTGCAGGACGAGGACCCCTGTAAGAAAGGATATTGCGGAGAAGCGTTCTAGCCACAGCCCAGGGGAAGTCTGAAAGGTAATCGAAGAGAGAGAGTGGCGGAAGTATAGTTGAGAGGGCAGGTCGTGAGTCGTGATTGGGTAACACAGTCGGCATAGCACTCGCACACGAAAGGCTCGAGTCCCAGGTTCGAGTCCTAGTCACGCACAGTTTCAGACCACCAGTGAGTGTCACGCAGTATACCAATCACCTCGCGGATGATGACGTTACCTACAGTGTGTTTAACAATTCCTTCTACACACTTCTAAGACTACAGAGGAACTTAGCAGTCAATGCTCTGATAAGGAACGCATCTTCGGAAAGGCACCGCTTGGATGTAAAATATGTTTGAAGATCGGGTCATTTTGAAATCCCCCGCTTCATCGCACGGAACGTAACGGTGGGCCTGCACAACGCACGCATCGAGAACGCCTCAGTCCGTCACATACCATTTTTCTCCGACTACAACGACGGCTGCGAAAGCTAGTACGTTCGCAGCTGTGGCACTCAAAGGACGTGCACAAGGGATTGTGGATCTTGTATATGAAAACTTGCGTCGCAGATGCGCCTTGTGCAACGAACGGCAGAGTGGCCACGTGGAACATTTCCTATAGAGCACACAGGACAGAGGTATTCTCTCCGCTGCATGTGTACCGTAAAGCGGCAGATCTTCAAATTCAGTTCACGTCCAAACGGCACTTTTCTGGACGTGGGTTCCTTATAAAAAGTTCATTTGCTAAGTCCTTTTTACAACGTTTACCAGGATGTTATTCAGTTAGGTCTGGGTATGATTTGGAAGTGATGCAAACACTGTCACTGTAATGAGATTTTCACTCTGCAGCGGAGTGTGCGCTGATATGAAACTTCCTGGCAGATTAAAACTGTGTGCCCGACCGAGACTCGAACTCGGGACCTTTGCCTTTCGCGGGCAAGTGCTCTACCATCTGAGCTACCGAAGCACGACTCACGTCCGGTACTCACAGCTTTACTTCTGCCAGTATCTCGTCTCCTACCTTCCAAACTTTACAGAAGCTCTCCTGCGAACCTTGCAGAACTAGCACTCCTGAAAGAAAGGATATAGCGGAGACATGGCTTAGCCACAGCCTGGGGATTGTTTCCAGAATGAGATTTTCACTCTGCAGCGGAGTGTGCGCTGATATGAAACTTCCTGGCAGATTAAAACTGTGTGCCCGACCGAGACTCGAACTCGGGACCTTTGCCTTTCGCGGGCAAGTGCTCTACCATCTGAGCTAAAGTTTGGAAGGTAGGAGACGAGATACTGGCAGAAGTAAAGCTGTGAGTACCGGACGTGAGTCGTGCCTCGGTAGCTCAGATGGTAGAGCACTTGCCCGCGAAAGGCAAAGGTCCCGAGTTCGAGTCTCGGTCGGGCACACAGTTTTAATCTGCCAGGAAGTTTCACTGTCACTGTGTTTCTAATGTTCTCAGTCGTAAAAGTGTGCGCTCCAGAAAGCACAAGAATGAACTAGGACGGTTTGACAACTGTTAAAAAGGTAACAGAAGAGTTTGTTTCGTGAACGGCTCACCTTACTTCTCGACATTTTCTCCTGTGGCGGATATACATTTGCTCCAGCGATCCTCCAGCTTCACCACTCCATCGGAAAAATACGTTCTGCCAGAGTCTGCAAAATACACGTTAACTGCAACTATGACTTCCTCATTTGATGAAAATCTCCTCCCAGCAAGCCAAAGTTTGAAGGCAGAGAACTGGAGGAAGTCACTTGGGGCGAAGTCTAGCGAATAGGGTGGATGACGAACGAAATCAGAATCAAATTCGTGCGCTTTCGCCATTGTTGTTGCTGGCGTGTGGGATGTTGCATTATCCTGTTGAAAGAGCGCCTTTTTCTGAACCAATTTTGCTCTTTTTTTCAGGCAACGCAAGTTTCAAACGATCCAACAACGAAGCATATTAGTGTCTACTTATGATTCTGCATTCTTCCAAGTAATCTGAGGATTATTCCTTGGGATATATATATTTTCGACGTGTAAAGTGTACAACAAGTTGTGTGTGATGTTACGTGTGTGTGAGATTCTACACAAACGGACCATTAGAAAACTTAAAAGTCAACAAAATGGAGCAGACCAACTCACACTAACAACATCAAAAGAAATGGCTTAATACACACAAAAAACGCACTTGAAAATTGGAGTTATTTCTCGAAACGCGTCGTGCGAATAGTAAAATAAAGAAAAATCGTGACTGGCAGCAGAAGATTTAATTATTTATAAACAAATCTATCGCTTTGAAATTAATAAATAAAATATGCAAAGTAAACGTTTCACTTCCGTTTCGCTTGCTCTTATTCTGATCTCAAAGACGTATTAGCGTCAGAAACTAAGTGAGACGTCAAAATAAGGTGTCATGGATGAAGGTGAGAAAGTGGTCTGTATCAGAGAACGCTAGGGGGGGGGGGGGGGGGGGGAAGAGAATGGCAGAACTTGAAATAATCATCGCACGGGATGGCAAAATGCGTAGAGCTGGCCGTGTCCACGTATGACAGCACGGATTCGGCAGCGAAGGTCCTGTGAACATGATTTGCTGACGCTGAAATGACGAGCCTGTCGTTGGCTCGTGGTGGTGCAGTTTAGACAAAATTTGTCATTCCTGCGGTTCCTGTAAAAGAGAGGAAGATATATATTACCTCTCTTGCTGATTGGTCATAGCTGGTGTAACCTGAAAAAGAGAGAGACACTCTGTGGAGAGATCAGTAAAACTTAATCCCTCAGCATGTCGGGCCAACTCGTGGTTGGCCTGTGATGAGGTTGTTGGCCCAGTCCACGGATGAGCCGGTTGCGGGAGCGTCCCGTCTTCTCGTAGAACTTCCTGGCGATGGCGCGAAACCTGTCTCGGAGACGCAGGATCCCGGTGTCCTCGTGGAGTTGACGCGTCGAGAAGAGCATCGAAAGATGCATGGCAGTCTTCAGGGCGCGGTTCTGTATCCGCTGCAGAGTCACAATGTGAGCATCTGCAGCTTTCCCCCAGACCACGAGCGCATACTCTAACAGTGGGCGAACCAGTGTTAGGTAAAGCGTGATGCCGTGTTGCGGTGGCACTGCGGGTTTAGCAGCGGATACAGGGCGCGAAGGCGTCCTGTTGCTCTCCCTCTCACATCACGGATGTGATGCTTCAAGGTGAGCCTGCGGTCTATGGTAACTCCTAGGTATTTCGCCGTCCCACTCCATGGGATAGGTTCTCCCAGGATTTCGACCGGCGTAAGCCCTGGCGGCAAAAGTCTTCGGGTGAAGACGACTGCCTGGCTCTTTGTGGCGTCGAATTTCAGCCGCCACTTTGTTGCCCATGAGCCCAAGGCGTCGCACCCGCGTTGGAGGCGGTATTTGCTTCATGAGGCGCGGAAGGCTGTTTGGCAGCGCACCTGCGGCTGCTGCCGGGCTCCCAGGACTGCGCTCAGCGGCTCGCACAGTGGTAGTGGGGGTCGGCTGTGGCGGTGCGTGCCGCGCGGCCTTCTGCGGCTGAATCAGCGGCGGCCCACGCGCTGGCACGCGGCACGCAGTGCGTGGCCGTGGCGGGCGGGGCTTCTGCAGGCTGCGCACGCACGGCCGACACACCTGCTGCCGGCCCGCGGCTCGCGGGACGAGGCTGCCGCACCTCGCTGTGCCTTGCGGGGCTACTCGTTCTACTCTACGCCGCTCTGGTAATGAGGTTCTGTGGCACCCCGCAACTAACAGCCAGTACGCCTGAGTCATGTGTCCCCGACATCAGGTTCGTCGCCATTGTTTTCTCCACCAACGTCACCATTGCAACAGGCACGGTTTTGCCCCCCGCCCTGGGTACGCCCCCATTACGACGGCGCGATTTATACTGAACCGCCACAGAAAGTTTTTTTTTTTTTTGTTTTTTTTTGGGGGGGGTCATCAGTCTACTGACTGGTTTGATGCGGCCCGCCACGAATTCCTTTCCTGTGCTAACCTCTTCATCTCATAGTAGCACTTGCAACCTACGTCCTCAATTATTTGCTTGACGTATTCCAATCTCTGTCTTCCTCTACAGTTTTTGCCCTCTACAGCTCCCTCTAGTACCATGGAAGTCATTCCCTCATGTCTTAGCAGATGTCCTATCATCCTGTCCCTCCTCCTTATCAGTGTTTTCCACATATTCCTTTCCTCTCCGATTCTGCGTAGAACCTCCTCATTCCTTACCTTATCAGTCCACCTAATTTTCAACATTCGTCTATAGCACCACATCTCAAATGCTTAGATTCTCTTCTGTTCCGGTTTTCCCACAGTCCATGTTTCACTACCATACAATGCTGTACTCCAGACGTACATCCTCAGAAATTTCTTCCTCAAATTAAGGCCGGTATTTGATATTAGTAGACTTCTCTTGGCCAGAAATGCCTAATAGCGTGTATGGCCCCCAGCGAGCATGCAGAAGTGCCGCAACACAACGTGGCACGAACTTGACTAATGTCTGAAGCGCTGGAGGGAATTGAAACCACGAATCTGCAAGACTGTCCATCAATCCGTAAGAGTACGAGGGGGTGATGATAAACAGCACGTTGCAAGGCATCCCAGATATGCTCAATAATGTGTAAGTAGGCTGTTTATGTTTTCTCTATGTAAGTAGGCTGTTTATGTTTTCTCTATGTAAGTAGGCTGTTTATGTTTTCTCTATGTAAGTAGGCTGTTTAGGTTTTTTATTGGTAACGCCACCTCTGTATGACAATCACTGGCTGTGCTGTGTGCAGTCTGTGGCTGCTTTGCATTGTTGTAATACTCGCCATTGTAGTGTTAGGCAGCTGACTGTGAACAGCGCGTAGCGTTGCGCAGTTGGAGGTGAGCCGCCAGCAGTGGTGGATGTGGGGAGAGAGATGGCGGAGTTTTGCAATTTGTCATGAACTGATATATATTAGGACTTGTGATGATATTAAGGTAAATACATTGTTTGTTCTCTATTAATATCTTTCATTTGCTAACTATCCCTATCAGTAGTTAGTGCCTTCCATAGTTTGAATCTTTTATTTAGCTGGCAGTAGTGGCGCTCGCTGTATTGCAGTAGCTTGAGCAGCGAAGATTTTTGTGAGGTAAGTGATTTGTGAAAGGTATAGTTTAATGTTAGTCAGGGCCATTCTTTTGTAGGGAATTTTGAAAGTCAGATTGCGTTGCGCTAACAAAGTATTGTGTGTCAGGTTAGGACAGTCTTGTAAAAATTATTCAAAGGGGACGTTTCATATGTCGACCCTTAGCCGAGGATACCTCACTGGAATCTTCTGATTTTTTCTTGTAGTTTGTGTAATTAGTGTAGATTTTGTTTATTGCTAGCGCGTAATTGTAGAGAAAATCTCCTTTGTAGTTGTAGCCTTTCATTGTTGTACAGTAAAACAGTTGTGGCATGCATGTAGATTTGCACCAAGTATTTCGCAGCTGCAATTAACTAGATATTATTTTCAGTGCTATGTTAATGTGTTCTCTTATTTTTGATCTTCAAATTGTGTTTTTCTGTGTTATCGTGTGAAATATTGTGACAATTATGGCGTGTGAAAAACGTAACACTAGGCTCCAAAGTAAACTGAGAAATAATAGTGACGACGAGCGTAGGTTATCAGCGCCGCAGAGTAATGAATTTACAAATGTTCAAAGTAGTAATTTGGTAACTGTGCACAGGGAAATGGAGCGGGCGTTAAACAATGGCGTGGACAGTGAAACAATTAGTGAAGAGGGAAGCATTATCGATCGATCGGTCGGCAATAGCTCGCCTCAGGAAGCCGAAATGACACGACACGATCTCGCAAATACTGTAGATTCAGGTTTTGGGTCATCACCGTTTTCTCAAATAAGTCAAGACACATTTTCTGCTTGTCAAAATGTGAATGTTGCCGGTGCAAATGCACTGCCGAAAAGCGTAGAGAAACAGATTCCAGACACTAATACATTATTATTGCAATTAATGCAACAAATGGAACAAAATCAGAGACAAACACAGCAAAAGCTTGAAAAGTTAGACACAATGGAACAAAATCTCAAAAAGTTAGACACCACACTTGAACAAACACGTGAAGATTTAACTAGTGAGTTACATAACATTGAATCGAAATGTCAAAAAGTCTGTAATGACGTAAAAACACAAATTTGTGAGCATTTTCAACCTATTTTTTCGCGGCATGAAAATGCATTACAGAATCACGAAGCAGCCATAAAAGAACTGCAAACCACTGTTCATGAAAATCATGAGACCCTGTGGGCTAAAATTGACTCAGTTGCATCTACCGATTCGGTTACGCAACTTGCAAAAACTCAGGAAAACTTAAAGGACACAGTAGAAAGACACATGGAGGAAATTAGTTCATTATCAGAGAAAGTAGTTGAACTTTCGGATCAGCTAAATAACTTATCTACAAAGGTAGATGATGATCTGAATGACACAAGACCTGTAGCCTTCACTGACACTGAAGAGAGCGAACAAATTAGGAAATTCAAACAAAATCAGAATCAGATTAATACGCAACACCAAAGAGAAATCCGGGAAGTACAAGATCAGCTGACACAGTTAATACAAGAATTACGTATTTCAGAGGATACTCGCGCCCCAATACGGGAAGAGGGACACAGAAATACGGAACAACCACAAAATAATAACACAGGACACTTCGGAAATTATGAAAGAAATTGGCAAGGCGCATTGGATTTTGAGATGGAACGGCCGACACGACCTAACAATGACCGATATGCGACTCGCCGACATGATGATTTTGACTATAAGCTGTTCATTACTACACGTAAATTCAAAACATTTAAGAATTCTGGCAACGACATTCATCCACAAGCGTGGCTCCATCAATTCTCGCATTGTTTTCCTCCCAACTGGTCGTTAGAACACAGATTAGAATTTATGTGTGGCTACTTGGAGAATGAGCCAGCTGTAAGAATGCGATCGGTAATTCACGATTGCCACAGTGAAGGAGAGTTTTACCATGCCTTCCTCTCAGCATATTGGTCTCAAGCCACACAAGACCGTGTAAAACATAGCATCATAATGATGAAACGTTTCGAACAATCTGAATTTTCCAGTCTTATGAAATATTTTGAAGACATGTTGCATAAGAATCAGTATCTTTCAAACCCATACAGCCCCTCAGAACTCATCCGCATTTGCTTAATCAAACTGCCTGAACATTTACGACATATTATTTTGGCAGGACGTTGCAAAGACGACATTGAAGCTTTTCAGGGACTCCTACAAGAATTAGAAATTGACACTGACAGTCGCCGGATGCGAAAACAGGAAAACAATCACTACAGGTCACATACGTCACAATTCCGTGACGACAGAAACAATAACTGGACACGACAAGGCTATTCTTACAACGCAAATCGTGACCAAAACAGACACCACCCGTATGACCACCGTTGGCAGAATAATAGTTACAGAGAAAGATCGCATTTCCGTAGTAATGTCTATCACAGAGACAATCAGAGAAACAGACAATATGGGAACCAAAATAAATATTATCAGGGGAGACAGAATAACTTTAGACGCAACGGTCCAGCGCGCAGTTTCGATTCAGGGAGAAATTCTCCACCACATGACCGACAAGAAAGAAACTATGGCATCTATCGACATGACGACAGACGATATGATCGTAACGATAGACCTGAACTGCATCAGAACTGGCGAGCTTTAAACAGAGCTGGGCCCTCTCGGCAAGACGAATTTGTGGAAGTTAGGCCTCCTAATCCCAGTAACGACGCGCGCCAACAAAGAAACAGACAATGACTCACACCGCAGGCAGCCGCGTGCGCCGGCTGGCTCAGAGAAAAATAACATTGACGCTAACCTTGAGCAAAATTCCAGTATTCTTTACGGACGAATACCGCATGATAATTGCATTCAAGTTGAAATTCTGCGTACTAGGAAGAATAAAGGATTGCACCACACTTCACACGTAAAACCGCTTATTGAGAGATAATCTGCTTTTTAACTTTGTCTTTGCCATAAAACGTTTCACTTCACGTTACTAGTATGCTTTAGAAACTGTTACCATGCAACAATGTTTGAAGTTAAATATCCAGCCAAGAACCAAGAGAAATTATTTAAACAGAAATTACGAAAGCATTGTTATTGTGGACAGACGACACAGTGTTATTGTGTGTGTACATTCTTGCTTGTTTGTTGCACGATTACGTAACGACTATAAGGCTCACATACTTAGAACATTTACCAGTACTGCTAATGAGATTTTAATGCAACATTTTGGTTTATTTGAAAATACATTCTGAATTTAAAGTGCTTTCTGAGAGATACCAGATGACACAGAGGTTAGTTTATGTGACAGCTACACGATTTTTATCACGACGCTACTAATGAGTGACAATTTACAATGTTACTTTTGCGGTGTATCTGTTTTATATCTGCACAGTTTTCTGAATTCTTCTAGGAAGAAAAACATGTTTTAGTAGTAACTTTTGTGGTATAGCAACAATGAGACAGCCTTTTTCGTGGCATAACAATACGTTACTGCACAGTACTTTCATCATCATAACAATAAGCGTAATAACTAAGATATCTCTACGCAAAGCATTTCACTTTTGTTTATCATGAGGTAAGTACATTGGCTTCTGCAGAACTTAGCTTTCGGAGGAAAATAACTACGACACTTCCACAGAGATTATCTTACAACAAGATGCACATTTAGCGCTACAGGACACGCATTTCAGTGATCAATTTTATACTTAAAACATTTATTTTTAAAGATTTTTGAATTACAAAGAAAGTTTCCCGTGATATATTTCATTCCATTGGTGTAATCTGTAACACCTGAGGGTATAATTACATTAATCCTCAGGGGGGTACACGCTTACTTTGTGTACCATGTGTTTGGCAAGCACAAGGAACCCTAGCTAATATGGTATTTGCTTATACAACTTTACACATCGGTACCATATTTCTCTAACACACAAATTACACAGCTATCTGATCATTTAACTGAGAGATAAACATGTTTTTTACTACGTCAGTGACACATGTTTACGTAATTACACCGTTGGATAACTTCACACTTATGAAACTGTATTTTGTCTGTACTTTGTAAACTGTTCATATTTTTTCGGAATCATTGTGATACTATGAGAGCTTTGAATGATGTATTTGGTATGAGATCATGATTTTTAAAGTACGTTTGAGGCAGCTGACACTTTTGACATGAGCAGAGAATTATTTTAGGCTTAGAAATTATTGGAGGAAGTTACGACGATTTTGAGATTTGACTGAAGTGTTATGATGTTATTATTACGACGACGATGTGTATTATGTTGTTGAGGAATGTTTATTATGCTACGTATTTCTCACGATGAAATATTGAAGAAGTGTCGACGAATATGTATATGTATAATGAGGTAAGGAATAATGAGTAGTGTTTAGGGACTCTGATTTATGAAAAGGATGTTGGAAACCAAGAAACGTACTTTAAGAGTTATGAAATGTGTGACTGTATCACAATGCTGACGAATATTTTTTTTTTGGACACTTATATTTATAGGATTTTGTTTCTACAGATTTGCAACGCTAATTCTTGACCTGTGAAATATTTTTAAATGTGACTGCAACGGTAGCAGAAACTGCTGTCGTAAATATTTCCGTACGAAAGTTAAGTGACCACCTGCACGTAATGCGTCGCGGGCACCCAGCTGTGTCAGACGCCTGGAGAAAAAGCCATTATTGCGAGCCCTTTTCAGCGGCACAGGTAGAAAAAAAAAGGGGACGTGGGACGTGTCAAACACCTGGAGAACAAGCCATTAGGGTGTGCCTTTCATCGCTAATGCGACACCCTCGTTACTTGAAAACATATGATTACTCGCACTTTGTGCTAATTACTGAAATGCTTATGAATTGATGGGAAATATTCGTACATCTGCACACCTGATTACGACAAGCGTCTTTCTACGAGAGTTGAGAGCTACTAACTTATGAAATGTCACATGACTACTGAATGATATTTTTATGCTTTGCTTTTCATAGTTGCTTATTTCATTTGACATCTGTTTTCCAGCTGTGTTGCAGCATTGCTTTTATAAAATAAAATGCATTTGCTAATGTGAACACTTTCTGTCAACAGATCTATTAAATAATTATTTTATGATCCACATTCTTTAAAAAAGGAGCACTTGGAAAGGAAAGAACAATAAGAAGGATCTAGTAACAGTAACACATAATTTTCTTTTCAAGTACATGGTAATATTTCTTTTTACAATCAGTTGTTGTGGTGCACCACTTTAATTACATAGACATTAAGATGTGAATATACATTTCCTTTATCTGCATTGTTGTTTTTACTGTAATATTTTTTCTGCTTGAGCTATGTCATGTTTTGATATAAGTTATTACATTTGCTGCTGCTAGCTTTGCCAATCTGTATTTTTTGTCATTGCTGTTTGTGTTAATTGTTTTGTGCTGCTGCATTGCCTCGTCCCTTAGTTTAGCATCTGAGCTCAGTAGATTTAAGTTAGCTTAAGAGGGGGTAGACTATATAAGAAACTGACTATGGAGAATAGGTAAAGAAATGCATTGAGAAAACAGGTTTAGGTAGGATTTTCTTGGAAATAAATGTTGAGGAAAGAAATGTATGAACATATAAATACAGAAAGCATGCTTAGATAGAATTTTTTGGGTGGAAACAAAGGATGAAATAAGAGGAAAGATATATGAAGTTTTGGGTTGGACTGCAGTACCACATGTTACACTGAAAACGAACCCTGTCCTTTCCCTTTTGTCCACTATATGTTTGTGTACCCTTGTGTATTTGTTTTCTTCCTGTCTCTGTGTAGTTTCATAGAATTTTTTCTTCTTTTAATATTAAGCTACATTCACTATGATGAGGAATACTGTTATCCTCGAATATAATTGGCATTAATAATATGTTATTTACTTTGTAAAGATGTTAGATATTATTAATTCTGTTCTGTTTAATGCTCATGTGTGAAGTTGATGTTTCGAAAGTTACTCTGATCTTTTATGTATGTACCCATGTCATAATTCCACTGATGTATATGTTTATTTCTATTCTTTTGTAAAGCCTGTGTTACTACAATTGTTATCTATATTGCTATGTTCTTTAATGATGTATTTTGTACCTTTGTAATTGTATTCTTATGTTATAAAATTGTAATTGTCACCAGTTCATGATATTATTAACTTGTTAGTTACATTTCACTGCACACGTTTCTGTTGGTCATAGTACGTGGACAATATGTGAGAAGTAGGGACTGTTAGTGTTTGCACGTGTGTTAATAATTCAGCAAGCTACTGGATAACAGCATTGCTGGTTCTAAGGACAATTCCAAAAACTTTGTGAGTGCACAAGTGGTGGTTTATGGACTTGCTGTATTCTCCGCAAGACTCTTCGATGGTGAATGTGCACCTGCACAATCGCAACAGATGGCTGCTGGCCGTCTCTACAAGGACTACAGTGGGTCTGCACCTTCGATGGACCACCAATACCGTAATCTCTACAAGGACTACAGTGGGTCTACATCTTTGATGGCCCACCAATACCATTATCTCTACAAGGACTACAGTGGGTCTGCACCTCTGGTGGCCCACCAATACCATACTCTCTACCAGGACTACAGTGGGTCTGCTCTGTGATGACCTACCTACCAATATTCTTCCAAACTACGACTGACTCTGCTGTGGGTTTGCTCTGTTGTGGCCCATTACCTGTCAGCATGTCGAGAGTCAGCACTGTCTTTCCGTTGGAAGGACAACACTACTTCTTCAAGACAGCATGGAAATCCACTACTTCTGTGTGCATTTTCTTCTACTGCTCAGACTTTGAGAAAAACACTATATTTTACCGTAATGAATGATCAGGACTGTCTTTATGGACTGTGAGAAATTTTGATCTTTTGACCAACATAATATTAATAAGTGTGTGCATTTTATATCTTTGTTACTGTAATTGTGAAAAATTTTTGTCAAATCTGTATTGGCCAGTGCCCAACACCATTTGTCAAAATTTTTGTGGGGAGCATGGGGGCTATGTAAGTAGGCTGTTTATGTTTTCTCTATGTAAGTAGGCTGTTTATGTTTTCTCTATGTAAGTAGGCTGTTTATGTTTTCTCTATGTAAGTAGGCTGTTTAGGTTTTTTATTGGTAACGCCACCTCTGTATGACAATCACTGGCTGTGCTGTGTGCAGTCTGTGGCTGCTTTGCATTGTTGTAATACTCGCCATTGTAGTGTTAGGCAGCTGACTGTGAACAGCGCGTAGCGTTGCGCAGTTGGAGGTGAGCCGCCAGCAGTGGTGGATGTGGGGAGAGAGATGGCGGAGTTTTGCAATTTGTCATGAACTGATATATATTAGGACTTGTGATGATATTAAGGTAAATACATTGTTTGTTCTCTATTAATATCTTTCATTTGCTAACTATCCCTATCAGTAGTTAGTGCCTTCCATAGTTTGAATCTTTTATTTAGCTGGCAGTAGTGGCGCTCGCTGTATTGCAGTAGCTTGAGCAGCGAAGATTTTTGTGAGGTAAGTGATTTGTGAAAGGTATAGTTTAATGTTAGTCAGGGCCATTCTTTTGTAGGGAATTTTGAAAGTCAGATTGCGTTGCGCTAACAAAGTATTGTGTGTCAGGTTAGGACAGTCTTGTAAAAATTGTTCAAAGGGGACGTTTCATAAATGTTCATGTCTGTGGAGTTTGGTGGTCAGCGGAAGAGTTTGAACTGTTCAGTGGTACTTAAGATAGGTAAATAAATTAGTGAAATCAATGTGAAATGAAGTAGAAATTAGAAAATAAACGAAAAACTTAGTTTAGTTTAGAAAAGTACACACTGGGAAACAGTGCGCAGAGCAGCAGTGGCGACGGCTGGCACTTGCAAGTCAGCACGTCAGGAGAAGCCATCGCCCTCCCCACATAAGCGGAAGCTGTCGATTCAGCCGTCAGGGCATCGCCCGACTGTCTCACGTGTTTGTCAATTGTCACATGTGATCAAAGGCCCTCGCCTACTTTCCAAGAGCCAATGACAGACATTAAGAAGATTCTTCGAGAAGCTTTTCAACGTGACAGATGAGGCAATGACCGTGAAGTCGTTCACCTCCAGTGAAATGAAGTGAATAAATACGCGAGACGCAGTGGGCCCGACAAGAGTAGCAGTAGTTTTCAGTCAGTTTCGGTGCTGAAGACCGTCATGCAAGAAGAGACTACATCATACACAGACGCACCAAGTCCGCCGCTGTAATGGAATAGCAAGCAGCAGCCTCGCCGCCAGATGACAGAAGTTAAAAGGTATTTGAAGTCTGATTTTTACGTACCCGGGTGACTCGTGACGACGGGAAGGAGACGGCCTCACATCAGCAGTCACCTGTGAGCTGGGATGAAGATTTGACAGCCGAAGACTGGCAAGCTGGAGTCCGTTGTTCGAGTCCGGGACACTGACCTTCCCCCGCCGCGCCGCTCCGCTGGCCGACGCACAACACTGTCACACGCGGCCGCTTAGAGAAGAGAAACACTGGGACGCCACATCCAAGGTATCACCATCCGATGCACGACTTCGTTCTCAATAATTAAGCGGGCCACAGCACGAGGCGCGTCTCCAGTCAACTGGGCGAGACGGCGACACGAGATACACACCGCCACGCGTAATCAGACGCCGCCGCTCACGCAGCATGAAGGCTTCGCAAACGACACAGCTGCTGCTCTCCCAGCCAGAACAATCCAGTAAGCAAACAGTCGTACAAAACTTTCAACAAAAGTTATCTTATGTAAAAATGCTGTTTCATTCTACCTCATACCCAAGCCAAGGAAGAACCCACCCTGCCCACATGTTGTTAAGAGAGAAAAAGTAATTTATTTAGTGTTTTTCACCCTGACATAATGCTTTTTGAATCAAATGTCCTTTGCATTGATGCTCATCCTGACAATTGGCTAGCATCAAAAGAGAAAACTCAGTTACAGAACTGAGAAGAGTGTTCCTGGAGCCACTCGGTAGCAATTCTGGACGTGTGGCGTGTCGCATTGTCCTGCTGCAACTGCCTAAGTACGTCTGAATGCACAGTGAAATGAATGGATGTAGGTGATCAGACAGAACCCTTACGTACGTGTCACCAGTCAGTCGTATCTCGACGTATCATGGGTCCCATATTACTCCATTTGCCCACGCCCCACACCATTAAAGGGGCTCCACCACCTTGATCAGTCCCCTGCTAACATGCAGGGTCCATGTGTTCATGAGGTTGTCTCCATAACCTTACACGTCCATCGGCTCGATAGAATTTGAAACGAGACACGTCCGACCAGGCAATATGTATCCAGTCAACAACAGTCCAATGTGGGTGTTGACGGACCTATGCGAGGCGTAAAGCTTTATGTCGTGCTGTCATCGATGGTACACGAGTGGGCCTTCGGCTGCGAAAGCCCATATCGATGATGCATCGTGTGGTGTCACCGCCAAACACCACATTTGCTAGGTGGTAGCCTTTAAATCGGCCGCGGTCCGTTAGTATACGTCGGACCCGCGTGTCGCCACTATCAGTGATTGCAGACCGAGCGCCGCCACACGGCTGGTCTAGTCTAGAGAGACTCCCTAGCACTTGTCCCCAGTTGGACAGCCGACTTTGCTAGCGATGGTTCGCTGTCTACATACGCTCTCATTTGCAGAGACGACAGTTTAGCATAGCCTTCAGCTACGTTATTTGCTACTACCTAGCAAGGCGCCATATTCAGTTACTATTGATATTGATATTGTGAATCATGTACCGACAAGAGCGACGTTCATCATTAATGGATTAAAGTTAAGTATCAAACTAATTACGTCCGCTTTCTGAATTCTAATTCCTTGTCTTGTTCCAGACCTCACGTCAGTTCAGTCCTTCCCTCCTCACGCCAGCCTGCGTGAGCTAAAACGCGTGCATTTCGGCCTCCTCTAGTAACACGGTGTTGGCTCTTCTGCCAACACAACATATCGTTAAATGGTTCGCATGCTGACACTTGTTGATAGCCGAGCTTTGAAATCTACAGCAATTTGCGGAAGTTTTTCCACTTCTGTCACGTTGAACTATTCTCTTCAGTCGTTGTAGGCCCCAGTCTTGCAGGATCTTTTTCTGGCCGCAGCGATGTCGGAGATTTGGTGTTTTACCACACTCTTGACATTCACGGTACACTCGTGAAATGGTCGTACGGGACAGTCCCCACTTCGTCGATACCTCGGAGACGCTCTGTGTCCAATCGCTCATGCGCCGACTATAACTTTTGTATCCCTCCTGGAAAGCGGCGCATGGGTCTGCTCCTGAAAACTGAGGGTAGGCCGAATGTAGGAAGCTAGGAGGAGCGGGTGAGGTAGAACTCTCGGCACTGCAAATAAAAATGGTTTTACTATCAACTTAATTTTGGCTGAGATGAACACGTAGGTGCGAAGCTGTACATCAAGTTACAAGTAGTGTCTCGCCCTCTGTGAAATAGAAACAGTGTTGCTCGGTCGTCTGCTCGGCATCAAGTGGGCTGAATCTGGAGCGCACAGCGCCGGCTAGGGCGCGCTGTCGTCGGTGTCTGTCGTAGTGCCAACCTACAGGGTGTTTCAAAAATGACCGGTATATTTGAAACGGCAATAAAAACTAAACGAGCAGCGATATAAATACACCGTTTGTTGCAATATGCTTGGGACAACAGTACATTTTCAAGCAGACAAACTTTCGAAATTACAGTAGTTACAATTTTCAACAGATGGCGCTGCGGTCTGGGAAACTCTGTAGTACGATATTTTCCACATATCCACCATGCGTAGCAATAATATGGCGTAGTCTCTGAATGAAATTACCCGAAACCTTTGACAACGTGTCTGGCGGAATGGCTTCACATGCAGATGAGATGTACTGCTTCAGCTGTTCAATTTTTTCTGGATTCTGGCGGTACACCTGGTCTTTCAAGTGTCCCCACAGAAAGAAGTCACAGGGGTTCATGTCTGGCGAATAGGGAGGCCAATCCACGCCGCCTCCTGTATGTTTCGGATAGCCCAAAGCAATCACACGATCATCGAAATATTCATTCAGGAAATTAAAGACGTCGGTCGTGCGATGTGGCCGGGCACCATCTTGCATAAACCACGAGGTGTTCGCAGTGTCGTGTAAGGCAGTTTGTACCGCCACAAATTCACGAAGAATGTCCAGATAGCGTGATGCAGTAATCGTTTCGGATCTGAAAAATGGGCCAATGATTCCTTTGGAAGAAATGGCGGCCCAGACCAGTACTTTTTGAGGATGCAGGGACGATGGGACTGCAACATGGGGCTTTTCGGTTCCCCATATGCGCCAGTTCTGTTTATTGACGAAGCCGTCCAGGTAAAAATAAGCTTCGTCAGTAAACCAAATGCTGCCCACATGCATATCGCCGTCATCAATCCTGTGCACTATATCGTTAGCGAATGTCTCTCGTGCAGCAATGGTAGCGGCGCTGAGGGTTTTGCCGCATTTGAATTTTGTACGGATAGAGGTGTAAACTCTGGCGCATGAGACGATACGTGGACGTTGGCGTCATTTGGACCGCAGCTGCAACACGTCGAACGGAAACCCGAGGCCGCTGTCGGATCACCTGCTGCACTAGCTGCGCGTTGCCCTCTGTGGTTGCCGTACGCGGTCGCCCTACCTTTCCAGCACGTTCATCCGTCACGTTCCCAGTCTGTTGAAATTTTTCAAACAGATCCTTTATTGTATCGCTTTTCGGTCCTTTGGTTACATTAAACCTCCGTTGAAAACTTCGTATTGTTGCAACAACACTGTGTTCTAGGTGGTGGAATTCCAACACCAGAAAAATCCTCTGTTCTAAGGAATAAACCATGTTGTCTACAGCACACTTGCACGTTGTGAACAGCACACGCTTACAGCAGAAAGACGACGTACAGAATGGCGCTCCCCACAGACTGCGTTGCCTTCTATATCTTTCACATCACTTGCAGCGCCATCTGTTGTTGAAAATTGTAACTACTGTAATTTCGAAAGTTTGTCCGCCTGAAAATGTACTGTTGTCCCAAGCATATTGCAACAAACGGTGTATTTCTATCGCTGCTCATTTAGTTTTTATTGCCGTTTCAAATATACCGGTCATTTTTGAAACACCCTGTAAGAACTTGCACCTACGCTGTGGCATCGTAGCTATCGATACCACAATAACACCACGTTCAGACTCACTTAAATCTTGATAACCTGGCGTTGCAGCAACAGTAACCGATCTAACAACTGCGTCACACGCTTGTTGTCTTACATAGGAGCTGCCGACCGCGGCGCCGTATTCTGCTTGCGTATATATCTCTGTATTTGAATACTAATGCCTATAGCAGTTTCTTTGGCGCTTCAGTGTAATTACTGCACTCGCTTTCGTTTGGGTGTTTGACGTCTTATCCTTGTAAAATCTCGTTGTCAACTGACGAATTTTGTCAATGTTGGTATGAAGTCGCTTCAGTATACTTGCGAGGGGCCGGGGCTAGCAGTGTATTTAACATTAAACTCTTCTAGAATCTGCATACGGAAATGATGCTCTAAGGTCCTCCCCCCTTTTCTAACTCCGACTTTTGCTGTTGCACATGGATTAAGAAGAAACGCGAACTGACTGTAATCGACCCTGCAAGTGGAGTAGAAAAGAGTTTGGCACCAGCAATAATTTAATTGGATAGAAATTAATTAGCTAAAGGAAAGTTTCATTAACGTAGTGAGAAATGAAAGGGTTGCTTTGCCGATTCACTGAATGAAAGTTCTGTACAAAATAACAATTTGATTTATTATGACTGAAGTCAGAATAATAAACAAAAACACATGAAACATTTACACTACATCAAATCGGATACTCAAATAAATGCTGTGAAGGTGAAGTTGTCCGTAAACTAGCTTGTGAAGTTTATGACCAAGTGGTGTGTGGAGCCAATTCCTTGCAACTCAAATCTTAAGAGAAACACCCAGCCAACCCAACATTAATTGCTGTTACAGTAGTGAGAACTCGGGCAATGAACATCCAGGACAGAACCACGTAAGAAAAGACGCGAACAGGCGCGCTCTGCTGAGCTCTGATTATCACAGAGCAAAATTCCCTAATCTGCCGGTGCTGCGGACATACATTACCAAGCTGTCTTCTTAACTGCAAGGACACGATCTGGCGTACTGGAAGCAATGGCTGGTTGTTTCGACGTCCCGTCGTGGTGATGATGATGTCGCGAGTGTAGCCCGAAACAAATTATCCTGATCTGGTTGTTCCAGCCTAAAGACTTCCTATCAATATAAATGCGCCTCTGAGGGAGACGAAGAAGGCTCGCCACACAATCACTGACGGTACAGTGATTGAGTTTAACAAGCGAAGTTACACAGTAACTCCGATATAGTCAACTTTAGCCAAAACTGCTCAAGACGGACAACAGAGGCCGCTTGTACGCAAAATGCTCAATTGCCAACTGTACTCGGAAAGTTACTTTGAAGTCCAAACTTCAGCAACTTCGTCAAACAGTTACAATTAAATGAAATTACAGGGTTATTACAAATGATTGAAGGGATTTCACAGCTCTACAATAACTTTATTATTTGAGATATTTTCACAATGCTTTGCACACACATACAAAAACTCAAAGTTTTTTTAGGCATTCACAAATGTTCGATATGTGCCCCTTTAGTGATTCGGCAGACATCAAGTTCCTTCCACACTCGGCGCAGCATGTCCCCATCAATGAGTTCGAAAGCATCGTTGATACGAGCTCGCAGTTCTGGCACGTTTCTTGGTAGAGGAGGTTTAAACACAGAAAGAAATCGCATGGGGCTAAGTCGGGAGAGCGTGGAGGCCATGACATGAATTGCTGATCATGATCTCCACCACGACCGACATGACTTTGCCATCGGGTGTCAGGGCTTGTAGCAATTGTAAACGGTAAGGCTTCTGCTTTAGCCTTTTCCGTAAGATTTTCCAAACCGTCGGCTGCGGTACGTTTTGCTCCCTGCTTACTTTATTCGTCGACTTAACGCGGGCTACGCGTGAAACTTGCCCGCACGCGTTCAACCGTTTCCCCGCTCACTGGAGGCCGACCCGTTGATTTCCCCTTACAGAGGCATCCAGAAGCTTTAAACTGTGCATACCATCGCCGAATGGAGTTAGCAGTTGGTGGATCTTTGTTGAACTTCATCCAGAAGTGTCGTTGCACTGTTATGACTGACTGATGTGAGTGCATTTCAAGCACAACATCTGCTTTCTCGGCTCCTGTCGCCATTTTGTCTCACTGCGCTCTGGCGGCAGAAACCTGAAGTGCGGCTTCAGCCGAACAAAACTTTATGAGTTTTTCTACGTATCTGTAGTGTGTCGTGACCATATGTCAATGAATGGAGCTACAGTGAATTTATGAAATCGCTTCAATCATTTGTAATAGCCCTGTGTATTACACAGCCAACGGAAGGCAGGCTGTCCAGAGCAGCGAGAGCTCAGTCTTGTAACCAACTCCGACCGAAAGGCGAGAGCCGACTCTCTCAAGAGCACTCGTACAATCCGAACACAGCTCATTCCCGCCCCCACGACAGTGGCCGTGGTTAAACGTTCCAATCAGCAACTCGAAAACCGGCGGAAAATACCACTCTGTTGCCGAAGCACTACCATTCCACCAGTGGAGATTCTTGGCGCCAATTTCTGCGCTGATTTTGCTACGTCACGGAGCTATGCCCTGAGCAAGCCAATCACAGTTACGTTTTGCAGAAAACGCGGGAATTTGCCCGCCAAGACTGCCTGGGAACACAAGTCATTCCCACGCCTCGCTGGTAGCCCGCCAGAAAGTGTATTCACCAAGTTTCTGCGAAGTAACGGAATCTCTAGCCCAGCCACTCCGTAAGGCCCCTGTGGGCGTGTCGCGTCCGCTCTCATGACAATGTCGGCGTCTGGAAAGCATCCACTCGACTCCCTCACACCCGTCGGCTTAACCCTTTCAAGATCAGCAGAACCCGCCTGTCACCGGACCATCCGGGTGACGAGAGACGCTGCGTGGGAAGTCAGCGTGTGAAGGAATAACAACTTTTCACCGCATGCAATTAGAGAGGAAAATCGAATTACTCAGAGTAAGATAGAAATATGAGAGGGGGCTCATGCCACCTCTCATACTGAAGATCTGATAAACTAGCAATGTCCCCTTTTTGCTCACTTAGGAGGCAGTGGGCGCGTGATTGAGCACGTGACACGATAGCTACAGGATGTGTAAAAAAGACTGATCAGCGCGTGCGCACTGTTATGACTACTGTGTTTGTCCGGCGAGCTAATATACCTATGCCTCGCCGTCTAGGGCACACTCTTGCCTCCGTCAGAGGATCGGTGTATGCATTTCGGTAATTGTCTCAGATCGTCAGCTCAGTTTGTGTTCTGTTGTTTCAGGTGACGTGACGACGACAGCAGGATGTTTCCAGCGACGGCCGCGGCGGTAGCGGCGGCGCTGCTGTGCCTGGTGGCAGTTCCTGCGTCCGGGCTCGAGGGACCCAATGTCTGCGTGCGACAAGAGACGTGAGTACTGGAGGAGAGATGGGCAAACTCGTTCATCCTTCCGAACTAGTTCACTGCTGATCGTTCTTTTTTTGGGAACCGTTCATTTTTACTCGTTCACCGTTCATTTGTGCTTGGTATATGGTTGTTATGAAAAACTGAAAACTAGTAGTGCAGGTGACTGAAGGATAGAGGGCACCAAGAGGGGGCACTTGCTTCCCCCCCTGGAGTATAGAGAGTTTTTATTCATTACAGAATTCTTACACACTTTTAGATATAATTTCTGTGATTCTGCAGAACCTGTCGTTTAGCCTACCGTAGCCTTGTGTTGCTGATCGCAGGGAAATAATACAGGGTGGCGCACGGAAAACCGGCCCCGAATACAGACTGCTCGCCAATTACGGACGATGTGTTGCCCGTTACGAGCAGATACAACAAACAAACATGTAATAAGTAGGCAGTGAAGAAATAACAAGCTAATGCAAACAACAATTGCGAAACAATCGATGACGATGTGTAGAGAGCTGAAGAAGAGAACATGAAAATCTCACGCGACGCGCGTGGGCTATAGCTCATGTAGTCTTGTAAACCTGTTGGTGGCTGTTTCCCAACTTAATAGACCACAAGTGTCTTGTACAAAATTCTTCGTTTCGACTTCCACTACATAGCTATGCTACGTTGTAAACAATAATCGTTTACACCCTATATATACTTCACGTTGTCTCTGAGTTCGTAGGCGAAGTAGAGACTTTATGGAAGCATAAAATAGAATGTGGTTTTCTCATACTTGCGTCACACTCTCAGTAAAAATTAGGTTTTTGTGTTGCATTATTAGAGTTAATGCAGCAGTAATAATAATAATAATAATAATAATAATAATAAAGTTCGCAGAAATAAAGGTTTTGGTTTGAAAGCTCCTTCTGAACAAATGTTTTTGAGATAATAAGTAAATAAGATTTTGTGGCAATCAATGTGTTTTCAAATGGAGAGGCACCGCTTTTCCTACTGAGCCAAATTGACCCACAACCTACTTTTTTTTCTTTTTTTTCCCAAAGAAACCAAATTAGCAGGTAACGCAAATTGGAAATAACCAAACTTCAAAATAATTAGAGCCTTCCCAAATGTAATGTTTTGTACATGAAAGATACACGAAAATCGTTTTATATGAATTTTCTTACACTAAAAATTAAGCAAATTATTGAAAGTTAGCTGCTAAATGAAGTCGATGAAACCAAAAAATATATGAATAACAAAAAATACTTGTCTTGTTATAAGTATGTCTTCTGCTGTTCATCGATATAATGAAGTGAGCTGATATGCCCTCTTGTTGCCTGAAAAGACGTACCTATTACGTACAAAGTAATTTTTATGTAATTTACGTAACTATAAAATAGTTTTGATTACCGGTCGTGGACGCTGAATAGCCAGTCCCAAGTGCAAGAACAGTTTGAAACACATGTAAAATAGGCGAGTGCAGTGAACGAAACGAACAACTGGATACTGAACAACTAGGAGCAGTCGGCAGTGGAAGTGAGACAGGTGGTCATGCGAAGAACGACGAGTGCGGCCGAGGGAGACCGAGACAGACGAGCACGCGACCGAGGCTGGAACGAGAACTGCCGAAGTGACCGTCGCGACCGAAGTGAACTATGCACCGATCGTTCCTTGGAATTCGTTACTCGGTCCTTTCGTTCATCTTGGTGAACCGTTCCTTTGCACCCGTTCGTTCGCGAACTACCCATCTCTAGTGAGTACATTCTATACTACAGTGTAGGGCAGCTACACTAACTAGTGTCGCGTACCGTACCGAGTAGGGGTGGGAGAAACCGACCGGTACGCGCATTTTATTTTTGAATAACCGTTACTTTTCGTTATTTGTTTTGTCCCGGTTATAAAAGGGCTTTTTTTAGTTTTACCAATAAAACAAACAAACAAACACCGTCCGAACAGGCCTTGAAGGCCCAACGGTACCGACCGGCCGCCGTATCCTCCTCAGCTATTTGGCGTCACCGGATGCGGATACGCAGGAGCGTGTAGTAACAACGCCGCTGTCCCGGCCGTTGTCAGTTTTCGTCACCGGAGCCGCTGCTTCTCAGTCATGTATCTCCACTATTGGCCTCACAAGGGCTGAGTGCACCCCGCTTGCCAACACCACCGCTTAAATTCGGTGATCTGAAGGCCAATGGCAGCTTTTACTATTGTTGTTGTTGTGGTCTTCAGTCCTGAGACTGGTTTGATGCAGCTCTCCATGCTACTCTATCCTGTGCAAGCTTCTTCATCTCCCAGTACCGACTGCAGCCTATATCCTTCTGAATCTGCTTAGTGTAATGATCTCTTGGTCTCCCTCTACGATTTTTACCCTCCATGCTGCCCTCCAATACTAAATTGGTGAATCCTCGATGTCTCAGAACATGGCCTACCAACCGATACCTTCTTCTAGTCAAGTTGTGCCACAAGCTCCTCTTCTCCCCAATTCTATTCAATACCTCCTCATTAGTTATATGATCTACTCATCTGATCTTCAGCATTCTTCTGTAGCACCACATTTCGAAAGCTTTTATTCTCTTCTTGTCTAAACTATTTATCGTCCATGTTTCACTTCCATACATGGCTACACTCCATACAAATACTCTCAGAAAAGACTTCCTGACATTTAAATCTATACTCGATGTTAACAAATGTCTCTTCTTCAGAAACGCTTTCATTGCCATTGCCCCACCTTATGTTTCACCCCTTGTGAGTCAGAATCTTACAACGAACCTTTTACTGAATGGGAATTTCTTTCTGCTCTATCTTCTTCTCATGATACGGCCCCTGGCCCAGATTCCATTCATAACCAACTGCTTCAACATCTCAGTGCTCCACAACGGCAACATCTTCTTCGGGTGTTTAACCGTATCTGGCTCCAGGGTGACTTCCCTTCTCAGTGGAGGGATAGCATTGTGGTTCCTGTCCTTAAGCCTGGTAAGAACCCCCTATCTGTTGACAGCTATCGGCCAATTAGTTTGACCAACGTTGTTTGTAAGTTACTTCAACGGATGGTAGCCCGTCGGCTCAATTGGGTTCTCGAATCTCGGGATCTATTGTCCCCTTACCAGTGTGGCTTTCGAGAAGGACGGTCTCCAATCGATCATTTACTTCGCTTGGAATCCGCAGTTCGGCAGGCTTTTTCCCAGCGCCGCCATTTGGTTGCAGTGTTTTTTGACCTTCGCAAGGCCTATGACACGGCCTGGCGCCATCACATCTTACTTACCCTTCATCAGTGGGGTCTTCGGGGCCCACTCCCGATTTTTATCCGCCAGTTCCTGATCCATCGGTCATTCAGAGTTCGAGTTGGTACTGCTTTTAGTTCTCCACGGACCCAGGAGACGGGCATCCCACAGGATTCTGTCTTCAGTGTCCTTCTTTTCCTCATTGCTATCGATGGACTGGTGGCCTCTATCGGTCCCTTGGTCGCCCCTGTCCTGTATGTGGATGATTTCTGCATTTGGGTTAGTTCCTCCTCGATGGCATCTGCAGAACGGCAGCTCCGGGTAGCTATACGGCGTGCCTCTGCATGGACCCTCTCACACGGGTTGCAATTCTCTCCTTTAAAATCGCGGGTGGTCCACTTCTGTCGCCGTACTACGATTCACCCTGATCCAGAGCTCTATCTCGCTGCACAACGATTGCCTGTGGTCCCACAGTTTCGTTTCCTAGGTCTTCTTTTCGACAACAAGCTCACTGGGCTGCCCCATATCAGACTCCTGAAGGTAGGATGTTTCCGTAAACTCAATGTCCTTCGCTTCCTTGCCCACTCCTCTTGGGGTGCGGACCGTTCCCTCCTTCTCCGTCTTTATCGTGCTCTAGTTCTGTCTCGCTTGGACTATGATTGTCAAGTTTATGGTTCAGCTGCTCCTTCCACACTGCACGTGCTGGATCCAGTCCACCATCGTGGTATCCATTTGGCCACCGGTGCCTTCCCTACTAGCCCTGTTGATAGTCTCCTGGTTGAAGCTGGGATCCCCCCCCCCCCTTCTATTCGGCGGTCCCAGCTTCTGGTGTCTTATGCACTCACTATCCGTTCCTCTCCCACTCATCCTTCCTATTCTATCCTGTTCCCAGACCATGGACGTCGCCCACCCGACTCCCGCCCTCGGGCGGGTTTACCGGTTGGGCTCCGCCTTGCGTCTCTTTGCCGTGATTTTCAGCTTCCTTCTTTGTCCTGTCTTCCTCGCTCCCTCCCCTCCACCCCTACTTGGTTAGTTCCTCGGCCTCGAATTTGGATGGATCTCCGCCGAGGTCCGAAAGATTCCATCCCCCCGGTGGTGTTCCGTTCCTTTTTCCGCCAAATTTTATGGGAGTTTCGGGATGCTGTTGTTTTTTACACTGATGACTCTAAATCTGCTGATCATGTTGGGTATGCCTTCACGTCCTCTGTTGGAACGGAAAATCATCTGCTGCCACCTACATGTGGGGTATTTACTACGGAATTGATGGCAATTTGCCAGGCCCTTACCTTTATTAAACAGTCCCAATACAACCGCGTTTTGTTATGTACGGACTCGATGAGTGGCCTTCTTGCTATTGACCGGTGTTTTTCGCGCCATCCCTTGGTCTCTACCATCCATGACCATCTCGCTGATATTCACCGTGCTGCTTGTTCCATTGACTTCCTTTGGGTCCCTGGCCATGTGGGTATCCCGGGTAATGAACTCGCTGATCGTTTGGCTGGTGGAGCAGTCACCTACCCCCCGTTTTCTGTAACCCCTCCTGCAGCGGATTTACGGCTTCACATCAAATCCCACTTCGTACAGTCATGGGCCAATTCTTGGGAGGCTACTCCCCTGTCTAATAAACTTCGTGCGATTAAGGTAACACCAGGCCCGCGGCGTTCTTCCTTTCGCCTCTCCCGAAAGGACTCGACCACACTGTGTCGTCTCCGCATTGGCCATACCAGGCTGACCCATGGTTTTCTTTTGCGTGATGAGCCACCCCCACTTTGTGGTTGTGGAGCCTTCCAGTCAGTGGCCCACATTTTGGTTGAATGCCCCCTTCTTTTGGCTCTGCGTGCCAAGTACAGACTCCCCCCACACTTTACCTTTGATGTTGGCTGACGATTCCCGGATGGTCTCTCTGGTTCTCGGTTTCCTCCGGGAAAGTGGTTTTTATTCTCAGTTTTAAGGTTTTTAATCTCTCTCTGGTGTTGGGGCAGGGCGGTGAGTGTTTGGGTGTCTCCCACTGTAAGCCGTGTTTGGAGATTCCCGATTCACCTCCCTGACCGAGATCCTCTTTTCTTCCCCTTTTACTCTGTTTTTACCCCTTTTTTTAACGATTGGTTAGTCTCCTTTTCCCATACGTATTTCTACATTCTAGCGGTTGCACCTTTTAAGTCACAGGTGGTCTTCCCTATGCTGCTTCAGCATAGCGTTGGGTTCGTTCTGTTGCCGACTTCCCTCATTTTGTTTTTTACCATTGACAACATGACTGCCCTTTTACCTTTTCCCTTTTATTGTTCTGACTTTCCTGAGATGTCCCATTAGCGGAATGGACCATATTTGAAACAAGGGACTGATGACCTTGCTGTTTGGTCCCTTAAACCTCAAACAACCAACCAACCATTGCCATTGACAGTCTACATTTTACATCCTCTGTACTTGCTCCCCAAATATCAAAACTCCTTTACTACTTTAAGTGTCTCATTTCCTAATTTAATACCCTCAACATCACCCGACTTAATTCGACTACATTCCATTATCCTCGTTTTCTTTTGTTGATGTTCATCTTATATCCTCCCTTCAAGGCACTATCCATTCCATTCAACTGCTCTTCCAAGTCCTTTGCTGTCTCTGACAGAATTACAATGTCATCGGCGAACCTCAAAGTTTTTATTTCCTTTCCATGGATTTTAATACCTACTCCGAACTTTTCTTTTCTGTCCTTTACTGCTTGCTCAATATACAGATTGAATAGCATCGGGGAGAGGCTACAACCCTGTCTCACTCCCTTCCCAATCACTGCTTCCCTTTCATGTCCCTCGACTCTTACAACTGTTTTCTGGTTTCTATACAAATTGTAAATAGCCTTTCGCTCCCTGTATTTTACCCCTGCCACAAAGAGAGTATTCCAGTCAACATTGTCAAAAGCTTTGTCTAAGTCAACAAACGTAGTTTTGCCTTTCCTTAATCTTTCTTCTGAGATAAGTCGTAGGGTCAGTATTGCCTAACGTGTTCCAACATTTGACAAATATATGCCATGCCGCAGCTACAAGGAATACGATATACACCCGCCTTACGCAGTCCAGGATCATCCTTAACGGAACTCAAAAGTGCTCTAATTTTAGATGGAGGTCGGAAAACACATTTCATATCGTATTTCCCTAAAATACGACCGATCTTGTTGGACGTGTTTCCTACGTAAGGCAAAAAGGCAGTAGGTTGCTCTATCGACCAACTGTACATCGGGTGATTGATGATAATTCTGAGTCAACACCTAAGTGTGTGTTATCTTTCCTGCTTCAATCCGAGAACCGAGGTTTTAAATTTGCATGTACGCCGCCTGTCCGTTGCAGTTTGCCTTGAAAATGGCGCGGTGTTTTCCCGCCGAAATATCGGCGGTCGCTGAAAAGTGTTACCTGGCTGAATTTCCGGAAGTTATTTGAAAGTTGTATACGCCAGGTCTTACTTTAACCTAACTAACCTGAGGACATCACACACATCCATGCCCAAGGCAGGATTCGAACCTGCGACCGTAGCAGCAGCGTGGCAATGCCGACAGAAACGAGAAACAAACGCATGGCATAAGAATTAGTACAGAATTGTAGAGACAGTAATATCCTCAGTTGCCGTGTGTCATGGCTTGCGGAACGTCTGCGTACGTGCAGTCTGCAAGACTGCCTGCCCCCACCTGGTATACACAGCCGTTTCTCGCTGTCATTGCCGGATATCCGTTGTATTGCAGAATGACACCAACCCTAGTCTGAAAGTACAGGGTGACAGTTAATGAATTAGATGAAGGAAAAAAAAACGTAAATTAGTTACAAATTACAGCGTGACCACACTTTATTCGACATGTCAGCGTCACTACAGATACTCAGATTTAGGTTAAGACGTGTTCGATATGCCTGCTATCATCGCCGATGATGTGGCGAAGACGAATAGCGAAATTCTGCATGAACCGCTGAAGTGTCGAAACCTCGATGCTGTCGATGACCTCCTGAATAGCTATTTTCAGTTCAGCAATGGTTTCGGGGCTATTGTTGTATACCTGGTCTTTAACACTCTGCCGTCCGGCGACACCACAGTGGTGTCGGGCGAGAAATAGCGGTCAATGGCCGGCGACACCGCAGTGGTGTCGTGTGCATAGTATCACTCAGTGGCTGGCGACAACATTTCAGTATCTTTCCTATTCTGTTGGTCTTTTGTTTAGGTAACAATAAGTTACACGCACATCAACAAGTTTTTTGTTTTTATAAGTACTTGTGCCCTTTCATCATTGCAGACGAAAGAGACGATACGATTATTTACAATGAATGCGCGGAGCAAAACTTGGCGGTTGCCACTACATAGCGTACGTCTCATCATGATCCAGTTGACAGACTTTCCGGTCACATAAAGCAACACCAACAAATAGGCCTACGTATTTCCGAAACGATCAACGAAAACGAAGAAACTGCTATGTATGTTCCAAAAAAAAAAAAAAAAAAAAAAACTTAATGTGCAAGTTGTGATGTAACAAAAGTGATGTTGTCATTCAGTGGATAAGTTGGAATTTGAGATTTCGCTTACTGTTTTATCAATCACAATTGGCGTAAAAATCATGGATTGACCATTGTCATAAAATATTGCATTATGAAATGTGAATAGTCTTTACTTGCAGTTACGCGTGGCTTGAAGCAGTCACAGCTAGCGTGCTATTGATTAAGAAACTGCATTATCGTCTTTCTAATTACTTCATGATCGTAGATACGATCATACCCGGTCGTGACGTTATTGTTAAGACAAAACAATTTCCTAAGGGACCAGAAAGTTCTTAAGGGCGCAAAAACAACTGTAACATCAGACACAAGGGAAATTCAATATTAAAGCTGATGCAAGAAGACGATAAAACAGTTTTTTTTTGTCAATGTGGCTCTGAGCACTATGGGACTTAACATCTATGGTCATCAGTCCCCTAGAACTTAGAACCACTTAAACCTAACTAACCTAAGGACAGCACACAACACCCAGTCATCACGAGGCAGAGAAAATCCCTGACCCCGCCGTGAATCGAACCCGGGAATCCGGGCGTGGGAAGCGAGAACGCTACCGCACGACCACTTGGTCAATGTAACACGCACATTGGACTGCTGATCTCGGTGTCTGTAATCTTAGCAAAATGCGTAATTAAAATGAAAATAATACTGAGGAGATGATAGGAATGAGCACTGCTAAATGATTCAGTATTCCCAGAACAAATATTTATTATAATTAAAACATATATCGTACCATAAGCTTAGTACTACAATGACGGTAGATTTTTATGTCCGTTTCATGTCCACTGAGCGCTCTTTTATATAGCCCTTGTCCTCTTGAGTCACTCGTGCGTCGTCACGATTAGTTATAACAGTTCTTCTTTTCACACTTCACTCAAACTTAGACGGAACACGTTTTTATTTATTTAGTAAAAAATTAGATCAGACCGTCACAAATCTGCGTCCGTCTTACTTAAGAAAACCAGTACAAGTGTTTAGCGCTCAAGGCTTCATTTGCTCTCCAGTGAAGGATCGCATATCTATCCGTATTTTTCTGTTTATGATGCCGCCCAAAGACGACGAATCACTTTATTTAGGAAATTCCACCGTCGCTATGCGACGCCTTATTATACATTAATCATTCTTTACAAACAGGTATTTGCCTTCTGGCTGAAAGTATTAACTATTTGCTGTTTTAATGAAGCCAAAAATAGCGAATATCACAAAGTCTTGTGGAGTTGCGTTACATCTTTGAGACTGTTTTGCTGCATATCATATGAAAGAGAAATACTATGTACCAAAGACAATGCAAATAAACAAATGTATGGAACAAACTAACTCTGTATTTATTTCCATATGTATATCTTCGAAATTTCATGAAAGTAGGGCAATAGGACTGAGAACTTATGAGAACTAATGAAGAGATTAGTAAAACGTAAGAATTTATAATCTCTCGGTAATGTCAACAACGGCCGGCGACGAGCCAAGTAATTAGATTTAGCACTGCCGGCGCCAAGCGAATAAATTGGTACGTGACGTGCGGACGGCAAAAGTGTTAATATAGCCCCACAAAAAGCAGTCGCTTGTGTTCAGATCCTGAGAATATGGCGGCCAATAGAGAACCGTGCCAGTGACCCCTGGGTACCCCCAGAGCCAGAATGCGGTCCCCAAAGTGCTCCTCCAGGACATGGAACATTCTCCTGCATAGCTGGGGGTCGAGGTCCGTCTCGCATGAACCATATCTTGTCGAAATCAGGATCACTTTGGATAACGGGGATGTATTCATCTTCCAAAGCCTTTCATCTACCGTTCGGTGGTCACCGTGTCATCAAGGAACATCGCACGGATTATTCCGTGACTGGACATTGCACACCTCACAGCCACCCTTTGAGGATGAAGAGACTTCTCGAATCGCGAAATGCACCAGTTTTGCTTATTGACGAACCCATCCAAATGAAAGCAGGCTTCGTCGTGAATCCAAACCATATGGCGCGTACAAATTCCTATCATGCTCCGCGGCCAACCGAGCAGCTTGACCGTCCTAACGCAAACCGTTCAGAAGTTATGACGATTTAATTTCTTGTAGTTCAATAACTGTCACCCTGTAATTTTACCAAGTGACGTAGCAGTTGAAGTACAATACTTCATTTGCTTTAAAAGGTTTAAGATTTGTCTGTCATATGAAAATAATAAAAAAGGAATGAAATTATGTTAACAGTGATAAATTAAGAACTTAACAAGTCATTCATAGTATATAATAAAAATAGAAAGTAGGTGATCTGCTGCCTACGTCTACATAAAATGCCTTTATCTGCTTGTAGCTCTTGAAAACGGAGAAATTAACCCAAAAAATATAGGTCTTTAACCTCAGTTTTCACCCTTTATCACTGACTATTCGTAAAGCCCAAATAGTGTTATGATTCCCGTTTAGAACATGATTTTTGAGCATAGTTTCAAAAAATTAGAATCAACAGGAGAACACAGGTGATTTTTTTTGGTAGTATTCAACCACTTACCAATCCTCGAGAAAAAGAACGACCAGTGGATGGACTAAGTTATCTTTTATCTCCCCGTTTCATTTAACATTTAGATATTTAATATAACATTTCGATTCGATGTATCTTGAAACTGAGAGTTATAATTTTTTAATCTTTGTTCGATTTCTTCGTTTATTTCACGAAATAGTAGGAATAATAAACCGAACATGGATTATTTCAGAAAACCGACCACTTTGAGCGGTTCTAACGGTCACGTTAAACTCAGTGGGGAAAAAATGGTATAACCGTAAACCGGTCGTTTGACTGACAACCGCCGTCCCTAGTAGCAGTAGTCACACGCTGTGTCTTCGCCAGATCTACTACTAGGTGGGCGTTCTAGGATGGATGTTCATTCTAGCGTTCTTTCCAGTGTCTTGTGATAGTGAACACTTCTGTTACCCGGAGGTAGTTTTCCAGTTTGCAGTATTTCACTGAAGAATGCTAGGAGACAGAGGAGCTTCCGTCCACAAGTCAAAAGGGATTAAGAAGGCACCGCTAGTCCGAAACTCAGATTGCCCTTTCCTCACGCGATATTCAGCGAACCAATGATGAAGGGCAATAGGCAGATTCCACATTCCTACATTTCCAGAAAAGTTTGTGATACAGTGCCGCACTGCAGACTGTTGACGAAGGTACGAGCATACGGAACAGGTTCCCAACTTATGAGAGTGGCTCGAAGACTTCTTACGTAATATGTAGAACGCAGTATCTTGTCCTCCACAGCGAGTGTTCATATATACATCTGTATGGCGATAGAATTCCGTCTGAGGGTCTTACTGGAGCGTGTATGCAATACACATGGTGAAAAGTATTTAAACCGACAAACTCTGGGAGGTTGTAGGGGACATCAAAACAAATATTTTTCCCTAATGTCATTTGTTCCTACGAGGAGTATTTAAAGCGGTAGAGGAAGATTTCTCTGGCAGCAAATTAATTAAACCAACAAGCGTTTTTCCATTTTTTTATGATCAAGAGACAACACATTAACGCAACCCAATTTCAATTACAGTAGATTTTCAAAAATACCTCTATTGACACGTAAACAAAGGTTACACCAAATGGTTCAAATGGCTCTGAACACTATGGGACTTAACATCTGAGGTCATCAGTCGCCTAGAACGTAGAACTACTTAAACCTAACTAACCTAAGGACATCATTCACGTCCATGCCCGAGGCAGGATTCGAACCTGCGACTGTAGCGGTCGCGCGGCTCCAAATTGGACCGCCAAGAACCGCTCGGCCACACCGGCCGGCCAAAGGTTACACCGTCATATGTTCTATCTGACACGGGCAAAAACCCCAGGAGTATCGTGAACTGTTCCTGCTACTGTTACTATCCAGTCAACCAGATCCTCCTCCGATGCAACAGGAGCTGCGTAAACAAGGTTGCGCATCTCTCCCCACACAAAAAAGTCCAGAGGGGACGTATCTGGAGATCGAGCAGGCCATGGTACACGACCACCTCAGTGTAACGGACTGGCCTCCACAGAGTCCTGACCTGAACACCTTTGGAACTTTTTGGACGCCGACATCGATACCTCTCCTCAGTGCAGCACTGTTTGAATAATGGGCTGCCATTCCCCAAGAAACCTTGCAGCACCTGACAACGTATGCTTCTGAGAGTGGAAGCTGTCATCAAGGCTAAGGGTGGACCAACACCATATTGAATTCCAGCATTACCGATGGAGGGCGCCACGAACAAATTTTGAGTCACTTTCAGCCAGGTGTCCGGGTGCTTTTGATCACATAGTGTATGAGTGAAATAGTAGATAACGTTGGATCTTCCGTAAGACTTTTCGCAGACAATACTGTCGTGTACAGAGAAGTCGCAGCAGTAGAAAACTGTACCTGCAGTGGATCGACGCGTGGTGTAGGGAGTGGCAGCTGACCTTCAACGTAAACAGAAGGAACTAGTGGCACATAAACTGGCAGAAAAGGCCATTGTTGTATGATTACACGATTGCAGAATAATGACTGCAGGCAGCCATATCCATAAAATACCTGCCGGTATACGCACGGAGCGATTTGAAGTGGAACGACCACATAAAGTTAATCGCAGGTAAGGCAGATGCCGGTTTACTGGAAGTGTGGTCCACCCACAGAGGAGGTTGCTTACAAAGAACAGCCGTTCGGCCAATACTTGAATACTGTCAGGTAGCGTGGGACCTGTACCAGACGGTATTGTCGGAGGGAATAGAGAAGATGCAAAGAAGAGCAGTGCGTTTTGTCACAGGTTCAATTAGCAAACGCGGAGGCATCACGGAGGTGCACAGCCAGCTCTAATGGCAGACGCTGCAAGAAAGGCGTTCTGTATCACGGTGAGGTTTACCGTACGTTCCGAGAAGAGTCAGTCAGTCTATTGCTGTTAGTTACGTATATCTCGCGGAGAAAGCTCGAAAGTAAAATTAGCGAGATTCGGGCTCACACGGGAATGTACCGTCAACCGCTCGTCCGGAAAACCATTCGCGACTGAAACAGGAATAGGGGGAACTGGCATGTGATACAAAAAGTACCCTCTGCCACACAGCGTAAGGTATCCTGCGGAGTACAGACGTAGATGCAGAAAGAGAATTGTAGATTTCCTACCCTAGCAATTCAGTAATCCTCCTCCTCAGCTTGCATCGTTCCTTCTTGCGTCAGCCTTACATTACAGAAAAGTTGAACTGCATACACCGAAGAGCCAAAGAAACTGGTATACCTGCCTAATATCGTGCAGGCCCCCGCGAGCACGCAGAAGTACTGCAACAGGACGTGGCACGGACTCGACTAACGTCTGGAGTAGTGCTGGAGGGAATTGACACCATGGGCTACCAAGCATCACGCAAACCTTGACTGTCATTTTAACATTTGTTATAAGGCTTGGAATCAACGTAAGCAATGTTAAAGCATTTCCATTTGTTCAGTTTATTTTTGAAACGAATTTCATGACCACGAAATCATCGTTATGATTATGGTTAATTACTTGCATAAAATCTTACCTAACAGCAAAGGGTTACTTTACGGACATAGAACACAAGTTTTTGATGAAAGCACTCTAATATCTTGCAGTTGTGATACTGCTCACATTGATAAACGAAAGAGGCTAACTGTGTGTGAAATTAGTGAATTTAGTTAGCCTCATCACCGAATCTGCGTGCACAACACCTTACACAGCGACTGTTACGCAAGAAAGAGATTTAAACGACATGAATTCAGGCGCAGAAAAAATATGAATTTCACAAATGTCCGTATTTCAAAAGCACAGTGGATCAGACTGCCTGCTGAATGGCTAGGAGTACTGTTACATCGGTCAACTTTCAATGGAATTGAAGTGTTGAAGGAACATTACATTTTCATAAGGAATGTGAAGTCTTCCACTGTTAAACAGGTGTAGCTGGAAACACTACACGGTGAACCTAGGTTTTCTGTAGGAAAGAGGAGGGATTTAGCTAAAATGATTCCATTTGTGAAGGAGGAGAATAAGTGGTTTTACGAGAACCTTGTGAAATAAGTGGAAATTGGTATTATATTAATTGTATCGTTACTGATGTTAAATCCATTGCACACAAAACGTTTCATTTGCTTCAAATTTTGCGTCATTTTGTTCTCAAACCTGCAGATGTAAATGAAAACACATATATGACATGAAACCAGTATAGTTTTTGTGTCGCGATCCTCAAATTTTATAATGCCCCCCCCCTCCCTTTCCCTGTCTTGTAACATCCACCAAAACGACCGTGTTCTGTTAGTACTACCGGTACGGCTTAAACTTAAAGCAACAAGGTGAAACTACAGCTGTAATTTTTCCCGAGGGCATGCAGCATTACTGTATGGTTAAATGGTGATGGAGTCCCCTTGGGTAAAATATTCCATCTCTGGGCGTGGAATACAGGAGGACGTAGTTATCAGGAGAAAGAAAACTGGCGTTCCACGGATCGGAGCGTGGAATCTCAGATGCCTTAATCGGGCAAGTAGGTTAGAAAATTTAAAAAGGGAAATGGATAGGTTAAAGTTAGATATAGTGGGAATTAGTGAAGTTCAGTGGCAGGAGGAACAGGACTTCTGGTCAGGTGAATACAGGATTATACATACAGAATCAAATAAGGGTAATGAATAAAAAAGTAGGAAGGCGGATAAGCTACTACAAACAGCATAGTGAACGCATTATTGTAGCCAAGATAGACACGAAGCCCACGCCTGCTACAGTAGTACAAGTTTATACGCCAACTAGCTCCTCAGATGGTGAAGAGATTGAAGAAATGTATGATGCGATAAAAGAAATTATTTAGATCGTGAAGGGAGATGAAAATTTAATAGTCATGAGGCACTGGAAGAGAGGAAAAGGAAGAGAAGGTAAAGTAGTAGGCGAATATGGAGAGAGGGGCAGGGGGGGGGGGGGGAGGGAATGAAAGACAAAGCCGCCTGGTAGAATTTTGTGCAGAGCATAACTTAATCATAGCTAACACTTGGGTTAAGAACCATGAAAGAAAGTTGTATACATGGAAGAGACACGGAGACACCGGAAGTTTTCAGATAGATTATATAAAGGTAAGACAGAGATTTAGGAAGCAGGTTTTAAATTGTAAGACATTTCCATGGGCAGATGTGGACTCTGACCACAATTTATTGATTATGAACTGCAGACTAAAACTGAAGAAATTGTAAAAAGGTAGGAATTTAAGGAGACGGGACCTGGATGATCTGAAAGAGGCAGATGCTGTAGAGAGCATTAGGAAACCACTGACGAGAACAGGGGAAAGAGATACAGTAGAAGAAGAATGGGTAGCTTTGAGAGATGAAATAGTGAAGACAGCAGAGGATCAAGTAGGTGAAAAGACGAGGGCTATTAGAAATCATTCGGTAATAGAAGACATATTGAAATTAATTGACGAAAGGAGAAAATATAAATATGTAGTAAATGAAGCAGGCGAAAAGAAATACAAACGTCTCAAAAATGTTTCTAGCATTTGTAGACTTAGAGAAAGCTTTTGACAATGTTGACTGGAATACTCTCTTTCAAATTCCGAACGTGGCAGGGGTCAAATACAGAGAGCGAAAGGCTTATTTACAATTTGTACAGAAACGACAAGGCAGTTATAAGAGTCGAGGGGCATGAAAGGGAAGCAGTGGTTGAGAAGAGAATTAGACAGGGTTGTAGCCCATACCCGATGTTATTCAATCTGTATATTGAGCGAGCAGTAAAGGAAACAAAAGAAAAATTTGGAGTAGGAATTAAAAGCCATGGTGACGAAATAAAATCTTTGAGGTTTTCCGATGAGATTGTATTTCTGTCCGACAGCAAAGTACCTGGAAGAGCAGATGAACGGAATGGGCAGTGTCTTGAAAGGAGGATATCAAATGAACATCTGCTAAAGCTAAATGAGGATAATGGAATGTAGTTGAATTAAATCAGGTGATGCTGAGGGAAGTAGATTAGGAAATGAGCCGCTTGAAGTAGTAAATGAGTTTTGCTGTTTTGGAACCAAAATAACTGATGACTGTCGAAGTAGAGAGGATATAAAATGTAGACTGGCAATGGCAAGGAAAGCCTTTCTGAAGAAGAGAAATTTGTTAACATCGAGTATAGATTTAAGTGTCAGGAAGTTGTTTCTGAAAGTATTTGTTACGGAGTGTAACCATGTATGGAAGTGAAACGTGGCCGATAACTAGTTTAGACAAGAAGAGAATATAAGCTTTCGAAATGTGGTGCTACAGAATAATGCTGGAGATTAGATGGATGGATCACGTAGCTAATGAGGAGGTACTGAATAGAACAGGGTACAAGAGGAATTTGTGGCACAACTTGACTAGAGGAAGGGATCGGTTGGTGGGACACGTTCTGAGGCATCAAGGGATCACCAATTTAGTACTGGAAGGAAGCGTGGATGGTAAAAATCTATGAGGGAGACCAAAAGATGAATACACTAAGCAGATTCAGAAGGAGTAGGTTGCAGTAGGTACTGGGAGATGAAGAGGCTTGTGCAGTATAGAGCAGCATGGAGAGCTGCATCAAACCAGTCTCTGGACTGAAGACAACACAACACACGAACTTATCTATGCACTAATCCAATAGGGGAATCTCGGCCGCTAACACTGCACGCCCTTTAACTAGATGTTCTGTGGTGGACGCCTAGCAGTTATACCAGAGAGAATTGGCTGTTGCACTTTCGCTTGCGTTCGCTCCGGCGCGAAGGGGGCTTAAGGAGGTACAGTGTGGGGAGTAGAGCGCTTGACGTGATAGCTGCGTTGTTTCGGCGTTTGTGCGTGTTTGCCTATGCGATCGCTATCGCCTGCGGGTGTTGACGCAGTCCGCCGCAATCGGCCGCTCGCGCGCTGATAAGGAAGCAGCCGCGGTTTCGTAAGATGCCGCGCGCGCTCCGCCGAAGGCAGGACGTGGTGGCGGCCAACGCAAGACTGTCGTTCTCATCCGTTAATAGCGCCCTAGACTGCAGGGGGAGCTGCCAGTCGGCTTCCGTGCAAAAGAGACCGGCTTTTCCATCACGCCACTACGGCAGGGAGCCCAGAATGTAGGTGCGTACGTCGGGAGGGATCAGGGTTTCGGAGTACGGGCAAAATGCTTTCATTCTGCACACAGCATCTCTCGTCTCTAGTGAACGTAAGCACGCGCAGGTTGGATGAGTTCTTTCGCGTGGGGTGTATCTGCACTTCATCCTCTCCCCACTCGCCCTTCTCTCTCTCTCTCTCTCTCTCTCTCTCTCTCTCCCGGGCGCTAATGAGCATAGCAGTTTTGCGCCCTAAAACCAAAACAAAAATAAAATAAAAATCTCTCTCTCTCTCTCTCTCTCTCTCTCTCTCTCTCTCTCTCTCTCTCTCTCTCCCCACCCCTCTCCCCCCTCACACACACACACACACACACACACACACACACACACAAACAAACATTATGTCTAAGGCCGCCATTGCTAATTATTTTTATTCAGAATTTATGGTGGTGTTCAAAAAAGGAACCCAGGTCGTTTTGATTACCAGTCAAAGACGTGACACTTAGACCATAGGTGTTCATGCAACAACCTCTTAAGACACTGTTGACCATGTGAAGAGAATAGAGGAGATGAGGAGCCTAGGGAAGGTGCACGAGATGCAGATTGGGGGCAAGAGACTAAGAGAAGTAGAGGAAAACACTGGGAAGAGAGGAGGCGGCCTGGCCCGAGCAGTAAAGGAAAGGTGCTCGGGAAAGGATGTAAGAGAGGCTTGTGTTCCCATCAAGGTGTGCCAGTGGCGGGATGGCGACTTCTATGATGCTGACGAGAATGGCGGCGGCGACTAGAAAATGACGGCAACGGCGGTGACGGCGGCGACGACGACGAGAAAATGACGACGACGGGAAAATGACGACGACGGGAAAATGACGACGACGACGGGAAAATGGCGACGACGACGGGAAAATGGCGACGACGACGGGAAAATGGCGACGACGACGGGAAAATGGCGACGACGACGGGAAAATGGCGACGACGACGGGAAAATGGCGACGACGACGGGAAAATGGCGACGACGACGGGAAAATGGCGACGACGACGGGAAAATGGCGACGACGACGACGGGAAAATGGCGACGACGACGACGGGAAAATGGCGACGACGACGACGGGAAAATGGCGACGACGACGACGACGGGAAAATGGCGACGACGACGACGACGGGAAAATGGCGACGACGACGACGACGGGAAAATGGCGACGACGACGACGACGACGGGAAAATGGCGACGACGACGACGACGACGGGAAAATGGCGACGACGACGACGACGGGAAAATGGCGACGACGACGACGACGGGAAAATGGCGACGACGACGACGACGGGAAAATGGCGACGACGACGACGACGGGAAAATGGCGACGACGACGACGGGAAAATGGCGGCGACGACGACGACGACGACGACGACGACGGTAAAATGGCGACGACGACGACGACGACGACGACGGTAAAATGGCGACGACGACGACGACGACGACGACGACGGTAAAATGGCGACGACGACGACGACGGGAAAATGGCGACGACGACGACGACGGGAAAATGGCGACGACGACGGGAAAATGGCGACGACGACGGGAAAATGGCGACGACGATGGGAAAATGGCGACGACGACGGCGACGACGACGGGAAAATGGCGACGACGACGGGAAAATGGCGACGACGACGGGAAAATGGCGACGACGACGGGAAAATGGCGACGACGACGGGAAAATGGCGACGACGACGGGAAAATGGCGACGACGACGGGAAAATGGCGACGACGACGGGAAAATGACGACGACGACGGGAAAATGACGACGACGACGACGACGACGACGACGTTGTTGACGATGACAGCGACGGCAGCGAGGCGATGACGTTGATAATGACGACAATTACAGTGACGCGACGGTGACGACAGTAACGAGAATGATCCGTTGCTATGGAATTATTAATTCCAGTAGCGATTCATTGACTGTGTAGTCAAAGCTTGCTGCATACGCCTTCGTTTCGTCCTGTTTAATTCTAGACTGCTACTCGTCACGGTAGTGAACTTGCGGCACGCCAGACGGTCTGCGGTTCCGTTGAGTTGCGCGGCCGGAAACTTCCGTGACGTCCCCCAGTCTATCATAAAGGGCATTGCCCCCTCCCTCGTACCACCGGAATTTCGTGGCTAATTCTACTCCACAGTTAACGAGGCGCGTGGAAAAGGATCGCCGCGTGAAATTATACCCCGGCAGTCACTCACTTTCACTGTTACGACAGGTGGCTCGCGTTACGAATGGATGTCACAATGTCATGATACGGACAGCGAGCTATGTTTTGCGATGCCAGGTGATTTTTGGAGCAAAGCGTCTCTGCTTTCGCAACAGGCTGGCGGAAGGGTCATACAGATCTCAGATATCACGTAATACTCCAGACATTTGAAATACAGTTAGTACTGGTCACAGAGTAGTTTCTTATCAGACTGTGTCCTATCAACAGATCCCTTATTTTACTCAAGTTGATCCATAAATTTCTTCTCTTCCTACTTCGATTCAGTACTTCCTATTTTTTTAGTTGTCCAATCCACCCACGAAACAATCAGCTATCTCCTGTAGCACCGCAATTCAAAACTTCTCTTCACTGCTTGTCTGAATTGTTCATCGTCCATGTTTCACAAGTATATAAAGCTACACCGCAGACAGATATTATCAGAAAGACTTTCTAATGCATGATTTTATTCTAGATGTTAAAATATCTTTCTTTCCCAGAAATACGTTTCTCGCTGCTGCCAGTCTGCATTTATATCCTTTGTACATCGTTCATTATTAGGTAATCTCAACTGGAACACACGCAGATATGTACAGGGTGTTACAAAAAGGTACGGCCAAACTTTCAGGAAACATTCTTCACCCACAAATAAAGAGAAGATGTTTTGTGGACATGTGTCCGGAAACGCTTACTTTCCATGTTAGAGTTCATTTTAATTTCGTCAGTATGTACTGTACTTCCTTGATTCACCGCCATGATTTCATACGGGGTACTCTACCTGTGCTGCTAGAACATGTGCCTTTACAGGTGCGACACAACATGTAGTTCATGCACGATGGAGCTCCTGCACATTTCAGTCGAAGTGTTCGTACGCTTCTCAACAACAGATTCGGTGACCGATGGATTGGTAGAGGCGGACCAATTCCGTGGCCTCCACGCTCTCCTGACCTCAACCCTCTTGACTTTCATTTATGGGGGCATTTGAAAGCTCTTGTCTACGCAACCCCGGTACCAAATGTAGAGACTCTTCGTGCTCGTATTGTGGACGGCTGTGATACAATACGGCATTCTCCAGGGCTGCATCAGCGCATCAGGGATTCCATGCAACGGAGGGTGAATCCGTGTATCCTCGCTAACGGAGGACATTTTGAACATTTCCTGTAACAAAGTGTTTGAAGTCACGCTGGTACGATCTGTTGCTGTGTGTTTCCATTCCATGATTAATGTGATTTGAAGAGAAGCAATAAAGTGAGCTCTAACATGGAAAGTAAGCGTTTCCGGACACATGTCCACATAACATCTTTTCTTTATTTGTGTGTGAGGAATGTTTCCTCAAAGTTTGGCCGTACCTTTTTGTAACACCATATATATATATATATATATATATATATATATATATATATGTGTGTGTGTGTGTTTTACACGATTATAGTTACACCCTTAAATTTGAAAATTTGAGAATACGGGTACGTAGCGAGATGAAGTGGAAAGATCACATAAAAATAATGCAGGTAAACAAGATGCCAGAATGATTCATTGGAAGAACCCTCCAGAAACTTAGTTCATCAAGAAAGGAGGTAGCTTACAAAACATTGGTTCGGCCAATACTTGAATGCTGCTCGTCAGTGTGAGATGCGTACCAAACAGGACTGATTGAGGAAAAAGATCGAAAGAAGAGCAGAGCGTTTCGTTACAGATTCATTTAGTAAGCACGAAAGCGTACCAGAGATACTCAGTTAAGCCCACTGGCAGATGCTGCAAGTGAGGCATTCTGCATCACGGTACGGTCTACTGTTGAAGTCCTGAGAGAGAGAGTTCCTGTAAGCGTCAATCGATATAGCGCTTACTCCTATGAATATCCCGCGAGAAGACAGTGAGGATGAAATCAGAGAAACTGGAGCCCCGCTAAGCAATCTTCCTTCCAGCGAACTGTGCGCGACTTTGAACAGGTGAGTAGGGAACGGACAATAGTACACAAAGTACCCTCCACCACAAACCGTAAAGTGGCTTGCGGAGTACAGATTTACATGGAATTAATGTATCTGCTCGGTTTCATAAACTGCAAGATTGGCGGTGGTTTTGTATTCCAGAGTGTCTTGGCAGTAGCACAAAGGATGAAACGGGGCAGGGCCATTAATTTGTTCGTTTGGGGTGGTCAACGGAGCGGAACGTAGCTGAGGCGACTGGACAGTGAGAAGCTCTTTACATTTAGGGTGAGGGTCGCCGCAGTCGGAAGGGTGTCGAAGAAAAGACCAAGGGGAGGCCCGGGCGGGGGGAATTTGCAGCCGCTAGTCTGGCGGTGGCGGATGGAAGGGAAGGAGGTGGGGAGGGTGGAGATGAATGAGGCGTCCGGGACAGAGGGGTGGAAAATTAAGTGTGGGGTGCCTCGATGGCGGAGCGTGCACTGGAGTGCCTACAGTCTCGAGTAGGACTTCACCATGAGCCGTGGGTCCCAAATGAACACACGGCCAATCATTGCCCTGAAGGCCAGTGCCGAAGTGGCCGTGCGGTTAAAGGCGCTGCAGTCTGGAACCGCAAGACCGCTACGGTCGCAGGTTCGAATCCTGCCTCGGGCATGGATGTTTGTGATGTCCTTAGGTTAGTTAGGTTTAACTAGTTCTAAGTTCTAGGGGACTAATGACCTCAGCAGTTGAGTCCCAAAGTGCTCAGAGCTATTTTGAAGGCCAGTGGACACTTGAATGCGCGCAACTGCTGCCAACTTGTCGCTTTTAATCGTGAACGCTCTGGGCCCTGTACTTGCAGACGATAATTAACGAAGTTTCAATGTTTCAATTAATTTCTCTCCATATGTAATCTGAACGAGTCTGTTGGAAATGAGACTCGTAGAACAAAAAAAGTGGTGACATTAGATTAGATTGTACTAATGTAACCCCCACAATCCCCCTTGTTTCTTTACAGTATCGGACTCCCATGTATAAAACAGCATCAAACATTTGAATACCTTACAAATTAATCAACGTGCTACATTTATTAAGTTACTTCTACAGATATTAATCCAACCACTATAGAGAACTATTTATATTTTTCTGAAAAGCTAGTTTCACTCCGAAACTATATGTCGTACAGTTGTACGTATAGATACTCTCTGGAAAGTGGGTAGCGAATAGAGTTAGCAGTAAAAAAAAATAATAAATTAAAATGTCAACCTTGACGTGAAGTTTTACCGCATGAGCAACAAATTTTTAGTAAGCGGCAAACTTTTTTCCTGTCGTTATTTTGTGGGGCTGCAAGCGCGAAAAATTTTCAGAAACGGTTTGAAATTATGTTTAAAATTTGTTGGTCGTCGGTAAATGCTCTCATTGTCACAGTAGATGATTATAATGCGTACAACTTGTTCTTCGTTTTAAGAAAACCTAGTTTATCTCGCATCTCAGTGTTTATGGCGTCGTATCTCCTCGACCTGTGTGTCGTACAGTAACATGATTTTGCAGCTATATTCCGTGGTACACGTAGAGACTGCAAAATGTGTTGCAAATAGAGTAGGTAGTAAAGATATAATAAATTAAATCGTCATATCTGATGCTGAAGTTGTACTGTATTCGCATCAAAAAAGTAGTAAGCGATAAACTTTTTCTCTTTCATTTTTTTTTTTTTTTTTTTTTTTTTTTTTTTTTTTTTTTTGTGGGAGCGTGGGTGTGTCGGAACTAGTTTGGATAAGGTTCGAAATTATGTGTAAAGCTTGTTGGAAGTCGCTAAATACTATCATTCTCAAATACAGGATAAATATGCTCTGGGGCAATTTGTGCACAGCAAATTATGCTGTCTCAAACCATATCCACAGTTTCTAATTTCAGTGCACATGTCATTTTGTTAAAACATTAACATATTATATCTCTTAACGAGTAGATGGTGACAGTATTAAACTTTTTAAATTTAGTTAATAATTGTGTGAAATACTGAAAATAAAAGTTTTATTGTTTCTGGAAGCTGGTACGCAATATGCAACTGGATTTGGGTGACATATTTAGCTATTTAGTAACACAGATTTGTTCAATAGATCCATAGTGAGGCTGTAGAACATGTAATGAAACAACGGTACATAATACACATAAACAACAACAAAAAGAGAGATACTGATGTCTGTTCCATGGATGTGGTCCCCATGGAAATGGAATTAGTCAAAGAACTGAAACATATTTTAAGATTGTTGTCACAAAATATACTGCAGACAACCCCCGATGTCGCCCTGTTGGCCCACTATCGTCAGCTACTATGGCAATCGGTGCAGTATCGTAAAAATTGGACGCTGAATCAATGGAAACTTGTTATCTGATCGGATGAATCGCTTTTCTTGTTGTACCGGGTCAAAATCAGACAATCGTTGTCAAATCTGACGAATTATTCCTGTCAGTGAATAAAGGTTCATCTCGACTACAGTCACTCTGAAGTGTAATGCAGCATTCAATTCGAAGGCATTGCTTAGCCTCCCATAATAATGTTTAACTTTTTGAAGTCCCCTAGTCTTTACGATTTAGAGGGATAAATTTAAAAACCTTGAATCAACATTCTCAACCCATTTTGATAAAAAAAATTCGAAGGGTGGTGGTATGAGTAAAAGTTTAAGAGATTGTGCTTCAGTTAGATTACCGAATTAAAATGCTTTCTAGGATTAAGGCACTTGACACGACAATTGAAACTTTTATACTTCTGAAGCACACAAATAATATCGTGGTATCTAGATCTTATTTTCTCATTAAAACATTCTCTGAGAAAATTTCACATTGTATATTGCTGTTTTGAGGCAGTGTATGTGTTTCGACGTGATAGTTGCTTCAGTTTTCTTTAGGTCGCCAGTGTCTGTTTAAATGCTGTGCAAGTTAAAGAATATAGCAGTAATGTACTAGCAGTGGCAGAGTAGAAATTTGTGTGTCATTATTTCAGTGGAAGCTAAAGTAGTTCACAAATACAACGCGAAAATTCGCGGTTCACATGTTGAAGCGCTGTTCCTTAGTGACATCGCAGCATCAGCCAATAGCAGCGAAGAACACTTTCGGCCCTATGTTAAGGTATGTTTTACACATGACATGAAAACGGCATTTTGCCGACAGTACAGCCCTGCAATTTGACCCATCGACATTACCGTATACTCGTACTGTTGCCAACACTGTTATCCAGCAATGTTTGCACGCTAGAACAGTTTTGCATGGAGCCGACTATGACTGCAAAATGGACGAAACTGAGCTAGTGCTGCTGCTCCACTTTGGCATTCCACAAGGGAAGGGGTTAAAAATAAAAACCCTTACTTGGGTTTTCCACAGTTCCTCCAAGTTGCCAAGCTGAATGCTTGGATGGTTCCACTAACAAGGCCATGACAAACATCCTGCACTGTCCACATCTAATCCTTTCCAACTTTGAATGCTTTTTATATAAAGCTGAGATTTTGTATGTATGTGTAAGAACTCCTCTCAGACCCCTGGACCAAAGTGGACCAAATTTGGCACACAGGGATTTTAATGGAGATAGAGAGACATGACATTTTTTAGTCCCTGCTGTACAAGCTGTCTTGCGTGACAGATGCACTGCATGGGAGTAGTGTCGCCCTGCTTTATATATCTGCTTTTGAAGGGCAGCCTATGCACCAGGGACAAGAACAGTGTTCCAATCCCCGACATGTAGGCTGCTCAGCACGAGAATCATGCTGCGCTGGGGCAACATCGGCCTGCTTTATTGGTCTGTGTTGCATGGCAGTGTACATGTCATAGGAAAAACAGTATTTCCAAGCCCTTGGCATATTGGCTGTGCTGCACAAAAGGACTGTTGTGGGACTGCGCCTGCGATGGTGTACTCAAGGACGAACCTAGGTGCACGAATGGCAAAACGTCATTTTTTCAGATGAATCTAGGTTCTGTTTAAAGCATCATGACGGTCGCATACGTGTTTGGCGACATCGCGGTGAACGCACATTGGAAGCGTGTATTCGCCATCGACATACTGTCGTATCACCCGGCATGGAGTGCCATTGGTTACACGTCTCGGTCACCTATTGTTCGCATTGACGGCACTTCGAACAGTGGACGTTACATTTCAGATGTGTTACGACCCGTGGCTCGACCCTTCATTCGATCCCTGTGAAACCCTGTATTTCAGCAGGATAATGCACGACCGCATGTTGAAGGTCCTGTAGGGGCCTATCTGGATACAGAAAATGTTCGACTGCTGCCCTGGCCAGAACATTCTCCAGATCTCTCAGCAACTGAAAACGTCTGGTCAATGGTGGCCGAGCAACTGGCTCGTCACAATACGCCAGTCACTACTCTTAATGAACCGTGGTATCGTGTTGAAGCTGCATGAGCAGCTGTACCTGTACGCGCCATCTGTTTGACTGAATGCCCAGGCGTATCAAGGCCGTTATTACGACCAGAGGTGGTTGTTTTGGGTACCGATTTCTCAGGATCTATGCACCCAAATTGAGTGAAAATGTAATCACATGTCAGTTCTAGTATATTTGTCCAATGAATACCCGTTTATCATCTGCATTTCTTCTTGCTGTAGCAATTTTAATGGCCAGTAGTGTAATATTTGTGTTGTATGACGACGATGGGAGAAAGTAGAGGGGGTAACCCGATGCCGGCACATGGCCTGCTCCTCTCGAATAGCACCAAGCAGGCCGCCAAGCTTAAAGCCCGCACCCGACGGACGGCTCACTATCGACGGCTTCACATGCCCCCTCTCGATGAGACACTGAGGTTTGTTATTTAAACCGTTGGTGCAGTGTGTGGTGGTCAGGAACTTCATACCAACACCTCTCCTTCCCTTGCCGGCCAAATGCCGTCGGTGAAAATATTTTCCACCTCGGGGATTTGAACTGGTACCCCGGGTCGAGCGCCACCTCCAGGGGACAATGCTGAGCGTGAGAGGGATGCGTTTGAAGACAATGACAGAGGTAGGTATTACCTAGCCGTACGAAATATTCTCCACCCTTGGTGCACAAGACCGGCAACCCCTACAATATTGTAGGAACTACTTGCTACAGAGCCCGCATCTCGTGGTCGTGCGGTAGCGTTCTCGCTTCCCACGCCCGGGTTCCCGGGTTCGATTCCCGGCGGGGTCAGGGATTTTCTCTGCCTCGTGATGGCTGGGTGTTGTGTGCTGTCCTTAGGTTAGTTAGGTTTAATTAGTTCTAAGTTCTAGGCGACTGATGACCTTAGCAGTTGAGTCGCATAGTGCTGAGTGCCAGCCACTTGCTACAGCCTGATCCATCAGCTATATTGCCCGGCCATCCACAATATTGCCCAGCCATCCAAAATATTTCCACATAGCAGCAATGTTGACGGCAACACTATTACGACCACATATTACCGTGTGGTTGCACGTTCAGTCTTTTTGTATGGACGTAGTGTGGAGCTGTCCGGGCCGCGGCGTTGGTGCGTCGCGTCGTCCAGGAAGGCCGGGGTAGCGTGGCTCCCTCGCGCTCAATGCGGGCCGCTTAATAGGCCAGAATTGCGGCCCTCTGCGCCGCGCCGTCTGTTCTGCTCTGCCGCTCTGCCAGCTGGCCCACAAAAACCTCTGGCCAACAGCGGTGAGCTCCACAAACATGCGCCATCAAGAGCACTTCGCGCCACCACGCTAGACTTTCTGTGCGGAGTAAAAGTGCACTTACGGTGTGAGGCGTACACCTCGGGCTACGCTACGCGTTTATTTTGGACCATAATCATTGCTTTGGTTGGTTGGTTGTTTCAAGCGAGGGGAGCAAGCAGATTACGGAAATATGTGAAAGGAAGTTGGCCGTGCCCATTGGAAGGAACCATCCCAGCATTTGCCTGAAGCTATTTAGGGAAAACCTAAATCATGGTGGCTGCACGCGGATTTGAACCGTCCCCCGCCCGAATGCGACTCCAGTATGTTAACTACTCGTTTTGGTGTGAACATTCGTAGGTTTCGCAAACTCTCCAACAAGTTTACAACATTCAACGTAACCCAGACCTCGGACTACGCTACAGGTCAGTCTGTCAGCAAAACTAAAGTTTCGTTAGCAATACTGAAAACAGTACCAGACCGTAACTGATAATCATCACTTTAAATGTGACTGCTTCTCGTTTCATTTCTAGCAATTGAAGCTCTGCATTCGCGACATACACTAACCAAAAGTATCCGGACGCCTATTAATGGAGATTAATGTACACTGTGTTCACCTTTCGCCTTTACAATGGCTTGAACTCTGCTGGGGCTACTTTCTGTTAATCCTCCCTAGTCGTCGAATATGGGGTGCCTAGGAAACCTGTTTTCTAACAAGGGAATCTCCCCATCGCACCCCCCTCAGATTTAGTTATAAGTTGGCACAGTGGATAGGCCTTGAAAAACTGAACACAGATCAGTCGAGAAAACAGGAAGAAGTTGTGTGGAACTATGAAAAAAATCAGCAAAATATACAAACTGAGTAGTCCATGCGAAAATAGGCAACATCAAGGATAGCGTGAGCTCAGGTGCGCCGTGGTCCCGTGGTTAGCATGAGCAGCTGCGTAAAAGAGGTTCTTGGTTCAAGACTTCCCGCGAGTGAAAAGTTTAACTTTTTATTTTCAGACAATTATTATCTGCCCATCCGTCCGTCCGTCCGTCCGATGCGAGGTAACTGTGCCGTAGTATGGGAACGCTACACCTAAACAAACATCGAAACACACGACGTCAGTCGACTACAGCGCACGGAAGAGAGAGAGTATTCCTGCTAACGGGGCTCCCTGGCTGGCAGTTGACTGTTCGCTACTTTGGACGGACAGATAATAATTGTCTGAAAATAAAAAATTAAACTTTTCATTCGAGGGAAGACTTGAACGAAGGACCTCTCGTTCCGCAGCTGCTCTCGCTAATCACCGGACCACGGCGCTCCTGAGCTCACACTATCCTTGATGTTGCCTATCTTCCGCATGGACTACTCAGTTTGTATATTTCGCTTATTTTTTTCATAGTTCCACACAACTGCAATGGTTCCATGAAAGTTGCCAATCCCTCGATTCATCTGATGGTGAGGTATTTATGTGTAATATCTGTGCAAATGTTCGTGACAGTGGTACCGATGCTGAAAATTAATGAAAAGTGCATTAAGTGAACTTTAAGAATGCAAAAGAAAAGTATCACGGAATTAATCACATTGGAGCTAGAAGCATGGGGCATTCCGTTTCGGAAATCGTTAGGGAGTTCGATATTCTGATAGCTAGAGTCTCGAGAGTGTGCCGAGAATACCAAATTTCAGGCGTTACCTCTCACCACAGGCGACGCAGTAGCCGATAGCCTTCACTTAGGGGACCAAACCCTGCCTATCTAACCCATGTTAATTTAGGCAAGTATTAGACACATTTCTGAAAAAAGTATTTGATTCAGGACCTTAATATTTTTGCTGTATGTTACATGATACTAATAGAGTCAACTGTACTGAAATCTACTTTATCCATTTTATAGTTTTTAAGAAATAGTTTTTTAAATTTATTAACAAAAAATATTAAGTTTTTTTCTGCAGAAAATATCTTTTTGTGAACTTCCTAAGTGGGGAATATTAATGAATGTGGTACCAGAGGTGGCTGTTTATGTTATGCAGAGTCTCTGAAAATTTCGTTCATTTATCTATGATAGTTTCTGATATAATGGGGCATATGTACTGAAAATTTTAGTTTGCGGGAAATCGACTTTAAAGAAAAAACTATTGAAATTAGTTACAGTTAATTAAAACTGTCCTGCTGCATATGATGGCCTTTCTTTGGCCTGTAGCAGGTCTTCCAGCTTCTTTTTCACCTCCCTGGATGTTTGTCTAGCTTTCTTGGCCATATTAGATGCAGACCTGTCTGCATCGGCTATCCTCATTTTATCGCAGTGTTGCAGCGCACTGATAATATTTTCGCCAGGATTAATTCCCAGCTTTTTCAGTACCTAACACTTTCCAATATTACCACAATTGAATGTAATAACAGCATCATGAACTCCTAGTTTCATTGTATGCTTGCCTACAAATACAGTTTTAGAAAGGCGGTTCCAAATTATGCCGTTGAAACATTCATTTGGGTTCTGTGTCTGGTTCAGATGGGTCTGAGCACTATGGGACTTAACTTCCGAGGTCATAAGTCCCCTAGAACTTAGAACTACTTAAACCTAACTAACCTAAGAACATCACATACATCCATGCCCGAGGCGGGATTCGAACCTGCGACCGTAGCGGTCGCGCAGTTCCAGACTGTAGCGCCTAGAACCGCTCGACCATTCTGTGCCTGCCCGTGCAGACATTTCCTTAGAAGGTCAGGATGAGGCAAGTCTCTGAAAATAGGTTTAATTGCTGTAATAACAGCAACAGGAAGAGAATGCTGGTGAGAATAAGATTCTCCAGTTGCCAGAGCCCTATTGTATTTGCACCACGAATTTTCTCCTGGTGGACACAATCAATGACATGGCTTATCATCAGTTGAGGACTTATGGAAGAATATGGCTCAAACATCTCTCTTCATTGCCTCCAGATTTTCTTTATTTCTTCTAATTGCCTGCCCATAGTATACCTGCAAGTTTTCTGTAACAACTACTCGCAATCACACTTGAACAAAACTAACCGCTTGTTTGAAAGCGTGTTGTTTGCAAACAGCAGAAACAAAAGAATACCGACTGTTGCATTCCAAGGGTACCCAACACACTCGTGAGTAAAAAAAATCCCTAACGTGCATTGTAGGGGATATAAAGATCTGTAATATATGCAGAAAAGTGGGTGACAGAAAAGTGGGCGTGGTACATAAACACACGTGGTAGGAAAATGCTCTTCAAATGTTGGAAAAAAAAATTTTCAGCAAAATCCTTTTCAGAGTACTTAAATAAAACCTTAATCTATCAAAATATGATGAAAACCGATAATAGATTTTTTTCGACCTGAACGCCGGTGTGGTCCCCTTGACGACCGAGAGCAGCAGCGTTTGCGTAGAGTTGTCAGTGCTAACAAACAGGCAACACCGCGTGAAATTACCGCAGAAATCAATGTGGGACGTACGACGAACATATCCGTTAGGACAGCGCAGCGAAATTTGGTGTTAATGAGCTATGGCAGCAGACGGCCGACGTGAGCGCCCTTGCTAAAAGCACTACATCGTCTGCAACGTGTCTCCTGCGCTCTTGACCATATCGGTTGGACCCTAGACGACTGGAAAACCGTGGACAGGGCAGGTGAGTCTCAATTTCAGTAGGTAAGAGCAGATGTCAGTGTCAGAGTGAGGCGCAGATGCCACAAAGCCTGGGAGGCAAGTAGTCAACAAGGCACCAAGGCAGGGTACAAGCTGATGGCGGCTCCATAATGGTGTAGGATGTGTTTACATGGAATCGACTGTGTCCTCTGATCCAACTGAACCAATCATTGAGTGTGAAATGGTCATGTTCGGCTATTTGGAGACCATTTTCAGCCGTTTATGGGCTTCACGTTCCCCAACAACGATGGAATTTTTACAGACGACAATGCGCTGTGTCACTGGGTCACAATTGCTCGCGATTGAGCTGATGAAAAATCTGAACAATTCGAGCGAATAATTTGGTCACTCATCGACCATTTATGGGACGTAATCTAGAGGTCGTGCTGCACCGGCAACACTTTCGCAGTTATTGACGGCTGTAAAGGCAGCACGGCCCAGTACTTCAGCAGCGGACTCCCACGATTTGTTGAGTCCGTACCACGTCCAGTTGGTGCACTACGCCCGGTAGGGGAATCTCCGGGACGATATTAGGAAATATCCCATGACTTTCTTCACCTCAGCGTATATCTCGCGAAAAGACAATCAAGGTATAATTAGCAACCGTTCTTCGCGCGCACCATTCGCGACTGGTGGAGGAAAGGAGAAAGTGGCAGTGGCACAGAAAGAACCCTCCGCCACACACCGTGAGGTGGCTCGTGGAGTACAGATGTGGATGTAGATATAGACCGCTTGTTCCGGTGTTCTTTGTTCGCACAAGCAGTGCACTGCAGACAAATACGTCAGTACAGTTCTTGATACATGCAGGCGGTACGCCTGAACGCTGTCACATCAGCGCGGAGTGATTCACAGGAAGCTGACAGAGATGTCTGAATCACGGCCTCGCTCAGCGAGACAGACGCCTATCGCGGTGAGCACACTCACTTGTCAGCGGAAAGGCGATTACGGGGAGCGCTAGCTAGCAACAGGCGTCCGGACGAGTCGTCTTCACCACACGTGTTGATATGATATGCTAGCATCTGCGTCAGCGCGCGGAGCAAAAAGAATAGTAACAGCGCCTCAAGCTTTGTTTACGTTCTGGCTCAGGGCTTTCCGACGAGCAGCTGCGGCGAGTCATGAGACTCCACCAACTGAGAAATCTAGAGAAAGAAAGAAATCACATAAAGTGATGAAAATGATATTTAATAACTTCGCAAATATACCAAAACTGATGTCGTAACGAAATATTGTGTGAACTTTCAAAGATATAAATATTATCTCTTCTCAGAAAAATAACGAAGACTCTGTAATCAATTAATATGATCTGCGGATGTAATTGCAATCTCTCTACTTTTTGCAAGAAGATTCTCTCTCGTCCTTTGTTTTCGTAGTGTAAGAAGCTGTTTTCTGACGAGGCATGGAAACTTGTAAGTTCCATGTAATGTTTAGCCTAAATATAATCAAATAGTACTTAAAAGTGTTGCCAATTCTATATGCTCCAGCTCCCATATTCATGAAGTGGTGAAATTAATTTCTTTATGCAAATTTTATAGGAGAGCATTGGTGCAGAGGTCAGCGCCATTGTTCTAAATGATAAACGTCCTGAGTCATAATAGTTATCTTAATATTTTCTAATTCTGATAATAAAAATAAATGTAAATGTATGAGATTTCTCTTGATTAGAAGTTCTTCCTTTGCAACAATAAAAGTAATCAATATTTTCAATATTGAATCATATTTGAGTAAACCGAGTTCAGTAATTTTTTTCCGATCCTCGCTTAACGAAATCTCCTTAGTCTTGCATTCTTACAAAAGTAAAAATAATTCACAAAAATCAGTTTTAACAACAAATACAGTCATTTATTTAGAATATTGTTTGAGTATTGGACCGGTGGCGTTTTTTTAATATAAAATCATCGTGTCTGTGTCCGCGGCTCGGGGTCCCGTGTTCGATTCCTGGCGGTGTCAGAGATTTTCTCTGCCTCAAGATGACTGGGTGTTATGTGTCTTTCATCATAATTTCATACTCAGTGGCGTTAAAGAGCTAGTGGAGCGGCGGCCGAACCGCCACGCCTGGGGACTTCCGGCCACCAATGCCATACGCTCATATATCGTGTCGGGAAAATTAACTGCGAGAAGCAACACAACTGAGTCACTGACGGATGGCTCTGAGCACTATGGGACTTAACATCTTAGGTCATCAGTCCCCTAGAACTTAGAACTACTTAAACCTAACTAACCTAAGGACATCACATACATCCATGCCCGAGGCAGGATTCGAACCTGCGACCGTAGCAGTCCACTGACGTAAGTAATTTTTCAGTTGGGAAACAGGTACAATAACACTAACTTCAACTTTTCATAGTATACGAGATTAAGTCACTTATTATCCGCAAAGCAGTTATAAAATTTTATTGTAATCAAACAGGAAACTTACAAGATAATCATTTTTCGACACAGTCTCCTTCCATCGTTGTAAAAGCTTTCTGATGCCCTCATAAAAGAAGGTTCTCGGTTGAGCTGCGAGCCAGGAATGCACCGCTTCTTTCACTGCTTCGTCAAAGGCAAATCGACGGCCCCTTAATGCCTGTTTGAGTGGACCAAACAAGTGACAGTCAGAAGGAGCAAGATCGGGACTATGTGGAGGATGATCCAGTACTTCAAATTTGAGTTTCTGTAGCGTTTCAGCAGTGTGGGCAGCAGTATGCGGACGGGCATTGTCGTGCAACAACACAACACCTTTTGACAGCAGTCCTCGGCGTTTGCCTTGAATGGCAGGCTTTAGCCTGGCAGTAAGCATCTCACTGTAACGTACACTGTTTACTGTTGTGCCCCTTTCCCCATAATGTTCCAGTGCGGGACCTCGTGCGTCCCAAAAAACCATAAGCGTCAGTTTTCCTGCGGGCGGTTGGGTCTTGAACTTTTTCTTGCACTGCGAATTCGGATGTTTCCATTCCAACCTCTGCCGTTTACTCTCCAGCTCGTAATGATGGACTCACGTTTCGTCACCAGTAATGATCCTGTCTAAGAAGTTGTCCCCTTTGTTACCATAGCGATCCAATGTTTTTTGCAGATGTCCAATCGCGTTTGTTTATGCAACTGTGTGAGTTGTTTTGGGACCCATCCTGCACAAACCTTATGAAACGCAAGTCTGCTGTGGATGATTTCGTAGGCAAAACCGTGACTAATTTGCAGACGATGTGCCACTTCGTCAATAGTTAATCGTCTGTCCAAGAGAATAATTTCACGTGAACGCTCAATGGTTTCTTCATTTTTGGCGGAAAACGGTCGTCTGGCTTCTTCATCGTGCGGAACACTTGTGCGACAATTTCGGAATTTTTCAGTCCATTCGTAGACACTCCATTGTGGCAAAACACTGTTCCCATACTGTACCTAAAGTCTTCGATGAATTTCGGCCTCTGATACGCCTTCCGACCACAAAAAACGGATCACTGAACGTTGCTCTTCTTTGGTGCAAATAGAAAGCGGAGCAGCCATGACTGACAGCACGGCAGCGATAACGAAATAACCTAGCAGCTTGAAAATTACAACGATATAACAACAAATAAACAAAGCATGCTTCATCAACGTAAAACGACAGTACTACCAAAATAAACATAAATATAACTAAATTGCGGATAATAATTTACTTACCCTCGTATAAAAACCAATACATACAGAACCATCACAAAGCCTTCGCCTTAGTTAAATGTTCCAACATGGAGAAAGCATTTGACTCCCCCAACACCAACTATCATACATACTGCCCCTGTCAGAAAAGTTCCAGCGCAGGTTTAAAAAAAAAAAAAAAAAAAAAAAAAAAAACCTTACAATATAATGATTCTATCTACTATCATAGTAGTCTCCTTGGCAATCTATACGTATTTGACAGCGTTTCTGGAGGTCGTGGAGGCAAGCAGGGAAATTTTCAACTGCATCGCTTGTAAGCTCGTTTCTCGCAGCCCGTTGGATGTTTGCGACATCTTGATGAAGCTTCCCTTTCAGTTGTCTTTTCACTCGCGGAAACAAGGAAAAAATCGCAAGGCGAAAGGTCGGCCTAATATGGGGGATGTCGTATGGCAATAACAAAATGTCTGGCCAGATACCCGCTAACAGATCTACACCTACATGGAAACTCAGCAAATCACACCTAAGTGCCTGGCAGAGGGTTCATCGAACCACCTTCACAATAATTCTCTATTATTCCAATCTCAAACAGATTGCGAAAAAAAACGAATACCTATATCTTTCCGTGCGAGCTCTGGTTGTTGTTGTTGTTGTTGTTGTCTTCAGTCCTGAGACTGGTTTGATGCAGCTCTCCATGCTACTCTATCCTGTGCAAGCTTCTTCATCTCCCAGTACCTACTGCAACCTACATCCTTCTGAATCTGTTTACTGTATTCATCTCTTGGTCTCCCTCTACGATTTTTACCCTCCACGCTGCCCTCCAACGCTAAATTTGTGATCCCCTGATGCCTCAGAACATGTCTTACGAACCGGTCCCTTCTTCTTGTCAAGTTGTGCCACAAACTCCTCATTAGTTATGTGATCTACCCACCTAATCTTCAGCATTCTTCTGTAGCACCACATTTCGAAAGCTTCTATTCTCTTCTTGTCCAAACTGCTTATCGTCCACGTTACACTCCATACAAATACTTTCAGAGAAGACTTCCTGACACTTAAATCTATACTCGTTGTTAACAAATTTTTCTTCTTCATAAATGCTTTCCTTGCCATTGCCAGTCTACATTTTATATCCTCTCTACTTCGACCATCATCAGTTATTTTGCCCCCCAAATAGGAAAACTCCTTTGTGTCTCATTTCCTAATCTAATTCCCTCAGCATCACCCTACTTAATTCGACTACATTCCATTATCCTCGTTTTGCTTTTGTTGATGTTCATCTTACATACTCCTTTCAAGACACTGTCCATTCCGTTAAACTGCTCTTCCAAGTCCTTTGCTGTCTCTGACAGAATTACAAAAAAATGGTTCAAATGGCTATGAGCACTATGGGACTTAACTGCTGTGGTCATCAGTCCCTTACAACTTCGAACTACTTAAAACTAATTAACCTAAGGACATCACACACATCCATGCCCGAGGCAGGATTCGAACCTGCGAGCGTAGGACAGAATTACAATGTCATCGGCGAACCTCAACGTTTTTATTTCTTCTCCATGGACTTTAATACCTACTCCGAATTTTTCTTTTGTTTCCTTTACTGCTTGCTCAATATACAGATTGAATAACATCGGGGAGAGGCTACAACCCTGTCTCACTCCCTTCCCAACCACTGCTTCCCTTTCATGTCCCTCGACTGTTATAACTGCTCTGGTTATCCTTATATTATTATTATGATCGTTTCTCCCTGTGAAGGTCGGGCTTAACAAAATATTTTCGTATTTGGAGGAGAAAGATGGTGATAGAAATTTCGCGAAAAGATACCGCCGCAATGGAAAACACTTTTTGTTTTACTTGTCTTCCAAGGATCCCACACCGCACAGCTGTACTTCAAAAGGGACGGACAAGCGTATTGTAGGCAGTGTCTGTAGTAGATCTGTTACGTTTTGTAAGTGTTCTGTCAGTAAAATGCTGTCTTTAGTTTTCCCTCCCCACAACAAAAATTTTTACGTGTTCTTTTCTAGGTATGTAGTTGAATTTACGGCCTTTAGATCTGACTGATTTATCGTGTAATCGAAGTTTAACGGTTTCCTTTTAGCGCTGATGTGGATGACTTCACAGTTTTCGTTGTTTAGGATCAATTGCTAATTTTTGCACGATACAAATACCTTTTCTAAATCGTTTTGCAATTTGTTTTCATCTTCTGATCACTGTACTAGTCGATAAACGACAGTGTCATCTGCAAACAACCTAAGACGGCTGTCAGATTGTCACCTAAATCGTTTATATAAATAAGGAACAGCAGAAGGAAGCTATAACATTCCCTTGGCGAACGCCAAAAACCACTTCTGTTTTCTCCGATGACTTTCTGTCAATTACTACTAATTGTGAGCTCTCTGACAGAAAATCACGAATCCAGTCACATAACTGAGACTATACTCCATAAGCGCTACAAGCCGCTCGTGCGGTATAGCGTAAAATGCCTTCTGGAAATCTAAAAACATGGAATCAGTTTGAAATAATCAGTTTGAAATCACTTGTTAGCAGCACTGGCCACGCAGTAAGAATCAGTCCTGAGAACACCACAAATCAGGGCGTCTACGTCTAATTGCTTGTCGCGAGCGTTGCAAAACTTCGACGTAAAGATTTTCGTTCACTGCTTGACCTATAGGAACTACTCATGGTGAACTTATCCTTTACTATCAAAGAATACAATCGACATTACCTTTGTTCTCGAAGATTGTCGTTTGGCATCTTTCGAGGCTGGTAATCCAGGACTCCGCCATTCAGTACTTTGACGCTTTGTGTAAGGGTCATAGTTGCTTTGTGTGAGGGTCGTAGTGGTAGCACCAACTTTCATCCCCAGCAAAATCTTTGACAGAAATGTGGTATCACATCTGGCTCTGTCAGCAGAAATTCTTCGCCTTTCCTCTTTCTGTTCGTCTATTAGTGTGTGATGGACGAGTTTTGCATTAAGTTTCCGTTTCCCTAAATCTTCGCGTACAATCTTACGGCACACATCACGATTTGAATTTAGTTGTTCTAATATCGCACTCACAGTTACAGGACAAACTTATTGCAACGACTGCCTTGCACGCTCCTCGTTTGCATAGTTGAATGCTCTAGACGGGCGACCAACTCCTGTGATCGTCTTACACTGAGCCTCTGCCTTCACGAAACGTTTTGTGACACTCGAAAACATGACTTCTTGAATGTACCTCTCCTCCATATGCTTGCTTAATCATTGTCAACATTTCACTAGCGGTTTTTTCGAGCTTAACTGAGAACATGTTCTCTCTTTGCTCACAATCAGCATCCATTGTGTCACCGTAACTAATGTGCCAAGAACCCAATCAGTGTGTTGCTAATAGTAACTACAAACCTGCCACCTTGTGAGTTGGAGCGGAAACATGGCCAAGCTCATTTCAAGGACGCACACATACTAGGTAACATAAAAACAGCATTGTTGTTCCTTTTTAGCACTGCAAACTCAAAAATTGAAATCCTGTCCTTGAACTTTTCTGACAAAGGGTGTATTATTTTTCAAGTCAACGTTCCTTTTTCTCAACACACAAAATCGTAAAGGGTTGAATAAGGTATCGTTAGAAATGCTTCTAACTGGCTTATGACACAGCATACGGATTTTGCGCCGAAACGTACTATTTGTGGAAAATTTTAATGCAAAAGTCAAAAGGCAAAAGGGCATCGTGGATACCAAGCTTCACACTTATCATTTTACAAAGCTAAGTTATTAATCACGAATAGGAGACTCCCTTTTCATGTTACTTTATTGCAAATATCATTTTATTTGTTTTAAAGTATTTATTAATTTATTAACTGGATAATTTGTATACAACATTGTCATAGATAAAAACTATGACCACTGCGGTAGTCCATTATCTCCGCGTGCCGTACAAGTTGACTATTCTAGGCGAATATACATTCCGAAACGACAAACATATTTGCCATTGTCACCTTGAATTGTGATTTACCTACTGCTACTACGACCTACTGTAATTGAAAATGTTTGTCAAGTTAAAATTATAGTTTGTGACCCCACATACAGACCTTGATCTCCGCCTGTCGTGTAAGCTGGGACAAACATTCTGAATGCAAAACACATTTTTGGACAAATGGAAATCTATACACAAATTCTCAGGCCTCGAAAGGCCCAAAGGTACTGACCGACTGCCGTGTCGTCCTCAGCCACTCATCCAGTAGGTGTCACTGGATGTAGATATGGAGGGGCATGTGGTCAGCACACTGCTCTCCCGGCCATTGTAAGTTTTTGTGACTGTGTGGGGCGGTGGGTAAATAATCATTTGATCGATGTTTCTCTGTGTCATTATCAAAAGACACTCAAATTGTCTGTGCGTACTTTACATCTACCTTCGCCGTTTACAAGAGCCTGAACACTATTTTTACGGCCAGCCAGAAAGCGATGGATAACAACAGTCTGTATGTCCAAATTACTCTTTGTGCTCACTGAAAGAAATCGTTTCTACTTGCTATTTAGTCAGTGGAATCTGGAATTATGACCATATGTAAAAGTTTTGATTTCTAGCTGATTGATATATTCTTTAAGAGTTCACATGCTCAAAATATAGTAATGTCAATAATAATAATAATAATAATAATAATAATAATAATAATAATAATAATCAACAACTCAACCAATTACTAAAGATAACAGAAGTATCTCATTCTGGAAACATCCCCCAGGCTGTGGCTAAGCCATGTCTCCGCAATATCCTTTCTTTCAGGAGTGCTAGTTCTGCAAGGTTCGCAGGAGAGCTTCTGTAAAGTTTGGAAGGTAGGAGACGAGGTACTGGCAGAAGTAAAGCTGTGAGTACCGGGCGTGAGTCGTGCTTCGGTAGCTCAGTTGGTAGAGCACTTGCCCGCGAAAGGCAAAGGTCCCGAGTTCGAGTCTCGGTCGGGCACACAGTTTTAATCTGCCAGGAAGTTTCATAACAGAAGTATTCAGCAATGATATAAATATGGCTTTTGGAACTGACAAATGTAAGAAAAATAGCATAGTCAAGGGAAAACACACTAAACAAGAAGATTACATATTGGATAACCACAGCGACTGCATAGAAGCGATGGAAAAAACAGATGCCTATAAATATCTAGGATACAGACAAAAAATAGGAATAGATAATACAAATATTAAAGAAGAACTAAAAGAAAAATATAGACAAAGACTAACAAAAATACCGAAAACAGAATTGACAGCAAGAAACAAGACAAAAGCTATAAATACTTATGCTATACCAATATTGACCTACTCATTTGGAGTAGTGAAATGGAGTAACACACACCTAGAAGCACTCAATACACTTACACGATCACAATGCCACAAATATAGAATACATCACATACATTCAGCAACAGAAAGATTCACAGTAAGCAGAAAGGAAGGAGGAAGGGGATTTATCGACGTAAAAAACCTACATTATGGACAGGTAGACAATTTAAGAAAATCCTTTATAGAACGAGTAGAAACTAGCAAAATACACAAAGCAATCACTCATATAAATACATCGGCTACACCACTGCAATTTCATAACCACTTCTACAACCCTTTAGATCACATAACATCAACAGATACGAAGAACAGAGCCACACATCGATCAAGACGCATCCAACACATGGCTAAGAAAAGGCAATATATACAATGGAAGGATTCATGATTGCAATACAGGATCAAACAATAAACACCGGATATTACAGCAAGCATATTATTAAAGATCCCAATACCACAACAGATAAATGCAGACTTTGCAAACAACAAATAGAAACAGTAGATCACATCACAGGCGGATGTAGAATACTAGCAAATACAGAATACCCCAGAAGACATGACAATGTAGCAAAAATAATACATCAACAACTTGCCATACAACATAAACTAATAAAACAACATGTTCCCACATACAAGTATGCACCACAAAATGTACTGGAGAATGATGAATACAAATTATACTGGAACAGAACCATTATAACAGATAAAACAACACCACATAACAAACCTGACATCATACTCACCAATAAAAAGAAGAAATTAACACAACTAATCGAAATATCCATACCCAATACAACAAATATACAGAAGAAAACAGGAGGAAAAAATTGAAAAATACATCCAACTGACCGAGGAAGTCAAGGACACGTGGCATCAGGATAAAGTTGACATTACACTAATTATACTATCAACTACAGGAGTCATATCACACAATATTCACCAGTACATCAACGCAATACAGCTACATCCAAACTTATATATACAACTACAGAAATCTGTAATTATTGATACATGTTGAATTACCCGAAAGTTCCTAAATGCAATGTAACATATACCGTACAGTTAAAAGGAAGTCACGCTTGATCCAGGTCCGCGTCACTTTCCATTTTTAACCAGACCTAAGGTCTGAGAAAGGAAAGAAGATGATGATAATAATAATAATAATAATAATAATACGTCTGTCAAAAACAGTACTGTTAACAAGTAAAATGGTCTATCACCCTGACTTCTAATCACCAGAGTTAGTTGCTCGCCATAAAAGGGGAAATTATCTGACCACTGAAAACCAAGTAATCCAGGATGGTTCACAGTCCTCGTGAGTTCGCCTCCTACTTTTACCTAAAATGCTTTTGATAGCTGCCCAGCTCTGAGGTCGTCTAACGCACAGAGCACGCAGGCGTTTGACTGACGAGGACAGATTGTTATCTCGGTGTGAAGTGTCTCTTTCAATTAATCAACCGCCCTATAGGCACAAGTAGCAGTACTAAATGGCCCATTTCTCGGACATGTATTAGTTAATATTTCTGTCGTTTAACAATTTACAATCTTCTTAATTTTTGTATAAGTAGAGTTCAGTTTGTTTTAGTTACTGAAAAAGTTTTAGCACGACTGCATTTAAACTTTGCTGGCTAGAATTTTTAGAACGGAACCGACAGTAGAGCGTGACTTCTGAACTGCCTTTTTATGATTCCTTGTAACTACCGTTATTTACAATATAGTCTTGAAACTTGGTACAGCTGTCTTATTTTCTGAATGTAATAGTGTGCTGTAAGTGGAACATTCTGTGACAAATACAAATGGTAATTAATGTATTACGAATAACGACGTTTTCGTTCCAAATTTGGTTTTTTGTAAATAACTTGAAAAATAATAGAGGTAGCTTACTGGTGCCACATCATACTGAGGCTACATACGAATTTTCACGTTTCTGAGTGTAATATTTAGCGCCTTCAATTTTTCGTAAAAATGTCAATTTTGACCGAAATATCGCTCTGATCAAGTTGACACCTGTAACTTTTAATTATGACCTACTTTCGCTTATTCTTATCAATTTTTAACTTTCTTTTATTAAAATTATATACTTTTCCTGATACACCGGGTGATCAAAAAGTCAGTATAAATTTGAAAACTGAATAAATCACGGAATAATGTAGATAGAGAGGTACAAATTGACACACATACTTGGAATGGAATGGGGTTTTATTAGAACCAAAAAAATACAAAAGTTCAAAAAATGTCCGACAGATGGCGCTTCATCTAATCAGAATAGCAATAATTAGCATATTAAAGTAAGGCAAAGCAAAGATGATGATCTTTACAGGAAATGTTCAATATGTCCACCATCATTCCTCAACAATAACTGTAGTAGAGGAATAATGTTGTGAACAGCATTGTAAAGCATGTCCGGAGTTATCGTGAGGCATTAGCGTCGGATGTTGTCTTTCAGCATCCCTAGAGATGTCGGTCGATCACGATACACTTGCGAGTTCAGGTAACCCCAAAGCCAATAATCGCACGCACTGAGGTCTGGGGGCCTGGGAGGCCAAGCATGACGAAAGTGGCGGCTGAGCACACGATCACCACCAAACGACGCTCGCAAGAGGTCTTTCACGCGTCTAGCAATATGGGGTGGAGCGCCATCCTGCATAAACATCGTACGTTCCAGCAGGTGTTTATCAGCCAGGCTGGGGATGATGCGATTCTGTAACATATCGGCGTACCTCTCACCCGTCACGGTAGTAGTTTTACTGTCCAGCGCCATCCGTGGGACATTTTGTGAACTTTTTTTTCTTCTTCTTCTTCTTCTTCTTCTTATAAAACCCCATGTCATTCCAAGCATGTGTGTCAGTTTTTACCTCTCTATCTACATTATTCCGCGATTTATTAAGTTTTCAAATTTATACTGACTTTTTGATCACCCGGTATATTAATTTGATCATTCTGAGACTTTACCATGTTAACATTAATATACTTCTCTGCCTCGTGATGACTGGGTGTTGTGTGATGTCCTTAGGTTAGTAAGGTTTAAGTAGTTGTTAAGTTCTAGGGGACTGATGATCACAGGTCCATAGATGTTAAGTCCCATAGTGCTCAGAGCCATAACATTAATATACTTTAGCATAGGACACGAGGTACTGGCGGAGGTAAAGCTGTGAGGACGGGGCGTGAATCGTGCTTGGGTAGCTCAGTGGTAGCCGGCACGATAGCGTGTTCGGTTCTGAGAGCCGGCGGCCCTCGGTAATAAAATAACTGTGCAACGGAATCAACGATCAACTTGAACGGGTGTCATATGACGTCCGCCCAGACCAAACACAACAAATAATACCGAACAAAATGAAAAAAAAGATGGTAGAGCACTTGCCCGCGAAAGCCAAAGGTCCCGAGTTCGAGTCTCCGTCCGGCGCACAGTTTTAATCCGTCAGGGAGATTTACTTTAGCATAAACTGATCGAGTTTGGAAAAGTTATTCCAGTTCTTAACTTCACCCTTGGCTTATGGTGCAATCCTTTGTATGTTAAGCACAGGCGCGCTACGGACGATGTGGCGCTAGTAGCAGTGAATTGGGGTAATCCCCGACTCACTCGCTCTCCTCTGTACCACTTAACAATGATATAGCGCTTGTTTCGCCTCATCTGGAGCCGGACGATGTGGCGCTAGTAGCAGTGAATTGGGGTAAACCCCGACTCACTCGCTCTCCTCTGTACCACTTAACAATGATATAGCGCTTGTTTCGCCTCATCTGGAGCCGCTATTCTTTAGTTAAGTAAGTTCTCAATTGACGTCACAAGGACTGAGTGCACGTTGTGGCGACGTGTCGCTGGTAGTAATGAATTCGGGACAGCCCCGGCACATTCGCTCGCCTCTGTACCTCTAACAGTGACACAGCGCTAGTTTCGCCTCATCCGGAGCCGCAACTATTCAAATGGCTCTGAGCACTATGGGACTTAACATCTATGGACATCAGTCACACAACACCCAGTCATCACGAGGCAGAGAAAATCCCTGACCCCGCCGGGAATCGAACCCGAAACCCGGGCGTGGGAAGCGAGAACGCTACCGCACGACCACGAGCTGCGGACGCAACTATTCATCACGAAACTACTCAATTGGCCTCACTAGGACAGAGTGTACCCTGCATGCCAACAGCACTCGGCAGACCCAGGCGGTGACCCATCCAAGTGCTAGCCAAGCCCGACAGTGCTTAACTTCGGTGATCTGACGGGAATGGGCGTTACCACTGCGGCAAGCGCATTGACGTGTATACAAGTATTTTCATAAATTCATGATTGCTATTTTACGCCATTTGGTTCATTTTTAAGGATGTTTTCTCTTCTTTCCCGCAACTACCCTTATCCCAAAAAAGCACACTTACTCCAAATACTGTAAATATTTAAAACTATGAAATGTTTCAGGTACACGACGACGGTGAGGGTATCTGAACACAAGCCCTACCAGGTGAGAGAGTACACGTGGTGCTTCAACTTCCCACCAAGATGCTCAAAGTATAAGGTCAACTTCAAGACTGTCTACAAGACTCAAGTAAGTTCCTATGATATTTAGAAAAGCTCATTGCTAAGTAAGAGTGCTACATGAAATCTAGTACAGAGCATATGTTTATTCACTTACTTATTCATTTGTCTTGAGACAGTCTCAATTCATGGATGTAGTCAAAACATACACTATAGTTATGTATTCAGTTTTAAGCAGTTGGTTTTCCAACTGAGCTGACGATCTTCTGTGATCCAAAAAACTTCTACTTCCTACAGTTCTTTTGTTTGAGAAGACTATTTTTTGTAGCTTGTGGAGTTATATGAGAGCTGTATATAGGGCCTACCAAGTCTTCTCAAAATTCAAGGGTAATCAATTTGCCTTCAACCATCTGTTGATGTTTTTGAATATTCATTATCCACCTTTTCAGCAAAGGGACAGGTACTCATTTTTACACTGAGGTGTCAAGTCATGGCATACCTCCTCATATATCAGATCTCTTTTTGCTTGGCATAGTGCAGCAGCTAGACATGGCATCAACTCAAAAACTCATTGGAAGTCTTCATTATGGAGCCAACACCAGCTTGCACAGCGTCTTGACAACCCAGGTCTATGCCTTCGTGGGGTCTGCGCCATACTGGACCCTTACTCTTACCAACTGAAATTGGGACTCATCTGACAAGGTCACGAGCCCAGGAAACATGCTGCAGCCCATGTCATGCTGTTAAGAAAGGCACTTGTCTGTTGTTTGCTGTCATAGTCCATTAACGCCAAATTTCACCACACTGCCCTCGTGGATACATTAGTTTCAAATCCCACATCAGTTTCTGTGGTTATTTCATGCAGTGTTACTTGTATGTTAGTTATCCGTGGTGGTATCCACTGTGTTATCCATGGTGAGAGCTAATGCCTGAAATTTGGTATTCTTAGCATGTTCTTGACACTGCGGATATCAGAATGTGAATTCCCTTATGATTTCCGAAATGGAATGTATAGTGCGCCTAGCTCTAACTAGCAATCTGTGTTGAAAGTGCAGCCATAATCACATCGGAAACCTTTTCACAGATGACAGTTCCCCAATGCACTGCCCTTTTATACCTCTTGTATGCAGTACTGCCGTCATTTTCTATCACCAATCTACATTTCATATTTTCTCCACTTTTTCCATCATCAGTTACTTTACTGCCCAAATAACAAAACCCGTCTACTAATTATAGTGTCTTTTTTCCAACTTTTTTTCCAATCTAATCCTGGCAGCATCCTGTGACTTGACTACAGTCCATTACCTTTGTTTTAATTTTGTTGATATTAATCGTAATAACCTCTTTTCAAGAACGGGCCATTACATCCGACTGCTTTTCCTAGTCCTTTGCTGTCTTCAAGGGACGTGTCATCATCAAACCTCAAAGTTTTTATTTTTTCTCAAAAAGATACAAAGATTTGTATGAGATATTTTAAAGAAGACAGTTATGAAATTTCTCATTTTTCATTTGTGGTAGGGATCTTCTTATATTTTGATGTAAATTTTCCATCAAATGAGTTTTCTCATAAAATTAGAGGGTGTTTGGTGCTGTCTCTTGTAAGTTTTCTATGGCATACTTGGTTTATAGATAGGCTTGGTGAAGATAGATAAATTGTCAGCAAAAGATATTCACTACAGTTTGATTCTCTGTCCTGAGACAGTGAGGTTTGTATTCTCTTTCCCCCATTCTCTGGTGACTGTGTCTAACATTATGTGATGGGGAGACTACATTGTCGAATTTTTCTACACTTTTTTCACCAAGAAATTTCATTTAAGATGATGTGTCTGCGAGAGTCTGCTAGATTAGTTTTCTAGTCTTCCTGTCTACTATGAGTTCTGCTAAAGTGCCTAGAATGGTTTGTCTGTCAGCTTCTTAATATCCACTAAGGTGGGAAATGTGGTGGTATCTTAATTTATCCTTGATATTGTCTTCAGCCACCAAAAAATATCAATTTTTGAAATATAAGTTGTGGTGACACACTGATCCGAAGTGTAGCACAAAGTCTAAGTTGACTTGGAACTTACTTCGCAATGTATTTACTCCTAAATTGCATTCTTTGCTGACGCCAAGACTTTTTCAATTGACCTTTGATGTGCATGGCCTCAATACAAAAAAACAAAAATAGTTTTCATGTAGACTCTCCCTCACCATGTAGAGTTCAGAGTGATGTTATGTGCTCCGATTTGAGGATATTCAACAAGCTCTCAGTTAACATAAATTGGAAATCACAACCAACATCATTAGACAAGCTGTCAATAAAAAATATGAACATATGTATCCAAATATGGAAAAGCCTCGTTAGCTTCATGGCAAGCAGCAGTGTTTGTTATAAATCTGTGTTGCAAGTACTAATGAACTGTGAACAGGGCTCTGTATTTACACATGTAATTTTCTTAAGTACCATTGTAATTAAGAAAATAAGAAGCTACTAATAGAGGATTTATAGATGCTGTATAATGATCTATTAAATTTCAGGCGTGTAGCCACATAAATAACATTTCTTATAATATTTCAGCTGTATGCTTTTTCTTCAATAAAATTCTTCAGGGTATCAGACCGCATCGTCATAATTTAAAATGCGCCAATGTTTCGGCCAGCGTTGCAGCTAGCCTTCATCAGGGCCTTACGTTATGCTTTTTGGCTGTCTTCAGTGTGAGACAAATGACGGATGCTACAGCACTCACTGTACTTTTAAACCCACAGACCACACTGCTATGCACACATTCACAGATACACGAGTGCCTGAGATATTGATTGGCAGCAAAAACATGTGCATTAATTGAATATGTGGCTAAGTGGTTTATCCCCTGTGGGAGGTCAATGTATTGTTATGAGCTCCACTGAAGATGGCCGAAAGGTATATGGCCAAAAAAAATACATGAACAAATGGAATTTGTGAGGCGGCTGCATGCTCAGAATTTTATTGATCTGTTACTATGCCACAAACCGTGAAGCTGCAGCTGCTCTTTTGTTGCTTCCTCATTTATACTACTTTTTCCCCCAACTTACTCTGATTCAGTTTAACTGGCACAGAGTTGTATAGCATTAAGCAGCATATTGTTAATACAGTGTATGGATTAACTGTATTTTATTTCATTGTCCTTTACTAATGTATACTTTCACTTGGTCCACATCCCTGTAGGTTCTACTTCTTGATGGGATTCACAGAATACGATGAGTGAGTGGGGAATGAATAAAAATGACTGTTTGTGAAGGCTAAAGTGTGATATTGGACCTCTGCAGCACCCTACGTGAAATCCTGGTTGTGATGAAAAATTGCGGGTTAGCTTGAAATGAGGTACTTTAGTTGAGAGTTGGGAAGGCCAAAGAATGTGAATGCCCCCCCCCCCCCAAAAAAAAGGGGGTTGTGGTAATGGATCTGTAATGTTTACATATGTGCCTACTTAATGCACTTCCTCATTTTTAACACTCTTCTTGTTATAAAAACTAACTGCAAGGTAGATTCAGAAAACATATATTAGATAATGGACAAGCCTCTGAAGAGAGTTTTGGTGCATATTATCTAACTATAAACAATGAAAAACCAAAGAGGAGTCCACTATGTTACTTCTACTTGCAAAGCCAGTAAATGACATAAAAATAATTCTTCTTACGGCATGTATTTTACACATGTGGAATTTCAATGAGTGGTTTATGTCTGCTGCTGTTTTGATGACTGTCATCAGTCACATACAGTTGATATTGGGGGATCCAATACTTTCCAACGTCAGCACATAAGAAAGGAATTAATACATATTAGTAAGAAAAATGAATGCACTGTATTTAATGTGTTTAAACACTGAGGTGACAAAAGTCATGGGCTATCTCGTAATATCATGTCGGACCTCCTTTTGCCTCACTTACTGCAGCAACTTGACATGGTACAGACGCAGCAAGTCTTTGGTAGTCCCCTGCACAAATATTGAACCATGCTACCTCTATAGCCGTTCTTCATTGCAAAAATGTTGTCACTGCAGAATTTTGTGTGTGAACTGACCTCTTGATTATGTCCCATAATGTTGATGGGATTCTTGTCTGGTGATCTGGTTGGCCAAATCATTCGCTCAAATTCTCCAGAATGTTATCAAACCAATCGTGAACAATTTATCGTGGAGACACTGTTATCCATAAGAATTCCATTGTTGTTTTGGAACATGAAGTCCATGAATGCCTGCAAATAGTCTCAAAGCAGTCAAACATAACCATTTCCAGTCAATGATTGGTTCAATTGGACTAGAGGATCCTGTCCATTCCATGTAAACACAGCCCACCCCTTTATGGAGCCACCACCGGCTTGCACAGTGGATTGTTGACAACTTGGGCCCCATGGCTTCATGGGAGCTGCACTGCACACTAATCCTACCATCAGCTCTTACCAACTGAAATCAGGGCTCGTCTGACAAGGCTACAGTTTTCCAGTCATCTAGGGTCCAACCAATAGGGTCGTGAGCCCAGGAGAGGCTCTGTAGGCAATGTTGTGCTGTTAGCAAAAGCACTCGCCTCGGTTGTCTGCTGCCGTATCCCATTAACACCAAATTTCACTGCACTGTCCTAACAGATATGATAGTTATGTTCCACATTAATTTCTGTGCTTGTTTCACATAGTGTCGATTGTCTGTTGGCAGTGACAACTGTATGCAATCGCTGCTGCTCTCGATAATTATACGAATGCTGTCGGCCGCTGCGTTGTCCACAGTGAAAGGTAATGCCTGACATTTGGTACTGTCAGCACAACCTTGACACTGTGGATCACAAATTACTGAATTCCTTAATGGTTTCCAAAATGAAGTGTTCCATGCATCTGGCTCCAACTACCATTCCACATTCAGAGTCTTTTAACTTCCGTCAAGGGCCCATTATCACGTCAGAAACCTTTGTATATGAATCACTGTGTACAAATGATAGCTCTGCCAATGCATTGCCCTTTTATACTTTGTGTACGTGATATTACCTATGTCCTGTGTATGTGCATGCCGGTATCACATGACTTTTCCCACCTCAGTGTAAATCTTCAACCATTGTATGTGGTGAGTCATTGGAATAAAGGTGCTTCATAAGATTGAGAAGCATGTTTATTTCCTAAACTGGCACATTTTTTTGATTGTGGAGAATAAGAACTGTATAACTGAAAACTATTAAAAGAAATGGGCTCACAACATGGTTGAAAATCCACAGCTATTTTTTCTGAGTGGCTTTGCAAGAATAATTATGGATTTGTTTCGGAAACAGTTGGTCAGCCATATTGGACAGATACTTCGTCAGTATACAGGCCTCACAGTCATTAATGGCAGCTTAGAAAACTGGTTAAACTTCCAGTTCCTTAACAACCTACCCATGGTTTTCTCTACCATATAAACAGATGTGTAATAAATTTATAAATTGTTGAGAAACTTCACTAAGCATTATGAGCCAATAAATATGTGAATGTAGTTTTGGGAAATCTGAAAGGAAAACACCTATGGATGAAATTAGGGAGTGTAATAGAGAAATGGAGAAGTGATGACATTTAATATCAGCAAAGGCTGCCATGAAGAGAGATTTTGTCCTCAGGTTTGAGTGTAGGATTAATGTTTGATACCAGTATTTTCTTAAGAAACAACTTCTATATTCCAAGACAGTGGCTCACATGTTCTTTTTGGTAATGGCATAGGACTAGTGTACAGTGTATACAGAATGGAATTGATGCCTGTACTATTCAGCTTGCAAAACATCATATAAACATAATTTATTTTGGTTTGATATGATAGTGATTGAGTTTCTGTAATAGCTTTTTAATTCTACTGGCACTTCAGAACATGACTTCACCCTCAATATTTTTGTCTGTACCTGTACATTGTTAATGATTCTTGGAGTTGCAAGAAATTCTTGTGATCGAATTGTGTTGAACTGAAACAGGTTTTTACTTTTTTATACTGTATCTCCCCCCAGTCGAGGCCCATGGTGATTTATCAATTTTCTGATGACCTGATGTTGTTTGAGAATTACTAAATGCTGTTATCTCATTTTCATGTTCTTATTTTCAGACTCTGGTCAAAACCAGGCCAGTACAAGACTGCTGTCACGGTTACACAAAGAGTTCGACAGGTGACAAATGCATTGCTGTCTGTTCTGACGATTGTCTGCACGGGACATGTGTTGCCCCTGATACATGCCAATGCTTGCATGGATATGGTGGACCCACTTGCAGTGTGTGTAAGTAAAACACTTTATGAACTGCAGCAGCTGCTTACAGAATCTCCCACCCCCTCCCCTCTCCCCCCTCTCCTCTCCCCCTCCCCCTCCCCCTCCCCTCTCCCCCTCTCCTCTTCCCCTCTCCTCTCCCCCTCTCCTCTCCCCCTCTCCTCTCCCCCTCTCCTCACCCCCTCTCCTCTCCCCCTCTCCTCTCCCCCTCTCCTCTCCCCCTCTCCTCTCCCCCTCTCCTCTCGCCCTCTCCTCTCGCCCTCTCCTCTCCCTCTCCCTCTCCACCTCCCCCTCTCCCTCTCCACCTCCCCCTCTCCCTCTCCACCTCCCCCTCTCCCTCTCCCTCTCCACCTCCCCCTCTCCCTCTCCACCTCCCCCTCTCCCTCGCCACCTCCCCCATCTCCACCTCCCCCATCTCCACCTCCCCCATCTCCACCTCCCCCATCTCCACCTCCCCCCTCTCCACCTCCCCCCTCTCCACCTCCCCCCTCTCCACCTCCCCCCCTCTCCACCTCCCCCCCTCTCCACCTCCCCCCCTCTCCACCTCCCCCCCTCTCCACCTCCCCCCCTCTCCACCTCCCCCCCTCTCCACCTCCCCCCCTCTCCACCTCCCCCCCTCTCCACCTCCCCCCCTCTCCACCTCCCCCCTCTCCACCTCCCCCCTCTCCACCTCCCCCCCTCTCCACCTCCCCCCCTCTCCACCTCCCCCCTCTCCTCTCCCCCCCTCTCCTGACCCCTCTCCTCTCCCCCTCCCCCTCTCATCTCCCCCTCCTCCTCCTCACCCCTCCCCCCCTCCTCCTCACCCCTCCCCCACGCCCCTGACCCCCCTCCCCCTATCCTGTCGTCCCACCCCACTCCTGTCGTCCCTCCCCCTCCTGTCGTCCCTCCCCCTCCTGTCGTCCCTCCCCCTCCTGTCGTCCCTCCCCCTCCTGTCGTCCCTCCCCCTCCTGTCGTCCCTCCCCCTCCTGTCCCCCCTCCCCCTCCTGTCCCCCTCCCCCTCCTGTCCCCCTCCCCCTCCTGTCCCCCCTCCCCCTCCTGTCCCCCCTCCCCCTCCTGTCCCCCCTCCCTCTCCTGTCCCCCCTCCCCCTCTCTTCTCCCCCCAGCCCCTCTCTTCTCCCCTCCCCCTCTCTTCTCCCCCAGACCCTCTCTTCTCCCCCTCCCCCTCTCTTCTTCCCCTCTCCACCCCTCTCTCCTCCCACCATCCCTCTCCCACCTCCCTCATATTTCATGAGATTTGATGTCATAAACTTTCAGATATACAAGAAAGTAACTTTTCTCAAAACAGAATGGAAATTACCCAATTATACTCATACAGTGTTTCATAATGGGAGCACCGAGGAATTTCCAACAAACTTTAAAATCATTTTGAACCTTTTTAAAACTTTTTCTCCCTTATAACCCCACAAAATAATGAAAAGAGAATAGTTTATTGCTTACCAAATGTTCATTGTTTGTATGGTGAAACTGCAGCATCAAGCAAGATATCTTAATTTACTCTTTCTTTAGTACTAACTCTCTTTGCTACCCATTTTGCAGATAGTATCCACATATACCACTGAAGATACCTAGAGATATACACTCCTGGAAATGGAAAAAAGAACACATTGACACCGGTGTGTCAGACCCACCATACTTGCTCCGGGCACTGCGAGAGGGCTGTACAAGCAATGATCACACGCACGGCACAGCGGACACACCAGGAACCGCGGTGTTGGCCGTCGAATGGCGCTAGCTGCGCAGCATTTGTGCACCGCCGCCGTCAGTGTCAGCCAGTTTGCCGTGACATACGGAGCTCCATCGCAGTCTTTAACACTGGTAGCATGCCGCGACAGCGTGGACGTGAACCGTATGTGCAGTTGACGGACTTTGAGCGAGGGCGTATAGTGGGCATGCGGGAGGCCGGGTGGACATACCGCCGAATTGCTCAACACGTGGGGCGTGAGGTCTCCACAGTACATCGATGTTGTCGCCAGTGGTCGGCGGAAGGTGCACGTGCCCGTCGACCTGGGACCGGACCGCAGCCACGCACGTATGCACGCCAAGACCGTAGGATCCTACGCAGTGCCGTAGGGGACCGCACCGCCACTTCCCAGCAAATTAGGGACACTGTTGCTCCTGGGGTATCGGCGAGGACCATTCGCAACCGTCTCCATGAAGCTGGGCTACGGTCCCGCACACCGTTAGGCCGTCTTCCGCTCACGCCCCAACATCGTGCTGCCCGCCGCCAGTGGTGTCGCGACAGGCGTGAATGGAGGGACGAATGGAGACGTGTCGTCTTCAGCGATGAGAGTCGCTTCTGCCTTGGTGCCAATGATGGTCGTATGCGTGTTTGGCGCCGTGCAGGTGAGCGCCACAATCAGGACTGCATACGACCGAGGCACACAGGGCCAACACCCGGCATCATGGTGTGGGGAGCGATCTCCTACACTGGCCGTACACCACTGGTGATCGTCGAGGGGACACTGAATAGTGCACGGTACATCCAAACCATCATCGAACCCATTCCTAGACCGGCAAGGGAACTTGCTGTTCCAACAGGACAATGCACGTCCGCATGTATCCCGTGCCACCCAACGTGCTCTAGAAGGTGTAAGTCAACTACCCTGGCCAGCAAGATCTCCGGATCTGTCCCCCATTGAGCATGTTTGGGACTGGATGAAGCGTCGTCTCACGCGGTCTGCACGTCCAGCACGAACGCTGGTCCAACTGAGGCGCCAGGTGGAATTGGCATGGCAAGCCGTTCCACAGGACTACATCCAGCATCTGTACGATCGTCTCCATGGGAGAATAGCAGCCTGCATTGCTGCGAAAGGTGGATATACACAGTACTAGTGCCGACATTGTGCATGCTCTGTTGCCTGTGTCTATGTGCCTTTGGTTCTGTCAGTGTGATCATGTGATGTATCTGACCCCAGGAATGTGTCAATAAAGTTTCCCCTTGCTGGGACAATGAATTCATGGTGTTCTTATTTCAATTTCCAGGAGTGTATATCATTTTACAACAGGTCAGAAAAATTAAGGTTTTGCATCTTCAGTGATAAAGGCTCTAAATTCTTAAGATGAAACATTCAACATATTAACTCATTTGTGGTAATCAAGACATTTGGAGCTGTTTTATACACAGTAATCTGATTCTTTAAGGAATCAGGGATTGGGGATTGGGGAAGGGCTCATACATTTTATATTGTCACTATTTCATCCCCGATTTCCAATTGTTTGATAACCTTATCTTCACCGTTCGGTACTAGGTTAAGTGACGCGATAGCATGTCGATAATCTGTCTAGTGTGACCACATCTCCATTTGCCTGTGACTTTCCCTGCTGTTTTCGGCATCCGGTGTGAATCGACCTCTGCAGTGCTTTGTGTCTGCTTCACAGACTTTCATCTCACGTCTCACAGTGCTGTAGTTTTGACGCACCTGCGAGGCGGTACACATTTTTGGACTACGACGTTACGCGAGCTGTCCGTTTTTCCACAGCGTGCCCGGAGGGACACTGGGGCCCAGATTGCCACCACCTGTGCCAGTGCCGCAACAATGCGAGCTGCGACCCGTACAGTGGGACGTGCCATTGTACGCGGGGCTGGCGCGGCAAGTTCTGCGACGAGGAGTGCCCGCCCTCTCACTATGGGCAGGACTGCAGCGAGGAGTGCCGCTGCCAGAACGGCGGCTCCTGCCACCACATCTCAGGTGCCTGCCACTGTGCACCTGGTTGGACCGGCCCTCTGTGAGTGTCTGCCCACCACTGCTGCTGCTGCTGCTGCTCCAGTCCCAGCGTTTCAAAACGTTTTAACAGACAGCTCTCGGTGATTTTTGTTTTGTGGTCATTAGGCCACGGTCTGAGGCATTTTTCTCTGCCTAACATTTTGTCTTCTGGTGCTGTCGACATTGCCAGAGGTTATAATGACTCGCAAAGCAGTTACATTGCAATATCAGCTAGCAAGCTGAATTGTTCGTATGTATCCAGGCAACAGTTGGTTCTTGAAGTCACCAGATGTGGAGCTTCTGTGAGATTGCAGCTGCTTTCTGAATTGGAATAGCCTCTGATGATGACTCCAGCATTGGAAAATGAACTGTTAAAGAAATTTGCCTTTTAAATGAATTAATGCCCATAAAACAAACATCACAGAAAATGCAAATACTAACCACGAAAACCTGCATTGCATGTACAGTAGAACTTTGATTTTACGTTTTTTTGTGATTCTACACCATAGATTTGTAGCTCCTGTGAAAATACAAGGGTTGAAACTTTAATAGTGGCAACTATTTATTTACCACTCGTACAAAATAGACACGTTTTTCAAAGTTTTACTGACCTTCAGACTAGTCATGAGCATTGTGTGTGACCCATTGCCAGCGATGTGGAAGTTGTGGGATACTCTTAGTAGTGCCATTTGTGTTGACAATTTGAGTGGCGCTGTCTATTGCCCGACGAATTTGTACCAGTTCTGAAGACCGACAGGAAACTGGAATGTGTGAACTGTTTTGTTTGAGGAAGCTGTGTTACTATGGATTGAGCATGACCCCAGCACCAGCACACACTATCTAAACAAGTAACTAGATATCTCCAACACCAATGCATAGAATGTCCTGGACAGGATGGCATGCCTCTATTCGTGTATCAGAAGGTACAAGACCTATCAGCAGATGACTTTTCCCAGCATGTGGCATTCTGTGAGTGATATCTTTGCCAAATTGTAAACATGTGTTTTGTTTACAAATGAGGCTGCCTTCACAAGTGAAGGAGTATTCAACAGCTGCAATAGCCAAGTCTGGGAGTTGGAAAATCCTAAGGCATCACATATTTTTCATCATCAACAGGGATTTACCCAAAATGTAAGGACAGGTATTATTCACAACCATATGATTGGGTCATATCTTCTGCCTAATTACCACATATTTATCCTTGAAATACTACCTGAAACATCAGAGAAGATCCCAGAAACAGTCTGGCTGTGATTATGGTCCCAGGATGATGGGTCCCCACTATCCTTTTCTGTTGAGGTCAGAGGACATTTAGACACTGTTTTCCCCAATTGATGGCATGAGAGCAATGAGCCAGTGTCGTGGCCATCACATTCTTCCCACCTTACTTCTACAGACTTCTTTTTTAGGGTAGAGACTGAGCATTTTGTGTACAGAACGATAGTAGGCGCTACAAGAGCTGACTGCCCACTTGGCTGAAGATGCAGTGATTATTTGTGAGACACCTGGTGGTTCTGAGCATATTATAGTCATTGGCATGCAGATCCTAATGATGCATTGATATAGAAGGGTGGCGTATTTAGCTACATCCCTAAAATAATCACATTGCACCTTGAACACCATCTCTGAAGATCACTAGCATTTGGTTAGTTACATGTTTCTTAGGTCATTTGAATGGTGATTTTATTTAAATGATGTGGTATGAATTAGTTTACAGGATATGTATACATGTTTAGTGTTAAAATTATTAAACACATTATTTTTACTACTACTCGGCTAAAAATCTAGTTTGTGTGTGTTGGGGGGGGAGTGGTTCTATCTCTTTGTTATAAATATTGTTGCAATTATTTAAATAGAGCTGCCATTCGTTAAAGCAAGTCTCTCCACATGTTTTTGTGACTGTCCAGTAACTATACTTTCCTGCAGACACCAGTATTGTTGACAAACAATGTGATACCTGATAAATTAGCTGCCCAGTAGGACATAATACATCCTATTAGTTCATGTTGATCTCCTCTGCAGGAATGAACATGGTTTCTCAAAGCAGTTGTGAAATTTTGCTTGCTCTGTTCATCCATGAGGCCCAAAAAGCACTAGTCACAGGTGCTCTGGTAGATTCTGTGTTCCTTAACTTCCAGAAGGTGTTTGGTACAGTTCCACACTTGGTACAGGGAGTGGCAATTGACTCTCATCATGAAAAAATTAGTATATTGCACACAAGTTGACAAAATACCCATTATTGTATGGTTACAGGATTTGCACACAGTTGCTGGAAGCAGTTATTTCTATAAAATATGTAGGACTATGCGTACAGAGTGATTTGAAGTAGAATATCGTATAAAACTTACTCATGGGCAAGGCAGATGGCAGACTAAGATTCACTGGAAGAAACATCAGGAAATGTAGTCCATCAGCAAAGGAATTAGCTTACAAAATATTTGTTTGGTCAATACTTGAATATAGCTTGACTGTGTGGAATCTGTACCAGATAGGATCGATAGAGTGATTAGAGAAGATCCAGAGAGGTGCTGAACATTTTATTACAGCTTGATACAGTAAGCATGAAAGCATCATGGAGGTGGTCAGAGTGGCAGATACTGTAAGAGATGCAGTCTGGATTGTGGTATGGTTTACTGATAAAGTTGTGAGAATATACATTCTTTGAAGAATCAACCAATATATTACTACATCTTCATGTGCCTCATGAAAAGGTCCTGAAAATTAAACTAGGTAGATAGTGTCTTACCAGCAATTGTTCTTCCCACGAACCACATGTGATTGGCACAGGGAAAGCGGGAAGTGAGAGGGATGGACAAAGTACCCTCTGCCACACACTGTACTGTGGCTTGTGGAGTATAATGTAGCTGTAAGTGTAGTTGTATTCTTTGAGCCAGTCACATGCCTGCAATGATACTCCGTACGATCAAATCTTGGTCAGTAGTTGACAATGTGGTACAGATAGTTACAGGACAATTGCATTTCCACCCTAGCAGTTACATCTACATCTACATGGATACTCTGCAAATCACATTTAAGTGCCTGGCAGAGGGTTCATTGAACCACCTTCACAATTTTCTATTATTCCAATCTCGTATAGTGTGTGGAAAGAATGAACACCTATATCTTTCCTTACAAGCGCTGATTTCCCTTATTTTATTGTGGTGATTGTTCCTCCCTCTGTATGTCGGTGTCAACAAAATATTTTCGCATTCAGAGGAGAAAGTTGGTGATTGTAATTTCATGAGAAGATTCCATCTTAATGAAAAATGCATTTCTTTCAATTATGTCCAGCTGAAATCCTATATCATTTCAGTGATGCTCTCTTCCATATTTCGCAATAATACTAAACGTGCTGCCCTTTGAGCTTTTTCAATGTACTCCATCAGTCCTATCTGGTAAGGATGCCCCATTGCACAGCAGTATTCTAACAGAGGACAGACAAGCGTAGTGTAGGCAGTCTCATTAGTAGATCTGTTACATTTTCTAAGTGTCCTGCCAACAAAACGTAGTCACCGGTTAGCCTTCCCCACAACATTTTCTGTGTGTTCCTTCCAGTTTAAGTTGTCCATAATTGTAATTCCTAGGTATTTAGTTGAATTTACAGATTTTTGGATTTGAGATTTAGCATCTCACATTGAAGTCTGCGCTAAATTTCGAGCTTCTGTAAAAGATCGCCAATCTTGGGGATTTTGTGTCTTTTTAAATTTGGCATGTTCATTTTCATTGTTTCTGAAACAGTGTTCTGACGTGTTTTGTGTACCAAGGAGGATCAGCTCCGCCGCTTGTTAATTTATTTGGTATACATCTCTCCATTGCTGCCTATATTATTTCTTTGAATTCAAGCCACATCTGGTCTACACTTATATTATTAATTTGGAAGAAGTGAGATTGTCTCTCAGGAAGGCACCAAGTGAATTTTTATCTTTCTTTTTTTTTTCCTTTTGATAGGTACATTTTTTGTTTATTTTTGGAGGATTTTAAGGTTGCTATATTCATTCTGTCTATGACAAGCCTCAAGCCGGTGTTCACTAATCGCAGTATCCGTTTTGATGCTCATTCTTAACTCAGGATTATTTGTTTCAAAGTGGTCAGGTTTTATATAATCAGTTTCTTTTATACCACAATCATATGATTTTTCACTGTTTGCCATTTCCAAGTGCATACCTCTACATACATAAATTTACACTGCCTCTCTTTGTGGTTTATGTAAATGTCTGTCAACACTTCAAAATAACATTACTTTCATAGTGGAATATGTACGTAAACATGAACACTCAGAATATATCGCACAGTACATTGCTCTATCATGGTTGATTTGACACTGTCCTGTTTACCATAAACAACTGGTCAAATATAGAATTTGGTGGACTGAGAACTCACATTTTGTCATCAACAAGACTCTTCACATTCAACAGGTGACTGTGAGGTGTGCAATGTCCAGTCACGGAATAATTGGTTCGATATTCCTTGATGGCACGGTGACTACCGGACGGTACACGAAGGTTTTGGAAGAACATTTCATCCCCTCTATCCAAAGTGACCATGATTCCGACAAGATGTGGTTCATGTAAGACGGAGCTCAACCCCATCAAAGCAGCAGGAGAGTGTTTTATGCCCTGGGGGAGCACTTTGAAGACTGTGTTTTGGCTCTGCAGTGACCAGAGGCCATTGGCATGGGCTTCGATTGACTGCCACTTTCTCCCGATAGGAACACATGTTATCCGTTTTTGTGGGGCTGTATTAAAGGCAAGGTGTAGAGCAATAACCCCAAAACCATTTCTGAGCCAAAAATAGCCATTGAGGAGGTTGTCAACAGCACTGATGTTTCGACACTTTTTGCTATTTGTCTGCGCCACATCGCCAATGACTGGAGGCATATCAAACATATCATAATCTAAATCCGAATGTGTGTTGTGAAATTTAAACATTGAATAAAGTGTGTGCAGGCCATAGTTTGTAACTAAGTTACATTTTTTTCCGTATAGTTCAATAACTGTCACCTTGTACATGTGCAACTACAGCACTAGTTTTATTTCAGAGCATCGAGAGATACAGTATAATATTCTTGCTCATGTTTACTAAGACAGCAGTTATGTATTTAAATGAGAAATGTACATTTTTATATTCACACTGTGGGTGGTGATGTAAATTTATGAGTATAGAAATATGCACTTAAAAATGGCAAATTGCCAAAAATAGCGAAATGTAGGATAAATGGCGCTGATTGCATAACAGCCAGGATGGAAAGTTCAGTTGTCTTTCAATAAAATTTGGCTGTTTCACCTGAAATGAGAAAACTTATTGAGATTACATTTTAGCACAGTTACAGTAACTGTTACTGATTTGATGTTTTGGCTCACACTACAGGTGCCAGGACTTGTGCCCAGAAGGCAAGCACGGGGACGAGTGTCAGTCGGAGTGCCGCTGCCAGAACGGCGGGACATGCAGCCCCACATCTGGCCAGTGCTACTGCACCACTGGATGGACCGTACGTACACACAAATACTCTGAGTAACAACTGAAGTAAATGTGAAATTGATAGCGGTGAAGTCTGTTACGTGAAATGCTCAGGCAAATGTAATATTGCACTAGCGATTCTAAACTGGATTTCTTGCTTATTGTAGGCAGTTGCCTTAATCACTAGGCTGTCTGAAGTTTCCTCCTCTTACTTTCTGAACACTGTGATCTGGGATCTACCTGTAACTGTTTTCCACCATTTAATTGAGGTGCTCATTAATATAGTCTGATTAAAATTACTTGATAGTTGACATTTCATGCATTGTAGCTGGTTTGCTCCAACCAGAGCACTCAGCAGCATGCCCAAACTGTTGGTCATTGCCAGATTGACACAACAATTAATTTATTTTGAATTCATTGTCTGGATTTCTTTCTTGATATGTTCATATGTTTGGACTCCAAATTTTGTATCTGATCCTTTTATTTTGTATTTCATCACAGGATAGACACACACACACACACACACACACACACACACACACACACACACACACACACACACACACACACATAGAGACAGACAGACAGTGCTAATAGAATACACACGTTTTGTATACAGCACTAACCAAACACTGCTGGATCCTTCTGCTCAAGGATCAGTTCCACGTCATTTATATATTTATTATAGGCAGAGATTGGCTAACAGTAGGTAAACTTTGCATGACATTTCAAGGAGCCTAACTTTTGAAGCCTGCCAATTAGTCATTATAACTGGGACACAAGAGTCATAAATACGACAGCCTTAGGTTGTGTAATGGCATAGTGTAGTGGTCAGCATATAATCCTTAGGTGTTGAAAGTCAAAGGTTTGAATCACAACAAGCGCAGTGAAATTTTATATTTTTCTAGATCTTGTCAGAAAACTATGATATCATTTTCATTTGATTAATTCATTTAAATGTAATTTTTTTATGTATGATACTTTGCCATGTCATTTTCATCATAATATTGACTTTATTGGCTTGTTTTTTTCTTCCTCTCTTTCTTTTTGTGTTTGGAATCTGCTTGTGTCACATATGATCTGAAACCAAGTGCCACCCAGCACTGCCCATTCGATGGTGACACAGCATCCTGTGTAGCCAGTGCGAGGATAGTTTCAGGTAACCAGTGACAGCGAGAAATTAGAGTTTGCTTTTACTGCTAAAACTGAAGTATTGCTGCAGGAGATGGCTATGCAAACAAACATATTATAAAATTTTTCTTTGTTGAGTTTGCTCATAGACATTAGTCTTAAATGATCCTAATTTTACTTCTGCCACAGATTGTTGACCATCGTTTTCTTGGATACACTGCACATCACAAAGTTGTGGCTAGGTTAGGACATGAGTTTAAATACAGGGGTACAAAACTTGTCATCTCCTGTAGTTAAGTTATAATTCACTTAAAATCGGCTGTTGATAGAGGATCTCATATACCTAGTGGCAGCTGTTTCCAACATTGCTCCTCGTTAATGTTAACAACATTTGTGAAGTGACCCGCCATGCTTGTGTTTCGCTTTAACTGAGTGGTAACCAGCAGCAGATGTGGTAACACAGTTGTAGCAAGGGCAGATACAACTATCAAGTAATTTTAATCAGACTATAGATACCAAAATTTGCAACTTCTGTGGATATACTTCATCTAGTTGATGTCATTTTGTCCATGGTTACAGGTCCGCTACTTAAGTTGATGTCTGAGCTGATCGTGAGATTTGAAAAACAAACAGAAACTGTACAGAATGTTGATTTATTGTTAATGTCTAGCCACAAGAAAAACAAGCAAAATGTGGTAATTGTAAGGTGGCTGATGAGCTCCCTAGTCATTAATTGGTGGACCTGCACAGATAGCCCTTCAGGTTTATGCAGAGGAGGCGAGACTGACACATACTGAAACCACTAGCAGGATGACAAGGGCTGATGAGCTGACCGGCCTGGATGACATTTTTAGGTGGTTTCCCACAACCAAATACCAGGCTAGTACCCACATTCTGCCTCAGATACACATTGTGCAAACATTCAGAACACATTCTCATGCTCTATATGTGGACACACAGGATACACAGAATGATGATCTTACATGTTCAGTCTCTTCAAACTTTTGCTAATCAGCAGCAGCAGCAGCAGACAAGCAGAACTAGGACAGCTTTTGCTGGTAGTCATTTACTATAGTTCAATTCTTTTATCTTGGCGGTTCGCGCATGCCTGCCCAGACGCAGGAGATTGCTGCGTTGTCAGTTGCATGCACCAAGAGAAGCAGCGCCATGGTATAGTTCGCAAACTTACGTTTAGGGGGGAGCGTGCAGTTTATGAATTAAAGCCACCACGGCTGCATTAACCCTTTCACTGCTACAGAGACGTGCTCCCCGCGTTCATCATTGCACTGCTCACCTGTGCAGACACATGGTGTTTCGACTGCTTTGACACACTTTATCATTCGATTTCACAAAAACTATTTGGCCCAAAACTTTGATTTTTACATGTCTTCTTGACTGATACCTTCCCCCCATAAATGACTTAATTTTGTTTTGATGTTCAACACAGTTATTTTGCAGCATTAGATGTAGTAAACCATTGCATGAAATTTTGAAGAGATTGCAGAGCTAAAAGTCCATAGTGTATACTTTCCATATGGTCGTATTTAGTTGCCACCAGAAATTTCAAAAAATTACATTCAAACAAATAAAATTCATGAAGTAAGACACTTCGATATTGCTTTTAAATAAAGAAAATATTACGCACCAAACAAGGTTTGAATTCAGTACCTTTCGCTTTCCATCCAAACACTTTAACCATTACGCTAATGCAGCTCATCATTCAATAGACCTTCCGAAGGACTTTAAAATGGCACGCAAAATACCGACAAATACTGTTGGTGTGACGATGAATTACTTACGTTTTGTCGAAGTACAATAGGAAAGAAACAATTACCGCTGTTCTTTATTGCGAAAAAGTGGTTATTGAGAATGATACAAACACCTTTCCTTGCTATCGCCTGAATTAGGAGGCTTATTGCTTGTTTGGTTTAATTAATTAATAGAATATGAAGCAATTGGTATAAAGAATGCTTTTTCCAAACTTTTCTTTCTAAAAGAAAGTCTGCTATCAAGACTTTGCATTTGTTCAATTACTTTATTTATGACTGAACGTTTCTAAAATTGAAGACACTCATCTGTGCTCTGCACTGCAGTCGAGCTCTGGCAATGTCGTTCTCTGTTCATTGGCTGACTGTGTTTTGTGACGTCAGGTGCGCAGAACGGACCTAAACTCGGCCGCCATTGTAAATGACGCGCACTTTAGCACACAGTACAGTGTGGGGTAGCCATTGCTGTGTGCTGTTTTACATCTACATTCTGTAAACCATCATGAAGTGCATGGCAGAGGGCACGTCCTCTTGTACTAGTTACTAGGGTTTCTTCCTGTTCCATTTGCGTATTTTGCACAGGAAGAATGACTGTTGGAATGCCTCTGTGAATGCTGTAATTATTCTAATCTTGTCCCCATGATCCCTATGTGAGTGGTAAGTACAGGGTTGTCATATATTGCAAGAGTCATCATTTAAAGCTGGTTCTTGAAACTTCATTAGTAGACGTTCTTGTGATAGTTTACGTCTGTCTTCAAGAGTCTGCCAGTTCAGTTCCTTTGGTATCTCTGTGGCATTCTCTCATGGATTAAACAAACCTGTGTCCATTCGTGCTCCCCTTCTCTGTATACATTCAATATCACCCATTAGTCCTCTTTGGTACAGATCCTACATACTTCAGCAATATTCTAGAACCTGTTGGCGAGTGATTTGTGAGCGATCTTCTTTGTACACTGATTCCATTTCCCCAGTCTTGTACCAATAAACCAAAATCTACCACCTGCTTTACCCACAACTGAGCCTGTGTGATCATTTGATCTCATATCTCTATAAAGTATTACACTTAGGTATTTGTATGAGTTGGCTGATTCTGACAGTGACTCATTGGTATTACTGTCATAGGATACTATGTTTTTTCATTTTGTGAAGTGCACAGTTCTATATTTCTGAGCAATAAAAGCAAATTGCCAGTTTTTGCACCACTTTGAAATCATATTGAGGTCTGACTGAATATTTATGCACCTTCTTTCAGACAACTGCATCAAGTGCAAAAATCTTGAGGTTACTATTAATAATGTCTATGAGGTCATTTAATATATAACATGAACAGCAAGAGTCGCTACATACTTTCCTGGGCCACACCCGAATTTATTTCTATATCTGATGATGAGTTAGCTATACTTCAGTCTGTTTTGTACTGTTTCCGTGTCACAAGTGTTAGTAATTGTTGCAGTTACAATCTTTATTAAACATGCAGGTACATACAGGGTTGCCACCTCTCCCATATTGTACTGGAACACCTATGTTCTTTTGATTTTTTTTTAAGCCAAAGGCCTTCCCCCTTTTTTATTTTATCAGGGAGATAATATCTATTATCCCTGAGAAAATGAGACCGATTAACAGTTTAATCTGCCGCATATTTTCAAATCTCATTTATGGATGATTGTTACAACATCAATTAATTGATGTGGCAAAGTAATATCAATATGATGACTACATCGATAGGCAGTGAATGCAAAACAATGTTTAACACGGCAGCGAGTCGTGATGGCATTTTTCTTGTTGTTTCTTATTATAATGCAGTCGTATTAGTTTTTGTTCTGCCTAATCAGAGTAATGCAATGAGGATGAGCCCAAAACTGCCTAAAAATAAAGGAAGTACTTGTGTATGTATGAAGAGAGGTGGGAAGGAACTCATTTATGTGTTAATCCAGGGAAGGAAACAACTATAAAGCATGTTGCTCCCTTTGCAAGTGTGAGTTCAGCATTGCACATGGTAGTAATACAGACAGTCAGCAGCACACCAAAACTGAAGGACACAAGAACAGAGTTAGGGGAATTAATACATCTGCTAAAATATCCAGCTGTTTTCAGTGCCGAAGTGGTAGTCCTCCTGGAAACGGAAATGAGCGAATGGCATTGTGAGCCAGGAGTCCCCCATTCGAGGAAGTTTGGCTGCCGAGGGCAAGTATTTATTGCATTCGATGCCACATTGGGTGACCTGTGCATTGAAGATGGGAATGAAATGATGATGAGGACAACACAACACCCAGTACCTGAGCAGAGAAAATTTCCTGCCCCAGCCAGGAATCTAACCTGGGCCCCTTGGCGTGGCATTCCGCTGCACTGACCACTCAGCTAATGGGGGCAGACGGTAGTCCTCCTAGTGGTGAATCTGACAAGGCTGCAGTGAGTGAGTTAGTGAGTAATGGCGTATCATACAGTAAAACACATCTTCAGTTACAGTAGCATGGGCTGTGCAGATAAACTTGCAGAGAGCATATTTGTGGATTCTAATGTGGATAATAACACATTTAGGTAGAACGACCTTTCCTTTCTTGGAGGGGCATCAGATGTGTGGAATTACAAGAGCAGGAATTTGTTTCCAGTAGCATTCAGGTAGAACCTTGTGTTGGCATCGGAAATAAACTGTTAGTTTTTTTGGAACAAGCAGATGAGAGTGCTATTAGTATACGTGCTTTGATACGTAACAGTCTTGAATGTCATTCATTAAATGTAAATAACATTTCATCTTATAGTGCAGATAATGCTAGTATCAATTATGGCAAAAAAAAAATCTGTGATGAAATTAGTAGTGCAATAAACCTATTTTAAGGTTGAAGAAAAAAAATTGATCCTATTCATTTTGACAGGTCAAAGTATCCCTTATTTTGACAACAGAAAGGTGCCAACTCTAAATACATAAGATGATTTCAGTTTCAATCCTAAACAACATTCAGGTGATTTTTGTCTCCAGGTACGACTTTTGTGGAAGCGTGAAGTATAGTTTTAAGGTGCACCCTCCTCTGGCCACCAATCGACTTCCAGTTAATATGCTGTATCTGAAGCTCTCCAGTATGGTCACTGCCGTTGTTGTGACTGTACCATTACTAGGATATGGAAATACAGCACCATCAACACTGCCATGTAGCTGCAATTGACACACCAACCATTGCCTGTCAGTGCCCACCCTCAGAAGGGGTCATCATCTTTTAAATGCTATGAAGTCAACTGAGCTACCTGATTGTATATCATAATGTCCAGCACACTGTCTTGTGGGATGGGAAAGTGAGCTGACCTGGACTGAATCCACACAGCGAATTGACAACTGGAGTCTGGTAGAGTCAACACAGCATATGGTGGTCAATGCACAGTGACCTGTCTTTGTCAAAGTGCTGGGCAAGTTCATTTGTTTGTTCAGACAGGGAAGCTGACATTGTTTCTCGCCCTTTCAGCTGGTTTGCAATAACAAAATTGATGCACACTCCCTGCAAGCTTTCTCGAGCAAGAAACCATTTGGTAAAAAAAAAAAAAAAAATCATTTTTGAATTACTTACAGCTTTGTGTCAGATCCAAGATGACTTGCCTGTCATTTTGTTAGTGGTCATAGTTATTGTGATATTTGCATGGGAATAAGACACTGCATGAAATTTGAAAAACTTTGCAATGAAAAATAGGGGTCACTATGATTTTGCGTTTGGTACATATTACATAATATATTGGTGCATACAGAGTTTAGCTAATATATTGAATTTTTCTTTTGACTTGGGCGGAGGTCTCTACCTGTCACCAATCTAAAAAAAACTGATTTTATTTATCACACTCATTAGCAATTGTTAATCCATTTGAGAGATCGAGACAGGATTTTGACAAATGATAGCGTGAAAAGAGGAGAGTATTTTGTCGCATGGTTATTATACAAAACTTCAATATCTACTGTGCTATTCCATTAATTACAGACGTTTTGGTTGAAATAATGCAATTTTTAATGTCCATTGATAGCTGGTAAAACAAGAAATGCTGTGGGTTTTGGGGCAATGTAAATGAAGACATTACACATTTATTTTTGTAGTGAGGATGTGCTTTTTTTTTGTAAGCTATTTACCTTACTTCTCCTCACTTCCTCACTTAATAAACCACCGTTTTAGAACTTTCTCGCTGTTGCATCTGCAGGACATGTTAGTGAGGCGCAATTGTGTAAACTCTGCTGTGTTTTGGTAAAAGAAGCAAATGTGAACATGGCAACAAGAGAAATGTAGGTTTTGCTCAAAATTCGCCACTCGTGATGCTTCTATGAAAGTTACAAATGGTTAACATGCTAGGTGAAAATAAATTGCTGCTTTTGTTGCATTTTCAGCAGAAATCTTTTTATGTACTAACCGAAGCTGATCTTTTTGAATGATCACCATGTAAATGTGGGCATGGACGGGCTCCACTTAATATTTGCAAAAAATTTGAGCGTAGGGTTCAATTCAGAATGGCACTTCCCCTCCAGTGCTCAGCAGTCCTCATGCAGTGCCTGGCCGCAACACCCACCACTACTGCTCTCCCCACCCATGCCCTGCCGACCGCCCATCTACCGACCACGTTATTCCGTGCACACTCTACACTGCCCAGCCTGAGTGTGACTTTCCATGCTCGTTTAAGCCAGTGCTGCTTTGGTCCTCAAATTCTGCCTCAAGGAATACAATGCACAAACAGTTAACCCTTTCGTGGCTGTGAGGTCTGTGTCCTCCTTTCCTGGCCAGCTAATGGGATCGAACATATTGTGTGCCTGGTCTGCAGCAACATTATTACAAAATGCGTCCAACAGGGCCAACATGATGGTGATATATTTTCTCGACCGCTGAAGGACAATCCATTGGGGAATCAAGAATGCATAAGAGGCAGCAAGTCTGTTGTGTGCCAAGTTCTGTGCTCATTGTGATTTGACACGAGATGCCCGTTGATCTGGGAGGCCAGCCTCATTCATTACAGATCAACTCAAGTGGTGGCACTTGAGAAACCATCCTATAATCCTGATGTCTTGCCAAGTGATTATCACACATTCAGTCCCTTAGAAAAGGCCTCGAAAGGTTGACGATTCTTGTCAGATGAGGACGTGCGCGACCAGTTTCAGACTTCTTCAAGCAGCAGGACATGGTGTTTTAACAAATGGGTATCTGTAACCTGGTGTGTCAGTGGGATGATACCTCAGGATATGACAATTGGGAAATCTGGGCAAAACCCGGGAATTTTTCATCTGGGAGAAAACTGGGAAAAACTCGGGAAAAATTTTTTTTTTTCTTTAGAATTCTGAAAATTTTTCATTGTTTTAGTTTTCAGTTAAATTTTTATAATTTTGGCTGGTAAGAACTGATACTCTAACAAAAATTTTACTTTAGCACACTACTACAGAATAATGAGTACTGCAGCAATGAAACATAAATGAGAAACATCAAAACAAAACATCAGTTGCAAAGGAAGTGGACCATATATTCTTTAAAAAAATACTGCACACTCGAGTGTCTGCCAACAGCAAAACGTGTCAAAGGCCTTACGATGGAAACTATGGGATACTTCGTAACAAGAAGGTGCTTTCGATGAGGGTGGCACTACATCTGTTTGCATTTGACAAGTTGTGTGAAAATAGTGCAAATGGTGGTTTCAGAAGTATTACTTTCAAAGAAAATTTCATTTTATACAAAATGACTTGTACTGTGTGTGGGAATGTGTGACGAACGTCTTAAATCGTGGAGCATTTGACTGTCATTCAAAACTTAACACTTTGAGGACCAGCCACTTAGAAAAATTTCAGGCCTAGAAGGCCAGCCATTTGTGTCATCATTTAAAGTTTTACTGGCACATTTGTGTCGGTGTATCTTAAAGGGTAACACAATCAAGTAAATAATATAATTAAAATGCAAACTTTGTAAGTTATTTCTGTAGCTCTGTGCCATTTAATATTGGCAATATTCAAATAAACTGTTGAGGCTGTGCAAATGGCTGACAACAATCAGTTGTAGGCTCACACTGTATTGCATGTTTCAATACTCTGAAAAAATAAGTTATTAGTTTCCTAACAAGCAGGGATGCTAAAGGTACATAAATAAAGGTTTTAAGAGCAAATAAACACACACATTTTACCAAAATGCAACATAAGTACACTTACAGTGTCTCTCCCATCTGTCCTCATCCAAGATCAAGACCAGAGTAAGTAATTACATAAGATCATTCAGCTGTTTCACAGTTATTAATATTTTTAATGTAGAAGAAAGAATAATCCACATAATAAATTGATACTTTTAAAAAATACAACTGCGTTGAATGATGAATATTTTTTCTGTACATTTTTACATTAGTCTTTCAAGAAATCATAAAAGACTTAATTCATTGCACTGTTTGCAATTCCATATGAATAAATATCATTCTCCCCAGGGCAACAAGTACATATTACGTGATTCAGTTCACTAACCAGTATTTATTTTTCAGATCATCAGTGTGTGAGGTGCCATTTTTTGAATGTTAGTGTACAATCAGAGATCTGTGTACATCGGAGTGGCATTGCTGTAGGGTCCAGTGTGTGCCAACCGCTGTCCTGCCGGGCTGTGGGGCCACAACTGCAGCGAGAGGTGCGACTGCTTCAACGGAGCCTCCTGCCACCACATCACCGGCACCTGCGAGTGTGCGCCTGGCTTCAGGGGAGATAGGGTGAGTCGCACAACCATGTGTGTTAAAACATCTGTTTATAGTGAATGGTTCTCTCTGTCAGGCACAAATCGATGTGCCATAGCTGCTTTGGGCGTGGAGATAATTCAATAGCCGCCACCTTCTCCTCCTCCTCCTCCTGTTGCTGTTTCACTATAATAATTTTTTATTTTATTGCTATAAGATTCAGATTCCAGCCTTAGGCTAGTTTCAAGAACAAAAACTCGCACCAGTCCGATGTCTTTCGACATACCTGTAGAAATAAGTTTTTGTTCTTGAAAATCACCTAAGATTGAAAACTAGATCATGTAACAATAAAATAAAAAAATATTATAGTCAAATGGCTGCGGCAGCAGCATCATTCAAAAAATTTACATCTGTGTCTCCATCAAATAAAAATTCAACAACTATACTTGAAAATTTATGCCAGACCAGGAGCAGGGTGTGGATGCTCTGCTTCTCTAGGATAGTTGCCACAACTGCCTCAGTCATCCAGACAGGCTTCATGGCCTACCCAAATTCCCAAGTGCTTCTCGCCACTTATGTTGTTACCCCAGTCATTTTCCCCATTTATTGCGGCCTGACTGTATTCCTGCAAGGGGGCAAATGATGGTATGCATTTGCATTGAAGCAGCCATGTGTCCATTGAGGCATATCTGATCAAGTATGTATGTCATGTCTGTTCTTTTGGACATGTCCAAACACCACATATATAAGTGTATAGATACGCCTTGATGGGTATGTCCGAAAGAAGACACATTGCATATATAGAACAGAACAGCCACCACGTATAAGAGGTGGCACAGTTAAAGTAGCCCGTCTCCATTTTGAATGTGAATGCAATATTCCAATTTCTGAAACAGAGTAAACAGCTACAACAATGGACAGTTTTATGCAATAATCAGTTGTTAGCATTCTTTATTCAGCGTTTGTTTATATCGTCAGTGAAGTTAGACGTTTCTATTTGCAGTCTGCAAAATGACTTTCTTAATAGAAGAAAGAATCGAAATGTGGAAGCTTATGTGAAAACAAGTTCGGTTAAGGAAAGTCGCAAAGTTTTCAGGGTCAAGTATCCTGATAGAGAACTACCAGCAAAGAGGACAATACAGAGTCTGTATAAAAACTGCCATGCCTACGGATTTGTGCAAAATGTATAACAACAAAGAATTCCTTCAGTTTGCACACCAGAAATTATTGCAATACAGGAACTGAAAGACAGCATCAGCCGTGAAGTTGCCACCACGGATATCCGAATTTTATGCCGGATGTATCTGAACGTGCTTACACGTGAACAGATGTATGATGATGTTTCAGGGGGTCACTTTCAACATTTTCTATAAATGTTTTTTTTTCTTTTCTTACTGTATTTTTCATTGTAAGTAAATGGTGCACCAATTTCAGCTCTTTGTTTCTGCAATTCTACAGGGTGTTTATAAAGTCCCTTTACAACTTCAAAATTTTATTTCAACGGCAGTTGTTGAAATATTTTAACAACATTTCTTTTTTTGTAATCAGTGTTTATAAAGGTTTTTTTGACAGAGTTTAATAGACTTCTATATGGGCGCCATTAGTTGCATGAAGCACATCAAGACAGTACTCTATTTCTTGCCATGTTCGCTATAGCGTAGCGTCATCAATGGCGGCAATGGCATTACAAATCCTTTGCTTCAAGTCAGCAATGTCCCGTATCTGTGTTTGATACATGATATCTTTTACATAGCCCCACAAAAAAAGGTCCAAGGGAGTGATATCTGGTGAACGTGATGGCCAAGGAACTGGCCCATCCCTCCCAATCCATCTGCCTGGAAATGTTTTTCGTTGAGGAACTGACGAACATGCAGTCCCCAATGTGGTGGTGCACCATCTTGCAGGAAAATGATAGTTGGTTGTAAGTCAATCAATTGTGGTGCTACATATTCAGTAATTGTTGACTCGTTGAAGAAAAATGGACCAATTATTTGGTAGCACATGATTCCACACGACACATTCACTTTTCGACTATGCTGGTGAAGCTCCCTAGTCACATGGGGGTGTTCAGATTCTCACACTGTGTCTGTTTAATGTCCCAGAAACATGAAAAGTTGCCTCATCACTGAAACAAACTCACTTGAGGAATGCTTCATCCTCCAAAAGGCATTCCAGCATGTTTTGGCTTGTCATTTGACTCAAGTGTCTGTAACAGTTGCACTTTGTAAGCATACAACCATAAGTTCTTGTGGAGGACCTTATGCACAGTTGGACTTGGTAGTTGCAACTGTCTGGCAGCATTGCGAATGGACTTCGTAGGTGTACGAGTGAAGACGTTTAAAATCCAGTCAATGTTTCCCTCGGATGTTCTTGGTCGCCCACTCCTCCCTTTATCCAACACTGTCCCTGTCTCCATAAATTTTTTGTGCCATGCATGGATTGAAGGGTGCGATGGTGGATCTCTTCCATACTTCGTTCTGAAGTTTTGTTGAGTCTGAACATCTGATTTTGTCTCAATAAACCAAGACACACATCGTGCCTTCTCTTGAGGAGTTGCCATTTTATAGAGGTTCAGTTCCTTCCGTCAACAGAGTATCTGAAACACAAATTTTTAGTATATATAAAAACTTTAATAAACAGTGATTAAAATAAAAGAAATGTTGTTGAAATATTTCAACAAATGCCGTTGTAATAAAATTTTGAAGTCGTAAAGGGACTTTATGAACACCCTTTATTACAGTTCCTATATAATTGATTGGGCTACTTTTATATGTGCCACCCTGTATAATAGTAATAGCAGTAGTAATAGTACTAGTACTAGTAATAATAATAATAATAATAATAATAATAGAGGCTAACAAAAATACTGAAAACAGAATTGACAGCAAGAAACAAGACAAAAGCTATAAATACTTATGCCATACCAATATTGACCTACTATTTTGGAGTAGTGAAATGGAGTAACACACACCTAGAAGCACTCAATACACTTACACGATCACAATGCCTCAAATATAGAATACATCACATACATTCAGCAACAAAAAGATTCACAGTAAGCAGAAAAGGAGGAGGAAGGGGATTTATCGACATAAAAAACCTACATTATGGAAAGGTAGACAATTTAAGAAAATTCTTTCTAGAACGAGCAGAAACTAGCAAAATACACAAGGCAATCACTCATATAAATACATCGGCTACACCACTGCAATTTCATAACCACCTTTACAACCCTTTAGATCATGTAACATCAGCAGATACGAAGAAAGTAAATTGGAAAAAGAAAACACTGCATGGCAAGCACCCGTATCATCTAACACAACCACACATCAATCAAGATGCATCCAACACATGGCTAAGAAAAGGCAATATATACAGTGAGACGGAAGGATTCATGATTGCAATACAGGATCAAACAATAAACACCAGATATTACAGCAAGCATATTATTAAAGATCCCAATACCACAACAGATAAATGCAGACTTTGCAAACAACAAATAGAAACAGAAGATCACATCACAAGTGGATGTACAATACTAGCAAATACAGAATACCCCAGAAGACATGACAATGTAGCAAAAATAATACATCAACAGCTTGCCTTACAACATAAACTTATAAAACAACACATTCCCACATACAAGTATGCACCACAAAATGTACTGGAGAATGATGAATACAAATTATACTGGAACAGAACCATTACAACAGATAAAACAACACCACATAACAAACCTGACATCATACTCACCAATAAAAGGAAGAAATTAACACAACTAATCGAAATATCCATACCCAATACAACAAATATACAAAAGAAAACAGGAGAAAAAATTGAAAAATACATCCAACTGGCTGAGGAAGTCAAGTACATGTGGCATCCGAATAAAGTTGACATCATACCAATCATACTATCAACTACAGGAGTCATACCACACAATATCCACCATTACATCAATACAATACAGCTACATCCAAACTTATATATACAATTACAGAAATCCGTAATTATTGATACATGTTCAATTACCCGAAAGTTCCTAAATGCAATATAACATATACCATACAGTTAAAAGGAAGTGACGCTTGATCAAGGTCCGCGTCACGTCCCATTTTTAACCAGACTTAACGTCTGAGAAAGTAAAGAAATAATAATAATAATAATAATAATAATAATAATAATAATAATCCCCGTGGTGGCCCGGGAAAAGAATAGGCCTCCGGTATGTTCTGCCAGTCGTAAAAGGCGACGAAAAGAACAAACCACTAATAGGGCTAACCCCCCTTTTAGTGTGATTACTTGGTTCAGGACAGAACTAAAGAAGCTTCGGACAAGCGCCGTCATGGTCGGGGACGACGCTTGAACCCTATGCCTGCCCACAATGGTAACGACACTGCTAGCCAACTGGAAAATGATTTAAATCCAAATAGAGGTGTTTTGCAGGATATGCTTCCTGCAACCACCCTAGAAGGAAAACAAAGACAGAGGATGAGATGGTCAGATGAAGTTAATCGACACCTCATGTTCTGTTATTACCAAGCAACAAACCTAGGAACCAACACAACTGGATACAGATCACAAGTATACACAACATTTATTACCAGATACCCAGAATTAAAATTTTTAACAGAACAACGACTAGCTGATCAGATCCGTGTAATAATAAAAAATAACAGGATACCCAAGTCAGAATTAGAAAACATCAAACAACAAGTACAACAAATACTGGAACAAAATAATGTGCAATCAGAAGAAGAAGAAAATACAGTAATGGACTCAAACATCCCAGAGCAAACAAACAAAGACCAACACGCGTCAATTAAACAATCAGAGGAAAACGAAATCTTAAGACAGCCACCAGAACAAGCACAAATAGAACACGAAGAGACACACGTGTTAGATATAGAAGAGAAATTTCAGCTGACATATATAGAATACAAAGACACAAATACAGACATCAGACCATTTTTGCATAGACCGCCAAATAACCCACAAGTCGAAACAACAATAAAATCTATCAACACAATCATACACAACAAAATAAATGAAAATACAACTATGGAAGAGTTACAACTACTGGTTTATATAGGAGCACTCACTACACTAAATATACACACTAGGCAGAGATCAGAACAAACCAACACACAGAAGAAACCCACAAAACCAGCATGGCAACACAGGCTACAGATCAGAATAGAAAAACTGAGAAAAGACATCGGACAGCTAACACAATTTATAAGAAATGAAATATCAGACAAAAAACGAAAAAGGTTAGGTAAAATCTCACAACAAGAAGCAATAGAGCAATTAGATGAAAAGAAGCAGAAATTACAAGCATTGACCAAACGACTTAGAAGATACAAAAAAAGTGAAAATAGAAGGAAACAAAACCAAACATTCAACACAAACCAAAAGAGATTTTACCAAACAATAGATAACACACACATTAAAACAGACAATCCACCAAACATAACAGACATGGAACACTTCTGGAGCAACATATGGTCAAACCCGGTACAACATAACAGGCATGCACGGTGGATACAAGCAGAAACAGACACATACAAGATGATACCACAAATGGCTGAAGCGATAATTTTGCAACATGAAGTCACCCGAGCAATTAATTCTACACACAATTGGAAAGCCCCTGGAAATGATAAAATAGCAAATTACTGGCTAAAGAAGTTCACCTCAACACATTCACATCTAACTAAATTATTTAACAGTTACATTGCAGACCCATACACATTCCCTGATACACTTGCACACGGAATAACCTATCTGAAACCTAAAGGTCAAGCAGACACAGCAAACCCAGCTAAATATCGCCCCATAACATGCCTACCAACAATCTACAAAATATTAACTTCAGTCATTACACAGAAATTAATGACACATACAACACAGAACAAAATTATAAATGAAGAACAAAAAGGGTGTTGCAAACGAGCACGAGGATGTAAAGAGCAACTGATAATAGATACAGAGGTGACATATCAAGCTAAAACGAAACAAAGATCGCTACACTACGCATACATTGATTACCAAAAAGCCTTTGATAGTGTACCCCACTCATGGTTACTACAGATATTGGAAATATACAAAGTAGATCCTAAATTGATACAGTTTCTAAACATAGTAATGAAAAACTGGAAAACCACACTTAATATTCAAACAAATTCAGATAACATCACATCACAGCCAATACAGATTAAGCGTGGAATATACCAAGGAGACTCATTAAGTCCTTTCTGGTTCTGTCTTGCTCTGAACCCACTATCCAACATGCTAAATAATACAAATTATGGATATAATATTACTGGAACATACCCACACAAAATCACACATTTGCTATACATGGATGATCTAAAACTACTGGCTGCAACCAATCAACAACTCAACCAATTACTAAAGATAACAGAAGTATTCAGCAATGATATAAATATGGCTTTTGGAACAGACAAATGTAAGAAAAATAGCATAGTCAAGGGAAAACACACTAAACAAGAAGATTACATATTGAATAACCACAGTGACTCCATAGAAGCGATGGAAAAAACAGATGCCTATAAATATCTAGGATACAGACAAAAAATAGGAATAGATAATACAAATATTAAAGAAGAACTAAAAGAAAAATATAGACAAAGGCTAACAAAAATACTGAAAACAGAATTGACAGCAAGAAACAAGACAAAAGCTATAAATACTTATGCTATACCTATATTGACCTACTCATTTGGAGTAGTGAAATGGAGTAACACAGACCTAGAAGCACTCAATACACTTACACGATCACAATGCCTCAAATATAGAATACATCACATACATTCAGCAACAAAAAGATTCACAGTAAGCAGAAAAGGAGGAGGAAGGGGATTTATCGACATAAAAAACCTACATTATGGACAGGTAGACAATTTAAGAAAATTCTTTCTAGAACGAGCAGAAACTAGCAAAATACACAAGGCAATCACTCATATAAATACATCGGCTACACCACTGCAATTTCATAACCACTTCTACAACCCTTTAGATCACATAACATCAACAGATACGAAGAAAGTAAATTGGAAAAAGAACACTTCATGGCAAGCACCCGTATCATCTAACACAACCACACATCGATCAGGACGCATCCAACACATGGCTAAGAAAAGGCAATATATACAGTGAGATGGAAGGATTCATGATTGCAATACAGGATCAAACAATAAACACCAGGTATTACAGCAAGCATATTATTAAAGATCCCAATACCACAACAGATAAATGCAGACTTTGTAAACAACAAATAGAAACAGTAGATCACATCACAAGTGGATGTACAATACTAGCAAATACAGAATACCCCAGAAGACATGACAATGTAGCAAAAATAATACATCAACAGCTTGCCTTACAACATAAACTTATAAAACAACACATTCCCACATACAAGTATGCACCACAAAATGTACTGGAGAATGATGAATACAAATTATACTGGAACAGAACCATTACAACAGATAAAACAACACCACATAACAAACCTGACATCATACTCACCAATAAAAAGAAGAAATTAAAACAACTAATCGAAATATCCATACCCAATACAACAAATATACAAAAGAAAACAGGAGAAAAAATTGAAAAATACATCCAACTGGCTGAGGAAGTCAAAGACATGTGGCATCAGGATAAAGTTGACATCATACCAATTATACTATCAACTACAGGAGTCATACCACACAATATCCACCAGTACATCAATGCAATACAGCTACATCCAAACATATATATACAACTACAGAAATCCGTAATTATTGATACATGTTCAATTACCTGAAAGTTCCTAAATGCAATATAACACATACCGTACAGTTAAGAGGAAGTGACGCTTGATCAAGGTCCGCGTCACTCCATTTTTAACCGGACTTAACGTCTGAGAAAGCGAAGGAAATAATAATAATAATAAAACAATGGAAAATCCAGGATGGAAGGTAACAATATTATGAAAAGAGTAGTTGCTACTCACCATATGGCATAAATAGACAACGCAGCTCAGAGAGCAGTCAGAGACTGCGGTCCTTGTCGGCTGAAAGCTCACTTTCTGAAAGTCTTGTGGTTGTACCTATCTGTGATTCAGCATCTCCACTATACGGTGAGTAGTAGGAACTATCCTTTTCATAATATTGTAGTAATAATAATAATAATAATAATACAGCAATAGATTTCAGATTATTGGTGGTGGTGGTGGTGGTGGTGACCTTACTGCTGTTATTTGGTGGTGGTGGTGGTGGTGGTGGTGGTGGTGGTGGTGGATGATGATGATGATGATGGATTTTGTTTTCTGTCACTAGTTGGAAACTTCCCAAGTGTCTAGGACTGTGTGCTGTTTCAGCAAATATTTTGTGCAGATCCCAGTAAAGTGACTTTTGGTAATGGGTGGAAGAATATTTCAACAATATAAATCCATTTCAAATGTGGACTAAGATCTTTTGGCACTGCTCTCAGTGTGCTGAAAACCACTCGGACTGCTTTCACTGGTTTACATGTCACTACAGTTTGCTGTTCAATTCCTTGTATCTAGTAAGTTTTTCAAGTTGTCTCATGTTTATTCTGCCATCACCTGGGATGGAAATGTCAGTGATGGACACTTCATTTTTCTCCACTGTCATGGAGTCTGGTGTATTGTGCTGCAGCATTTGATCTGCCTGGAGTGGGAAGTCTGACAGTAATTTGTTAAGTTTGTTTTTGACAACTTTTTCTGGTTTGTCACTGGCTGATGCTAACTTTGGTAAAAAAAAATCCATTGCCTCATTCATGCCACAGCATTGTGCCTCTGCTCATAATCAGTCTGAACGATATTTTTGCAACAGCTCAAAGTGTGGTCAGCTGTTTCTTCAGCTGCTTTGTAGAGTCCAAATGTTGGGTCATCTGCCAATTTCTTGAGTCTGGCTATGATCTTCTTCCCATATTTGTCTTCAGAGTGTGAATGTGAAGTATCAGTGAAGGGATTAAAATGTAGTCCAGTGGAACAGAATACAAATTTGAAAAGGGCAGCGTGTTAACTTCCTACATTATTTTTAGTTTATCTGCACTGCAGTAATCAGATACAAAAAGCCACAGTGGTGACACTATCCAGATTTTTAGTATGAGGTGTTCCATTTCGCTATATTTTAGTCACTCCACTGAGACTTCATATCCGATTTTCGATGACAGACAGGGGACAAACGTACAACGAGATGTCGGCTCCTATTTTGCAAAATATGAGTTTATAAATACTGCATGTACTAACACATACTGGTTGAATTAAATGTTTAGCTTCTGGTTGAATTAAATGTTTAGCTTCCGATGAAAATACTACCTCATAATGAGTCCTGTGAACCTGTTGGTCAAAAATTGTCTGTTAGCCGGTATTTGTTATCCAGCAACTTGTGATTCTGTTCTTTTGAGATTTGTTAAGCTTCAACATTGGTTGTACACAAATACAAAGTGGGAAGTTTTACGGAGAGAAATGACCTCGGTCGGTGGTAGAACGCACACATCTCTGTATTTTAAAATAATTTTTATTCGCTTTAGCCATTCGAGCTTGAGTACTTCATTTACTGCAAGGGTCTTCAAAAAGTAAGTTACAAATTATGATGGTTGGTGAAGTAACTTCTGTTGAATGGTGCACTGCAATTCAAGTTGACACAGTTAAATGACACTATTTTTCAGCTTAGTTACAAGTCTGTAAACAACGAGTGGAACATTCTACGAATCGTTTCTACCTCGACGATAGAAATATGCTCCTCAGTCACCGAGGCATTCGAGAACCTTTGTGTGAATGTCCTCATCGTTGGAACACCCCCTCACCCTCCTTACGTTCTTTCAGCTTACAGAAAAAAATGTAAATCACATGGTACACGATCTGGACTTTTGTATCGGCATCGCCCTTATCCGTACGGGCTTCGTCCAAGTGTTGGTACCACTCCACTGCATATGGACACACATATTGTGAGAATTTGATGGAGAATCTGTGTGCAGTTCACATGTTTTGTCCAAAGAAATCATACTGTCCCACATACTTGAGCTTTGTACTATGTTTCCTGCAGCAGCACAATTACACTGACACACTTGTTACCTATGCAGTAGCAGAACTGTATCCAAGGAAAGTTGGAAAATGTATTCATTTCTGACAATTCGCCAGTCTTGTCCTGCAGTGGTATTAATGTGGAATGAAGTGTGTTATGTAATTCCTGAATTCCCTACGTTCTGTAATTTATCGACACTATAAGGTAAATGTATCACATTGCCACTTTTTGGCATTTCTCTGCATATCTCACATCGAACTGATCTCTTGCAGTGCCTGGAGACCTGCCCAGCGGGGAAGTTTGGAGCCAACTGCTCCCAGAACTGCACCTGCAAGAACGGTGCACAGTGCTCGGCTGTCGACGGCTCCTGTGAGTGCACGGACGGTTGGAAGGGCGCCGACTGCTCCCAGCGCGCGTGTCCTGATGGGCTGTTCGGGCCGGGATGCAAGAGCGTTTGCGACTGTGACCCCCACAACACTGATATGTAAGTCAGTGTATTTCTGAAGGTTATGTGGTCCTGACTGCAGTAGTCTTTATTTAGCGGTATTGGCAGAACAGTTTGGTTCGTGGAGACATAATGTGATTAATAAACAAATTTTGAAAGGATTTTTCCTCGAGTGAACGAAACTCAAATTTTTCCTGCTCCTCATCTCTCCCTCCTCACCTCTTCCTCCTTGCTGCCCTCTCTTCTCTCTCATCTTCTCTCTTCTCTTCCACCCACACTCTCCCCTTCCCCCCTCACTCTCCCCTGCGCCCACACTCTTCCGTCCCCCCCTCACTCTCCCCTCCCCCCACACTCTCCCGTCCCCCACCTTGTACCCTCCAGCATGTCCTGTCCTCCACCCTCTTCCCTTCCCCAACCTCTCTCCCTCCCGTTCTTCCCCACCATCTCATACCCCAACCCTCTCCCTCCTCCCCCATACACCCCTCCTCCCCACACCCTTCCTCTCTCCCACACCCTCCCAACTTCTTCTCCTCCTCCGCACTCTTCCCCTCCCCCAACTTCTCACCCTCCCTCAACATTTTCCACCCAACGCTTCCCCTCATCCTCTCCTCATCTCCCAGCATCTTCCCCATCCCCCAACTTCTCCCACTCCTTAAACATTTTCCACCCAAAGCCTGCCCTCATCCTCCTGCTACCACACCTGCTCTAGCCTCTGTCCCCTCCCTCGGCCTCTGTCCCCTCCCTCAGCCTCTGCCCACCCCACAACCGCTCCTCCTCCGCCACATTCCCCAACCTACCCTCTCACCCATCCTCCCCCCCTCTCTCTGCCTCTACCCCCCCTACCCCATCCTCTCCCTTGTCCCCAAGCCTCTCCCCCTCCCCTAGCCTTTCCCCCATCTCTCAGCCCCTCCCCCTGCTGTCCCCACTCCCCGTCCTCTTCCCCCTCCCCCAGCCTCTCCACCAACCCACTCACCCACTCCCCCTTCACACACCACACACCACACACACACACACACACACACACACACACACACACACATTGTAATGCTACCTCTAGATTTCTGAAGATTTCATTTTCTTGTTATTATTTCCTCCAGAATGTAGACCATGATGGTTTTGTTTGTTTGAAATAATAATAAAAACTGGTACATTACCTACTTTTTGTAGGATCATTAAGTCACTGGAGGTTAATGAAACATTATCTGTGTGATGGAATTTATGCCGACTCGCTCTGTCTGTCACACTTTTTCCAGGGAGTGCCTCAAACAGAATGTTGACACACGTAACAAGTAATGGGATATATAAAGGAGTGTCATCCGTGTATGAATGATATTTGCATGTTTTTGTTCCTTTCAGTTGATATTAAATTATACCATACAATTGATTTTAACATCCATTTACTCATTTAAAAGTGAACAATGTACAGAAGGTTCAGTAACTTTAATACACACAGGAAACTCCCCAAAATGTAATTCTACTAAATTTTGTAATCCCCCCTCCCCCTATTTTTCATCTCTCTCCTCCCAATTATGAAAAATAAGATAACATTGTCACTGTTGCTTTTTTACAAATCTGTTGACATTAAAAGATATTTTTTCTTGGTGACATTACCTGTGTACTGGTCAGCAGTTGTGTCTCATAATTTATCAACTGCTATTTCTTTTTTGTTTTATGGAAATACGTTATTGTAGTGTCGTTCGGTTGTGGCAGCTGGTAACACTTGTGCAGGTGCCACCCGTGGACAGGAGCGTGCGACTGCAAGGCAGGCTGGGACGGCGTGACCTGCTCGAGGCCGTGCCCACTCTACACGTACGGGAAGGGTTGCGACAAGCAGTGCGACTGTCAGAACGACGCCCAGTGCTCCCCCGTCAACGGGACGTGCATCTGTGCCGCAGGTCTGTACGGGTGCTGGCCGGCTGTCGGAGCACACTTCTCTTGGCGTTCTCACCTCTGGCAGGCTTACATTCGTGTTCTGGATGTTCTAATTGCATCGGACATCAGAGTACAGGTTGCACACCTTTCCACGGCTCCTGAGCAGAGGATGCCAGGGCTGGAAGCTTGTAATCGGCTCTTAGCGTATTATCTGCTGAGATGAGCCTCACCTCCTTTTCCCGTCGGAATGCGTCCTATCGACAGTTCCCATCTTTTAGTCTGTAACTTCTTTTTTCGGTGATTCTATTTATTTCCTCTTCATTAACTGCATATCTGATTTGTAGCTTTCTTCTGCAGCATTACATTTTAAATGTGTCTGTTATCTTCTTGTCTGTACTACACTGACTTAACAAATATCATGAGATGATGCAGGTGCGTTGTTTGCATACCACACTCTCTCTGTGCCAGCTGCAGTTGTATAGGACACTTCTGAGAAGTGGTTGTGCAAATGATTTGTGTAACACGCAACATCATTGTGAGCTGATGGCTTTCGAATGGGTATAGTGTGCGGTGCCTGAAGGATGGGAATTTTGATTTTGAGAGTGCTGCAGGAATTTGGCTTCACTGGTTCAACCGTGTGCAGGGTGTATCGTGAATGATTGAATGATCATGCCACAGTCCACAACAGATGAACTACTGGCCGTCCAGCCACCCTCAATGACGGTGACCGGCGATGTCTGAGGTGGATCTTCAGTAGTGACAGGAGGACAACAGTGCAACAAATCACAGCTCAATTCAACACTGCACATGCTAGGCATGTCTCCCAGTGGACAATCCATAGGATACGGGTTCCGTGGGGTATGGGAGCCATTGCTGCACACGGGTGCCACTGTTAACCCAACGTCATTGGACCTAGTGGCTTGCATTTGTCGCCAACTGCTAGGGACGTACACTGGAGCAAATGCGTAATGTGATACAGTTGAATGAATCACGATTTAATCTGTACCGTGCCAATGGGAGGCACCGTGTATGGCGCAAACCCACACGAATCTATGGATCCTGCCTTCCAAGAAGGATTACACATTTTCAAAAATACAATGTTGCAGTATCCTCTTGCTTTCAGCCATTAGCAGTAATGATGTAGCAGGGCCTGCTTTCTAATGTTACAAAGCCAGAGCAGTCAATCACCCAGACTTTAGCACCTGCTACTACTGAAAAGGCTGCTGCCTCTCTTCAGGAACTTGAGATTAGTGTGGTGTTTCGACAGATACCTGTCCATTGTGGCTATCAATGAAACTTTTTCAGTTCATCTGAGATGGAGTGTAAGCTCCATTATAGTAACTGCTTTTTTGATCATACAATTTTCCATTTTATTCCCTTTCCGCTTCTCTCTTTCTTGTATGATATGTTGTAACACCATGCTTTGGTCTCTCTCTGCCATCACCATTTACTGTTGGTTTATTTTTTCTGTTGCTTGTGATCTTTTTGTCAGCAATGTTTAATAATCCCAGTCCTCTTCTCATACCAACTGATCATTGATTTTATCCCTCTGCCTCTGCCTCTGCCTCTGCCTCTGCCTCTGCCTCTCCCCCCCCCCCCCCCCCCCCCCCATTACTGGTTGTTTGTAGTTGTCTCTGGCATATCCATAACTCATTGACAGAGCTATTTTTCACTTGTAATTGGTAATATTTTTATTTATCTCAACTGCCAGCATTTTGTCGTTGATTTACCTCTCACTAAAATCTCATCTCCTTTCCTCTTCTGCAAGATAAGGTGATTTTTATTTTCTGTTAATGTGTGTGTCAATGAGAAATGATTAAGAATACGTTTTTTTCATTGAGGGAGGATTAGAAAGTAGCACACAATAATTTTTCATCCCCTTGTAGTGCAGCTGGAATGTTGAAGAATGTTGGAAGAAAGCAGACCACCAGGAGGCATTGCTATGGTCCATTCAGTTGTCACTTTACATGCCATGCGTGCCCCTATGGACTTTACATTGTTTGTGCCATTTGGCTCACAAATATTCAGCTACACTTTGCTGCTCTTCACAAATGGACAACAGTAACATGCACGCCATTTTTGTTTCTTAGTTCGGGCTTCTCCCACAAGAGCTGTGCATGAAAACAAAACACTCACTGTAGCGTAAACTTCAGAATACATTGTTGTGAAATTTCAACATTTCAGCTGCAGTACCAGGGCAGAAAAAAATTATTGTGCATTATTTTCCAATCCTCCCTTGTTTATTTTCTTTGGTTGTAGTCTCTGTTCAAAGATTCTTTTCTAAAGCATAAATTAGTGATTGATTCAGTCTTATAGTAGTAGTTTATTACTGTGTTGTTGTTAACTTTTAACAAATTGCAAGCAAATTTCACATGAAGAAATATGTTAAACCTCAACAGCTATTGAGATACAAAGTTTCAGCAGCAAATTTGATTTAATTAGATGCTGTAATTCATCCAGCCATGGCAGTGAAATTAATGCAGTAGTTGCAAACGGTTTACAAATAAATTTTCTGATATTGTGGTAAAGTAAGATGTTTAATTGGTAATATATTTACTTTCTAATTTGTAATTTGTTTTATGTTGCATCCAGTGTTCTTCAAGCTTTCATCTGTTACAAAAACAAAGTGTGTGTCAACTGTTAACATTTGAACAAATTCTTCCTGTTCAGCATGTTTTATGACTGATGAGGTCTGTCGATTCTCTCTGATTGTGTGTTTCACATGTGTGTTCACTATTATATTGGATTTTATAATACTTTAGCTGGTCCTGACCTTAGTAAAAAAAGAAATTGCTTGACAGAAAGAAACACATATTGGCTATGTTTTCTGCTTGCCTGAGTCTTATAATCTTGCAGCCTTTAGATTCTATTTGTGCGTTATTTGATTGAAAACAACATTTTTTTGTATCTCAAAGATTGAAATAAAATCCATACAAGAATTAACTAGGCATACAGCAGATATCTTGAGAAAATTTTCCATCATAGAAATGTATTTTTACTACTCATTGCTGTGACTGCAAATGCTTTAGGAGAACTGTTTCTGGCTTTTCCTCTTAACATGAACTGTCAAAACACTGCAACAGTATTGATATTAATTGTCAGTTCCACACACTGCAGTTTTCAGCTTATAAGCTTTCTTCTAGCCACTTGGACAATATTTCAAATAATTTTGATAAACGACATTAAAATATTTTCATGTCTCTGACATATTGCAAATCACAACATTACTGAAAGTGCAAGCTTTGTGCTCTCTCTTAGAAAAGTGTGTCGAATGAAACTTGTGCATGAATGCAATTAAGACTTTTTTGTGTTAATAGGTAATTATCATGTATATTCAAAGCTTTACATGAAGAAATGGTGTAATATAACTTGCATTGTTTGAAACTCTTAGTTAAGGCATGTTCAGAACTAATTAAATTGACACCAATAGTAAGGAAAATCTTTGGACAGTGCATGATAACTAAAGGTATGCATGTTAAACACTGCATGGGGTACAAATGCATGTAGTTTGTGGTGTGTGTGTGTGTGTGTGTGTGTGTGTGTGTGTGTGTGTGTGTGTGTGTGTGTGTGTGTGAGAGAGAGAGGGAGAGAGAGAGAGAGAGAGAGGGAGGGAGGGAGGGAGGGAGGAAGGAAGGAAGGAAGGAAGGATGTGTGCATTGTCATGATACGTATCATCAGAATGACAAATGCTTGTTCTGCTGGCAGCTGTTGCAATTTTGTGATTAGACAGTGATGTTACAGTTACATAAGTGCTTGAGGGGATGAGAATAGGTCAATTTTCAATTTGAAAAATGCAATAATACTCCCACAAACATGGCTAAAGATGGATTCTGAGCAAACCAAATAAAACTTCATACATATACATCCATACAGAACAAGTAAACAAGTAACTGAAAATTGTCTTACTCAAGAAAATTAATCAAAAATGTATCTGTATCTTGATTTTAATTTTAATTTATTTTTAATGTAAATATCTGCATAAACCCAAGGAAAAATGTTACGAGATTATGTTCATACATTCTGAAGGCTTTCCACTATCCATTTGTGACGTAACACTGTGGGAAATGCAAAAATCAGTGATATATTTAATTTATTTCTATTAACGTAAACATCCTGTAAACTAAAGTTCAGGTAATGGGTTTAAACATAGATTTATGATGTTTTCGTGGTCAATAGAATTGACTCTTGGTGAAGATTTGTAGTTTCGAATTTAGTAACAATCTGTCGGTTTCAGTAATATGTATTATACAACATCAATAATATTGATGTAGATATGAAAGAAGGGTGACTGTATTTTCCTGTGTGGCGCAGCAAGGATTCAAACTTACAAAGGAGTAAAAATCAGGGGAATGGCAGCAATATGAACTTCTGCATGTGCTAAAGCAAATTGGCTTCATATGGTCTTACTTATCAAGGAAGGATTTGCGGCTGTCTTGTGGTACAGGCTCATTTCGAATTTCCTTTCTTGCTTTCGCCATTTCACCCTGTGACTTTTGGTCTGGCTTTTTGTGTTATTTTGTGTCATTTTCAGCATGAGCTTTTCACGAATGTAAAAGCTGCTGGTGTTACAGATTTTATTTTTGTACTAAGACATAATAAGACTTATGAGGGACCGCTATGGACTGGACCTCTTTAATTTTTTTACAGGATTTGGAGGTCAGTGCCTGCTTTTCAATTTCCTAAAGTAGTACGATAAAAAGGAACCTCAAAAATATGACCTTTGAAGATCCCAGTGCCATTATTAAATACAAAAAACTTAGAGCTTTTTAACAGAGCTGCTCAAAGATGTGTGTGTAGCATCTTTGTCTTCTAATCATGAGATTGCCAGTTCAGTTCTGATGAGACATAACATTTTTCTCTTTTATTTGAATTCTGTATTTATCATCAAATTGAAATGTTGATTAACAAATACTGAACAATTTTTTTTAAATTAAATAATATTTTATTTTTAATTATCGATTGCATGAAAATGTGAGTATTCATAATAATCAAAATGTACAAAAATGCAAATTTTCGTGTTGTAAGATAAGAAAAATCTACATGATGTTTAAAAAAAGTACTGCACACATTCCTACTGGTTGTAGTGTTGCTCAAAACTAAAGGCAAATACCATGTACAATTGTGTGTCCAAGAACCAATACCTGTTGACATATGGGCCATTTTACTTGCGACGAGTTATGTGTACTGTTTGGTGGTGTGGACAGGACTCACAAGAGAAGGCATAGTAAATTACCACAATAGGCCTGTGTGGGCAGAAGCCAATCTGTGAGCAGTTGTGGAGTTGAAGTATCAGGATCACTTCCGTATCATTTTACAGGCAGGAATTGTCAGTGACACTCATTATGCCATGTTCTTTATCTAGCAGATTAACGGGTGCTGTATATCACTGGTTTCTGCACAAGGAATTACTGACAATTTTGGAGAATACCTACCCTTGCAGGAATATGGTGACGGCAGTTTATGCACTACTATCTGTACCTGGCCACACTTTGCTGTAGCCCACTGTGCTTAAATGGAAAAGAAAGAAAAGAGAAAGTACATGTTTCTAATATGTGTGGGATTTGAACATACATCCTAATTTTTGGTAACAATGTTTTCTATGTTTGTACTTACATAAACTGTAAATGTTCCTAATCGCAGATGTCCAAAAGTTTTTGACCAAAGGCTTTGAAATTTTGACACAATGTTGCATTGGAATATGCATTTGTTTTTGTGTATCTAAAATATGTAATATATAATGTTTTATTAATTTAATAATAGGAAAATGTTGCAAAAAATCTCAACATTATAAGGAACCTAAAAACATACCTCTATTAGAATGCGAGTTTGTGACAAAATTCCAAAGCAGTCAGTCACGAAGTTTTGGAGACATGAAATTTTGAACAAATGAACATTTATATTTTTATTTATATAGATGATGATGATGGTGATGATGATTTTTGGTGATGATGATGATTGGTTTGCGGGGCGCTCAACTGCGCAGTCGTCAGTGTCTGTACAAAGTCCCAATCTGTACACAGTCCAAACTTCATACTTTCACAAATGATGATGAAATGATAAGAACACAAACACCCAGTCCGAGGCAGAGAAAATCCCTTTATATATATATGGGGCAGGGCTCAATTTCTATGGATTGTGAAACAGTACCTCACCACAATTATTCACAGGTGATAGATTGATGAAGAAGGCTCAGCAGTGTGGTCTACTCATTCACCAGACCAGAGTCCATTGGATTTTTGGCTGTGGGGACATTTAGAGGCATTGGTGTATGCCAAACCTATTAACAACGTGCAGCCATTACAGGAATGTATGACAAATGCATGTGATGCAATCCAAATGGAGACAGGTGTTACTGAAATTCATTGGGCAGAATGGCAGGAGGATGTGTCAGGATGCATGGGAACCACATGCAACACTGCCTACATTATCTTCTTATACTTACGGGACAGATGGGAATGAGAGGACTGATTGACCCGTGTGTCAACAGATATTGGTTTCTAGATATATGATTATAGGAACTTTTCTTCTAGTTTGAGCCAATACTACTGCCTGTAGGCACAGGTGACACATTTTTTGAATACCCTTGATATATCAATAATACTGTCTCTGATATTGTGTTTGTTATTTGTAATCTCTAGAAATAAAAAAATTAGTTTCTATTTGATGTTTTACATATTTTGATCAAATTTTAATTTGCTGTGTATACTCGCATTTTCATGTGATTGGAAGTTGAATAAGGGCATTATTTTATTACAAAATTATGATTCCACGTTTATTAATAGCCATCTCAATTTGACAGTAAATAAATAAATAAGTAATTCAAATAACAGGTAAAACAGTGTGTCTAGCAAGAATGAAACCAGCAACAACCTCATGACTACAAGACAAGAACACTATACATGCAGCTGCAGATGGATCTGTTAAGAACATCAAATTTTCTTGTATTGAGAGCGTTCAAAATCTTCAAAGGCAATTTCTTGGAAGTGTTTTGAGATGCTTTAGGAAATTTATGCCCAGGCGTTAATCTTCATATCCTGTAAATAAAAGGGGACAAGTCAATAAGATATCCTTCTGTAAGACTGATAGATTTACTCACATGAATAGTGTTCCGTTACTTACGTTAAAGACCTTGGACACGTGTCACTGCCTGTATAGAAGAGAGACAATCTCCAGTTAATTTAATTTAATTTTGTTTTTATTTTAAAAATCGGATTATGCATTCACAAGACACGTCTCTGCTACTGAGGCTGCTCCGACGTGCCTTTAATAACAGGTAGTAATTAGCGTCATTATTTTTTGTTTTTAGTTTTTTTGTTGTTTTTTTTTGTGTCATAGGGTTTAGGGGGGCCAATTGCAGTGAACACTGCCCTGTTGGCACTTTTGGTGAGGACTGTGCACATCGCTGCAACTGCAAGAATGGTGCCACATGCTTACCAGAAAATGGTCGTTGCATCTGCACGCCAGGCAAGTTTGTTGCTAGAAGTTGTTTCAACACCATGGCTCTTAGTACCAAATTAGAGTGATACTTATGTGAACTTTCGGCTGCTTCTAAAAATGTCAGTCCTGTTTAGAACTTCTAATTTTTGAACCCTTGTATGTGCGAGCTCCGTAAATTAGGAACATCCATAGTCGCTTACATGAGAATGCTGACTAGAAAAGAACTATCTTCTTCATTGCTAATCGTATGTGAATAAAGGATTGGATGACTGAATATCTGTATGGGGACATATTACAATCATTAAACATTAAAGGCAGTGGGCAACAGACAAATTTCTTAGAAAAGAGCAATGGCTAGAAGAGGTTTGGGACAAAGTTCTTCTCCCAGAGAGTTAACAAAACACACACACCTGAATTAAGCACTGTAATATATGTGAACAATGTCGTGTACACATTTTTTTTATTAAATAACTGTGAAAATGGGAGCACTTTTTAACAAAGTTAACTGCTTATTTAGTTCATTAACATTATTTGAAGAGTGTCACATTATAAACTCAAAACAAATATTGTATAGTTAACTTAGCTCATTCAGGGGGTGATTTTTCAGTCATGGGATCGTGGTGCATGAGTCTAGACATGAAATATTTCTGCTTCATATTACTTCAGACATTATAAAAATAACCAATAAAATCACTCTTAAGTGAACAATATATGATACCCCGTCGAACAAATACATAAATACACTGAGCCTAAGACACTAATGAGCTCTGTGATCACAACTGTAAATCTATCTTTCAACAATCAATGTATTTCTTACATTGGTATTAGTTGTTTTAACAATTAGTTGTACCATACTTAAACAATTTTTAACAGACTTCTTGTGACAATGTTCAGTCTACTTCTTTAAACTTGTTAATGTCAAATACTACTACAAACTTCATCTCTCTGATTCAAAATATTCAAGTTATTAACTGAAAGTGTTAACAGTCTTCAAATTTATATTTGCCAGTATGCTAAAATGACTCGTTCTTTATTAAAAATATAGATTGTGTAATACACTATTAGAAGTCTGAAAAGGTTAAATTTACTCCCTCTCCCTCCTCCCTCCCTCCCTCCAACTCACATACGCACTCGTCATGCTCTTTCCATGGCAATACTGAATTTGTTACCTCATCTCATAATCCATCTTTGTTCATGCCTAGTTTGTTGCTCTCCGCTTTACCACTTCATTGAGTATTGATCTAATCCCATTACGATATTTACATTCCATCCTGGATTCATCATTAGTATATTGATTGAAATTATCCTTAGATCAAATTGTCTAATAGCTGCCAGATGTTCAAATCATTAGGTCTTATGTTACCCTTAGACATTTACTTGAACATGATGACATTTATTGTGATACTGTGGACCAGAAATAACAACAGTGCACCAACAGACATCTAACACAAATAATCTATAAAATTGTGTAGTTGCTTGTGTGGAATGCATTTAGCTTTTCCATTTAAAAATGCTCTTTTACTTACTGTCATAAATAAAATTGTAGCTATTAAATTAAATCTAAATAATTACAGTAACCTCTCATTACCAGTAATACTGCAACATTTTTTAGACAGTATTCAGCTGTATAGAGTGTCAGTTTCCTGTTACGTTGTGGTTTACTGTTGTATGTGAAACATCAAGGCTATACAGTGTAGTGTGTGCCAGTTTGAAACTTCTTGGCAGATTAAAACTGTGTGCCAGACCAGCACTTTTACCTGGAATTTTTGCCTTTTGTGGACAAGTGCTCTATTCACTGAGCTATCCAAGCATGACTCGCAACTTGCCTTCACAACTTTACTTCCACCAGTAGGTAGAAGATGAGGTACTGGTGAAAGCAAAGCTGCAAGGGCAAGTTTGGAGTCAGTGTTGGGATAACTGGAGCCATAATGTAGATAAGACTTTTCAAGAAAACAAAGCATTGGTATATTATCATCATTGAAACCTCACTCAGCAGTAGTACAATATAACCGGATGGATAAAAATCTACTCACCAAACAATGGCAGGAGAAAACACATATAAAAATTATGGAAATGTGCAAGCTTAAGGAGCCACAGGGCTGTGTCTTCTGGCAGAAGGATTGAAGCAAAAGGAACAGGGACGAGGGAAAAGAACTGGTGAGGTTTAGGAAATGGGGAGAGTTATAGAAAAGTTATCCAGAACCCCGTGTCGGGGGAGACTTACCGGATGGGATGAGAATGATTGATTGTTGAGGACTGCACTGGATGAGATTTGAAAGCCTGAGAACTGAAAAGTGGAAGATAGGATAATAAAAAAGACAGAGATTATGCAAAAACATTGTGAAAGAGTTAGTAAGAGCAGAAATCCAAGTGTGTAATCCATGATAGACAGGCTGCCGGGAGTGGGGGAGTCAAGGGGGAGAATAGGCAGGTTAGAAACTAAATTATACAGAAAACTAAAAGGGAGTGAAGAAAGGAATAGTTACTGAGAAGAAATGCTGAGACCAAGGAAATTATCATAAATTTAGACCACGTGGGTGGCAAGAGTCAAAGACGTAACGCCAGTTTCTACCTGTGGAGTGCTGATAACATGATGTTATTGGGAAGAACCCAGATGGCATGTGTACTGGCACAGCTGAACAGTGTTTACATAACAGCTGGTACATGACGTGTGTTGTTTCACAGCTGGCTCTTCCTTTAATAGCATTTTTTGCCAGTTATGTTCCTGGTATAGATGGTGGTAGGAGGGAGGGTGCATAGGGCAAGTATTACAGTGGGGATGGTCATAGGGGTAGGAGACATAGGGTAGGGAAATGGGTGCAGAAGGAATACAGTGGCCACCAGGGTATTATGCAGATTGGATTGCAATGAGGGAGGATGAAAAGCTATTCTGGGTGTGGTGGGCAAAGTGTGAGACAGGATGGGCCTCATTTCAGGCCATGATTTTAGGAAGTCATAGTCTTGTCAAAGAGGCTACTTTGACAAGGCTATGGTTTCCTAAAATCATACCCAGAAATGAGGTCCATTCGATCTGACACTCTGCCCACCGCACTCAGAATAGCTTTTCATCCCTGCCCCACCTCCCACCCCTCCCCCTCCCTTCCCCACTCCCAAATCTCTGCATTTCTGTGAGGAGACCGTGTGCTCCTTCAGCAGCCATTTCCCTATCCTGTGGATCCTGCTCCTGAGACAGTCCCTGGTGTCAGACTTGCCCCTAGTCGAGCTCTGTAACTGGTAAAACATATACTATCAAAGGAAGAACCACCTGTGAATTGACACATTTTGTGTACCATCTTTTGTATAGACGTGGTTTGGCGTTATGCATCAGTATGACTTCCACCAAGTAATCAGTTACAATGAATTTGCGCAGATAGAGAGTGTATACTGGCAACATGTAATATCCTGCTGGAGAGCATGTTCTTCAATACAACAGTCATGACCCAGTTTCTGTTTCACCACACGTGCCTTCTGGAGCCCCACATACTTCACCTTTGGAGTATGTTTCAGGTTGCAACACCATTTAACCCACACACTGTGGTGCACCCATTATCTGTACTGCAGCGGAACTGTGTCTTAGGAAACCCAGAACATGTAGTCTCCTCTGACAATGCTACACTGCTGTTTTTGTACAATGGTCTTAGTGTGGGATAACATTTGTAATTTACATTTTGAAATCCTTCCATATGTACCTTAAAATATATTTATATCATAATTTTTTAATGATCCCTCTGTTTTTGGGCATTTGCGGATTCATTTTATACCTTTTTGTTGACTGCATAGGGGAAGCGATGAGCAGCAGATAGGCATGCAGACAAGGTTTTGGAAAACTTCCAGAAAGATAAAAAAACTAGTTTATCAGACTAGGAGTCCAAGACCAGAACATTGTCTTCATCTACAGAGTGAAAAATTGTTTCTGGCTATGTCTAAAGCATTTCTTTGGATTATTCTTTCTTCTAGAAGGCATAGAGCACAACTGTACATTGGTTAGCACATTTGTTTTGTGTTTAGGAGAAAACAGTTCAGATCTCTGTGCGGACATCAAGCTTTTGGTTTTCCATGGTTTATGGAAACCACTTAAAGCATGTACTGGAACGCTCTCTATGAAGAGGAGGCAGCTGGTTTCCTTCACCAATCTGAGCTGGTGCTCCATCTCTTATGACCTCACCATTGACAAAACATTAAACACTAACCTTCCTTTCCTGCTAGTTGCAACACACTCACAAAGAGGAGGAACTTGAATTGGTAGAGATAGATGGAATAATACATCACAAAATAAAAGATGTTCAACTGAAAGTGGAGAATATCTTGAAGCTGTGTTAAGTAGACACATTAAAAAAATTATGATATAAATATATTTTAAGATACATACAAAAGGATTTCAAAATGTAAATTACAAATGTTATCCCACACTAAGACCATTGCACAAAAACAGCAGTGGAGCATTGTCAGAGGAGACTACATGTTTCCTGAAACACAGTTCCGCTGCAGTACAGATAATGGTTGCACCACAGTGTGTGGGTTAAATGGCGTTGCAACTTTAAACATACTCCAAAGGTGAAGTATGTGGGGCTCCAGAAGGCATGTGTGGTGAAACAGACACTGGGTCATGACTGTTGTATTGAAGAACATGCTCTCCAGCAGGATATTACATGTTGCCAGTATACACTCTCTATCTGTGCAAATTCATTGTAACTGATTACTTGGTGGCAGTCATACTGATGCATAACGCCAAACCATGTCTATACAAAAGATGGTACACAAAATGTGTCAATTCACAGGTGGTTCTTCCTTTGATAGCATATGTTTTACCAGTTACGGAGCTCGTAGGACAAGTGCAAGTGTACACCTCCATTTTCACAAACTGAAGGAAACTGGAACAGTTGTTGGTTGAACACTATTTTATTGTTTACAACCATTATTAGAATAATATAATTTCATCTTCTGTAAAAGTCCATTTTATATCAAATTTGTTAATATGGTGGTTGCACACCTTCGGGTTTTGTATCTAAATGTACGTGTTCTGTGCCTCCTTAGTCTTAGAGTATCCATATTTGGTTTTCCCATTTGCAGCTTTTAACCATCCATCTACCATAGCTGCATGCAGCAACTTAGTTTGCATCGCATGTAGGACATGCTCATACTTGTGTCCCCCTCAGCTGATTACAGTTTTGTTGTCAGTTTGGCCGTATGAGCAAGACAGTGGTTGAGCTCCTATGTAGGTGTCTTTTCACATATTGTGTGGTTCTCCAAATGTTCTTTTTAATATTTCTTGGGGGTTTCATGGTTCTGCAGATGGTAGTTCTCTAAAGGGTCTTTATCTATTTTGGTAACTCCTTAGGTTCACTGTTTTATGAAGTGGGACACAGAACTTTTGCTCCACAGGTAACATACGGCAAGATATAACCTTAGTTCTTATATGCTTCGTGTGAGTAATGCCCAGTCATCAGTTTGCTGTTAAATTTTTCATGACTGCTTACCCATAATTGTTACATATTGTTGCCATCAGTACAGTGTATACTAGAAGATGGAATTATGTTATTCTGAAACCAGTTGTAAACAATAAAATTGTATTGGATCAACAACTGTTGTGGTTTTCTTCATTTTGTAAAAATCGTCAAGTACAAAAGATAATGTTATAGATGAAGGATATAACGTGAAAATAAACAAGTCTAAAACAAAGTTGATGGCGTGTGACAAAGGAGGGCAAAGAAAACTAGAGAACATGTATGTGGCAAGCTAATTTAACCTGGTGTGAATGAGGTGAGAAATTGTTGCAGCAGCTATGAGGTATGAGGTGGGTACGAGATACCTGAAACTCTGATGACAAATTTTTGGTACTATAATCGTGTATTCTTTACTTGGGATATTAATAATGGTGTCTATAAAACAAGATGAGTAAGAAAAATACACTGTTTAAGATACAAATCTTTTTTTTTGGGGTGAAATTATGAAGTGTCTATATATTCTCAAAAAAAGTACAAGTTTCAGAAATTTAACATTTTTTCCAACAAAATTCGAACAAAATACAGTTTCTTTGATTAATTAACATAATGATATTATCTTATAATCATAAACAGAAAAAGAAAATAAAAGGTCTTATGAGATCAATTAGCTCTGCATCAACATTACATGTACAAATCAGCACATCTGCACATAAAAATTGTGTGCTTAATAAATATTGGGTTCTCACACATTGAACAACAGTGGTTTGTTTTCCTGTCTTTTTTCCAGTACAATTACCACACCTGACATATATACCAGTCTTTTTTTTTTTTTTTTTTTTGGAACTGGCGATGATGTTTGTCCCAGTTGATCAGCAATTCTCTTTCGAATTTCCCTTGGAAGACGTGCATTTTCTCGTCTAACACAAAGATTGTCATTCATCAGATTCAAACCCAAATTATGAATGAAATCTTGGCACTTCATGCATGTTTTGTCACCCTTCTTATTTTCTCTGTAGACTGTGATGGCATTTATGGCAGCCATATTGAATATACCATAAAAATTTGCTGTTGTGAGTAACATCATAAGTGTCACTCAGTTCATCTGCAACATCGACACCAGCTTTAGTTGCATTGTAATAAGTAATCATTTCCAGTTTTCTTTTATCACCTGTCAGTTGGTCTATATTTTATCGTGGTGTAAAGTTCACACAACCAGCACAACTTTATTTTTTTAGGTACGTAGGACACCAATGTAACATCATTCTGGAACCCAAATCAAGAACTCCTTACTTCTGTTACTTTTTTGAAAATCTCAGGTATGCTTGTCTTGTTTTTACAGACTGTGCCGACAGAAGTCAATGAATGTTCTTTCAAGAGATGGATCAGAAGGGGGTAACTAGTAAACCAATTATCAAATGTCAAATTCCTGTTCCACTAAATGGCTTACAATATCATATTCCTTATTACTAAGCTGGTAAGGTTGTTGTTTTCCTGAGTATACTTCTAGTTTGAGGTTATAGAACGTCTTTGCATCTACAAGAGCATATATTTTTATGCTGTATTTGGCAGGTTTGTTTGGCATGTATGCACAGAAAGAACATCTTCTTCGGAAAGATAACAGCATCTCATCGATAGTAAAGTTCTCAGATGGCATATAGTGTTGTTGAATATTTTCAAAAAAATTATCAGAAGTATCTCGTATAGCAGCCAGATTGTCAGTCTTTTTCTTTTCGTCTCAGGTGTTCTTATCATCGAATGTCAAACAATTATGGAGAAAGTAAAATCTCTGCAGTGACATTGTAGTCCGAAAGATTGCAACTCCAGCACCGTCTGTACGCCACATATCATTCAAGTTTTGTCTATTTGAGCAGTTTAGGCCTGTTGTAAACAAAAGTCCCATAAATGCCTTCAAATCCTCTGAAGTTACATCATTCATGTGGTACTGATCTTTATCTTCTGGATATTTTCCCCTGATACGCCTTATTTGATTATTTGTAAATGTAAGTACAGTATTCAACATACTGTTTCTTACAAAAAGACTCCAATATTCAGTCTGTTTTGGCATGTTCTGCAGCACATTTTATGCATGGAGAATTGGTAATAATATTCTCTGAACAAACACGAACACTTTGCCCAGGACAATCCTTCATCTGTTTTGTACCATCTTTGGACGTATAAAAAATCCCACATACCTCAGGTGACTGACTAGGAGCCGCTAACGCAGATTTTGTCTCTTCTGAATAATACAAAATACCCTCTTTCTCTGAATCACTTTCTTCACTTCTTTGAGAAACTTTGTCAATCTCTTCTTGACTCTCAGAGTCACAAGAATTAACGTTTGAACAATTTTCTAAAATTTCTTCTAGTAGTTCTTGTAGCCGATGTTCATTTTTTTCATGAGACATCTTGAGAAATGTAAAATATAAAAAAAAAAAAATGAAAGAATACTATAAATAACTATATATCTCAAAAACTTGCTGACAGCTCAAAAATGTGACACCGACTACAAGGTCGGGGTCTGACGTACCCTTGCCACCTTTGCACACGTGTATTTCCCTCTGACACTGGCGCAACAATAAACTTGACATTGCATCTTGCCCCCTCTCCCTAACCTCCAGCTACTGTGACAGCAATATTAGTGTGGCAACAATGACATTCTATAATCAGCGCTTCAAAACACCTCGGGTATGACATATCCGATTCACTCGTGCCAGGTTAAGGAGCTGACGTGTTTACTTATTTAGGAAGCAAGATAACTGCACATGGAAGAAGCAAGGAAGAAAATTGCCCAATCATATAGTGTTTTCAGTGAAAAGAAGAAGATAATTAGCCAGAAAATATAACAACCTACAGTACAAGAAAAAGTTTCTGAAAGCATTTAGTCTGTTGTGTGTCATTGTATGGCTGTGAGACCTGGACTCTGAGGAAAGGAAAGGACTGAATTGTTTGAGATGTTTTGTTGGCAGATAGGTACATAAGATCTTGAATGATCAGTTTTGTAAAAGGATGATTGTGTTTTATAAAGAGAGGGAATTTATGGGATTGAGACTGTTGGTCATCATTGAGACTGAAAGGCTCCTAAAAATGTTGTCAGAGGTATATATCAACGGAATAAGGGCTAGACGGAGGTCACAACTGAAGTACATAGATAAAATTATTAAGGAGGTAGTACACAGTTTGTAGACAGAAATGGAGGAGGTTAGTGCTATGCAGTATTACATAAAAAACAAATCTTCTAGTCTGTACATAAGAGAATTCCTTGTGTCTTGTGGTGGCTGTGTGTCTATTTATCACACAACATTGGACTTTAATAATACAATGGCAGACCTACTCGGGGAAACAATTCTGATGACTGTGTGCCACGGTTACTTTAGCTATTGTATGGATATTTTTTGGTTAGTATAAACTGAATAGAATTTTAATCATGGACATTGATGTTCATCATCATAGGATTGCTTGCTTATGGTACTTGGTATAGAAACTGGTAGTTAGGTAACATATTTTTTTGTATACATGTATATTTACATCTGTCTATACTCTGAAAGCCACCTTATGGTGTGTGGCACAGGGTACTTTGTGTACCAGTGTCACCAACCCCTTTTCCTGTTCCTGTCACATACGATTTACAAGGAGAACAATTGCCGATAAGCTTCCATGTGGGATCAAATCTCTCTAATTTTGTCTTCGTGGTCCTTCTGTGAGATACTCATAGGAAGAAGCAATGTACTGCTTCACTCTTCTAGGAATTTTCACTCTCATAACTTTGATAGTAGACCACACCATGATGCAGAACGCCTTTTTTGCAGTGTGTACCATCGGAGTTGGCTGAACGTTTCCTTTATGCCTTCATGCTGACTAAATGAACCGGTTGAAATGTGCTGCTCATCTCTGGGTCTTCTCTGTTCCCTCTATCAGCACCATCTGGTACGGATCCCGTACTGATGAAGGTTCTTCCAATGAATCCATCTGGCATCGGCTTTATTCGTGATTAGTTTTATGTGGTTGTTCCACTTCAGATCACACTTCACGCTTATTGCTAGATATTTTACGGAAGTAACGGTGTTCCTGATGATTGCTGTATAACATGTAGTAATACAATAAAGGATCTTTCTGTCTATGTATTGGTGATATGTTAAATTTATTTATGTTGAGGCTTAATTGCACAAAGCATTGATCTTATGTAGGTTTTCCTGCATTTTGCTACACTTATCTAGCATCGTGACTTCTTTGTATATCTTGTATCGCCTGTGAAAAGCTTGAGGGTCTTTCAATGTTATCTACTAGGTCATTTAACTATATTTTGAAAAGTAATGGTCCTATAACACTCACCTGGGGCATGCCTAAATTTACTTTCACATCTGAAAGCTTCTCTCCATTGAGAATGACATGTTGTCTCCTGTTTGATAGAAACTCTTCAGTCCAGTTACTCAGCTGGTCTTATATTCCATATTCTCATATTTTGTTCACTAGGTCGTAGTGTCTTCTGCAAGTTAATGAACACAGTATCTCCCTAATCACTGTCCACCTCTGTATGTTGAAAATATATAGAATGCTTTTTGCCTGGACTGGCAGGGTTTTTTTTGTCATCAGGGCTGTAATGTTGTTGGACTCTCTCTCTCTCTCTCTCTCTCTCTCTCTCTCTCTCTCTCCCTCCCTCCCCCCCCCCCCCCTCCCCCTCCCTCCCTCTGTCCTATAGGCAGAGGTTTGACATCGATGCAGCAACTTGTGCACACGGTGACTATATGAATCACTGCAATACTAAACTTGGTTGAGTGCAGCATCCTATGGCAAATGTGATAACACAATTAATTATTATGTCAGAAAAGCTTATACAGTCAACACTACAAGTTGTTTGTAGATATTAATGTCTTGTGTCTGGATACGTCTGGAATAAATTAGTCATTGCTATTTGTTATATCTGGTTGCTTGCTTGTTTATTTCTTATTACAGTCTTAATGGGAGGCCAGGTATATTCTTAAACAGGAAGGAAAGTTTTTACATCTTTACCGTACAGAAAAGATGTGAGCATTTTTGTTGTTCTTGATTCTTTTTGTGTTTCTTGGTCATACGTGCAGGTAGTAAAGGACAGGGGTTGGTTCTGCAAATAGATTATTGTCGCGGTCTCGGTAATATTGGGAAAATTTTGTGGTATGTTAAACTATGGTCACTTGTTCTCTGGCTGTTATTTGTATTGTATGAATTCCAGCACTGAAATGAATGTTCAGGCTTTGTATGACACTGATTTTATGGAGAGTATATTATTGATGTGTTGTTGTTGTTCACAATATCAGATTCCAGTGACACTCATCCCTGATAAAGGTTGAACACTAAGTAAAGGAACGCATTAGAGAATACTAACAAAGGAAAACAGCACTGGTTGTGGGATGGAAGAAAAGCCACTAGGCAAAATCATACAGTGGAAAGTCAAGGATGGAATAATTACAGTGTTATGAAAAGCATAGGTTGCGCTACTAGCCATTTAGTTGCACGCAGGCATAGCAGAAACAGGGCTATACATTTGAGCTTTTGGTCAAAAGGCCTTCTGAAGAAGGAAAAGAAAACCACACACACACACACACACACACACACACAGACCACGGTCTGTGAGTGACCACCCAGCCTTAGTGGCTAGAGACAATGGTCATATGTGTGCGAGTTGTACTTGTGTGTGTCTGTGTCCTTTTGAAGGAGACCTTTTGATGAAAAAGTAAGATATATAGCTGTCTTTATGTTGTGCCTGTCGACAACTCAACATCTTCTCCACGTGGCGAGTAGCAATCTATCATTTTCATAATATTGTCGAAATAGTGCTATATACAAAGACAAATTGACACTTGGTGCAGTGGCTGGTTAGAGTGATCGTAAAGGCATTTTCCATTCACAGTTGCTTCCATCATCCACCATGGTTTCAACTTAGTTTGTCCATATAGTAGTACTAATAAACATATGTAAAAGAACAAGCAGCTATTCTAGGTTTTGAAACTATTAGCTGCACAATCTGCGACATGGCGCCTGAAACCGCGCGGCCACTCTGTGTGGCAGTAATGAATACCACCTGGTGGTCTGACAGGCACATCATGCAGGAAGGAAAGTACGAGCAGAGGTGGGAAAGTAATGCACAATAATTTGACGCCTTTTACCTACTTATAATATGACCTGGTCATAGAAGTATGTTTGGTTCACGTATAGACATCTGCAGACTGCCAATTTCACTTCCTCATCTGTCACAAAGCGTTGACCAGCCAGGGATTTCTTGATGAGACCAAACATGAAAGTCTGACAATGCAATGTCCGGACTGTATGGTGCACCTCCCACCCAAACTTGATGATTTTCTCACAAGTGGGAGCAGCAACATGGAGACGAGTATTGTCACGAATAACTTCAACTTTTGTGGTCCTGTCCTCCTCAGTTGCGCGTAATACTACGGTATATTGATAATTTTCACTTATGGACTGTCTGACAGCAACTGAATAAAACACAATTTTAGTGCCATACGCGTTTCGCCTTTATTTTCTGCAAGGCATCATCAGTGGCAGGTTGCGTGGACAGTTTCCTACATATTACGCTCCTGTTGCATTTTTGGTGTTGTTCTTCTTACTATGAGCGCCAATTTGCTGTTTTTTCCGCATTCCACAGCACTATGCACTGAACGCTTGTTTTAATGCAATGTTTTGGTTTCTGTTGCCGACTGTCAAATCAGTTTTATTCAGTTGCTGTCAGACGGTCCATAAGTGAAAATTATCAATATACCGTAGTGTCACGAATAAGTTTGACACCAACAGCGTTAATGTTGTGGCATTTGTCACAAAGGGCACAATACAATGTAACTGAAGTTTTAATGTAGGCTGCAGCTTTCACAGTGGTCCTGTGTTCAGCAAAGTCCACCAGTAACACACCGTGCACATCCCAGAACACTGTTAGAAGCACTTTCCTGGTAGAGTGACTCACTTTGAATTTTTTTGTACTGGGGAATCAGCATGTTTCCACTCTGTAGAGGCCTGCTGGGTTTTGAATGTAGTGGTACACCCACGACTCATCACCAGTGATGATTCCTTTCAGAAAGCCATGCCCTTTTGAGGTGTAATGCGTCAAGTGATTGAAACTTGTCATCATTAACTTGTCCTTGCCAGATTCTTAAGCACCCAGTGAGCAATAACTTTATGAAATTTCAACGTGTCATGAACAATATTGTACACAGTACCAGGATATTTTGAACTGTTGTGATACAGTTTGCAGCTGCATACACGGCCGTTCAAAATTGCTGCCTCAGTGGCTCCAACACTCTGCAGGGTTGCAGTGTTTGCTGGCCACCTGAAGTGTTGTGAATCATTGAGTTTCACGCAACCCTCTTGGAAGAATGTGCACCACCTGCTACAATCCATACAGTCATCTCTGTATGTGCCACACTTGTCCCTGTGAATTTCATTCAGTTTATGCCGTTAGGTCCACAGGTATCAAACTACACTTTGCTCCTCTTCGCAAGCAGACAAAAGTAACACATGTGCCATGTTTGTTTCGTAATTCAGATTTCTGTCACTAAAGCTGCACATAAAAACAAAATACCTTCTGTGGCGCAAACTTCAAACTATACTGTCGTGAAATTTCAGCATTCCAACTGTAATACCATGGGAGAAAAGATTATTGTGCTTTACTTTCTGATCCTGTGTTGTATATAAGCAGAGCAGAGATGAATGTGGAATCATTCTAATGACAGTACTGGCCACAGATGGGGAAACCAACTTCCACAAGAGACTTTGACAAAAGGCAGATTGTTTTGGCCTGGCACCTGGGGCTGAGCACCTAGGAAATGGCAAAGCTGGTCAGCAGTTTCTGTGATACTGCCATAAGCATCTGTGGAAAATGGTTTAAGGATGCTGAAGTCACAAGTAGGCGCAGCTTCGAGTGCAATGAGCATGGAGATCACTGAGATTGGAATGTGGGTCAATGAAAATGTCACACTTGATCTGATGGATCGTGTTTCTTGATGAATCATGTTTCTTGTGAAAAGGGTGGATTACTATTCACTGCAAAGACGACACATTGAGTTGCAGACAGGCACAAGGAAAAGACTGTTACACAATGAGCTTTCAGCCAAACTCTTCTTCAGAAAAGAAAACACACAAGTAGGCACACCCTGCGCGCAGGTGACCACTATCTCTGGATGCTGTGGCCACAATGCAACTGTCACGTTGAACGAAAGCAACAATACAGAGAGGGGCAGAGAAGGGGATGGGGGTGGGGGGAGAGGAGGAGGAGGAGGAGGAGGAGGAGGAGGAGGAGAGCGCTGTCTGGCAGTGTGTTTAGGGACTAACAGGAGCACGATAAGGCTGCCAGGCGCAGTGTCAAGAGGCTGTGCGGGAGGAAGAGGAACAGGGAGTGGAGAAGGAAAGGATTAGAGAAGTGGAAGAGACCAGTGGGTGCGCTGGTGGACAGCGGCACACAATGAGTGTGAGGGGATGTGGGTTGGAAGGTAGTGATAGGGTAGAAGGGCAGAAACTGTTGGGTGGAGGATGTGGGGACAGTAGGGTACTGTAAGTCAAGGCTCGAATGATTTCTGGAGTGGATTGCCGCTTTTGTTCAGTGTGCCAGTTGCATTCTGGCTGCAGCAGCCAGAGATAGCAGTTGTGTGTGTGTGTGAGGTGTGCCTGCTTGTGTGGATGTGTGTGTTTTCTTTTCTGAAGGAGGCTTTGGCCAGATGTTTGGTGTGTAACAGTCATTTCCTTGTGCCTGTCTGCAACTTAATGAGTCAGCTTTACGGTGAGTAGCAATTTATCCTTTCCATAATGTTGTTAATAGTCCAACCTGGACATTCCATTGTTTGAATCATATTTACTGTTACACCAAGTTGATGGTTCTGTCTGGATACACATCATCCATAAAGAACTGCATTTTTTACCATCAGCTGTATAAATAAACCTTTATTCTCTACAAGTTTTAGCACAGAGACCATCATCACTGGAAGAAAGGCAAGTGCATTAGATTGAAAAGCTGTTCACGTTTCTATTAGATGTTTCAAAAGCCCTCAATGTGACAATTATTTATGTGCTTATCTATTATGTATCATGACTTTAAATAGCAACAAACTGACCATACAATAACACACGACTGAACATAAGTGACCTATCGTGAAGACTGATCCCAGACTGTGTGTGGCTTTTACTGTTTTTTGCGAACTGGCCGAGTGCACCATGAGTGAGGGCACTGATTCGGTAACCGAGTACACGAGCTCCGAGCAAAGTGACTCTGGACCTTTCCGTCTGGGCAAGTATTGGTCCGTGTATAGGGAAAGGCTAGCAGAAGCACAGAGGGAAAGTTTCAGAGCCATCTTACTTAGAGCTCACATATTTGGTCATCCCTTGCCACACACAGTGTGCTTGGCTAGCTCATAAATGCAGCAAAAGCTGCACAACAGTGTGGACCTCATGGGAATATACTAGGATCAGTCTTCGTGATAGGTCCTTTACATTTGGTTGTGTGTTATTGTAACACCAATTTGTCACTATTTAATGTCATAGTACGTAATACATGGGCATTTACAGTCACTGTAACATCGAGAACTTTTGAAACATCAAATAGAAAGATGAGTTGATTTTCCATCTAATGTAATGGTCTGGGAAGTGAGGATGAATTTGAATTTTGCGCCATTTTCTCTTATGACGGTTGGAATCCGTGGTTTTTACATGTTTATTATCTGCGATCCTTCCCCTTAGTAGCCTGATAGCTTTTGTAGGGTGAGCATTGTTGTTTGATGTTTATTTTTATTATGGAGCAGATGGTAACTAGCAAGATATCGAAGTGCTGAAAAGTTCTTACAAAAACAGCGAAAGCCCCACGACAGTTGTTCGTGAATTGTGTGTGACACTCGGACATAATGCTGCTCCAAAAGAATCATCAGTTCAGAAGCTGCTCCAGAAGCTTGAGACCACAGGTTCTGTTGCAAACGTTAAGAAAATAGGGTGACCATGGTTTTTCTTTTTTTTTTTCTTTTTTTAACACAAGAAAACATCACTATAGTGTGTGGAAGTGTGACCGTAAGCGCCAGAAAATTGCTTCGCCAACATCTTGACAATTGAATTTATCACCAAGTTCACTGCATGAAATCCTTTAAAGAGATCTCAAAATGCATGCATACAAGATTCAACGTACACAAGAGTTGAAGCATGCAGGTCACAGAAAGAGGCATCGATTTGCTCATTGGGTCTTGGCTCAACAAGTGGAGAATGAAAGCTTCACAAAAAGAATAATTTTCTCAGATGAGGCACACTTCCACCTCTGTGGGTATGTCAATAAGAACAACTGCAGAATTAGGGGTAATGAAAACCTGTGAGTGGCTGTGGGAGATGAAATGCATCCACAGCCCATGACTGTGTGGTGTGGTGTGGGTTTTGGGCAAGAAGAGTGATCGGCACGTACTTTTTAGAAAATGATGAGGGAGCTGCCATCACCGTAAGTGGAACATGCCTTCTGATTGGTTTTTCCCCTCTTATTGATGAAAATGATGGTTTTTTGGCTTCGACAAGATGGTGTGACGTGTGACACATCCCCCGAAGCGATTGCTCTGCTGAGTGAAAAATTTCCTCAAAAAATTCTCTCTTTATGTGGCAACCAGGAATGACTTGGCAGATCATACAATCTTACACCTTGTGGGGATTTGTAAAATCAAAAGTGTACATAAGCAAACTATAAACACGACACCAATTAAAGGATGAAAGAAAAGGGTTATTAACAGCATCCCACCAGATGTTTGTGAACACATAATTGGGAATTTCGGTGAACGCATTGCTCATTGCCATGCGGTGTTGGGTGGTCATATGGAGGATATAATTTTTCATACATAAATGAGAGAAGTTACTTAATGTATTTGGAAAGAAAAAACATTAAATTTTCAATAAATTTTGTATGTTCTATAGCACTTTAATATTCGTCTCTACTTCCTGGACATCCTCTATTTGCATTTTCTTCCAGTGATGACAGTCTGAATGACTGAAACTGGTGGAGAATTAAGGTTTATTGTACAGCTGATGATTAAAAATGCAGGTCTTTATGTTTGTGACAGCTGTAGGAAGTCCCCTAATTAAAATATTAAACACATCATTCATGCTGATCAAAATATGTACACTGCTACAGGTGCACCCTAGTGGGGGTATATTATGTTTGTGGGGTAGTCACCTGGGCTTTCATGGTGCTTATGGTAGTAATTGCAGGCACCACGAAAACTGTGGACTATGTGAACATTATTACAGACCAGGTGCATCCCTTCACACTTGAAGTCTGCCCTGATAGCAATGTCATCTGGCAGCAGGATAACTGTCTGTATCACGAGATCAGAATCATGCTACAGTACTTTGAGGACAATGATAGTGAAATCACGGTGTTGTAACTGAGAAATTTGCCTGATCTGAGCCAAATGGAGCGCACCTGAGTTGGTATTGGGTGTCAGCTTTGTGCCCACAAACCACCCGCTTATAATTAAGAGAATTGTTTGCCTTGTGCATTGGCATCTTGTGTAAGGACACCCATATCTATGGGCAAGGAGGTACTGTGCAAAACCCCTGCTCTGTCCAGCCCAGCTCTTGGAGAAAGGAAAAAAATATAGTGTATTCAGGTGTTCTTTCTTTCATGAAAACAATTTAAAAGTCAGTATGGCACAGGTTTTTAACATGGTCGAATCCAAAAACTTTTTATGGCTACTTAAGGGTGCCATTTGTCTTTCGAAATATTAAAAATATGCCATACACACTGGTCTAGCTCCCACCCCTCCCCCCTCCCACCCCCACCCTCTCCCTACAAACTATCGCATTGGTGCCCTTGACGTGATGGTACTTTATAGCTCCAGAAACCACTGAAGATGAATATCATCGATGCCACACACAGTTGCTACTGTATTGCATTCCAGAGGTAAACAAACACCCTATTAAGCAGGTGGTCATAATGTTTTGGTTCATGAGAGTGTGTGTCTGTCAGCAATACTAAATATTTTACCTCTTTAAGGTAATTACTTGACAGCTACTGTCTCATAGTTTTACAGTTTTCACTAGTGAATTTTCCTTTTAATACACTTTCTATCTTGCATAGCTCTATTTAGAGCACCCAGTGAAGCTTTTAAATTACTTATTTGAGCACTCTTTTTAATACAGGGTGGGAGGGCACGCAGTGCGACCGCCCCTGCAATCAGGAGCACTACGGCAAGAACTGCTCCCAACAGTGCCACTGTCTGAACAGTGCCGCCTGCAACCCGCAGAATGGTGAGTTGATGGTGAATTTGTAAATGTAATGAGGTAAGACAATCACTGCTCAGTTGTTAAGTTGGCGTACAAGATGTGCTCAAAAATTACGGTGAATGAACTTTTTTAGCAGCTGCTACTGATGCTCCATGATTTGATTAATTGGTCTGATCATCTTATCTGATGAGACAGACAGCACTGAATTAGAACACAGTCTGACTTATTAATCAGCATCCAGAGACACTAGAGTGAGGAGGTGTTTACCACGTGTGTTGCATGTTGTGGATTACAAACAATACCTGAACATTAAGTTGTGTTCCAAGCTGCAGAGAAGTTCCAAAGAAAATCGTTAAATGTTGAAATTGGGGTATGGCGATAATAATGCTGAAGACAGTTTTCAAGTGGTGTGAGCAATTTAAAAATGGACTTGGTAGAAGATGAGCAAAGGTCAGCACATCCATTAACCTCAAAAGCAGAAGCAGATGTGAAAAAGTGGCAAAAATTGTTCACTGAAGCAGTGAAGCAGACAAATATCTGAGAGAACTTTACAAGGGCATGCTCCAACATTTCCAGTACAAGTACGAAGAAAGATACCAGAGAAATTTTCCTTCTAGTGTTGCAGCTATGCACTTCACTGTTATTTTTGAATTGGTACTACTAACTCTATTGGTAACACACTTTGCAGACATTATCTACATGTATGAGGGCTGGTCAAATAGTATCAGACTTTTACTTATATGAATAAGATCAGTCTTTATTATGATACTGCTGTTTGAGGCTGATGATCTTCAAAGTAGCCCCCTTCAGATTCTACACACCTCTCACAATGCTGGAAGCATTGCTGGGAAGAGTCCTTTGAAAAGTGTGCAGCTGCCCCGTCAAATTCTGAATAATGCCTTCCCTGTTATGAAATCTGGTCCGTTTCAGTGTCTTTTCCAGTTTATGGAAACACCACAAGTCACTCAGTGCTAGATAAGGGAAAAGGGAGGCTGACAAACCATAGCTGTGTTGTGTTTCGCCAAAAAACTCTGAATTATTGAGAATGATGAGTGAGTGCTTCACTGTGGTGAAGGTGCCCACTGCCATAAAGTCTGGCCATTTGCATCTCACCATTTTATGAAGGTGATGCAGGACCCCTGGTAGTACGCCTTATTGACATAAGCACCATCTGGGCTATCCTCTTGATGGACCATGCCACTGGATTTAGAAAAAGGTGGTGAGAACTGCCTTGTTTTTTGGGTCTCGGGTATGATGGATGCTTCCATTGCAGTGACTCGATCTTCATTTCTGTATTGTACCCATAAACCAAGGACTCGCCACCAGTGATCACTGTGTTATGAAAGTTGGGATAACTGTTCACAGTTTCCAGTATCTCTAAATGAAGTTGTTTGAGCTCAGTTGTTAGCAACTTTGGCACAAATTTTGCTGAGATTCTCCCGAGATGTAAATGTTATGTTAAAATGAAATGAATGGATCCAATACTAATTACAACCTCGTTTGAAAGTTCTCTGATTGTAATTCATCTATCATGCATCATGAGCATTCTTACATGATCAATAACAACCTCATTTGTGGATGTTGAGAGCCTGCCTGAAGGTGCTTCACTCTTCACTGATATGCAGCCATCTTTGAAATGGTTCTACTTTCTTTTATCCACGTGGCACGCATTCCTTTGTCCTGAAACATTGGTTGAATCTTGTGGATTGCTTCAACATGAGGATTGCCAAGCTTAATAAAACAAAATTTGATGCAATAACATTGTTCCTCTTTTTCTGTCATTTTGCACCAACACAAAATCTGATAACTACCACTTACTTTTCAACAGCTAGCCAGTGAGTGTCATTTCCTCAAGCATGAAAAACATCAGGGGTGTGCACTACATATGCCTACAGACATAGAGAGCATACTGTCCTCATACCATTGTTGGTTTCAACAATAAAAACTATGGTTTGATATTTTTTGGACATCCCTCATTTCACTCAGTATACCTGCAAAGTTATACCATTGTATGACACACAGTTTAGGAGATATGACATTGTAAATATTGAGATGTGTGATAAACTAGCTTTATCTTAAAATGCAGTGCAAATTAGCCAGACTGTACTCATCCAGTGTTTCATAATGAGAGCAGTTAGGGACTTCATACAAATAGGCTTTCAAACAATTCCTAAACTTCGTCTCTCTTAGATGCTTAAAGCGAATATTTAACACTGTAACTTATTTCTAGTCGGGTGTTTGAAGCTGTTTTATACATGAGAGTTTGATTCTTTAAAGAACTGGAGGTTTACTGGTACCTTCACAACAAACTTTCTAACACATTAATTTATAGATGTTAACAAATTCTTCTTTCAGAAAAGCTTTAGTCCCATGCTATAGCCCATCTGCATTTTATATTCTTTCTACTTTGTCCATCGTCAGTTGTTTTCTGACCAAACAACAAAGCTAATCTACTACTTTTATCATCCAGTTTTGTGCATCCACAAAGTCTTTCCGCTGCAGCATGTCTTGTGAGCTTTGCATTGCAGGGCACATAGGGTTGACAGCACATTCAGATCTTACCTGCATGTATTCTGTGGACCTGCAGTGGTAGGGTGGGGTAGTAGTGTTGCGTGTGTGTTGCAGCTGTTAGTTGTGTTATTGTCTTGTGTAAGGTGAGTGGAGTGACAATGCTTACTATTGCAGAGACAGCATTTTTAATGGAAGTGGTTTTTTGTGCAGGAGGAAGTGATACGGAACATGTGAGGCTGCAATTTAGATTGAGTTTTCGTGCTTCAACATATCCACATTCTGACACTGTATGTGATTTAATTCACAAATTCCAGTTTGTTCAGTCCACGATGTACCACGAACTGGCAGGACCACACTTTTAACAAAATAGAAGGTTGAGGACATTTCAGACATCATGTTGTGGAGTCCAATAAGGACCATGCAAAACAAATAGCACATTGTGAATGGTTTCAGCGATTGGTTAACTGGGATGGATTTGGTGTTTAGATCTAAACTTTTTCACTGATGAGGCCTGGTTTCACCTATATCGCCACATTAATTCCCAAAATTCACTAATTAGGTCATCAGAAAATTCACATGACTTAAAAGAAACACCATTGCATGCATAGAAAATCAGAATGTGGGTTGCCATAATGCGAGTGTGAATTACGGGGCTGATCTTTTTCGATAATATGCTCATTTCCAATGTCTATTGTTCCCAGATAATTTATCCATTAAAATGAAATCTGTCATTCATTTTTCCAACAAGAGAATGCTACTGCTGATACTGCACTCTAGTCCCTATGACTTTCAGATGAAATCTTTGGAGACAGAGTACTTTCAAAGGGCTTTGGTCCTTGCACTCACCGGATCTGTCTCCACTCAACTATTTCCTTTGAGGTGTGACTAAAAGTTTGTGTATCAAAATAACCAAAAGGATATAGATGATCTGAAGACAGTGATAATGGATTATCTGCATTTGAGTTCCACATGAAACATTAGTATTGGTGTTTGCATATAAATGTTAACATGTTGAACTATGGCTTCAAGAAAGTGAAAAACATTGATGAGTACAGTGTATTTAATTGTGATTAATATAATAAATTAATTTTTTTTTTTCACGCAATCAGGCCCAGAGGACCGCGCGCCACCACAGTTAGAGCTCTCCATGCGCCTCTGTCTTCTGCTATCTGTCTCCAGTTTTCCGTGACTCCCAGCTGCAACAGGTCTTCCCTCACTCCATCGATCCACCTCTTTCTAGGCCTTCTCACTGGTCTGCTGCCTGACGGGATCCAGTCCATTGTGATTTTGGGCCATCTTGTTGCCTCCATTCTAACAACATGTCCAGCCCATTTCAGTCTTTTGCTTCTCATCACTCCCAAGATGTTAGGCTCCTTGTACAGCTCTTCTAATTCAGTGTTATGGCGTCTTCTCCATTCTCCAGTAGTCTGATCTCTGACTGGTCCAAATATTTTCCTGAGGACTTTCCTTTCAAATGTTAGCAGTCGCTTAAGGTCTTGTTTTCGAATGCTCCAGGTTTGAGAACCGTAAAGTACTACTGGCATTATTAATGTCTTATATGACTGTAGCTTTAGTTGTTGCGAGACACTTCTACATTTTAATATAGGGTCTAGAGAGTGACAGTATCTGTTTCCCGCCTGCAGTCGTGCTTTTATCTCTGCTTCAGTTGATGTTACTTCTGTAAAAAATGATCCGAGGTATTTGAACTCTTTCACATGTTTATACCTGGTGTTGTTCACGATTAAATCTTGAGAGTTCTGGATCTTTCTTCCTATGGTCATATACTCTGTCTTTTCAGAGCTAATTTGTAGACCGATCCCAGCTGCCAATAACTCCAAGGTCTGGATACTTCTCTTCAGATCTTCTTGTGTGCATGCTAATAGTGCAATGTCCTCTGCATAGGCCAAATATGTAATGTGTTCATTACTAATTTGAATGCCCTCGATGTTTTCTTTGTTGAAATCCCGCATTACTTTCTCAAGTGCCAGGTTGAAGAGGACAGGTGATAGCCCATCTCCTTGGCGTAATCCTGTCAATTAATTTAATTGTTTTAATTGTAATGATGTTGAATTCCACCCCCCAACATAACCCAGCCCTTAGCTTATGCAGTGACACGAATGTGCTGCCAACATTCCACCCCCAGCAATGCAAGATACAGGGAGTTCGCTGATTTGGAGAGACTTTGCAGATGCATTCTATAATTCTCTCAGTATTACCTGATTTAATTGGACTACATTTAATGTTCATCTTGTAAGATATTTTGAGGGCAATGTCCATTCTGTTAAACTGCTCCTACAAGTCTGTTGCTGTCTCTCTCAGCATATTTTTTTGCTAACGTCAGAAGTTTTATTTCTTTTCCATGAATTTGCTTTATGGTATATAGTAACAATTTTTACTTTGATATGATTTATTTAAAAAATAAAGCCACTGCTTATGCAGAAAAGTGACTTCCTCCAAGAAATTCATGTCAGCTGTGGGCCTCTGCATGCAAAAGATTATTGATATAAAAAGTGCACTTGTGTCTGCAGGAAGGAGAGTAGTTAACTTGAGACATCTGGTGTGCAGGAACATGCACATGTCGCCCCGGTTATGTCGGGGAAGTATGCGAGCGACGCTGCGACTCGGGTTGGTTCGGCCACGGCTGCACGCAGATCTGCCAGTGCCACGATGACAACAGCATCGGCTGTGACCCAGAGACGGGCCGCTGCATCTGCAAGCCCGAATGGAAGGGTGAGTCCGAACCTCTCTTTGTCCAGTGTAGTTACTTAGCTCTGCTGGCACAGTTGTAGAGTATGTCTGCATCTTATGAAATCTCTTTTTCCTTGAAGATGGGGAAATAGTGCAGTAGTACGTGACTTGACAAAACGTCATTGACCACAACTACTGAATATTTCTGTCTATCCTGAGCTGAAAGGATGCTGGCTTAGCCTTCTTGACAAGCTAAAGCACAGACAGTTGAAGACACAGATTCCATCATGCTGGACATGGGACACCTGTTACAGGGGCTTAGAGACTGGGGGGGGGGGTCATTGATAGTCCATTCTATTAGTCATTATATAGTAATTTCTAATTGGTAGAAATTATATTGTAAATTGTTTTTGTAAATGTCTGTTCAGGTACTTTGAGGCATTTTTTTCATATTTTTGATGAGGTCAATTATGTAAACATATTTTTTCCTGTAATGCTGTTGTGTACTTATTAAGAGATACAATCTCTTAAAAGTGTAACACAGTGAGTCAAATACTGAAAGTAGAAACTATGTCTATATCTCGAGGAAGCATAACTCACAGCATGCAAATTACCCAGATTATATTTTCTAGTATTTGAGAATGAGGGCACTTACTAACTTCCAGTAAGCCTTGTACACAGTTTCAAAACTTTTGCTCACTGACACACCACCCACTCCCATGACCCTTATAAAATAATGAGAGAAAACAAAACTTCATTATCGGGCACAACATTTTAATTTACTAGTAATTCTGTTTGCAACTTTTTTTTGGACCAGTATCAACAAATCCTGACAAACAGTTCAGGATGTATGATGTCATAAACGTTGCCGTGCTTGATAAATTAGGTTTTATTAAAATGGAGCACAAATTACCCAGAGTATTCTCTTCCATCGTTTGATAATGAGAGCACTTATACCTGACTTGGAACAACAAAGCGATGGACACTGGAAGACAGTTGAGTGTGTAAAGGTGCGATGTTATTTGTTAGCAGGTGTGTTCGCACGCCACATGGCTGTATGTGCAATAGCTGTGCAGTTGCGTACTGACTACCTTCTCATGATGCATTTTAACGTGCAGTGTTGAGTTCGCTTTGCAGGATCGTAATAGCCTTGTCACTTAATGAATGCATTCCTGTGATTCTATTTTACTATTATTTATGTATCTCAACAACTGCAACAGGAAGCAGACTGTTTTTTTACAATAATCAGAAAAATATACATTTAATTGATGTTTTCAATATGAAAGGGGTGGTGAAATAGAACTGAAATGTTCATTTAAATACAATAACTCACAAACGTAAAATAGTATAAAATACTTGCATACTTACGAATACTGTAGTGTGCATGCAGTACATAATACTTGTGCAGGGGAGCATTCCTTAATAAGATGATGATATTTATTGAGGAAATGCATTATACACCATTCAGTTAAAAATATGAAACACAAACATATAAAATAAAAACAAATTATGGCAAAGGACAAATGCTACATAGTTCAAAGTCACTATCTTCATCAGCATGACCATTGTGTGTGTTCTAATCTGTGCAAGAATTGCTGATTACACCATTTCTGTGTGGTGTAAAACATCACTTCTCTTCTCTGTTGTTGTTTGTGCCACTGCTTCCTCTAACAGTTTCTGAATCTCTGTCTCAGTGAAGTTTTTGTTATTTGTTGCCAAATAATGGTAATGTCCTCCCAAAACATTTTTATGGCTTTGAAGTGGTAGTGGTATGGTGGAAGCCTGAGAATGTGTGGTGATGTTGTTTAGCCACTTCATTCACAACAAACTGTTTGAAACTGTAGCTTATTTGTTTTCACTGTATCCATCTGATGGAAATCATCCTGAACTTTCACAATGTAGCATTTCAGCCACTCAACAATGTTGCCATCGTCAGAGCTTTATCTTCAGTAATTGAATGGTAAGCAGCATTAGCCATTACAGTGACAGACAGCTGGTCTAAGTTTTCCAGTAGTTTGCTGTGAACCATTTAAGAAAACTATCATGGTTTATCTCCTCGTGATAGACTTTTGTTTTCCTCGATTTGTAAATGAGCCGTCAGATAGGTATGAAACCAGATGAAATTTCGACATGCCAACATAGTAATTCTTTTGCCCCTCCCTGGAAGAACAGCAGAACTTCTGCATGTACTATTGTCTGTCCAGTCTTTTCTGGTGGAATGATGGCATATATCTACATGTGATTTAGCCATACAATATCTTTGAACGACACTTTAACAGTGTTTATTAAAAATCGAAAATGCCACACTCCAACATCACCAAAAACAGAGGACTCTGACGAACATTAATAAAGAAGTCTTGCTGCCACTGAATAATTCTGCCTTGCGAAGAGTAATGCATATTTTTTTTATAGTTGGTTATTCTGTTCTATGACACTATTTGTGTACGTTGCAACCAATAGCATCTTGTTGGAATGAGCCCAAGTTTCTTGATTGTTGTTCTATTCTTCTCCTTTTACCTGGTGTCCACAGTTTGGATGAGCTAGGCTCTTTCCCTTCTGCACAGTATTTATCTTTATAAATTTTGATCTTCAAAGTGTCTTTAGTTCTTTTGACAATCTTCATTAGAGACAATATAATCACACTTCGCCTTCTCAAAATATTCACATACCAATATTCACGTGTCCGGTCATGGAAAACACGAGAAGATTGCTGAACTTTCTGTTTAGCAGGCATACTTTTCTGTACCCTTCTGCTGCAGGCTTCAAAAATTCTATGGCACAAAATAATCTTGCAACAAAGGGAAACAAAGTACACAAGGAAATGGATCAGAGCTGTTTAGGCTACTGGCTTCAAATGTCTGCAACTGGTTATAGTAGCTGTAGCATAGAGAATTAACAACACTGAATGGAACAGAAGGTGCGATCAATTGCATTCTCTGATTAACTGTTCCTATGGTAGCAGCTCTGTAAACTGCTTCATGTCAGTCACTTTGTTGTTCTCACCCAGTTATAGTGACTTCCAATAAACTGTACACATAATTTCAAACATTTTCTTGCTGAAATGTTTTAATGCTTAATACCAAGTATTTAACACATTAATTCATTTTTAAAGTAATCAGATATTTGAACTTGTTTTATTCAGTGGAGTTTGATTCTTCAGAGAATTGGGGGTGACAGGGTTACTGTGCTTTTGGTAAAGGGAAACAACAGAGACAGACCAGATAGAGTAACTACCAGTAAACTCCAGATTGCTTAAAGAACTGAACTTGAATGCACAAAACAGCTTCAAACGTCACATTAATTTACAAATGAGTTAAATATTTGACACTTAGCATGTAAAATCTTTATTGTTCAAGACACTCTGTTTTAAGCAAAAACTAGTTTTTCCTGCATCTTGTGTTTATGATGCTTTACCTCCTGAACTGTGTGTCATGCAGTGATATAATTTTGCAGGTAAATTTAGTGGTATATGTGGATACTGTCCATAAACTGTGTTGTGGGATAGAATTGACAGTAAAGAAGTATGAATTAAAAGTCGTGTCTGATGTTGAAGTTTTAGTGTATGAAAAGAGAAAGTGTGGCTCTGGCAAGTGATAAACTTTTTCCTTTCACCATATCGTTGTGGGGGAGGGGGTGATTGTCAAGGATAAAAAGTTTCATAAAGTTTTGAAATTATGTGTAAAATTGTTGAAAGTCCCTGAGTGCTCTCATTCTCAAATACTGGATCAATAAAGTCTGGATTTTACCTTGCCATCAGTTACGCACAATTTTTGTCATTAATACTTGTCTTATTCTGTTGAACTTTCAGTGCAGGATTATGTCTCTTAATGAGTAGATTATGACAGAATTCAAATTTTTAAATTCAGTCAATAATCATCCAAAATATTCCATTCCCCCCTCTCACCCCTCCCTTCCCCCCACAAGCCATTAGATATGCACCCTGCAAGTGGGTCTTGGGTCTTGGTTCTGGGATGGTTGCTTGGTAATATAGATAAGTAATATGAATGATTTGGAAAAGAGACAGACAGCTTTAATCATTTTTATCTTTCATTTGAATGGGTCTGCTCCGTTACACCAGAACCAACTTTTATTACATGAAAATTTAGGTTATGACTGACAAAGGGTCTTTCTTGTGAAGAAATTTATTGGATATAGAGTGCGTCCATAACACTGACACAAAAAGAGAGAGAGTGTGTGTGTGTGTGTGTGTGTGTGTGTGTGTGTGTGTGTGTGTGTGTGTGTGTTTTTTGGATGGGGGGTGTTGTGGAACTGTCAGCAAGAGAAGTTTCATGGAGGTTTGAGAAAGGACAGATAATTTAAATCAATTTTATATTGTGTGCATATGTGCATGCATTTGTATGTTTGTTGTACCTACAGAACTGCTGTAACATTGGCCTGGTGTTGTCTTCCCCGGAACAGGTGTGAGTTGCGAGACCCGATGTGAGGAAGGCAGCTACGGGGAGAACTGCTCGGAGACTTGCATCTGCCAGAACAACAGCTCGTGCGACCCGCAGACCGGGGAGTGTGTGTGTGCTGCTGGCTGGGAGGGCCCCGACTGCACACAGCCGTGCAAGCTCGGCTTCTATGGGCTGGGCTGCAAGCAGAGATGCCCTGAGGTCATATACGGTGCGTCCAGAACCAGCTATACACATTCCTACTCCTTTACTGCTTTTCACAAAAACAAAAGCTGCGTACAGAAAATGAAAAGTGTGATGGCTAATTGTTACATATGAAGCGGCAACTACAGTTAATACTAGCAGTACCAATACATTTTAAATAAGCTGTGTATTTGAAACAACCTTGGTAATGTGTGGGCAGGCATTTTGTTGTTTAGGATATACTACAGGAGTTTCACTGGGAAGCCCTTACACTTCCTTGATGCAGTCCCTATCTCTGTGATTTCTGTATTTATTGGAGCCTTGTGGCTGTCCATTTCCTTTCGATAGAGAGGAGTGTGCTTGAATACAATTGTGGTTCCATAGGCAACAGCAAACATTTATCCATGAAGGCATTGACCATCTTGTCTCACAGTGTGATTAATGTATTAACAGTTATGGCAGTTACTTTTGAGATACTGATCAGCTTATTTACTTACTTCCTTTTCTTCTGTCTCATTTCCATTTGGCTGCCCACCTGTATCGATTTGCAGTGATTGCAAAGATACGCCTAATCTATGAGGGTAATTTGAAAAGTTCTTGGAATGGAGCAGAAAGAAATGACTTACCTCAGTGAAACTTTTTTATTTTTCAGTGAAGTCTCAGTGTACACTAATACACCTGGTACAGTGATGTTCCAGTGGCTAGATCCCCTCATGAAAATGAGACCCATCCAGGCCTGCAAAATACCCATCAGCTAAGACTGTCGGTTCTATGTTTGAAGAGAATATCTGTCCACCAAAAACAGATTGATCTTTGAGTAGAGATAGAAGCCCGATGGAGCCAAATCGGGCGGCAGAGCCAGGTTTGACAGCGATTCATATCTTATTTCATATATTTTTGCCATAGCAATGACACTTGCATGTTGGTGCACATTGTGTTGACGGGAGGTGACGTTCCTCCTTACGAAACCTGGCCTTTTTTCATGTATCTTATGCTGTATTGGTATGTGGAGTTAGTTTAGTATTGTCCTGTAATAGGTTGACCAATGGGAAGATAATTTATCAGCAGAATCCTTTTTGCATATCAGAAAACTGATGCCATGATCTTTCTGGCCGACTTTACTGCTTTAGTTTTCTTTGTTGGTATTGAATCAATATGATTCCGCTGTTTCGACTGTTGTTCTGTCTCTGGGATATAGTAGTTGACCCAAGTTTCCTCTGTGGTCACAAACTGGCACAAAAAGTCCTGTGGGTTGCTATAAAAACAGTTCAAATGTTGTTTGGACATTTCCATTCTGATGGATTTCCAATCCTACATAAAGAGGTGTGGCACCCATCTATCAGATAATTTGCTCATATCCAATTCCATTGTTAAAATGTGATATGCTAATTCAGGTGACATCTCTGCAGCATCAGCAGTTTCTCCACTTTCAAGTGGCAATCCTCCATGACCATTTTACGCACTTTTGCAATAATTTCTGCGCTAGAGGCACATGTTGGTCGATCACTACACGCATCGTCATCTAAGCTGTCCCAACCAAATTTAAACTCTGTTGTCGACTTGGAAACTTGAAAGGAAATTGGCATGAATTTCCTTTGCTTTCATAGTTACTTTATGAGGTACTTAATGACTTTTCACATCTTGATTTTTTAAATGATATTATTATTATTATTATTATTTAAAATTTCCCGTCTTCTCAATCATTACATGGAAACAACAGCAAAGAGAAGTCCCATCACAGATCTCTACCCAGAGCTCTGATGCGTCAGGTGTTCACTCATAAAGGATGACCTATTATTGCATGGGAATGCCTTCATGTTTTGGTGGTGATTCTTCAAACGTTTGAAACTGTCCGTGTAACTGTAGCTTGCAGAGTGGCATTTAACAAGTCATTCTTGCCGTGCTCTGTATCTTAATATATAGTACAATGGGAAGTAACCTCTGCCATGCACTTCACAGTAACTTGCCGAATATGAATGTTGATGGAGATGTGAAAGTAAATGTACACGGTGCAAGAAACTGCCTAACAAAGAACAGTCAAACACAGCACTGGTAGAGTCACCTCGAAGCAGGCAATCACAGCTCAAGTTTCAGAATATGGGGTGACGGTCACAACGTGAAACACAAACCAGTTTAATATCACCACCTGGTGAGGAAGTGTGCTAGCAGCAGGATGAACTACAGTGGTGCAAGTTAATTGCACTGGTAAGACTCGGTGGGAGTTTTCCATCATTGCTGGGTAGTGTCAGTCAGTAGAAAGGTGTCAGCAGAAGCGCACACTTACATTACATATACGTTCCATCTAATGTACGAAGACAGTGCTGCATTTGTCTGATGTCACTTTTTATATATTTCCATGTAATGTGACAGCCCCCAGATGTATGAAGCCCAAGGCTAGCTTTTACACTGCATAGAAAGTTCTTCATTTTTAGCAGGTGGTTGAAATACTCTCCATGACAAAAAGAACCACAAAGGAATTGTCCAAATGGGACAGAAATTGGTAGATATGGTGTACATGTGCAGACAAACTAATGATTACTATTGCAGAAAAATGGATGATTTATTCAAGAGAAAGAGCCTCACAAGTTAAGCAAGTCAATAATGTGTTGATCTATCATTGGCCTTTAGACAAGCCATCATTCAGTTTGGGATTGATTGATAGGTTTGTTGGATGTGTCCTCCTGAGACATACTGTGCCAAATTCCATCCAGTTGGAGGCTCCTGCCCATAATGCTCCAGATGTGCTGAATTGGGGAGAGATCCAGGGATTTTGATGGCCAAGGTATGGTTTGGCAAGCACAAAGGCAAATAATTGAAACTCTCACCGTGTGTGGGCGGGCATTACCTTGCTGAAATGTAACTCCAGGATGGCTTGCCATGAAGGACAACAAAACAGGGCTCAGAATATCATTGACATCGCACTGTGCTGTAAGGATGCTGCTCGTGACAACCAAAGGGGTACTGCTATGAAATGAAATGGCACCCCAGATAATACCTGCTGGTTGTCAAGCTGTGTGGTGGGCAACAATCAGGTTGTTATTCCAACGCTGTCTGGGGCATGTCCAGAGAGGTCTTCATTAGTCATTAGGGCTGTGTTCAAAGCAGGACTCTCAGAAGACAATTGTACTACAGTCAATGGGACTTCAGGCTGACGATGCGTCTGGAGATGCTCTATATAATGATGGAACACCAACCTGACTGTCACCCATAGTATTGCTGTAACAACCAGGAGTGATACTCCTATCAATCAGTACTAATCTGAATAACTGCTTGCATAAGGGTCAGAGGTGGACCAACGTGTTATTGACTTGATCAATTTTTGAAGATATTTCTGTTGAATAAATCATCCAATTTTTCTGAAATTATAATTATTTATTTGTCTGTACATGTACATTTCTACTGATTTACATACCACTTGACTAATTCCTTTATGGTGCATCTTTTTTGTCTTTAATGAATATGAGCTTGATCGGCTGATTCTTGTCGTAGCTGCACTAATGTATGGCAGAACATGATCTTTTGTTCTCTTTCATTCTGTTCTCCTCCTTTGCTCTTGTTACTGTGTCTCTGTGCTCCCAGCACCTTCTCAATTTCCTTAGCCATACTACAGAGAGCTTTCATAGCTTGCGTGTCATATCTGAAAGTTAGATGTATTTCTAAGCCTTGCTAAAATGTCATTGGTGGATGCTTTAACTTATATCTGGTTTAGTCTGCAGCTCTGAGGTGTTACCTGCCTCATTGCTCTGATCAACTGAAATGTGCATGTATTACCTTCTTTTGGTATACAGATTTCATTTCAGTGTTTCGCCAATTGTTACCAGTGCTTCTGGTTCCACTGAGCTTTGTGGTTTTATTCTGCAGGTATTCGTGCATGCGACCACGTTACTGGGCAGTACTTGTGCCGGCCAGGTTACATAGGACTCACCTGCGAGCATCCGTGCCCTATCAGTACGTACGGCCTCAACTGCCAGAATAAATGCACCTGCAAGAATGGGGCGGACTGTCACCATGTTACAGGTCAGTATACAGTGAGATTATAAGTTATATGTATGTGTGTACGGCTGTAAAGTGATGATGTTCACAATTTCACAAATCAAAAGAATTTTCGAGTTTGCCATACAAGATTAAAAAACTTACCTCAGTGCTACTGCGCAGTTGTTAAACATTCATGCTATGGTAGAACATTTCGTCTAAAGTTATATGCTGTCAAGGAGACATTTGCATCTCTTCTCCCATGACTTACGTGATTACCAATTGCAGATGGCAACATCAAGGTACAGTAGATGAGTACCACTTTATATTGTCAAATGGTCATCTAAAATCAGTAATAATAAATAAATTATAACCACCTAGTCCTCCTTATCTGATTCCTTGTAGAGAATTCTCTCAGTGAACTTTTTGCATTTAATTAACACAGAATTCCAAGATTTCGACCATACTCTACACACCAGGTAATGTTGTAGGTACTATATGTCTCCACACACACACACACACACACACACACACACACACACACACACACACACACACACACACACACACACACACCACCCCATCAGTCATGAAGCTTCAGTTCCTGAGGTTCCCCTTCTATCGTGACACTCCTGTCCTCAATCAGTTTAGTGCCTTCTGTGTCACAAACAGCACAGCATGTGGATGCCTGTGGCAGGTTCCTCACTGATGTTTTCTCCCCAACCATTCTGCTTAATGAATTTCATTGTAGCTTTGTTTGGTGAGTTCCAGATGCTGACAATTCCTGATGATGTGTGCACACGAAGTCCTCTGGCACCTCAACCTAAGTTTTTGTGGTTTGTATCTAACCAGGGCATGCCTAGGGTCGATTTCCTGCTTCTTTTTTTCCATTTATGTGACTGTTATTCTGTGGATGTCAGTTGGCACTGTTTTCATAATTTGACAGTTTTGATGACAGTTGTTGTTCATAGACAGCCAGTCTCAGTGTGCCCAATCTCATTCATTGCCATAACCACCTGCTTGGTATGTGTCAAATTCCACCAGACTGGTGCTGCGTGTTAAGCACAGTGACAGTGCAGCTGTAGGAGTACGTTATGCTGTGAATCCCAGGTGGTGCCAGTAAGTTTGCGGATGATGACATGTCAAGCAAATACTTTCAGCTTTGTTTTTTGGCAATGATCTTTGTATGTGAGACTTCAGTCCTGCTGTACTCTCAGGTGTTTCGGAGTATCGTAGTGGCATACTTGTTGTCCTTTCCAGGATGTATTTAAATTTCTCTTGGCTTCCCAGTTTCTCAGATGAGAGGCAAACACCTGTGTTTTTCTGGGATTTGGCTTTAGGTTGTTATCTCATAATACTTGCCTATCTCTCAGAGGACTGTTGTCAGCTTAGTCTCCACTTCCTCAAAGGTTTTGTCTTGAGCTGCAGTTGCTGTGTCATCTACACAAATAAATCGTCTTGTTCCGGGCTTAATTGGTTGGTACTTGTATAGCAGGGGTGCCAATACATTACCCTGAAGGAAGTCATTCTTCAAGACTGGCTCCACTTATTACGCAAAATGAAAAAACTTCCTGTTTTGCAGTGAACATTTGTAAACAGTGTTAAACAGTAGTCTTTTGTGTTGGAATATAGCTTTGCAATCAGTTTCTTATTGTTGATGCTGCCATATGCTTCTGATGGATCTACAAATGCAATTCCAGTAACTTGCAAGTATTTGACCACGGCATAACTTTCGTGGGAAAAAACCTGACTGGTCATTATCAAGGTTTTTATTGGCATCTTGTGAGATCTGATTGATGATCAACCTTTCTAGGCATTGTGCAGTTGGCAAAGAACAGAAACTGGTCATAAGTGTTTAGTATCTATTGGTTCTTTTCTATGCTTCAGAGTGCTACAACTTTGAACAAAAGTGTCAGTATACTTGGAGACATGCATGCACGATACACACCATGCTGTCTTAGAGTATATTTATTCACAACTGGTTTTGATCATGGACTATCTTCACAGTACTAGCACAAAGAAGGAAACAAAGTGAAAACTTTGAATATCATCACAAGTTACATTTTCATGAGAATTATTAGTTGGAAGAATTAAGTGAACAAAAAAAAAAAAAACTGTTGGGACAACTTTGTACGTCATGCATGCTATTTAACCAGAAAAGATGTTTTCATAAGTACACTTAATTTTTCTGACTAGTTATTCTCATGGAAATGTAATTTGCATTGATATTCACAGTTTTCACTATGTATCCATTTTTGTGCTAGTTCTGTGAAGATAGTCTATGATCGAAACCAGTTGTGAATAAAAATATTGTAAGACAGCACATAGTGTGTCATGCATTTCTCCAGGGCTACAACACTGGTTTCACACCAAATCTTAGGAACATAAAAAGGACCAAATATAGTGTTTAGTTTTGCAAACACTTAAATCAGAATTTCAGCTGCTCGGTTTCCTTCTGTCAGCCAATCACAGCATAGAGCATGTGACATGACTGTGTCACTGTGTGTGAATGACTGGATAATTCAGTGCAAGCTGTGTGAATTTTAGAAATGTTGATTAGTCAGCACTCAGTTCCCCACAAGGGTTCCTCCTGCTTTCACTTCTGTGACCCTGACCCAAAGGAAATGTAGCTGCAGTTTTTGTCACATTGTAATGAATATTGTACGGTAATTGTACTAAATAAAATACACATCATAAAAGATTAAGCTTATTCATTAGTAATACTGTACAACCCAGTGGCAGTGTACACTGACTTAGCAAACATCATGGGATAGTGGGGCACAGATGGCACAAGTGTGTTGTATACACACCATACTCCCTCTGTGCCAGCTGCAGTAGTATAGGAGACCTTCTGAGAAGTGGTTGTGCAAGTGATTTGCGTAACATGTGACGACGTCATGAGCTGATGCCTCCCAAACGGGTGTGAATTTCGATCTCGGCAGTGGTGCACGAATTCCACTTCACATTTTCAACCGTATCCAGGGTGTATCATGAATGCTCCAGCCACCCTCAATGACTGTGACATCTGAGACAGGCCATGAATAGTGACAGAAGAGCAACAGTGCAACAGATACAGCTCAATTCAACATAGCACGTGCTAGGAACATCCCCCAGTGGACAGTTCATACAAACACGGATTCTGTGGGGTGTGGGAGCCACTGCTGCACAATGTCACTGGGCATAACAGCTTGCATTTGTTGCCACTCACCAGAGATGGACACTGGAACAATGTGATATGATCAGACGAGCCACAATTTCGACTGCACTGTGCTGATGGGAAGCACCGTCTGTGGCAGACTACCTGATTCGATGGATCCCATCTGTCAAGAAGGTGTGGTCCAAGGTGATGGTGTCTCTGATAAGGTAGGAGGTGCATTTTCCTGGTATGGAGAGACCCCCAAATTGTTCTGGAAGGTACTTTGAATGGTCCGCGGTATGTTGAGCTGCTCGGGGACCGTCTGCACCCATTTTTTGCCTTCCGACACCCAGACTGTTCTGCTTTGTTTAAAGATGATAACACAACGCCACATCACTTCTACGTCACCCAGAAATGATTCCAGGAACGTGCAGGGGAGGTCCTAAGATCGTGACGGCCCCCTGGGAGCCCAAATTTGAACCCCATCGAACATATCTGGGGTGTCACGGAATGCAGGCTCCGTGCCGTTGATCCTGCACCCACGAACAGACCAGAATTGGCTGTCTCTTTGCAAGTGATTTGGTGTCACTGCTTCCTGAGGAGTACCAGGGACTTGTAGACTCATTTTCATGGCATTTCATTACAGTCTGCTCGGCCACAGGAGGCTCCAAGCATTACTTGGTGCCTCTCATCATGAAGTCAGTCTATTAAATGAAATTTACCTATAGGTAGCTGCTGGAGATTACTACAGTGTTGGCAGTGCACAGACTTTTTTTTTGTGATTATTACAACCCTACAGCTATCCCCCGCCGTCCCCGCCCGTATGTACAATCACAGAATCAGTGTACAAGTTACACATGTCTGACAATTTTTGCCTGCAGGAGTGTGTCGATGCCTACCCGGCTGGACTGGTGTCAACTGCTCGCTGCCATGCCCAGAGAACACGTATGGCATGAACTGCAGCCAGCACTGCAAGTGCCAGAACGGTGGGAAGTGCCGCCGCAATGACGGTGCGTGCCACTGCGCTGCCGGCTGGATGGGGGAACACTGCACCAAAGGTGAGGATGGGGCAGGACCCTCTGGTACTGGCCTCACACATACTACAATATTAGGCCAATTTAATCCAAAATTCGTCTTTCGAAAAATACAGGGTCATCTTATACTCGTAGATTAAACTATTGCTGCTGAGGTTAACATTTTTACATTCTTTAATAGGGTTTGTAGGGGTTGCCTTACATTTGCAGATGAAGCTTTGGCCACTGAGGTCACACACAGATTTATTTTGAAGAATTCACAAGGCCAGGGCTTGTGTTCAAGAGGCTCTTGATTTCCCAACATGCCAAAGCACTTGATACAGTATTAACAGTGCTCAAACAATAGTGTTGACACTTGATTTGTGCGGTGCTTATGCGAAGGATATGCGAGAAACTATGGACTAGCCACTACTTTTGTGTAACACAGAAGGATATAGCACTAAATTCTATTGTCTTATAAACTCTTGCTGTAACTGAACAGTTTGTAACAAAAGTTCTCATACATGTATTGATACCCTGTTCAAATATTAATGTTGCTTTTTAAGTAAATGTAACATTCAAAAGTGGAAATTTTGGTCTTCAAAAAACATTACTTGATTCTAAACACAGATAAATATTTTACTCGGTTATGAGAGACTATAATGATTTTGTAAGTGGTTGCAAATGAGAAATTCAGTCACTGTTCATGTATTAGAATACCAGTTTACATTACCAGCTTTTAATCAGCTTTAGAACACTTGATGGTGACTTTCAGATGAAACAAGAAAGAAAATTAATTGAGAATAAAATCTCTAACAAATGAAATAAATCAAATTAAAGTGACTAACTGTTGTCCCAAGAATAAATTACAGTGGCAAGATCTGTTGTGGAGATAGTAACACTACATCAATGGACGATTGGGACTTCAAGAATTGGACTCAATTGTTGTTGCAATAATTTATTTATGTATTAGTCATTGTTATTACATATTACTAGTACTGTAGAAGATACTGCAGTCTGTGTTTCATAGTTGCTCAGGCACAGTGCGCAGAAGGGTTGGAGGGGAACAGTTATACCAGCCTGGCTACCAACTCAGTTAAGTGCAGGGAGGGACAAGTGAGCGAGCAGCAAATTATGTCATGTTGCCAGCCATGGAAATCTATGCAGTGTTCTTTGGCTTTTTAAGAACATCTACCATGTTTAACATGAAGTTTGCATGAGTCTATTTGTAGTCCAGATTGAACTGACTTTAAAAATTGACAAATACCAAACAATGGTACTCATTTCTGCAGCAGATGGTAAAATTCTAGATAGGGCCCAGTGGCATGCACATGTGTTTAGTGCTGCAATGTTGTTGATGCTCATCGTGACATATGATGGGAACAAAAGAGTGTGTGTCAGCTGCTAGTTCTACACAGCCCAGCCAATGAGAGAACAGTGGGCATATGATATGTTTGGAAGCAAGAGACATTGTAACATTCCCACATCAATACTTGGATAAAAACAGCTGTGTTTTCAGGTCCCACTGCAACCAGAACCTCAGAAATTGCAACATATTTTAAAGAAATGGTGACCATGAATGTATAAATTTCAGAATTCTACTGTTAGGATGATGATGATGATGATGATGATGATGATTAAAAATAGTGATACCATAGATGACAGGGTCGGTAAGCGAAAAATGTAGAAAAGAAAATGCTCCACAGATTAATGTGAACAATTTATTTTTTGTTATTTTTTCTCCTTGTATTATCAAAATGTAGACAGTCAAGAAATGGTACAAATTTAGATTAGGTAAAATGTTACCTTTTTAGGCAGATAAACAGTTTGTAATTTTGATCAGTCTGAATATATTAACTTTTTTTTCCAAGAAGCCTTTTGAAAAAAGTGGGTCACCTTATAATCATTTTCATCTTATACTTGGGTAAATACAGTACATATGTTCACTATGTTTCAGCCTGAAGTTCCAAGGATGTATGTTGGACATTCTTCACTGCCAGCTTTCGTAGCCCTCATTCAAATAAGTGTTTTACATTATTACACAGGGTGGAGGAAACTAACCAACAACAAGATCAGAGTGGCCTAGGGAATGTCACATCGAGCATTGTTTTCAAAAGCATCGAATTGTCCGATACTTGCCCGTGGCATTGACCTGTGACATCATTAAGATAATGTACACTTCCATTTCATTTTTACACAGTGTGACATCACAGATGCTATCAAATGAAAACAATCTGATTATGTATACTATAATCAAAATGATTTGAAGAGAACATAAAACTATTGGGAACAATCATGGGAATTAGGGGATTTTGAGTGGGGACAAAAAAAATGAAATTCCCAATAAAAAATACATATCCAGACAAAACTTACAAAAAATCCAGTACAGCAACATCACATGAATTATGTTGGTACCATACCATCTTTTGTGACCACAATAAAAGATTTATTTAATCCACACCTATTTAACTTTATTTAAAAGCATCTTCAGTGCTCTTTGCAAGAATGTGGTTTTTCTTAAAAATCTATTTGCGAGGAATGTAAACTGATCTCATGTTTTAAATTAGTACTGTTAAAGAGTATTAAATGACAGTTTATTATTAATCACAGTTTTTTGTTTTGTTCTTCATTCCTTAATGTTGTGCTACACAAAGGTGTTTGATTTTAGTACACAGAATGTCATGGACACTAACTTGAAAACAAAAATATATTCAGTGTCTGTGAAATTATTGTCCTAAAACTGAACACCTGTTTGTAGAACAACATTAGGAATTTAGTAAGAAACAAAAAGTCGTTAGAAGTAATTGTAATCTATATTGCTAAATCCCTCTCCTGGAACTGTGGTGCCAGTTTCAGTGTATGGGCAACAAAAATATGAATTTCAATATTTTGCATAAGTATTGGTTGAATCTAAAAATTCAAAATGCTGTCATAACCTACTCATTAAGAGGTGTAATATTATGTTAAAAATTTACTCAATAAGACAAGTAGTACAGGTAGATACTGTGTGTGTCTCATGGGGTAGTGTAATTGACGGTGCACAAATACCTGGAAATCATTCATCCAAAGTTTGAGAATGACAGCACTTACTGACTTCCAACAGAGATTATACATAATTAAAAAAAAGATGAATTCAAGAAAATTGCAACTTCTGTATTTAAAATATATGTAAGTTACAGGTAATTTGTATACTCCTGTCCCATTTTTCCACAAATTTCATGAATAATTTTGCAGAAATTGTTTGGGGCATAGGTGTCAAATATCTACAAAGAGTTGACACAAATATTATTCATATATTATTTGAATATTTTCAAGATTTTACAGAATTATGTAAAAAGGAACCAGAGAGAAAGTGCTTGCATGTTCCACAAGTCTACTGCTATTTTTATTTGTATGTTTTCATTTTCTTCCTTGCTATACATATTTCTTAAAAAGATATAACACGAGTCATTAGAACAATATTGTTATGATCAAACTTTTACTATTGTGGATGACACATTTATGTATAATGTGAATTTGTAATTTTTTTTTCCAGTCTGCCCTGAAGGTTATTATGGAGATCACTGCATGAAGCCATGTGAATGCAAGAATGAGAACTTTATCTGTCATGCAGTTGATGGTTGTGTGTGCCGCCATGCATACACAGGTAAGGAATGTATTTGATAACTTCTGACAAACTCCTTCCTAACAATAGTCCACCTCATTTTGTGTATATACGTAGGTTGGAACTTAAATAGTGGCAACACTGCTGTGGAGACAGTATGCAATGGAATATGCTATTGTCACTGATAGCACACGTTGACATACCTACCTTACCTCCAAGCAGATGGACTCACCCATCCCACGTCACTGGCATGCACACAATCAAGGGAAGCACAGTCACTTTTGAGTGAGCAGTCTAACGTGACGGTGTCACTATGTTTTCAAAACAGGAACAACGTAGTTGGATCAAGATTGAATGTGCCAAAGGTCGTACAGCATGACAGCATCATTTAGGTCTTCAAGAGGCATGCAGGGAATCGGCATTGCCGTACAGAACAGTGGCACATTGGGTAAAAGCCTTCAATGAAGGTCAGAAAACAGTGGTAGACATGCATCGGGCAGGTCGTCCTAGTGTCTCTGAAGAAGAAGTGTATGTTGTTGCCGCATTAGTGGACAGTGATTGACACCATACAATTCGTGAGATCACCCACAAAAGTGGATTAGTTCATACAACTGTGCTTCACATCCTGAAGGAATGCTTGGGCATGTGAAAAATTGCATCACGATGGGTTCCACATGACTTGACAGAAATGCGGAAATGGATGCGTTACTATGCTGCTCAGACACAATTGGAGCACTATGAGCATGAAGGAGAGGCTTTCATGCGCTGTATTGTCACACTGGATGAGACATGGGCCACATTGTATGAGCCAAAACCGAAATGCCAATCCAAAAAATGACATCAATATTGGTCGCGTCAACAGTGCGTCAGAGCATCAGTAGGGTGAAAGTTATGGTGATTCTCATGTACGACTGTGATGGTTTTATCCTAATGCGTTACATTCCTCCATGGCAGACAGTCAATGCACAGTATTACTGTTCATTTTTGGAGCATCACCTGCAACCAGCTTTGCGAAAGAAGCAGCTACTATTTTTGTGCAACCCACCAATCATCATGCATGACAATGCACGGGCATATTCAGTGCAAGCTTTGGCTCGTCTGTTCGGTCGATGGGACTGGGAAGTGCTGTACCATCCACCATACTCCCTGGACTTCAGTCCTTGTGACTTTGATTTGATTCCGAAGATGAAGGAACCACTTCGTGGCTTTCACTTCAGAACTGTTACAAGGATTCAATAGGAAGTAGACCACTCCATTCGCACCATCAACAGAACAGGCTCTGCTCGTGGTATACTACGCCTTCCACATCGTTGGCAATGGGTTCGACACAATGCTGGTGACTACTTTGAAGGACAGTAACAGGCGCGAACATGTAACTCTTTTTGTATCAGCTGTGAATAATTAGTTGCCACTATTTAAATTCCAACCCTCAAATGTTTCCTGAACTTCCTATATTTTTCTATTTTTTCCTTGTTTTGCCTTGAAAACTGTTCCAGATTTTTAATTCTTTCTGTTTGTACCCTTCAAATTGTGGAATCTTTTTCTCTATTATTCCTAGTTCCTCAATTTCATTTTGTTTCCAGATGTTGTTTGGTTTATTTAACCCTTGGCTTCTGCGGTCAAAGTTTTTGAATCTTTCTGTTCACAAAATTACTGGAATATTTATAGGGCTGAAATGTCCTCACTCAGAAATAGGTGTCTAATAATAAGGATCAACCTTCAGTTTGACATTGTATACAATGTATTCTGTAGAATTCACTAAATTTTTCTTATTACTTCTTATTTTACATCCAGCTGTTGCGTATCTTCCACTGTTTATATTTTGCTGGGAAATCTTCTTGACTTGTCTAGACAATAACTGATAGCAAAGCATTCACATGCATTTAAACATTCAGGTCTAACCTCTGTAGGTTAATGCTTGAGGTTTGTATTTCCAGATATACATCTCTGTTCATATTAATTCTCAGTGGCACAAGATGCTCTTTATATTCTATTGATTCTTGCTCCTATTGCTGTTTTTTTTTTTTTTTTTTTTTTTTTTTAAGTAAAGTTCTAATGAAACACACTCTTTTACTGTTTTTGTTTTCTCTTTCCATGTTAGCTTGTATTTAGTTGCATTTTTAAAAAAGACATATATCCTGAAATTGTTTGCAGTCAAAATTCTTAGACAAGTTACATTTAGTGTACTTGATTGTTTGCTATATTTTTCAGAAGTACTGTTAGTCACTTACACTTGTAAGTTGAACAATGTGTCTTCACTTGCTGGAGTTGACAATAAACTTACTGTTGATCTTATTTTTGTAGCAACAAAACTACAAGAAAGGTCGTGTCAGATGACAGCATCCTATTCTCATTAGTGTTAGAACCACTAGATAAGTCGTGTGACAACTAGACAGAGTTGTACAGTGAATTAATTCTGACTTTGCCTATCAGGCCCCAACTGCGACATCCCACTGAGCCAGCAGCAGAAGCAGGAGACGGCCAGCTATGGTGGCGTGGCGGCAGGCATCGTCATCTCTCTCATCCTGGTCGCCATCATCATCGGTCTGCTCTTCTACTTCCGGCGGCGCGTCCACAACCTCAAGACTGAAATCGCCCACGTACAGTACATCGCGGACCCACAGAGTGCACCAGGTAAGGGAGGCACTGCTTTGTGTACAGATGGATGACAGTCCCAGTGACCCCCCCAGGGGGTCCACAACTCTTTTGTGGACACGTGCGTAGCGAGCACGGGACCCCGAGCTAATGTGGCCCTCCTTCCTTTTCCGGGCTGCATACCTTCCCTTCCCTTTCCGCATCCCTCCCCGTCCCCCATCTTCGCCCCCCCCCCTCACCTCTGTCTCTTTCCTTCCTTTCTCCCCCTCTGGGAGTATGGTTTGTGCCTACGTCCGGAGACGGACGCTCTAAACTGTTCCAAATTCCTTGCTCTTACACTTGCCAGTCCTCGTCCTTCCTCTGTCCTTCTCTTTTCCTTCCCTCTTCTCCTTGCCCTTTTCTCCGCTACGGCGTTTGAGACCCCCTCTTCTTTCCTTTCCCTTTCTCTTCTTTCCTCCCTGTGCGTGTCTGAAGGCCGACCCACGCACTTCCATGCGTAGCCGGTGACGGGGTAACGCGTAATTCCCCGCCCCGGGTAGACAGGTAGGACACGTACGTACCCCCTGGTAACGGCCAGGCCCAGGGAGGGGTGATTACCCGAGCTGATACCTTCCGAAAGTGCCGATTGGTCCCTCCGTCCGTTTGTCGGGAGGTGTGACCTGAGGTGTGAACAATCACCTAAGGCGGGTGTGCCCTCGGTGAGGGCCCCCACAAGGGAGGAGCGCGCCATCGGAGACGCCGGTAATCATGGGGGATTCTTCCGCAATGGTTTCCTCACCTTCCACTATGTCTGCTCACAAACGTAAGTTCACTGAGTCTCAGCCACAGACTGTTCTTCCATCGTTGCCACAGTTCCTTGTTGTTTCTCGGTCTGACGAAGGTCACGACTTTTCCACGGTCAACCCTTTCATTATACAGAAAGGTGTCGACGCAATTGCGGGTCCTGTAAAGTCTTGTTCCAGATTACGGAACGGCACCCTGTTGTTAGAAACACACAGTGCCCTCCAGGCTCAAAAATTGCTGCGTACTTCTCTGCTCCACACCTTCCCTGTCCGGGTGGAACCGCACCGTACCTTAAATTCCTCGCGTGGAGTCGTTTATACGCGCTCCCTCGATGGATTGTCTGACGAAGAAATTCAGCATTACCTGTCTGACCAGGGCGTCACAGCTGTTCATCGGGTTATGAAAAGGGTTGATTCGAACATCATTCCAACCCGCACTGTCTTCTTGACATTTGACAAAGTTCAACTCCCATCAAAAATCAAAGCAGGCTATGAGATAATTTCCGTTCGCCCTTATGTCCCAAACCCTACGCGTTGCTATCGATGTCAGCGGTTCAATCATACCAGCCAGTCCTGTTCCAATCCGGCCAAATGTGTTACTTGTGGCAAGGATGCCCATGAGGGTGCTTGTCCACCTCCATCCCCTCGCTGCATCAACTGTATGGGTGACCACGCTGCCTCTTCTCGAGATTGCCCCGTTTTTAAGGATGAAAAGCTCATCCAGGAAATAAGAGTGAAGGAAAAGGTGTCGACCTTTGCTGCTCGAAAGTTACTCGCCAGTCGACAGCCCACCGTGCCTCAGAAAGGTAAATACAGCGCTGTCCTTGCTTCTCCTCGACCAACAAAGGAGGCAGCCACGCAGACTTGCGACTTCACCTTTAGTACCACGGTCGTCAGATCGGCCAGCGCAAAGATCGCCCGTTCCACCTCACCCCTTTCGCCTGCCCACTCTATGGCTCACCCTTCGTCGGGTTCTGTTAAATCTCGAGCCCAAAAGTCAGACGCCAAGTCTTCGAAAAAGGAGCATTCTCGTGAAGAGTTTTTACGTACCGCAACTTCACAACCATCGGTTCCTCCTTCATCTAAACATCATACTTCTAAGAAGGCTACGAAGAAACACAGTTCCTCTCCTTCTCCGCCAAGGCGTGTCCCATCTACAGCACCACCTGGCGGAAATCGCCCTCGGCCATCTTCTGTGTCGCCGAGGCGCACTGCTGGTGGCCGGTCAACTGGCCGATCGTTGGTGGCAGGAGCTGCTCCTGACCAACCTATGGATCAGGATCTTCTGCCTTCGACTGAATGCAATTCCATGCTGTCGGTCGCAAGCTCTGAGCAGTCGTTGAGTTGACAGCACCCTTGGTCACGTTCCTCCATTTTCTGTTCACCCTATGTCCATTATCCACTGGAATATCCGCGGCATTCGCGCCAATCGGGAGGAATTGTCGATCCTCTTACGATCCTACTCGCCGGTCATCTTCTGTCTTCAGGAAACAAAGCTGCGTCCCCATGACCGCTTTGTTCTCCCTCATTTTCAGTCCGTCCGATATGACCTCCCCTCTGTTGAAGGCACTCCAGCCCATGGAGGACTCATGATTCTGCTCCATGATACTCTCCATTATCACCCAATCCCCTTAAACACTTCCTTCCAAGCTGTCGCCGTCCGTCTTTCCCTTTCTGGATACACGTTCTCTCTTTGTACGGTATACATTCCATCGTCTACACCAATGGCACGAGCTGATCTCCTTCATCTTCTTGATCAGCTTCCACCCCCCTATTTGCTGGTTGGGGACTTCAATGCCCACCACCCGCTTTGGGGATCTCCACATCCTTGTCCACGTGGCTCACTATTGCTAGACGTCTTCCACCAAGCGGATCTAGTCTGCCTCAACACTGGGGTCCCCACATTTTTGTCTGCCTCCACGGCAAATTTATCTCATTTGGACCTTGCGGTCGGTACTGTTCCGCTAGCTCGGCGCTTCGAATGGTTCGCCCTTGATGATACACACTCGAGTGACCACTTTCCATGTGTTCTTCGACTGCAGCCTCAACTGCCATATATGCGCCCGCGACGCTGGAAGTTTGCCCAAGCCGATTGGACACTTTTTTCGTCTCTAGCGACATTCGATGACCGTCGCTTTCCCAGCGTCGACGATGAGGTCACACATTTTACCGACGTTATTCTCACAGCTGCGGAACGTTCAATACCACGCACCTCCGAATTGCCCCGGCGCCCTCCAGTTCCTTGGTGGAACGAGGCATGCCGTGACGCAATACGTGAGCGGCGACGTGCTCTTCGCATTTTCCGTCACCATCCAACTTTGGCCAACTGTATCCGATATAAGCAGCTCCGTGCGCGATGCCGTCGCGTCATCCGCGATAGCAAGAAGGCAAGCTGGAAATACTTTATTAGCTCATTTAACACCTTCACTCCCTCCTCGGAAGTTTGGAGTCGGCTTCGACGGTTCTCAGGCGCGCCTAGTTTCTCCCCGGTCTCTGGGCTCACTGTCGCGCTTGATACCTTAGTGGACCCCGTCGCAATTTCTAACTCATTGGGTCAGCACTTTGCTGAGATTTCGAGCTCTTCAAATTACCCGCCAGCGTTTCTCCCGAAGAAACGTGCAGCGGAAGTGCGACATCTTGCTTTCTCCTCTCACAATCGCGAAAGCTACAATACTGTTTTCTCCATGCGCGAACTCCAACATGCACTCTCTTCTTCTCGCTCCTCCGCCCCAGGACCGGATGGTATCCATGTCCAAATGTTGCTGCATTTATCAACCCATAGCCTGCGTTACCTCCTTCGCCTTTATAATCGAATTTGGACCGACAGTACCTTTCCCAGGCGATGGCGGGAAGCTATTGTCGTTCCCGTTCCGAAACCTGGAAAGGACAAACATCTCCCCTCTAGCTATCGCCCCATTTCTCTCACGAGTAGTGTCTGTAAGGTTTTGGAGCGTATGGTGAATTACCGTTTAGCTTGGTGGCTGGAGTCCCGCAGTCTTTTAACACCAGCCCAATGCGGATTCCGAAAGCATCGTTCTGCAGTTGACCATCTCGTTGCTCTCTCCACTTATATCATGAACAATTTTCTCCGGCAACGCCAAACGGTAGCAATATTTTTTGATCTGGAGAGAGCATACGATACCTGTTGGAGGACAGGCATTCTCCGCACACTGTTCTCTTGGGGCTTTCGAGGCCGGCTGCCCCTTTTTCTTCGCGAATTTATGGCAGAGCGCACATTTAGGGTGCGGGTGAACACTACTCTATCCCGTACTTTCTCCCAAGAAAACGGGGTACCCCAGGGCTCCGTGCTGAGTGTTGTACTGTTTGCCATCGCCATTAATCCAATTATGGATTGTCTCCTTCCTGATGTCTCGGGCTCCCTCTTTGTGGACGATTTTGCGATCTACTACAGCTCTCAACGGACCAGCCTTCTTGAAAGACGTCTTCAAGGATGTCTCGATCGCCTCCACTCGTGGAGCATCGAAACCGGCTTCCGTTTCTCACCCAGTAAGACCGTTTGTATAAATTTTTGGCGACGTAAGGAGTTTCTTCCGCCCTCCTTACATCTAGGTCCTGTCAACCTTCCGTTTTCCGACGTCGCTAAATTCTTGGGTCTTATGTTTGACAGAAAACTGTGCTGGTCCTCCCACGTTTCCTATCTTTCGGCTCGCTGTCTGCGTTCGCTTAACGCCCTCCGTGTCCTGAATGGTACCTCTTGGGGAGCGGACCGAGTGGTCCTTCTCCGCCTCTATCGCGCCTTAGTGCGCTCGAAATTGGATTATGGAAGCATAGTCTACTCCTCTGCTCGGCCGTCTATTCTTCGGCGTCTCGACTCTATCCACCACCGTGGATTACGTTTAGTATCTGGAGCTTTTTACACCAGCCCTGTGGAAAGCCTTTATGCTGAGACTGCTGAACCTCCGCTGTCCAATCGGCGGGCAGTCCTTCTGAGTCGTTATGCTAGCCATCTGTCTTCCATGCCTGCTAATCCAGCGCATGACCTTTTTTTCGACGCCTCCTTTGATGTCGGGTATGCAGGCCGCTCCTCCTCCCTACTACCCCCGGGAGTCCGCTTCCGTCAACTGCTCCATTCTCTTTCCTTCCGCTTTCCTAAAACCTTCTTGACAACTTGGGGTACAGCACCGCCTTGGCTCCGTCCCCGGATCAACTTGCTCAGAGACCTATGTCAATTTCCCAAGGATGGTACCCCTACACTTGTTTACCGTCGGGCATTTGCTGCTCTATGTGCACAAATGACGGAAGCCACATTTATTTACACCGACGGCTCGAAAACATCGTTAGGTGTAGGGAGTGCCTATATTGTTGGCGACACCCCAAATCACTTTCGGCTTCCCGACCAGTGTTCGGTTTATACTGCGGAGCTTTACGCTGTTCTCCAGGCTGTCCACTACATCCGCCGCCATCAGCGGATACAGTACGTAATCTGTTCAGATTCTCTCAGCTCTCTCCTAAGTCTCCAAGCTCTTTACCCTGTGCACCCTCTGGTCCACCGGATTCAGGACTGTCTGCGCTTGCTCCACCTGGGGGGCGTCTCAGTGGCGTTCCTCTGGCTCCCGGGACACGCTGGTATCTGTGGAAATGAGGCGGCCGATATAGCGGCCAAGGCTGCAGTCTCTCTTCCTCGGCCAGCTATTCAGTCTCTTCCGTTTACCGATCTACGGAGCGTTTTATGTCGCCAAGCTGCTCATTTATGGCATGCGCATTGGTCAACACTTCCCCACAATAAATTGCGGGAAGTGAAAGCCCTTCCTTGCGCTTGGACCTCTTCCTCCCGAACGCGTCGTCGGGAGGAGGTAATTTTAGCTCGACTCCGGATAGGGCACTGTCTTTTTAGTCATCGACATCTTTTAAGCGGTGCTCCTCCCCCACTCTGTCCCCACTGCTCTCAGCTGTGGACGGTCAGACACCTTTTAATTGACTGCCCCTATTTTAATCCGTTACGCTCCCGTCTACAGCTATCGCCTGATCTATCGTCGATTTTAGCAGATGACACGCGCTCCGCTGACCGCGTTCTACAGTTTATTAGTGACAGTGAAATGACGTCAGTCATTTGAAGCTTTTTTTGGGGGGACAACCAACCCCTTTCTATAGTGGATTTTTAAGCATTCCTTCTGCCTTTAGTTTCTCATATTTTATGACTTTGTTCCCATTGCTGCTGATTTTAAATTTCGTTTATTTCCTGTTTTCTATGTCACGGGCTGGGCGCTAATGACCATAGAAGTTTTGCGCCCTAAAACCACAAACAAAAAAAAAAAAAAAAAAAAAAAAAGTCCCAGTGACATGAGTTTAGCAAATTTGGAGTCTGAAGAACCTTCTGAGAACTTTGAATAACATTTTGCTATGCCTTTGCATTCTGAGATATCATTCGTGTTCAAATAAACTTACATATACTTGCATTATACAGTGTGATTTGGGAGGAATGTCACACAATTTGTGAGGTGATTCTGTATGTGAAAATAAACTGAAAAAGTCCTATGAACACGTGTCCGATTTTAGGTCGCTACGGAACTGGAGCAGGTTGAATGTATGCGAAGGCAGTTGTGAATATTACTTACTGAAATGCTGTGTAGGTGCTCTCATGGACAGAATAATGGTGGGACAGATGAATGATCCATCCATCAAGAGGTATGAGGGTTCTCTCAACAGATGGCAGCACTGTGATCTCACACTCGGGCAATGACTGCAAGCGTACCAAGTATACAATTGTGGGTTGGATCAGTGAGCAGTCATGAAGCCATGTGTGTCCTGCTTGAGTGTTGTTTAATTGAGCAAGTTCGTTGCATCTGTGAATACTAACATGCCACATACACTCACCTGTGCCGAATACTCAGACATGTTGCTTGTGTACGGGTACCGTAATGGCATTGCCCATCCGTCTGTGACAGAGTACCAGAAATGCTTCCCTTATTGATGAACTCCTGTGCCAAGGTATTTACCATGGTTTTTCAAACTTTATGTGAATTCGGAACACTACCCAGTACATGTAACATCAGAATGTGAGGCTGCCCATTCACTTGAGAAAAGGGAAGAAATTATTGCAATGGTACAACAGAGTCCCACCACCAGTATACGGCACAATAACTGTCGGCTCGATATTCCACAAACGTGAGTGCGCCGTATGTAACATTCTGGGGGCTCACACCCACTCCGTGTGCAGCCCGTGCAACATCTGCATCCAGGTGACTCGTTAAGTAGACAACAATTTTGTGAATGGATGGCTGTATGCAGAGATGTTGTGCAACACACTTAATTACAGTGGTATCGTGAACACTCACAGTTCGCACACATTGACGATGGAGAATGCACACGACACTTGGGAAGCAAAATTCTAAGTTAGGTTCTCAGTGAACATCTGGTATGAGTGATCACCTGGTGGTAGGCCCAGTGTTCCTGCCAAATTGCGTGACAGGTGCAGTATATGCACTTTTCCTAATAGATCTCTCTTTTGGAAGACGTGACATTAGATTAAAGATGGCAAATGTATCTGCAACATGATGGATCACAGATTCACTGTACCAGACAAGTATTCCAGTATGTGAATAACACATTTTTTCAACCAGTGGATTGGCCATAGTGGACTCACTAACTGGCCTGCCAGATCACCCGGCCTAATCCCAGTTAGACTTCTGTTTATGGAGCTGGTTGAAGGGAGATGTATACACTACAAAAGTAAATACATCTGAAGAACTCGACACTTGCATCACCGATGCTTTTGCCCACATTAAAGCCTGCCGAGATGGTATTTGACGTGCAACCCCACACGTGCTCCAATACATTGACAAATGCACTGAGATGCACCTCTTATAGATTGGATCATTCATCTGTTCCACTATTATTCTGTCCACCACAGCACCTACACAGCATTGTAATATTCACAACTTGTCTTCATAATCTTTCATGGATGTGTGTAGTCTTAAACCCACTCCAGTCTCATAACTATCAAAATTTGGACTCGCATGCATAGGACTTTCTCAGTTTATTTTCACAAGTATAATCGCTTCACAAATTACATGACCTTCCTTCTGAATGACCCTTTATAGACGTGGGTGGAGTATACCAACCTGTCCCTCTTTCCCCCCTGGTCAGTGGGGAAATGAAGCATAAGTTTCTGCTGGACATTGGCTAACGGGTGTGTCTGTGATAACTGTGGCAAGTTTTGAACATCGTGCAGGTTACAAAATTGAATCCACTATGTTGGACACTAAGAAGGGCAGGCAGGAAGAATGTACATTTGCTGAGATCAACTGTTTTCAATTTTTGGGTAGTAGAGCAGAACTTCTGAGTAGGCGTGGAAGTCTTATCTCACATGAATAATGGCTATGGCATGGAACTGAGACCTGAATTTCTGCTTAAGCAGCATGCCATAATCAGTGTCAAACAGCTCGATGGGATATCATTCAGTTTGGGGGAAACTGCAATAGGCGCGACTCCCAAAAGGTTTACCAAGAGGCCAAAGGGAATCTGGAGTTTATTTTCTTGTAACATGCAAGTCAAATAATTGATTTAGTGTACAGGAGAGTTGTCAACTAGTAATTGTAAGAGAGGATACACGGAATGCAGTATTTATCGCCATATATCTCCCAAATTTTTATTTGATTTTGTGTCCTCCTCAAATGATCAGATCATCGAGTAATGGCATTTCTGTACCAGAATGCTACACAATTTTCTTTTTATCGACTCACTTTATCTTTTGAAAATTTCTCTCTTTTTTTTTGCATATTTTCATTCTCATATATTAAGGGGATCTGTGTGAAAAAAATGAGGTCTATGAAGCATGAGACTTCCTTTGCATCTAGTTTCATACATATACCAGAAGTTACTTTGAAGAAGCTGTTCAGGATTATTATTTGTGAAGAGAATTACTTCATATGAGTGAAACGAGGGAACACTTTGTACGTTTAGGTCTCCAGGCTTTGCACTGCTCACAACTCTGATTTTTTTTCTGTTATGTTAATATTCTTGTCAGATTGCTAGCATTACCCCAAAAGACAATACCGTATTTCATGATTGCCTCAAAGTAGCTATGCTAAACTATCTGTTCTGTATGTGATTATATTGGCTAAGATTGACATAGCAAATGCCAGACTGTTTAATTTATCTATCAGCCTTTGAAACTGTGAGTACAGTGACTGAAAGTTGATTAAAAAAATACTGTGCCACAAGGTATGGGGAAGCTACTCGGAGTGGACATAGGAACTGATTAGCATGCCAGTGCATTTTGTGTGGTTGATTCTGAACATTCTGTGTAGTAGAGCCATTGGAGAAAAATGAGGAGCTCAACAAGACATTGTGTCTTGTGTGGCAAAGTGTGCTATGCATATATGAGCTAGATGGGAATCTGGTGGTATCGGTAAGGGTAAATAATTTTGGAACTGTGGATGTGGATTACTAATAGCTAATTTAGAGGTTTTATAGGAAGAAGATTTGTACAGTTTCATGTTGTTACATGGAAAAGTAGCTAATTTAGAGGAAACTGTTAGGACAGACTTGGAAGAATTGCTGGCAGAATATGAAGACTTGTTTATTCTGCCTGAGGCTTCACCAATGACTTCAATAGCACAGCACTGAATCCTAACTGGGACCGAATTGCCTGTATATCAGAAAACATATCAGGTACCTCCAGCCTAAGATGAATATGTTTACCAACCAACAGTCACTGAAAAAACCACATGTCCGTGGGGTGTACCAGTATTGATTGTACCAAAAAAGAGTATTAACAGACCAAAAGTGTATCTGTTATGTTGTGATTACAGATACCTGAATAAAAGATGCACACCCTTTCACCAGCATTACAGAAATATTGGGTAAATTGAGACAGTGCAGGTACTTTGCAATAATGGCCCTATGGAGTGACGCCATTTGCTGGAGGTAGCACCAGATCTAAAAACAGCATTTACCATTCCATTGGGCCACTACCAGTACTTGTATATGCCATTTGGTTTAAAGAATACGTGAGCCACAATTCAGAGTTTAAGTGGTGAGGGTTAAAACCAAAACAGTGCATTCTTTGTTTGGATTACATTATTGTAATTTCTGAAATATGTACAGAACATGTGATATGGTTAAGGAAAGTACTAAATAGTTATGCCTAGCATGTCTAACACTGAGTTGCAAAAAATTCGATTTCTGATTAGTGGAGATATATTATTTGGGATTTGTGATCAACTGCGAGTGGGCCCGAACACACCCTAGGATTGAGAAAGCTGTATAGAATTTTTCAACACTATGTACTGAGAAGGAATTGCAGTTTCCTTGGTTTAACAAATTTGTTCTTTTTCACTTCAGAGAGTAGGCTTACAGCCTGTTCTAGCTTGACAAAAGCCACCTTTTGCTTGGTATTTCTATATCTATGTTTCCTACACGTCTGACTATTCTTCCCGTCTGCATTCTTTCCACGTTTCTCTTCCATTCTGTTATCTCATTTTCTATTTTTCTATTTATGCAAAATATGTCTAGCCATTCCTTATTTCAGAACTCATTATTTGATTGCTGAGTACTTCCATTTTCTTTGCTTAAAAATGTCATTTCAGCTGACTGTATCCTTCTTTAGTCTTTCTTAGTTATTGTTCAGGTCTCAATTCCTTATGTGAGTGTAGGTGTTGCCATTACTTTGTAGAATTTTGTCTTTGTATCTTTCTTGTGTTTATTCACTAATGTTCTGTGTGTAGTGCCACATACCATTGTGCAACTTATTGGAGATGTCATTATCATAGTCATAACTTACATTGCATCCTAATAGCTGAAAGTGAGATATCTGTTTAACTGATTTTCTCCTTTAAAAGCTATTAATTTTGGTTTTATTTTCTGATATTTTCAAATTATAGAATTTACCTTTTGTGTCCAAATGATGTAGAGCAAATTGTAAATCATCCTCTGTCTTTTGTAAAATTATTTGATCATCAGAAAAAGAGTACTATATCTAAATGTGTTTATAGCAAACTATTATAGAAAATTTGTTACTATGTCACTGAGATAGTCTGGCCACATATGCATTTACTCAAGATGGTAGGAAAATTCATTTGGACAGCCTAATGTGAAGGAGCTATTAAGTAGCTAAAGAGTTTATTATAATGTGGCCTTTGTTGGTGTTTCTGAACTCCCAGAAACTCTATATTTTGTTTTGCAATGCAAGAATCACACATTGGGGCATGTAGTAAGTCAGGAGATACGACAGGATTGGATATCCTGTGACATATGCCTCACATCAGTTGAACAAAACAGAGAAAAGTTACTCCACCACAGAAAAGGAGATGTTAAGTTTCCTTTACTGCATAACATATTTTTGTTGTTATTTATATGGAAGGAAAAGGCTATAACAGAACACTTCATGCTAATGTGGCCAATAGGCTTGAAAGATATGTCCAGCCATTTGAGGAGGACACTTAAGCTCAGCAGATTTTTTGAGAGTAAATTTGGATGGTTTATTTTGGTGTGATGCATTGTCGTAGACAGAATCTTAGAGGCATCTAACTCTCTTTCATCAATATGCTATTATTGGGTAGTAAATTAAGCTGTGTTATGATATGTACCTCATGCACATTTGGTGACAAAATTGTATAATTTCAAAATTGACCATGTAAATTAAATATCATAAATAAAACTGCTTCATGGATTGTCCAATAACAATGTACTAGGATATTGAGGTGTTTACCACCTGAAGGTAAATATTTCCCAGCCATTCTGTCTCGTACACTTAGCAAACATGTAAATGAAGCATCTCTGATTTTATACTAAAGATACGTTTTATTCCTTTGCCTCTGTAGCATAAAATGGTAATAACCAGGCAAAGAAGGGTACTCAGATACTATTATGGTAACAGAATGCATGCCCTTTTCAAATTTTTGGTTTTTTCACTGGTACTGACATTGTAAAACAGTAGCGAATGTGATTTGTTAGCATTCCCTCTTGCGCTGCTATGCTTGTCACCCTGGATCTAATGTCCTGGGTGATTGGACTACATTGTTCTTGAACCAACTGTTCCTCCAACCATTCTTCTCTTTTATTCACTGAAGAAATCATTTGTATCAGTATTAATTTGTGGCTCTGTCTGTACTTGCTGTAGAAGGCTAAGTGCAGTAATGATACCGTACAAGTAAATGACCCACTTCTGTTGTCAATTCTTTGCAGACCGACACCACTTCGACAATCCAGTTTATTCGTACCAGACTAGTCCGCGCACTGTGGAAGATGGAACGGGACTCCTCCTGAACAACGTACACAAGATTCGCAATGATCTCGGCTACAAGAACAACAACACAAAGTTCGAGCAGCAGAAGCTGGGACTTGCAGGATGCACTGCTGATGACGAAGACACAGGCAGCTGCACAGGTGACTGCCTCTCTGTGCCAGTGTTATTCCAGTGCGATTCTGCCATTTGTTCACTTCTTAAGGAGGTTTCTGCTGGGCCACTCTTGCAGACTTTAGTACTGTGCTACAAAGCTGTATATTGTTAATGAGTGCTTAATAGAACATTCCATGATTACTGAAATAAACTGCAGTTATCATGCACACATGTACAGTAGGCATGGGGAAAAATGACCAGTTAAAACCGATACTGGTATTTTAGTTCTGAATAACTGGTATTTTTTGGTATATGTCTGGTCTTGGTTACAACAGGTGTTTTTAATTTTTACTAATAATGGGGGGGGGGGGGGGGGGAATCGAAATATCAATTAGCCATAATGACAATGTTAATTTTTTTCTTTTTAAATAAACCTTTTTTAAAAAAGGAATAATTTTTATTCATAAAATTTGCATTGCTTTGAAATATTGCTTTACTATAGAAAATGAGAAAAGCAACAAACACCCGGCATAAGAATTGGTACAGCATTGTTGGGACAATAATGTAACTGTTACCATGTGGCACGGCCTATTAAATGATACACATATACATGAAGTATGCAAGATTTGCCCCTCATGGTGTAGATGGTAATTTCCCACTGTCATTGTCTGATATCAGTTGTATTACAGAATGGCACCATCCCTAGTCTGAAATTGTTTTATGAAGTGTGGTATCAGTGAAGTAGCATGCTTCATTAGCTTTGAAAGATTAAAAATGGGAGGAACCACAACCAGCTTTTGACAATATAAGGAAAAAAAGTAAAACTTAACAGTTCATCCATAGTTTACAATAGGAATCAGCTGGTCTGCTGCCTGTGTGTACACAACATGCTTTTATCTGCTTACACTTCTTCAAAACTGACAAATAAGCACAAAAAATAAGAAGTCTTCAGCCCCAGTTTTAACCCTTTAGTACTGACTATTTGTAATGTCCAAATAGTGGTATGAACTCTGAGTACAATAGGAGAATATTTGTGTTGCTTTTTTTATTTTTTTTTAAAGCAGTAGTCAACACCTTACTTATCACTTTTTGAGAAAAGAGGCAAACGTTGGATGAACAAAGTTTTCTTTTATTTGCATATTTGACTTAATATTTTGGTGTGTATCTTGAAACTGAAGAACTCAAAATTTTTCAGTCTTCGTTTGATTTCTATGTTTATTACAGGAGCAAATAGGAATACAAAACTGAAAATCGATTATTTCAGAAACCAGTTATTTTAAGTGGTTTTTATACTCCAGTTACACTGTCATCGGAAACAGTCGATATAACTGAAAACTGATCACTAATGTACAGTGGGTTGTCTTGTCATCACTGACCATCTCATCTCACCCAACTGCATCACACAGAAACTTTGGGGCACACCACACACATGTATAACTCGCACACTACTGCAAATACAATCAAGATTTGTCATTTTATATCTTTATTATTAAATTATTTATTAGTCAAAGAAATCTGCCTGTATTTAAAAATGTAGCACTTAAAAGGATTACATTGTGTAAATCACAACCATTGCAGTACCTTCAGATGACCAGGTAGTAAAATGCCCGTTCATAACCACTTACTGACAGTCACAAAAAGAACCAGCAACCACTTTCTTAAAGTGTTTTATTTTAATTAACTCAGCATTGCACAGAAAGAGAGAATCCTGTATATCTGTATGCTTTTGCCAAAATTCTTTTATTTCTGTTTCTCTAATTTCTAATTGTTGGCACAAACACACATTGTTGCATTTACAGTATTGTTTGTTTTTGTAGTAAATGTTCTCTCTACTAGTAGTGAATATATTCGCTTGTAAAATGTCTTCTACTTCTTTACAGTAATTTCACCTTTGTGTATGTAGTATGTAATTACTTAAAACACTTAAATGTGTTGCTTATTATTATATTTAAGAATCACATTTACTTATTGAAAAGTTGTATGACATGCTGTTGTCATACAAAGTAATGAATGTGGATAATAATATTCTTCAGGTGCCTACGGTCTGTCATACGAGCATCCGGCATCAGCAAAGAACAAAGATGCAGATGCTTGTAATCCCAACGTGAATGTTTACCACAGTATTGAAGATCTAAGTAATTCCAAAGTGGAGCATGTTTATGATGAAATTAAACAGAAAGAAGGTCAGGGTAAGTAGATACATTTTGATCATGTTTCTGAAACATTAAGTTGGAATCACAGTTGGAAGGGTTCAAGGAAAAGAAGTATCATAACAAGAAATTTGAAATTTTGGAAATGTAGAAACTAACTTTTTTATTTAATTGCCAGTTATCATGCGTTACTGCAGTATTTCTTCTCTCTCTCTCTCTCTCTCTCTCTCTCTCTCTCTCTCTCTCTCTCTCTCTCTCAAATGTAACTATGCCAACACAGTGATTGCTTTCTTATCTTCATGTGTCATATCAACATTTTTGTGGCAGAAATATGAATTACCAGATACCTGACATAACGTGGTGTCAAGTTGCAAGGATGCTTTTTTTAGCAAGTACCATGTATGTCAGGAAATTACTGAAAAAAAGAAACTCCTGTTCCACATTTTTGTGCAGTCCAGACTTAAAAAATTAAAAACTAAGGAAAATGTTAAAACCCTCCCAAATACGAGCAAAACATATGTAGATGGTGTATATGATTAAAAATCACAATCCTCTCCAATACTTTGTATAAAATCTGTCTATAAGTGAAGGAAATTAAATGTACAGTATGATGTTTATACAATAACTTGCAGTAATGAATTTAATCAGCTCTTAAAAAACCACAGATGTGTGACAGTAAAATAAAAATTCATCAAAAAATTGAAATTGATATCTGGGTACAAGGTAATGTAGCCATTTTATGACATGCTGCAACCACAGATTATACATTCAAAACACACATTTTTGAGAGATAATCCTTTGTGATAACCCATAAAAATAAAAAACTGGCGAATATGTTGAATTAAACCAAAAACATCACAGCAGCTAAGTGGTTAAACCGTAAGCATAGATGCAGAAATCCGCGATAATCATAAACTTTATCACCATTGCTGTTATTGTTCAATGCTTTTGTTAAGAGCTGCATTTCCTATGCTAACCACCATTAAAGTGTTATTTTAGGCTTGATGAGTGGAACAAAGACTTGAAAATTCTCCAATTGACATTAAAAGCTTATTAGATGTCGGCTCAGTGAATTTATGTAAACTGTGTAAAACGTAAATTTTAAAGCAGGCTCAGGTGCTACAGTTTCACTTCATGCCATGTATCACTGCTGCCAATATTTACAATTTACAGTGTGTGGTGTGTGTTGAGGTGCAAAGTAAATATGTCAGTACTGTATGTAGTTGTTGCAACTGCATTGTGTCAGATTTGAACATGAGAGTCTTTGAAATGTACTATTGCAAAACCCTTGCCTATTTCCGTGTGACATACCATCTACACAAAAAGTATATTTTCAGTACTTCACAAAATGCTTTCACCCCTACCTGCACTCCTGTTGTTGAAGGTCCACTCCCTCTCTCCACACGTCCAGTAGGCAAACTCATTTTACACGTGTTTGTGAGGTATGGTGGCTGTGCTGACTATTGAGTGAGTCAACAAATTGCCAGCCAATAAGAGTTCACTAGCCAGAAATGGGAAATGTTTCCTTGACTATGAACGAGCATATTCTTTCAGATTCAGTGTTTGAATTTAAAAGGTTGGTAACTGATATTGTTGCTGAATAAATGCAAAAAGATGAGACTGAGTTATAAATGACACAAGAAAAGGTGGTGGCTAGTCCCATTTGTCACATATTGGCTCAGTCCGGAACACTTCGTGTCTGCTGTCTTGTTTTTCCATTACTGCTGCAACTTAGCAGTAGTTGTATCATAATTGCACAGTGAAGCTAAATGTTGCAAATTGTGTTGGTAACACTGATTGTGGTTTAAGTCAGCATTTCCTTTCTCAAGTCTTCCTTCTCCACAATGGCCAAAATATTCCCTTAACTCCACCATCTTGATAACATCAAATGTCAAGAGGAAAAAAAATGAAACAAAGTCAAGCAAGATGTACAGTTGGAACTTACTAAGAAGAAACGTAAAATTGGGGAATTTTTAGCATTCATCTTATGGGTTTTTCACAGGATCTATGAATTTATGGTGCAGAATTGCGAAATACACAAAATCAGAGAACATAAACTTGAAGTTGCACTGTAATGGTCTCTCTATTAACAAGCAATCTATAGCGTGTATAAGCATGGAATAAAAGGAAGATAAAGCATCGTGAATTTTTTTGGAGGCGAAAGGTTGTATACAAACTTGTACAGAAAGCAACTTGCCTTTATAACAGTCAAAGGAAACAGCAGGGAAGCAGTAGTTGAGAAAAGAGGGAGACTTGCTTGGAGCCAGTGATGTTATTTAATCTGTACATAGAGAAAGCAGTAAAGGAAAGTAATGATAAAATTTGGAAAGCGACTTAGATCTCGGGAAGAAGAATTAAGAACTTTGAGAATGAGATTTTCACTCTGCAGTGGAGTGTGCACTGATATGAAACTTCCTGGAAGATTGAAACTTTGTGCCAGACCAAAACACGAACTTGGGACCTTATGCCTTTTGCGGGCAAGTGCTCTACCATCTGAGCTACTCAAGCACGACTCACGCCCCGTCCTCAGAGCTTTACTTCTGCCAGGACCTCATCTCCTACCTTCCAAACTTTGCAGAAGCTCTTCTGCGAAAGGAGACGAGGTCCTGGCAGAAGTAAAGCTCTGAGGACGGGGCATAAGTCGTGCTTGAGTAGCTCAGATGGTAGAGCACTTGCCCGCGAAAGGCAAAGGTCCCCAGTTTGAGTCTCGGTCCGGCACACAGTTTTAATCTGCCAGGAAGGTTCATATCAGCACACATTCTGCTGTAGAGTGAAAATCTCATTCTAAATAATATATTCTGTGTATAAAAGTTTGCCAACAGAGAGGTAACTTTCTGATCCCGCAGCAGTAGCAACCACAAGGTTTTGAGACGAAGAACTCATAGAGTCATGTTTGGAGTGAATCTTCATCTGGAAAGTAAGTTCCTTGAAGATTGTTCAATGTTGTTGTTGTTGTGGTCTTCAGTCCTGAGACTGGTTTAATGCAGCTCTCCATGCTCATACAGTAAAGTTGCATGCCCTCGTGAAAAATTACGGCTGTAGTTTCCCCTTGCTTTCAGCCGTTCGCAGTACCAGCACAGCAAGGCCGTTTTGGTTAGTGTTACAAGGCCAGATCAGTCAATCATTCAGACTGTTGCCCCTGCAACTACTGAAAAGGCTGCTGCCCCTCTTCAGGAACCACACGTTTGTCTGGCCTCTCAACAGATACCCCTCCGTTGTGGTTGCACCTACGGTACGGCTATCTGTATCGCTGAGGCGCGCAAGCCTCCCCACCAACGGCAAGGTCCATGGTTCATGGGGGTAGGGATTGTTCAATAGAGAGCAGAAAAGGTGAAAATCTGAGCGCACAAGATCAGATGAATAAAGTGGGTGTGGAATGACTTCCCAACGTACTCCTTTATATCCCTTTTATCAATCTAGCAGAATGTGGACAGGCGTCATCATGGAGTAACATCACTTCACGCAGTCTTCCTGCTCATCATTTTCGGATTGGATCTGCAAGATGTCACAGTTGTTTACAATAAATGTCAGCCATGATCATTAGAGAAGCAATTCGTAGTGCATCACAGTATCGCTGTTCTGTGAGATGCAGATGCAGGTGCAGGTGCAGGTCTTTGTACAGGGAATTGCTGCTTTGTTTGGGCTCAACCAGTCCTTTCTTTTCTGTGGATCAGCATGTATACCCCATTTATCATCACCAGTGACAATACAGGATAGAAATGGTCAGTGTTGTCCACCAGCCAGTTGATGATGATGAGGAAGCACAGCTGCATATAGGGCCACCCACTGATTGTTGTGATTTTTGGCTTAGAGCATGTGGTACCCATACACCTGATTTTTGAATCTTCCCCATTGCATGCAAATGTCACACAATGATGGAATGATCACAGATCAACTGATGTGGCTCATTGTGGATTAATACACTTAAATGATCTTCATCAAACCCCTAAGGTCATCCTGAACATGCAGAGTCACTAGTGTCAAAATGGTCCACCTTAAAACAAGAAAACAATTTTCGCACTGTGCTCAGTGCTGTGGTATTATCCCTATATGCTGTGCAAATGTTTCTGGCTGTTCTGCCTGAACCCCTCTATTGAACTCAAGCAGAAGAACATGTTGGAAATGTTCAGAATTCTTCACCTGGCTCTCTATTGTCTATCATCTACAGCTCCACTCACTATCTCCAGTTGTCAAAGTGACAATATGGAAACTCAGAGAGCAACAGTGAACTACATATAAAAACTGACAGTTGATAAATAAACCCATAGCAGTCGGAATACCAGCATACAAAACGAAACTGGCACAGACTTATGCACAACCCCAATACATGTTGTGTTGTTTCTTAGCTAGTTAAGTAAATCTCCTACCATTCCTTTATGTGGATCTCTGTTTGCTTGTTTTGTTTTTGTTGTTGTTATTAGCTATAGCTGTCAAAACTATTTTTACAATTTGGACTGTAAAATTCGCAGACATGGAGTACGATCATCTGGACTACAGCAGACCAGCAAGCTCATGGAAACCGCACTACCAGAGGATGGCCAATGGTATTGGACCCCCAAAAGATCCAAATGCCCCTGATGACAAGCCTTCCAAGTCGTCAGACTGAATGTGCACGTATTTCGAGGGCTGAGGTAGCACATAAGCGGATTTTGTTCTGCTCTCCAAGATAAACTGCTTGTGAATCTCAGAAATAGGAGGATGTGATCAGTTACAACCCCTGTGAGAGATCTGTTTCATCTGATCCGAAAGACTCAAGTGTAATGCTACTTACTACTGACAGAGGTATTCTGATAATTTTTTGTGGTCTCTGTGCCAGGATAATTTTAACCAAAGGGTGAGAAACATGAATAAACACAAGAATCATGTGGAGTGGCTATAGCAGTCAGACTTGATAAAATGATTATATAAGCATAGATGAGGCAAACCACACCAGTTCTAACTAGAAACTGTCAAGCAAGTTCCTTATCAGTGTGTGTGAATGAGTCTCTCTGGAGTGATAAGTTTTTCAACCCTTAATTTTGCTTTACAAACTGAAAAAGCTCTAAAATATGATCAAAATTAGGATTCTCCCCTTCATAGCAAGCTCTAATGTAGTAATAAGTTTCTGCTGCTCAATCATGTTCACATCTGCTTGTTACAGAGCCTATGAGATGACTGAATTTTTCACCCTTACAAATTAGAATTCTAAGTCGTCTTAAGAGGTTTTAGGAGGTGTGAAATGTCAAAATTGATGTCATTGAAAATGTTGGAATTATCATTGCCCTCTCAGAGACATGACTGTTGAATTCAGAAGATGATAAAGCCTGCTGTTGAATGTTAATCTGAAATTTAAATTAATGAAAATGGCTCAGTGGATTACACCATAACTCTAACATTGTTATATTTCCACCTCCACCTGTCATTTGTCTTGTTAATTTTCTTCATTCAGTTACAGTTGTTCTTGTACAAATCCTTACATTGAAATTTACACCGAGACAGTTACAATTGCATGAGGTTAGTATGTTTGATGTGAACTGATTCCAAGAAAGCTAACCTGGGAACTGATTAATATTAAACAGGGTGTATTAATATTAAACACGGTGTAATGCTTGGAGTGTTTGAAAAATTGTGCAGAGTCAAAAATGTGAACATTTTACAGAGAAAGCACAAAAGTTCATGAACAAGTGTTAATACAAATAGTGTAATGAACTGTTGTGAATGAAATATAATCCTACAGAGTGTAGAAGTGGATTGTGTGTTTACCTCATTTGCTACTTCAGGGGTGTATTTAGCGTAATGAGTATGAAATGCTTGTGACGTTTGGTGAATTTTCTCATCTGTGTGAGAAGGACTGTTGCTAATAAAATAATTTATATTTTTCCAAATGAACTGTGATTAAACAAATTAGTATAATTGTTCACTGTAAATAGTTTTAAGTAAATGATACATATCTATTTTATATGTCGATTACATAATAAGGGTAGCCACCGACTGTGACTGCAATAGTTGTTCAGACATTCCAGAATGCACCTAGGGTACAATTACAAGAAATGGTGGGTGCTGTGCTGAATGGTATTGGCTGCTAAACATTTATATGTGAGTAATGCTGTGGTCACATTCTTGTGAAGTCAGGACCAAGAACCTGCCTTGAAAAAAAAAATTGTCTCCTTTTTCTTATATTCTTAAGTTGAGGTGACTGTACATCTTGTGGCAATAACTGAAACAAGTTGGCAATAAATCTAAATGAAATGTATATAATGTTTACTGTTCATACAGAAGATGGCATGTTTAATAAACAATGCTGTTTTTAATAAAACTATAACAAATTCTATGTCTTGTCTTAGTATGATATTAAATGAATATTTAAATATGTACATGAGAGAGTTAATGTAGCCAATAGCTTTTGCAACACATCAAGGAGAGCTCTCCCCTTTTTTACTGTTATATGTTTCAGAAACATGTTAACAATCCGACCACTCCTATCACACTTTTATATTTTTTGATGCAATGAAAAAAGGTATCATTAAGATGGATCATACTGTCTACAAAAAAAGGTATCATTAAGATGGATCATACTATAGTGTGTTTTTTCACTCATCTGATGAACCCAAAATAACACATTGATGTTAATGATGATCAAATAGAAATATTAATCAAGATCACACATCAGAGTTAAAGTAACTGAAACTTACAATATGAGTCAATTCAGTGTTAATTATATGTTAGAGTTGACTATTCTTCTTGCAGCTGTTTATTGTAGGTCACTGGAGCAATGATGCAATCCATGCAATTAGAAAAAAGGGCAGATAATTCAAGTTTTCTGAAAGGGTTGTCAGACTGAGGCATACAACTATAGGTCTGTATTAGTAATGATAATTCGTTAAAGCATTAGAGATCACCTGTAATGCTGGTGAATCATGACCCTTTTTGGAGGCCAGAAACCTTCTGCACATCTCAACATGAATTCTCAAAGAGTAATACTGTGGAGCTTTATCAGTGAAGTAGAAATGGTGCTGCTTTATGATCATAAAAACATCATAATCGAAGTCAGCAGCAAGAAGAGCAGTAAATAAAATATTCCAAAGTGCTAAACAGCCTATCACTTAATTTAGGAATAAAACACAGTTTATTCAGTTGTGTACAAGGCAAGATGAAATGTCTACAACAGTTCAGAGTCGGTGGGATGGAGGGGTGGGGATATGGAATATATAAATACTACTATCCACGATTCCTGGGTGTACATATTGATATGAACTCAAATTGGCAATCATGGTGCAAAACTTCTCAAACAAGTGAATTCAACAACATTTGTTCTCTGCATAACTGGTGATTTTGGTGATGAAAGCTGTAGCAAATTAGGTTACTTCTGTTCATTTTATGGGCAGTTCCATACATACACACAAAAATTCATAAACATAACTAAAATGAAACTCCTTCTGAACAGGTCTCAGAAGACCCAACAGTACTAACCAACTGCCATATCATCCTCAACTGATAGGTGTCACTGGATGTGGATTTGGAGGGGCTACTTCTTAATTGAGTAACTCCTGAACTGGTATCACAAGGGTTAAGGGTTGAGTGCACTCTACATGCCAACAGCGCTTGGCAGACCCAGACAGTCACCCATACAAGTGCTAGCAAGCCCACAGCACTTAACTTCTGTGATCCGATAGGAATCGGTGTTACCACTGCAGCAAGGCTGTTGATGTAAATATAACAGTAGGAAGAAAAAGGTGAACTAGCCTAACTCTTGCACAGAAAGGAGCCAAATGTGCATCTCTTGTGAATTAAAAGTGCTGGCAAATAGCAAAACTTTAAAAACAAATTTAAATCATTTCCATTTGACAATTCCTGTTCTATAGATGTATTTCTGGGAAGATAGTATCTGTGTGGTTGCGTCACTTTTATTACCTTTTTTGCAGATTAAAACAAAAATTCAGTTTAGTAAATGGCCACCACAAAAAATGAATCTTAATGGGTTTACAATTGACACATTTCACATCATGGCTGGTTGTCACAAATATGATCCAAGGAACATGGGGAGGGGGGGAGAATAACACAAAATTCACTTTGTACATTGGTGGGACAAAAGGCAGCAGATACTGGCTCTCAGGTTATCACTGTATCCCCCTGCTACTAGAGGCAGGGAGAGAGGGGTGGGTCACATGCTTGCTATGTCCATGGCATTAATTATCCCATACATGCCCTCTGGGTCACGCCAAATGTTGACCTTCTCTGGGAGATCAGTTTCCATTGGCCAGAACCTGAAGCGCCATCTATCACAAAGTGAAAAAAGTGGTCCAACTAAAACATGTCTTTATGCACTACATGAATACGCAATGAAAAATGGGGGTTCCTATTTTAAAAAACGCAGTTGATGTCTGTTTGACCTATGGCAGCGCCATCTAGCGGGCCAACCATAGCGCCATCTGGTTTCCCCCTTCAAGCTAGATGAGCTTCGTTCTTTGTAGTTTATTCGTTTGATGTTTATTTCATGAGATATTTGGCCTGGTCACTATCAATGGACCATTGTGTATATACACTGATGGAAAAAAGTGCAACACCAATAAATACTTAATGTGGAATAATGAAATTTTGGGAACTACATTACCTAGATAAGATATTTAAGTGATTAACTATGCAAAATCACAGGTTAATGGAAGCATGAGATAAAATATGAAAAATGTGAAATACTGGTACATTAATAACCAGTGTAATCACCAAAATGTTGAATGCAAAAGTGCATGCACTGATTTGTACATGAGCCGGATGTCAGTTTATGAGATATAGTTCCGTGCCTGTTGCACTTTTTCAGTCAATACAGGGACCGTTAACGCTGGTGGAGGATGATGCTGGAGTTGTCGTCCAGTGATGACCCAAATGTGCTCAGTTGGAGACAGACTGGTGATTGAGTGGGCCAAGGCAGCATGCGGAAACTGTAGAGCGTGTCGGGTTGCGACAGCAATAGGTGGGTGAGCATTATCCTGTTGGACAACACCCCGTGGAATGCTGTTCATGAATGGTAGCACAGTATGTCGAATCACCAGATTGATATACAAATTTGCAGTCAGGGTGCGTGGAATAACCACGTGAGTGCTCCTGCTGTCATATGAGATCACACCCTGGACCATAAACCCAGGTACAGTTGCACTGTGTCTAGCATGCAGACAGACAGATTGGTTGCACACCCTACACTGGCCTGCTCATAACCAACACACGGCCGTCACTGACACCCAGGCAGAACCAGCTTTCATCAGCAAACACAACAGACATCCACCCTGGCTTCCATTGAGCTCTCGCTTGACACCACTGAAGTTTGTGTAGTGCATGCTACAGGGTGCCTGGCTCAGGGCTGTCCTTTAAGTAACCTATTTGTTACAGTTCGTTGTGTCACTGTGGTGGCAACTGCTGCACGAATTGCTGCTGCCGGTGCAGTACGATGTGCCAGAGCCAGAGGCCGAACACAGTGGTCTTTCCTCTCAGCTGTGCCAAGAGATCATATGGAGCCTGGTCTTCTCGTGACTGCACAATTGCTGGAGCTCATCCAAGATCATCCTGCAGACACTTATTTAAAGAGCTAGAAATCTTCGCTGTAGCCTCACAATACATATATTCATGTATGAAATTTGTTATTAACAATCCGAATGAATTCAAAAGTAATAGCAGTGTACATGGCTACAACACTAGGAGAAAGTATGATCTTCACTACTCAAGGTTAAATCTAACTTTGGCTCAGAAGGGGGTAAATTATGCTGCCACAAGTCTTTGGTCACTTACCTAATAGCATCAAAAGTCTGACAGATAGCCATATAGCATTTAAAAGGAAATTAAAAGAATTTCTTAATGGCAACTCCTTCTACTCATTAGATGAATTTTTGGATATAGTAAGTGGGTAATTTCCCAAAAAATTTTTAAAAAATCAAAAATATTGAGTGTCATGTAATATTTTGTTTAATGTATTATATTGTGTAGACACCTTTTATTAACCTGACATGTTCCAGATCATCACGAAGTGTCATATTCATGATCTATGGAACAAGTGCTAATCTAATCTAATCACATTCTCATGAACATCGCTGCCAGCACTTATGTACAGCGGCTACATTCCTGCAAGTCTTTCTGAAATATCGTAGAAGGAACATCTGGCTCCTCGTAGTCCTATTATATGACCTGGTTCAAACTCAGTGAGGTGTAGATAATGGCACCTTTATTGCCTTAAAGGCGTTTTTGACTAACGTAACTCACCCTGTGCAATCTCAAATGCTCAAAAGTGTTACAGAGTGTGTATAAAGCAAATCTGATTTGTGTCCCCACAGTGGTACTACTAGTGTTACTCTTATGCGACTGGTGCGAAATTTGGTTATACATCTTCCTGATGAAGAAACGTGCCTACCAACTTTTTCTATGTTGCACAACTTCTTCGTGCTACAATTTTTTTTTCCGTCAGTGTGTAATGTAACTGGATAGATAAAAGGTCTAATTACCGAGCTGCGGCTGGAGAAAACACACACAAAGGTACTGAAATTCAGAAGCTTTTGGAGTCAATGGCTCCTTCTAATGGCAGACAGATTGAAGGGGAAGGAAGAGATGAAGGAGGTTTAGAAAATGGGGAGGGTTTGGAAAAGACGTCCAGAACCCCAGATCAGACGAGAAGGAAAGAATGGTTATTGGGGATCAGAGAGCTTAAGGATGGAAGATTGGATAATATGAATGACAGCTTTTACTCACAAAATACAATGTGGTGACAAAAATCATAGGATATCTCTTAATATCGTTGTGAGATTTCCCTTTGCCTGGCATGGTGCAGTAACTTGGCATGGACTCAAGAAGTCTTTGGAAGTCACCTGTAGAAAAATTACCGTATTTACTCGAATCCAAGCCGCATTTTTTTTCCGATTTTTGTAATCCAAAAAACCGCCTGTGGCTTAGAATCGAGTGCAAAGGAAGCGGAAGTTCTGAAAAATGTTGGTAGGTGCCGCCACAACTAACTTCTGCCATGGAATATATGTAGCGCTAGACAGGCATGCTTTGTAGGCACAAAGATAAATACTGGCGCCAAAACCTTTACGTCAGTAAATAAATTTTAAAAAAAGGTGGAAAACGAGCTTTTTTTTCTCCGCCTCGAGTTTAGACCACTGCATTTTCATACATTATCCAACGAAGTAAATACAAATTCCGTATTGTTCATCTTCGAATGTAGCAAAATTTCAATGTACTACGAGAATCCGACTGGCAAGACTGTTTGGGATGTTTGTCAATATGGCCAACTCTACATTCTGAATTTTTTCCTACCTGTGAGAAGAGGTGGTTGCTAATAGGAACCTGATGAACTGTGAATCACATGCAGTATTCTCTTCACCGTAAGAATAATACGAATATAAACATTTTGCCATGTATTGTTTCATGTTTGCTGCTATCTCATTTAAATCCTGTCTGCCTAATAAACTACAAAACTAGATTGAGACAACAGCAAACGCGGAAGAATATACGTATCGTGTCATGTTTATATTCGCATTATTCTTATGCCTAATAGTGATACAGTCAGAAATGAAGCACGGCAACTGACTAGATTTTTAAATCCAAGGTGACTCTAATTTCTGTGCAGAATTTGATGTACTAAAGGAGTGGCTGCAAAGATTTTCAAACGGAGAAAAATTTTTGCCTAACTCTCGTTCAGAACATGTTCTATCATACGCAGTCTATTATTTGGTTCTTGTTGATCATTATCAAAGAAAGCAGCAGTGTAAGTAACAACAAATAGCAGTCTCTTGCCATTGTTTCGCTAATGAGGCAATTCCCTTTTTTTATTAAAAAAAAAAAAAAAAAAAAAGGGGGGGGGGGGGGGGGCAGCGGTAGCGCGCACAAAAGCACACCATGCCGCGAGCAGCGACAGGCCGTAAACACACACTACCAGCATGTGACAAACAATGCATGACACATTAAAATAATGTATTTTCAGCTTAGAGTGACGTAAACACCTATACCAAAGAAAACGGCACTTACCAGATCAAAGCAAAATAAGCAATCGATTCAAACCAGACGAAGCATGTGAAAAAGGAAGGGTACCCGTATAAATACGGACGGAGCGCCTGACGCATAGCAATGGCTACCTGGTAAAGCTTAACTGCTAAGCTTACAACTTGAACCAAATTACTGTAGCTGTATCATCATTCATTCGACCTAAATTGTGTCTCATATTACAATGGACCAACTTTGTTTCAATTTGGAGGTGCGGCCTAAAACTTTTCTCTCCCCTTGAATTTCGAGTCTCAAGTTTCAGGTGCGGCTTGGATTCATGAATGTTTTTTTCTTTTTTTCCCTTTATTTCGAGTCTCATTTTTCAGGTGCGGCTTAGATTCGAGTGCGGCTTAGATTCGGGTAAATATGGTAAACCCTGCTGTCTCTACAGCCATCCATAATTGTGAAAGTGTTGTCAGTGCAGGATTTTGTGCACGAACTGACGTCTCAATTATGTCCCGTAAGTGTTCAATGGAATTCTTGTCGAGCGACCGTGGTGGCCAAATCATTCGCTCAAATTGTCCAGAATGTTCTTCAAACCAATTGTGAACAACTGTGACCCAGTGTACTTTCATCCACAAAAATTCCATCTTTGTTTAGCTGCAAGTGCTCGCCAAATAGCCGAAGATAACTGTTTCTAGTCAATGATCAGTTCAGTTGGTCCAGAGGATCCAGTCCATTCCATATAAACACAGCCCATACCATTATAGGGCCACCTATAACTTGCACAGTGTGTTGTTGACAGCATGCATCCGCGGCTTCGTGGGATATGCACCACACTCGAATGCTACCATCAGCTCTTACCAACAGAAATCGGGACTCATCTAGCCAGGCGACGGTTTTCCAATCGTGTACAACCGATATGGTCACAAGCCCAGCAGATACACTGCTGGCGACGTCATGATGTTAGCAAAGGCACTGGCATTTTCATTTGCTTCCATAGTCCATTAACACCAGATTTCACCGCACTATCCCAATGGATATGTTTGATGTGATTTCTGTGGTTATTTCACACCATGTTGCTTGTCTGTTAGCACTGACAACTATGCAAATGCTGCTGTTCTCGGTCATTAAGTGAAGGTCATCAGCCACCGTGTCGTCCACGGTGAGAGGTAATGCCTGAAATTTGCTATTCTCAGTGAACTTTTGACACTGTGGATCTCGCAATATTGAATTTCCTAAGGATTTCCGAAATTGATTTCCAAAATGGAATGTCCTGTGCTCCTAGCTCGAATTACCATTCCACATACAAAGTCTATTAATTCCCGTTGTGCAGCCATAATCACATCGGAAACTTTTTCAACTGTATCATCTGAGTATGAATCGTACCTCTACAAATGCACCGCCATTTTATACATTGTGCATGCAATATTACTGTCATCTGTCTACGTGCACGTTGATATCCCATGTTCTTTGTCACCTCAACGTACTGTGCATAAGCTAATGAGAGTGGAAAACCAACTACGTTGTATGTGTTGGAGCCAGTTGGTGGAAAAAACAGATGGTTCAGAAAATAGAAGATACAGAAAACTAAAATGGAATGAAGAAAGGAATAGTTATTCAGAAGAAATATGGAGACCAAAGAAATTAGCACAAAGTAAGGTCATGTGGGAGGCGAGGACCAAGAACATGCTGTAATGCCAGCTACCACCTGAAGAGTTCTGGGAATCTGGTGTCTGGCGGAAGAATACAGATGGCACATGTAGCAAACAGGCAATGAGGTCACGACTGTCATATTGTAGCTCATTCTCATCACAGGATATTGTGTGTTGCCAGTATACACCCTCAGTCTACGCCCATTCATCCTAATTGAGAACTTCAGTTTTTATTCATACAGTTTCCTCTGGCTGACACTGATCTTTGCCAGGAGATACACGCTGTCAACCTTATCGAGCACTGGCTTCCTCAGATACCAGCAAAGAGTTGGTTTTCCTCGGCTTCTCTTTCTTTTAACGGTCACGGGAAAACCATCTTGCCACATGCAGTGGTCGTGTGGCTTGAGGCATTGTGTCATGGATTGGGTGACCCCTCCTGTCGGAGGTTCAAGTCCTCCCTTGGGCATGGGTGTGTGTGTTGTTCTTAGCATAAGTTAGTTTAAGTAGTGTGTAAGTCTACGGACCAAGGACCTCAGCAGTTTGATCCCTTAGTAATTCACACACAATTTGAACATTTTTGAAACAGTCTTATTAAGCTGCGTCAGTTATCAGGCAAAGGCTTCCACACATGTTGATGTTGCTAACTAGGCTGATATACAGGTTGGTGATTCCCCACCCCCTTTCTCAGTTTCTGTGGAATAATTCTCATGGGTACTTGGAACTAGTGAGATGGCTCTTCTGCGGAACTAGCGAGAAGGGTCTTGTATGGCAAGATCTGGTCAGTATTCACATGTCTGGCTGCAGGCTCACAGTATTGACATCAGTGCCTGCAGCCCTTGGACTGGAAGTGTCAAGAGAGAGAAGCAACATATCATAAATGTGGTGGCGTTTCTGCTGTTATAAGGTATGTGTAGCTCATTTTTCCAGCAGTAACTCTGCTTGTGTTGTTCACAATTTGAATCATGTTGGTGGTAGGTTAATTGTAATAATTGGTATTTTAGAGAATATGCTTATTGACTGAAGATGTGCGAACTCTGCAGCTCTCTAAGCTCGGATTTTATATTACAGCAAAACAGATATCGTGACTTCTGTGAATCTATGACCCTGTATGTAGAACAGCTTATTTTTACTGCACTGTCACTATTGCTCAGACTCATTTGTGTTATGCGATGCCACTCATTATTAATGCGCAGATAAGTTTTTGTAATAGTAATTTTTTTAAGTACCTCAGTATGCTTTCTGTCCTGCGTGTGTCTTTGGAATTCTGTGCACCTGTCGAAAATATGTTTATAGCAATGTCTGTATTCAAATTTCACTGCAATTAATATATGAGACTTAAAGTAAAGCAGAATAATTCTTTTCTCTGCTGGTATTGCAGTTCAATTGCAAAATTTCACCACGATATGTTTCGAAGTTTGTGCTACAGAGAATATTTTGTTTTCATGTACAGCGCTAGTGAGAGAAGCCTGAACTACAAAACAGACATGGCACACGTGGTACTGTTTCAGTGAAGTGTGGATAAATATTGGTGGGCCAAAGGGCGTAAACTGAGTGAAGTTTACAGGGATGACTGGATGGACTGTAACAATGTCTCCAGGTGGTGTGCATTCCTCCAAGAGGGCCTTGTGAACCTTAGTGATTCGCCACACTTGGAGCAGCCAGTAACAGCTGCAATGAATGAGCCTGACCACAGCAGTTGAACATTTCCTATGGTACAGTGTACAGTATTGTTCATGACACACTGAAATTTCATAATGTTTGTGCTTGTCGGGTGCCTAAGAACCTGCAAATGATGACAAACTCGGATCACTTTGCGCATTATGCTGCAAAAGCCACGACTTTCTGAAAGGAATTATGAGTTGTGGCTGTATCAGTGCAAGCCCATTCCAAGCAGGTCTCTACAGAGTGGAAACATGCTGATTCTTCAGTACAAAAAACATTCATAGTGACTTAGTCTGCTAGGAAAGTGGTTGTGACAGTGTTCTGCAATATTCATGGTGTTATTGGTGGAGTTTGTTGGACACAGGATCACTGTGAATGCTGCAGCATACATCAAAACTTTGGTTAGCCTGTGTCATGCCCTCTGTAACAAATGCCACAACATTAATGCTGATGGTGCCAACTTCTTCATGACAATGTTTTCCCCGATGCTGCAACTCCTGTTAGTGAGAAAATCACCAAATTTGGTTGGGAGGTGCTCCAGCATCCACCGTACAGTCCAACCCTTACACCATCTGTTTAGTCCCGTGAAGAAATTCTTGACCGGACAACACTTTGCGATAGATACTGATGTGATATCAACAGTCTGCATATGGCTATACTCCAACCAAATGGACTTCTACGAACAGGTCATATTGAAACTGGTATCACAACGGAAAAAAATGTTGAAAATATTAGAGACTATGTAGAAAAGTAGGTAAGAGATGTAAGTTCATTTGTGGTTTTTTTGTTTTGTTACCTATTAATTTTTTTGGTGATAAAAGTATTGTGCATTACTTTTTGATCTTCATTCTTAGTAATAATATTACAGGGTTTATTTTGCTTTGATATCATATTTATAATTGTGTGTCTTCATTCCACCTGGGAATGCTACCTTGATGAAAGTGGGTCACCGATGCATAAGCATTGGTTTCAAAAACATGATGGTTGGGGGAAGAGGAGGATCTTGTTTCTGATTGGTCCAAAAGAAAGGGTGGAGGGAAGGGGGGTGCTTGGTGCTGTTAGGAATGTTTATATGCAAAGGTGTCCACAGTTACGACTGGTTTGCCTAGGTGGTATGCCCTCTCCCTGGATGACTGTGTGTCTTCTGTGCCAGCCAGCAGATCAAATATGATTACACATACATATTGCTTAAATAATGCAAATTTCTCTACTATGCCTGGGGAGATGATCTGGCTAGTGTTGGGCAGATACGTGGAGATCTCTTGTTCACAGCAAGGGCTTCCGTGGAGGCTGTGGCTGTGGCCACTTGAGGATTTCCATACATTACCAGCATCTCACTTGCCTTGCTCAACTTGCTAATGTGGTTGGAGTTCCTTGTAATCTAGGTGTGTGTTGACAGCCATCTTTAATATATCCACCAACATGTTGAGATCTATTTGTCATTATTACTGTGGGTGGGAGATGCCTCAGTCAGAACTGACAAAGCGCCTATGCCTTTTGTGTAAGCCACCAGACCGGAGAAGATTATAAGTCTTCTCAGCCATTGTTAGCAATGAAGTTCAAGTGGTGAACTATCCTGCAGATGACATGCAATTCATTTGGATTGTTGCAGATATTTCTCACCTCTCTAAAGGTGTATTTTGTAGCACTGTGCTACACAAATAGTATCTTTGGATAGAAGCGCCAGAATTTTACTGTGATGTCATGCAATCTAGTACTGTAAGGGTCTGGCAGGGGTTTGCCCACTGCAGTGTGGTATTTCTTATACATACACTAACTTTGGTTAGAAATCAGTAGTGCTTACACAATTTGCTATGACATTATTAGTATGACATGATGTCATTATTTCTACTGATGTGTTCATTTCTAACACCCATACTATGACATCACACACACCAGCAATGTGTTAGTGATTTAACACCGATACATAAATTAGGACCATGCTGCACTGTGCTTGGCTGAGAGCATCATGACTTCAACACGATGCATTGTGATGCGACTCTGCAGCAAGGCGAGAAGTGGCACGATGCTGTGATAGGACGTCGTGATGTGATACAGTGTTGACGTGACATTGAGAGCAGTGAGTTGGAACTTGCTTAATTGGATAAAATGCATGCAGTTGTGGAAAATCCTGAAAAATACCTAAAATTTGGGAAGAATGGGAGAACTTACATATCTGCCTGGATGGGGCCTCTGCTGGCGCCTCTAATGATAAAATATGAAATTGTTATTAAAAAACAGTCATAGCCTAGACCTCAAGTGACTTAACATAATTTGTTATTAAAAAACATACACAGCCTACAACCTGTCCCTGTGGTGCCCAAGTTATAAAATGTGGAGTTGGAGAGGTGTTCTTCAACAGCAGTGATAACCAGTTTGGGCACATTATAATTGCCTGAGAGCATCATTACATCCACAGAACGTTGGGAATAGTGGGACAGAGCTTGCATAATTGGATAAAATAAGAGAAATGTGGAAATATACTGGGTGATCAAAAAGCCAGTAGAAATTTGAAAACGGAATAAATCATGGAATAGTATAGATAGAGAGGTACAAATTGACACACATGCTTGGTATGACATGGGGTTTTATTAGAACCAAAAAAATACAAAAGTTCAAAAAATGTCCGACAGATGGCCCTTCATCTGATAAGAATAGCAATAATTAGCATAACAAAGTAAGACAAAGCAAATATGATGTTCTTTACTGGAAATGCTCAATATGTCCACCACCCTTCCTCAAAAATAGCTGTAGTCGAGGAATAATGTTGTAAACAGCACTGTAAAGGATGTCCGGAGTTATGGGGAGGCATTGGCGTCGGATGTTGTCTTTCAGCATCCATAGAGATGTTGGTCGATCATACACTCCTGGAAATTGAAATAAGAACACCGTGAATTCATTGTCCCAGGAAGGGGAAACTTTATTGACACATTCCTGGGGTCAGATACATCACATGATCACACTGACAGAACCACAGGCACATAGACACAGGCAACAGAGCATGCACAATGTCGGCACTAGTACAGTGTATATCCACCTTTAGCAGCAATGCAGGCTGCTATTCTCCCATGGAGACGATCGTAGAGATGCTGGATGTAGTCCTGTGGAACGGCTTGCCATGCCATTTCCACCTGGCGCCTCAGTTGGACCAGCGTTCGTGCTGGACGTGCAGACCGCGTGAGACGACGCTTCATCCAGTCCCAAACATGCTCAATGGGGGACAGATCCGGAGATCTTGCTGGCCAGGGTAGTTGACTTACACCTTCTAGAGCACGTTGGGTGGCACGGGATACATGCGGACGTGCATTGTCCTGTTGGAACAGCAAGTTCCCTTGCCGATCTAGGAATGGTAGAACGATGGGTTCGATGACGGTTTCGATGTACCGTGCACTATTCAGTGTCCCCTCGACGATCACCAGTGGTGTACAGCCAGTGTGGGAGATCGCTCCCCACACCATGATGCCGGGTGTTGGCCCTGTGTGCCTCGGTCATATGCAGTCCTGATTGTGGCGCTCACCTGCACGGCGCCAAACACGCATACGACCATCATTGGCACCAAGGCAGAAGCGACTCTCATCGCTGAAGACGACACGTCTCCATTCGTCCCTCCATTCACGCCTGTCGCGACACCACTGGAGGCGGGCTGCATGATGTTGGGGCGTGAACGGCAGACGGCCTAACGGTGTGAGGGACCGTAGCCCAGCTTCATGGAGACGGTTGCGAATGGTCCTCGCCGATACCCCAGGAGCAACAGTGTCCCTAATTTGCTGGGAAGTGGTGGTGCGGTCCCCTACGGCACTGCGTAGGATCCTACGGTCTTGGCGTGCATCCGTGCGTCGCTGCGGTCCGGTCCCAGGTCGACGGGCACGTGCACCTTCCGCCGACCACTGGCGACAACATCGATGTACTGTGGAGACCTCATGCCCCACGTGTTGAGCAATTCCGCGGTACGTCCACCCGGCCTCCCGCATGCCCACTATACGCCCTCGCTCAAAGTCCGTCAACTGCACATACGGTTCACGTCCATGCTGTCGCGGCATGCTACCAGTGTTAAAGACTGCGATGGAGTTCCGTATGCCACGGCAAACTGGCTGACACTGACGGCGGCGGTGCACAAATGCTGCGCAGCTAGCGCCATTCGACGGCCAACACCGCGGTTCCTGGTGTGTCCGCTGTGCCGTGCGTGTGATCATTGCTTGTACAGCCCTCTCGCAGTGTCCGGAGCAAGTATGGTGGGTCTGACACACCGGTGTCAATGTGTTCTTTTTTCCATTTCCAGGAGTGTAATATACTTGCGACTTCAGGTAACCCCAAAGCCAATAATCGCACGGACTGAGGTCTGGGGACCTGGGAGGCCAAGCATGACGAAAGTGCCGGCTGAGCACAAGATCACCACCAAACGACGCGTGCAAGAGATCTTTCACACGTCTAGCAATATGGTTGGTTGTAATAAAGCCCCATGTCATTCCAACAATGTGTGTCAATTTTTACCTCTCTATCTACATTATTCCGTGGTTTATTAAGTTTTCAAATTTATACTGACTTTTTGATCACCAGGTACATATAACTGAGGAAAATATGAAAAAATATGGAAAATATGGATAAGTATGTAAAATTGTGGAAGAATAAGAGTACTTACATAGCTGCCAGGGTGTGGTATCTTTTGGATTCTCAAATGATGTAATATGAAATTGTTATTAACAAACAGCAACACCCTGGAATACAAGTGATGTGACTTAACGTAATTTATTATTAATAAATAGCACAGCCTGATTCTCTCCCTATGCTACCCAACTTCTGAGTGAACTCCACCCATTCAAGTGTCCCAGTTATAAACAATGAAAATGGAGAGAGGGAACAGGAGAGGAGGCGGAAGAGGCGGTGCTTGATCCTCATTGGTTCATGGGGATGGGATGAATTTTCCATCATTTTATTGTGCTCCCACTGACTGAGAGAGTTTCCCGCCAAGTTTATATCTCATGATTAGTATTGAGTCCACTTGCATGAGAAGTGTTGCTAGGACTACATGACCACTATTAAGTTATGTCATGACCTTGAATATGAGGGCTATTCAGAAAGTAAGGTCCGATGGTCATGAAATGGAAACAACAGTGAAAAACCGATGAAGCTGTGAACACATGTGTTGGGCAGTGTTTGTAGCATGCCCAATGAACGCACCACCTCGCTCTTTTCAGTTCTGAGCACAAGTGAGCACGTAAAGATGCCTAGAACAATAGTCTCTCACGGCAAGTGTCCACTGAGAGGTTTTGCCCGATTTCAAGCAGCCCCATATAATGTAACTGTGATGCATTTTCTTCTTCGTGGCAATTCTCGGCTGCACACTGCACGAGCAATGAGGATTCCCCTACAGTGTTTTTGATGTGAAGTGTTTGCTCAACTACAGTACAGCCTGGACATGGTTCCCTGATGTGCATCTCTGGTGAAACCAACCCTGGCTATAAAGACAACATTTTGGGACAGACACCGAACTGCAGATCAGTGTAGAGGAGCGGCGGAAAGCACAGGTCGCTGTGATCTATGATGAGGCTACTGGGAAGTTGGTACAGTGTTATGACAGGTGTCTAAGTCTGAGCGGCAACTACGCAGAGAAGCAGCTGGAAAGTGTAGCAAACTGTTGCAGGTAAAGCATTTTTAATTTTCACTGTGGTTTCCATTTCATGACCAGTTTTTCGAACAGCCCTTGTTTAACTCAAACAATTGCCTTGGAGGGGGGTGGGGAGAGGAGATTTCTCCTGGGTCCCTTGATCAGTTTCCAGTGGTTCCCCAGGGGGAAAGAGAGTGTGGGTGACCTTGAAGATAAGTCTCCCAAGTGGATAACCTGATACTGGGTGCATAAAATGGCACCGGATGTGATATTTATCTGCACCCACTCTTTTTTTACAATACTACTAGTAGGTGCATGCCCTATCAAATAGCCAACAAAAAAATGTGTAGCAAGACACAAAATTACCAGCCAAAGAAGTAACACATACAATATTGCATGATGAGACATGCATCTGTTGTTTTTGCTTGGCTGTTGATTGTACAATGTTATAGTCCTAAAAGCGGAAAATATTAATAACAAGGAATTAATTTCTTTGGATTGAATATCGATCCATGCTGTATGTCACAAAATTGGAATGTTATAGTGATTGCCAAGTAAAAGATAGATTTTGCTTGGAAACCTGTGAAACTTTGACACAAAGAAGCATCAAACTAATCTCTGGCGAAAAAATACAAACATTTTCTCTAAACCTAGTAACCATATATGTAAATTAAATTTACGCACCAAATGTTGGATAAATCATTGAGGAGTGCTGCAATACAGTTGTTTTACATTTAAATATTTCAGAACATAAGTTATAAAACACATTACTGGTAAAAGTATATATGGTCATATTCTCAATGAATGGATCCTGCTGCAAAGTAAAATACACAGAACAATAGTTACAATTATCTTGAATCACTCACGAAGCACATCCATTTGTTGCAGAAATATCCAAGAAATAGTTTTCTGCAGGAATATTGTCCTTGTCTTCCATATGTTTACCATCATGTTGTCTCAAAAATTATGAAGCATGTAACAGATTTTTATAAAGCTTTCACAAAACTCTGTATTTGAGATGTCGGTGTAATATTCTCCACTGCTTTTGAGAATGCCATAACCGCTGTTGACAGACTAACAAATCGATGACGTATGCACACAGTTATTGGCTGGTTTGCAAATGCTCGGTGCTCACAATCGGCCGAGCAAATCAGGCCCCTTGGACAGCCTGCAAGTGGGATTGCGCTGGAGCAGCCACGAGGTGCCACTAAGAGGGAGAAATGGCAAGTACCGTAACACGATTTCCTAGAAATTTTGTTCAGTGCAAGAATTGTCAAAATAATCGAATATGTATCTAGTATTATCTGTAGATACTCCACCATTTCTGAAAAAGACGACGATAAAATTTTCGAGGTATTTACATGGTCCAGAATGAGATTTTCACTCTGCTGATCTGAAACTTCCTGACAAATTAAAACTGTGTACCGGACCGAGACTCGAAGTTGGGACCTGTGCCTTTCGGGGGCAAGAGCTTCTGTGAAGTTTGGAAGGTAAAAGAGGAGGTACTGGCAGAATTGAAGCTTTGAGGATGGGTCGTGAGTCGTGCTTCGGTAGCTCTGAGTGAATGGATCAACGAAGAACCTAAACAGGTGCCATCGGACGCCCGCCCCGAACAAATTCAACGATCAATATAGAACAAAATGAGTTAAAACATGGTAGAGCACTTGCCAGCGAAAGACAAAGGTCCCAAATTCGAGTCTTGGTCCGGGACACAGTTTTAATTTGCCAGAAAGTTAAATATTTACATCATACTTTATGTGCCTTTTGCCGCGCAACATCCTCAGACGAAATGGTGTTGCTCAGTGGTTAGCACCTTGGCTTCTTAATTTTGTGCCCCATGTTCAAAACCCGATTACATTTTGTTTCATTTTTATTATTTGTATTTATCTACCCATGTCCGTAGAAGGTTATTACACGAATGTTTCTTATAAAATGGTTTCTTGTAAAATTACAACCGTAAGTATGACAAATTTTTGATATAACCTATGTGTGTATGTTGGGTAACACAAGAAATATTGAATTTAATTGATGAAAAGAGAAAATATAAAAATGCAGTAAATTAAGCAGGCAAAAAGGAATACAAATGTCTCAAAAATGAGATCGATAGGCAGTGCACAATGGCTAAGCAGGGATGGCTAGAGGACAAATGCAACGATGTAGAGGCTTATCTCACTAGGGGTAAGATAGATACTGCCTACAAGAAAATTAAAGAGACCTTTGGAGAAAAGAGAACTTGTGTGAATATCAAGAGCTCCGATGGAAACCCAGTTCTAAGCAAAGAAGGGAAAGCAGAAAGGTGGAAGGAGTATATAGAGGGTCCTTACAAGGCCGATGTACTTAAGGACAATATTATGGAAATAGAAGAGGATGTAGATGAAAATGAAATGGGAGATACGATAGTGTGTGAAGAGTTTGACAGAGCACTGAAGGACCTGAGTCGAAACAAGGCCCCGGGAGTAGACAACATTCCATTAGAACTACTGACGGCCTTGGGAGAGCCAGTCCTGACAAAACTCTACCATCTGGTGAGCAAGATGTATGAGACAGGCGAAATACCCTCAGACTTCCATAAGAATATAATAATTCCAATGCCAAAGAAAGCAGGTGTTGACAGATGTGAAAATTACCGAACTATCAGTTTAATAAGTCACAGCTGCAAAATACTAACACGAATCCTTCACAGACGAATGGAAAAACTGGTAGAAGGCGACCTCGGGGAAGATCAGTTTGGATTCCGTAGAAATATTGGAACACGTGAGGCAATACTGACCCTACAACTTATCTTAGAAGCTAGATTAAGGAAAGGCAAACAAACCTACGTTTCTAGCATTTGTAGATTTAGAGAAAGCCTTTGACAATGTTGACTGCAATACGCTCTTTCAAATTCTGAAGGTGGCAGTGGTAAAATACAGGGAGCGAAAGGCTATTTACAATTTGTACAGAAACCAGATGGCAGTTATAAGAGTCGAGGGGCACGAAAGGGAAGCAGTGGTTGGGAAGGGAGTGAGACAGGGTTGTAGCCTATCCCTGATGTTATTCAATCTGTATATTGAGCAAGCAGTAAAGGAAACAAAAGAAAAATTTGGAGTAGGTATTAAAATCCATGGAAAGGAAATAAAAACTTTGAGGTTCGCCGATGACATTGTAATTCTGTCAGAGACAGCAAAGGACTTGGAAGAGCAGTTGAACGGAATGGACAGTGTCTTGAAAGGAGGATATAAGATGAACATCAACAAAAGCAAAACGAGGATAATGGAATGTAGTCGAATTAAGTCGGGTGATGCTGAGGGAATTAGATTAGGAAGTGAGACACTTAAAAGTAGTAAAGGAGTTTTGCTATTTGGGGAGCAAAATAACTGATGATGGTCGAAGTAGAGAGGATATAAAATTTAGACTGGCAATGGCAAGGAAAGCGTTTCTGAAGAAGAGAAATTTGTTAACATCGAGTATAAATTTAAGTGTCAGTAAGTTGTTTCTGAAAGTATTTGTATGGAGTGTAGCCATGTATGGAAGTGAAACTTGGATGATAAATAGTTTGGACAAGAAGAGAATAGAAGCTTTTGAAATGTGGTGCTACAGAAGAATGCTGAAGATTAGATGGGTAGATCACGTAACTAATAATGAGGTATTGAATAAAATAGGGGAGAAGAGGAGTTTGTGGCAAAACTTGACTAGAAGAAGGGATTGGTTGGTAGGACATGTTCTGAGGCACCAAGGGATCACCTATTTAGCATTGGAGGGCAGGGTGGAGGGTAAAAATCGTACAGGGAGATGAATACACTAAGCAGATTCAGAAGGATGTAGGTTGCAGTAGGTACTGGGTGATGAAGCAGCTTGCACAGGATAGGGTAGCATGGAGAGCTGCATCAAACCAGTCTCAGGATTGAAGACCACAACAACAACAAACATGTGTGTATGATATGTTGAGGGGTTACAATCAAAAAGATTGTAAGATAATAATTAATATAAGAATTGGTGTGATAGCGAAATATCAGAATATGAAAATTTTTTTCAAATTCGTTCTGGTACCTTTTCTTGTATTAATTACTAGCTGACCCGGCGAACTTCGTACCGCCTAACAGTCAATGAATGTCGTGTTACCTTTTAGCTGAACTAATTTAGGCTTTGATGAACGTAATACAATGATACAAAATAATACTAATATAGGTAGAAATATAAAAGTATTTTATTTTGATGAATGATGATGAATACATACAGAATGAGAATAAAAATTAAAAAAGTAATAATAATTATTTCAAACACATGTCAGAAAAAATTCATTGAAAACTATGTTGTGCAGGTTGGGATACACTCTGATTAATTCATTAATCGGATTTTCATTCAAGCACCTTGTGGTCAACGACATGCTTTGTTTTTTGGTCAGGCGCAAGAACAAATAATGCGGATGGTTTGCCGACACGTGAGCATGCCACGTACAATTGACCATGAGAAAAACACGCATTTTCTAGATTGAGGCCACAAATAGTCAAGGATTGGCCCTGTGATTTGTTGATCGTCATGGCGAAGGCAAGACGAATCGGGAATTGAATTCGTTTAAACTCAAAGGGCATATCTGTTGGGATCATCGGAATCCTTGGAATAAGAACTTCCTCATCTTTAAATTTTCCTTTAAGTATCGACGCGTGAATCACATTGCTCTTCAGTTTTCTTATCACCAAACGCGTTCCATTGCACAGTTTTGGTTGGTTTAAATTTCTAAGCATGATGACTACCGAGCCAACCTTCAGTTGTAAATTGTGCGGTGGTAAACCAGGCACATCCAAGGAGTTCAAACATTCAGTTGGATAATTAGTGGCTTCTTCTTCGTTTGTTACACAGTCGATAGATTAGAATGAATACAGAGTACCTACGATTTGATTTTGAATTATAAAATTGAGGTCATCTACATCTTTATTTTTAGCCGCCAAAATTGCTCGCTCACTTAACCATTTAGTATTTTTGTGGTTAGCAATGATATCCGGAAATACTTTGTTGATAAGCTCGTCTTTTGATGAGACGAAATTGCAAAAATTTGGAGGAAATGAAATCAAACCGCTCGATTCGTCAACAGGAACACGGCCATTACCGATAGTCAGCAATTGCTTCGAGAAATCATCAGCAGATAGATCGTTCAACAATGCAACTCTCATATTTACAGACAGCTGAAGTTTGTTTACATATCGCCACAGATTTGATGCTTTGAGGCAAGCGTTTATTTCGTCGGCAGCAGTAGATCTTGGAATTACTGGTAGTGTTTGTCGGAAATCGCCAGATAATAAAATCATTGAACCACCAAAACATCTCGAGTCATTGCGCAGATCTTTTAGTGTTCGGTCTAGTGCTTCCACTGCGCGTTTGTGCGCCATTGTGCATTCGTCCCATATGATGATTTTTGATGCTACTAAAACTTTGGGCATTGCGGAGTGTTTCGAAATGTTACATGTCGGTTGTTCTGTAGTTTGAAGGTTTAATGGCAATTTTAACGCTGAGTGAGCCGTACGGCATCCGTCTAACATTGTGGCCGCTATTCCAGAAGAAGCAATTGCTACCGCAATTTCGGATCTCGCACGTACAGTGGCCAAAATCAATGACATGAGGAATGTCTTCCCAGTTCCACCGGGGGCATCCAAAAAAAAATAATCCACCATTTCCATCATCAATTGCATTAATCAGTGTATAATAGACTTCCTTCTGCTTAGGATTCAACAGTGGTACATTCGTTTGAACTGATTGGATTAGCTCATGTGGATCATATTCACGTTCACGTTCCAATTCTCTATTAAATGCGTCATTCATTCCGCGATCTGGCGCTGGCATTCCTAACCTAACTAACAAACTGCCGCACATGAGGTAACACATATCTTCGATCAAGAGCAAAGCTTGGTTATGCATCTCCTCATTCGCCTCAAGATCGGGATTTCTTGAGCTGACACGAATTCGATATAAAATGTCTTCTGACATGTTATCTTTGTATTTGTTCCACAGGTCACGTGGGTTCGATGGGAAGCATGTCGAAATGATGATAGCAAATAATGTGCGTATCTGACTTGGAGATGCAGAAATAATTGCTTCAGCGATTGTCGCGTCCCAATGAGTATCGTTTTCAAGCAAATTCAGCTCTTGACATGCTGCACGAAATGTGGGGCACACTATACCATTAACAGTTCGTAGTGATTCAAATGATGTTGGCCCTCGAACATGTACCAGCAACAACCGCAAATAGAAACATTCATCATTCTTCGGATGAACTGTGTAAATACGACCAAGAGCATCAGCAGAACGCATATCTGGATGACCAGGAACTGCATCGCCTTGCTTCCGACGTTGAAATTTCTTCGATGTAGCGTTTCAAGTGTAATAACGTGGCATTTCCGAGTAAAGCAACGTTCGTGCGAACGGATCATTTTGACAAATCGCAAAGAAGCTGGTCAGTGTTGTCGCTGGAGGTGTTTCGGCACGTTGAGCAGCATTCGACGCTGTGAAATATACTCTCTGACCGTTCTCTAGATGCACCCCCAAATGTACAACAGTGGGATAACGTTTGTGAGTAGGGAATGAGAATATACGCCAAATTGCTTCATTGCAGTTCACGTATCTACCAACTTGATAGCGCGTGATTTCATCGTTGATATTGGATGTTTGGATACCAAAAACCGCCATGTCGCTCCCTTTCGTGACATATTTGCAAATGTATTTAATAGATTTGACCGAATTGCAATACTCAACATTACAATGTGCCTTGAATGTTTTGGAAGGAAGTGGCGAATATGGAACAATCCAACTGTTGTCAACTATGAAATCGTTTCCTTTCACTTTAGTTGTGATAGTTCTACCATTATCATCGGGCGATCGACGCCGATACAATGGATAACCATCGTTGCCTGTAATGGTCTCTGCCGTGAATTTTCGCGGATACCGTTTGGAACACTTGCCGTCAATCATGCACGGTGATTGGCGGTTGATAGTGCCACATGGTCCATGAATCATATTCGTGATTACAACATCATGTAGGTCTGGATCGGTTTCAGGAGCAGGAATCTCCGCACATATGATGTCATCTATTTGATCTGGCCGAATTCCGTCTACTAACCAAATTAGAATGTGAGCATGCGGTAGGCCTCGTTTTTGCCATTCGACTGAATACATCCAGCATCGAGTAGTCCCAAAGACGTGTTGCTTAACAATGTAATTTATTAGTGACCGAATTTTTTGCTTGAAAACCCGTGCGGTGATGTCGTGTCGATCACTTGATGTTTGTCCGGGAAGTAGCAATTGAATAATTTCCATCCATTTCGGATTACACGTAAATGTAATGAATAGATCTGGCCGACCATAATGACGAACCTATGTCATTGCATCTTGCGCATATTCATGCATATGACGCGGGCTACCTGTGTATGTCGCTGGTAAAATAGTCAATCGACCAACATTTTCTGAATCTCCTTCTGTGCTTATTGCATCGCGTAAATGGATATACTCTTCCGAACGCAATTTAGCTTGATTCAACCGGATGAAAGTCAGGCGCTCCGTTTCGATTTTAACGTACGTGTCAACGCAGTATTGTTGAAGCAGTCGACGAAATCGCAACAAATAATTGTCAGAATTTTCACGAATCATCAAACGATATGCGTAATAATTCATCGAACTAACCTTCTTGGTAGTTTCCTCACCTGAAACAAATACAGTAAAAATAGTATTTTAGAACCCCTAAGAGGTTAACGACTCTTACAGCTACTCTCTACTAAATTAGGAGTGACAACTTTTTTGTGTACCAAAAGCAAACAGAATAAAATGTATATCAAGTTAAAATGAAAACAATGATATTGATCTTACCATTCAATGGATTAATCATTTTGATATTAAAGTGATATCCATCGTCTCCTTGCCAAAACATCAGCGGGTATTGTAACGCGTCATATGAACGGTGTGTTTCATATATTCTTTGTAGTTGCCCAGCATTGCGTCGTGTAAGCACAATATCACGCGTTTCCAATCAGGATTGCCACTTCATCGATTGTTGGAGCATTAAATGTGCGTTCATGTGTTCCAGCTGGTCTTTTATCTGCTCTGATTACAACTTTATAGTCATCACTTGGCATGCGCTCTAAAGCAGTCTTGAACAGCCTGACCAATGCATGATGTTCATGAAGGATTTGCTGCAAATCTTGGAGAATTGCTCTTTTCGTAGCTGTGTTGATCCCTTGACGCCGGTCAAGTTGTTCTTCCATATTGCCCATGAAGTATATTTGCAAGAATTTGTGCTGTGCACCTTCAATAGGTTGCAATGATCCAATGCGATGGCAAATCTGGCCTTGAATCTGTAAATTCAAAGCCATAGTTACAGTTAGATTTACAAACACTTTTTTTTCAAATAATAACGTACTATTTTTATTTTAGAAACAAATACAGAAATCTTACAAACTACATTCCAAATTTTTTTACAATCATAGAAAATAAAGTTTTTAACGTAAATTACCTTAAATGTCGGATTATATCCGTGTTCTTCGATAATTTCCGCCCCAAATGAAGTCATTTGGAAACAGACATTGTATTTTTCAGTGTTCGCTAGAAAATGTCGTGATTCTAGTGTTTCGCCATAAAGCAGGGAACGCAATGGCTCTGGTGGCGGGACCACTAATGGCAATGTCACTTTACCACTAAGGCAGCACAAACCAGGCGTTTCACCAGCAAACTTCAATGCGCCACAATGCTGGCAGACAACGTCCATTGGACCAATGCAAACTAAACGATGCAAGCTGTAGTCGATGGTGCAATCATACCGAAACGCTGCTCGATTCAAATCAATACTTGAACCATTTCTTCTTGCACTTCGAAGATTATTCCTCTGTTCATCTGTACGATAAGCTCGACGATTTCTCGTTTCTAATCTAGCCGTTTCACGGGCTGCCGCTCTTTGCTCTTGTGTTTGAGAAGCACGAATTAAGGCCCTTCTTTGCTCCATCCTAACGCGGCGCTCTTCTCGGGCCATTTCTCGTTTTCGTCAGATAATTGACTCGTGATATTCCGTTGCCTAATTGCATTACGGCTCCGCTGGGAAAGATTAGATCTTCTAGGACGCGGCATTTTTATTAATAGTAATACTGAATATGCACTCGCACAAAACCACATAAAACAATCGAGACATAGACAATAGCTCATCAAGAAAAATCATAGACAACCTATGAAAAGACATTTACACTTTTGTTAACCTGTAGAATAAATCTTTAATTAATTTAATAAATAATTTACACAAATCAATGTCTAAAACAAACAAATATAACAGTACCTACCTGAACTTTCGAGACATTTTACACAAAATAAATTTTTGAACGCACACATAAATACACTCCTGGAAATTGAAATAAGAACACCGCGAATTCATTGTCCCAGGAAGGGGAAACTTTATTGACACATTCCTGGGGTCAGATACATCACATGATCACACTGACAGAACCACAGGCACATAGACACAGGCAACAGAGCATGGACAATGTCGGCACTAGTACAGTGTATATCCACCTTTCGCAGCAATGCAGGCTGCTATTCTCCCATGGAGACGATCGTAGAGATGCTGGATGTAGTCCTGTGGAACGGCTTGCCATGCCATTTCCACCTGGCGCCTCAGTTGGACCAGCGTTCGTGCTGGACGTGCAGACCGCGTGAGACGACGCTTCATCCAGTCCCAAACATGCTCAATGGGGAACAGATCCGGAGATCTTGCTGGCCAGGGTAGTTGACTTACACCTTCTAGAGCACGTTGGGTGGCACGGGATACATGCGGACGTGCATTGTCCTGTTAGAACAGCAAGTTCCCTTGCCGGTCTAGGAATGGTAGAACGATGGGTTCGATGACGGTTTGGATGTACCGTGCACTATTCAGTGTCCCCTCGACGATCACCAGTGGTGTACGGCCAGTGTAGGAGATCGCTCCCCACACCATGATGCCGGGTGTTGGCCCTGTGTGCCTCGGTCGTATGCAGTCCTGATTGTGGCGCTCACCTGCACGGCGCCAAACACGCATACGACCATCATTGGCACCAAGGCAGAAGCGACTCTCATCGCTGAAGACGACACGTCTCCATTCGTCCCTCCATTCACGCCTGTCGCGACACCACTGGAGGCGGGCTGCACGATGTTGGGGCGTGAGCGGAAGACGGCCTAACGGTGTGCGGGACCGTAGCCCAGCTTCATGGAGACGGTTGCGAATGGTCCTCGCCGATACCCCAGGAGCAACAGTGTCCCTAATTTGCTGGGAAGTGGCGGTGCGGTCCCCTACGGCACTGCGTAGGATCCTACGGTCTTGGCGTGCATCCGTGCGTCGCTGCGGTCCGGTCCCAGGTCGACGGGCACGTGCACCTTCCGCCGACCACTGGCGACAACATCGATGTACTGTGGAGACCTCACGCCCCACGTGTTGAGCAATTCGGCGGTACGTCCACCCGGCCTCCCGCATGCCCACTATACGCCCTCGCTCAAAGTCCGTCAACTGCACATACGGTTCACGTCCACGCTGTCGCGGCATGCTACCAGTGTTAAAGACTGCGATGGAGCTCCGTATGCCACGGCAAACTGGCTGACACTGACGGCGGCGGTGCACAAATGCTGCGCAGCTAGCGCCATTCGACGGCCAACACCGCGGTTGCTGGTGTGTCCGCTGTGCCGTGCCTGTGATCATTGCTTGTACAGCCCTCTCGCAGTGTCCGGAGCAAGTATGGTGGGTCTGACACACCGGTGTCAATGTGTTCTTTTTTCCATTTCCATGAGTGTAGTTGTTACAGTATTTGACAGGATTGGACAACAAATGTTTGACATGTAATAAACAAATGAGCATTTATTGAAATGATTAAGTATTCATTACACATTTCTGAACGCACGCGTAATATTTTTCAATCTTTTTTTAAAAAAATATACATAATAGTTTATTCACCCATTTTAAATAGTTTATGAACGCATGCATAAATGTCAATCATTACTTACAGATTTTGGCAAAAAAATTTGACAGCTCCGAAACTAAAGAACTTTTAGGGAAAATAACGCATTTTTCAAGTATTCGTCAATTTTTCATTATTTTTAAGATGTATTCTGCTATTCGGGGCGGAGACAAATCCAACAAATCAAAAACCATGAACATTTTTATTCGTCAATTTTTCATTATTTTTAAGATGTATTCTGCTATTCGGGGCGGAGACAAATCCAACAAATCAAAAACCATGAAAATTGGTCCAGCAGATCTCGAGTTATAAGTGTTGTAACAAACCCGACTTTGTTTTATATATATAGATTATATTTTATTCACATGTGTATTCTTCAGGAAGAGTTGTTACATTCCTTCGGTTGATACCGATCATAGACACTTTCAAAACACAGATACTATGAATATCACGAGCATCGTGCGACAGCAGGTTCGCCACAGAGACATTTCATCGCATGAATCTCTCTCAGGGAAGAAACGTCGTTAACACTGGAAAAAATTTTGCGCGTTGTTAATAATTTCGTGGAAAATTATGCATTATGGATCACTTTTCCGAAAACTGGCGCTTGCAGTTGACTATGCATCAAGATATACTACGGCAGTATAAGCGAAAAAAAAATTACAAATAATTTTATCTTTTCTTATATTCATTCATCTGACATACAATTAGCAGATGAATAAGGACAACGTTATATCAGTATTCGCTGGAAAACATTCGTGCAGTAATCTTCTACAGAGTTGGGCAGTTGAATGGAAAACAAAAATAAAAGTAATAATAGAGTTTCGAACACGGGGTGTAAAATTACGAAGCTCTACACTCCAAAGGGGTCAGAGTACGTCGATTGGGATTGCAGTTCCACCACGTGCTTAGAGCAGGGGAGCACAGTTCAATTGTCTGGGGGATCAGCAGCGTCGAAGATTGTAAAAGGACTTCGTACTATAGCTCACTGGACTGTGAACTGTCGTTTTAGATCACGAAATGTGTGGGCAATGGCGGATTTACTTACAGACCCACTAGGCACGGGCCTGGGGGGCCATTTTTTGCTCTGTACTCATTTTAACCTTTTGCGTTTTAAAATAACTGCACTTAAAAACGACAAAATTTTTTAATATTGTTAAACAACTTGCTAGTTTAAATAAGCCTTAAGAACGAAATTCGACAATACAAGCTTGGAAATGTACATAGTTTAATTGGTGACTGAATGGTCTGGTGTCATCTTCATGATTGTTCAAAATATTTTGAAGTAAGCTGTCACGACGGCACTCTACAACACAGTGTTTGAAACGTTATTATTCCGAGAATGTTGTCGGCTTCTACTTAACCCTACCACATTTTCCCCTTGAAAATACCGGGACACCTCAAAAGCTGTGATAAACTAATCAGCAGTTTCTTAAATACTGTAACATGTGTTGGCCCCAGTATGTAAATCTCATAAATTTCTGCAATACATACGGCTGTTGGTAAATTATTGCACCAAGAAATACATGATAGCCGTTGTCCCACAGTCCATAACAGATCAACAAAGATTCAGTATGAAAAAGCCGACTCTACTTAAATTGGTTGTATATATATTACGGGGAAGTATCAAGTCAACCCTTCATTAACTAATGTGAAAGCTCTGTGGTCTTCAATATCTGAGCTTTGATTTAGTGACACCCGTTTAACAAAACATGTTGATACTGGGAATGTTTTACATTTTTAAACAGATGTTTAACGAAAAGAACATTAGCAGAATATCTAATAATGTGTGAAATACATTTCAAAACAGTTTAAGAATTTTATTTAATTATTTACTTAGTTACTTTCTGTGGCGAGAAAAGAAGAAGAAACCAACTTTCGTTTGCCTCATTTGCAGGGCTTATTTCAATCAATCGTGGTACAAGTCCATTTTTGTTCATTCTGCGGTACAGAGCCCTAAAGTTTAATGAGCGCTGAAAAATCTGCAGTTGAGATACCAGAAATATTCATGTAAAGTAGAGTCTCGATAGTTCGAGTTTCCAATAATCCGAGCCTCTTTTTTTTTTTTTTTAAAAAAAAAGGATGCAACGATCTACTTTCTTTTGTTTACTGACATGATAAATAATGAAAACATCATTGCAAAAGATAGACGGGGAGAGTACAGCTCAGTGACAACGCAGGCAACAATGCAATCAACACCGACGATTAGCACGATGCCCTGTTGCACGAACATCTGTTGTCAGTATGGCACGAAATACCCCGTCTGCTGCCGGCTGCTGCCGATCAAAACTGGGAGTTCATACGCTGCTGTAGTTCCCAGTAACTGTACTGTACAGTGTTGTGTGTCGTTTTGTTTGTTGACTGTGTATTCCATTGTACACATTACAAAGATGAGTGCTGTAACAAAAAAGAGGAAATTTGTGCCTTTGCATCTAAAATTAGAAGCACTAAGACGACTTGACAAAAGAGAAACATTAAAAAGACTTGCCCTCGAATATGGTGTCGGTGAAGTTACTGTTGGTGACTGGCGAAGAAACCAAGAAACCGACTTAAATTGGAACAGTTTTCTTCACAGAAATGCTCACACGAATCTCTCAGTCGAAGAAGTATAAAGAAGTCAGACTTCGAAAAAACAGGTGAGGCATTGTTCATGTGGTTTACCCAACAGAGACAGAAGGGTGCTCCGATTTCTGGCACAGTCTTGCAAGAAAAAGCTTTGTTTTTCAGAAACCAGTTGCAGGAAGGAATTGACAATTTCGCAGCTAGTGTGGGCTGGCTCGACAAGTGGAAGAAGAGGTATGGAGTGCGTCAAGTAGACGTATGTGGAGAAAAACTCTCTGGTGACGCTCAGGCCGTTTCAAAATTTATCGTAGAGTTTAAAAAAATCATAACTGACGAAAATTTGTCTAATGAACAAATATATACTCGTAACTGTGACGAAACTGGGCTAAATTTTAAAATGTTACCAGCGAGAACACTTGCTTCTTGTGAAGAAAAAAAGTGCTCCTGGGCACAAAAAAAAGCAAAGAGCGGCTCACAGTTATGGCAGCTTCAAATGCAAATGGAAACCACAAACTAAAACTAGTTGTGATTGGGAAGTCTGCCAAGCCGAGAGCATTGAAGGATGTATCCATCTCAGCTCTTCCAGTTGTCTATAAACATCGAAATAATGCCTGGATGAATAAGGAAATCTTCAAGAACTGGTTTTTTAACTCATTTGTACCTGACTGCAAGATTGTTTTTGAAAGAATGGGGACTGCCATGCAAAGCAATTTTGCTCATGGATAATGCGTCCTCACATCCAAGTGCAGGAGAACTGCAGTGCGACGGTATCCGCGCCTTGTTTTTCCCCCACCAAACGTTACCTGTCTCATTCAGCACATGGACCAGGGCGTTCTGGAATGTCTGAAAAAGAAAAGTATCGACGGCGATTGCTACAGTCAATCCTGCATTCCGAAGACAACGAAAGCATTGTAGGAGCTTTGAAGAAAGTTACTTTGAATGACGTCGTGTACTGGATTAGCGAATCTTGGGACGAAATAAAGTCAGACACAATTTCTAAAGTCATGGAGCAAAATTCTACAGGAAAGTATGCCAGACACAGAAACTGGAGATTTAACAGATGAGGACGATCAACCATTGTGTAATTTAGTCAGAAGATTGCAGGGAGTGAAGAGGCAGAAGAGGTGGAAGTAGGCGAGTGGTTAAATTCAGACGAACAGTTGGAAGTGACAGACTCTTCTATAGTTGACATGGTTAACATTCCATCGCAGTGTGAGGACGACGAGGCAGAGGCTGCACCGATGATGAGACACCGGTGGCTACGCTGCTCTCGAGGCCGCCACCTGCTACGTGGAACAACCGCCCAATGCGACACCAACTGACCCACTGCTCCTGAGACGGTGGCGTGACACTGCCGCGAGGGAACGTTGCAGCTTCGCCAAACAAAAGACACTTCACTATTACTTGTCTAAATAAATAATTATTGTTATTCTGCCAATGCAAATGCATGTGTAAATACTTTTATTTTGATAAAGTTCATATTTTGACCTGTATTACTTACAATATCATAATATTTCTTTTTCCCATTTAAATTTCGATAGTCAGAGTTTTCGATAGTTCGAGGTGGTTCCGGTCCCGTTCACCTCGAACTATCGAGACTCTACTGTATATATACTTGAGTATTTCTGGTACCTCAAATGCAGATTTTTCAGTGCTCATTTAACTTTACGACTCGGTATCTCAGTATGAACAAAAATGGACTTGTACCACTATTGAAATAAGTCTTTCATTTATTGTGCTACCCGCACGATATCAATCTGTGCAATCGAATAGTACGTGTTGTTGTTGTTGTTGTTGTTGTTGTGGTCTTCAGTCCTGAGACTGGTTTGATGCAGCTCTGCATGCTACCCTATCCTGTGCAAGTTTCTTCATCTCCCAGTACCTACTGCAACCTACATCCTTCTGAATCTGCTTAGTGTATTCATCTCTTGGTCTCACTGTACGATTTTTACCATCCACGCTGCCCTCCAATGCTAAATTTGTGATCCCTTGATGCCTCAGAACATGTCCTACCAATCGGTCCCTTCTTCTCGTCAAGTTGTGCCACAAACTCCGCTTCTCCCCAATTCTATTCAATACCTCCTCATTAGTTATGTGATCTACCCATCTAATCTTCAGCATTCTTCTGTAGCACCACATTTCGAAAGCTTCTATTCTCCTCCTGTCCGAACTGTTTATCGTCCATGTTTCACTTCCATACATGGCTACACTCCATACAAATACTTTCAGAAACGACTTCCTGACACTTAAATTTATACTCGATATTAACAAATTTCTCTTCGTCAGAAACGCTTTCCTTGCCATTGCCAGTCTAAATTTTATATCCTCTCTACTTCGACCATCATCAGTTATTTTGCTCCCCAAATAGCAAAACTCCTTTACTACTTTAAGTGTGTCATTTCCTAATCTAATTCCCTCAGCACCACCCGACTTAATGCGACTACATTCCATTATCCTCGTTTTGCTTTTGTTGATGTTCATCATATATCCTCCTTTCAAGACACTGTCCATTCCGTTCAACTGCTCTTCCAGGTCCTTTCCTGTCTCTGACAGAATTACAATGTCATCGGCGAACCTCAAAGCTTTTATTTGCTTTCCATGGATTTTAATACCTACTCCGAAACTTTCTTTTGTTTCCTTTACTGCTTGCTCAATATACAGATTGAATAACATAGGGGATAGGCTACAACCCTGTCTCACTCCCTTCCCAACCACTGCTTCCCTTTCATGCCCCTCAACTCTTATAACTGCCACCTGGTTTCTGTACAAATTGTAAATAGCCTTTTGCTCCTTGTATTTTACCCCTGCCACCTTTAGAATTTGGAAGTGAGAAATCCAGTCAACATTGTCGAAAGCTTTCTCTAAGTCTACAAATGCTAGAAACGTAGGTTTACCTTTCCTTAATCTTTCTTCTAAGATAAGTCATAAGGTCATTATTGCCTCACGTGTTCCAATATTTCTACGGAATCCAAACTGACCTTCCCCGATGTCGGCTTCTACCAGTTTTTCCATTCGTCTGTAAGGAATTCGCGTTAGTATTTTGCAGCTGTGACTTATTAAACTGAAAGTTCGGTAATTTTCACATCTGTCAACACCTGCTTTCTTTGGGATTGGAATTATTATATTCTTCTTGAAGTCTGAGGGTATTTCACCTGTCTCATACATCTTCCTCACCAGATGGTAGAGTTTTGTCAGGACTGGCTGTCCCAAGGCCGTCAGTAGTTCTAATGGAATGTTGTCAACTCCTGGGGCCTTGTTTCGGCTCAGGTCTTTCAGTGCTCTGTCACTCTTCACGCGTACCCCTTTCTGTAGTGGATTTTTAAGCCTTCCTTCTGCTTTGTTTCTCCAATTTTTTGAGTTTCGTTCGCATTTCTGCTGGTTTCCATTTTCGATTTTTACTGTTTCCTAAGTCACGGACCGGGCGCTAATGACCATAGCAGTTTTGCGCCCTAAAAAACAAAAAAAAAAACTCTTCACGCAGTATCGTATCTCCCATTTCATCTTCATCTACATTCTCTTCCATTTCTATAATATTGTCCTCAAGTACATCGTCCTTGTATAGACCCTCTATATACTCCTTCCATCTTTGTGCTTTGCCCTTCTTTGGTTAGAACTGGGTTTCCATCTTAGCTCTTGATATTCACAGAAGTTCTCTTTTCTCCAAAGGTCTCTTTAATTTTCCTGTGGGCAGTATCTATCTTACCCCTACTGAGATAAGCCTCTACATCCCTACATTTGTCCTCTAGCCATCCCTGCTTAGCCATTTTGCACTTCCAGTCGATATCATTTTTGAGACGTTTGTATTCCTTTTTGCCTGCTTCATTTCCTGCATTTTATATTTTCTCCTTTCATCAATTAAATTCAATATTTCTTCTGTTAACCAAGGATTTCTACTAGCCCTCGTCTTTTTACCTACTTGATCCACTGCTGCCTTCACTATTTCATTCCTCAAAGCTACCCATTCTTCTTGTATTGTATTTCTTTCCCCCATTCCTGTCAATTGTTCCCTTATGCTCTCCCTGAAACTCTGTACAACCTCTGGTTCTTTCAGTTTATCCAGGTCCCATCTCCTTAAATTCCCACCTTTTTGCAGTTTCTTCAATTTTAATCTGCAGTTCATAACCAATAGATTGTGGTCAGAGTCCACATCTGGCCCTGGAAATGTCTTACAATTTAAAACCTGGTTCCTAAATCTCTGTCTTACCATTATATAATCTATCTGATACCTTTTAGTGTATCTGGGATTCTTCCATGCATACAACCTTCTTTTATGATTCTTGAACCAAGTGTTAGCTATGATTAAGTTATGCTCTGTGCAAAATTCTACCAGACGGCTTCCTCTTTCATTTCTTAGCCCCAATCCATATTCACCTACTATATTTCCTCTCTCCCTTTTCCTACACTCGGATTCCAGTCACCCATGACTGTTAAATTTTCGTCTCCCTTCTCTATCTGAATAATTTCTTTTATCTCATCATACATTTCATCAGTTTCTTCATCGTCTGCAGAGCTAGTTGGCATATAAACTTGTACTACGGTAGTAGGCGTGGGCTTCGTGTCTATCTTGGCCACAATAATGCGTTCACTAAGCTGTTTGTAGTAACTTACCCACACGCCTATTTTTTATTCATTATTAAACCTATTCCTGCGTTACCTCTATTTGATTTTGTATTCATAACCCTGTATTCACCCGACCAAAAGTCTTGTTCGTCCTGCCACCGAACTTCACTAATTCTCACTATATCTAACTTTAACCTATCTATTTCCCTTTTTAAATTTTCTAACCTACCTGCTCGATTAAGGGATCTGACATTCCACGGTCCGATCTGTAGAACGCCAGTTTTCTTTCTCCTGATAACGTCCTCTTGAGTAGTCTCCGCCCAGAGATCCGAATGGGGAACTATTTTACCTCCGGAATATTTTACCCAAGAGGTCGCCATCATCATTTAACTATACAGTAAAGCTGCATGTCCTCGGGAAAAATTACGGCCGTAGTTTCCCCTTGCTTTCAGCCGTTCGCAGTACCAGCACAGCAAGGCCGTTTTGGTTATTGTTACAAGGCCAGATCAATCAATCATCCAGACTGTTGCCCCTGCAACTACTGAAAAGGCTGCTGCCCCTCTTCAGGAACAACACGTTTGTCTGGCCTCTCAACAGAGTACGTGGCATTGCAAATTTTATATCAAACTAAGCTTTTTTTCTTTGAGGAACGGTTATTTTTATTTTACGTTCTAAAAAAGGTGCATTTGCGTGTAAACATAACAGCAGTGTTCACACAAATGTCAACACACCACAACTGCCAACAAGATTACTTAAACATTGTAGTCTGTCTTCTCTGCCCTCAGAAACAGCTAAAATGTTGTAAGAATAAGTGGGATAAGAGTCGATCCAGCACACCTCACTGCAAGAAATTGCAAAAATTATTTGCTTCTTAAATTAGAAAGACAGTGTCAACAATATACGGAACATATTTGCGTCCCAGCTAAACTTCCGTCGACGCGGGAAACAAGCCAAAAATGGAACCGTCCCGTTTTCTTTACCCACTTGATGACGTCACTGACAACAGAGAAACAGGCAACAATGAAACTAAATTATTCTGCATTGTCGTTCTTTTATAGCTCAGTTACGTTGAGTAATCCGTGTTGGTCAGTTCATCGCTCCGTGTTTCAACGAAAAATCTTTGTGCTGGTATGCCGTGTTTAAAGTAAAAACCTTTGTGCTCATGTGCGGTCTAGTACGATTAGAACTGTATACAGTCCTTCTTTATTTCCTTTTACAATTTACTTTCTTTCGTTTTGATTGCTAGTTGACAATTTTGCAAGTGACTTAACATGAATAACAGAGAAAAAAAACAAAATTAAGTGGGGCGGCATTTCGGAAATTATCGAAGGAAAGGCGAGAACGAGCTATTGTAAAAGAAGTAAATACAGACGAAACAAAAATTACAAATGAAGAAAAGCAAATTGTTCCTGATTTCGAGTTCACGAAAAACTTAAGTGTCGAGTCAGACATCACAAAAAGAAATAACCCTGTTACTGATGATCCTGCCGAATAGTGTATCAATGAATCGACATTGACATTCAACGTGACATTAATCAAAATTGTAACGGTGATTTTTCTAACTCAAGAAGGTCAATAGGCGATAAAACCAGATATTTGAACAAAAATGTATTTTACTATAAACTTTTAAATGGTGAATCAACTTTGCGTTATTTTCTAGTATACTCCCGTAGCACCGGTGCTGTTTTTTGTGCACCATGTAAATTGTTCGGAGGTAAGGACGCGATTGCTACTAATGGTGCACAGAGCATAACTTAATCATAGCTAACACTTGGTTCAAGAATCATAAAAGAAGGTTGTATACATGGAAGAATCCCAGAGATACTAAAAGGTATCAGATATATTATATAATGGTAAGACAGAGATTTAGGAACCAGGTTTTAAATTGTAAGACATTTCCAGGGGCAGATGTGGACTCTGACCACAATCTATTGGTTATGAACTGCAGATTAAAATTGAAGAAACTGGAAAAAGGTGGGAATTTAAGGAGATGGGACCTGGATAAACTGAAAGAACCAGAGGTTGTACAGAGTTTCAGGGAGAGCATAAGGGAACAATTGACAGGAATGGGGGAAAGAAATACAATACAAGAAGAATGGGTAGCTTTGAGGAATGAAATAGTGAAGGCAGCAGTGGATCAAGTAGGTAAAAAGACGAGGGCTAGTAGAAATCCTTGGGTAACAGAAGAAATATTGAATTTAATTGATGAAAGGAGAAAATATAAAATGCAGGTTGGAAAAATATTTCTAATATTTTATCTCATCATGAGAATTCACTTTAACACACAAATTCTGTGTTATCAATCTTAACAAGAAAAAGGTCACTTGGAACAGGTGTCATATGTTGAGACACAAAAAATGTACTGGCGCGGCGTGTTGAAAAGTGTGTTTGCGGCAGTGAAGAAGCTGACAAGTCGTTGACTTCCCCTACGTGGGCACGTTGAAACATTCCATTCATTATATAATGGTCAATTTATGATGTCTCTTGAACTTATAGCCGAGTTTAATCCTTTCTTGCAGAGGACACTGAACGTTATGGAAGTCCAGGGCAGGGACACACAAGTTATCTTTCTTCAACGATCTTTGATGAAATAATAGAGCTTCTTTCTGAACAAATAAAAAGAATTATCGTAAGTGCAGGCCAAATATTCCTCTATAATAGTAGATTTTACAGCGGACGTTTCACATACTGATCAATTATCTTTCATATTAAGATATGTGAACGAGAATGGTGAATCTGTTGAACGTTTCCTTCTGCTTTTACCAAACCCGGGACACAAGTCCGAAAACTTAGCTGAGGCCTAACTATAAGTCCTGTCTACAAATTCCATTGATATTACTGACCGTAGAGGCCAGTCATATGACAACGCAAGCAATAGCTCAGGAACCTACACTGGTTTGCAGGCACGCATTAAAGAACGAAATCCGAAAGTGCGTTATGTGCCTTGTACAGCACTTTCTTTGAATTTAGTCGGCACTAGTGGTGCAAGCAGTTGTCGGGAAGTTGTTCATTTTTCATTGTAGTGCAAAACCTTTATAATTTTTTCTCTGCTTCTACACAGCACTGGGATAAACTTCTTTCTTTCATGAAACCAGGAAGCAAAACGGTAAAAAGTTTATCAAAAACACGTTGGTCAGCGAGAGAGGAAGCGTGTGGAAGTCTATATGAAAACTGGAAGAGCGTTATCAATGCTCTCACGCTTATTGCCAACAATGCGTTTGAAAAATCACTTGTACGAAATGAGGCTTTATTGAATCAAGTTAGCAGACTGGAAACAGTATTCATGATGACAGTTTGGGAGGACATACTCCGGAGATGTAATAGTGTAAATCTGAAATTGCAAATACTAAAATAGTGCATGAATTACATGAATCACTTGTAGGATTTATTGCATCTATTCGTGGCATGTTCGACTATTATGAAAATAAATCCACGGAGCTTGTGACTGATATAGACTATGAATGCACCTATAAAAGATCACAAAAACGCGAACTTCATGATGACTAAGAAGCGGACTCTGAAGAAGTTTCCTGATTGGAAGGGAAAAATTTTGAGTCGAAACGTTTCTCCCAGTACTCGACAACTTGTACGCCGATTTAGTGAGGAGGAAGGAAATCTATAGAACACTGTTGAACTCCTTCAAAGTTTTCAGTAACCTTCAGAACAGTTCACCTGACGATATAGCTGAACGTGGAGCAAAACTCCAAGCGTCATATGACACAGATTTTGAGACTTCCTTCCCTAGTGAATGTGCACATTTCACGCAACTTTTGAAATCTTCTGAGATTAGTATATACCAGTCGAAATGAGTAAATTTTTACGAAAAGAGAGGTTACAGTCAGTGTTACCGACTGTTGACATTGCTCTTAGAATATTTCTATGTATGGCGTTTACAAATTGTTCACAGAACGCTCGTTTTTGGCTCTTAAGAGATTGAAATCGTACTTAACATTCTACGTTGTCTGAGGAGAGACTGAGCGCCTTGTCCATCCTTCACGTCGAAGCCGACCTCCTAACTGATAGCCGTCTGAACTATGAAGATATGATCAACGAGTTTTCTGCCGTCAAAGCCAGACGCAAATTTTGCTGACTGATGAGTTTGTTTGTTTATTCATATTAGTTTTAAAAATTTAAGATTACAATGTGATTTTTGTTATAACTTAGAGCACATTCATTGGATTTACGAACTATGTATCACTTGTTTATTTAACAATTGCCGTTGGCAGAGCGCGGAACTAAACCTCGTTTACGTGCGGAAGTGACCAAAGGCACCCGACAGTACTACTCAATACCCAAATGACCCAGGCCGCTCGGCGCTGTACAGTCATGTCATGTTGATGCTGTAGTGTATTACAACAGACGCGTATTCTTGGCGTCTGCTGAAATGTATAGTTATCGCGGAAATATCCGTTATCGAAGAGTACGCTCAGATGAGGAAGTGTTAATAAATTACGTAGTTCAGTTCTATCGATAAATAAGTAAAAGATTTGATAATACCGTTAGAAAGAGCTACGGTGAGAACAGTAGCTGCAGTACAAAACTGTTCAGCCCTTACATGGATTAAAGGTATTGTGTACATTTATTATGCAGCATCTAGCTACACAGACCCTAATGCTTTACACGTTAACTATTAGATTATAAAACAAATTTGATTTTTCCACACTAGTCTGTAAAATTATCTACATCTACATTTCTACACTTATACTCCGCAAGCCACCCAACGGTGTGTGGCGGAGAGCACTTTACGTGCCACTGTCATTACCTCCCTTTCCTGTTCCAGTCGCGTATGGTTCGCGGGAAGAACGACTGTCTGAAAGCCTCCGTGCGCGCTCGAATCTCTCTAATTTTACATTCGTGATCTCCTCGGGAGGTATAAGTAGGGGGAAGCAATATATTCGATACCTCATCCAGAAACGCACCCTCTCGAAACCTGGACAGCAAGCTACACCGCAATGCAGAGCGCCTCTCTTGCAGAGTCTGCCACTTGAGTTTGCTAAACATCTCCGTAACGCTATGACGCTTACCAAATAACCCTGTGACGAAAGGCGCCGTTCTTCTTTGGATCTTCTCTCTCTCCTCCGTCAACCCGATCTGGTACGGATCCCACACTGATGACCAATACTCAAGTATAGGTCGAACGAGTGTTTTGTAAGCCACCTCCTTTGTTGATGGACTACATTTTCTAAAGACTCTCCCAATGAATCTCAGCCTGGTACCCGCCTTACCAACAATTAATTTTATATGATCATTCCACTTCAAATCGTTCCGTGCGCATACTCCCAGATATTTTACAGAAGTAACTGCTACCTGTGTTTCTTCCGCTATCATATAATCATAAAATAAAGGATCCTTCTTTCTATGTATTCGCAATACATTACATTTGTCTATGTTAAGGGTCAGTTGCCACTCTCTGCACCAAGTGCCTATCCGCTGCAGATCTTCCTGCATTTCGCCACAACTTTCTAACGCTGCAACTTCTCTGTATACTACAGCATCATCCGCGAAAAGCCGCATGAAACTTCCGACACTATCTACTAGGTCATTTATATATATTGTGAAAAGCAATGGTCCCATAACACTCCCCTGTGGCACGCCAGACGTTACTTTAACGTCTGTAGACGTCTTTCCATTGATAACAACATGCTGTGTTCTGTTTGCTAATAACTCTTCAATCCAGCCACACAGCTGGTCTGTTATTCCGTAGGCTCTTACTTTATCAGGCGACAGTGCGGAACTGTATCGAACTCCTTCCGGAAGTCAAGGAAAATAGCATCTACCTGGGAGCCTGTATCTAATATTTTCTGGGTCTCATGAACAAATAAAGCGAGTTGGGTCTCACACGATCGCTGTTTCCGGAATCCATGTTGATTCCTACAGAGTAGATTCTGGGTTTCCAAAAACGACATGATACGCGAGCAAAACACATGTTCTAAAATTCTACAACAGATCGACGTCAGAGATATAGGTCTATCGTTTTGCACATCTGCTCGACGACCCTTCTTGAAGACTGGGACTACCTGTGCTCTTTTCCAATCATTTGGAACCTTCCGTTCCTCTAGAGATTTGCGGTGCACGGCTGTTAAAAGGGGGGGCAAGTTCTTTCGCGTACTCTGTGTAGAATCGAATTGGTATCCCTTCAGGTCCAGTGGACTTTCCTCTGTTGAGTGATTCCAGTTGCTTTTCTATTCCTTGGACACTTATTTCGGTGTCAGCCATTTTTTCGTTTGTGCGAGAAGGAACTGCACTTTGGTCTCTGTGAAACAGCTTTGGAAAAAGGTGTTTAGTATTTCAACTTTACGCGTGTCATCCTCTGTTTCAATGCCATCATCATCCCGGAGTGCCTGGATATGCCGTTTCGAGCCACTTACTGATTTAATGTGAGACCAGAACTTCCTAGGATTTTATGTCAAGTCGGTACATAGAATTTTACTTTCGAATTCACTGAACGCTTCACGCATATCCCTCCTTACGCTAACTTTGACATCGTTCAGCTTCTGTGTGTCTGAGAGGTTTTGGCTGCGTTTAAACTTGGAGTGAAGCTCTCTTTGCTTTCGCAGTAGTTTTCTAACTTTGTTGTTGAACCACGGTGGGTTTTTCCCGTCCCTCACAGTTTTATTCGGCACGTACCTGTCTAAAACGCATTTTACGATTCTCTTGAACTTCTTCCATAAACACTCAACATTGTCAGTGTCGGAACAGAAATTTTCGTTTTGATCTGTTAGGTAGTCTGAAATCTGCCTTCTATTACTCTTGCTAAACAGATAAACCTGCCTCCCGTTTTTTATATTTCTATTAACTTCCATATTCAGGGATGCTGCAACGGCCTTATGATCACTGATTCCCTGCTCTGCACTTACTGAGTCGAAACGTTCGGGTCTGTTTGTTATCAGTAGGTCCAAGATGTTATCTCCGCGAGTCGGTTCTCTGTCTAATTGCTCGAGGTAATTTTCGGATAGTGCACTCAGGATAATGTCACTCGTAGCCTGTGAGCCCGTACCTTCCATGCTGAGTGCACACAGGCCCATTGGGAGGCGTGCCTCGCTCTATTATCTAGGGTGCGCTTCATGAACATCTAACAAATCCTAACACCTTCTATGCTTTTCACTCTAACGAAGGCCGTAGAAGCATGGTCTTTTTCCGATGTCCCTCTGACCAAAATGTGATTCTGGTAGCTGGAGTCCAAAGTTTTTGTTAATCTTGCCTTTTGCGTTCTTGTGGAGATATTTCCATAGCAACTTTCATCCCCAAACAAATAGTTTCATAAATTTACCTTTTAAAATTTTTTAATGTAACGATATATTTTCTTAAAAATTTTCGTTCCCTGTTGCTCGCCCTTGGTGGTTGAATTTCCAGAGACACACGTATATTTTTAATTTCTAACTAAGAAACCAAATACCAACTGTCGTAGATGTAGCCTTAAAACTCCTTTAGTATTTCTGTAGTAGGCTAGTTATTTATTTTCAAAAACACTTTCACCCACTATTTTCCCCCCTTAGGGGTTGAATTTCGAAAAACAGCGACACGTGTATGTTTACTTCTAACAGAGAAGCCAAATAAAAAATTTCATAGATTTAGCTTCAAAAATGTTTGCACAACGAAATATTTCCGTAAAAGCTTTCATCCCCCATTTCACCTCAATAGGGGTTGAATTTCCAAAAACAATGAAGCTCATATTTTTTTATTTCTATTTGAGAAACCAGATTTAAATTTTCATAGATTCAACTTAAAAAAATACTTTGATTATAAAATATTTTCATAAAAAATCTCATCCCCTACTACACCCCTTACGGATGGAATTTAAAAAAAAAAACTGTTCTTAAACATCGCTTACGGTATAAGTTCCACTCCCCTCCAAATTTCAAGTTTCTTTCCTTGGCGGTTTGGGCTGGGCGATGATCAGTCAGTCAGTCAGTCAGGATATAGCCTTTTACATGTGAATAGATTCCAATACATTTTTAGCAGTTGCAAAGCATTGTCGTGTTCGCTAGTTATAGAATACATCTGAGAGCCGTGAGCCACACGGATATGTGATTGGCACGCAGTTTGACGGCCATTGCTCTAGACATTTCTGTTCAAAGAAAAGCTTCAAATGGCTCTGAGCACTATGGGACTTAACTTCTGAGGTCATCAGTCCCCTAGAATTTAGAACTACTTAAACCTAACCAACCTAAGGACATCACACACATCCCTGCCCGAGGCAGGATTCGAACCTGCGACCGTAGTGGTCGCGCGGTTCCAGACTATAGCGTCTAGAACCGCTCGGCCACTCCGGCCGGCACACATTTCTGTCTGTGGATGCCAAGAGCACTGATAAAAAGCAAATATTTATCGACTGACGGCTGCTGTGTGAGTAATCACCATGTGTTTACCGACACAACAGATTAGACTGGGATTAACGGCACGCGTACGAAAATCTCGTGTCAGAAGACGGAAGCGTAATTATGGACTATGAGTGACTGTACACGAATAGGTGGAGATGGGAACGTCATCAGTATATATACTGTTAAAACTGAGGAAGCGTAGCGACCACTTTATTAGGCGTTTCACTCCTCTGTAAGTGGCAACAGAACTGCATTTATGACCAGGCTATTTACGCACCACAAACTATTGAAATAAATAATCTTTTGAAAGGGCAGAACACATGACCTGCAACAAACAAGCACTAAAGTTCACGCACGCTAAATGTGGCAAAATTGAACGAGTTTCACGTTTTAAATATGTGGGTGAAACAATTCGGGGAGGTTCCGTAGAAATTAATTATTTGCTACTATAATTTTTAATTTTTTGAGTCACATTAACACGCTATGTTAAATAGCAATGCAGATGAGTTGACTTGGTCTACTCTCGTCCGTGTTGCGATTACTGCTACGATTTGACGTAAGTTCAAAATGGCTCTGAGCACTATGGGACTTAACTTCTTAGGTCATCAGTCCCCTAGAACTTAGAACTACTTAAAACTAACCAACCTAAGGACATCACACACATCCATGCCCGAGGCAGGCTTCGAACCTGCGAGCGTAGCGGTCTTGCTGTTGCAGACTGTAGTGCCTAGAACCCCTCGGCCACACCGGCCGGCTTGACGTAAGTGATCAGGAGAAGAACATAATACAACCGGCCATTGGGCTACTGTTGTTACGTAAATGTCGAATTGCTCTGTGGAAAGCTTCAGGGGATATTTTACGGGATATCGTAACCTTATCCCAAACAATGGAAGTGTAACCCTGGATCAGTTGCCATTGTTACTTCGGTTAGAAACATTATGGTAGGCATAGATTGTCAGCATGTTGGACGACCACGCGCCCGTCACCGCTTGATGGCAAAGGCATCGTTTTCACAGCGGTGGGCGACTTCAGTTCATCGCAGCTCAGCCAATTAGCACAAAATATTTGTGAACTGTACACACAGACCTTCCTAGTAAAAGCAGGTCAAAGCCCATATTGTAGTTCCTGACATAGACAGGTTACACATGCTATGTAAGTTTATAATATCAATAAATATTTCTTATGAAAGTAATAACAAATTAAGTTTTCGGATTTTTCCCTTCTCTTGTGCTGTGAAACCTGGCTCACTGTCAAATTTCATAGTTCTAGGTGAATGGGGAGTACCCTATAAATTCTTGAGGGTATTTTTGTCCTGTCGTTGCAATTACAAAAATACGTGGTCTTTTTTTTTTTCACCGGACGTGTTTCGCTTTGTTGAGGTCAAGCATCATTAGTGGCCTATAATTAAGTTATTTACATTTTGATTTGCTTTAAGATCCAAAAACTATCGTTAAGAATATGTTGATTTGTATTTACGGCGATTTTCGCTTGATTTCCCGCTCACATCGGGAAATGCCGCCTGCTAGCACATCGTTGATGTTTTTCTTCTTTAGACACTGATAATTTTGGTCTAATTTTTAGTTGTTCTGCAGGACGCATTTTTGTAGCTGCAGCGATAGAACAAAAATACTCTCAAAATTTGTAAACCAACTATGGACAATATGGCCACATACAGTAAATGAAGACGCCTATAGGTAGTTTTGAATGGGTTTGCAAGTAACAAAAGAATGCCGTATCTTTTGAGCGCAGTGACGTAGTAGCTTAAAGTTTCTACACCGCCAAGGGAGCGTAGACTCTAGCATCTGCCATAAATTTCATCTTGATACGTCTACCCGTTCGTGAGAAAATGGCATCTTAAAAGACGGGTAGACAGTTGTGTAACAACTGGCGTGAAATAATTACAGATTAACAACTTGGGGGTTTTCCTATACTTGTGCTGTGAAACCTTACCTCTTGTCAAATTTCGTGATTCTAGGTGAACAGGGAGTGTCCTGAAGGTTTTGATGCGTTCATTTCCGAGTATCAATATATGTGACTTAAATGACCGCTAGTTTTGATTTCGTAGTCTTAGGAGCTTATAGTTTTTAGACCGCCAAGGAACCGCACACCTTCGTATGTGACGTAAATTTCAACTTGATATGTCAACCTGTTCGTGAGAAGAAAAGGGGGTCTTAACAGACGGACTGATTTAATGGCAAATGACAAAAAATATTTTTTTTTCGCGAAATGTAGTTGATATAATTACAAATTAATAATTTTCGAATTTTTTCCTTTGTCGTTGTGTGAAATCTTGTTTCGTGCCAAATTTCATGTTTCTAGGTCGGTGTGAATTACCATACAGGTTTTGATGACTGAATTTGTATCAAAATTTGTGACTTAAATGGCCGTAGGCTTCGATTGCATTGCCTTGTTGTTGTTGTTGTTGTTGTTGTTGTTGTTGTGATCTTTAGTCCTGAGACTGGTTTGATGCAGCTCTCCATGCTACTCTATCCTGTGCAAGCTTCTTCATCTCCCAGTACCTACTGCAACTTACATCCTTCTGAATATGCTTAGTGTATTCATCTCTTGGTCTCCCTCTTCGATTTTTACCCTCCACGCTGCCCTCCAGTACTAAATTTGTGATCCCTTGATGCCTCAGGACATGTCCTACCAGCCGATCCCTTCTTCCAGTCATGTTGTGCCACAAACTTCTCTTCTCACCAATCCTATTCAATACCTCCTTGTTAGCTGCGTGATCTACCCACCTTATCTTCAACATACTTCTGTAGCACCACATTTCGAAAGCTTCTATTCTCTTCCTGTCCAAACTATTTATTGTCCATGTTTCACTTCCATACATGGCTACACTCCATACAAATACTTTCAGAAAAGACTTCCTGACACTTAAATCTATACTCGATGTTAACAAATTTCTCTTCTTCAGAAATGCTTTCCTTGCCATTGCCAGTCTAAATTTTATATCTTCTCTACTTCGACCATCATCAGTTATTTTGCTCCCCAAATAGCAAAACTCCTTTACTACTTTAAGTGTCTCATATCCTAATTTAATTCCCTCAGCATCACCCGACTTAATTCGACTACATTCCATTATCCTCTTTTTGCTTTTGTTGATGTTCATCTTATATCCTCCTTTCAAGACTCTGTCCATTCCGTTCAACAGCTCTTCCTAGTCCTTTGCTAGCTTTGACAGGATTACAATGTTATCGCCGAACCTCAAAGTTTTTATTTCTTCTCCACGGATTTTAATACTAGTCCGAAATTTTCTTTTGTTTCCTTCACTGCTTGCTCAATATACAGATTGAATAACATCGGGCAGAGGTTACAACCCTGTTTCACTCCCTTCCCAACCACTGCTTCCCTTTCATGCCCCTCGACTCTTATAACTGCCATCTGGTTTCTGTACAAATTGTAAATAGCCTTTCGCTCCCTGTATTTTACACCTGCCACCTTCAGAATTTGGAAGTGAGTATTCCAGTCAACATTGTCCAAAGGTTTCTCTGAGTCAACATTGCCTTATGAGGGTTTTATTTACTTATTTATTTATTTTTACACCACCATGGGACCGTTGACCATCGTGTGTGACACAAATTTCCAGTCGCTAGGTATATCCGTTCTTGAGAGAAAAAGGGTTCTTAACAACAGCGCGGAAAGATAGACAGACGGACAACAGAACGATCAAGTAAGGGTTCCGATTTTACCGATTGACGTACGGAAAGGTGATAAAAATATCTTTGTATCAGTGTTGTGGCGTGTGCCTGCTTATAATAAAAAAAGTTTAGTAGTAATTATTTTTATACTGGCTTTTTCGGCTAAATGTTTCAGTAGACAACCGATATGAACGAAGTCGTGCTGCGCGTCTCGAACGCTGGACCTAGTGGTCTAGCGTTGTCAGACAGTTGAACGGCAGCCGCCGAGCGGGACGGACGTGTGGCGAAGGAACGGGACGCAGCTTGCGAGGTTAGTCGGCTGGTAATTCTGCTCACAGGCGCGTTCGTGTGAGCTACTAGAATGAATAATACGAATTATCTGACGGAATTTACAATCAAATTTTCGTCTGACCGAAACTTTGGGCACTCGAAGGTTTACTATAAATGGGGTTAACTCGAAAAGATTTGCTATTATCTTGTTCTTAATGTTTGCATCACGGCGTGTGTATTGAAATTGTTCGTTTAGCGTGTGATTCTAAACAACCGTGCGATGAGAAACAGATTTAGCAAGAAATTGAAGCAAATGAATGAATGTACTATCCTCCAGGTACCGCTGGCCATTTTAGAGTTGAAAATTCACATTTGGAAAGCTTCTGTTCTGCAGGCCTGCACATGAACTCCCCGGTGATTTCATGAAGACAAAAGTGTAGCCCATCTCGTTGCTGAAGATGTGACATTAATAATTATCTCACGAGGCTTGTTGAAATTTCTTCTTCTAGTGTGCCGTATAGCAACCGCAGAACACACAACCGTTAAAGAACGACTTTGTCCGTCCGACTGTTAAAAACCAATTTTCTTAGCAACGTGTAGACTTATCAAGTCGAAATTTACGTCCTGTACCAAGGTCTACAGTCGCTCGGTCTTTCAAACCATTGAAGCTTCTACGTCAATACAGTCGAAAGATGCGGCATTTATGCCACATGCTACGATTCTCGCAAATTCACTCCTCAAACCTATGAGGTACTTCCCGTTAACCCTTTATCACAGAATATGACAGAAAGAAAGGCTCCAAAGAACAAGTAAATGGGAAAAAAATCAAAGAAGTGTTAATTCGTAACTATATTACACGGAAAAATAGCCCGCATCTCGTGGTCGTACGGTAGCGTTCTCGCTTCCCACGCCCGGGTTCGATTCCCGGCTGGGTCAGGGATTTTCTCTGCCTCATGATGGCTGGGTGTTGTGTGATGCCCTTAGGTTAGTTAGGTCTAAGTAGTTCTAAGTTCTAGGGGACTGATGACCATAGATGTTGAGTCCCATAGTGCTCAGAGCCATTTTGAACACGGAAAAATACTTGTTTTGACATGTTATCCAACTGCTGTATCTCGTTAAGACCACCTTTTCTAATAAGAGGCTGAATGAACTGTTTATGTACGGAACCCTCGTTATGCTTGTGATATTCGCATTCATCCAGATTTTTTTTCATATAAATCCATAAAGTGGGGTAGTTTGGAACAACTACAAATATTTTATATTCACTCCAACCCAGCTGAGATCAGAAATGGTGCTAAAAATGAACACGGTTGCGTTAATTATTGTAATACAGTAATAATCTAGAACCGAGTTCAAATGTCACAGAGAAGAAAAAAGGTCGAAAAAAAAATTTTACAGAATTGCACTATCTAAATGTGAACGATTTCGTTGCAGTGTACCTAAAGTGCAATTGAGGCTGGAACGAGGAAGCATCAAAGTGATTAGTTGCTTAACTTAGCAAAAAAAAAAAGGCATGATGCAGTTTAAAGCACCGTAGTTGGCGTCGCATGTGATAGAATTATTTTGGGCAATCGCGACATCCTTACATTCTGAAACATTCTTGTACAGTAAAAAAATGAATAATTTTACAGATAAATAATTTTTAGGATTTAAAAAAGATTTTTACAGCGTTACTTTTGCCTGGCGTTTTTACTGTGGGGCCTAACATCAAAAACAAAAGTGTTGCAAGAAACCCTCTAGTAAAGTGTAACTTGAAACACCCACATTGTTATGTTTTTGTAGCAATAAATATTGATCTATAATTTTATTACCTATTGGAAAACTCAGTTGGGAGCATACCTGACAGTGTGGAATAAATTGCAGTATGTTTCCAATCATTATTGTGATGCAGGATGGTTTAAAATTCAAAAGTGTTTCAAGGAACTACAAATGACCGTATGAGATGAAAAGCGTGGTTCATCGAAAACATCTTTTGGTAAAGGAGGATGACGTGTAAGAGTGACCAATGCTGTGTATCTGCTGAGTATGTTGCTCAATTACAAATAGATGTGGTGGATCAATTAAGTTTATCCGGTCAGTCAGATTTTTGTAATTTTTTATGTTAATGGTACGTGAAGTTCAGAACGCAAATTTTTGGGGGAAGTCGACTTTGAAGTTTTCCGACCGTCTTTAATATGCTAAACCAAAGTCAATTTTTCTAGATGGGACATGTTGCTGTGGGGCAGAATGCTCGCCTGCCGCATGGGAGCTTTATGTCCGTTCCCTCCCTGATGCAAATTTTTAAAGAGCTGCAACTTCTACTATGAATTACGTAAATTTTATAATAGATGGAGATGGAAAAAACCATTATATATATATATATCTGTTCTTTCAGACATGTCCGACATATCATCGGTGACCATGCAGCTCGTTAGAATGAAATTACAATGAAACGAATACCCCTATCTGATCTGCATACAGGCGTTGATATGTGTCAGCAGGGGCAGTTGAAAATGTGTGCCCCGACCGGGCCTCGAAACCGGGATCTCCTGCTTACATGGCAGACGCTCTATCCATTTCTTTTTTTTTTTTTTTTTCGTTCGTTGTGTCTGTTCGTTGCGGACGTCACACGACATTCTTTAAAGTCCGTTGTTCATCCTTTCACTCAGTTTTTTATTACAGAGGCCAACCAGCTCTCTGATCGAACACGCTGAGCTACCGTGCCGACGTTAAAATTGTACAGTCCATTTATTGCCGATTCCCGTAAGAGTTCGGGCACTGTATGTGCATCCGCACAGCAATGGATGTCAGAGAGCCGGTTGGCCTCTGTAATAAAAAACTGAGTGAAAGGATCAACACCCAACTTGAACGGATGCCCGCAACGAACAAACACAGCGCTCAACAACGAACAAAATGAAAAAAAAAGGATAGAGCGTCGGCGATGTAAGCAGGAGATCCCAGGTTCGAGTCCCGGGCAGGGCACACATTTTAAACTGTCCCCGTTGACTTATATCAACGCCTGTATGCAGCTAGGAGTATTCATTTCATTGTAAAACCATTATGGCTCTAGACCAGTAATTTGTGGTTACTGTTTTGTCTTCCTCATTTCCTTTTTTTCTTTCAGTTCGACTACCTACGTCATTCAGATGTACAATGAATCTCACACTAGCTCGCTAACATGTATCAAATTGCTATTTTTATGAAAAATGCTAGTCGTATTATTTCTTATTACGTATCACACAAAAGTTCAGTTTTCGTTCTAAATATAAATGACCAGTAAAATCGACAATGATTCACCATTGCTAAATTTGTACGGGAATTGGAAATAAGTCCTTATCTCCTTGCCATCTCCCCCCCCCCCCCATTTTATCCATCTCTCTTTGTTCATCTCCTCCTCCCCCCTCCCCCAATCTCCCACTTCCTGCCCTCCTTGTCAATCTTCTCTTTCCCCTGTCTGTGTCCATTTCCTCTGTGAGTCTCTGTTCACCTATTCCCTTCTCCCTTCTCTCTCTGACCTTGAGCCTTGTTTATTGTTATTGGCAACAAACATTTGATGGGAACTGAAGTTGCTTAAAATGAAAGCATAAATCGGTTAATATAATTAGTATACACTCTATGATAAACCTCTCCTGCTGCTGGATATTAAAGGATAGTAGCAACAATGGCAGAATTTTTGCATAGTTCTAATCTGTGCTGCTACTGTAGTTCAACTGACCGCGATAAACAAGACGAAACCAAACATTTTGACAGCACAACATTTTCTTCCTCGCAGTTGGGTATAATACGTAACTCTTTGGAGCACGGTGGTATACATAGTATACCACCTTTTGAAAATTTTCTTGGCTCTTTGCACAGTGGTTTAACTGCACGACCACCACTCTAATATGCTCACCTAGTTCTCTACTTATCAGACAGATGGCACTCACTGCCTATAAGGAATCAGTTCCCGCCAAGAATTGCATAGATTACAACTGTGAAAGCTGCGTGCTGAGTTGTGCATGGTTTTTGCGTGTGAATAGTGGTTTATAACGAATTTCTTGTTGCGCCTGTGTTTTTTCCATATCTTGGACGTCACAGCTACGGTATGAACCCATGTATACATTCATATGCACAATCTTCCGTTATTTATATACAATTTATTTTGGTGGTATATTATTTGTACCACCGTGCATGTAGCAGTATTCTATTGCATTTCGTTTCCTAGTATAAAATTCGAAATCCTCCGCTACAAAGTTTAGTTTTTAATTGTGTTGTGACTTATTTTAGCTCTTTCTCCATTTTGTTTTGCTTACGTATTCTTTACTTGGATTCAGGCTGTTGTTTGAAAATGAAAATGTCAAGAAGAGGCTTACGAGATGAAGAAATCGAACGATTATTGTGTGAAATTCCATCAGACGAGGATTCCACTGTTGACACCACAGATGACGAATCTGATTATGAAGCAAGCATTGTTGCGGAGGCTATTGTGTCGTCTGAAGGCGAAGTTTCAGAGAGCGAGGAAGAAAGTGAGTCCACTCCGCCAAAACGCGCTGCTGACACAGCGCCAACTTGGGGACAACAATTCAATGCTACCTCAGGAATGCAGTTCGACAGTGAATCAGGACCAAGTGCTTTTATTAGGGACATTGATGATCCAGAACCTATCGATATATTCGAAAAAATATTTCCAAAAGAGCTAGTTCAGCTAATCGTTTTCCAAACAAATTTATATGCGACGCAATCTGGCAAGTCTTTCACTCCAACAACTGACAATGAAATACGAACTTTCCTGGGAATCAACATTTTGATGGGTATAAAGCGTATGCCAGCATACAGAGACTACTGGTCTAGTGCCCCAGAACTTCATGATCGTTATATTGCATCTCTGATGGCAGTAAATCGGTTTGGATGGTTACTGAGGAACATTCATCTGAATGATAACACATTGCATCCAGAAAAAGGACACCCAGGTTATGACAAACTGTACAAGCTGCGACCAGTGATCAAGATACTATCTGAATCTTTTTCCAAGTGTTACCAACCCAGCAAACACCTAGCAATTGATGAGTCAATGATCAAATTCAAAGGCCGCAACAGTATGAAACAATACATGAGAGATAAACCCATAAAGCGTGGTTACAAAGTGTGGATGCTGTGTGACAAGACCTCTTACAACTTGAAATTTGATATTTACACCGGAAAAGTAGGTGACACAGTGCAAACAGGCCTTGGGGAGCATGTAGTGCTGAGTTTGTCCTCTGAACTCGTAAATAAAGGCCATTATCTTTATTTCGACAACTATTTCAATAGCTATAACTTGTTGGCTGGTTTACAGCAGAGAAACATATATGCCTGTGGGACAGTTCAACCAACAAGGAAACATTTACCCAAATTAAAAACAGACAAAGAATTAAGCAGAGGTGAATTTGACTGGAGGGTCAGCAACTGTGGCATCCTCTACTTGAAGTGGAAAGATAAGAGAGCTGTTCATCTCCTTTCAAATTTTCACAGTCCTGAAGTTACTACAGTGACTCGCCGTGAAAGAGATGGTTCACGCATAGAGCTACCTTGTCCTCAAGCAGTGATGGATTACAATGCACACATGAACAATGTCGACAAGTTCGACCAACTGAAAAAATCATATGAAATAAGCCGGAGAAGTAAAAAGTGGTGGCACCGAATATTCTTTCACCTGCTTGATGTCAGTATCGTCAACAGCTATATAATTTGGAAGGAACTAGGCGATAGAGAAAAAATGACTGCCAAAGTCTTCAGGATGAGTATCCTGCAAAGCTTAGTAACCCAGAAAACACCATTGAGGCCATCTAGACTTCATGAGAGTCAAGTCCACGTAAAGAAAAACAAGCCATATGTTTCCTCACGCCAGCGTCTCGACAATTCATCCCACCAGCCAGAGCGTACTACCGCCAGACGTTGTGCGAAATGCAGTACAAAAAAGAAGCAAGTGCGCACTTTCTGGATGTGCGCTGAATGCAAAGTGCCTTTGTGCCTTAGCAAAACAAAAAGGTGCTTTCAAGATTTTCACAAAAAGGAATAAGAAACATATTTTATTTGTAAGGTTTGTAATTTGATTTTGTATTGTAAATGACCAATTGCCAGAAATAAAATTATTTTACATTAATTATACTAATTATTACTGCTTAGAGTAGAATTTAAAGGTGAGTTACAAGCACAAACCAAGATATCTCAAAAACTTTAGGTACGGCCCTAAGTGGCATGGTGGTATATTATATATACCACCATCTAAAACCAAAATCAATACAATAAAAAATTTTAATTCATGTTTTCCTTTATTAGCAACCCCACCAGACATAGAAAATGCATGTTTTATTAAAAAATTAATTAAACATAAAATCTGTGCATCAATATTCCCTTCTCCCTTCTCTCTCTGACCTTGAGCCTTGTTTATTGTTATTGGCAACAAACATTTGATGGGAACTGAAGTTGCTTAAAATGAAAGCATAAATCGGTTAATATAATTAGTATACACTCTATGATAAACCTCTCCTGCTGCTGGATATTAAAGGATAGTAGCAACAATGGCAGAATTTTTGCATAGTTCTAATCTGTGCTGCTACTGTAGTTCAACTGACCGCGATAAACAAGACGAAACCAAACATTTTGACAGCACAACATTTTCTTCCTCGCAGTTGGGTATAATACGTAACCTGTACGTTTTTGTTTAAAAAAACATGTTACCAATGTCCGTCTGAATGTTTAGTAGAGTATCGTGTAAAAATCTGAAGTAAATCGGTGAAGGACTTTTCGAGATTTTTGGCACCAACGTTAAACACCTATTTGTCTTTACATTGTAGTATATATATGATTACTGATCGTTTATAAAAGCTTGTTTGAATAAAAAAATATGTTAAAAATTAAATTCTTTTTCATCGTTGGGTATTTCACACTTCATGAAAATGTCAATGCAACATTCACCTTAGTTTGAAATGTTGACGGGCATGGGTACATACTGCGCCAGTCCAGTCCCATGGTAGGCGTGCATTTTACGACACCGCCATACTACTGTCGAGATAAATCGACCTTTCCTCAGCTTATTAAAGGTGGTCGGAAAAGTTCGTAGTCGATTTTCTCGAGAATTTTTGAGTTCGATCAAACTACTTTTGATTACTGATATTAGAGTTCTGAAATAAATATAAAATATAATAAACATAAAAATGAAACCCAAAAATCGGATTGCCATGTGGTCCCCTTGTCACGCAGGAACATTAGTGAAGTTACAGTTAGTCGTGCTGGCTTTGAAATTTGTTCCTTCCTTCGAAGTTCCACCGTAAGCAACAAGTATTCCCCTCAGACTTTATGGTAGAATATTCACAAAGGTGGCAGCAAGACAGTCCGAATTTCGCATGTTCCCGTCCAGAACAGTGTTAGACAAACTGAAACAGAACAGCAGAAACATATCCTACCATATCTAAATATTTGCCGCTATATCCTAGCGAACCCCATAATGCTTTGAATTGTGTGGAAAAAAGATATATGTCCTTACTTCCCCATCCTCCCCTCGCTGTCCAACTTCCTGCTCCCCCTCCCATTGTCCATCTCCTCCTGCTCCCCCTCCCTTTGTCCATCTCCTCCTGCTCCCCCTCCCTTTGTCCATCTCCTCCTGCTCCCCCTCCCTTTGTCCATCTCCTCCTGTTCCCTCCCTTTGTCCATCTCCTCCTGCTCCCCCTCCCTTTGTCCATCTCCTCCTGCTCCCCCTCCCTTTGTCCATCTTCTCCTACTCCTCCTTCCTTTGTCCATCTTCTCCTACTCCCCCTTCCTTTGTCCATCTCCACCTACTTCCCCTCTCTTTTCCACCTCTTCCTACTCCCCTATATTTTCTATCTCCTCTTACTCCCACTCTCTCTTTCTATCCACCATTTCCTCCCTTCTCTACGTCCATTTCCTCTCATCCTTGTCTGTTCACCACCTCTTCCCTCCTCTCTCTGACCTATAACCTTAAATTATTGTTATTACAAATTCAGATCCCAGACTAGTGTACTAAACATAACCCAGTTAGCCATTCAGAGATAGATATATAGGTAAGAAAACTTGTGTACACAACAAAGGGCTATTTTGTTTTCTTCCTTGCAGTCAGTTTTCACAGAGTATGGGATGTGTAGGCCCACAAATCGATAGATACATCGATACATCGGTATAGATATATGGTTCTGTATCAGTGTTTGGGTAAATCAATTGGCAGATCGATAAATCGCAACAGCAACAAATCTATAAACAGAGCGATTGACTATCAATTCAATAACCCTACAGGCACATCGATGAATCGGCGTGTGGACGGCAACCTGTACTTCGATAAATCGACAGATTGGTCGTCACTGGTAGGCCGATAGACCGATAAATTGGAAGGTAGGTCTTTAAATCGGTAGATTGACCTATAAGCCGACAGATAGATCGATGGTTCGATATAGATCGATAAAGCGGACAAGCTGCTTTTATGGACAGATAGATCGATAAAACAGAAAAGCATTAGTAGTCGGACAGGCCAAGCGGTCGCTAATCGATTGGCTGACCAATAGATCGATAAGTCAATAAACCAAATGATAAATATGTCGATACATTAATAACCCGATAAATCTGTAGATACGCAAGTAGATCAAGATATCTATACGACTGTCGTATCGTGTGTTCGGTATATAAGTCGATAAACACAATCAGGTCGGCATGTCGATAGATCGAAGAACGAATAGACATGTCCTTTATTCGATGTATTGATCGACTGATCACTTAATTGACAGACAATCGGAAAACCGATAATTCGGTTTATGAATCGAAAAGATAATCGTGAAATCGATATAATGGTCTGTAAATAGCTATACAGGTCTATTATTTGATAGCTTGATCTGTGGATAGATCGGTTGGTCGTTGCATACATAGGTCGATAAGTACATCGATTGCTGTATATCACGAAGTATACTCAAGTCGACTGATACATAGATAGGCTCATCGATTGAACGTCTGGACCATTGGTCGATAGATAGTCTGGCAGGGAGCTATATACGTAGTTCGACAGATTGTTAGACCTAATGTTAGATCGATTAATCCTTTTATTTTTCGATACATCGTTTGCTCAACGATTAGATCGGTATATAGATCGATTAATGATTGATCGTTTGATAGATTGATCGTTTGATCGAATGATAGACAGACTGACCGATCGGCAGTTAGATCGCTCTATTTGTTGGTGGGGACTAAGCAGCGAGGGCATCAGTCCTGTTGGATTGGGGAGGGATGGGGAATTAAATCGCCTATGCCGTTGTAAAGGAACCATCCCGTCATTTGCCTGAAGCGATTTAGGGAAATCACGGAAGACCTAATCAGTTTGGCCGGACGTGCGTCTGAGCCGTCGTCCTCCTCCCGAATGCGGGCCGCTTGGATGGGCGCGCGCGACGACCTCATAAGCTAACTTCAGTGATAAATAACCCGGAAACGGAGGAGCGTATAGAATATTTTGCTTAACACTTATTTATCAGCCGAATGCCTCCTTCAACATCCTTACAAGCGTTCCGTATATCATCCTCATATACAGGATGAGTCTTATTAACGTTTAAAAACCTCCGAAGCAACATAGATGACGCTGAGACAAGTAATTTGAGACACAAGGGGCTGCAAATGTCGGGAAATGACTCAAAAATGGATGAGAAATGTTGAACATGAGACGTCACCAGACTACGTCCCACGCCTTGCGTGCAGAGGTTGGCCTTGGGTGTGAAGGGATGACGGATACGCAGTATTTGCTTTCGACCAAAAGGTACAAGTATCGAACACCTTTTGTAAATATGGTCTGTTGTAAACCTGTTGTTGTTTTTGTTGTTGTGGTGGTGGTGGTCTTCAGTCCTGAGACTGGTTTGATGCAGCTCTCCAAGCTACTCTACCCTGTGCAAGCTTCATCATCTCCCTGTACTTACTGCAACCTACATCCTTCTGAATCTGCTTAGTGTATTCATCTCTTGGTCTCCCTTTACGACTTTTACCCTCCACGCAGCCCTCCAATACTCAGTTTGTGATCCCTTGGTGCCTCAGAACATGCCCTACCAACCGGTCCCTTCTTCTTGTCAAGTTGTGCCACAAACTCCTCTTCTCCCCTATTCTATTCTATACCTCCTCGTTAGTTACGTGACCTACCCATCTAATCTTCAACATTCTTCTGTAGCACCTCGTTTCGAAAGCTTCTATTCTCTTCTTGTCCAAATTATTTATCGTACATGTTTCACTTCCATACATGGCTACACTCCATACAAATACTTTCAGAAACGACTTCCTGACACTTAAATCTATACTCGATGTTAATAAATTTATCTTCTTCAGAAACTTTTTCCTTGCCATTGCCAGTTTACATTTTATATCCTCTCTACTTTAACCATCATCAGTTATTTTGCTCCCCAAATAGCAAAACTCCTTTACTACTTTTAAGTGTCTCATTTCCTAATCTAATTCCCTCAGCATCACCCGACTTAATTCGACTACGTTTCAATATCTTCATTTTGCTTTTGTTGGTGTTCATCTTATATTCTCCTTTCAAGACACTATCCATTCCGTTCAACTGCTCTTCCAAGTCCTTTGCTGTCTGTGACAGAATTACAATGTCATTGGTGAACCTCAAAGTTTTTATTTATTCTCCCTGGATTTTAATTCCTACTCCGAATTTTTCTTTTGTTTCGTTCACTGCTTTCTCAATATACAGATTGAATAACATCGGGGATCGGCTACAACCCTGTCTCACTCCCTTCTCAACCACTCCTTCGCTTTCATGCCCCTCAACTCTTACAACTGCCATCTGGTTTCTGTACAAATTGTAAATAGCCTTTCGCTCCCTGTATTTTCCCCCTGCCACCTTCAGAATTTGAAAGAGAATATTCCAGTCAACAGTGTCAAAAGCTTTCTCTAAGTCTACAAATGCTAGAAACGTAGGTTTGCCTTTCCTTAACCTAGCTTCTAAGATAAGTCGTAGGGTCAGTATTGCCTCACGTGTTCCAATATTTCTACGGAATCCAAACTGATCTTCACCGAGGTTGGCTTCTACCAGTTTTTCCATTCGTCTGTAAAGAATTCGCGTTAGTATTTTGCATCCGTGACTTATTAAACTGATTGTTCGGTAATTTTCACATCTGTCAGCACCTGCTATCTTTGGGATTGGAATTATTATATTCTTCTTGAAGTCTGAGGGGATTTCGCCTCTCTCATACATCTTGCTCACCAGATGGTAGAGTTTTGTCATGACTGGCAATCAGTAGTTCTAATGGAATGTTGTCTATTCCCGGGGCCTTGTTTCGACTCAGGTCTTTCAGTGCTGTCAAACTCTTCACGCAGTATCTTATCTCCCATTTCGTCTTCATCTACATCCTCTTCCATTTCCATAATATTGTCCTCAAGTACATCGCCCTTGTATAAACCCTCTATATACTCCTTCCACCTTTCTGCCTTCCCTTCTTTGCTTGGAACTGGGTTGCCATCTGAGCTCTTGATATTCATACAAGTGGTTCTCTTTTCTCCAAAGGTCTCTCTAATTTTCCTGTAGGCAGTATCTATCTGACCTCTAGTGAGATAAGCCTCTACATCCTTAATTTGTCCTCTAGCCATCCCTGCTTAGCCATTTTGCACTTCCTGTCGATCTCATTTTTGAGACGTTTGTATTCCTTTTTGCCTGCTTCAGTTACTGCATTTTTGTATTTTCTCCTTTCATCAATTAAATTCAATATTTCTTCTGTTACCCCAAGGATTTCTACTAGCCCTCGTCTTTTTACCTACTTGATCCTCTGCTGCCTTCACTACTTCATCCCTCAGAGCTACCCATTCGTCTTCTACTGTATTCCTTTCCCCCATTCCTGTCAACTGTTCCCTTATGCTGTCCCTGAAACTCTGTACAACCTCTGGTTTAGTCCTTCAACTCTCACCTTTTTGCAGTTTTTTCAGTTTTAATCTACAATTCATAACCAATAGATTGTCGTCAGAGTCCACATCTGCCCCTGGAAATGTCTTACAATTTAAAACCTGGTTCCTAAATCTCTGTCTTACCATTATATAATCTATCTGATACCTTCTAGTATTTCCAGGATTCTTCCATGTGTACAACCTTCTTTTATGGTTCTTTATCCAAGTGTTAGCTATGATTAAGTTATGCTCTGTGCAAAATTCTACCAGACGGCTTCCTCTTTCATTTCTTAGCCCCAATCCATATCCACCTACTATGTTTCCTTCTCTCCCTTTTCCTACTACCGAATTCCAGTCACTCATATTAAATTTTCGTCTCCCTTCACTATCTGAATAATTTATTTTATTTCATCATACATTTCAACATCATCTGCAGAGCTAGTTGGCATATAAACTTGTACTACTGTAGTAGGCATGGGTTTCGTGTCTATCTTGGCCACAATAATGCGTTCACTATGCTGTTTGTAGTAGCTTATCCGCACTCCTATTTTTTTATTCATTATTAAACCAAATCCTACATTACCCCTATTTGATTTTTTCTTATATCATCTTCCAAAACCTTCACGTACCGTTCGGTTGTCACTATGCTACCAAGGAACATCGCACCGACTATTCCGTGACTGGACAATGCACACCACATAGACACCCGTTGAGGTGTCTCGCTCGTGCGGCCATAATCAGGTTGGACACCTGCCCACGAGTCACCTGGCTACAAACGACAGCTCCGCCAATGTGCTGCCCATTTATACCGTGTGTTAGCGATACTGTTGTCTGTATATGTGCATATCGCTATCCATGACTTTCTCCATTTTACCGTAAAGCATTTAGCGACGAATGAAGATGATATTACTGGACCATCGGACCCACACACAATTCCGACTTCTCGAAGAGTTGGGAAAAACAAAACACGATGTGACATGAGACATGGTGTTACATGTTTATTCAAATGTTTACTTTACGGGATGTGCACTAATGCTGACTGTCTAGGAGCAACATTAAGAGGTTGCTCAATTATATTGAAAACATCTAAAACTCTGGAAATATATTGCCCTGCCTGGAAATATTGTACCGTCTGTGAGCAGTATTGACAATACCCTTGACAGTCTGTCACGTTCTCCATAGGCCAAGGAGGTTTCACGTTGAGCTTTTTGTTGTTGTCTGGAACCTTAGTTCAAAACAAGGCGAAAGAGCATTATTATTGGATTGCTTTGAAATGTATAAATCATTGCCGGCATTGTGGAATGTTAGACCACATGAATATAAAAAGAAAAGTGTGAGGTCATCCACATGAGTGCTAAAAGGGAATCGTTATACATCGGTTACACGATAAATCAGCCTAAAGTATTACAATTACGAACAACTTAAATTGGAAGGAACTCATAGAAAATATTCTGGGGAAGGCTAACCAAAGACTGCGTTTTGTTGGCAGGACACTCGGAAAATATACAGATCTATTAAGGAGAATGCCTACACTAAGCTTGTGCGTCCTCTTTTAGAATACTGCTGCGCGGTGCGGGATCCTTACCGGATAGGACTGACGGAGTACACCGAAAAAGTTCAAAGAAGCGAAGCACGTTTTGTATTATCGCGAAATATGGGAAAGAGTGTCACAGAAATGATACAGGATTTGGGCTGGACATCATTAAAAGAAAGGCGTTTGTCGCTACGGAATTTTCTCACGAAATTCCAATCACTAACTTTCTCCTCCGGATGCTAAAATATTTTGTTGACACCGACCTACATAGGGAGAAACGATCACCACGATAAAATAAGGGAAATCAGAGCTCGTACGGAAAGATATAGTTGTTCGTTCTTTCAGCGCGCTGTACTAGATTGGAATAACAGAGAATTGTGAAGCTCGTTCGGTGTACCCTCTACCAGGCACTTAAATGTGATTTGCAGAGTATGTAGATATAGATGCTAAGAATGATGAATCGTATGGTTTGTTGCTCAGAAAGTATAGGAAATGGCCACAAAGGAAGATGTTTTTAAAAAATTTATTCAATGCAGAGCTATGAATAAAAGTATATATAGATACTTATCGCTGTGTATACATTACTTAATCAACTGTAATTGTTTAGTGCACGTATTGTTGCCGGACGGTGTGGCCGTGCGGTTCTAGGCGCTACAGTCTGGAACCGCGTGACCGCTACGGTCGCAGGTTCGAATCCTGCCTCGGGCATGGATGTGTGTGATGTCCTTAGGTTAGTTAGGTTTAAGTAGCTCTAAGTTCTAGGGGACTGATGACCACAGATGTTAAGTCCCATAGTGCTCAGAGCCATTTAAACCATTTGCACGTATTGTTAGATTACACGTTTCAATAACTGTGCCAAATACTGTAAGAAGAAACTCCACTAGTAAAGTTCAAGTCATCGAAAGAAGTTCCAGTACCGAAGTATTGTGGCGTAATGGATGAGCGCTGATTTGCTGGAACCGCGTCTCCCACTGTATTATACTGTTTTTCATCATGGGGTATGGGCCTCTTTAGAAATGAGTAGCATGTTCTGTGAAGCATATCTCTGTTGTTAAAATGTTTTTCTAAGCATGTGTATTTAGTTAAAAATGCTGTTTCTTCTTTTGTCATTCTGCATTATGCATTGGTATTGTATTTAATCATTAATAACAGTGTCCAGTATAAACCATATATATTATCAATACGTTAAGCAATATAATGTATGTAAAATGACATTAACTGCATGGAAAATGCTTAAAGATGGATGACTACACTACTGGCCATTAAAATTGCTACACCAAGAAGAAATGCAGATGATAAACGGGTATTCATTGGACAAATATATTATACTAGAACTGACATGTGATTACATTTTCACGCAGTTTGGGTGAATAGCTCCTGAGAAACAGCACCCACAACAACCACCTCTGGCCGTAATAACGGCCTTGATACGCCTGGGAATTGAGTCGAACAGGGCTTGGATGACACAGCTGCCTATGCAGCTTCAACACGATACCATAGCTCATCAAAAGTAGTGACTGGCGTATTGTGACGAGCCAGTTTCTCGGCCACTATTGACCAGACGTTTTCAGTTGGGAGAGATCTGGAGAATGTGCTGGACAGGGCAGAAGTCGAACATTTTCTGTATCAGAAAGGCCCGTACAGGACCTGCAACATGCGGTCGTGCGTTATCCTGCTGAAATGTAGGGTTTCGCAGGGATCAAAAGAAGGGTAGAGCCATGGGTCGTAACACATCTGAAATGTAACGTCCACTGTTCAAAGTGCCGTCAGTTTGAACAAGAGGTGACCGAGACGTGTAACCAATGGCACCCCATACCATCACGCTGAGTGATACCGCCAGTATGGCGATGACGAATACACGCTTCCAATGTGCGTTCACCGCGGTGTCGCCAAACATGGATGCGACCATGATGATGCCGTAAACAGAACCTGGATTCATTCGAAAAAATGACGTTTTGCCATTTGTGCACCCAGATTCATCGTTGAGTACACTGTCGCAGGCGCTCCTGTCTGTGATCCAGTGTCAAGGGTAACCGCAGCCATGGTCTCCGAGCTGATAGTCCATGCTGCTGCAAACGTCGTCGCACTGTTCGTGCAGATGGTTGTTGTCTTGCAAACGTCCCCATCTGTTGACTCAGGGATCGAGACGTGGCTGCACGATCCGTTACAGCCATGCGGATAAGATGCCTGTCATCTCGACCGCTAGTGATACGAGGCCGTTGGGATCCGGCACGGCGTTCCGTATTACCCTCCAGAACCCACCGATTCCAACTTCTGCTAACAGTCATTGGATCTCGACCAACGCGAGCAGCAATGTCGCGATACGATAAACCGCAATCGCGACAGGCTACAATCCAACCTTTATCAAAGTCAGAAACGTGATGGTACGCATTTCTCCTCCTTACACGAGGCATCACAACAACGTTTCACCAGGCAACGCCGGTCAACTCCTGTTTGTGTATGAGAAAAAAAATGGCTCTGAGCACTATGCGACTTAACTTCTGAGGTCATCAGTCGCCTAGAACTTAGAACTAATCAAACCTAACTAACCTAAGGACATCACACACATCCATGACCGAGGCAGGATTCGAACCTGCGACCGTAGCAGTCGCTCGGTTCCTGACTGTAGCGCCTAGAACCGCACGGCCACAGGGCCGGCTGTGTATGAGAAATTGGTTGGAAACTTTCCTCATGTCAGCACGTTGTAGGCGTCGCAACCGGCGCCAACCTTGTGTGAATGCTCTGAAAAGCTAATCATTTGCATATCACAGCATCTTATTCCTGTTGGTTAAATTGCGCGTCTGTAGCACGTTATCTTCGTGGTGTAGCAATTGTAATGGCCATTAGTGTAAATCAAATCAGAAATTTATGCAGGGGTTGAGGGCACTTGCGTATGTATGGGGTTGGCAGTGTATGGAAGAACCTTTTCCAATAATGAATCAAGTGTTGTATCAACACAGGAAGGTTACGATAATCTCTTTCTGTTCAACCTTAGTTCTCTGAAAAAGTTTTCGAAAGTGATCTTTGACGCTCCTTGAACCAACTTTCATCCACCTTTCAGCTGGTTGCAACAAAGCAGAGCAATTACCACAGTATTCTGTTCTTCCAGCACTCCGAACCACGGTGTTATTGCACAACATGATTGACAATATTACTGAGCAGTCTAAGAAGGTGAAAGTCAATTTTTTTTAATTTCTTCTTTTTTTTTACTTTTGGTTATAAGAACCATACAGCCAAAAACGGTTATAAAGTGCGAAAGAAACGTATAAAAAAAAGCAGAATAGTGCGAAATTAAGATCTTAGCGTATAAACACACAAAGTAATAAAAAGCCCAGTTAGACAAACACCAGAGAGTCGACAACAGTGGTGACAATCACATCGCAGTAGAATTAAAAATAACACTATAGAAAGTCAATAATATTGCACAGTATGTTTGACCGTCTAGGGGCCACTTATTACTGCAGGTCTCTGAGTCGAAAGAAGACAGTCGACACGAATGTTACCGATGTGTACTGATGACAATTTCGGAACGTAGCTCAACTTATCTTGGTGTGTGCTGCGCTCTCGCGGACACACACACACACACACACACACACACACACACAGTACCTCATCCCAGGCCCCCGCCCATTACGCCACGTTGTCTCGGGTGTTCGTGCAGCGGTAGCTTACAGTTACCAGAATGAGATTTTCACTCTGTAACGAATTGTACGCTGATATGAAACTTCCTGGCAGATTAAACTGTGTGCCGGACCGAGACTCGAACTCGGGATCTTTGCCTTTCGCGAGCAAGTGCTCTACCAACGGCCGGCCGGTGTGGCCGTGCGGTTCTAGGCGCTTCAGTCTGGAACCGCGTGACCGCTACCCGTCGCAGGTTCGAATCCTGCCTGGGGCATGGATGTGTGTGATGTCCTTAGGTTCGTTAGGTTTAAGTAGTTCTAAGTTCTAGGGGACTGATGACCTCAGACGTTAAGACCCATAGTGCTCAGAGCCATTTTTTTGCTCTACCAACTGAGCTACCCAAGCACGACTCACACCCCGTCCTCACATACTTCTGCCAGTACCCCACCTTCCAAACTTTACAGAAGCTCTCTCTCCTGAGAACCTTGCAGAACTAGCACGGGGCGTGATTTTGCCGGCACGGTAGCTCAGCGTGTTCGGTCAGAGGGTTGCGTACCCTCTGTAATAAAAAAAATAAAAATAAAAAAAATCTGAGTTAATCGATCATCAACGAACTTAATCGGATGTCTTACGACGTCCGCCCCGAGCAGATACAACGAACAAAAGCGAACAAAATGAGACTCCGTGCCGGCCGCGGTGGTCTCGCGGTTCTAGGCGCGCAGTCCGGAACCTCGCGACTGCTACGGTCGCAGGTTCGAATCCTGCCTCGGGCATGGATGTGTGTGATGTCCTTAGGTTAGTTAGGTTTAAGTAGTTCTAAGTTCCCGGGGACTGATGACCACAGCTGTTAAGTCCCATAGTGCTCAGAGCCATTTGAACCATTAGAGACTCCGCTGCAGAGTGAAAATCTCATTCTGGAAACATCCCCCAGGCTGTGGGTCACAAGGAGACGGCACGATCGTGGGGTCGGGGATTTGTCCGAAATTTTGTGTGGTGAAAGAAGACCCCTAACACCTCACGTGGTTAAAGTATTAGGACGCACTACTCGGAAAATCCCGGGAAAAATCGATCCAAAGTTTCTTAGGTGTCATATGAGTATAAAATGTTAGTGAATTGCCGAGCCGCCGTCTGTCCTAGATGTTTAGGGCTCGGACTTTTACGCCAGAGGTCTCGGGTTCGATTCCTCTCCCGGCACTTTTCTTCTGTTTCATTTTCTTTTGTTATTCCACCAATTATTTAGAAAGTTTCCCAAACCTACATTATCTTTAACAAATTAGTTACATTATTGAATAAAAATTATTTTCTTTATGTCCAACAACACAATTCATGGCGGTGGGTTTTTCATTTTTCATTGTAAAGTACATGAGGGGAAAACATTGGGTTTTTAATCAGAACAACAAAGTCGATTGGGAAACACTCAATTTTTATACATATAATAATTATAAACAAGAACCACAGTGGTAATTATCGTAAAAACAAACAAAGCAATAATTTTTGCGACATCTTGCTCAGCATATAAAAGCGGATTTTTTTACAATCACAGGGCGTTTGCAATAAATCTGTACAAAAACATGCCCCATGAACATTTACGAAAATGTTTTGAGTTTCTGATAATTTTGAGGCAAACCAGGAATATTGAATCATGTCTCGGAATATTGGTGACGACAATTGATGGTGAATTATAGAATGAATTTTTATGCAATCTTCCCAGAAATTAATTTTACGATTCTCCTGTAATAATGCGCTGCAATTTTGCAAGCAACAGAACAAAAAAAAAATTGCTGGAGTAGGATTCGAACCCGAGACCTCTGGCGTAATGGTCCAAGCGCTAACCATGTAGGCCAAACGGCGACTCGGGAATGGACTAACGATTTATACTCATACGGCACCTAAGAAACTTTGGATCGACTTTTCTCGGGATTTTCCGGGTAGTGAGTCCTAATGTTTTAACCACGTGAGGTGTTAGGGGTCCTCTTTCACCACACAAAATTTCGGACAAATCCCCGACCCCACGGTCGTGCCGTCTCCTTGTAAACCGTCTCCGCAATATCCTTTCTTTCAGGAGTGTTAGTTCTGCAAGGTTCGCAGGAGAGTTTCTGTAAAGTTTGGAAGGTAGGAGACGAGGTACTAGCAGAAGTAAAGCTATGTGGACTGGGCGTGAGTCGTGCTTGGGTAGCTCAGTTGGTAGAGCACTTGCCCGCGAAAGGCAAAGGTCCCGAGTTCGAGTCTCGGTCGGGCACACAGTTTTAATCTGCCAGGAAGTTTCAGCTTACAGTTAGGTTGCTGTTTAAAATGAGCTGCCAAAAGTTATGTAGCAATATGCACATACGTAGCGTACGGTGATAAAGGGTAGTGCATTAGCGGAGCTGTCATTTGTACTTAGGTGAATACATGTGAAAAGATTTCCGACGTGATTATGGTCGCATGTCACAAACTACCAGACTTTCGACACGGAATGGGAGTTGGAGCTAGACGCTTGGGACATTCCATTCCGGAGATCGTGACGAATTCATCATTTGCGAGATCCACAGTGTCTAGAGTGTGCCGTGAATACCAAATTTCAGACACTACCTCTCACCGCGGACAATGCAGTGGCTGACGCCGTTCACGTAACAGCCGAGAGTAACGGCGTTTGCATACAGTTATCATTGCTAACATACCAGTGACACTGCATGAAATAACGGCAGAAAACAATGTGGGATGTGCGATGACCGTATACGTTAGGACGGTGCAGTGATATTCGACGTTAGAGGGCTATAGCAGCAGACGACCGACGCGAGTACCTTTGCTAACAGCGTGACATCGCCTGCAGCACATTTCCTGGTCTCGTGACCATATCGGTTAGACTCTAGACTATTGGTAAACCGTGGCCTCGTCAGATGAGCCCAGATTTCAGTTGGCGAGAGCTGATGATGGGACTCGAGAGTGGTGCAGACCCAACAAAGCCTTGGATTCAGTTTCTCAGGCACTGTGCAAGCTGCTGGTGGCTGCATAATGGTGTGGGCTGTGTTTACATCCAATGAATTGGTCAAATTGAACAGGTCATTGACTGGAAATGGTTATGTTTCGCTACTTGGAGACAACTTGCAGCCATTCATGTCCCCAAACAACGATGTCATGTTATTGGACCACGTCATTCGGAATTGGTTTGAAGAACATTGTGGACAATTCGAGCCAATGATCTGGCCACTCAGATCGCCCGATATGAATCCCATGGAACATTTATGGGACATAATGGAGCGGTCAGTTTGTGCAGAAAATCCTGCACTCGGAACACTTGCGCAATTATGGACAGCTTTAGAGGTTGTTGTTGATGTTGTGGTCTTCAGTCCTGAGACTGGTTTGATGCAGCTCTCCATGCTACTCTATCCATTGCAAGCTTCATCTCCCAGTACCTACTGCAACCTACATCCTTCTGAATCTGCTTAGTATATTCCTCTCTTGCTCTCCCTCTACAATTTTTACCCTCCACTCTGCCCTCCAATGCTAAATTGGTGATCCATTGATGCCTCAGAACGTGTCCTACCAACCGATCCCTTCTTCTGGTCAAGTTGTGCCACAAACTCCTCTTCTCCCTAATTCTATTCAATACTTACTCATTAGTTATGTGATCTACCCATCTAATCTTCAGCATTCTTCTGTAGCACCACATTTCGAAAGCTTCTATTCTCTTCTTGTCCAAACTATTTATCGTCCATGTTTTACTTCCATACATGGCTACACTCCATACAAATACTTTCAGAAATGACTTCTTGACACTTAAATCTATACTCGATGTTAACAAATTTCTCTTCTTCAGGAACGCTTTCCTTGCCATTGCCAATCTGCATTTTATATCCTCTCTACTTCGACCATCATGAATTGTTTTGCTCCCCAAATAGCAAAATTCCTTTACTACTTTAAGTGTCTCATTTCCTAATCTAATTCCTTCAGCATCACCCAACTTAATTCGACTACATTCCATTATCCTCGTTTTGCTTTTGTTGATGTTCATCTTATATCCTCCTTTCAAGACACTGTCCATTCCGTTCAACTGCTCTTCCAAGTCCTTTGCTGTCTCTGACAGAATTACAATGTCATCGGCGAACCTCAACGCTTTTATTTCTTTTCTATGGACTGTAATACCTACTCCGAATTTTTCTTTTGTTTCCTTTACTGCTTGCTCAATATACAGATTGAATAGGTAGCATGGCTCAATATTGCTGCAGGGGAGCTTCAACGAGTCTATACCATGTCGAGTCGATCAATAGGTGGTCCATCACGAAATTGGGAGGTACCCCATGACTTTTGTAACCTCAGTGTAATAACCGTATACGTTTTCAAATCTCAAGTTGTAAGGGTCCGTAGGCCCTTACTATAAGTTTGCACTCGGCACAGGTCGATAGGGCAAACAATCGATAGTGTCGTGTTGCGAGAGCGAGTGTAGAGTTGAGTCAGTCAGTTCCCAGGTTGCGGGCCGAGCCGTGTGGAGGCCTGTTGCTTAATGCAAGGCTTTACCGACAGAGGGAGTGGCCATCGCCGCGGTTTAACCCCTTTGTGTTAGAATTATACGGGGAAAGTGAAAAAATTATAATTACGAGAGTGAACAGTGATATTTCTGTGGCGATATTTTTGGTTTCGCGTCTACCGCGCCGGCATCATTTGGATTGCAGTGTTGGATTGCAGTGTTGGATTGCAGTGATTGTATTTAGCGTGTGACGATAATGAATAACGAAGAAACCTGTGCTGAGATTAGCCGTAATTAAATATGTATGACGAAGGCAGTGGCTGTCTCCTTCTTTTGGTGTTTTTGAGATGAATGTAGGTTCTTGATTAGTGAAGCTGTGTTGTTATTCTTCTTGTTACCAGACATTTCATTATTACAGCATTTGAGAAGGACAAAATGGAATGTAACAACTCCGTAGCAGTCAAATCCGATTGCCAGCCCCATTAGGTACACGGTCGCATTAATTAATAATTATTTTGGGCTGCTATTGCCATCAGATCCGGATCGGGTCGAAATACGTAAATCGGAGGTGTTACAAAGTTCTGACTTGCCAGTGAGTTAAAAAAAAGTATCCATGGGAGGAGCCGAAACGCCTTTCCGGCCGTAATTGAGCTCTTGGATATGTTGTTCCATATCCCATTTTGTCCTGTCAGAGGCGGTGTGCATGTACTTCGGTAACTGTCTTTCAACATCTACCCAGTTTGCGTTCTTTAGTTTCAGGAGACGGGGCAACGGCAGCAATATGTTTCCAGCGACGGCCGCGACGTTAGTGGTGGCGCTGGTGTGCGTCATAGCGGCTCCTGCGTCCGGCCTAGAGGGACCAAACGTGTGCGTGCGGGACGAGCCGTGAGTACACTCGGTAGTAGTGTAAGGCAGCTACACTAACTACACTGCCTTCGTCGTAAGAATAAACCTGACGTAAACATTACACTATGTATACTTCCGCGTTTACTGGAATCTCGCTGGATTTCGTTCCACGTGGAGCGCAAACGAAGCTGTCTCGAGTACAGTCAAGTACGATAATAAGGATACGTTTTACGCTGTGCATTACGCACACATCGACTCAGCAATAATACGTTGCAACAGCTATACGGCGCATTTAACTTTGCAAGAACCCTCCGCTCCTACTAAACCTTCAGAAATGACTCAGTTCAGCCGGTGAATCCATAAATGGCGCTATAAGACGCGTAAAGTATAACTGGCCGCCCTTACCCATCCGAGTTTCGCAATAATTAAGCCAGTCCGTCCTTGATCTGATTTAGTGAGCTGCCACACAAATTCTTCCTACCTATTAAGTGGAGATGCTCTCGTAGTTTGTCTAGTTACAGAACCGTAGCAGAGCCGTCGGATCCTGAAAATGTTAATACTATTGTCTAAGTTTTACATAATGAAGCGGAAAGAAGTTTTTCGTGCACATAATTTTTACATGGGATGCCATTATTGTGGATTTTATTTAAGAAACACAATAAAATGAACTTCTTCACTCTAACCTAACTATTAATGGCACAAGAGCGTGGTCTACCGCATGAATAGATCGAAACGCATCCTATCGACTGTGGGGCGGCGGTTGAGTTTGTAAAAATAATTTGCTGCATAAATGCTTGCATGTAGAATCAGTTTCTAGCTTTTTGAATGTTGTTAATGCTGTCTTTCGCCGTTCTCAACACTGGCTCTCTATTTACTTCTTGGCACCCAGAAAGTGATTTAATAAAACATGGAGCCAGTATCTAGAGATCCTAGTGCCCACTTCAATTGAGATACCATTATAGCTGCAGCTTATAGCTCTGAGGAATTAGGATATTGTCCGGGATTTCTAATCAAAAACGGTTTTCCAAAATAGTTGAGTATATTCTGAAATTCACTGATAAAAAAAAAACACAAGTATCCCTACAACCTAACTAACAGAGCAGTTCAGAGTCTAATGCGCTGATGCAACTATAAATGTCCGAATTAAATGTGAAAAAGAATGCTCGCCATAATTTGACGAAAATATTTCATCAAACGCCACGCTAAATATTTGGTAGAATGTCTGTCTCGCGACGGCACGTGAAAATACGACAATACGCAAACTGAAGCTAGATAATGAAAATCATTCCAGAATTAACACTTCACATAAAATGTTTTCATGTCCCGCGTATCTCTAGTAACTTAATACGGCACCCGAGGCTGTTTGTAGCAGATACACTGATGCGACGCGACTACCGACACAGATGGCGTGTCATTCAGCGTCTGGAGAGAACTAGGGCCTTCCTTCCTCGCGCAGCGTTCTTATATATAAAGCCGCGGTGCGGACGGCTGAGGGAACGCCTGATCAAATCCGCTCTCCCGACCAGCCGCTGGGCTAGCAACGCACCACTTCAAGTTACATAACAATTTATAGCCTCTCCTGCTGATGGCCGAGGAAGCTCTTAATTCAAACGTGCATTCAGCACGCAGGCAAGCATTGATAATAAAATTTTGACGTGGCCAAGCCAAATATCTTGGGCGAGAGAATCAATTAAACTACACTGCACGCAGCAGATGAGCTCTGAACTGTCCCTTTTGAGATCCGCTATCGCTATAATTTCATAGGTATTCAAAAGAAACTTTTCACATTTTCATAGTCATAGCGGACCTCCAACCTATTTAAATCTAAACATCCTAGCCTTATTTATTAACCTACTTAATCTATCTTGCTTCCTTCAGTTTTGAGACGAAAACCAGAAAATCATGAATTTCCATTAAAGTCTTAATTTGTGAAATCCGAAGTACTGTTTTTATTAAATCATTATGAAAGATGAATCTAAATATAAATTTTGAAGTCTCTAGCTCTTTTCTGTTGCGCCAATGATTTTTTTAGGAAAACGTCCAAATTTCGAAAATGGCTGAAGTTATCGAACTGATATTTAACACACATTAATTTAGTATTATTTCTGACATGCTAGAAAAGTTTTAGGTCATTTGCTTGATTTTTAAAGTATTGCGCAACATTTATGACGTCAGAGCTAGTTACAGCAGACTGGCTGGCACACAATGGAAACTGATGTGAATTTACTACAGCGTGAGTAGGCTGCTTCCCTACACGACGAGTGCTCACTGTGCCGCACAACCTGTAACTTGAGCGTGCAATCGGTATATCTCGTAGAAGATGGTACCTCTTCGGTTATGCCAAAGTTATTAATTTACTCATTGATATCGACATTTACTGGCATTGTAAAACTACCGAAAGACAGTATTTGACTCTTAGACTCATCCTATTGTCTGACTGGCAAAAGGCAACTTTTGTTAGCAAATATTCGTTAGCAACACTTACTTGATTCGTGCCAGGATAAATGTACTGGGTGATCAAAAAGTCAGTATAAATTTGAAAACTTAATAAACCACGGAATAATGTAGATAGATAAAATTGACACACATGCTTGGAATGACATGGGGTTCTATTAGAACAAAAGAAAAAAAAAGTTCACAAAATGTCCGACAGATGGCGCTGGACAGCAAAACGCCAGTGACTGTGCATGACAATCGTGTATAAAAGGAGCTGTAATGAGAGAAAGAATCAGATACCTCTGTCCCTCCCGTCACGCCTGGTTTCCAGTACCTGGACAACAATGCACACATGGAACTCAATGCCCCTATCACTACACAGGATCTCATTGCAACACTCCGCACAAAACGCAACACCGCTCCTGGTCACGACCGTGTCACCTACCGCCACCTTCGTGAAGCTCCTGTCTCTTTCCTCTCCACCCTGGCCAGGCTCTGCAATGTAGTCCTGTCCACCGGTTACTACCCCGACCTGTGGAAAACCTCCCGTATCCCGATGTTCCTTAAACCCGGTAAACCGCCGTCCGCCATCTCCTCCCACCATCCCATCAGCCTTACCTCGGTCTTCAGCAAGGTCCTGGAATCTATCCTCACCCGACGCATCCACCAGCATCTCCGCCAGCACCGCCTCCTTCCCATTATTCACTGTGGCTTTCGACCGTCCTGCTCTTCCAATGACCTTCTCCTCCACCTCACTCATCTCCTTTCCGAACAGCCAAATTCCCGTCGCTCCGCAATCTTCCTCTCCCTGGGCCTCCAACGTGCCTATAACCGCGTATGGCATCCCGGTCTCCTTTTCAAGCTCCAAACCTTCGCCCTTCCCATTAACTACGTCCGTCTGATCGGCTCCTTTCTCTCCTACTGTCCTTCCTATGTCACCGTCCATAACACGGATTCCTACACCTTTTTTCCCTCCGCCGGTGTGCCCCAAGGCTCCGTCCTCTCCCCCCTTCTGTACCTTTTGTATACGGCGGACATGCCGCCACCGTCACCCCCCGTCCACCTTCTCCAGTTTGCCGATGACACCGCCTTCCTTGCCCTCGCCCCCACCCTGCAGCGTTCACAACACCTTCTCCAATCCCATCTTGACCGGTTCACCGCTTGGTGCAACCAGTGGTTGCTCAAGATCAATCCCTCCAAAGCCCAGGCGATCATTGTAGGCGAAACCACCCCTTCCTTCTGCCTCCTTGATTTCTATCTCACCATCTATGGCCGTCCTATCGCCCTCACCCCCACCCTTAAGTACCTTTGCGTCACCCTCGACCGTCGCCTCTCCTGGACCCCCCCATCTACGGACAATCCAAGCCAAGGCACGCTCCAGACTCCGTCTCCTCAAGCTCCTTTCCAGCCGTATGTGGGGTCTGGATCCTTCCACCATACTCCACACCCACAAATCCCTTATCCGCCCTATCCTCTGTTGGACGATAGACCCCGTAGTGGCCGACCGAGCACAAGGCGTTCAGGAAGAAATGGACACTTTAGCGGATTCGTCTATGCACGGGGAAGTCAGCGCTCGTGCAGTCACATGTCGCACCGGTATTCCATACACTAGTGTTTGGTTGGCACTGAGGCATACCCTCCGATGCTATCCGTACAAAATCCATCGGCATCATGAACTGTTACCTGGCGATTTAGTGAAGCGGAGGGCATTTGCGGTGTGGACGTTTCAGAAGATGGTGGAAGATGATTGGTTGAGTAGCGTGTTGTGGACCGACGAAGCCCATTTCACGCTCCGAGGGTCTGTCAACGCCCACAACTGCAGAATTTGGCCTACCGAAAATCCTAGAACTGTCGTGGAAACTCCATTGCACGACGAGAAAGTCACGGTATGGGTTGGATTTACCACATCTACCGTTATCGGGCCTTTTTTCTTCGAGGAAATGCCTGATTCTGGTTTTATAACTGCTACCGTAACGGGTGAGAGGTACGCCAATATGTTACAGAATCGCATCATCCCCAGACTGGCTCATAAACACCTGCTGGAACGTATGATGTTTATGCAGGATGGCGCTACACCCAGTATTGCTAGACGTGTGAAAGATCTCTTGCGCGCGCCGTTTGGTAATGATCGTGTGCTCAGCTGCCACTTTCGTCATGCTTGGCCTCCCAGGTCCCCAGACCTCAGTCCGTGCGATTATTGGCTTTGGGGTTACCTGAAGTCGCAAGTGTATCGTGATCGACCGACATCTCTAGGGATGCTGAAAGACAACATCTGATGCCATGCTTTACAGTGCTGTTCACAACTTTATTCCTCGACTACAGCTATTGTTGAGAAATGATGGTGGACATATTGAGCATTTCCTGTAAAGAACATCATCTTCGCTTTGTCTTACTTTGTTATGCTAATTATTGCTATTCTGATCAGATGAAGCGCCATCTGTCGGACATCTTTTGAACTTTTGTATTTTTCAGGTTCTAATAAAACCCCATGTCATTCCAAGCGTGTGTGTCAATTTGTACCTCTCTATCCACATTATTCCGTGATTTATTCAGTTTTCAAATTTATACTGACTTTTTGATCACCTGGTACTTCCGCTGCATCTCTCTTTGCTGACTCCACGGGAGATTTCTGCATCGGCACCACATCCGACTGGCCCTGAAAGCTCCAGGTGGCCACCGCCTGTGCTAGCCACTGTGGGAACCTAACGCTCGCTCCTTACTCCTTTACGTATGCGAAACCGAAAATGAAATAAAATGCGCCCTATTTGCGAATAACAGGTACCTTGAAACTTCATGGCAGATTAAAACTGTGTGCCCGACCGAGACTCGAATTCGGGACCTTTGCCTCTCGCGGGCAAGTGCTCTACCATCTGAGCTACCGAAGCACGACTCACGCCCCGTCCTCACAGCTTTACTTCTGCCAGTATCTCGTCTCCTACCTTCCCAACTTTACAGAAGCTCTCCTGCGAACCTTGCAGAACTAGCACTCCTGAAAGAAAGGATACTGCGGAGACATGGCTTAGCCACAGCCTGGGGGATGTTTCCAGAATGGGATTTTCACTCTGCCATGAAGTTTCATATCAGCGCACACTCCGCTGCAGAGTGAAAATCTCATTCTGGAAACATCCCCCAGGCTGTGGCTAAGCCATGTCTCCGCAGCATCCTTTCTTTCAGGAGTGCTAGTTCTGCAAGGTTCGCAGGAGAGCTTCTGTAAAGTTTGGAAGGTAGGAGACGAGATACTGGCACAAGTAAAGCTGTGAGGACCGGGCGTGAGTCGTGCTTCGGTAGCTCAGATGGTAGAGCACTTGCCCGCGAGAGGCAAAGGTCCCGAGTTCGAGTCTCGGTCGGGCACACAGCTTTAATCTGCCATGAAGTTTCATATCAGCGCACACTCCGCTGCAGAGTGAAAATCTCATTCTGGAAACAGGTACCTTACTACTTGGACAGCATGGGCCAGCCAGCCAGCTAGCTTGCAATAATGTGGAGCAATTGCAGTTAAGATGTAAATCGATTAGCAGGGAAGCAACATAGCTTCGAATGTCATTTAATTTTTAAACATAATGAAATAACGTAAGGCAAAACTCCAGCAATACGCTTCTTAGGGGATCAGATGGAAAACGTACTTCCTCTCGTTCTTAGCTATCACAGTTGTTCTTGTTGTTCTTGTTGTTGTTGTTTTTGTTGTGGTCTTCAGTCCTGAGACTGGTTTGATGCAGCTGTCCATGCTACTCTATCCTGTGCAAGCTTCTTCATCTCCCAGTACCTACTGCTGCCTACATTTTCTGAATCTGCTTAGTGTATTCATCTCTTGGTCTCCCTCTACTATTTTTACCCTCCACGCTGCCCTCCAATACTAAATTGGTGATCCCTCGATGTCTCAGAACATGTCCTACCAACCGATCCCTTCTTCTAGTCGTGCCACAAACTCCTCTTCTCCCCAATTCTATTCAGTACCTCCTCATTAGTTATGCGGTCTACCCATCTAATCTTCAGCATACTTCTGTAGCACCACATTTTGAAAGCTTCTATTCTCTTCTTGTCTAAACTACTTACCGTCAATGTTTCACTTCCATACATGGCTACACTCCATACAAATACTTTCAGAAATGACTTCCTGACGCTTAAATCTATACTCGATGTTAACAAATTTCTCTTCTTCAGAAACGTTTTCCTTGTAATTGCCAGTCTACGTTTTATATCCTCTCTACTTCAACCATCATCAGTTATTTTGCTCCCCAAATAGCAAAACTCCTTTACTGCTTTAAGTGTCTCATTTCCTAATCTAATTCCCTCAGCGTCGCCCGATTTAATTCGACTACATTCCATTATCCTCGTTGGACAGTGTCTTGAAAGGAGGGCATAAGATGAACATCAACAAAAACTATCACAGTACTGTAATTAAAAACTTAAACACGGGGTAACTTTTCTGCGTGAGCTATGTGTTATTTAAAAGCGCATTGCAGGAATTTCCATCGCGTAAATATTGAACACAGTGGCGGCATTATGAAAGTCATCGTGTGGCAATCCCAGAACGTCTGCATCTGAATCCGAGAACCACATTTCAGTACTGGAACGGTCATCTGATGCGTTACTAACGAGACGAACGACAACAGACTCCATGAAGCGATGCAAGTGCGACATATTCTCCCCCTCTTTCATGAGCCGGTGTTCTGCATGCCGCCAGCGCTCTGGAGTGACGTGTTGAAGCTGTATTCACCGTGGCGCCGACCACGGTCGTCAGGAACCGTCGCCAGAGAGCGCCCGACAACATCGGCCGACAGCTTGCTCACACTGCGTCCGAGCTCCTTCGTCAGTTATTGGTGGGTCAAGGTGGTTAGGTTAGGCTCGAATTTACCGTATTTACTCGAATCTTAGCCGCACTCGAATCTAAACCGCACCTGAAAAATGAGACTCGAAATAAAGGGGGAAAAAAATTCCCGAATCTAAGCCGCACCTGAAATTTGAGACTCGAAATTCAAGGGGAAAGAAAAGTTTTAGGCCGCACCTCCAAATCGAAACAAAGTTGGTCCATTGTGATATGAGACACAATTTAGGTCGAATGAATGACGATACAGCTACAGTAGTTTGGTTCGAGTCGTAAGCTTAGCAGTTAAGCTTTACCAGGTAGCCACTGCTATGCGTCAGGCGCTCCGTCCGTATTTGTACGGGTACCCTTCCTTTTTCACGTGCTTCGTCTGGTTTGAATCGATTGCTTATTTTGCTTTGATCTGATAAGTGCCGTTTTCTTTGTTAGAGGTGTTCACGCCACTCTAAGCTGAAAATGCATTACTGTACTGTGTCATGCATTGTTTGTCGCATTTTGATAATGAGTGTTTACGGCCTGTCGCCACTCGCGGCATGGCTTGCTTTTGTGCGCGCTACCGCCGCTTACAATTAAAAAAAAAAAAAAAAAAAAAAAAAAAGAGAGAGAGAGAGAGAGAGGAATCGTATCATTAGCGAAACAATGGCAAGAGACTGCTATTTGTTGTTAGTTACACTGCTGCTTTCTTTGATAATGAGCAACAAGAACCAAATAATAGACTGCGTATGATAGAACATGTTCTGAACAGGAAATTTTTTTCCGTTTGAAAATCTTTGCGGCCGCTTCTTTAGTACATCAAATTCTGCACAGAAATTAGAGTCATCTTAGATTTAAAAATCTAGTCAGTTGCCGTGCTTCATTTCTGACTGTATCACTATTAGGCATAAGGATAATATGAATATAAACATGACACGATACGCATATTCTTCCGCCTTTGCTGTTGTCTCACTCTAGTTTCGTAGTTTATTAGGCAGACAGGATTTAAATGAGATAGCAGCAAACATGAAACAATACATGGCAAAATGTTTATATTCGTATTATTCTTATGGTGAAGAGAATAGTGCATGTGAATCACATTTCATCAGGCTCCTATTAGCAACCATCTCTTCTCACAGGTAGGAAAAAATTCAGAACGTAGAGTTGGCCATATTGACAAACATTCCAAACAGTCTTGCCAGTCGGATTTTCGTAGTACATTGAAATTCTGCTACATTCGAAGATGAACAACATGGAATTTGTATTTACTTCGTTGGATAATGTATGAAAATGGTCGAAACTCTGGGCAGAGAAAGAAGCTCGTCTTCCACCCTTTTTTTTAAAAAAAGAAATTATTTGTTGACGCAGAGGTTTTGGCGCCAGTGCCTACAAAGCATGCCTGTGTAGCGCTACATATATTCGACGGCAGAAGTTAGTTGTGGCGGCACCTACCAACATTTTTCAGAACTTCCGCTTGCTTTGCACTCGATTCTAAGCCGCAGGCGGTTTTTTGGATTACAAAAACAGGAAAAAAAGTGCGGCTTAGATTCGAGTAAACACGGTATTCTGTGTACGAAGTAGGTTAGATTTTAATCTCCAAGTGTGGGATGGGTACTGCGACACTTCTGTGCTTGGTTACGAGCTATGCAATGCGGCGTTTTCTATTACAAAGATGCCGATTGCACGGAAATAAGCTATATTTGTCTCGAAAAGAACGTGGCGAGCACTGCACACTCTTGTCATCAGGCATTGGAATTAGCAGACAAGTGTTACGAATATACTCTGAAGCGCCAAAGAAACTGGTATAGATACACATATTCAGAGATATGCCTGTATAAGGCAAGTGTCTGGCGCACTTGTTAGATCGATTACTGCTGCTACAGTGGCAGCCTGTCAAGAATTAAGTGAGTTTGAACGTGGTGTTATAGTCGGCGCACGAGCGATGGGGTACAGCATCTCCTAGGTAGCGATGGAGTGGGGATTTTCCCGTACGTCCGTTTCACGAGTGTACCTTGAATATCAGGAAAACATCAAAATCTTCGACATCTCTGCGGCCAGAAAAAGATCCTGCAAGAACGGGACCAATGACGACTGAAGAGAATCGTTCAAAATGACAGAAGTGCAATGCTTCCTCAAATTGCTGCAGATGTCATTGCTGGCTTATCAGCAAGCTTCAGCATGCGAACCATTCAACAAAACATCATCGACACGGGCCTTCGGAACCGAAGGGCCACTCGTGTACGCTTGATCACTGCACGACACAAAGCTTTACTCCTCGCATGGGCCCGTCAACACTGACATTGGATTGTTGACAACTGGAAACATGTTGCCTGATAGGACGAGTCTCGTTTCAAATTGTATCGAGTGGACAGAAATGTACGGGTATGGAGACAGCCTCATGAATCCATGGACCCTGAGTGTCAACAGGGGACTGTTCAAGCTGGTGGAGGATCTGTAATGGTTTGGGGCGTGTACAGTTGGGGTGATAAGAGACCCCTGATACGTCCAGATACGACTGTGACTGGTGACACGCACGTAAGCATTCTGTCTGATCACCTGCATCCATCCATGTCCATTGTGCATTCCGAAGGACTTGGGCAATTACAGCAGGACACTGCGGCACCCCACACCCCAAAATTGCTACGGAGTGGCTCCAGGAACACTCATCTGAGTTTAAACACTTCCGCTGGCCACAAAATTCCCTAGACATCAACGTCATTGAGCATATCTGTGATGCCTTGCAACGTGGTGTTCACTCCCTCGTACTCCTACCGATTTATGGACAGCTCTGCAGGATTCATGGTGTCAGTTCCCTCCAGCACTACTTCAGACACTAGTCGAGTCCATGCCACGTCGAGTTGCGGCACTTCTACATTCTCGCGGGGGCTCTACACGATATTAAGCACGTGTACCAGTTTCTTTGGCTCTTCAGTGTAGTTTCCTTTGGGGGATTTACGCTTGGTTCAGCGATCTCCAGTTTCCTCATCCCATCTAAGAGATAGGTTCTGTCAAACTCTGCAAAATACTCATTGACTGCAACAGCCACTTCCTCATTCGATGAAAATTTCTTCCCAGCAAGACAAGCTTAAAGTTAGGAAACAGGAAGAAGTCACTTCGGGCTAAGCGTCATCAATAGGGTGGACGAGCAACCAATTAAAAGCCCATTGTTAGTTCTGTTGTGTAGGATTGTGCTGTATCGTAGTAAAATAGTACTTTTGTCGTGCCGATCTTGGTTTTTTACTCAGCTAACGAACAATGAAGTCGAGGAGTATGAAAGGGAAGCAGTGGTTGGGAAGGGAGTGAGACAGGGTTGTAGCCTATCCGGGATGTTATTCAATCTGTATATTGAGCAAGCAATAAAGAAAACAAAATAAAAGTACGTAGTAGGTATTAAAATCCACGGAGAAGAAATAAAAACTTTGAGGTTCGCCGATGACATTGTAATTCTGTCAGAGACAGCAAAGGACTTGGAAGAGCCGTTGAACGGAATGGACAGTGTCTTGAAATGAGGGTATAAGATGAACATCAACAAAAGCAAAACGAGGATAATGGAATGTAGTCGAATTAAGTCGGGTGATGCTGAGGGAATTAGATTAGGATATGAGACACTTAAAGTACTAAAGGAATTTTGCTCTTTGGGGAGCAAAATAACTGATGATGATCCAAGTAGAGAGGGTATAAAATGTAGAATGGCAATGGCAAGGAAAGCGTTTCTGAAGAAGAAAAATTTGTTAACATCGAGTATAGATTTAAATGTCAGGAAGTCGTTTCTGAAAGTATTTGTATGGAGTGTAGCCATGTATGGAAGTGAAACGTGGACGATAAATAGTTTAGACAAGAAGAGAATAGAAGCTTTCGAAATGTGGTGCTACAGAAGAATGCTGAAGATTAGATGGGAAGATCACATAACTAATGAGGAGGTATAGAATAGAATAGGGGAGAAGAGGAGCTTATGGCACAACTTGACTAGAAGAAGGGATCGGTTGGGAGGACATGTTCTGAGGCATCAAGGGATCACAAATTTATCATTGGAGGGCAGCGTGGAGGGTAAAAATCGTAGAGGGAGACCAAGAGATGAATACACTAAGCAGATTCAGAGGGATGTAGGTTGCAGTAAGGACTGGGAGATAAAGAAGCTTACACAGGATAGAGTAGCATGGAGACCTGCATCAAACCAGTCTCAGGACTTAAGACCACAACAACAACAACAACATGGTTCTGCCTTTTGCAAATAATCAATGAGGATTATTCCTTGGGAATCCTAAAAACGGTGGCCGTCATCTAGCAGCAGACAGAATGGTTTCTGCCTTATTCGTTGCACTTTTACCAGCCTTTGTCCCTTTTTTAGACTGGAAATTGTTTCATGGGAATTGATATTTCTTTTTAATAAGAAGTATCACAAACCTTGTGCTTATTCACTCCGTTCCCGCCTGATGCAAGCGTCTATTATTTGTTTTAGTTCGGCATTATGTGGGTCTCTTTGATCCAAGAAGCATGTATGACATCTATGTTCTTCTACCAGCGACATTACATCTACAGTACACCTACATACATACTCAACAAGCCAACGAATGGCGCGTGGCGGAGGGTGCCCTGTATCACTAGTAGTCTTTTGCTTTCCTGTCTCACACGCCATTAGAGCGCGGGAAAAACAACAGTCTGTGTGCCTCCGTATGAACCGTAATTTCTTGTGCCTTATCTTCGTGGTCCTTACGCGCAATGTATTTTGGCGGCGGTAGAATCTTTTGGCAGTCAGCTTCAAATGCCAGTTCACTAAATTTTCCTAGTAATGTTTCTCGGAAGGAACGTCGTCCTCCCTTCAGATACTCGCATTTGAGTTTTGGAAGCACCTCCGTAACACTTACGTGTTCTTCGAACCTACTGGTAACAAATCTGGCAGCTCATCTCTGAAATGGTTTGATTTGTTCCTTCAATCCGCCCTATCGACCAGTATTCAAGAATAGGTTGCATGAGCATATGCTATTTCCTTTATAAATGAAGCGCACTTTCCTGAAATTCTCCCTACAAACTGAAGTCACCCATTCGCCTTTCCGACCATAATTCTAATACGTTCGTTCCATTTCATATTGCCTTGTAACGTCACACCCAGATATTTAAACGACGTGACTGTGTCAAGCAAGACACTACTAACGCTGTATCCAAACATTACGGGTCTGTTTATCCTACTCATCCGCATTAACTTATATTTTCCCACGTTACAGCTAGTTGCCATTCATTCATCATACCATCTGGAAATTTTGTCTAAGTATCTTGTATCTTTCTACAGCCGCTAAACTTCGACACCTTATCGTACACCACAGCATCATTAGCAAACAACTACAGATTGCTAACCACTCTGTCCGCCAAATCATTTATGTATACAGGGTGTTACAAAAAGGCACGGCCAAACTTTCAGGAAACATTCCGCACACACAAAGAAAGAAAATATGTTACGTGGACATGTGTCCGGAAACGCTTACTTTCCATGTTAGAGCTCATTTTATTACTTCTCTTCAAATCACATTAATCATGGAATGGAAACACACAGCAACAGAACGTACCAGCGTGACTTCAAACACTTTGTTACAGAAAATGTTCAAAATGTCCTCCGTTAGCGAGGATACACGCATCCACCCTCCGTCACATGGAATCCCTGATGCGCTGATGCAGCCCTGGAGAATGGCGTATTGTATCACAGCCGTCCACAATACGAGCACGAAGAGTCTCTACATTTGGTACCAGGGTTGCGTAGAAAAGAGCTTTCAAATGCCCCCACAAATGAAAGTCAAGAGGGTTGAGGTCAGGAGAGCGTGGAGGCCATGGAATTGGTCCGCCTCTACCAATCCATCGGTCACCGAATCTGTTGTTGAGAAGCGTACGTACACTTCGACTGAAATGTGCAGGAGCTCCATCGTGCATGAACCACATGTTGTGTCGTACTTGTAAAGGCACATGCTCTAGCAGCACAGGTAGAGTATGCCACATGAAATCATGATAACGTGCTCCATTGAGCGTAGGTGGAAGAACATGGGGCCCAATCAAGACATCACCAACAATGCCTGCCCGAACGTTCACAGAAAATCTGTGTTGATGACGTGATTGCACAATTGCGTGCGGATTCTCGTCAGCCCACACATGTTGATTGTGAAAATTTACAATTTGATCACGTTGGAATGAAGCCTCAACCGTAAAGAGAACATTTGCACTGAAATGAGGATTGACACATTGTTGGATGAACCATTCGCAGAAGTGTACCCGTGGAGGCCAATCAGCTGCTGATAGTGCCTGCACACGCTGTACATGGTACGGAAACAACTGGTTCTCCCGTAGCACTCTCCATACAGTGACGTGGTCAACGTTACCTTGTACAGCAGCAACTTCTCTGACGCTGACATTAGGGTTATCGTCAACTGCACGAAGAATTGCCTCGTCCATTGCATGTGTCCTCGTCGTTCTAGGGCTTCCCCAGTCGCGAGTCATAGGCTGAAATCTTCCGTGCTCCCTAAGACGCCGATCAATTGCTTCGAACGTCTTCCTGTCGGGACACCTTCGTTCTGGAAATCTGTCTCGATACAAACGTACCGCGCCACGGCTGTTGCCCCGTGCTAATCCATAAATCAAATGGGCATCTGCCAACTCCGCATTTGTGAACATAGCACTGACTGCAAAACCACGTTCGTGATGAACGCTAACCTGTTTATGCTACGTACTGATGTGCTTGATGCTTGTTCTGTAGAGCAATGAGTCGCATGTCAACACAAGCACCGAAGTAAACATTACCTTCCTTCAATTGGGCCAACTGGCGGTGAATCGAGGAAGTACAGTACATACTGACGAGACTAAAATGAGCTCTAAGATGGAAATTAAGCGTTTCCGGACACATGTCCACATAACATCTTTTCTTTATTTGTGTGTGAGGAATGTTTCCTGAAAGTTTGGCCGTACCTTTTTGTAACACCCTGTATAGAGAACAGCGGTGGTCTTATCACACTTCCCTGGGGGACCCTGACGATACGCTTGTCTCTGATGATGGACACTCACCGTCCAGGACAACATAGTGAGTTCTGTTACTTAAGGCATACTCCACATGCTCGTACCTTCGTTAACAGCCTCCAGTGGGGCACAGTGTCGAATGCTTTCCGGAAATTTAGAAATATGGAATCTGTCTGTCTGTCCTTCATTCATAGTTAACAGTATAACATGTGAGAGAAGGCCAAGCTGAGATTCGCACGACGGTTACTAAAACTATGCTGATTCGTGGACATAAGCTTCTCGCTCTCAAGAAAAGTTGTTATATGGAACTAAGACCATGTTCTAGGATTGTGCAGCAAACCGAAGTTAGGTTTAGTCGTTTGTAATTTTGCAACTGGGATTCCATCCGGACCTCGTGATTTGCTTTCAGCTCTTCCAGTTGTCCTCCTACGCCAGGCATGCTTACATCTACATCTACATGGACACACTGCAAATCACATTTAAGTGCCTGGCAGAGGGTTCATCGAACCACCTTCACAATTCTCTATTATTCCAATCTCGTATAGCGCGCGGAAAGAACGAACACCTGTATCTTTCCGTACGAGCTCTGATTTCCCTTATTTTATCAAGGTGGTCGTTCCTCCCTATGTAGATCGGTGTCAACAAAATATTTTCGCATTCGGAGGAGAATGTTGGTGATTGGAATTTCGTCGCAACGAAAAACGCCTCTCTTTTAACGATTTCCAGCCCAAATCCTGTATCATTTCTGTGACACTCTGTCCCATATTTCGCGATAATAAAAACGTGCTGCTATTCTTTGAACTTTTTCGATGTACTCCGTCAGTCCTATCTGGTAAGGATTCCACACCGCGCAGTAGTATTCTAAAAGAGGACGGACAAGCTTACTGTAGGCAGTCTCCTTAGTAGGTCTGTTACATTTTCTAAGCGTCCTGCCAATAAAACGCAGCCTTTGGTTAGCCTTCCCCACAACATTTTCTGTGTGTTCCTTGTAATTTAAGTTGTTCGTAACTGTAATACCTAGGTATTTAATTGAACTTACGGCTTTTAGATTAGACTGGTTTATCGTGTAACCGAACTTTAACGAGTTACTTTTAGCACTCATGTGGATGATCTCACACTTTTCGTTATTCAGAGTCAACTGCCACTTTTCGCAGCGTCATCTGCAAACAACCGAACACGTCTGCCGTCCGCTGTGGCCGAGTGATTCTAGGTGCTTCAGTCTGAAACCGCGCGACCGCTACGGTCGCAGGTTCGAATCCTGCCTCGGGCATGGATGTGTGTGATGTCCTTAGGTTAGTTACATTGAAGTACACTCCTGGAAATGGAAAAAAGAACACATTGACACCGGTGTGTCAGACCCACCATACTTGCTCCGGACACTGCGAGAGGGCTGTACAAGCAATGATCACACGCACGGCACAGCGGACACACCAGGAACCGCGGTGTTGGCCGTCGAATGGCGCTAGCTGCGCAGCATTTGTGCACCGCCGCCGTCAGTGTCAGCCAGTTTGCCGTGGCATACGGAGCTCCATCGCAGTCTTTAACACTGGTAGCATGCCGCGACAGCGTGGACGTGAACCGTATGTGCAGTTGACGGACTTTGAGCGAGGGCGTATAGTGGGCATGCGGGAGGCCGGGTGGACGTACCGCCGAATTGCTCAACACGTGGGGCGTGAGGTCTCCACAGTACATCGATGTTGTCGCCAATGGTCGGCGGAAGGTGCACGTGCCCGTCGACCAGGGACCAGACCGCAGCGACGCACGGATGCACGCCAAGACCGTAGGATCCTACGCAGTGCCGTAGGGGACCGCACCGCCACTTCCCAGCAAATTAGGGACACTGTTGCTCCTGGGGTATCGGCGAGGACCATTCGCAACCGTCTCCATGAAGCTGGGCTACGGTCCCGCACACCATTAGGCCGTCTTCCGCTCACGCCCCAACATCGTGCAGCCTGCCTCCAGTGGTGTCGCGACAGGCGTGAATGGAGGGACGAATGGAGACGTGTCGTCTTCAGCGATGAGAGTCGCTTCTGCCTTGGTGCCAATGATGGTCGTATGCGTGTTTGGCGCCGTGCAGGTGAGCGCCACAATCAGGACTGCATACGACCGAGGCACACAGGGCCAACACCCGGCATCATGGTGTGGGGAGCGATCTCCTACACTGGCCGTACACCACTGGTGATCGTCGAGGGGACACTGAATAGTGCACGGTACATCCAAACCGTCATCGAACCCATCGTTCTACCATTCCTAGACCGGCAAGGAAACTTGCTGTTCCAACAGGACAATGCACGTCCGCATGTATCCCCTGCCACCCAACGTGCTGTAGAAGGTGTAAGTCAACTACCCTGGCCAGCAAGATCTCTGGATCTGTCCCCCATTGAGCATGTTTGGGACTGGATGAAGCGTCGTCTCACGCGGTCTGCACGTCCAGCACGAACGCTGGTCCAACTGAGGCGCCAGGTGGAAATGGCATGGCAAGCCGTTCCACAGGACTACATCCAGCATCTCTACGATTGTCTCCATGGGAGAATAGCAGCCTGCATTGCTGTGAAAGGTGGATATACACTGTACTAGTGCCAACATTGTGCATGCTCTGTTGCCTGTGTCTATGTGCCTGTGGTTCTGTCAGTGTGATCATGTGATGTATCTGACCCCAGGAATGTGTCAATAGAGTTTTCCCTTCCTGGGACAATGAATTCACGGTGTTCTTATTTCAATTTCCAGGAGTGTAGTTCTAAGTTCTAGGGGACTGAAGGCCTCAGATGTTAAGTTCCATAGTGCTCAGAGCCATTTTTCGAAGTCGGCTGCTCAGATTGTCTCCCAAATTGTTTATATAGACAAGGAACAGCAAAGGACCTATAACACTACCTAGGGAAACGCCAGAAATCACTTCTGTTTTACTCGATGACTTTCCGTCAGTTACTACGAACTGTGACCTCTCTGGCAGAAAATCACAAATTCAGTCACATAACTGAGACGATATTCCATAAGCACGCAATTTCAATATGAGCCGCTTGTGTGGTAAAGTGTCAAAAGCCTTCCGGAAATCCAGAAATACGGAATCGATCTGAAATCCCCTGTCAATAGCACTCAACACTTCGTGTGAATAAACAGCTAGTAGTGTTTCACGGGAACAACGTTTTCTAAACCCACGTTGACTGTGTGTCAATAGACAGTTTCCTTCGAGGTAATTCATAATGTTCGATCACAATATATGTTCTAAAATTTTGCTACATATCGACGTTAACGATATGGGCCTGTAATTTAGTGGATTACTCCTACTACCCTTCTCGAATATTGGTGTGACCTGTGCAACTTTCCAGTCTTTGGGTACGGATTTTTCGTCGAGCGAACGGTTGTATATGACTGTTAAGTATGGAACTAGTGCGTCAGCATACTCCGAATGGAACCTAATTGGTATACAGTCTGGACCAAAAGACTTGCTTTTATTGTGATTTAAGTTCCTTCACTACTCCGAGGATATGTACTTCAACGTTACTCATGTTGACAACTGTTCTCGATTCGAATTCTGGAATATTTACTTCGTCTTTTTTTTTGTGAAGGCATTTCAGAAGGCTGTGTTTAGTAACTCTGCTTTGGCAGCACTGTCTTCGATAATATCTTCATTGCTATCGCGCAGAGAAGGCATTGATTGTTTCTTGCCGCTAACATACTTCACATACGACCAAAATCTCTTTGGATTTTCTGCCAGGTTTCGAGACAACGTTTAGTTGTGGAAACTGTTAAAGGCATCTCGCATTGAAATCCGCGCTAAATTTCGAGCTTCTGTGAAAGATCGCCAATCTTGGGGATTTTGCGTCTGTTTAAATTTGGCATGTTTGTCTCGTTGTTTCTGCAACAGTGTTCTAACCCGCTTTGTGTACCAAGGAGGATCAGCTCCGTCGTTTGTTGGTTTATTTGGTATAAATCTCTCAATTGCTGCCGATACTATTTCTTTGAATTTAAACCACATCTGGTCTACACTTATATTATTAATGTGGAACGAGTGGGGATTGTCTCTCAGGAAGGCGTCAGGTGAATTTTTATCTGCTTTGGGGATTAGAATATTCAATCTCGTTACGACAACCCTGTGTTCACTAATCCCTGAATCGGTTTTGATGCTCGTTATTAACTCTCGTATGGACGTTGTAGTAATATCCGATAATCCCCACAATCCCTGACGCAGCTCATGTCAACAACAAAAGTAAACAAGATAGAGGAAGTTCCTCTGTACTGTTAGTGTCGAAGCGGAGGGGGCTCGCACAACCTTCGACCTATATCACTAAACGGTCATCACGGGTCATGATTCATTCGGTATTTGAGATTGAGAGCACTATGCGTCGTTCAACAAACATAACATATGATTTCGCACCTTCATGAAACTTTTTCTCACTGACAGCCCTCCCCCCCCCCCCCCCCTCCCCCACAAAAGAATGAAAGCAAAAAAATTTAATGTTTAGGGGATGTCTATTAATTACTGTGGAGTTTTCTTTAAATTTTGGTTCCTCTCTCCCCTCTTGGTGAATTGTGGTGGGACACCGCCCCCCCCCCCCCTTCCATCATCCTCATGTGATGTTTACCGTGTAGTCGGGTAAGAGTATCTAAAATGATTTTTTTTGTTTTAAAAATTGATCAAAATACTCAATAAAACCGTTTTTTATTTGTAGACTGTATTAAACAGTATTCCAACTCGTGATTAAAAAACACATTGGTTTAAACATGCCAACCCTAAGCAATATTCGGTCAAACAGAGGGACTGACACGAACAACAAGGCTCCACGAAAATACAGGATGTATCAAAAAGAATCATCCGATTTGGCACGGCAACTAATAAACATATACAATGAATTTTGTTTTTTCAATAACGGAGAACTCAAAAAGTTTCTTTTCATTCCTCTTCATAAATTTTAAATATGACCCCCTTGATGCATGGCATATGTCAGCGCAGTATTCAGATTGTTCCCACAGGGCATGTTCCCCCAGGAGCATGTCTCGAATTACCGCTTCCACAACTGCTGCTATGCCATGTCTCAGTTCATTCATTGTTGTTGGTAACAGAGGGATATAAACAGAATCTTCTATAAACCCTACAAGAAATAATCACATACAGTCAGGTACGGGGACCTTGGTGGCCAGTAATATGAGGCTGAATCATTTGGTCCAGTGCGACCGATCCATCGTTCAGTAATCCTTTGATTTAAAAGTTAAATGGTTCAAATGGCTCTGAGCACTATGGGACTTAACATCTGTGGTCATCAGTACCCTAGAACTTAGCACTACTTAAACCTAACTAACCTAAGGACAACACACACATCCATGCCCGAGGCAGGATTCGAACCTGCGACCGTAGCGGTCACGCGGTTCCAGACTGAAGCGCCTAGAACCGCACGGCCACACCGGCCGGCTTTAAAAGTTACCCGCACGTTCAGATGCTAGGGTGGTGGTGCTCCATCCTGTTGGTAAATGAAGTCGTTGGAATCGGTCTCCAAGCGTGGGAAAAGAAAGTTCTCAAGCAAGTGATCTCGGCAAAGAAAAATGGACCATAAACATTTTCCCATGAAACTGTACAAAATACATTACATTATGGTTAGTACCTCTCATGTTGTACAACTTCATGTGGTTGTTCCGTATCCTATATTCTCACATTATGACGGTTCGCATTTCCATTTAAATGGGATGTTGCCTCATCACGAAACACTAAGCATAGAAGAAAACTGTCATACTCCATCTTGCGAAAAACGGAACTACAGAACTCCACACGTTGTTGTTTGTCATCTGCACGACGAGTTTGCTGTAGCTAAATTTTGTATGGTTTTATGCGTAAACGTCGACGCAACACGGCACCGAGGGCATATTGAGTTGTCGAGCTGCACGGATAACGGATTTCTGCGGACTCCTTGTGAAACTGTGACAGATGTCTTCGACGTCTGTGTCAAGAGACTCGGGGACGGCCAGGCAATTTGCTTTTACACAAAAACCCAGTTTCCCGGAATTGTTCATGCCATCGCCTAATGCTCTGTGCTGTAGGAGGATCCACCCCATACCTAGTACGAAAGTAACGCTGAACAGTTATTACTGAATCGCACTGCTCAAAGCATATAGCACAAAACGCTTTGTGTTGTCCTGACTCCATTTTTACTAGAACTGAAGTGCGCGCATTGCTGCCCAGGGGGAACCATGTAAAACTCGAGAGTTTGTTCACTCAAATATCTCAAATAACGTGATAGTTACGATTTTTTAAAATCAAATGATTTTTTTATACACTCTGTAGTATTAACAGTTTTGATGAATCGCTAAAAAATAATATTTTTATTGGTATATTACACCCATTAAATGTCATTGAACCTTTACTTACTTTGCAGATGAAAGACAACACTGTGTACCATCCTATGGACTATATCATTACGATCTTGTATCTCTTGATTCACAATTATTGTTGGCGAAGTTCAGCTTAGCTTCTTTCCATAATCGATTAACTTCTTGCTTGCACACGTATTTAGACTTGTCGGCTTGCCGCTTAACATGTGCACCATTCAAGGAAACAGAAAAAAAGTTTGTAGAATAGGTTGCTGAGTTTTTCAAAAATAAATACGGCCCGATTTCGCACATCGGCTTCAGGTAACTGTTCACATGCTTCGATGGCACACAAATGGGCTGAGTGACAAACACATTTCACTTTTGTGATTCCTATAAAATCACGTTGTAATCTAGTTTCTACGGAGTCGTTTCCACACATCATGACGTTATACCTATCTGAGCGAAAGCGTGTAACATTTTTCAGTGGAACATTGCAACTGGTGAATGAATCGATTAGAGATTTGTATAAACACACGGCACTGGCTATGGGAATATAAGCAGCAACGATACTTTCCTTAAAAACTTTGTGCATCTCCCAAAATGTATTATATGTTTTTTTGAGCATCGTGATCAAAATAGCGTACCACAACGCAAGCAGTTTTGACCGTTAAAATGTCGGTCTCGTCCGTCATGACCGAAAATTTATTTTTTTGTAGTTTTTGGGCTAATTCTGCTTTATGACCACTTCCAAGAACGTTCTTTACCACTGCTGTTAGTTTAGTTCGTTTGACCTCTACTTCCTTAATTTAGAATCTGTCGCAACTTCTTTTAATAACGGTATCAAATGGTCAGCAATCGAAAATGCAATGTTATCCTCGCAAAAAAAAAGCGGCAAGTTTAATTTCTGCACGTGCTTTTTCTTCATTTTGTGGAACCAGGTTTGCTATTTATGTGTTTTTTGGTAGTGGCGTGAGTTTTCAAATTAGATATTTCAGCTACCATCGATGTGCCCGGGTAAAATGATCACTTGGCTTTAGTTGCATCATTGGTGTTTGGCAAAAGCCAGTCCTTAAAAGCCTGATCCTTTAATCACTGATGTTTAAAATTTTGTGAGCGATGCTGCGATACGTTCCCTTTTTCTTGTCGAATGATCATTGTTTTCCTCACAATCACTCATAATCATAGGTGAATAGGTGTCAGCCTGCTTAGCTGTGTGGTAACGTTCTCGCCTCTCATGCAAGTGGGCCCAGGTTCGGTTCCCGGTTGGGTTGGACATTTTCTCCGCTGAGGGACACGGTGGTGTGTTGTCCTCATCATCATTTTCAGCCTCATCACCGACTCACAAGTCGCCCAATGTGGCGTCGACTGAAATACGACTTGCACTTGGCGGACGAACTTCCATGAATAGGGGCCTCCAGGCCAACAATGCCACACGCTATTTCCATTTTATAGGAAAATACGTAGCACAAACAACTACACAAGAGACACAATACTACACGTATGGAACAGAGAAAATACGGTGAGGCGGGCTATTGTCAGTGCCGGATCACACCTTCGCTGAACTATTGACGCACTGTGAGCTCAGGCAACACCGACTCAAAGGAAGGCCTCGGCGCTTGTTCGTGATGTCACGTCAGCTAGGCACGGCGAACGCCGGGTCTGTTGCAGGCATACTCATAATGGTGGTGTTGCCCTCCCTGACACAGGAAAATGTGAAACTATTGGCGGTAGTTGATCAACACACATTGTTCTGAGAGATTTATGCAATCAGTTAATTGTGCAATTCATTACACTTCTTAACAAACAGTGTACTCCTGAACTTAAATTTCCACCTGTTTTAAGGATTAACATACAAAAACAAATTCATGGTCCAGCAGCAACAGAATTCGTGCTTCTTTACCTTATTTGTAAATCTGAGGAAGTTACGTTTGTACTGGGTTGCTTTTACAAGAAACTGTGAACATATTGGTGCTCTTCTTTAGGTATCTTGGTTGACTATGGGGTGAGGAGCACTGAATGTTAATGAAATATCTTGCGATTGTACACGTTGGGGGAGGTGGTGGGGAAGGATAGAGCCAAAAGAGAGATATTTGTTTTATCAAATAAATTTTTTTTAATCTTATAAAGTTTCTCCTTTCAGTTGCAAGAGGGGAATATTTATCTTTTCTAATATGCATGTTTAAAAAAGTTTAAGTTCAGCAGTATTTTCGATGTATGAAACTATTTTGTTTCCTGTTTAGAATTCCTTTCGTTGAAAACGACTGTAATCTAATGACTGGCAACAGTTGGACATTTACACATGTAAATTAGTTCGCATTTTCAGTGACGATGTCAAACGAAAATAAATAAATAAAAGAAACGAGGTAATTGTAAGGGGGTTGGGGTAAGTTTCGATAACAAAATGGATCAAGTAAATATGGTTACTTGAATGTAAAATTTCCGAAGCTTGCAATGGGGGCAAAGCATCTTCTCATATTGATCTACGTTTGTTTCGACAGGATTCAGTAAAACAGAACTATGATCTTCATTTGTAGCTTTACGATAGTAAGAAAATCTTTCATCTAAATAAAACTGCAGAATCCAAAACAATAACAATCATTTCGTCAAAAAATAAGAGATTTATAGTGATAAGCACGCCCAGGCGTTTCTGCCTGCAACAGACCTGGCGTTCGCCGGGCCTAGCTGACGTGACGTCACCAACAAGCGCCGAGGCCTTCCTTTGAGTCGGTGTTGGCTCAGGCCTCACATCGCCATAATGATCGCCTGATTTCGTTAAAGAGCGTTGCATATGTGATCATGTTCAAATGTGTGGCTATTGCATTATGAAACACCTACTGAAATAATACCGCACCACGCGCAGTTAGACTGCATATGTTGGCAGCGTATGATTTAAGTTCGGTAATTGTCGGTAAGCGTCGGAGGAAGGGGCCATCTGGTCTTGGCTGAGTAGCTTTCGCTTTTGTGATAGAGACATCAAAGACGAAAAACGGAATTTGTTCCACGCGGATTCCCGGCTAACCAGCCATAGAGTAGACTATTCCATTTAAATAACTTTTTATTTAGTGATAGCTTAGACCAGACTTTCAGTAAACAATTGCAAGTATTCGGACAATTTTTGTAGGAATGAAGGCCATTGAAACGAAAATTAATACCAATGACAAAAAAAACTATTTCCATTGGGCTTCCTCGTGCTCATTGCCATGTAGTGCGCAAAATTCGAAACTTAGTTAAAATGACTTCCAGAGATAGGCTTTACCAACTAATTATTTTTTATGAATTGCAAATAAAGAAAGATCGATTAATGCCGTTATTACAATAAAACAATTATTTTCTTTAGTAATTGGAAATTCACAGGCATGTTGCGTTTATGTCAAAATTTTAGATATTTGAACTGTAACTAAAAAGCACAAAAATCTACGAACAGAAGCGCTAATTTTAGAGAACATTGCGCCATATTTAGGAAATCAACGAGTCTGATGTATTACCGTGGAGAATAGATCTGTTCTTCTTGAGTATTACATTTAACAGTTTTTGAATTGCTGAGTTACAATCTGTAGAGCATGTGTCATTTCCATGCAAATTAGAAGTATAAATTATAATACGCATGGACATAGGTCAGGGCCACTCACTATTCGTTGTAAAGTTTTTCTAGTTTCCTGTGATGAGGGGGAAGCGCGGCAAGGAGGAACGAAATCAAAAGCCAACGCACAACAGCACAATGGCATCTTCGCAGTATAGCCAACGGGCACGCAGTTCTCGCTTATTTTGGTGTAAACAGCACGAAATTAAACACATTTAATGAAAGAGCGTATTTGTGTAAGTTTATATTAAGTTACGGTACTTTTGTATATCAATGAATCTGAAATATAGAAAAAACTAAATCATGATGTGACAGTTATTCAATGAGAGAGACATGAATTACAGTTTCACACAGTAAATGGAATAACACCATTAACAAATATAGACTTCGATCAGAAATCGGTAGCTAAGGTAGAATATTCAAAATTTCTAGGTGTTTGCATTGATGAGGGGTTGAATGGGAAAAAAAACCACTGAGGATCTGCTGAAACGTTTGAGTTCAGCTGCTTATGCTATTAGGGTCATTGAAAATTTTGGCGATATACATCTGAGTAAATTAGCTTACCACGCCTATTTTCATTCTCTGCTTTCGTATGGCATAATATTCTGGGGTAACTCATCATTGAGTAAAAGAGTGTTCATTGCACATATCGTGTAATCAGAATGATTGCTGGAGCTCACCCAAGATCATCCTGCAGACACTTATTTAAAGAGCTAGAAATCTTCACTGTAGTCTCACAATATATATGTTCACTTATGAAATTTGTTGTTAACAATCCGAACGAATTTAAAAGTAATAGCAGTGTACATGGCTACAACACTAGGAGAAAGGATGATCTTCACTACTCAAGGTTAAATATAACTTTAGCTCAGAAGAGGGTAAATTATGCTGCCACAAAAGTCTTTGGTCACTTACCTAATAGCATCAAAAGTGTGACAGATAGCCATATAGCATTTAAAAGGAAATTAAAAGAATTTCTTAATGGCAATTCCTTCTACTCATTAGATGAATTTTTGGATATAGTAAGTGGGTAATTTCCCAAACCCCACCAATAAATAAATAAAATAAAAATATTGAGTGTCATGTAATATTTTGTGTAATGTAATATCTTGTATAGACACCTTTTATTAACCAGATGCGTTCCACATCATTATGAAGTGTCGTATTCATGGTCTATGGAACAAGTACTAATCTAATCTAATCTTTAATCTAATTGAAAACCATGTAAAAATTTACTACTCAGACTGGATATAATTATTAACAAGTCAGTCACAGGCAATACATTCTTCTGGACTCTAGATTTGTGTCGTCATCTTCATCATCATCCATCATCATCATTAACACTAACTGTCGCCTCCACTGCACACTTAACTACTAATCATTGTAGTGCCACACATTGCTCTGCCGACGAGCGTCGAGGAAAACTGAGGGAGCTAAATGAACTAGGCAAACTTTAAAAGGTACATCAAAATGAAAAAAAAAAACGCGAACATACCCAATGCGTCTAGTTTTCATGTAGCACACCCAATGTAGCCAAAGTGTTAAGAGCCATTTGCGCTATAAATTGTTGCCCACAGTAAAAAGTAATATTATAAAATTATCTATGCCGGAATCTCGTACATAACTGTACGAGCCTGACCGTGTCCTCGTACAGCAGACTACATATCTCGTATTTGAACAAGGAACGTCGTACGTTTGGCAACCCTGGGCCATAGGTACATCGCTATGCATTGTTGCTCTGGTAACGAACGTGAAACGTGTACAGTGTAGTCAACAATTTTCTCCAGTTTTCTATATAGAGATAAAGAGGGACACATTTGATTTGCAGTTTCAAGGTGATATGAGTGAACCTCTGTGGTGAAAAGTATGTAATTATTTTATGTCATTTATTTGTCATAAATCTCCTAGCTCAATACTGATTGTTCTCAGTAGTTCATTGAGGAATGTAAATTATATTCCCACAGCCGGCCGGGGTGGCCGAGCGGCTCTAGGCGCTTCTGTCTGGAACCGCGCGACTGCTACAGTCACAGGTTTGAAACCTGCCTCGGGCATGGATGTGTGTGATATCCTTAGGTTGGTTAGGTTTAAGTAGTTCTAAGTTAGAGGGGACTGATGATCACAGATCTTAAGTACCATAGTGCTCAGAGCCATTTTCAACCATATTTCCGCGCTTCTTAGTGAGGCTTCTATAGGAAAGGAGGGATGCTATGGCGTACCCGAAAGTATTTGCGAAAAAGATGTCAGTTATTTCCGATACAGGGAAATGCTTTTAAGTTGAAGGGGGCACAAAATCTCAATGCAAAAGCGAAAAAACGTTACCCGGATTTACAGTGGAACACTCACTACTCGCATGACTAACCGTATCAGTGGTAAACAGGTCAGCCTCAAGGAGTGAAGAAGGAAACGCGAAGAAATGTTTCAGAAATCATTAACAATGATCGGTGAATAAGCGTTTCCCACCGCTACAACAAAGCAAGTAGATTCAATTAACAAAGGTGTCGTTAATTACTAAGTAACAATATATGTTAAACTCTTACAGGAAGGCGCAACTACATACATATGGCATCGTATAGAGAACTGAGATGGAGTAATTCACTTAAGTTGCAAGAAAAGTAGCATTTATACGCATGCACTCGACCTAGGTGTAGTTTTGCAAGAAAATCCCTCCACAACCCATTGCAGCTTGTCCGGAAATTAGGCATCATGGCAATGTACTCAGATCATCCTTTTATTCCACTGCAAGAGAAAATCCACTGCTGTTGCAGGATCAGAAAAATGAGACGTATAACATTACTATATAGCAAGTTGTTATGAAGTTCATAGTTCATGATACGCACTACATTCACATTTCAGCATGAACATTTTAATTAATTTGACTAGTTACAAACATCCTCATTTACGTATATGTCATAGAAGTACATAATACATTCATAATTTGACACATGCTGCTTTGTTTAAGGGCCACATTTCTCATAGTCAACCCTGAGAGTAATTCACTCAATCAGTCGTGGCAATTATTGCCTATAAAATGGCTTTCATGTTAAAAACAGGTGAAGTTTACTAAGACACTATAGATAATTTTACCCTGAAGTCTAGCACGCAATGATTTATTATCCAGATCTACCGTATCTTCCTTCGTTGTCGGCGTTGTTGTTGCCGTGAGGCACCGTTATACCAAGAGGACAGGCGTGTCGATCTTAGAGCATGAGATATGATAACCTTAAGACATTGACAACACACTACGGTCACGGTAGCACCTGATTCCAGAATAGCTGCAGTAGTTAGGATCTACGAACTACCCCCTCTTGACCAGGTCCCCAAAACTTAACTCGTAACGAGATCCCTTCGAAACAAATTGTCATAACGATCGTCTATAAAGGCTTCGTACAACGAGAAGTAATGTTACAGTTTATGGAATAATAACAGATACGACCAAACTGTCTGGTTTCTTCTGTTTTATTTAACATCACTTTGTTCACAGTTTTATTTCGCATTCACCACTCATTCACCGAAACCCTTTGATGAACAGTTTCGGTTGCTTGACACCAACAGTCAATGATAATGATACAGTTTTCTCCTTTTCATAAATTGAAGCCCGCTCTCCGCGATATAATAAAATAAACCGGTCTCAATACCGCGTCCCTCGTGAGATGTGTATAGATTTATCCCGGAATTTACCGCCCTGTAGGTGTACTCAATTCAATGACCACACTTCGCTATCCGCGATTTCGTGTAACTAAATGTCCATTTATTAGTCTGATTGTGTACCGTAGTTATTTAAAACTTGCCCCTATATTTTTTCACTACGCACAATTAGCACTTCTTTACTTGTTTTTTTCTAAGAGTAAACGGAAAAAAAGACGCCTTATCATCGGCTTCCTCGATATAAAGCAAAGCACCTTAATATGCCCAATTTTACCTCTTCTTATAGGATCGGCTACCTTACTCATTAATTTACTACATATTCTTTCCAATAACACTAAACAGGTATCGCCGTTATATTTTAATTGTATTCGAAAGCATGTTATTATTATTATGACCGACCAAATCGTAACAAATCGCGCGGCGTGCGTTTTTAACGATAGCTTTACACTCGCCCAGCCTTTATTCAGGCAATATTGTACATAAATATACAGACAGGACCGAAAGATCGACCTCTCTACCGTAACCAATAGAGGCAAATATGCTATTCAAGTTCCGTTACATCTATCTTGACTCGTAATGTTACACGGCCCCCCAAACTGTGATGTCTTGAAGAGGGTTCCAGACAGAACAGGCTTTTTTTTTGTGTACTGTGACAGGAGAGGGTATTTGTTTCGGCGAATACACTCACTCTCAGATTCACTCAACAAGTCAGTACATACATTCTACAATATTTAAGTTGAGTTAATGGCCTAGACAAAATGCCCTTAACTAAATTCCACATTTGTTCATAGGTCGTCTTAGAAACACTTCGCACTAAACACTTCATATTCACAGCACATTTTTTCTTGGATGAAGCCCTCAGTTCTTCAACCGACTGTGCAAGGCAGGGATCACAGCCGGGTTCGACGACTGGCATCCTAGGCCAAAACCCTTATCAGGCCACTTGTTTAACCAGAGAGGATTTGGTCCTCTTCTTTTCCTCTTAATTCCACTTTTAAATCACCCATCCTCGCTGTTCGGTGAGAGGATAAATCGTATTTCAGCGTCATCGTTGTTGCTGGTACTTTCTTTAATTTTCTTTGTAAGTTAGTATAAGTATGTATTTATCCATGAGTGCTTTTATTTAGTCCACTTTGAATGTAGTCTTGGTATGGTTCAAATGGCTCTGAGCACTATGGGACTTAATATCTATGGTCATCAGTCCCCTAGAACTTCAGAACTACTTAAACCTAACTAACCTAAGGACATCACACAACACCCAGTCATCACGAGGCAGAGAAAATCCCTGACCCCGCCGGGAATTAGTCTTGGTATCCTTAAGTGTTTCTTGAATCTATATTTCGCTCATTATTGATAATACTTCTTCAGGTCTATGTGAGGGAACAAGCCTTTAATTACATCAGTATCACAATCTGCCAGGAGGTAGCTCCCTTCATGAGGTATTTTCATTATTTTGTATGGACCTGTATATAAATATTGCCATTTCTTATTCAGTCTTTTCGTGGTTGATGCTTTTGGGTGATTTCTCAATAAAATTTGTTCCCCTACATCATATGTGACTACTTTCTTCACGTTTTTATCAAACCGGGTTTTTCTCAATTGTGCTTGATGCTTCAGGTTTTCATAGACCTTCTTCACCATATCTTCTTTCTTGATAATCTTTTGTTCTATCACAGGTAATTTCTTCACCCATTCTGGCACAATACTTTCACCAAATACTACACTCCTGGAAATGGAAAAAAGAACACATTGACACCGGTGTGTCAGACCCACCATACTTGCTCCGGACACTGGGAGAGGGCTGTACAAGCAATGATCACACGCACGGCACAGCGGACACACCAGGAACCGCGTTGTTGGCCGTCGAATGGCGCTAGCTGCGCAGCATTTGTGCACCGCCGCCGTCAGTGTCAGCCGGTTTGCCGTGGCATACGGAGCTCCATCGCAGTCTTTAACACTGGTAGCATGCCGCGACAGCGTGGACGTGAACCGTATGTGCAGTTGACGGACTTTGAGCGAGGGCGTATAGTAGGCATGCGGGAGGCCGGGTGGACGTACCGCCGAATTGCTCAACACGTGGGGCGTGAGGTCTCCACAGTACATCGATGTTGTCGCCAGTGGTCGGCGGAAGGTGCACGTGCCCGTCGACCTGGGACCGGACCGCAGCGACGCACGGATGCACGCCAAGACCGTAGGATCCTACGCAGTGCCGTAGGGGACCGCACCGCCACTTCCCAGCAAATTAGGGACACTGTTGCTCCTGGGGTATCGGCGAGGACCATTCGCAACCGTCTCCATGAAGCTGGGCTACGGTCCAGCACACCGTTAGGCCGTCTTCCGCTCACGCCCCAACATCGTGCAGCCCGCCTCCAGTGGTGTCGCGACAGGCGTGAATGGAGGGACGAATGGAGACGTGTCGTCTTCAGCGATGAGAGTCGCTTCTGCCTTGGTGCCAATGATGGTCGTATGCGTGTTTGGCGCCGTGCAGGTGAGCGCCACAATCAGGACTGCATACGACCGAGGCACACAGGGCCAACACCCGGCATCATGGTGTGGGGAGCGATCTCCTACACTGGCCGTACACCACTGGTGATCGTCGAGGGGACACTGAATAGTGCACGGTACATCCAAACCGTGATCGAACCCATCGTTCTACCATTCCTAGACCGGCAAGGGAACTTGCTGTTCCAACAGGACAATGCACGTCCGCATGTATCCCGTGTTACCCAACGTGCTCTAGAAGGTGTAAGTCAACTACCCTGGCCAGCAGATCTCCGGATCTGTCCCCCATTGAGCATGTTTGGGATTGGATGAAGCGTCGTCTCACGCGGTCTGCACGTCCAGCACGAACGCTGGTCCTACTGAGGCGCCAGGTGGAAATGGCATGGCAAGCCGTTCCACAGGACTACATCCAGCATCTCTACGATCGTCTCCATGGGAGAATAGCAGCCTGCATTGCTGCGAAAGGTGGATATACACTGTACTAGTGCCGACATTGTGCATGCTCTGTTGCCTGTGTCTATGTGCCTGTGGTTCTGTCAGTGTGATCATGTGATGTATCTGACCCCAGGAATGTGTCAATAAAGTTTCCCCTTCCTGGGACAATGAATTCACGGTGTTCTTATTTCAATTTCCAGGAGTGTATTTGGTTAGGTGAATAACCTGTCGATAAGTGCGGTAAGTCATTATACACTTTCTCAAATTCATAAATCCAATCGATCCATTTATAATGTTGTTTGGGTATTTACGTCCGTAAAAATCGGTTCAACTCTCGGAAGATTCTGTCAGCCGGATTTCCACAAGGGTAAAATCTTGACATGTAAATGTGCTGGATTCCTTGTTCTTTCATAGTGTCTCTCCATACTTTGCTTGTATAATAAGCAGCATTGTCTGTCAAAATCATTATAGGTTTGCCAAGCTCAGTTATGTAGTTGTTGATAAATTTGCGTAACATGGGTCGAATGTGGAGATTTTTCAAAGGATATAATTTCACATATTTTGAAAAGAGATCATAGAAAGCCAAAACATATTTGAACCGTCTACATGTCATGGGACATGGCCCACAGACATCACATGACACCAACATTAAAGGTTGTTGTGGGATGATCGGATGTAATTCTATCTTCCGCCAATAGTTTATGGGTTTTGCCTTCTGACATATTTTGCACTTCTTAAGAATATTTGTAGCTAGACGTCCCAAATTTGGATGATAGCAGTATTGTGCTATTTTGGCTGTACATTTAGCGGCGCCAAAATTACCCCAATTCAAGTGAGTGTACCATACTAGTGATTCTAAATATTTATTTGGAACACAAACTTTCCAAACATCTTCTTCATCCTTCCTCCGATACAATATTCCGGATTTTAATTGATACTGTTCTTGATAGTGACTTAGCGTTTTGCTTTCAACAGCACGTCTAATGGCTTTCCACAACTTATCATCTTCTTGCAGCTGTGGAAGACTTCGACATAGCTGTGAAATCTGCCTCTCACAATATTGCCTTGATAAATTCATGACTTTAAAGTCAATAGTCCGTTCTTCACACTCGTCGTCATTCTTTCTTTTCGGTAGTCTTGAAAGAGCATTGGCTATGATGTTGTCTTTCCCTCTGATGTATTTGAGCGTAATATCGTATTCTTGCAGTAGCAAGGCCCATTGGGTTAAACGTGAACGGAACATCGTTCCCGTTAAAATGAAAGATAAAGCTTTGTGGTCGCAGAATACAATGATCTTCTTTCCATATACAAAATAGCGAAACTTTCTAAGGGACCAGACCACGGCCAGTACTTCCAATTCAGTAGTACAATACGCACGTTCACAGCTAGAGAGTGTTCTGATGGCAAACCCAATTAGTTTGATGGTACTGATTTCTTCTGGATTGTCCATCTGGAAAAGAGTGGCACCCAATCCTGTTTCAGAAGCATCTGCAGCAATATAAAAATCTTGATCAAGTCTCGGATGATGTAACAGTGGAGCATTAGTCAAAGCATTGCGGATGTTATCAAAAGCTTGCGTGCATTCGGTATTCCACTCCCACATGACATTTTTTCTTAACAGCCGTAACAAACAGTCTTGGCTTCCTAACTGATTGGGTAAAAATCGCCGAAAAAATGAAACTAATCCGATAAATGACTTTAATTCCGTTCTATTCTTTGGATAAGCACATCTGTTAATTGCATCCATCTTTTTAGGATTTGGTTTTATCCCTTCAGGAGTAATTATATGTCCAAGAAATTTCAATTGGTTATGAGCAAACTTGGATTTGCTCAAATTAACTCCGTATTCCAAGAATTTCTAAAAAACTCTTCTTAATAAGTCCAAATGTTCCTCCCAAGTTTCAGAAGCAATTAGCAAATCATCCCCATATAAAGTAACTTCATTCAAAAGGTCTCTGCCCAATATGGTATCTAATGCCGATATGAAAACACCACCGCTTATTTTCAACCCAAATGGCATGACAGTAAACTGGTAACTTTGGCCTAGAAAAACGAATGCAGTATATTTTCGAGATTCTTTCGATATTCTAGTTTGCCAATATGAACTACGTATATCCAAAGAAGTTAAGAAGCGGGCACTATAAAACTTTTGTACTAACTCTTCTAGTTTCTCCGGTCGCGTTTGCAGAGGTATAATAATCTTATTGACCTCTCTGGCATCCAACACCAATCTGATGTCACCATTGGGTTTAATCACCGCCACAAGAGGGTTACAATATTCGGAATCTGAGGGCTCAATAATACCCCATTCTAATAAAAATTGATTTCATTTCTGACTACTTCTTTCTTTGTCCATGGGATAGAATAGGAAGTATGACAAAAGGGTTTATGCTCGTACGTCTTTATATGGTATTTAAAGTCTCTTATTATACCCGGACGTTTACTAAAAATCGACTCATATGCTTCCAATAGTGGTACAATTCGTCCCTTTGGGTAACAGATAGAATCAGAATATTTAACACAATTTCCTGCAATGACATTTTATCCATCATCTCTTCAGAACATTCAATAAGGCAGATATCATACTCATTTTCATCATCAATACTGACATATTTTACCATTAGATTCGTACACAGTTGATTTGGAATTACTCGGTCCTTTCTCATGGTGGCTGTCAAAACATTACCATTGGAATTAAATATACATTCACCCTTCTCTAAATTAATGATTGCACCGGTCTCACATAAAAAATCCAAACTCCAGACACATGGTACTGTCATTTTTAGGAACAACCAGGAATGTACTTTCTATTTGAGCCCCCCGTATTGTAACGCCGACACGTACCTGTTTCACAACTTTTTGCATTTTTGCGCTGAACGCGCCAGACTCGGTATCCTGTGATAGGAAAAGTGGGCATTTTTACCCCTCTGCTTATCTGTTTTAAACAGTCCAGCGTCATGACACTAATAGTCGCTCCAGTATCAATTAATATTTCAACATCAACACTATTTATACTGGTTGGAATTATTGCCTGTAAAATTTGTCCGCATATATTAGAAACTTCAGGTTTTTCTTCAGTTAATTCATTCCTTATATCCTGATCATTATTGTACCTTAATACTCCCAGTTCAAATTGATGCCTGCATGCCTTCTCCTTTTTAGTCATCCTAGGAAGGCATTTGGTGACTGGTATTAGTTTAATCTATCTCGTTGAGTCATCGGTGGGGGTTCATGAACTTCCACAATCCGTACAGTATGATCCGAGTTATGGTATTCACCCCGTCGCACATTGGAGGCTCCTTCGCCAATTGGTATAACTCCTTGTGCTGGATGAGGACTCGAGGCATTTATTCCATCCTGCCGATGAACATTATGCTTCGAATTATCTTCCCAAGGTCGAATGCAATTGGGTTCATCACTTGGGTACCTGTTACTCTTATTAATATCACTACTATGCACATTCGCGTCACCATATCGAGGTTTACCTCTAGCACAGTAAGTATCTCTTCTATATTTATTATAATCATTGTTTTTATTGCAACCATAGGATGAAGATTGTCCACGATCCTGTGATGCGGGTTTGACCTGGTTTTCGGTATTATTATTATCATACGTTAAATTATTATTATAATTATTCGTATTACTATGAGTGTGAGTCGACATTTGATTACTACTCATATCTCTTGCGTCTTCCATAATCATATCTATAGAGTCAATCACCGACAAGAATTGTTCTACATCGTGGTCAGGAACATTTATTAACTTTTCACGTATATTTATGGGCAACCTTCCCTTCAAAATTCTGATCACTTCCTTCTGAGAAATTGGATCACTCCAATAACGTGTCTTATTTATGTACTTTTCAAAATATTGCCTTAAAGTACTCCTTTTACAGTTAAAATACTCAGGTTGATAAACCTCTTTTCTTAATTTCTCTTGTTTACTCGACGACCAGTATTTAGCCAGAAAAAGTTGTTCAAACTCAGCGCAAGTATGGCAACTTTCACTTACTTCGGCGGCCCATAATGCGGCTTCTCCGGTAATTTTAGATGCTATAAATTGAAGTCGGTCGTGTTCAGACCAGCTACGTGGAAATATTCTTTTGAAATTATTGATAAAGATTTTTGGATGCAGGTTGTTCTTTTCAGTGGAGAATGTTAGGAATTGTCTACTTTTAAAAATGCTGTTCTCCACCTTTAAAAAAGACAAATATCCTCGCTGACCAAAAGAATCATCATCTTTACCAACTGAATCATCAGCTTCCCAATGCAAATTTTCACCACAATTGTACCTCGTATTATCACATGTTCTGTTGTTTTTCGACCTATTCTCCGAACGTTCGCCCTCTGTCAACAAATTTTATGATGACTTTCGTCTAACTCCGCCAATTTATGATTGGTTTCCTTTTGCCATTTAGGGAAGTCATCAACTATTTTGTCTTTTATTTTCTGAATTACGCTAGTGAAGAGCTTAATTAATTCATCATTTCCACTTAGGTGCTCATTGATATTTTCATTTGGCTGAGATCCAATACTAGTCTTAACCTTGTCTACAATTTCATTTCCTTTTATTTCTATCCATTCAGATAGATCTTCGTCAAGTCTTTTAGTTTGATCTACTAAATACTTGTCAATCCCCTTACGAGCATCGGACTCAAACTCGACTATTTGTTTCGAAAGCTCTTCTATCTGTGCGCTAGTGTTGAAACAGCTGCTTTCACACTTAACCGTCCTATTGGACAGGTCATCATAATTCTTCGAAATTACCTCATATTTCTTTTCTACGCCATGAAGTTTTCCCATTAAATTATTATGTTGCCTTTCTAAGGTGTTAGAAAACTCTGCATCTAGTTCTCCAAATTTCGCATTTAATTGAGTCTCCCAGTCCGCCTTTAATTCTTTCTTCGTATTTTCCAGTTTATGATCAAAGGTGTTCAGTTTGCTTTCCAAAGAATCCATTTTACCTTCTAATGAACCAAATTTGGCCTCAAATTTTTCATTTAACTTTTGATTGTCCTCTTTTAATTGCTTATTGTCTTTTTCTAGTGAACCAAGTCTTCCATTCATTACACACATTTGAATATTTATTGATACCAGCATATCAAACATTTTTTGAAATGGCCTTTGCTGTCTCTGACAGAATTACAATATCATCGGCGAACCTCAAAGTTTTTATTTCTTCTCCATGGATTTTAATACCTGTTCCGAATTTTTCTTTTGTTTCCTTTACTGCTTGCTCAATATACAGATTGAATAACATCGGGGAGAGGCTACAACCCTGTCTCACTCCCTTCACAACCGCTGCTTCCCTTTCATGCCCCTCGACTCTTATAACAGCCATCTGGTTTCTGTACAAATTGTAAATAGCCTTTTGCTCCCTGCATTTTACGCCTGCCACCTTTAGAATTTGAAAGAGAGTATTCCAATCAACATTGTCAAAAGCTTTCTCTAAGTCTACAAATGCTAGAAACGTAGGTTTGCCTTTCCTTAATCTTTCTTCTAAGATAAGTTGTAAGGTCAGTATTGCCTCACGTGTTCTAATATTTCTACGGAATCCAAACTGATCTTCCCCGAGGTCGACTTCTACCAGTTTTTCCCTTCGTCTATAAAGAATTCGCGTTAGTATTTTGCAGCTGTGACTTATTAAAAAGAGATGCAAAACAAACACAATGCTTACGACGCAACTACGTTCTCCTCCCTCTCTGACTGGAGCGCTAGTGTCGGTCTAGCTGTCAAACGGTAACAACTTTTACGGCAGTGTCACAACTGTTACCTTATACTGTGTCTATACTTAATTATATTTTGCCGCCATTTCGAAATCTTTTGGCTATTGCATCTTTAGCTGTGCTATGACGCCATTGGTCAAAGCCATGCAGGTATAATAAAGGGAAGACGGCGCTACGGGTTTCAGACCTGCTGTACATCGCTTTGAAGGCGGCGCTGATATATTAGTAGCATCTAAGTTTTTAGAGTTGCTTCTTATTCTTCTTTTGTCATGTCCACACAACAGTTGTTTTAAATAGTGAATATAACAGAGATTTCGTGACTGACACGATGTTCGGAAGGCATTTTCAGACGTACTTCTGGTCTTATAGGCATATTTGATCCGGAAACACCCCCTGCGGGTCCGGGGGTTAGAATAGGCCCGAGGTATTCCTGCCTGTCGTAAGAGGCGACTAAAAGGAGTCCCTCCCCCTCAAGGGGATAGTTTGCGCCTGCGTCCGGAGACGGACGGTTCCACGACTTAAATTTGTGGAAATTTTGGTTTTTCACTTATTATGTTTTCTTCCTTCCTTTGTTTGGTTCCTTTCTTTGTCCTTCTCCCTCTCACTGTCTGCCTGTTGCCTTCTTCTCCTTGCCTTCTTGTCCACCCTCTGGTCTCCGCCTCGGCGTTTGAGACAGTCTGTCCTTTCTCTCCCTCTCTCCCTTTTTTTTCCTCTTCTTCTATCCCAGGAAGGGCTGATTGCCTGAGCTGTTACCTTCCGAACGTGCCTATTGATCCCTCCGTCTGTTTCTCGGGAGGTGTGAACATTCACCAAAGGCGGGAGTGCCCTCTGAGAGGGCCCCCACAAGGAAGGAGTGCGCCATCGGAGACGCTGGCAATCATGGGGGATTCATCCGCAATGGATTTTTCTTCTTCTTCTTCTTCTTCTTCTTCTTCTTCTTCCCTGTGTTCTGCCCAAAAAAGAAAGCTAGATGAAACCCCTGTTCCGAAAATTCTACCACCAGCACCGAAGTTTCTTGTTGTCACAAGATCTGACGGCCTCGATTTCTCAACAGTCAACCCTTTCGTCATTCAGAAGGGTGTAGATGCGATTGCAGGACCAGTGAAATTACATTTGTGATTGAGTCTCACTTGTACTGTGACAATTAGAGGCGAAAACTGTGGTGGTTTCATTAGGTCTGGTTCTTTGCTGTGCAAGTAAGGGAGTCAGTTATTTGGGGTAACTGAGCGAGCACCATTATGTTGGTCTATGTGATACGTTTTCCACGTTTTGTCTATGGCTTTGTGAATCGAAATCATGGGGGAGTACACGCGTGAGTGATTTTTATTGTATTGATGGTTATGTTGTAAATGGTGTGTTAAATCACGCGCTCATTTGTAGCCAAACCAAGCAGAAGTCACCATTGCTACTTGCTTATGTGCTACTGTCCTTATGTTTGGCGTTGTTTGTCTTTTGATTGTGGGTGTGCTCACGTTAAAAAATAAATAAATAAAATAAAATTACGGCTACTATTCATAAGGGTTGTCTTGTTTAAGCTTTTATGATATGCTGGTCTGTTTGCCTATCACATTGGCTTTCTATGCAGTAAGTGAAGGAATGTGTATGGTGGTTCGAGATTGTAGGCTGACTAGTATTTGATCTGGTGTTGAGGTTAAGGGCGAGATCAGCATCCCGCAAACCCGCACGCTGCGCGTGGTTAAATGTTCCGCTATTGGGGAGCCGGCTCTCCGTTCTTGGATTTTGTAAGGATACGTGATGAATGCATCGCTGTAGTTTTTCGCGTGCTAAATTGCTGGGTGTCGGCGCCGTCCTAGGGCTAGACTTGTGATGTATGTTATGTTGAAAGGGATTTAAGGGGAGTTGGAATGCCGGAAAATGGAAAAAATTCACATTTTCAGTTTTTAACCTTATAACTTAATTTGAAATTTTCTGCTTAAAATGGTGCAAAATTTGTTAAGAAATTCCAATTGGAAGTATTTTTATTTAATTTTTCAAAATTACATGTGCGCCCAGCAAAGTTACCCATCTTGTGATTTGTACACATTTAAATCTTCGCATTTCCGAAAACATTACATATAGAAGGCTGTGGATTTCACTCTTCAGTTGTAGAATCTTTGATCCTTCCATAGGTACCATTGTTTTTACGACTAGCTGTGTTTATTGTTCAGTTTTTGATCTGTGAGTGTTTGTTTTGAGCCTCGAGTTTAGTTTGTCGCTCATTTGGAGTTTGTTATCTGTCTTGTTTTGACTTTCAGTGGTGAGTGCGTAGTTTCTACGATGCCTAGGAGTGCATCATTATTTAAAAAGCGAAAGTTTCGCGGTAATAGATTGGGTCTAGTGCAGCAGGGGATACAACCCGTCGGCTTTGAACAATGACGTCATTCCTTAGTCATAGATCGTAAAGACTTCACTTGGAGGCATAGATAATAAAGCAGTTCTGTGCTCTAATAAGCACTATCATTAAAATAATTGAATGTAAATCTAAAAGCTTTTGCTGTTATGTTTCAGTTTCGTTTCTTTACTGATTGCTTAATGAAGTAGGATCAGTTTATTCTATCTCGTGAAATTTTTTTTTTAAAAAGCCAAAAAACTCGTATTACGTACTGAAGGGAGCTAGAACACTAAGAAGAATCGCTTCTCGGCTTTTGACAAGATATTGCTTAATAAAGTAGGATCAGTTTATTCCATCTCGTGAGATTTTTTAAAAAAAAGTCAAAAAAACACTATTGCTTAATAAAGTAGGATCAGTTTATTCTATCTCGTGAGATTTTTTTTTTTGAAAAGCCAAAAAACACTAATTAGGTACTGAAGGGAGCTGTTTAATAAAGTAGGATCAGTTTATTCTATCTCGTAAGATTTTTTTTTAGAGTCAAAAAACACTTATTATGTACTGAAGGGAGCTAGAACATAAAGAACAATCGCTTCTCGGCTTTTGACAAGATATTGCTTAATAAAGTAGGATCAGTTTATTCTATCTCGTGAGATTTTTTTTTTTTAAAAAAGTCAAAAAACACTTATGCTTTTGACAAAATCAATGTTTATCTCTCTCGCATTCCTTTGTTTCTCAACATTCTCCTCAGCTCTTTCATCTCTGTAATACATGCTCTCTGGCGACTTGTGACGTCATTGTTCAAAGCCGACGGGTTGTATCCCCTGCTGCACTAGTCCCAATAGATTTACAAATAACGTTTGTTCAAGTGATTCTTCTTCAGCACCTGTTGATGCTGGTGAAAGTTCTGACGTTTGTACAGCTGAGATGTGTGAAGGAGACACGCCCACCAGTGCATCAAAAAAGAAGTTATCAAACTGTGCAAGTGAAATTACAGATGAAGCTTCTAATGAACAATATGTTTTAGTCGACTTTCCTGTTTTTACTGAGTTTATGAAGAAATGTTTGTGTTGTAATCTTTGTGGAGGTTCTTTTGATATGAACATAACAAAATCTATAGGACTTTCCTGCAAAATTGCTATAGTTTGTGCCAGTTGTGAAAATGAGACCTGTTTTTGGAGCTCTAAAACATGCAGTAGCAATTTGTTTGAGAGTAATATCAGGCTAATGTATGCAATGAGAGCAATTGGTAAAGGACATACTGCTGCTCAAACATTTTGTGCCATAATGAATCTTCCACCTCCACCTGCTAAAATTGACAATTACACTGAAGTGATAGGAGATGCTGTTCAGTCTGTAGCAGATTTATCAATGAAAGCTGCTGCCAGTGAAGCAAAATATATAAATGAAGGAAACCCAGATATCCCTGTTGCTTTTGATGGAACCTGGCAGAAAAGGGGTCACACATCCAAAAATGCTGTTGCTACTGTTACTAGTGTGGACAGCGGTAAAGTTTTGGACTATGAAGTGCTCACTAAACATTGTTACCATTGTGCATCTGGTAAGATAGAAGCAGCTCACATATGTAGCAAGAATTATGAAGGTACGAGTGGAGGCATGGAGGCTGCCGCTGCTGTGAAAATGTTTAGCAGATCAGAAAAAGAACGGGGAGTATTTTACACAAAATTCCTTGGAGATGGGGACTCCAAGGCATACAAAAGTGTTACAGAATCCATGCCATATGTCAATAAGACAATAACTAAACTAGAATGTGTCGGTCATGTTCAGAAACGAATGGGCACTCGTCTAAGGAAACTGAAACAGAATCTGAAGGACAAAATTTTGTCAGATGGTAAAACCATTAGAGGTCGCCTGTCAGATAAAATTATAAATGAATTACAACAATACTATGGTATGGCAATAAGAAATAATGCAAATAATTTGCAGGAAATGAGACAAGCTGTATGGGCCACATATTTACATCGATCATCAACTGATGATAATCCTCAACATTTTGCTTGTCCAGATGGTCCTCAGTCATGGTGCAATTATAGAAAATCTCAAGCTACTGGGGATCCTTATCACCATAAAAATTATATTCCATTGGCTGTTATGGAAGTAATTAAACCAATATATAGAGACTTGGGGCATCCTGATCTTCTGCGAAAATGTCTTCATGGTTGTACCCAGAATCAAAACGAGTCGTTCAACAACCTCATTTGGACTCGTGTACCTAAGAATGTATTTGTTGGGATAAAAACATTGAAATGGGGAGTCAGTGATGCTGTTATTTCATTCAATGATGGTCATATGGGTAGGCTAAAGGTCATGGCAAGGCTCGGCATTGCTCCTGGTATCAACACCATCAGAGGTCTTCAGCTTCTGGACAGCGTGCGAGTAAGGAAGGCTCAGTATGCAGCTGAATTTAATACAAAAAAAGCAAGGGCAGCAAGGAGAAGAAAGCTTCTAGGTGAAGAAGAAGAACTAGAAGATGACCCTGATTACTCTGCTGGACACTTTTGATAATAGAATAAAAGGTATTTGTGAATTTTCATAATGAATTACTTTAATCGCATTTTCTGGCATTTGACATTTTTAGTGTTACATGTACCTTTATCTCATAAACCACTCAACCAACAACATTCAAATTTTCAGAAATGCTGCAAAACAGTTCAAAGAGGCCACTGAACTAGAATCATGACAAGAACTGGCTTATTCTCTGAACTAGGGAAGTTTATGTTATACTTTTTCCAATAAAAAATGGCTTAATGGTAAAAAATTCATAAATACTATACCAACAAAAAGAAAACATTGGTTCTAGTTCAGTGGGCTCACAATATATGCTGAAAACCTCTGCCAGAATTTCAAAGTTCTGAAGATAATAGTTCCAAAGAAAAAGGTACACAAAGTTAGCAAATTTAACATTGGCGAGATAGGGCATTCCAACTCCCCTTAACTGTACCAAACTTAGGAGAGCTTTTATTTTGTTTTAGGTCTGTACATGGAATAATGTTGATATTTTGTCGACTGCGGCAATAACTTCCTGTGTGGGGAGATCCTCTGAGGGACTTGTATTATACTATTGCAGTGCAGTCCATCTGAAACGTGCTGCTTAAAACTTGGGACTGCAGCTCTCTGATGTTATATATTACTTTTTAATCTTAAATGTCTTGGATGTAATATGGTTGTTGAGGATTATGTAATTAATTTTGATCGCTGATTTCTTAAAGAAAGTATTTCGTTTTAAAATATGTGCTCGGCCATAGCCTAATTAAATATGATTTAACTCATCATTCAAATTTTCTAGTCATGCTTTCTTAAAAGGCTTTCAGTTAAACGATTGCCATTTGCATATTTAAATGTTTGAGTGACTTAAAGGAAAAGAATATTATTTTGTAATTTGTACTGATTGTTCCTTTTGGGTAATACCTGACTTATGTGTTCAATAAATGAGTGTCTAGTCAATGGTAATGCACTGTTCTATTGCTAGCCTACCCCTTCCACTCCACTGCTTTGTGTCGAAATTGTAATGAGGACACCCCTCTGAGCTGACACCTCACATACCCGGCAGTCTTGTTCAAGTGCGGCTAAATGCGTTGCCTGTGACAGGGACACCCATGAGGGTGACTGTCCACCTCCGTCCCCTCGTTGCATCAACTGCATGGACGACCATGCTGCCTCCTCTCGCGACTGCCCCGTCTACAAAGGTGAAAAAAGGGTAAAGGAAATTCGAGTGAGAGAGAAGGTGTCGACCACGGCTGCTCGCAAGTTATTCCGTAGCAGAAAGCCCACTGTGCTTCCGGTGGGTAAATACAGTGCCATTCTCGCCTCCCCTCAGCCTACCAGGGAGGTAGCTACTCAGACATGCGATCTAACATTTAGCGATTCGGTCGTCAGATCGGCCAGTGCTAAGATCGCCCGATCAACGTCTCCTCTTCCTCCCACCAACCCTAAGGCTCAAACATCATCTGCCACTGCTAAGACGAGGACCTCTAAATCAGATGCACGGAGCTTTAAAAAAGAACCGACACGCGAAGATTTCTTGCGTACACGAACTTCACAGCCATCACCTGTTCTTTCGACAAAACATAATTCTTCAAAGAAGACTCCTAGAAAAAAGAGTTCTCCATCTCCGCCGAGGCGCTTTTCTTGTCCTGCGCCACCCAGCAGTTGCCGTCATCGGCCATCTTCAGTTTCGCCAGGCCGCACCGCTGGTAGCCGATCATCTGGCCTTTCACCGACGGAGGAAGCTGCCCCTCCTGACCAGCTCAGGAAGGTGGCAGATGCAACTGTTGAGTTGATGGACCATGACTCACCACCTATCGATTGCAGCAGCAGCAGTGCTCCCTCGAAGCCAGGCCCTCAGCGGCCATCGAGGTGACCCTTTCTTGTTTCTTCTTTTTCTTTTCGTTTTCACAGTGGCACTTCTTCAATGGAATATTCGCGGCATTCGGTCCAACCGAGAGGAACTAAAATTGCTCCTTCGAATGCACTGCCCGCTTGTCGTAGGTCTCCAAGAAACGAAGTTACACCCATGCAATCGTATTGACCTGGTACACTATACCTCCGTGCATTTTGACCTACCCCGCGTGGCATGTATTCCGGCTCATGGAGGGGTCACGTTGCTGGTTCGGGATGATGTCTTCTACGATCCAATCACATTGCACACAGATCGGCAGGCAGTTGCCGTCCTAATTACTCTCCCCACTATCACTTTTTCCATTTGTACTGTTTACACTCCATTGTCGTCTGCCTTTACTAGGGCAGACGTGATACAACTGATTGCTCAGCTTCCTACACCATTTTTGTTGATTGCAGACTTTAATGCCCACCATCCCCTTTGGGGATCTCCAGCATCCTGCCCGAGAGGCTCCCTCTTGGCAGACCTTTTCAACCACCTCAATCTAGTCTGCTTAAATACCGGTGCACCTACCTTCCTTTCGGATGCAACGCATACCTATCCCACTTGGAGCTCTCAATATCCACTATCCAACTTGCACGTCAGTTCGAGTGGTATGCTCAGTCTGACACATAATCGAGCGACCATTTCCCCTGCGTAATCCATCTCCTGCATCACACCCCTTCTCCACATTCCACTAGCTGGAACATCTCCAAAGCCGACTGGGGGCTTTTCACCTCCCTGGTGACCTTCCGTGATCGAAACTTCTCCAGCTGCGATAGTCAGGTCGCATACCTCATGGACGTTATTCTCACTGCTGCTGAATATTCCATCCCTCGTACTTCCTCTTCTCCGCGTCAAGTCCCAGTCCCCTGGTGGACTAGAGCATGCAGCGACGCTATTCGTGCTCGGTGACGTGCTTTACGCACCTTCCAACACCACGCTACGATGGCGAACTGTATCAGGTACAAACTACTCCGTGCACAATGTCGTCGTGTTATCAACGAAAGCAAAAAGGCTTGCTGGATGGCTTTCACCAGCTCATTCAACAGTTTTACTCCTCCTTCGGTTGTCTGGGGTGGCCTGTGCCGGCTATCTGGCACCAAGGTCCACTCCCAGATTTCTGGCTTGACTGTAGTGAATGCAGCCCTTGAGGATGCTGAGGAGGTCTCAAATGCCTTAGGCCGCTTTTTCGCAGAGGTTTCGAGCTCTGCCCATTACCACCCTGCCTTCCTCCCCCGAAAACAAGTAGAGGAGGCACGACCATCTTCATTCCAGTCTTTGAATCGTGAAAGTTAGAATGCCACCTTCACCGTGCGGGAGCTCGAAAGTGCACTCGCCTGGTCCCGACCCTCTGCTCCGGGGCCCGATGGTATCCATATTCAGATGGTGAAGAACCTTTCTGCTGCAGGTAAAGGCTTTCTTCTTCGCGCCTATAATCGCATCTGGACTGAAGGTCCTGCTTCTACACTCTGGCGTGAAGCAATTGTTGTTCCCATACCCAAACCAGGAAAGGACAAACAACTTCCTTCCAGTTATCGCCCCATCTCCCTTACCAGCTGCGTCTGCAAGGTGATGGAGCGCGTGGTCAATTCTCGATTGGTTTGGCTCCTTGAATCTCGACGTCTCCTCACCAATGTCCAATGTGGCTTTCGTAGGTGCCGCTCTGCTGTTGACCACCTAGTTACCTTGTCGACCTTCATTATGAACAACTTTTTGCGTAAGTGCCAGACGGTGGCTGTGTTCTTCGATTTGGAGAAGGCTTACGACACGTGTTGGAGGGCGGACATTCTCCGCACCATGCACGCTTGGGGCCTTCGCGGTCGCCTCCCTCTTTTTTATTAATGCATTTTTAATAGATCGAATGTTCAGGGTACGTGTGGGTTCTGTTTTGTCAGATGCCTTTCACCAGGAGAATGGGGTGCCCCAGGGCTCCGTTTTGAGCGTGGCCCTTTTTGCCATAGCTATCAATCCAAGAATGGATTGCCTTCCAGCTGACGTTTCAGGCTCCCTTTTCGTGGACGACTTTACGATCTACTGCAGCGTTCAGGGAACATGTCTCCTGGAGCGCTGTCTTCAGTGTTGTCTAGACCGTCTATATTCCTGGGGTGAGAAAACGGTCTGTGTGAACTTCTGGCGTTACAAACAGTTTCTTCCACCATCCTTACATCTCGCTCCCGTTGCTCTCCCATTCGTGGAGACAACAAAATTTTTAGGTCTTACATTTGACAGGAAACTTTGCTGGTCTCCACGTGTGTCTTACTTGGCTGCTCATTGTACCCATTCCCTAAATGTCCTCAGTGTTCTCAGCGGTAGTTCATGGAGAGCAGATTGAATGGTCCTGCTTCGCCTATATAGGTCCATTGTCCAATCGATGCCGGATTATGGGAGTTTTGTCTACTCTTCTGCCCGGCCGTCCATCTTACGCCATGTAAACTCAATCCACCATCGGGGGTTAAGTCTGGCGACTGGAGCATTCTACACCAGCCCTATTGAGTCTGTATGCTGAAGCTGCCGCATTACCACCAAACTACCGGCGCGATATGTTGCTTTGTCGGTACGCCTGCTGACTGATGTCAATGCCCGACCACCCGTCATATTTCTCCTTCTTTGACGACTCTCTCGACCGCCAATACCGGCTGTATGTGTCTGCCCTGCTACCTCCTGGAATTCGCTTTCGTCGCCTGCTTCAGCAACTTGGTTTTACCCTCCCTACGACTTTTCGAGTGGGTGAGAGCCCGACGCCACCATGGCTCCAGGCTCAGGTTTGCGTTCACCTTGACCTCAGCTCGCTCCCAAAGGAGAGGACCGCGGATTCGATATACCGCTCGAGGTTTGTCGAACTTTGTTCGAGGCTCGCTAATAACGTCTTTATTTACGCAGGTGGCTCCAAGACTACATCTGGTGTCGGATGTGCCTTTGTGGTTGGGAATGATACCTTTCCATACCGGCTCCTTGACTAGAGTTCAAGCTTTACAGCTGAGCTTTTTGCTCTCTATCAGGCTGTTCAGTATATACGCCACCATCGTCATTCTCCCTATGCCATCTGCTCTGTCTGATTCTTTGAGCGCCATTCAGAGTCTCCGTGACCAATATTCGGACCACCTTCTCGTGCAACGAATTCAACGGTCCCTTCAGTCGCTAGCTGATACCGGCGCTCGTGTCCTTTTTTTTTGTGGATTCCTGTCCACGTTGGTGTGCCTGGGAATGAAGCTGCTGATGCTGCGGCCAAGGCTGCTGTCCTTCCTCGGACAGCTTCCTTTTGTGTCCCATCAACTGATGTTAGTGGGGTTCTTTGTCGGCGCGTTGCATCATTGTGGCACGAGGCTTGTTCCTCTCTCCATGAAAATAAGCTTAGGGCCATCAAACCAATCCCGACAGCTCGGGCGACCTCCTCACGCCCTTCCCGGCGAGAGGAGGTCATTTTGGCCAGGTTGCGGATTGGGCATTGCCGATTTAGCCACCGCTACCTGTTGTCCAGTGACCCCGCTCCGCAGTGCCCCTGTGGTCATCCATTGACGGTGCGCCATATTTTATTGTCCTGTCCCCGTTTTATTCACTCTTGTGTTGTCCTGTGTCTGCCGTCTACCTTACAGGAACTTTTAGCTGATGACGCTCGAGCATCTGCTCGTATCCTTAGGTTTATCACAGTGACTGACTCGTCCAAACAGATCTAACTCTTTTATTTTGTTTATCTGCGTCTTTGTAAGTACTTTCTGGTGTTGCCCCCTTGCGTTTTTCTACGCTATTATTGCACTAACGTTTGTTGGTCATTATGTTCTGGCTAATCAGTGTATGTTGTATGATAAATTCGGTAAACTTTTGTTATACTGCAAGATATGGAAGTTGCTTGTACACGGCAGTGAGAGCTTTGGTGGCTCAGGATGCATTCAGACATCTGTAGCACTGCAGGAAAACCGAAGTGGTGTCCATATACATGATCACAATACGTGGTGAAGATAATAGCAGGATGTGTGTACATGCCCGCAGCAGCAAAAGAGTTTGGATATCAAAACCAGCTCTGTATGACTCTTTACCACCCAGAAAACTCCATCAGCACAATCCTGCCCCCAGCAACAACAATTCCAGAAACCCCTAACCTTGTGTCCCCTTATGAATTCCTCTTCCCAAAACATGACTTGGCCACCTCCACTGTGACTCTCAGCCTCCTAATGATATTCAGTACTTAATAAAGTCCCCGCACACCTCTCTACGAAAGCAAAACCAGTAACAGTAGTTTCAGAAACCTCAGTTTCATGCATGGCACACCTGATAATGAATAATAACAATAATAATAAGGGAACATAAGTCCCATTCAGTCTGTCTTGATCACTCAAACCTTGATCCATACTTGATTGAATGCCACAAATAATCCTTCTGCTACTGCCAAGTCCCTATGAAGATCACGGAAAGGGCATCGTAGTCCATTTTATGTTACTGCTGCATGTGTGACTTTTGCGATAAACTGCAGTAACACCCAAATAGTAATAACAGGTTCCATATACAACACCATACATCTGTTGAAAAGAGCTGTCAGTTTCATTATAAATACAGGCACAATGCTTAATCAAAGTTACAACAAAAGATAACATTTAATAACTGGTCACTGACATCCTTCTCGTCAACTCGTGACGTTACGTAAGGTATCGTCACCCAAAGCAGAGAATTGGAATCGCACTTTACAGTTGACTCACAGGATGTGTGTTAAGACAGCAGGTAATGATGGTACTAGAGGGAACCTTGGATGGTATAAATTTTAGGGGAAAACAGAGATCACAGTATAACAAACAAATAATTGAGGACTTTGGCTGCAAGTGATACTTTGAAATGAGAGGTTGGCACAGGAGAGAAAATTGTGGTGGGAAGCTGCAAACTTGCCAGTAGGGTGATGACCCAAAAAAGTAAATTTCTACGTTGACAGAAGCAATGCTCACATTGTAACAGCAATGCTCTCAGTTATGGTTACACAAAAATTTGTTGAGCACATTTGCTGTTCTACATTGTAATCAAATCACTTTATATTTTCCAGGAATCACTGGGATTTTGCTTTTGTCTGTAGCAAAGCTGAAATTTGTGATGGATGTTGAAATCACATTTATATGTATTTTTAAATAGGAAAATAACTTTATTTCTCATTTGTGTGAGGAGGAAGTTTTTAACCTTGCAAACAACCATTTTTAACTTATTTCATGGGTATTCATTAAGAAGTGTTATTTTGTAAGCTGTTAATTTTATGAGAGTAATTTTCTGCTTAAGTAAAAGTAAACTCACCCATTAAATGACTGAGGTAACAAAGGTAGTAAAAGCAGTGGATCTACTTTGAGCAAAAGTAAGGTTCAAATCCATCTTCAACCAAAATGATGTAAGAGGCAATCAAATGTAAACAAACCAGATGGAGGAAAAGTGGTAAACTTTCTGTTATTTCTGAAGTAATGGCCATAACTGTTAATACATATATGCCAATGTGAGACAATATGGTCAATGCCTTCACGGAAAAATGTTTGAAGTTGCCCACAGAACCACGACTGTACCCATGCGTGCACCTCTTTGTCCACAGCAAATTGACAGCAACAAATGTCTTCCTTCAGGGCTTCAAATTTATGGAAATTGTGGGGGGAGAGATTGGAATTGTACGGAGGATGTGTTGAGCTTCCCCCCAAAACTTTTGCAGTTTAACTGAAACAATCTGTCAACAGAATGCCTGCCTACATGTTATGAAGGTTGTTTTGGCTACACTGCAAAAGTTTTGGGGGTGGGGGTGGCAAACCTCAACACATCCTCCATACAAACGAAACTCTCCTCATGCAATTTCCATACTTTGGGAGCCCTGAAGAAAGGCATTTGCAGAGCCCTGAAGAAAGGCATTTGTTGCCACCAATTTGCCTTGGATGAAGAGGTGCACACCTGGGTACAATTATGGTTCTGTAGGCAAATTGCAAATATTTTGTTCCATGAAGGCATTAACCATCTTGGCTGTCAGTGCAGTCAATGTGTTAGCAGTTGTGGTGATTACTTTCGAAATAATAAACAGTTCACAGCTTTTTTCCATCTGTCTAATTTTCATTTGACTGCCCCCAATACTTTTTCTGTGGGTTTTTCCACATCATTCATGTTAAACATGATGGAGGCTACCTCAGAATTGCTGTGACAGCCATTTTGTATTATTGTCTGACTATTCTTGCAATCAGTTACTAACCATGTTGCTTTTACAAAGACTATAGAAAAACATAAAGGAAGGACTTTTTCGCTAAATACACGATAAAAAAATAATGTATCATTTTAAGACTCTCTAGTCTCTCTTTAAATCGTCAGGCTTGTGACTGGTGTGATGCAGCCTGCTGCATTAGTATAGGACACTGAAGTACAATTTGATGCTATTCCTAATGGGAAATGTAAGCAGTTAGACATTACTATTATTACTGTAAGAGAAGACCCATTTCAGTTAATCGTGACCAGAACCTGTAAATAGATGGTATTATTTTTGTCTTTTTTATGGGTGTCGGTAACTGCAGATCTTTAAAAATAATTTTCAGCTACACGACGACAACGAGGGTGTCTGAGCGCAAGGCCTACCAAGTGAGAGAGCACATGTGGTGCTTCAACATCCCACCAAGGTGCTCGAAGTACAAGTTGAACTTCAAGACTGTCTACAAGATTCAAGCAAGTTTCTATGATATTCAGAAGTGTTCTGTTGTTTACTTGCTCAAAAGTGTCTTCCTAGGGCAGCATATTGTTCATAGCAAATGTATGTGTTTTGCAGACCATCTGCTATGTCACAGCTGTGAATAACACAATAGTATGTTCATATTTTAAGTTGACTAAATATACCTATAGGAACTATTAGACCCACAAATAAAGACACTCACGTGTAGCTTTCGGCTACAGCCTTCATCAGTAAAAGGTACACAAATACAACATTCACACATACACACACAAGCAATATGCGTCATGTACACGTGACCCCCAACTCCAACATCTCAGGCCAGAGTGCAACATCGTGTGGGGTGCAAGCAGCAATCTGAAAGGGGTGGGGAAGGGGAAGGAGAAGGGATGGTAGCACACAGGTGGGGAGAGAGACGAATACTGTCCGGGGAAATGTGGAGGGACTAGACTGTTAATGGGTGCAGTGTCAGGAGGTTGTGGGGTAGAGAGATGGGGAAAGAAAGGAACAGAAAAGGAGAGGAATGGGAAAAGGTGGATGCACTGGCAGAGGACTGCAAACAAACAGGGGAGGAGATGACAGGACAGAGGAGGTGAAAACTGTCGGGTGGATGGTGTCGGGACAGTATGTTACCGTAGGTTGAGGCCGTGATAATTTGGAGTGGAAAATGTGTCGTAAGGATAACTCCGATCTGCGTTCTTCAAAAAAGCTGGTGGTGGAGGGAAGGATCCAGATGGCTCGGGTGGTGAAGCAGCCATTGAAATCGAGTGTATTACGTTCAGCTGCAAGCTGTGCCACGGGTGGTCTACTTTGCTCTCGGCCACAGTTTGGCGGTGGCTGTTCCTCCTGGTAGACAGCTGGTTGGTAGTCATACCAATATAAAAAGCCCTGCAGTGATTGCAGCAGAGCTGCTAAATGACATGGCTGCTTTCATGGTTGGGGCAAACCTGTGACAGGACTGGAGTAGTAAGTGTGGGTTGGTGTATTTGGGCAAGTTTGCACCTGTGTCTTCCACAGGGATATGATCCATGATGCTAGCGGTTGGGATTGGGAGTGGCATAGGGACAAACTAGGATGTTTTGGAGGTTGGGTGGGAGGAATGGAAAGTATCTGGTAAGACATCCTTCATTTCAGGGTAGATAATGAAGGCCCTGGCAAAGGATGTGGTTCAGTTATCTTGGCCTCAAGCTACAGTATTGTACTGTGCCCACACCCTCCACCCAACAATTGCCATCCCCTCTGTCCTGTCACCTCCTTCCCATTCTCATCTAGCCCTCTGCCAATGCGTCGGCCCATCTTTCCCCACTCCTCTCCTTTTTTGCTCCTTTTTTCCACATTTCCCTGCCCCTGACCTCCCCTGACCTCCTAACACTGCTCCCCCTCTCTCTCTTTCTGGTAAAGTTAAAGTACAACCAGCTTTCATGGCTACATTTCAATTGCTTAACTCGCTGATAATCAGTGACTTTATTGAGGAATGAAACTCCAGTTTCTTGCAGTTGCCCCACCACTAATACATACTTCAAGAAATTTATGCTATGTTGTCCAAAAAAACGTAGCCAAAACACTCGTAACACTTTTTAATTGAGTTTATTGCATCACAACACACACAAGACTAGCATGGGTTATGCACCTAAAAGATAAAATAAGACTGGTGCCCTGTGCCCACCACCATGGGTGCTTATATAGGTTCCAGTAATTACAAAGTTACATTGTTTGATCGTAATTGAATTTGCAACTAACATGTTGAGTCCTTCTCAAAACTCATTATAACAACTTTTCTGAAACAGTTATCAAGTCGAAACATTACAGTTCTCATGTTAAAGTTATGTAAAAAGTGCATCAACAACAATGTCTTAATTACTTCTGTTTATTACCCTACAAATGTAATGTAACTTTTGTTCATGACAGAAATCCTGTGTCTTTAGAGGGGATTGTATTGTAATTACCACAACTTTTCTATATACAGGGTTGACACATGTTCAGGGAATTTCAAACATGTCAGGGAAATCAAGGAAATATCAGGGATTTGAAAAAAACGCTGAAAACATCTCGTTTTTTGCCTCAGTAGGTGAAATGGTTTGTTTACTGAGATGTGCACAGTCACTGGCTGGATGCAGCTGAGCACATGCACCACTTCCCTGCTCCCTCGTTACTACTGCTTCTCCCCTCCCTTCCATTCCCCTCAGCTTGCAGTCAGTGCTGCCACCATTTTTCACCGCTAGCCTAGCAGCTGCTGAAGAGAGGCAGGGAGGCATGAGGAGTGGTTTGTTTGGAACTGATTCTCAGAGACTGTAGGTGCAGCGGCTGGAGATGGCAGCTGTGTGTGCCTGAGATGTGTACGAGTGATTGTGTGAGTGTGCATGTGCTCTCATTTTCTGACAAAGGCTATTTCTGAAAATTTAGTTGTGAGAGTGTGATTGTCTTTCTTACATGTCTGTCTGTGGCTCAGAGATCATCTTTACAGTAAGTTGCTACATATCCTCATTATTATTGATTCTCAGAGTATTTGCATAAGTTACCTGTTGCATGGATTGATCACTGCATCCCCATTTCATCAACATGCTGTCTGTGACTCCAGAATAGCTGGCCACACGAGTGGATTTCTCAGATGGGCCAAAACTGCAGGTAATGGATTGGGCGTGCCAATCTGAAGCCCTTCATTTCCCACTAATGTACAGGTCCTGCCTGTCAGATGTGGTCTCACTCAACTGCCCGCAGGCCTGGTCTGTTTGTATGTTGCGTAATGCAGTGGATTTTCATGATTTATCCGTGGACTGAGGATTGCAGTGCTCCTCGGCAGGCCAGAGGCCACAGGTGATGGATTTCAGAAAATGCAACTGTTCACCACAAATACGTTGTGCAGTGCGGCATTTTATAGACATTTTATTTATTCGAGTACATTTTGGCACTTTGAAAGTAGTTTGTGTGTTAAAAAGTATGGACAATAAGAAGAAGAAAATTGTGGCAGTCGCTGGCAGTTTTTACATTATGTACTCAAATATTTCTCAAAAGAAAACACACTAATACCCGTAAAATAATAGATATAATGCAGTGGGCAATAACCAACAATAATGAACGTGGTAGAACCAACATTTTAGTGGCAGTCACCTATATCTTCCCCACATTATACATTTCTTTCAAGAGGCCTGTTTCTTTCTGTGGCTATTTCTGGAATCAGTGAAGGTATTTTAAATGTCTCGAGCACTACCAAGGAAATGCCTATTTTTGTCACCAAATGGGTTTTGTTTTATTGAAATAAAATAACTTCAGTGGTCTTAATGCAACACACATACCATTTGGCTTGCTTTCTCCATCTAAAAACAGTTCATTACAAAAGATGTTGATGTTAGTACTTCAGATTTTTGCTTACCTTAGGAAATGCCATCTGCTTGCAAGTTTCATTTAGATATTTCCTTATTTGGGTCTATTTTTTCTTGTGCCATAGCTGCAAAGATCTATTATCAACTTACATCTTTACTTACCCCTCGAGATCTCAAAATTTGCCAGGGAAAACTGCTAAAACTCATCTGGAAATCGGAGAAATATCAGAGAATTTCACTTGGGAAAACTTGGGGCAACCCTGATATAAATTCCACAAACTATAAATTAAACAATTGAAAATCCAGGGTGGAATAACAACAGCATTATGAAAATGATAGATTGCTACTCACCGTATAGTGGAGATACCGAGGTATAGACAGGCATAACAAAGAGACAGTTAGAGATTTAAGCTTTCAGCCAGAAGGCCTGCAAGTCCACATATTCACAATCTGGTCATAAGCAATTGCTCATTTTTATTATATTGTCACAAATTATAAATTGGAATCTTGTTAACATTGCATCTGACATACTTTTAATTTGATATTTATTGTTTGTATAAATTAATCAGAATCCATCTCAATTGATCACAGTTTATCTTAAGTCTACTTATTCTCATCAACATAATAATCGAGCAGCATTACAATTCAAGCTTTAGCATTTATGCAACTTCAAGTAAACACTGCATGGCAGTGTCGCATTCTCCGATATTTATGGAATTGTACTTTCTATTAAAAATAATATTGCCCTTTTCTGCTATATCACAAATTTGTAGCACAAATTTCCTTTTCCTCAGTTTGATTCAGTACAGCCCGATTATTTATTTGATTTATTCATCTAATCTTTGACCTACTCCAGTAGCACCACATTTCAGAAGTTCATGTTCTCTTTTTGTCTGAGCTGATTATAGTTGACATCTCACTGTCAGATGAGGCTATATTCCAGACAGATACCTTGAGAAGAAGTCTTTTCCTCAGTTTATAGTGCAGGATTAATGTTTGATACCAACATTTTTCAAGAAATGTCTTTTATATTTCAAGATTATAGGTGAAATGTTAAGTTTTTTAGTGGTTTCAGATTAGTACGCACTGTATATAGAACAGAAATGATGCCTGAACAATTCAGTTTGCAACAAAACATACGCACACAATTTTTTATTTGATGTATAATGACTGAATTTCTATAGTAGCTATTTCATTCCACATCGTACTTACCTGTTCACAACAAGGTTTCATTTTTGAGGTTTTTGCCTGTACCTGGAGTTACAGGAAACTCTTGAAGTTGAATTGTGTAACTGCAATAATTTGTTGTATCAAATCCTCTCCACCCTCACCACCCCATCCCATCTGCCAAGGCTCACATTAATGTACCACTTTTTCTGATGGCTTAATATTGTTTGACAGTTGTCAAAAGCAGTTAATATTTTCATAGTTTTTTTGTTCTCTGTACTTTTCCAGACTCTTGTGAAAACCAGGCAAGTACAAGACTGCTGTCATGGTTACACAAAAAGCTCAGCAGGTGACAAATGCATTGCCGTCTGTTCTGCCAAGTGTCTGCATGGGACATGCGTTGCTCCTGATACATGCCAGTGCTCCCATGGTTATGGCGGACCCATCTGTAATGTGTGTAAGTAAGACATTTTATATTCTGCAGCAGCTCCTTGTGGAAAAGATGTGTGTGTGTTGTGTGCTGTGGGTGCGGTGTGGTAAGTGAGAGGAGAGTGAAGGCTGGACTTTTGTTAGCTCCCCATGGCTACTAGTGCCATGATTTGTAGCTTTTACTCATTATTTAAATATCACTTACATCATTGATCACTTCAATTAATGGTGAGCCTGATTGGACCTTGAACCTAGAACCTTTGAGTTTCACTGGCAAATGCTCTACTGACTGGGATCTCTAGGCATCACTCATGACACACCTTTAAAGCTTTACTTATGACATTACCCCTTTCCTAGTTTGAGGCACTTGCCTACAACAGGTAAAGGTGTTAGGTTTGAATTCCAGTGTGGCACACCACAGTAATGTGTCAGGAAATATTCATATATGTGAAGACAGTAACTGTTCTCGAAAGAACAGAATACTGTTGATGACCGTGCAGTTTTTCCCTGGAATAAATGATGACTAACTGAAACCCTCAGCTGCCAACAGGTGTTGTTGATATACCTCGATGTGAACAGTTGAAAATGTGTGCCCCAACCGGGTATATCGAGGTATATCAACAACACATGTCGGCAGCTGAGGCTTTTCAGTTACTCATCATTTATTCCAGGGAAAAGCTGCACGGTCATCAACAGTATTCTGTTCTTTCGAGAACAGTTACTGTCTTCACATATATAGTTAAAGGCTACCCAGCCATTGACCTTCGTCTGTGTGAATGCGCACAGGTTGCCCAGACTCTTACGGGAATCGCCAAACTGTGCGCGAGTAACGAGTGGATGGGCAAATGTCTATAGGGTATATTACATATGTAGAATTGTGGACAGTTGGGAATGTGGGTCTCACGGGAAGCATGCAAGGGATAAGTCCCTGCAGTTGCGCCATTCATCTGTGTCCTCGGTGGCTCAGATGGATAGAGCATCTGCCATGTAAGCAGGAGATCCCGGGTTCGAGTCCCGGTCGGGGCACACATTTTCAACTGTCCATATCGAGGTATATCAACAACACCTGTCGGCAGCTGAGGGTTTCAGTTAGTCATCATTTAAATATTCATATCTTCTTACGCTTTGGTGCAGAGTAAAAATTCATCCCGCGGTTCACTTGGTGATCAAGCATAACCTGTGTTACTGCTTTTGTAAAGTAATTGGTTTACTAATTTTCCATGTTATGAAACATCTTTATTTTTATTTTCCTCTTATGGATCTGATCATAGTTGTAAAATAAAATGTGACCAAGACTGTGATTTCTGTGGTTTATTTAAAAATAGCAAGGATTGAAGTTGCTTGCTGTGGTGTGTCCTCTTTGGAGGATCCAAACCTCTGTAAAAATAGGGAGTCAGTAGTACTGATAATCTTTCCACCTCCCTGAAGGTACAGATAAGTGTTGTTAAATCTTCAACTGTTGAGCAGGTGCAGAAAGACGTTTTAAAGGAGAGCAGGAGTTGGTGGGAGAGTTCTTTGATGAGGGTGTAAAGAAGCTTGTGCCAACACATGCACTGATTGGTATGGCAGTTATGTGAAAACAAGTGTATCAACAATATCCTGTAATATTTTTAAATACACATTTTCTAAAAAAAATATAAAAATCTTCTACACTTACATTCTGTACATGCCTCATATCATTGATAGTAATGTTTGCAGACACTCCGTTCCTATTTGTAGTTCTCTGTAAATAGTGACTGCTACATTGGAAGGTGGTCTTCAGAGTACTGTCCTGAGCTAACTGCAGGCACTGAAGTAAACTGTCTGATAGCTGGCCTTTGGTGTCAGTCACTGTAAAGAAACTTCTAAAGAAAACAACTGATGAATAATAGGTGTAAAACAAAACTTAATGTGATACAGAGATGCCGAATGAAATGAATTTGGCTCTCAAGAGAGTTGTGTGGAGACCTCAATGACTATTGTAGCAAAAAAAATATTATCAAATGATCTTTCACAAAGCTCAAAGAAATTCTAGTCATGTGTAAAGGCTGCTAGTGGCACTAAAGTTAGTTTCCTGTCACTTGCAGATGAGAGAAAACTGAAATTGAGTGTAGCAAAGCGAAAGCTGAAATACTTAACTCCATTTTCAAATGTTCCTTTATAAAGGGAAACCCAAGAGTATTATCCCAATTTAATCTTGGTATCACTGAAAAGATGAGTGAAATACATATTGGAGTCAGTGGTGTAGAGAAACGGCTGAAATTTTTAAAACTGATCAGAGCTCCAGGGCCGGATGGAACCCATGACAGATTCTATACTGAATTTGAAGCTGAGTTACCTTCTCTGCTAATTATAGTCTATCGTAGACCCCCTTGAACAATAGCCTTACCCAGTAGTTGGAAGAAGGCATAGGTCACACCAGTTTATAAGGAGGATTGTAGAAGTGGTTCACAGAACTACTCTCCAATATCTTTGTCATCAATTTGTTGTACAAGCTTAAAATATATTCGGAGATGAAACATAATGGGGTGTATTGAACAGAATAACCTCTGCCTTGCCAACCTGCAAGGATTCCGAATAAGTTAATTGTGTGAAACCCAACTAGCACATGACATACTGAAGGCTTTGGATCAAGTCAGTTGGGTAGATGCAGTATTTCTTGGTTTACAAAAACCAGTTGACTTGGTACCACATTTATGCTTACTGTCAAAAGTATGATCATATGGTGTATGAAATGCAATTTGTGACTATGTTGAGGGTTTTTTTGGTAGGGAGGATGCAGCATGTTATCTTGGATGAAGAGTTGTCATCAGATGTAGAAATAACTTCAGGTGTACTCCAAGGAAATGTGTAGGGATCCTTGCTGTTCATGTTATACATGAATGACCTTGCAGACAATATTAATAGTAACCTTGAACTTTTTACTGATGATGCTGTTATCTGTAATGAAGTACTATCTGAAATAAACTGCATAAACATTCAGTTATCTTAGAAGAAAGATTAAGGAAAGGCAAACCTACGTTTCTAGCATTTGTAGACTTAGAGAAAGCTTTTGACAAAGTTGACTGTAATACTCTCTTTCAAATTCTAAAGGTGGCAGGGGTAAAATACAGGGAGCGAAAGGCTATTTACAATTTGTACAGAAACCAGATGGCAGTTATAAGAGTCGAGGGACATGAAAGGGAAGCAGTGGTTGGGAAGGGAGTAAGACAGGGTTGTAGCCTCTCCCCGATGTTGTTCAATCTGTATATTGAGCAAGCAGTAAAGAAAACAAAAGAAAAATTCAGAGTAGGTATTAAAATTCATGGAGAAGAAATAAAAACTTTGAGGTTCGCCGATGACATTGTAATTCTGTCGGAGACAGCAAAGGACTTGGAAGAGCAGTTGAATGGAATGGACAGTGTCTTGAAAGGAGGATACAAGATAAACATCAACAAAAGCAAAACAAGGATAATGGAATGTAGTCTAATTAAGTCGGGTGATGCTGAGGGAATTAGATTAGGAAATGAGGCACTTAAAGTAGTAAAGGAGTTTTGCTATTTGGAGAGCAAAATAACTGATGATGGTCGAAGTAGAGAGGATATAAAATGTAGGCTGGCAATGGCAAGGAAAGCGTTTCTGAAGAAGAGAAATTTGTTAACATCCAGTATTGATTTAAGTGTCAGGAAGTCATTTCTGAAAGTATTCGTATGGAGTGTAGCCATATATGGAAGTGAAACATGGACGATAAATAGTTTGGACAAGAAGAGAATAGAAGCTTTCGAAATGTGGTGCTACAGAAGAATGCTGAAGATTAGATGGGTAGATCACGTAACTAATGAGGAAGTATTGAATAGGATTGGGGAGAAGAGAAGTTTGTGGCACAACTTGACCAGAAGAAGGGATCGGTTGGTTGGACATGTTCTGAGGCATCAAGGGATCACCAATTTAGTATTGGAGGGCAGCGTGGAGGGTAAAAATCGTAGAGGGAGACCAAGAGATGAATACACTAAGCAGATTCAGAAGGATGTAGGTTGCAGTAGGTACTGGGAGATGAAAAAGCTTGCACAGGATAGAGTAGCACGGAGAGCTGCATCAAACCCGTCTCAGGACTGAAGATCACAACAACAACAACAACAACAACAACAACAAACATTCAGTGAGATTTACATAAGATTTCAAAGCAGTTCAGATTGATAACTTGATTTAAACATCCTATGACTATTATATCAATGAGTCACAATTGGAATTGGCCAAATTGTACAAATATCTGGGTATAACACTCTGTAGGGAGTTTCAGTCTTAGGTGATGCAGGTTGTAGTCTTTTGTTCACCGGCAGAATACTGGGAAAATTCAATCAGTCTACAAAGGAGATAGCACACAAATCACTAATGTGACCCATTCTAGAATACTGTCAAGTGTCTGGAACCTGCACCAAATAGGATTAACAGAGAATGTTGAATATATACAGAGAGGAGCAGCATGAATGAACCATGGGAGAGTGTCATAGAGATGCTGAAGAAACTGAAGTGACAGATTCTTTTAGATAGACATAAACTATCCAAAGAAATTCTACTTACAAACTTTCAAGAATCAACCTTAAATTATGATTCTAGCAATATACAACAACCCTGTACTTACAACTCCCACAGAGAGTGAGAGAAGAAAATTGGACTAATTACTGCACACACAGAGGCACTCTTCCTGTGCTACATTCATGAAGGGAATAGGAAAACACTCTACAGTCATGATACGAAGCCACCAGAATTTGGTACATTTCAAAAATTCAAGAAACCACTTGAAGAACATGTTTCAAACAACCGAGGTGGCTTCTGATGCAGTGACCTGGATTAATCACAGAGATCAACAAAGATTTCATCCTAAGGGGAATACAAGAATTGCTGAAACCCTGTGTTGCTGTTACTGAGAGGATTGAAGATGACATTTGAAGTCCTGTAAAGTCATTTTATGAAATGAAAAAAGTTTTTGAACTGTAATTTTACAAAGGGCAAAATTTTTTTGAAATTATCTTGTGTACGTAAATTAAATAATAATTTGTAGAGACAGATCATGTATATATTCTAGACCCACAGTAGAAGGTACTTTGTAAATAAAAGCAAAACAGGTCTTTGAAAAATACTCTCTTAACAGTATCTCTCTTAAGATGGAGAAACAAATAATAACTGAGATACTGAGAGCCATAAGGACCCAAAGCACAGAAATGAAGTTTTGAGAAAAATACATAGTTGTGAAAATGAAATTTAGAGACAAACCACCAGTCTCATAGGTCTGAATTGTTTCTTAACCAACTTTCAATGTCTTATACTTCCTACAAAAAAATTATGTACCCATTTTATGTTAGGAAACATTAATTAATCTTTGAGATTATATTTATTTTGAATGTTAATTCATACGATTTCTATACGTAGCCTATTGACGATAGTGTCTTTACAAATGTCTAAAGTTTTTAATTGATGTGAAACAAGAGCAGAACATAAAGAACAGATAATAAGTGCACCATACACACAGTTGTGACCTATTTCAACACATCATGGTCCTTGTTATTGTCATTTTCAAGAAACACGTTTATGAGTTGAGGTTCAGATACAGCTTCTGACACACATCTGATTATGTGGTATTACTACAGCATACATGGTGTAAAACCGAGCGAGGTGGCGTAGTGGTTAAACACTGGACTCGCATTCAGGAGGACGACGGTTCAATCCCGCGTCCGGCCATCCTGATTTAGGTTTTCCGTGATTTCCCTAAATCGCTCCAGGCAAATGCCGGGATGGTTCCTTTGAAAGGGCACGGCCGACTTCCTTCCCAGTCCTTCCCTAATCCGATGAGACTGGTGACCTCGCTGTCTGGTCTCCTTCCCAAACAACCCAACCCCAACCCCCAACATGGTGTAAACACAACATTTACAATTTAGCAGCACAGAGCAACAAAATTGTGCTTTGTGATTTGGGCCCATATCAAAATGAATATTCAAGAAATCAGTGAGACAGCTTTTTGTGAATATTCATATATAGCATGTGGGGATACAGATATAGATAAATCTGGTTCAATGTAAGATCAGCAGATGTCAAGCGATGATACATGCTACAGTATCAAAATCATTGACAGGTGTGCTGGAGGCCTCAATTGGTATTAGTAAGTGGGGTGGTTTGAAAAGTTCTTAGAATCACCATGAGAGGTCAGCACTAGCACATATTCATTGGACTGTTGGCTGTAGCCGGCCAGAGTGGCCGAGCGGTTCTAGGTGCTACAGTCTGGAACCGCGTGACTGGTGCGGTCGCAGGTTCGAATCCTGCTTCGGGCATAGATGTGTGTGATGTCCTTAGGTTAGTTAGGTTTAAGTAGTTCTAAGTTCTAGGGGACTGATGACCTCAGAAGTTAAGTCCCATAGTACTCAGAGCCATTTTTTTTGTTGGCTGTAAACATGTGCCACATCAGTGCTCTTGGAGGAGAGCTGTGGTGGAGATGTGACTCTGTTATTCCCAGATAATGATTTGCGAAGATGGAAAAAATTAAGATTTGAGCAGTGATTAAGCACTTTTTAAAGAAAGGTATGAAAGCAAAGGACATTCGTGCAAATTTCCAGAATACACTTGAGGCTCTGCTCCTTCATAATCCAAGTGGACATATGAATTTAAATTTGGATGGGAGAGTGTAGATGATGATCCCCACAGTGGTCATCCAAGATGTGTGACTACTCCAGAAATCATTGCAAAAGTGCACAAAATGGTCATGGAGGATCACTGACTGAAAGCATGTGAAATTCCTCATGCTTACCAGATGTCATCTGAAAAGATAGATCACATTTTAACAGAAGAATTAGAAACGAAAAAATTATCTGCAACATGGGTGCCACGATTCTTGATGCGCACCCGCAGACATGTGCTGTCGCCATGGCAAAATTACATGAGCTAAAGCCCCTATTACACTATGTGCATTAGCCACAAACCTATGCACCAGTGCCCCAAGCGTGCGTATCTGTAAGTACAGGCTGGTTCATGGAGACCTATTACACCATCCATGCAGGATATACCTGACACACATGCCCAGTAGACAGTAATAATGTGTAAAACACAAATAGAACCATCTGATCTCAAGAGTTAGTTTTCTATTACGACACTTGATTACACAGGTACATGTGTATCTAAATTTACATTTTGCATGTGGAGGACCACTTGTTTTTGGATTTATTGCCTGGCAGCGACAGTAAATCTTTGGATTAGGGCAGAACGATGACAAAAACGAAAAGCCAGATGATGGCTGAAAAGAAGAAACAAAGGCAGGGGATTCTATTGCTTATGAAAGAACTGAGGCCCGAAGATCTGCAAGAATTTTAGAACTTCGTGAAGATGGACATCACCTGTTTCGAGAAGCTACTGTCTATAATAGAAGATGGAATTAGTGACTGTGACTCAGTCGTGAGGGAGTCATGGGATACCAGCACGTGCCCTGTTATGTTGCACGCTGGTCGTAACATTGTTACCTGGCAGCTGGGAATCATTTAAGAGTGTGGCTTTTAGCCACAGACTAGCACAACCCACCATTTCAAAAGTTGTTGGTCACACTGGACAAAGCTGCACAGACTTTCTCTTTTCTGGCATGCTAAAATAAAGTAAGAGATGCAGTCAAATCAAACATGTACTTTCATAAGCTAAGGCATTACGATACAAATCAAAAGTCACCATGCAACGTTATACGCATATTACTCAGAAAGGAACGATTGCCAACATACTGTATTATGATATTGCAGGTAATATAGACAACTTTACTTGCAGTATGCTTGACTGAAGATGCTTAATGCCTCTTTGCTCCATTTCTCTTTTATAAATGTGAAGTAATGGAAAGAAAAAATGCTTTCATAAACAGGTAGTATTAAAGAAAGTCTACTGGCAAAAAAAAGTTTTTTTCTGCATTTATGAAAACCTAGTTATTGAAAAAAACGCATAAAATCCCCAACACAAAAACTGAAATTAGCTGCTAGTCACCAAACAATAAGCAACTAACAAGCAGAAAGCATTGAGACATCCACTTCTACACATGCATGAGTTATTGACACCTAGTGCACATGTGCGGACTGACAACAGTTTAGAATGGATAATGTGTCTGCTTATTCTTGTAGTTTCACCCATTCCACCATTAGGTGGCTGTCTCGCTAGATCAGTACCCTTCACAGTGCATCATTGTGTAATACCCGCTTAAGGTATGAATTGTTGCCACACCCTCCTTATTCACCTGATATGGCTCCGCCAGACTTCAATCTCTTCCCAAAACTAAAATTTTTCTTGGTGGATGAAGATTTGCTTCAAACGAAGAATTGATAGCAAGAGATGACAAATACGAGGGCCGTTCAGAAAGTAACCTCCGGTTGATTTAAAAAAATACACCAAGTTAAATAAAAATATTTTAATATATACATCTTACAACTACATCTTTGCACTATTTTTCTACATAGTCTCCATAGCGATTGAGGCACTTATCGTATCTCTTCACAAGCTTTGAAATTCCTTCTGTATAAAAATCACCCGCTTGTGCCTGGAGCCAGCCTGTGACCGCATCTTTGAGCTCTTCGTCGTCATCCCGAGCCATTTCTTCAAATGCATGAAGAGGTGATAATCACTTGGCGCCAGGTCTGGGCTGTAAGGTGGATGGTTGATAACGTCCCACTTGAAGGACTCATGAAGGGCCGTTGTTCTGTGAGCAGAGTGAGGACGGGCGTTATCGTGCAAAAAAACGATACCGGAAGTCAGCATACCACGGCGTTTGTTCTGTATAGCCTGTCGTAACTTTTTTATTGTTTCACAGTACACGTCTTGATTAATGGTCGTACCATGTTCCATGAATTCGACCAACAACACCCCTTTGGCATCCCAAAACACCGTTGCCATCAGTTTTCTGGCAGAAAAATCTTGCGAGGCTATTCTTGGTTTGGTAGGCGAATTTGAATGTGCCCACATCTTTGATTGTTCTTTTGTCTCAGGGTTCACGTAGTTAATCCAGGTTTCGTCACCGGTCACGATTCTGTTTAACAATGGTTCTCCTTCGTCCTCATAACGTGACAGAAAGTCTAATGCAGAGGCCATTCTTTGAGTTTTGTGGTGGTCGGTAAGAATTTTGGGCACCCATCGTGCACAGAACTTACGGTAACCCAATCTTGCTGTCACTATCTCGTACAAGAGAGTCTTAGAAATCTGTGGAAAACCAGTAGACAACTCCGACATTGAGAAACGTCGATTTTCACGAACTTTTGCATCAACTGTCTGAACGAGTTCGTCAGTCACCAATGATGGTCTACCACTCCTCTCTTCATCATGAACGTTTTCTCGTCCACTTTTAAATAAACGTACCCATTCACAGACAACTCCTTCACTCATAACTCTTGGTCCGTACACGGCACAAAGCTCACGATGAATAGCTGCTGCAAAATATCCTTTGGCTGTAAAAAACCTTATGACAGCACGCACTTCACATTTGGCGGGGTTTTCTATTGCAGCACACATTTTAAACTGCCACAAAAACTAAACTAGCGCAGGTACGACGTTCACTCGACTACGGCTTGATGCCGACTGACCTGTTGAGTGCGTGAACGCACAGATGGCGTCGCTACTCCCCCCACAACCCGCACTGTGACCAATCGGAGGTTACTTTCTGAACCGCCCTCGTATTTTGCAGGCCTGGAGGAAACTCGTTTCTGAGATGGGATCAGGGCACGGGAACATCACTGGACCAAGTGCATTAACCTACAAGGAGACTACATTGAAAAATAAAAAAAAGTTTCAGTGATGTAAGTACTTTTTTTCTATTCTGTTCTGAGAACTTTTCAAACTGCCCTCATAGTTGCTGCAGATTGTGGTCATCCAAAGAAAATTATTATCCTACTACCTGACAGATTCAGCATTGCCCAGGTATACATTTTGCCAATTTTCTATTAGAAATGAAACCTTATATCTACTCCTGCAGTAGGCCTGTGTGAAATGGTCCCAGTCAGTTTCTATATGGTGGGTGCAGCTGCTTTGCATGTCCACAATGAGATTTTGTAAAGTCTTTGTGGCAATGCCTCTTGATAGGTCTATAGCCAGATGTTGTTTTTGCTTACAGGCATTTGTGCTTAACAGTTGAAAGATGTCAAAAATGCTGCCATGTGTCAGGGATTTCATTAAGTTCACTTGACTTTAGGCGTGTCTTAGTAGTAAAGAATCAAAGAATGAATGTGTTAAATCTTCATGCATGATATGGTATTTTTTCAGGTGTCTCCATGTTTGTAACACAATTTCTCCTAAGCTATGATAGGTAGGTGGTTCTGACTACCACAGCAATTGTTGCCTGGAAGAAAGGAACACATGTACCACGTTTGGTTGAAATCGGTCCCATGGTTTAGGAGGAGATGTGGTATATACATACATAGATACATATATACGAGGGTAAGTCAATTATTATCCACGAAGTAGTTATAAAATTTTATTGAAATCAAATAAGAAACTTACAAGAACATATTTTTCGACATGGTCTCCTTGTGTTTTAGTGCACTTGGTCCATCGTTGTACAAGCTTCCTGATGCCCTCATAAAAGAAGGTTCTCAGTTGAGCTGCAAGCCAGGAAAGCACCACTCCTTTCATTGCCGCTTTTTTTAAAAAAAAAAAAAAAAAAAAAGTGCCTGTTTGAGTGGACCAAACAAGTGATAGTCAGAAGGGGCAAGGCTGGGACTATATGAAGTATGATCCAGTACTTCAAACTGGAGTTTCTGGAGCATTTCAGCAGTGTGGACAGCAGTATGTGTACGGGCACTGTCGTGCAACAACACAATACCTTTTGATAGCAATCTTCGGTGTTTGCTTCGAATTACAGGCTTTAGCCTGGCAGTAAGCATCTCACTGTAACGTACACTGTTTATTATTGTGCCCCTTTCCCCATAATGTTCCAGTACTGGACCTTGTGATTCCCAAAAAACCATAAGCATCAGTTTTCCTGCAGAAGGTTGGATCTTGAACTTTTTCTTGCACAGCGAATTTGGATGTTTCCATTCCAAACTCCACTGTTTACTCTCCAGCTCGTAATGATGTATCCATGTTTTGTCGCCAGTAATGATCCTGTCTAAGTAGTTCTCCTCTTCCGTACCATAGCGATCCAAATGTTTTCTGCAGATGTCCAAGCACATTTTTTTTAATGCAACTGTGTGAGTTGTTTTGGGACCCATTTTGCACAAACTTCATGAAACCCAAGTCTGTTGCATATGATTACAAAGGCAGAACTGTGACCAATTTGCAGACGATGTGCCACTTTGTCAGTAGTTAATCATCTGTCTAAGAGAATCATTTCACGTGAGCGCTCAGTGGTTTCTTCATTTGTGACGGTAAACGGTCGTTCGGCTACTTCATCGTGTGTAACACTTGGGCGACGAATTCGGAATTTTTGAATCCATTCCTAGACACTCCATTGTG